>NC_064834.1:74830232-76299607 GCF_024166365.1 Elephas maximus indicus | reverse complement strand
TAAAGATTATCTCAGGGCGATAGTTTCAGGGGTTCATCCAGCTTCCATGGCTCCAGGGAGTCTGGAGTCCATGAGAATTTGAAATTCTGTTTCACTTTCCCCCTTTTGATCAGGATTCTCTTACAGAATGTTTGATCAAAACATTCATTAGTGGTAGCTGGGCACCATTTAGTTCTTCTGGTCTCATGGCAAGGGCGGTGGTTGTTCATGGAGACAATTAGCTCCTTCCTCTGTTGCTCAAGGCATATAGAGATCAATTGTACGTTGAATGGCTACACATAAGCTTTTAAGACCCCAGACACTGTGCAGTGAACTAGATGGTAGAACAGAAGCACTAAACACAATATTAGGCCAATCAATTGGGATATGTCATGAAACCATGACCCCAAACCTCCAAACCAAAAAATCAAATCCCATGAGGTGTTTCGTTGTCTGTAAGCAGCCTCAGCGGCTACTCTTTGTTGTTGTTGTTGTTATATATGACACAACATTTGCCAATTATTAATAGACTTTATTTTTTAGAGTTATTTTAGATTTACAGAAAAATTAACATTGTACAGAAAATTCTCATATACCCCACCCTTAGGTTTCCCTGTTATCTTACATTAGCATGATACAATTAATGAACCAATTTTGATTACCTTGTTTATTAACTAAAGTCTGTACTCATATTTTGTTAGTTATTACCTAATGTCTTTTTTCTGTCCCAGGATCCAACCCAGGATACCACATTACATTTAGTTGTCACGTCTCCTTAGGTTCCTCTTAGCTGTGACAGTTTCTCAGGTTTTCCTTGTTACTGATGACCGTAACAGTTTTGAGGGGGACTGGTCAGGCACGTTGTGGGATGCCTGTCTATTGGAATTTATCTGATGTTTTTCTCATGATTAGACTTGGGTTATGGAATTTGGGGAGTAATAAACAAAAAACACATATTACAGAGATAAAGTGCCATTTTCTTCACATCATGTAAGACTACATACTACCAATGAGATTTACTTCTATTGATGTTGACCTTGATCAGCTGGCTGAGGTGTAGGGTTGGTCAGATTTTTCTACTGTAAAGTTACTCTCTTCAGACCAGCTCTTGCTATTGGTTCTTCTATGAGCTCTTGAGCTATAGTATCTTAAAATTGCATCACTGATTTTCACTCAGGGAACCTGCAGATGAGGCGAAAGAATGACATTGCTAATTGGTTACGATTGCAGATGCAAATCTGAACCAAGGAAGTACTTTTACCCTTCATGGAAGCATTGTACCATTTATTACTCTGAAACGAGGAGCTGCCCAGTCAGTTCTGTAAGATTTTCTTTAGGTCACAGATATCCAGGGCCAAGAAAAATGCCTTATGAGTTTCTCAGGCCCTTTCCTCTGGCTTTTTTGGTAGCTCATGATAACCACCTCAACTTTTCTTTCACCAGATTTTCAAATGACCGTTTATCTTAATTCGACTTTTGGCATCTCAGATTGATCTTCTCTCTTAGGTTTCATGTAGGTGTTGGTAATGATTTCTCTTTAAAGCCAGATTTCCAGGTCTGATGTTTGAGTTTTTTCTTGCCTAGTAATCTCATTAGGGTTTATTTCTCCACTGCCTACTGGGTGGCTCAGGTGAATACCAGCAGACACCTATACCCTTGAATTTTGTAATTTTCGGTATGTTGTTGTCATTTTCCCACTTGTAGTGTGGTTTGGTTAGACAGACATTGCCTAAAAGTTTGGAAACTTGGATTCTGATATCCTCCACTGGTTTTATGCATTAAGCTTTATGAAGGCCCATTTACTGAATTGACTCATTTGAGTTTCCTTAACCCAGTAAAAATAGTGAGGGGAGAGAATGTGGCTCCCATTTCATAGAAGGTAGAACGTCAGATGCAGACTTTGAAGGGCTATAAGTTGAGGAGGAATCAGGACCAGGGCCAGGTCTCATGGCTCCAAGATGTTCATTGTCCAGGTATCTCTGAGCTGTCCTAAAAGTCCTCACCCCTGGTGATGTGAAGCCTGGAGATGGGCATCAGGGTGGAATGGACTTGATAACCCAGGCGAGGAAAGGGTGTGTGGAGCAGGACTTACACAGGCACCCAGATTCTGGGTAACCTGGCAGGGGATCGGGAGTCACTTTTAAGGGTATCTTCTTTGCTGACTTTTTTATGACCTTTAAAGCCATTGCTGCAAAGGTTCTTACTTGGGAAACAGGGCTTATTACTACCCTCTTAACCAGCCTTTAGTTGAGTTTGAAGATGACAAACAGACAAGGAGACAGACCAAGTAGGCACACACACAACCCGTGGGAGGCAGAGTTGATCTTTCCAGAAGACAGTTGTGTTAGACACCAGATCATGTAAATGCACTTCTTTCCACTCTCGTGCTGAAGCAAATTGCCATTTTATCAGAAAAGAAGACAGTATGCCAGGTTCCCCAAAGACGAAAAAGCCGGAAATCCCTTCCCCAGTCTGAGTTATCAACATTTTTACCTAGGTAGCTGTGAGTTTTGTTGATGCCCCACTATTATGAAAAACAAAATGTATGCAAACTGTCTATTTTATAAGGTCATATTTTTTATCTGGGTTTCTGGGGCTTGAATATACACATCATTCAAGACGTACTTTTATGGTTTGTCAACAAGATTGCTCCATAAAATCCATTCTGATATCTCACAGCTGTGTATAATTTATTCTGTCTATTTTTTTATCCATGCAGCACAAATAAAATTTTTATTTGCATCATCTAAAAGAAATACCAGTGTATAAATACATAAGCAAAGCTCATAAGAGATGATATTCTGACTGCAGATACTGCTTGGGGGGGATATTGTGCGACCAATTAAAAAGTTGAGAGATGGCTTCGTTATCCATGTACACAGATAATAAATACTGTACTCAGCAAATAGTGTAGTTACTCAATCGCTTAAAAAGGTTGTATGACATCCTGCAAGTGCTGGCACAGTCTGCCTCTGAATTCTTCTTGGAATATTTAGAAATAAAAGCCTCTTAGAGGAGGAAGAAAATTAGCCAAAAAGAACTTCTCTTGGATTAAGATGTGGGAATATGTAGGGCAAAAGGGTAGTGTTCAGTTGTTGGATGTTTTGCCTTCAGGAGGCTAAATGCTGTGTCTTTTCTGCCACCAAGCCCAAGAGCTAAGATGTTCTTTGGTTTGTGTAAGCTCAGCCCGATTGCCAAACGGGAGGCCCTGCTATGGCCTCCCTTGCTGTTGCCAGCTGCCCTGAGTTGGCCCTGACTCATGGCAACTTCAACTCACACAACCTCATGCAGAGCAGGATGAAATGCTGCCCAGTCCTGCGCCATCCCCATGATTGGCTGGGGGTTAGACTGTTGTGATCCAAAGGGTTTTCATTGGCTGATTCTTGGAAGTCGATTGTCAGGCCTTTCTTCCTAGTCCGTCTTAGCCTGGAAGCTCTCCTGAAACCTGTTCGGCCTCTTAGCAACACACAAGCCTCCAATGACGGGCAAGTGGTGGCTGCACATGAGGTGCGTTGGCTGGGAATCAAACCCAGCTCTCCTGCATGGGAGGCGAGAATTCTACCACCAGACCACTGAGGCCTCCCTGTTGCTGTGTGCCATCAAGTCAGTTCCAGCTCATAGCAACCCTCCAGGACAGAGTAGAACTGCTCCATATGGGATTCCTAGGCTATAATCTTTATGGGAGCAGATTGCCAGGTCTTTTCTCCTCCCAAGTTTCCTCAAAGTCAAGGATGTAGAGTTGCCGCCTCTCTTAGTTCCCTGCTGGCCAAGTCATCATGCTGGTTCAGCCAGAAGACCTGGATTTCATCCCCTTCCCTCTTAGACAGACATACAGCTGCTCCACTAAACACACAGACTTTTTCTCCAAGTCTCTGAGGCCTGGGTGCAAATCTTCCAGGCCCTATGGAGTCTCGGCTGAAATACCTGTCCTCCCTGCTCATGCTGAGTGGGGAGGTGGTACAAGACTCCAGTTCACCAAGAACAGTTTTGGAACCCTTCCTTGGCCTGAGTTAACAGGCCCTTAACAATTGGATTTGCAATTAGCTACTCAATTTAACAACTCACTTGTGTTGGAGACTTAACTCACAGAATTGCCAGGAGCAGCTTATAATCAAGCCGGTTCATTTGTGTAAAAGAAACGTAAATATGCTCACAGCCCTTTTCTGAACAGCGTTGCCCTACTTTTCAGAAGATTAAAATAATGCCCGTGGTAACTGTCAGCGCTTGGCATGGTTTTCAGTGGTGGAGGGCAGAGTTCAGATGGGTCTGTGGTTCCCACTTGGTCATTGCTGGTATTTCAAAGCCTGCGTAATCCGACTCAAGCGGCAGGCCAGCGCCCATGTAAACTCAGCTCAGTTAATTGCACTGAGTGGTTTGGCTCTGCAGGAGCTGTGTAACTACCTCAGAATTGCCTTGTTTCTGTACATTCCAACGTGTGAATTCCACCGAGGGTCCTGAGAAAGAGCCCTGGGACTTGGCAAAGCTGAGAGAGTGATAGTGATGAAACCTGTTGACATTGCTTGAGCAGTTCCCTAGCCCAGATGATGAACTGGGCTCTCGGCATGGTGACCTCCCTGGCCTCACCACACTCTGCCCCATATTATAGAAAAGAAGAGCTGACATACTCTTCCCATGGCTCTTTGAGTAACCAGCAAGGAAGACTCTCCCCAAAAGTAACTCTGATTCCTGCCAGGCTGCCCAGAGCCCTGCTGCCTGGTTAAGCCCTGCCCCATCAAGAGACCCCTCCCGGGCACCACTACATACCACCTTATCCTTCTTACTAACTTTGTTTGGAAACCATTTTAGATTGACAGGAGAGTTACAGAGACGGTGCCAAGTGTCCCCCTGCTGCTTTGTGGCCAGTGCTGCCCCCTGCAGTGGTTGCGTTTATTTAGTCTGTCTCCCACCGTGGCAGCTTCATCTGTGACCTGCTGTTAGGTGCACGGGACATAGATGAGCTGAGTCTTCTAGGGTGATGTTGTATTTAAGAGGTGAGGGTTCCAGCAGTGTGGACAGAGGGGACTGGCTCCTGGAGGTAATGTCTGTGGACACTTGAGGGATTGGCCTGAAGCAGGAAGAAGGGGCTATTTGAGTGGAAGACATCAGATCCTGAGCACCTAGAACAGTGCCTGTCAGAAGGTGGACAGTTAATAAATACAGGACTTGTTGAATGAATGAGTGAGTGAGTGAGTGAATGAACAAACAGTTGGGCAAACAACTGGACCAAGGATCACAGCTAACCTATGGTCAAGATGGTGCTGATGCTCCTGCAGCTCTTACTGTAAAGTCGTGGCTTCTAGTAATGCCACACACCCTCTTGAACACACCAGAGGGCATGAACTCAAGCCATGGGAGGAGGTCCCTTTATTCAGGAACTCCATGCTGCCAATGGCTGCCACCTCTGCAGCCAGGGGAAGGACTTCTGGTGTCTTCCATTCAAACAGCCCATTCTTTCCTCCTCCAGCCAGCCCTCTGCTAATCCCACAGCCCCCTGTGTTCACATTATCAGAACCCTCATCTCTTGAATCCAGGTTCATCCCGGAAGACTCAGCTCATCTCAGCCCTGAGCATCATACACTCTCACCTCCTTCCTCAGCCTGTACCCACAGCCTTGTCCTCTTCCTCCCCACATGCCAAGCAGCCCAGCTAACCCCTTCTGCCACCAGCCATGTCTCTAGCTTTCGGTTCACCCCTGGTCCTGTTCCCTCGGTCATCAATCGCAGGGTGTTTTAAATGCTTTGTGACTGCTTGAGAATCTTCTGGAGAGGCTGTGTCAGCCCGTGAATACCCGAGCAGTAATCCTTTTGTAACCTAAATATAACTGCAGACTTCCACATCGAAAATGATAAAATGGTGTGGGTTTAAAGGTATTTGGGGAACTGTAAAATGTCTAGGATTAAAATTTCAATACCATTTGTGCCCAATAAATGCAAACTCTTTAGTAACTTAAAACTGTGCTATTATGACTCAGATCTGAAAATTACGAGTACTGGATGAAGAAATGGGAATAACGTGTGAGGGAAAGGGACCATCCTTTACCTTGAGGGGCATAGTGTGGTCACCCCAAATAGCAGGAGCATGACCTCATTGGCAAGAGGCCCAGAGAAATGACCGTATTTGTGAAGAAAACGATAAACTCTCCAGAAGGGAAGAATGTTCCACTTGCCTTTAGGATTGTTTATGGGGATGGGCGAAGTTGGACCTGTGTAGGTTTATTAACTTGTCCGACAGACAAAACACCGAGAAACAAGATCATATAATAGTTTATTGAATGACTTTTTTTTTCTCTTTACATAAACCAGTCTAGTCAGTCTGAACTGGCAAGTTAATTTTGTCTATAGAGTCACTTACTGAAGCATATAAAATTAGGTCCTGTAAGTACAGAGGGGAAAATTGGCGTTGTGTTTAACAGACTCACGGTGACTTAAGTAAATGGGTATTTAGTCTTAAGGCACGAAGGCCCTGAGACTTTTAATAGTGAGCTGATCTGAGGTAAAAGCATCAGTTTATCATTTGAAGAATTCACTGTTTGGGCATTTTGTTGCTTTTTGAAGTGAATTATCTACGTCGACTATGATAGTAACTCAGCACAGGCTGAAAGTCTTGAAGGAAAACAAAGAACTTCTTTTTCTTCCTTTAAGTTACAAAGTTTTATAACTAAATTCACCGAGAACTCATCAGTTTTAACACTTATGTGATTTAATACATTATAGTGTTTCTCTGGGTTTATTCAGTTTCCGAATAGTTTCCCTGAATCATTTATATAATAAGCTTTGGATGCCGACCTCTTCCCCCTGGAATGAAAAGCTGACCTGTTTTCCTTTTGATCTAGGGGTGAGCGTGGGAAGTAAATTACTGCCTTCCGTGCAGCCGACCCAAAGGAGGGACCAGAAAGAAGCTTACCAAGTCGTCAGCGCCTCCCTTTTGAACAGAGACTTCGGAGACTTCGGGGACCCCACAAAGGGCATGGACTCAAAGGTCAGGCTTTTTCTCCTCCACTTTAAGACCACTAAAGTTTTGAAATCACACTGTCTTCATATTCTTTTATTCAAGTTTTCTCTTTACTCATTTTAATGCTAACTTTATCCTCCACGCAAGCTTTATGCCTAAGAAGATAAAACACAAACCAATTTTGACATAGCAGTTCTGCTGATTATTCTCACCAACTGAAAGTTATTTCCCTACCGAACAGCCATGATGACCTTCTCAGATATGCAACTTCTGTGTTTTGCTTGAGTGCCAGGCATTTTTCTATATCCACGTATATTTCATCAACATTTTTTACTTTTATTGATCGATTATTGGTAGAAATGGTTTTACGCGTCTTTATAAAAAGTGTTTATAATAAGTTTTCATGCAGTTTTAGACTCTGGTTTACTTTGACACGTTTGCTTTGAGCCTCGTGTGATGTAAGCGAATAATAGAAAAATAATTGAAGCTCAGTGATTCAATGTACTATTTAGATGAGTGTTTTCTGCCAAATCGACATGTCTTTCTTAAATTTCAGGACTTGTAGGAAAATTGGGAAGTGATATAATCCATAGAAATATGAGCTCTTGGGGGAGATCATACAGATGGCTTTGTCCTTGTGTTATGGGGAAGTATTTTTAGATCATTTTTCGTAATTGGAAACATATTTTTTAAAAGAGCAGTTGAGATTGCAAAAAATCCCCTGAAGCTTTCTAGAAGGGTTGCAGTAGATCACCTTTATGTGAGTAATGATATTATGATCTATTGTTAACTTATTTTCCAGAGAGGTATGCAATTTAAACTATTAAAGTTTTTTTTTTGTTTGTTTATTAAGAAAGGTTGGTGATGTAATTATAGGTTCCAAATGCCAAGTCTGCACTTCTAAAATATTTCTGTTTCATGGAGACTGTTGCAAATTAAATATACGAAGTACAAGTCAAGCTTGGTAGTATTGATGGTGTTTCCTGGAAGAAAAACAGTACATATTAAAGAAAACCTCATGCCATTATTCTGCAAAATAGGAGCAATCTGATAGATGGGGGAAAAGGGGAACCAAGTGTTTTTTTTTTTTTTAAATAATTTTTATTGTGCTTTAAGTGAAAGTTTACAAATCAAGTCAGTCTGTCACATACAAGCTTATGTACACCTTACTACATACTCGCATTTACTCTCCCCTTTATGAGCCAGCCCGCTCCCTCCTTCCAGTCTCTCCTTTCTTGACTGTTTTGCCAGTTTCTAACCATCTCTTCTCTCCCATCTCCCCTCCAGACAGGAGATGCCAATACAGTCTCAAGTGTGCACCTGATACAAGTAGCTCACTCTTCATCAGCATCTCTCTCCAACCTATTGTCCAGTCCCTTCCATGTCTGATGAGTAGCCTTCGGGAATGTTTCCTGTCCCGGGCCAACAGAAGGTTTGGGGACCATGACCGCCAGGATTCTTCTAGTCTCAGTCAGACCATTAAGTCTGGTCTTTTCATGAGAATTTGGGGTCTGCATCCCACTGATCTCCTGCTCCCTCAGGAGTTCTCTGTTGCGCTCCCTGTCAGGGCAGTCATCAGTTGTGGCTGGGCACCATCTAGTTCTTCTCGTCTCAGGATGATGTAAGTCTCTAGTTCATGTGGCCCTTTCTGTCCTGGGCTCTTAGTTATCATGTGACCTTGGTGTTCTTCATTCTCCTTTGATCCAGGTGGGTTGAGACCAATTGATGCATCTTAGATGGCCACTTGTTAGCATTTAAGACCCCAGACGCCACTGTTCAAAGTGGGATGCAGAATGTTTTCATAATAGTTTATTATGCCAATTGACTTAGAAGTCCCTTTAAGCCATAGTCCCTAAACGCCCACCCTTGGTCCGCTGACCTTCAAAGCATTCAGTTTATTCAGGAAACTTCTTTGCTTTTGGTCCAGTCCAGTTGAGCTGACCTTCCCTGTATTGAGTATTGTCCTTCCCTTCACCTAAGGTATTCCTTATCTACTAACTAAAAAAAACTAACTAATCAGTTTAAATAACCCTCTCCCACCCTCCCTCCCTCTCCCCTCTTGTAACCACAAAAGAATGTGTTCTTCTCAGTTAATACTGTTTCTCAAGAACTTATAATAGTGGTCTTATACAGTATTTGTCCTTTTG
Source organism: Elephas maximus indicus (assembly GCF_024166365.1). Taxonomy (NCBI): domain Eukaryota; kingdom Metazoa; phylum Chordata; class Mammalia; order Proboscidea; family Elephantidae; genus Elephas; species Elephas maximus. Next base: position 76,290,530 of record NC_064834.1, on the reverse strand, counting down.
CATCTGACTAATTTCACTCAGCATAATGCCTTCCAGGTTCCTCCATGTTATGAAATGTTTCACAGATTCCTCACTGTTCTTTATTGATGCGTAGTATTCCATTGTGTGAATATACCATAATTTATTTAACCATTCATCTGTTGATGGGCACCTTGGTTGCTTCCAGCTTTTTGCTATTGTAAACAGTGCTGCAGTAAACATGGGTGTGCATATATCTGTTCGTGTGAAGGCTCTTATTTCTCTAGGGTATATTCCCAGGAGTGGGATTTCTGGGTTGTATGGTAGTTCTATTTCTAACTTTTTAAGAAAATGCCAGGTAGATTTCCAAAGTGGTTGTACCATTTTACATTCCCACCAGCAGTGTATAAGAGTTCCAATCTCTCCACAGCCTCTCCAACATTTGTTATTTTGTGTTTTTTTGGATTAATGCCAGCCTTGTTGGAGTGAGATGGAATCTCATCGTAGTTTTAATTTGCATTTCTCTAATGGCTAATGATCGAGAGCATTTTCTCATGTATCTGTTAGCTGTCTGAATATCTTCTTTAGTGAAGTGCGTGTTCATATCCTTTGCCCACTTTTTGATTGGGTTGTTTGTCTTTTTGTGGTTGAGCTTTAACAGAATCATGTACATTTTAGAGATAGGCGCTGGTCGGAGATGTCATAGCTGAAAATTTTTTCCCAATCCGTACGTGGTCTTTTTACTCTTTTGGTGAAGTCTTTAGATGAGCATAGGTGTTTAATTTTTAGGAGCTCCCAGTTATCTGGTTTCTCTTCGTCCTTTTTAGTAATGTTTTGTATTCTGTTTGTGCCTTGTATTAGGGCTCCTAATGTTGTCCCTATTTTTTCTTCCATGATCTTTATTGTTTTAGTCTTTATGTTTAGGTCTTTGATCCACTTGGAGTTAGTTTTTGTGCATGGTGTGAGGTACGGGTCCTGTTTCATTTTTTTGCAAATGGATATCCAGTTATGCCAGCACCATTTGTTAAAAAGACTATCTTTTCCCCCAATTAACTGACACTGGGCCTTTGTCAAGTATCAGCTGCTCATATGTGGATGGATTTATATCTGGGTTCTCAATTCTGTTCCACTGGTCTATGTGTCTGTTGTTGTACCAGTACCAGGCTGTTTGGACTACTGTGGCTGTATAATACGTTCTGAAATCAGGTAGAGTGAGGCCTCCCACTTTCTTCTTCTTTTTCAGTAGTGCTTTACTTATCCAGGGCGTCTTTCCCTTCCATATGAAGTTGGTGATTTGTTTCTCTATCACATTAAAAAGTGTCATTGGAATTTGGATCGGAAGTGCATTGTATGTATAGATGGCTTTTGGTAGAATAGACATTTTTACTATGTTAAGTCGTCCTATCCATGAGCAAGGTATGTTTTTCCACTTATGTAGGTCCCTTTTAGTTTCTTGCACTAGTACTTTTCTTTGTATAGGTCTTTTACATCTTTGGTAAGATTGATTCCTAAGTATTTTATCTTCTTGGGGGCTACTGTAGATGGTATTGATTTGGTTATTTCCTCTTTGATATTCTTTTTGTTGATGTAGAGGAATCCAAGTGATTTTTGTATGTTTATCTTAACCTGAGACTCTGCCGAACTCTTCTATTAGTTTCAGTAGTTTTCTGGAGGATTCCTTAGGCATTTCTGTGTATAAGATCATGTCATGTGCAAATAGAGATAATTTTACTTCCTCCTTGCCAATCCGGATGCCCTTTATTTCTCTGTCTAGCCTAATTGCTCTGGCTAGGACCTCTAGCACAAAGTTGAATAAGAGCGGTGATAAAGGGCATCCTTGTCTGGTTCCCGTTCTCAAGGGAAATGCTTTCAGGCTCTCTCCATTTAGAATGATGTTGGCTGTTGGCTTTGTATGGATGCCCTTTATTATGTTGAGGAATTTTCCTTCAATTCCTATTTTGCTGAGAGTTTTTATCATGAATGGGTGTTGGACTTTGTCAAATGCCTTTTCTGCATCAATTGATAAGATCATGTGGTTTTTGTCTTTTGTTTTATTTATATGGTGGATTACATTAATGGTTTTTCTAATATTAAACCAACCTTGTATACCTGGTATAAATCCCACTGGGTCATAGTGGATTATTTTTTTGATATGTTTTTGAATTCTATTGGCTAGAATTTTGTTGAGGAGTTTTGCACCTATGTTCATGAGGGATATAGGTCTGTAATTTTCTTTTTTTGTGATGTCTTTACCGGGTTTGGGTATCAGAGATATGGTGGCTTCATAGACTGAGTTAGGTAGTATTCCATCATTTTTTATGCTTTAAATACCTTTAGTAGTAGTGGTGTTAACTCTTCTCTGAAAGTTTGGTAGAACTCTGCAGTGAAGCCGTCCGGGCTAGGGCTTTTTTGTTGGGAGTTTTTTGATTACCTTTTCAATCTCTTCTTTTGTTATGGGCCTATTTAGTTGTTCTACTTCTGATTGTGTTAGTTTAGGTAGATAGTGTTTTTCCAGGAATTCATCCATTTCTTCTAGGTTTGCAAATTTGTTAGAGTACAATTTTTCATCATAATCTGATATGATTCTTTTAATTTCAGTTGGGTCTGTTGTGATATGGCCCATCTCGTTTCTTATTTGGGTTATTTGTTTCCTTTCCTGTATTTCTTTAGTCAGTCTGGCCAATGGTTTATCAATTTTGTTAATTTTTTCAAAGAACCAGCTTTTGGCTTTGTTAATTCTTTCAATTGTTTTTCTGTTCTCTATTTCAGTTAGTTCAGCTCTACTTTTTATTATTTGTTTTCTTCTGGTGCCTGATGGATTCTTTTGTTGCTCGCCTTCTATTTGTTCAAGTTGTAGGGACAGTTCTCTGATTTTGGCTCTTTCTTCTTTTTGTATGTGTGCATTTATCGATATAAATTGACCTCTGAGCACTGCTTTTGCTGTGTCCCAGAGGTTTTGATAGGAAGTGTTTTCATTCTCGTTGCGTTCTATGAATTTCTTTATTCCCTCCTTAATGTCTTCTATAACTTGGTCTTTTTTTAGCAGGGTATTGTTCAGTTTCCAAGTATTTGATTTCTTTTCCCTAATTTTTCTGTTATTGATTTGCACTTTTACGGCCTTGTGGTCTGAGAAGATGCTTTGTAATATTTCGATGTTTTGGATTCTGCAAGGGTTGGTTTTATGACCTAATATGTGGTCTATTCTAGAGAATGTTCCATGTGCGCTAGAAAAAAAAGTATACTTTGCAGCAGTTGGGTGGAGTGTTCTGTATAAGTCAATGAGGTCAAGTTGCTTGATTGTAGCAATTGGGTCTTCCATGTCTCTATTGAGGTTCTTACTGGATGTCCTGTCCTTCTCCGAAAGTGGTGTGTTGAAGTCTCCTACTATAATTGTGGAGGTGTCTATCTCACTTTTCAGTTCTGTTAAAGTTTGTTTTATGTATCGTGCAGCCCTGTCATTGGGTGCATAAATATTTAATATGGTTATATCTTCCTGGTCAATTGTCCCTTTAATCATTATGTAGTGTCCTTCTTTATCCTTTCTGGTGGATTTAACTTTGAAGTCTATTTTGTCAGAAATTAATATTGCTACTGCTGCTCTTTTTTGATTGTTGTTTGCTTGATATATTTTTCCATCCTTTGAGTTTTAGTTTGTTTGTGTCTCTAAGTCTAAAGTGTGTCTCTTGTAGGCAGCATATGGACGGGTCGTGTTTCTTTATCCAGTCTGAGACTGTCTCTTTATTGGTGCATTTAGTCTATTTACATTCAGCGTAATTATAGATAAGTATGTGTTTAGTGCTGTCATTTTGATTGCTTTTTGTGTGTGTTGTTGGCAATTTCATTTTTCCACTTACTTTTTTGTGCTGAGATGTTTTTCTTTGTAAATTGTGTGTTCCTCATTTTCATAGTAGTCAAATTTATGCTTGCTGAGTCGTTATGTTTTTCTTGGTTTTTATTTTGAGTTATGAAATTGTTAGACCTCTTTGTTGTTACCTTAATATTTACCCCTATTTTTCTAAGTAAAAACCTAACTTGTATTGTCCTATATCGCCTTGTTTTCCTCTCCATATGGCAGTTCTATGCCTCGTGTATTTAGTCCCTCTTTTTGATTATTGTGATCTTTTACACCATGACTTCAATGATTCCCTCTTTTGAGCATTTTTTTCTTTTTAAAATTAATTTTAATTTCTTTTTGTGATTTCCTTATTTGAGTTGATGTCAGGATGTTCTGTTCTGTGACCTTGTGTTGTGTTGTTATCTGATGTTATTGATCTTCTGACCAAACAATTTCCTTTAGTATTTCTTGCAGCTTTGTTTTGGTTTTTGCAAATTCTCTAAGCTTGTGTTTATCTGTAAATGTTTTAATTTCACCTTCATATTTGAGAGAGAGTTTTGCTGGATAATTGGTCCTTGGCTGGCAGTTTTTCTCCTTCAGTGCTCTATGTATGTCATCCAATTGCCTTCTTGACTGCATGGTTTCCGCTGAGTAGTCAGAACTTATTGATTCTCCTTTGTAGGAGACCTTTCTTTTATCCCTGGCTGCTTTTAAAATTTTCTCTTTATCTTTGATTTTGGTAAGTTTGATGATAACGTCTTGGTGATTTTCTTTTTGGATCGATCTTACATGGGGTTCAATGAGCATCTTGCATAGATACCCTTTCATCTTTCATGATGGCAGGGAAGTTTTCTGCCAACAGATCTTCACCTGTTCTCTCTGTATTTTCTGTCATCCCTCCTTGTTCTGGAACTCCAGTCACAGGCAAGTTATTCTTCTTGATAGTGTCCCACATGATTCTTAGGGTTTCTTCATTTTTTTTAATTCTTTTATCTGATTTTTCTTCAACTATATTGGTGTCAATTGTCTTTTCCTCCAGCTCCCGCACTCTGCATTCCAATTGCTCGATTCTTCTCCTCGGACTTCCTATTGAGTTGTCTAATTCTGTAATTTTACTGTTAATCTTTTGGATTTCTGAATGCTGTCTCTCTATGGATTGTTGCAGCTTATTAATTTTTCTACTGTGTTCTTGAATAATCTTTTTGGTTTCTTCAACTGCTTTATCAGTGTGTTCCTTGGCTTTTTCTGTAGATTGTGTTATTTCATTTCTGAGGTCATCCCTGATGTCTTGAAGCATTCTGTAAATTAGTTTTTTATTTTCTGTATCTGACAATTCCAGGATTGTATCTTCATTTGGGAAAGATTTTGATTCTTTAATTTGGGGAGTTGTAGAAGCAATCATGGTCTGCTTCTTTATGTGGTTTGATATTGACTGCTGTCTCAGAGCCATCTATAAGATATTTTAATGATTTATTTCATATTTGCTTACTGAATCTTATCTTGTTTTGTTTTCTTTCAGTATATGTAAATGGGCTACTAGATTGTGCTGTCTTGATTGTTGTAGCCTTTGAATCACTTATGTCCTCTTATCAGCTGGTTTGGGCCATTACCAGAAATATAAGGCTAAGAACCCATTCACTATTCTTGAGTAGAATCTGATTTTGGGTCACTGAGTATGTGGGGTAGACTGTCACCTATTCGCTTAGAGGAGTAGTGGTGATAATTGTGTGCACCAGATTCTAGTAGCAGCAGGGGGTCACATTCCAGGCGGGGGGCAAGATGCTGACAGGCTTCCCCCAAGTGCCAGTGAGGAAGGTGTGTCTCTATTCCTAAAGCACTTTGGTGGGTGGGCTCTGCAGCTGTACTTTAGGCACCCAATGCATGTACCTCTACACATTGGTAGATGTCACTATCCTCAGACCCCTATGGCAGGAGGTTAGGTGGTTTGGGTGGAGCTTCAGCCCTCAGTTCCCCGTTGTGGGTCAGTGAGGGCTCTGTTTAATAGGTAGAAATATCAGACCTGGGAAACTTGTCTTTCCAGTAATCCGCTAAAACAGTAACAGTCAGATCACTATCAGAATTGCCTTTGCATTATAAAAGCCACCTGGTTCCCTGTAGGGATGAAAGCCCAGGACTGTGGATCTCACATGCTTGGCTGGAGCTGTTTCTGTATTTTTAGTCCAGTTTCGGGAAGTCAGGGAAGGATTCTTGGTCTCTGGGTTTTTTGTAGCTGCTTCTCTCAGGCCAGGAGAATGGGTTAGGAAAAGACAAAAAAAAAAAAAAAACACGCAGAGCACTTCACTCTCTGGCCCGGGAAATTCCAATGTTAATGAAGCCTCCTGGGAAGGGGAGGGGAGGGATCAGTTAGATAGGAGAGAGTAGCACCCCAGCATATAGACAAAGTTACTTATCTTGCTTGGTGAAGACTGTTTTATCTGAGATTCCCGAGGGGTGTGTAGCCTGTGTGCGTTGGCTGGGTCGAGATTGCCCCTGAGGGTCAGGCCAATGTCCTGTGCATGTGCTGTCTCAGAAGCCGTGGTCAGTTCCTCTGCTCCCGATCCAAAACCCAGCGCCAACGTTCCCCAGCTGGGATGCCACACTCCAGGCTCCAAAAGCAGTTGCTGCCTCCTGGTGACTTTTCCTCCTGCCAACCGTGTCGCTGCACTGCCTGCGTGCGCTGGCTGGGCTTCCCTGGAGGTCACTTCAGGGAGCTAGGGCTGCGTCCCGTGTTCGTGCCGTCTCAGGGTGCCATGCTCAGCTCCCCGGTGCCCAGTCCGAAGCCCGGCGCCAAGGTTTTCTGACTGGGACGCTGGCTTCAGGCTCCGTAAACAGTCGCTGCTTCCCCGTGGTTGCTTGTTCTCTCATTAGCCGCATCGGTGTGCAGCCTGCTTGCGCTGGCTGAGTGTCTATGGAGGTTACCCCAGCGGCTAGGGGTTAGGGCTGTGTCCCGTGCCTCCCCCACCTCAGCAAGCTGCTCTCAGCCCCGGCACTCGGCACCAGGGAACCGCAAGGGCTCAAGGCTGTGGAGCGGGTCGTGGATTCCAGAAGCTGTCACTGGTTCAGGGAGTGGCTTTTCGCTCCCCTGTCACTCAGGTCAACTCTTTAGATCTGTGTTTGATGGTCAGGGTTTGTAGATTGTCATGTATGTGATCGATTCACTTATTTTTCCACGTCTTTGTTGCAAGTGGGATCCGAGGTAGTGTCTACCTAGTCAGCCATCTTGGCCCCGCCTCCCAGTGTTTTTTTTTTTTTTTTTAAGAAAAGAAAGTATGTCTATTTAAAATATATATGGCTATTAATAATATAAGATATGGAACAATCTAATGTTTCTTGGGTGGTAGAAGTTATAATGGGGCCTGATTTAGGTAGGGTTGCCCGATTTACAAATAAAAATGCAAGATGCCCAGTTAAATTTGGGTTTCTGATAAGGAATGATTTTTTTTTTTTTTTTTGTAGTATGAGTATATCCCATACAATATTTGGGGCATACTTACACACACACACAAATGTTGTTTATGAGAAATCCAAATTTAACTAGACAATCCTATACTTTGTCTGGCAACCTGACCTGTGGGCTTCCCAACTGAGGGGTTTATGGGTTCTCCACTGGGACGGACAGTTAGATTTCTCCAGCTTTGTCCTGAGTTCCCCCCAGCCAGCTCACACACATCGCAAGGATGCTAGTGGAGGAGCCAGTCACATCTACTGACCAAGCTTACTTACTGCCTGATGGGTATGGGTCACCAGCACCGTTTTTGTAGAAAGCCAGGAAAAACCATTATTGTTTGATAGATGCGCCAACTCCCCTGGGATTCTGCCTCCAAAACTAGAACCATGTGGGTAGTAGGCACACCCCTACTGCACTACAGTAACTCTGAGTTGCCAATGTTATTTAAGGGAATAGGGACCCAGGCATGTTAGGGAACAGCATCTTGCACTGTCATGCCGTGGGGCTGATCTCAACACCGGGCTTCTGGAACCAGCATATGGCTGTCTAATTACAGCATGGACCTGTACTTGGTGAGTAACTGCCAAGACGCTGTGTGAGAAAGGATGCATGTAAATGTCTGTTAATGTATGATACGTATTTGCTGGATTTCTCTGTGGGGTGGATGATATACATGTTAATGGTATAGAAGGGTGTGTCTGCCGTTGCTATTAAGCACAACAGTCGAAATTTTAATTTTCAGCTGCGCTTATAGAGTACATCTTTGATGTGTGAAACATGCTTGTGTTGGCGCAGATTTCCACAGCACTGCTGTACCTTTTCTACCTCAGAACGTGGACTTCTAGGTTTTTTTTCTTGCTTTCCCACTTTCCTGTTTTATTTCTTGCCCCCTTCTTTCTAGTCAGCCAGTCTTTAACTGAGCACCTATTATGTGCCAGGGCAGGGTACACAGTCAGTCAAGAAAGTAGACCTGCTTTCTGCCCCTCTCCACTTACATTCTAGTGAAGGAAATGAAATAAAATCGATGCAGTTGGTGATAAGCATTCAGAAAAAAACAGCAAGCTTTTATAGAGACTAACCAAGGACAGAGGAGCCTGTCATGGATTGAATTATTTCCCCCCTAAAATGTGTGTATCAATTGGGCTGGGCCATGATTCCCAGTGTTGTGTGATTTTCCTATATTTTGTAAATCCTGCCTCTATGATGCTAATGAGGGAGGATGGCTACAGTTTTGTTAGTGAGGCAGGACTCAACCTCCAAGGCTGGATTGTGTCTTGAGGCAGTCTCTTGCGGTATAAACAGAGAAGCAAGCAGGGAGACAGGGGGACCTTATACCACCAAGAAAGAGGCACTGGGAGCAGAGCACGTCCTTTGGACCCAGAGTCCCTGCACAGAGACGCTCCTAGTCCAGGGGAAGATTGATGAGAAGGATAACAAAGAAAGGCTTCATCTGGAGCTGACACCCTGAATTTGGACTTTTAGCCTATTTTACTGTGAAGAAATAAATTTCTCTTTGTTAAAGCCACCCACTTGTGGTATTTCTGTTACAGCAGCACTAGATGACTAAGACAGAGCCCTGGTGGCACAGTGGTTAAGTGCTCAGCTGGTAACTGAAAGGGCAGCGGTTTGAACCCACCAGCCATTCCATGGGAGAAAAATGTGGCAGTCTGCCTCCATAAAGATTACAGCCTTGGAAACCCTATGGGCCAATTCGACTTTGTCCTGTAGGGTCGCTTCAAGTTGGAATTGACTCTACAGCATTGGGTTTTGCTTTTGGCATAACTGAGGAGACTTATTTTGACAGATTGGCCAGGAAAGACCTCTCTAAGAAGGTGGTAAGCTTTGAAACTTTCTCAGTAAGTTATGAAGAGCTGGTGTGCGCGAGAAACAGGGAAGATCCTGGTGTGTCTGGAGTGTGGGAAGCAAGAGAAGTAGACAGACTTGGGATCAAGTCTGCAGGAGCAGCAGGGGCCCAGATAGGCACCAGGTCAGGGTGAGTGGGTCACATAGGACCTCACCGTTGAAACAGCAGCTGTGGAAAACAGATGTTTGTCCTGAGAAGAAGATAAACTGTAGCCCTCTTTCTCTGAGAGTTAAATGTTTGGATTTTGTGGCATGTCAAATGATACCACGAATCCCCTGCGATTATTCTTCCCTGTGACGTTCAGTGTTCGTGACAGTGAAGGGTATTCCTTATCACCCAGCAACATCTGACTTCCCATTGTCGTTTCCACCTGGCTGGCTATCAGAAAGCCAATAACCAGGAACTGGCAGCTTGAGGAGATTGCTTCTACCTGGGAATGCCACAGACCTCAGGGACTTTGGCGGTGAATAGAGATAACCCGTAAAAAAACTGTCGAGTCGATTCCAACTCATAGTGACCCTATAAGACAGAGTAGAACTGTCCCATAGGGTTTCCAAGGAGCGCCTGGTGGATTCAAACTGCTCACCTTTTGGTTAGCAACCGTAGCTCTTAACCACTGCACCACCACGGTTTAGAGAGGCAACCTGAAATTCCAAGTCCCCTCTGGCCTGCCTCCAGACAACTTGCCAGAGTGATGTTCCTAAAATGAAGCTCTAACTTACCACGGTTCAGCTTGAAGCCATCCTCAGCACAAAGCCCAGCTCTAGGCCCAGCATATGAAGCACATCACAGTGTGGCCACCTGCTCTCCACCCCCAGACCCCTCCCCAGACCACCCTGGGCTTACCCTCATCCCATGAGGCCAGTGTTCAAGGCCACCTTTGGGACCAACAGGCAAAACTGATCGCAAGCCCCACTGGACTTTGTCCCAGAGCACCTTGGGCTAAATGACTGACGACTCCCAGGGATTTCTTCATTCATTCGCAGGCATTTATTGCATGCTTGTTTTGCACTAGGCCCTGTTCTTGAGACTGGGGCTACATCTCTGCCCTGAGGGATTTTCTACCTGAGTGTCAGGGGGAAATACACCACCCAGCCATGTGACTACAGGTGCTGCTGAGGGCTTTGAAGAAAAATGCAGAGAGCAAAGGGTGGAGGGTCAGAGGTGGGAGCGTTGTTGTGAACAGGGTAGTCAGAAAAGGTCTACCCTGGGGAGGAGGCATTTGAGTAATGATCTGAAGGAAATGACCTGTGAGCCAGCCATGCAATGATCCAGGCCAAGCATCCAGGCAGAGAGAACAGAGAACATGAGGCTGGAACACAGAGAGCAGAGGCGGGAGTGTGCAGAGGTCAGCAGGGCCCGGATAGGGTGGTTCCGGGATCGTAAGGTGGTGGAAGGCTTTGAGCCTGGGTCTGTGAGTGTCTTGTAGCTGAGGGCTCTGACAGCCATGGGAAGACTGGACCATGGGGCCCAGAGTGGAAACTAGGGGAGCGGTGAAGAGGCCAGTGCAGCTGTCCAAGGTGGAGAGGGAGGTCACTCAGACCCTGCTCACGGGTGGCAGCGAAAGGCGGTCAGATTGGGGACATATTTGGAAGAGAGCCAGTTGGACTTGCCATCAGATTAGAGACATGCAAGATAACCTTTGTGTTTGGATCTGGCTGTCAAAGTGGGTGGTGGAGCCATCACAGATGGCTCCAAAGAGAAGGGTGCCCATGGTTTAACTTGGTTTCCACTGCATCATTGACTTACTACCATGCACAGTGGTTCTCAGCGCTGGCTGCATAGCAATCAGAATGTCACCCAGAAACTTTCATAAATAGTGGGGTGTCCAGGCTTCAGCCCTCCAGATTTTGACTAAATTGGTTTAGGGTAGAACCCAGCTGATTCTAATCTAGTTTTAAAGATGATTCTAATAAGGTGATTCAAATGAGCACACAGTTTAGAACCAAAGTACTAGGGGAAATGGATGCTGTATCCAGCTCAGGAGTGCTGGTCAACTAGCCTAAGCCAAAGCTGCAAAAGTGTGTAGCTGTTTTCTCTCTCTGTTTCCCACCTTCCCCACCCTTCTTCACCCTGGCTGGGATGTTAGCGTGTCCTTTCCAAACCCAGGATCAGGCCATCCTTGCTGCTGATGTTTTAGTTGAAAGAGAAAAGGAGAGAATGTGGCCTTATGCAGGTTGGAGAGCCTCCAGCTTCAAGGTTATTTGCCTGTTGTTGTTGTCTATGAAGTGGAAATAAAACTTAACTGATTTCCTTCCCTTTTAGGGTCATTGTAAGAGTCAGGTGAAACAATGACTGTAAAAATATTCTGTTAACTAGAAAATACTGCACAAACATAAGGTGAGATCGAATGTCTCAAGTTTCTTTGGGGACCTATCTCCAATTTCATGTCTTGGAAAAATGAATGCTGGAACCCGACAAAGAATGTCGAAACGTGATTGATGGTGCGATGACCTCCGTGCAGCTCAGCCTGTGAATGCTCCGGGAAACTTCCAATTTCCAGCTCTCTCGTGAGAATGGAATTAGGGGAATAGTGTGTGAAATGGAAAATAGAAAGGCAGAGGGTTTAAAACATGAAACCAAAGCTTCCCCTAGCATATTGCACGTCTCAAATAGCGGGTATCGAATAGCAGCTAAATTAAATCGCAGCGGTGGCTTCTCATCTGCACATCGGGCCTGGTGTGCTGCACAGCTGAGGACATGGAGCCTGGCTTTCTCTTAGTGACCGCCCCCTTCAGCCCCTCACAGTTGGCTCCTCAGAGGGTGGTCTGCCTTAGCTTCCTCCTCCTCTCCCTCGGTCGCAGCCTGCTCTCCCACCACCTCTTCAGAACTGCTCTGGCCAGGGCCCTGGGGGGGCCTCCGAGTTTCTGAAACCTTCCATTTCCTCTCTTACTTGACACTGATTCAGCCCTTCCCTGAGATCCTCATTTCCTTTGGCTCCTGAGACCCCTTCTCTCTTGCTTCTTCTCATATGTTTTTCATTCTTGTGTTTTAGTCCTCCCCCTGACTTTGCCTTCACTGTTGGCTTCCTGAGTTTCTTCCTAGGCCCACTTGGGCTAACGGGCTCTCACTGGCAATGCCATTCTCTTCTCTGACTCCACTGTCCACCTGTACCCAGGGGACTCCCAAAATGACAACGGTAACCATAGCTACCGTAGATGGAGTTCCTACTGTGTTGTGCACATTACACAACGACGTCAGCATATGTGGTCTAATGTGCGTTCACTTCAGATTCTCATCACTTGCTTGACTTTGACCCCTGAGATCTGATCACCTACTGCCAGTGGGCTACAGACGTCTTCTGAAAGCACCCAGTTACTGCCAGTTCGGTGTGCCCCAGAGTGGGTGCTTTGCTCCTGACCCGAGTCCTACTGACTCTGAAGTCCCAGGTTAAACTGCACCGTCTCCTGTGAAGCCCTTCCTGACCTCCAGCCGAATTCCTCCTTTCTGGACCTTTGTCCATGGTAAGTCTTGGGCCTCTCCGTGATGTGGAGTCGCATCCTGGACCCATTGAATTCATGCACATGCAGCCTGTGAACGTGAGAGAAGGAGCCTGATGCTGCGGAGACACAGCTTAAATCATACAGCTAGCTAGCCTCTGGTCTACCCCAGAGCACGTGGTCAGAGTGGGCACAGAGGGAATACCTGGATCTGCTATCTCCATGATTCTTTTTGCCCCTCACAGGGTCAGCTTCTTACCTCCCTGAGGGTGTTCTGGTTCTTCCAGTCAGATACCATTCTATAGCAGGGCCCCTAAAATAAGCCAGCTTTATCTGTGCTCAACCCAAGAACTAACGATGTGGAGAAACTGCAGTGTTGGCCTTCCAAAAACTGTAAGGGGTATTGGAGAGTAATCTCCTTTCTCCGAGGGATTGTTCTGGAAATTGCAGTAGTGAGCGCAGGATAGTCAGTGGTGCCTGGAGTTCAGCTGGGTGGTCTGGTGGTTAGCCTTTCTGACTTATGGAACATCGAGCTTACATCTGCTTACACACCAGCAGATAATGTTTCCTCTTAAGAATATAATTTTATTAAAATACCTGGAATGGAGCGGTTTGTAAGAAAGGTACAGTGGCTCACCAATTAGGATATTATTTCCAGATTATTCAGGTTCCTAGTGTGTTCTTTCCCTCCCTGGCCCCCTGGCTCCTTACTTCCAGTTGGGCCCCCGCCCCACCCCTTGCCCTACCTACCATCCCACGAGGCTATGCCTGCCAACAGGAGGCTGATGTAGGCCCCAATCCCCCTTCCGGCCCATTTCCCTGCCTCACAAGATCGACCCAGCCAAGACTGTCAACCCTCAGGGGAGAAGAATTGGCACAGGTGTAAACTGGCCCCTTATATCTTTGTCTGTAACTCAGCTGTTAGCAAGATTGATGCCATGGTATGTGGAGTAGGGATTCAGATACCAACACAGCCTCTACCCCGCTGTGTGGCTTTGGGCTGATCGCTAGCCCTTGCTGAGCCTCCCTTTCCTAACATGCAAAGGAGGTGGACTATTGCCTTCCTGCCTGGCACAGGCCCTCAGCATGGTTGACACTCAGCTAATGTCAGCCACTTTCTCGGTTCTCGTAACTCAGTCTGGACTTCCTACTTAAGCTGTAGCAGGGTTTCTCACTGTGGCTCAACTGCCATTTGGGCAAGATAATTCTTTGGGGTGTGTGTGTCTTGGAGTAGGAGGGGACTGTCCTGTGCTTTATAGGATGTTTAGCAGCATCCCTGGTGGCTGTCCACTAGATGTCAATAGCAGCCCCCCAAGTTGTGACACCTAGTTCTGTGTCCCCTGACATTGCCAGATGTCCACTGGAAGGCAAAAATGCCCCAGATTGAGAAGCACAGCACATGGGGAAAGATGGAGAAGGCTAGGGAACTTGACAGTTACTAAGAGCCTTCCCTGGGCCTTGTGTGGGGCGCAGCCAGGGCCTGACAGAGTTTTCCGTGAAGTGCAGACGGCACACATACTGAGCCCTGTGGGCCACCTGGTCTCTGCAGCCCCTCCTGCTGATCTGGGCACCAGAGCAGCCACAGACAAGGTGAAAACACATGGGCGTGGCCGTGTTCCAATTTATTACAGACACTGAAATTTAAATTTTAATAAAAATTTCCACAAGTCACAAAATATTAGTCTCTCTCTTTAATGATTTAAAAATGTAAAAGTCATTCTTAGTTTACAGGCCACACAAAAACAGGCAGTGGGCTGGATCCGGCCCTCGGGCTGTAGTTTGCCAACACCTAGATGAGACGTTCTGTAGCTGTGATCCCACTGGATCTGCCCAGCAGCTCCGAGAGGTGGGAACTGCTGTCCCCCTTGCACATGAGGACACCGAAGCTCCCAGGGGAGAGCACCCTGTGACAGGACTGGCGTCTGGGCCCAGGTCTGTCAGATTCTGAAGCCTGGTGCCCTTCCCTTGTGCCAGGCTGCCTCCCAGAAGAGACTTTAGCTCTCCTTCTCCCTCGCATTGTGTCGGGACTGGTTCATAAATCCTGACTCCGGCCAGCAGAGTCATGGGTCAGAAGGCAGGGGTTGCAACCCTCGGCCGTCACTCTCTTATCTGTGAGCCATGCCTTCCGAGGAGATCTGGCTTTCTTCAGTGAGATGGTGGGCTCGCTTCCAGCTCCCTGCCAGGGTCTTTCCTCCTCACTCCTCCTTTCTGGATACACACACACAGAAGAAAGCAAGCCAAGGCATTATGCTTGTTTCAGCTGCATTCACTTCTGGGAGTCCTCCATCAGTCAGAAGACGGGATCCTGGCCACGTCCACCACACCCACCGCTAACTCGTCTCCTTCTCTTAACCTGCTATGGCCCGGTCGATTTTGACTCATAGCGACCCTGTAGGACAGAGGAGAACCGCCCTATAGCATGTCCTGTAAACGCTGGTGGCGTAGTGGTTAAGAGCTATGGCTGCTAACCAAAAGTTCGGCAGTTTGAATCCACCATGTGCTCCTTGGAAACCCTATGGGGCAGTTCTATCCTGTCCTTTAGGGTCGCTATGAGCCGGAATTGACTCAACGGCAGTGGGTTTGATTTTTCTTTAATCTTTACAGAAGCAGATTGCCAGGCCTTTCTCCCATGGAGCAGTTGGTGGGTTCCAACTGCCAACTTTTCAGTTAGCAACTGAGTGCTTAACCACTGTGCCACCAGCGATCCTTTGCTACCCGTGGCCATCAAGTTGATTCTGACTCATAGCACCCCTGTAGGTCAGAGTAGAGCCACCCCATAGGGTTTCCAGGGAGCAGCTGCTAGATTTGAACTGCCGACATTTTGGTTAGCAGCCGAGCTCTTAACCACTACTGCCACCAGGGCTCCTCTGAGCAGTGCCTTAATGTCATTGAAAAACTAGTCTTTATTGATCGGGCCTCCCTGTAGTTCCTGCACCTTTTTCTCCCCATAAGCCTGTGGCATTGTCATGGAACTAAGAGTCTTTTTTCCCCCCTTCGTTATAGTTTAAGATAACTGAACAAATTTGGTAATATTAACAGGCATGGTGGTTTACATTGTTTAAGTAGATGAGATAATTAGTGTTTTTGTTTGTTTTGTTTTTTCCTAATACTTAGGTAAAACTTGCCGTATTTGCCCTGGTGTATAAGACATATAATTGCTTGATATTAGAGAAAAGGAATTGCATGGATTTTGTCTTCAGCTCGTTCATTCATTGGACACGTGAGTGTCAGTTTGTGGTCTGGCTCCTGGGTCAGGTTCCCATGCTGGTGCGTGGTGGTGGGGGGACCCGATTCTGCTCTTGAGGAATTCATGGAAAAGTTAAGTACTCGCTGTGCAATGTATGCTTTTGTAAAATGAACTTGTTGCTTTACATCAGTTTTACAGAAAAATCGTGAGGCTGGTACGAACGGTTCCCATGTACCCCAGACCCAGTCTCCCCATCCTTAACATCTTGCATATGTCACAGATAATGATATACATTGCTTGTTTTCTTTCATCTTTTCTTTTAACTTGAAAACTTTTAATGGGAGACAGATTCCAGGAATTGAGAACAGTTAAGAAGAATATTTTGAAAGGATTATGATTCTAAAATAATATTTTAGACTAAAGACTAGTGTTTTCCCAGGAGGGATTTAATGTGTATTAATGTTTCATCTATTAACTGTGTGTCCTGTGAAAGCTGGGGACACTGTCACCTTTGCATCTGCTGCAGAGTTTCTCATATAACTGACCAGGGCTGTTCAGTGAGCAGTTGTAGTTGCTTAATAAATCGTCGCTGTCGCGATGAAGACTTTTTAAAAAAAATTTTTTTATTGTGCTTTAAGTGAAAGTTTACAAATCAAGTCAGCCTCTCATACAAAAACTTACACACACCTTGCTACATACTCCCAATCGCTCTCCCCCTAATGAGACACTCTGCTCCCTCCCGTTACTCTCTTTTCATGTCCATTTCACCAGCTTCTAACCCCCTCTACCCTCTTATCTCCCCTCCAGAGAGGAGATGCCAACATAGTCTCAAGTGTCCACCTGATCCAAGAAGCTCACTCCTCACCAGCATCCCTCTCCAACCCATTGTCCAGTCCCATCCATGTCCGAAGAGTTGCCTTCAGGAATGGTTCCTGTCCTGGGCCAACAGAAGGTCTGGGGGCCATGACCACCGGAGTCCTTCCAGTCTCAGTCAGACCATTAAGTCTGGTCTTTTTATGAGAATTTGGGGTCTGCATCCCACGGCTCTCCTACTCCCTCAGGGGTTCTCTGTTGTGTTCCCTGTCAGGGCAGTCATCGGTTGTAGTCGGGCACCATCTAGTTCTTCTGATCTCAGGCTGATGTAGCCTCTGGTTTATGTGGCCCTTTCCATCCCTTGGGCTTGTAATCACCTTGTGTCCTTGGTGTTCTTCATTCTCCTTTGATCCAGGTGGGTTGAGACCAATTGATGCATGTTAGATGGCCACTTGCTAGCATTTAAGACCCAGACGCCACTCTCCAAAGTGGGATGCAGAATGTTTTCTTAGTAGATTTTATTATGCCAATTGACTTAGATGTCCCCTGAAACCGTGGTCTCCAAACCCCTGCCCCTGCTATGCTGGTGACGAAGATGTTTTTATTCAACCAAAATGTAAAGTTTAGAAACAACAACAACAAACCTCCCATTCTTTCAAAAAAAAAAAAAAGTGAGATATTTTTTACACCTGTCATGAAAGTGCCTAAAACCAAGTATTTAAAATCCTGGATCCAGCGCGATTATGTGACAGTAACATAACGAATGCCTGTGTGAGAGAGCTGAGGTGAGAAGGCTTTCTTTCCCCCAGTATTTCCTGGGCTCCCGGCTCTCCCATTTCTTGCACGTGTCCTTGTAAGCCTGAGACACGTGGTTTTAGGTGGTGTACAGAAGTGCTGAGCAGTCCTTTTTTCATTATTGCACACTTAAAGAGAAAAATTAGTTCATCTAAATTTTTCCCCGAGAGAAATTAATTACTATGGAATAAGACTTTATTGGAAAGGGTTAAGCTTAGGAGGACCACAAACCGTTGTAATATCTAAGAATTTTTCACCCCCACCCCCACCCCCCCCCCAAAAAAAAACCAAGCTTTTGTCCTCTTGGAGATGATATCATCCCCACTGAGTGTGCATGGTGGGCGCCACGTCAGTGGGCAAAAGGAAATGAGGATTTCCCAAGACCGTCTGTATTTACAGAAATCTACCCGTGGAGGTTTTTACCAGCTAATTCTTTTCAGAAGTAGACTGCCGGATCTTTTTTCCTATCTTGGAAGAAGTACAACCAGAATGCTCCTTAGAGGCAAAGATGGCAAGACTACGTCTTACATACTTTGGACATGTTGTCAGGAGGGATCAGTGCCTGGAGAGGGACACCATGCTTGGGAAAGTATAGGGTCAGTGAAAAAGAGGAAGACCCTCAACGAGGTGGATTGACACAGTGGCTGCAACAATGGGCTCAAGCATAACAATGATTGTAAAGATGGCGCAGGATTGGACAGTGGTTCGTTCTGTTACGCATGGGGTTGCTATGAGTCACAGCTGACTCAACCACAGCTAACAACAACCCCCTGGAGACTGGGGGCAGAAAAGAATAACAGTTGATTTTCCCACCAAAAAGAGCTCTCGCTAGATTTTTTTAAAATAAACTTATTATATTACAAACAGTTTTAGATTTATAGAAAAATTGCAAAGATACTACAGAGTTCCCATATGTTGCATACCTGGTTTTCCCAGTTATAAGCCTCTCACATTGGTGTGTACCTTTGTTATAATTTATGCCCCCAGGTTGATACATACATAATTATCAACTAAACTCCATCCTTTATTCAGATTTCCTTAGTTTTACCTAATTTCCTTTTTCTGTTCCAGCATCCCTATATATAGGATACCACATTACATTAGTCAGTCTATCTCCTTCGGCTCTTCTGGGTTACGATAGTTTCTTAGTCTTTCCTTGTTTTCAGTGACCTTGACAGTTTTGAGGAGTCTATAGACTGTCCTTTAATTGGGAGTTGCCTGATGTTTTTCTCGTGAGTGGACTGGGCTATGGGTTTTGGGAAGACCACATATATGAAGTGTCATTCTCATCACATCTTATTAAGGGTACATAGGATCAACATGACTCATCACTGTTGCTGTTGAGCTTGATCACCTGGCTAAGGTGGTGCTGTCAGGTCTTTCCACAGTAAACTTGCTCTTTTCTTCCCCTTTCTGTACTGTGCTCTTTGGAAGGAGGCCACCACGTGCAGCCTACGCTTACGGACAGGGAGTTCTGCTCTGCTGCTTCGAGAGTGAAGTATCTGCAAAAGTCATTTGGAATTCTTCTGTACATGAGACTTCCTCTTCTTCTCATGTATTTATTTTTTCAATCATTTGGGCCCCAGTGTGGACTCATGGATATTTGTTTTATACTTTGGGTTATAATCCAATAGTACTTTATTTTTATTTGTGTGTGTGTGTGTGTGTATATATATATATATTTGCTCAAATTATTCCAGCTTTGGCCATTGGGAGCTCTTTTCAGTTGGCTTCTGTGTCTTTCTGACATGCCCCAGCTTTGCGGCAGCGGTTTTTTTTTTTTTTTTTTTAAAGCACCTCCTTACTTTCAGGCACTGTAAGATGCATTAGGCTCATCTTGTATGTTTCCTGTCCCACTCCTAGGACCTGCCATTTATCCATGGCATCATTCTAATAAAATGGTATTAGAAACCAAGATCTGAGTTGCTTAGACGTGCTCGTTGCTGTTGAGGTGCCTTTGCTTCTCACTAACTGCAGACCTTTTGGTTAGCAGCTGAGCTCTTAACCACTGTGCTACCAGGGCTCCAATTAGGGAACATATACCCGGAATTTAATTTTTTTTTTCTTTTATGGCTGTAGCTTTAGAGGTAAAAAGAATAATTATGCCCAGTAAATTAAATCAAGTCTTGAGACTCAAACCTAATTATTATTTTTCTCTTAGAAGTTATTCTTAAAAATTAATTTCTAATTCTTCAGCATTTGACCTAACTGTGGCTTTTCACATTCCCAAGTTGATTGATGCATGCCTCAAGGCTGCCTTTCAGCTAATTACCTGAAATTAATTTGACCTTTTCCTAAAAGTGGCATAACCATTTTCATATGTAATTTTTACTTGGCAAAGGTACTAAGGGTCTTCTTTTTGCTTGAACCTACTAATTTTCCTATAATGTATTTTAAAAGATACAGTCGTGCACCCAAAACAGGGTTGATGAGAGCACAGAGCTAATGAGACCAGAGTGGCAGACTGTATCCCTATCAGGATTCCCAGTTGCCGTGGGAGCCATTAGCTTGACTCATTTCCTTGGCCTTACGCAACAAGTCTCACCCCAGCTGGCATCTTCCAAGGGAGACTTCTGTAATAAGTCAATCAACCTTGTATCTTAGAGGTTGATTGACTTATTACACACCCTCCACTGATATGGTCCCAGTAACGTAACAAAGTAATTGGTATTCCTAAATGAAATTACATCTACAAGCATAGAAGTTTAGGATTTCCAGCAGATATTTTGGGGGGACACAGTTCAATGAGACTCATGGACAGATCAGCCCAAATTCAGAAACACCACACATATACAATATCCCTGATCACTGATGGATCATCAGGGATATATTGTATATGTGAGTGACATACTTTACATCCAAGTTTCTCAAACTTTGGTTGCCCATGATCTACCTGCATGGTTTTTTGCCTAGTTATAGCAGCCATACTTGATAGTTACAGAAGCAGCCATTTGTAATAGTTTATACAAGATTGATGTACTCATTGACTTTTTTTCTTAAGACACAAAAAATTAAAGTAAATGATTCAAATGAGGAATGGTATGTACCTATTAGGAAACCCTGGTGGCGTAGTGGTTAAGTCCTACAACTGATAACCAAAGGGTCAGCAGTTCAAATCCGCCAGGCGCTCCTTGGAAACTCTAATGGACAGTTCTACTCTGTCCTATAGGGTCGCTATGAGTCGGATTTGACTGGACGGCACTGGGTTTTTTTTTTTTTTTTTATATACCTATTAAAATGCATTTGTCTTTCATGGGAGAGGGTGGTGGTTCAGTGGTAGAATTCTTGCCTTCCATGCAGGAGACCCAGGTTCGAGTCCCAGCCAGTGCACCTTACATGCAGCCACCACCCATCTATCAGTGGAGGTTTCTGCTGCGATGCTGAGCAGACTTTAGTGGGGCTTCCAGAATAACACAGGCTGGAAGAAAGGCCTGGTGATCTGCTTTCAAAAATCACCTTGTGAAAACCCTATGGATCACAATTTTCCGATCCACAACTGATGATGGAGATGGTGCAGGACAGGACAACATTTTCTTCCCTTGTGTGTGGGGTCACCATGAGTTGGGGGCTGATTCGATGGCAGCTAACAATAACAATCGTTGGGGGGAACACATTATACCAGTTGGAAAACACTGTTTTAGGTCTTTACAAATTCCTCCATTTTTTCCATCCAGCAGTATTTTTTTTTAAATAATTTTTATTCTGCCTTAAGTGAAAGTCTACAAATCAAGTCAGTCTCTCACACAAAAACCCAGGTACACCTTTCTACACACTCCCAGTTACTCTCCCCCTAATAAGAAAGCCTGCTCTCTCCCTCTACTCTCTCTTTTCCTGTCCTTTTCACCAGCTTCTAACCCCCTCTACCCTCTCTTCTCCCCTCCAGGCAAGAGATGCCAACATAGTCTCAAGTGTCCACCTGATCCAAGAAGCTCACTCCTCACCAGCATCCCTCTCCAACCCATTGTCCAGTCCCATCCATGTCTGAAGAGTTGGCTTCGGGAATGGTTCCTGTCCTGGGCCAACAGAAGGTCTGGGGGCCATGACCACCAGGGTCCTTCCAGTCTCAGTCAGACCATTAAGTCTGCTCTTATCAGAATTTGGGATCTGCATCCTACTGCTCTCCTACTCCCTCAGGGGTTCTCTGTTGTGTTCCCTGTCAGGGCAGTCATAGGTTGTAGTCGGGCACCATCTAGTTCTTCTGGTCTCAGGATGATGTAGTCGCTCGTTCATGTGGCCGTTTCTGTCTCTTGGGCTCGTAATCACCTTGTGTCCTTGATGTTCTTCATTCTCCTTTGATCCAGGTGGGTTGAGACCAATTGATGCATCTTAGATGGTTGCTTGCTAGCGTTTAAGTCCCCAGACACCAGACACCACTCTTCAAAGTGGGATGCAGAATGTTTTCTTAATAGATTTTATTATGCCAGTTGCCTTAGATGTCCCCTGAAACCATGGTTCCCAGACCCCTGCCCCTGCTACACTGGCCTTTGAAGCATTCAGTTTATTCAGGAAACTTCTTTGCTTTTGGTTTAGTCCAATTGTGCTGACCTCCCCTGTATTGTGTGCTGTCTTTCCCTTCACTTAAAGTAGTTCTTATCTGCTATCTAATTAGTGAATACCCCTCTCCCACCCTCCCTCCCCCCTCTCGTAACCACAAAAGAATGTTTTCTTCTCAGTTTAAACTATTTCTCCAGTTCTTATAATAGTGGTCTTATACAATATTTGTCTTTTTGCAACTGACTAATTTTACTCAGCATAATGCCTTCCAGGTTCCTCCATGTTATGAAACGTTTCACAGATTCCTCACTGTTCTTTATCGATGTGTAGTATTCCATTGTGTGACTATACCATAATTTATTTATCCATTCATCCATTGATGGGCACCTTGGTTGCTTCCATCTTTTTGCTATTGTAAACAGTGGTGCTGCAATAAACATGGGTGTTCATATATCTGTTCGTGTAAAGGCTCTTATTTCTCTAGGATATATTCCAAGGAGTGGGACTGCTGGATCGTATGGTTGTTCTATTTCTAACTTTTTAAGGAAGCGCCAAATTGGTTTCCAAAGTGATTGTACCATTTGACATTCCCACCAGAAGTGTAGAAGTGTTCCAATCTCTCCACAGCCTCTCCAACATGTATTATTTTGTGCTCTTTGGATTAATGCCAGCCTTGTTGGAGTGAGATGAAGTCTCATTGTAGTTTTGATCTGCATTTCTCTAATGGCTAATGATCGTGAACATTTCCTCATGTATCTGTTAGCTACCTGAATGTCTTCTTCAGTGAAGTGTCTATTCATATCTTTTGCCCATTTTTTAATTGGGTTATTTGTCTTTTTGTAGTTGAGTTTTTGCAGTATCATGTAGATTTTAGAGATCAGGCGCTGATCAGAAATGTCATTGCTAAAAACTTTTTCCCACTCTGTAGGTAGTCTTTTTAATCTTTTGGTGAAGTCTTTGGATGAGCATAAGTGTTTGATTTTTAGGAGCTCCCAGTTATCTAGTTTTTCTTCTACATTCTTTATAATGTTTTCTATGCTGTTTATGCCATGTATTAGGGCTCCTAACATTGTCCCTATTTTTTCTTCCATGATCTTTATCGTTTTAGATTTTATATTTAGGTCTTTGATCCATTTTGAGTTAGTTTTTGTGCATGGGAGTGAGGTATGGGTCTTGTTTCATTTTTTTGCAAATGGATATCCAGTTATGCCAGCACCATTTGTTAAAAAGACTGTCTTTTCCCCATTTAACTGTTTTGGGGCCTTTGTCAAATATCAGCTGCTCATATGTGGATGGATTTATGTCTGGATTCTCAATTCTGTTCCATTGGTCCATGTATCTGTTGTTGTACCAGTACCAGGCTGTTTTGACTACTGTGGCTGTATAATACGTTCTAAAATCAGGTAAAGTAAGGCCTCCCACTTTGTTGTTCTTTTTCAATAATGCCTTATTTATCCAGGGCCTCTTTCCCTTCCATATGAAGTTGGTGATTTGTTTCTCCATCTCATTAAAGAATGTCGTTGGGATTTGGATCCGAATTGCATTTTAATGTATAGATCGCTTTTGGTAGAATAGACATTTTTATAATGTTAATTAACTCTTCCTATGCATGAGCAAGGTATGTTCTTCCACTTACGTAAGTCTCTTTTGGCTTCTTGCAGAAGTGTACTGTAGTTTTCTTTCTATAAGCCTTTTACATCTCTGGTAAGATTTATTCCTAAGTATTTTATCTTCTTGGGGGCTACTGTAAATGGCATTGATTAGGTGATTTCCTCTTCGATGTTCTTTTTGTTGGTGTAGAGGAATCCAAGTGATTTTTGTATGTTTATCTTGTATCCCGATACTCTGCTGAACTCTTCTATTAGTTTCAGTAGTTTTCTGGAGGATTCCTTAGGGTTTTCAGTGTATAAGATCATGTCATCTGCAAATATAGTTTTACTTCTTCCCTGGCCAATCTGGATGCCCTTTATTTCTTTATCTAGCCTAATTGCTCTGGTTAGAACTTCCAGCACAATGTTGAATAAGAGTGGTGATAAAGGGCATCCTTGTCTGGTTCCCGATCTCAATGGGAATGTTTTCAGGCTCTTTCCATTTAGGGTGATGTTGGCTGTTGGCTTTGTACAAATGCCCTTTATTATGTTGAAAAATTTTCCTTCTATTCCTATTTTGCTGAGAGTTTTTATCATGAATGAGTGTTGAACTTTGTCAAATGCCTTTTCTGCATCAATTGATAAAATCATGTCATTCTTATCTTCTGTTTTATTTATGTGGTGGATTACATTAATTGTTTTTCTAATGTTGAACCATTCCTGCATACCTGGTATGAATCCCACTTGGTCATGGTGAATTATTTTTTTGATATGTTGTTGAATTCTATTGGCTAGAATTTTGTTGAGGATTTTTGCATTTACATTCATGAGGGATATAGGTCTATAATTTTCTTTTCTTGTGGTGTCTTTACCTGGTTTTGGTGTCAGGGATATGGTGGCTTCATAGAATGAGTTTGGTAGTATTCCATACTTTTTTATGCTTGGAAATACCTTTAGTAGTAGTGGTGTTAACTCTTTTCTGAAAGTTTGGTAGAACTGTGCAGTGAGGCCATCCAGACCAGGGCTTTTTTTTGTTGGGAGTTTTTTGATTACCTTTTCAATTTCTTCTTTTGTTATGTGTCTATTTATTTGTTCTACCTCTGTTTGTGTTAGTTTAGGTAGGTAATGTGTTTCTAGGAATTCATCCATTTCTTCTAGGTTTTCAAATTTGAGTATAGTTTTTCATAGAAATCTGATTTGATTCTTATAATTTCACTTGGGTCTGTTGTAATATCGCCCATCTCATTTCTTATTTGGGTTATCTGCTTCCGCTCCTGTTTTTCTTTTGTCAGTTTGGCCAATGGTTTATCAATTTTTTTGAGTTTTTAAAAAAAACAGCTTTTGGTCTTGTTAATTCTTTCAATTGTTTTTCTGTTTTCTATTTCATTTAGTTCA
The DNA here is from genome assembly GCF_024166365.1 of Elephas maximus indicus. Lineage (NCBI taxonomy): Eukaryota > Metazoa > Chordata > Mammalia > Proboscidea > Elephantidae > Elephas > Elephas maximus. The sequence continues at coordinate 76,265,712 of NC_064834.1, read as the reverse complement.
GCTCTAATTTTTATTAATTGTTTTCTTCTGGTAACTGTGGGTTTCTTTTGTTGCTCTCTTTCTATTTGTTCAATTTGCAAGGATAGTTCTTTGATTTTGGCCCTTTCTTCTTTTCGGATGTGTGCATTTATTGATATAAATTGGCCTCTGAGCACTGCTTTTGCTGTGTCCCAAGGGTTCTGATAGGAAGTGTTTTCATTCTTATTGGATTCTCTGAATTTCTTTATTCCACCCTTAATGTCTTCTATAACTCAGTCTTTTTTGAGCAGGGTATTGTTCAGTTTCCAAGTGTTTGATTTCTTTTCCCTGCTTTTCCTGTTATTGATTTCCACTTTTATGGCCTTATGGTCAGAGAAGATGCTTTGTAATATTTCAGTGTTTTGGATTCTGCTAAGGCTTGCTTTATGACCTAATATGTGATCTATTCTAGAGAATGTTCCATATGCACTAGAAAAGAAAGTTTACTTGGTTGCTGTTGGGTGGAGTGTTCTATATATGTCTATGAGGTCAAGTTGGTTGATTGTGGCATTTAGATCTTCCGTGTCTTTATTGAGCTTCTTTCTGGATGTCCTGTCCTTCACCGAAAGTGGTGTGTTGAAGTCTCCTACTATTATTGTGGAGCTATCTCACTTTTCAATGCTGATAGAGTTTTTTTTTTTTTATGTATCTTGCAGCCCTGTCATTGGGTGCATAACTATTTAATATGGTTATATCTTCTTGGTGTCTTGTTCCTTTAATCATTATATAGTGCCCTTCCTTATCCTTTCTGATGGATTTAACTTTAATGTCTATTTTGTCAGAAATTAATATTGCCACTCCTGCTCTTTGATTGCTGTTTGCTTGATGTATTTTTTTCCATCCTTTGAGTTTTAGTTTGTTTGTGTCTCTAAGTCTAAGGTGTGTCTCTTGTAGGCAGCATATAGATGGATCTTGTTTTTTAATCCATTCTGCCACTCTCTGTCTCTTTATTGGTGCATTTAGTGCATTTACATTGAGGGTAATTATGGATAGGTATGAATTTAGTGCTATCATTTTGATGCCTTTTTTGTGTGTCGAGAGCTTCTTTTTCCCACTTGATTTTATGTGCTGAGTAGATTTTCTTTATATATTGTCCTTTCCTCATATTTGTTGTTGTTGATTTTGCTTCTGCTGAGTCTAGTTTTCCCTTGCATTTTATTTCAATGAGTAGGATAGTTTGTCTCCTTTGCGGTTACCTTATTATTTACCCCTATTTTTCTAAATTTATAACTGACTTTTATTTGTTTGTACCACCGTATCTTCCTCTCCATATGGAAGGTGTATGATTACATTTCTTAGTCCCTCTTTATTATTTTAATGTTGTCTTCTTTTATATAATAACATCGCCATTACCCTGTATTGGGCTTTTTTTTTTTTTAATCTTGTTTTTTCTTTTTTTGGGTTTCCCTGTCTGGGTTGACTTCTGGTTGCCCTGCCTAGTGTTCTAGTCTTGGGTCGATACCTGATATTATTGATTTTCTAACCAAAGAACTTCCTTTAGTATTTCTTGCAGTTTTGGTTTGGTTTTTATGAATTCCCTCAACTTGTGTTTATCTGGAAATGTCTTAATTTCACCTTCATATTTAAGAGACAGTTTTGATGGATATATGATTCTTGGCAGGTAATTTTTTTCCTTCAATTTTTTAAATATGTCATCCCATTGCCTTCTTGCCTGCATGGTTTCTGTTGAGTAGTCCAAGCTTATTCTTACTGGCTCTCCCTTGTAGGTGACTTTTCTTTATCCCTCGCTGTTCTTATAATTGTCTCTTTATCTTTGGTTTTGGCAAGCTTATGTCTTGGTGACTTTCTTTTAAGATTTATCTTATGTGGAGCTTAATGAGCATCTTGGATAGATATCTTCTCATCTTTCACAATATCACGGAAGCTTTCTGCCAACAAATCCTCAACAGTTTTCTCTGTATTTTCTGTTATCCCTCCCTCTTTTGGTACTCCAGTCACTCGTAGGTTATTTCTCTTGATAGAGTCCCACATGATTCTTAAGGTTTCTTCATTTTTTAAATTCTTTTGTCTGATTTTTCTTCAAATATATTAGTGCCAAGTGATTTATCTTCGAGTTCAGAAATTCTAGCTCCTACTTGCTCAATTCTGCTCCTCTAACTTTCTATTGAGTTACCTAATTCTGTAATTTTATTGTTGATCTTCTGACTTTCTGATTGCTGTCTGTGTATGGATTTTTCCAGCTTATTAAACTTTTCATTATGTTCCTAAATAATCTTTCTGATTTCTTCAGTTGCTTTATCTGTGTGTTCCTTGGCTTGTTCTGCGTATTGCCTCATTTGCTTTCTGATGTCTTGAAGGGTTCTGTATATTAAACTTCTGTATTCTGCATCTGGTAATTCCAGAAATGTACTTTCATCTAGAAGATCCCTGGATTGTTTGTTTTGAGACCCTGTTGAGGTGATCATGGCCTGTTTCTTTATGTGACTTGATTTTGACTGTTATCTCCTAGCCATGTATAAGTTATTGTATTAGGTTATGCTTGTTTACTGTGTTGTAGCTACTTGCTTTGTTTTGTTTTGGTATACCCCTATGGGTTGCTTGAGTGAGCTAGCTTGATTATTTTCACCTTTGGAGCTCTGGTGTCCTGTCCCCAGCTGGGTAGAGCTGTTATCAGGTGTATCAGTCTAGGAGTCCATTCAGTTTTCTTGTATGAATTTAGCTCAGGTTTCCAGGTAGCTGATATCAAATGTGTGGTACAGGCTCTGTCCTACAGTCTTAGAGGGACAGGGGTGATCGGTGTTTATACCGGTATCTGATTGCAGCAGGGGGTCACGCTCTGAACAAGGCAAGGGGCTGAGAACCGACCCCCAAGTGTCTCTGAGGAAAACGTGTCTCTGTTCCCTAGAGTGTGTTGGTGGGTGGGCTCTGCAGAGGGACCACGGGCACCCAAAGTTTTTATTGTAAGGACTGGGACGTTCCAGTTATCCCTGGACCCGTGTCACGAGTGACTGGGTGACCCAAGTGGAGCCACCAGTCCTTAGGTCCGTGTTGTGGGTAGGTGAGGACCTTGTTTAATAGGCAAAGGAATGTCAAACGTCAAACACCCACCTCTCCACTGCACAGGTGAAATGGCTAGAGTTTGCCAGCAAGGGCCTATTGTCCCGAAATAGACCCACACAGGTCCATGCAGAAGGGAAAGGTGCTCAAGGTCTATGGACGGTTTATGCCTGGACAGCAGCCACTTCTGTCCTGAGCTCCCCCAGTTAATGGAGCTAGCAGATTCTTTTCCCCCCATTGCAAATTTTTCCCTTCCCCAAGGCCAGGCGGACAGCTCTAGGTCCTCACCACGGTCTATCTCTGGCCTAGGGATTCAGCTGCTGAAGCTGGCTTGGGCGGGGCGGCGGGGGGGGGAGGGGGCGGGGGGCGGTAAAATATACGCAAGTACTTAGCTTTTGCGGAGAGCGCCATTCTGCTCAGGTTCCGGAGGTGTGTGAGTGGGCTGCGTGGCTGCTGCTTCTCCCTGAGGGAACTGCGGCAGAACGCTAGGACCAGCCCGCCGCTGCTGCCGCTCCAGGAATGGTGGCCGAGGGCTCCCCGCGATTCAGGTCCGGTAACTCCTCTCTGCTTCTGAACGGCCTCTTCCTCCCCCTTCCCCTCAGTTTGTTGCCTAAGCTTGCCTTTGATGCTCAGGGCTCCCAGCTTGTCACACACATACTCGCTTCACTTGTTTTTTCGGGTCTTTGTTGTAAAGACGGCCCGATGGAAGCGTCTGTCTATTCCGCCATCTTGGCTCCGCCTCCCATCCAGCAGTATTTATTGTTGCCATGTTGAGCCTTGAAAATTGAGCCCTGTACAAAACTGGGAATGAGAAGAGGGTTGGATTCTTAGCTATCTAGTGCTAAAAAAAAAAAAAAAACCCAGTGCCCTCGAGTCTGCTATAATAGAAATACCACCTGTAGATGGCTTTAGCAAACAGAAATGTATTTTTTCACAGTTTAGGAGGCTAGAAGTCTGAATTCAAGGTGCTGGCTCCAGGGGAAGGCTTTCTTGCTCTGTTGGTTCTGCGGAAGGTCCTTATCTCTTTTCAGCTTCTGTTCCTCCTCAGTTCCTTGGCCATCCTCACGTGGTGTGTACTTTCTGTACTTCCTTCTCTGTGCCTGATCTGCTCTTTTATATCTCAAAGGTGATTGACTTATTACACACCCTCCACTGATACGGTCTCAGTAGCGTAACAAAGAAATTGCTATTCCTAAATGAAGTTACATCTACAAGCATAGAGGTTTAGGATTTGCAGCACATATTTTGGGGGGACACAGTTGAATCCATAGCAGATCCCGAAAGTGGAGCATTCACAATGCACTCAGCTGCTGAGGGTGGTAGCCATGCCTAGAACAAGGCACCATTTGATGGAATTCCATCTGAAAGCTGTGATGTAGGACTCTTGAGGGAAAAAAAATACTAATTAAGGATTAGCCTACATTTCTATTAGTTCTTTCTGTATACTCATTTAACCAACTGCTAATGGATTGAATTGTGTCCCCCCAAAATTTGTGTTGTAATTCCTAACCTCCATGCCTGTGGCAATAATCCCATTTTGGAATGGGTTGTCTTTGTTATGTTAATGAGACAGGATTCCTGTAGGGCCTGTCTTGAGTCAAACTCTTTTGAGATATAAAAGATGAAACAAGTGAGAGAAGCACAGATGGGGTAAGAGAGATGTTGCCAAGCCACAGGAAGACTGCCCAGGAGCAGAAGCTCAGAAGAGACAAGAACCTTCCCCCAGAGCCCACAGAGAACGAAAGTCTTTCCCTAGAGCCAGCACCCTGAATTCAGACTTCTAGCCTCCTAAACTGTGAGAGAATAAATTTCTGTTTGTTAAATCCATCCACTTGTAGTATTTTTGTTGTTGCAGCCCTAGATAACTAAGATACCAACAAACATTTATTGAGAACCCATTCTACACCAGGTCCTGTGGTCGGCACTAGAGTTGTTTGGCCCTTCTGAGGAATGTATAAACCCTGCAGTTTCATTTCAGGACCACTTTGAAGCTTGCTCAGCTAGAACTCTAGAAAATGTCAGCCCTCCCTGCAGTTTACACAGGAGGAAGAGTTAAGAGCCCACCAGGACTAGAGAATTTTATCAGAGCTCCTTTGAAATCCAGCCCCTTCTTTTATGGCTCCAAACGAGACCACTGGGGCATGTAAACTTCGGTAGTACCTCTTCAGCTAATAGGAATGTGTTTGCATTGCCAAACATTGCTGGGTTTAGCGTCCTTCGACACAGACCAGTGTCTCAAGTAGAGTGCGTGGGAATGTATTGGATCCTCCAGAGCCCTGGGTTGGCAGGATGCTGACCTGCTTGCGTATTTGTCTCTGCTCATTCCGAGCGTCAGGAGTAGACATGGGCCCTCCTGCAGTTTTATGTCTGGGGCTGTTTGGGAAAAGCTAAGAATCCTTGGCCTGTGGATCCCCTCGCCTCATGGTTTTGGTAAGGGGAGAGGGGAGTTCCTCCCGGCTCCTGTCCGCTCAGTGGTGGTTCAGAGGCTGGGTTTTCCAGCCTGCTGTTTCCCTGGCAGGTACGGAGCTGTGTCTGGTTCAGTCTGGAAGCGTTTCTGGGAAGGCAGCTGTCATGGGAAACGCCTGTAACGGGCACAGCACAAGTCAGTCCTCCTCCAGGTTCCTCGGACTAAACCGGTATTCTGATTTTAATACCCCCACTTCAGTCATCAGCCAGGGTTAGAAGGAGCTGTCAGCTCGGAAGAACAGAACCAGCATTCTTGAGTCGAACATGAGGCATTGAATACATTTTTGTCTGTATAACAGACGGAAACCCAGAGGCATTCCTTTGGCACCAGTAGGCATTCGAGGAAAGCTGGCAGGTGGGGAAATGAGTTGGAGAAGCTTTAAAGATCTTTTCCTGTAAAATCAACATCCAGAAGCTGTGGAAACGTACAGCTTTGGTTAAGTAAATACCCTCAAAGACAACAAATGCACATTTTTTTTGGTGTAAACTTTAGGACTGCCCCTGTTTTCAGATTCCAAGAATTTCAGCTCACAGAACTGGCCGATTACATTCATTAACCTCGGAGGCAACTCCTTTCTAGAAATTCCTACAGACTTGACAGCACATTCGTTTATAACTATTTTATTTGAAACAGCTGAGACTGGAGCAGCTGTCGTTAGTATTTCCTTTGCTCTTTCTGGTTCAAATGGGAAGGAGTGTTATTAAGTCCCAAGCCCAGCTTCTATACAAAATGAGGCAGCCTGTTGAGGCTCTGTTCCCCTGGTCTTCCATAGAAGGGGTCGTGGTAGAGATTTTGAACTGTGGTGTGAATGGCAAGTTGTGGTTCTCTATGTTTGTATTTACAAAGGACTATCAGGTACCTGGGGGCAGTGGTGGTTCAGCAGTAGAATTCTTCTCTTCTATCCTGGAGAACTGGGTTTGATTCCTGGCCAGTGTATTTCATGCACAGCCACCACCCATCCGTCAGTGGAGGCTTGCGTGTTGCTATGATGCTGAACAGGTTTCAGCAGAGCTGCCAGACTAGGACAGACTAGGAAGAAAGGCCTGGTGATCAACTTCCAAAAATCAGCCAATGAAAACCCTACGGATCACAACAGCGTTCATCGCATTGTGTATGGGGTCACCGTGAGTCAGGTCCTCGTGAGCTGGGGTAACAAGATGGTTGCTAACAGGTTTTTTATACCTTCCTATTGATCATGAGACTAGCACCTTAGAATAGTGATTTACAACCAAATTATGGTATTTACATTTTTTAGAGTTAATGCCCCAGTTGCTTATACTGTTGCCTCCACACCTGCCTACCTTTTCTGTCCCTGCATCAGCCATTGGTGGTCTCAGAGGCAGCCGATTGCCCTTGATGTCTGCTTTTTCACCCTGGATTTGCTGAGTAGCTCTTGCAGCCTGGCTCTACCCTACCGCTCACTTGAGACAGCTTTTGACAAGATCAGCAATGACTTTGGTAAATTCCTTGGCCTTCACTCAGTCTCTAGCTCCTTCAGCATCTTGAGTTTTACGGTTGGTGATCTCTTTCTCTCCTTGTAACTGCTTCCCCTGATTTCTGGGTCCTGGTTTCTTCCTTGGGTACCCCCTCCCTGCCTGATGCTCCACTGGCTTCCCCCCACTTCTGTTCTCTCCCATTGGTCTTCTGAGTCTAGGTAGCTCCCAGGGCTCTGTCTGCTTCCTTTTGACTGGGTTCCCTCCCTGGAGCCTCTCAGCTTACTGCAAGTTTCAACTCTCACCTCTTTTCCAAGGACGCAGCCCTGATCTTGTGCAAGATCGAGGTTCGTGTTTCCAGCTGTCTTGGGTCATCTCAATCTGGATATTTTGCTATTCCCTGTAGATGCTGGCCCCCAAAATGAATTCTCTGCTTTCTTCCCAAAGCGAAGTGTGGGTTGTGATACAGCCAACTCCTAAGCAGGAATCCCCACTGACTGAAATGCAGTGGGAATACATTAATTCAGATATCTTCACGCTCTGACCCAAATCACCATCTAACCGTTGTGTTATCATTCATTCTTGAGAATTACCTAATGAACAACTCTTGGTAACAAGTGAGAGAAACCTCATTAAATCCTAAGTAAATGTGTCGAATAGGGAATTTTTAAAAATTCACAAAACTGAAAAGTCCTGAAGTACTTCCTGGCTGGAGGCGCGACAATCTCCTGGGACAGAAACAATGGTCTCAGTCTTGTTCTTACTCTTTACATCCCTCATCTCAGCTTCTCTCTGTTCACCCTGTTCTCAGAGCGGGCCTGCCTTCATGGTGCTGAGGTGGTTACTGACAGCTCTGGTCTTGTAGCTTCCTCTCAGCAGTGCCAGCTGTAGACGTTCCCCCCTCAATGATTTAAACAAAGGTTCTCACATTGAATCTGTAAGAACAAATATAGGCCATGTGTCCACATCTGAAATGACCAGTGTGGTCAGAAGGCATGGAGTACAGTGACTGGTCAGGCCTGGGTCAGGTGTCAGCCCTTGGCCCTGGGAGGTGGCGACGGTGAAGCAGAATCACATGGCCTGAATAGGAGAGTGGTGGCTCATCAGATGAGGTTCGGGGCGGCGTGGGAGGGAATGCAAGGGAAGCAGGCAAAAATGGTGCATGTCTCCTTATTGTTAGCTGCCGTCTGTCAGCCCCCAACTCGTGGTGACCCCATGCACAATGGAACTGCATGCCGTCCAGCCCTGTGCCATCCCCACGACTGATCGTGGATCAGAGTGTTGTGATCCATGGGGATTTCACTGGTTGATTTTCAGAAGTAGACTGCCAAGCCTTTCTTCCTTGTCTGTCTTAGTCTGGTAGCTCTGTTGTAACCTGCTCAGCATCGTAGTAACATGCGCACCTCCACTGATGGACGGGAGGTGGCTGCACTGGAAGTGAATTGGCCAGGAATGGAATGGAGCCTGAGTCTCCTCCATGGAAGGCAAGAATTCTACCACTGAGCCACCACTGCCCCCCCAGATGTCTCCTGTTGTTGCCATCACGTTGGTCCTGACTCACGGTGACCGCATGTATACAGAATAGAACTGTTCCATGTGGTTTTTTCAAGACTGCCACCTTTCGAAGCAGACCGCCAGGCCTGTCTTCTGAGGAACCTTTGAGTAGGTGCAAACTGCCAACCTTTCAGCTAATAGTCGAGCGCTTAACCATTTGCACCTCCCAGGGACTAAATATCTCCTACTTGTTAAAAACCTGTTGCCATCAAGTTGATTCCAACTCATAGTAGCGACCCTATAGGACAGAGTGGAACTGCCCCATAGGGTTTCCTAGGCTATAATCTTTACGGAAGAAGACTGCCACATCTTTCTCCCATGGAGTGGCTGGTGGGTTCGAACCACCAACCTTTTGGCTAGCAGTGGAGTGCTTTAACCGCTGCTCTGCCAGGGCTCCTGAATGTTTCCTAGGATGTCTAAATGCATGCTAAAGGAGCCTTTCTGACAGACAGCCAATGCTGCATGAACCCTGTGCAGATGATGGGATTTCAACCTTGGCAGTGGATTAATATTGCAGGGACTTGGACATGACACAGCTGTTGCTTGCAGTTGCTAACAGGAGAGGACAGTGTTTGTTATCTGCGATGAGGCATCGGAGTGCTCCACTGCAGAGCACACCAGGCATCACCTGTTTGCAGCCCTTAGTTTTAAACCTGCAGCATGTAATTCGAGGGCGTTTCCTCAAATAGAAAAATCAAGGTTTAAAAATAGAGTCAAAACACCACTAACTCAAAACCCGAGTTAATTTTAAGAAGGGGCTGAATAGAAGTTCACTTTGATATTATCAACTATAAGGAAATGCTGAATCAGTCGGCAGTAAAAGCACGATTTCAGAGTCAATTTTAGCAGTTCTCCCAAGAATGACACATAACCAGCACATAGGAGAGAAGTAAATTCTCCGTGCATAACGAACGTCGCAAGGTGTCACAGCTCAATCTCTGGGGAAGCGCGAGCTGAGAAGACTGACATTTGCACTTTTTTTTTAACCTACGCACAGTCTCACTTCAATTAGTATTATACCATAGTGGGAGGATCTGGAAGTGCCTTGGGCCTAGGATCTTCACTTTGGACCAGAACTTGGGTTATGATGACACGGTGGTCTCCCAATGAGAACAAGTTGCCGCATGACCTTGCAGTGAACTGAGGAAGCCAGAGTCAGCAGGAGGAAGAAGGCTTTGGTGCACAGGGTTAGCCAGGCTCAGCGCGAGCACGTGGCTAAGCTGGGATTCCAACCCACGGCTCACTTCCCCGTCCCTGCTGCCTTCCAAAGGCTGAGTAGAGACAAGTTCCCTTTACTATATTGCCTTTTCTTGCTCAAAGGGGAATGTTGTTGTTAGTTGCTGCCAAGTTGGCCCCGACTCGTGGTGACCCCCATGTGCAATGGAAAGACATATTGCTCAGTCCCGTGCCATCGGTTATGGATGGGACAGTTGTGGTTTTCAGATGCTGATCACCAGGCTTTTCTTAGTCTGTACGCTCTGCTGAAACCTGTTGGGCATCGTAGCAGCACACAAGCCTCCACCGACAGATGGGCGGCGGCTGTGTGTGAGGTGCGTTGGCCGGGAATTGAACCCAGGTCTCCCACCTGAGAGACGAGAATTCTACCACTGACCCACTGATACCTCAAAAAATGCCCAAGAGCTGGGAGTAGGGTAAGACCTTCTTAATTGCCCAAATGAGTACCTTGAGAAAGAACTACTGTAAGTGATCTTCTCTCTTTAGAAAGTAATTTAAGAACCGGTGTTGGGAAGTGGCCTGGACCTCTGTATAGGCTGTCACATTACTCTCGCTAATTGGGTTTCTACAGCTGTTTAACTACCCCCGCTAATCACCAAAGACCGACTTAATAAAAGGGAAAATGGCAGTTTTGCTTAGAAAAGCTGTAAAGCGTGTGTGTACTTTTCCAGCACAGTGACGGCAGCAATAAAAACAGCTGCTGTTACATTAGTCACACAAATAGGTTAGCGTGAACAACTGGGAATACCGACAGGATGAAAAGCCACCTGCGATGAATGGGGGCTTTACCAGCCAGCAAGCAGGATGAGTGACCAGGAACACCCGCAGCTAGCCACCTTCCTGAAACCGCATCGTGGGCCGCGTTGTACTTAAAGAAGGCATTCCTTTCACCTCCCTAACAAGATGTAACATCAGATACCAGGGATAGCAGGTCCGCCCTCTCTCCCCACGCCCTGTTAGGGCCCTGCATTGATGTCCTCCCCACACCCCACCTGGTGTCCCACTTTGTACCTTCCGTGGCTCGTGTTCTTTCATCTCCATGTCCAGCCTGTCCCAAAGCAGTGTCACCACTTTCTCCCTATTTCTTGTAAGAGTCACCTCTTAGCTGATATCACTGCCGAGTTATAGAAGTGGGAGTAAAGACAATCTTACATAAAATGCACATGGTAAGAGTCCCTGAGTGGTGCGAACCAACCCAGTGGCACCGTGAAAGAAAAGCCTGGCAATCTGTTTCCATAAAAGATCACAGCCAAGAAAGCTCTACAGAGCAGTTCTACCCTGTAACACATAGGGCCACCGTGAGTCAGAATCGACTTGAGGGCAACGGGTAAAAGGCACTTTTCATTCTGGAAAAATGCATTCTTTGGTAATGGTATGTATAGCCTATTTCAAAATACGTTTTCCTTTTCTCGCTAAATGTTATTTCTCAAGTGGTGATTTATAGCTTAGCATAACAGAGGGTCAGCTCCATGGGCGCTTTCCTTTTTCAAAACAACTAAGTACAAATTGACTTCAAACAGGAGAAAAATGTGCTTTAGTTTGAAATTTATAGAGATCATTTCAGACTCTTCAGATCCCCTTCCCTCTCCGCCCTCCTGCGTCTTGGACCTCAGCTCACTGTCCTGTGTCCTCAGGCACGGGGTGAGTTCTTCCCATCTCTCTGTGTTTTCTTCTTCTCATAATAATTCCTGTTTTTCCTTAAACTCATTTATCATGTTCGAAATATCATAAAAGACCAATTACTTTCTAAACAACGCTGACTTTCGACTTTCGGCCCGAACGCCCTGAGATGGCGCACAGAAGGCACACGAGCCTGGAGAACATCTGCTGTCACGAAAACAAGCGGGCAGGGGTCTGGTCTGAGCCCCCATCTTGGAGGAGATGGTCCTCGGGCTTGAGGCTTAGGTTTCAGTTGGCAGAGAGACAGAAGGGGTGAAGCAGAAGGAACAGTTTGGAGTGGAGGAAGTGTGGAAGATGGGGTGGGGGAAGTAGGGGTTGAGGAACAATAGTAAGAGGAGGAAGCCAAATAATTATTTGCTTTAAGCATCAGAATTGGATGACCCTGCGAATCCCTCTGGAGAACACACCAGAGATTGTTGCCTCTCCAGAGAATGTCGAAATCTCAGATAAGACCAGGATGTTTTCATACATTACTTGGACTTGAAATTTTTCTTAAGTTGATCAAGCTGTCCCGTGGTCATGATACACGCTACCTATATGTATTTGGTAATAGTTGCTTAAATTTGGAAAAGATGAAGTGATTAGGCCCCTGTCACCGAGCATAAACTAGAATTTAAGGAGGCGGGTGAGGAAAGACAGAGTGTTTGCAAAAGATGTCCACAGCGTGAAGGAGTGGAGAGTGATCAATGCGTGTTTCTCTGAGTATTTCTCAATGGACGCTTAAGGGCCCTGCCTCTGGTGACTGTCCTGCCAGCTGGTCACACCCCTACCAGCCTTGATCTCACATAAATTCACCCCCCCAAAATCCTCTCTTCCAGTTGTATTGATCCATGTCAACTACGCCACTCTCTACTTCCAAAGTTTGCGCTTTAGACCCAGAAGCGTAGAGGTCCCCCCCTTTCCTCTCACCAGCATATCCTTCTCTTCCATTAAAGGAGGCCTGTAAACCCAGCTCTTGTAGAAAGCCTCACCAGGTTCAATAGGCATTCATCTACTTTCCAGTGCACCATCGTTTCTGGAACTGAATGAAGCTGCACTCACAGTGACATGGATTGAATGTGGTTATATTTTGCCAGGTTTTCTCCCGTTCAAAAAAAAAAGGTGGTCCTAAAAAGTGCATAACACATCTGTTTGCATATGCAAATAAAATAACATGGATGAAGCTATGTAAGCCGGTGGGTTATATTACAGACTTATAGACCATCTGGTTAAATACAGCTATTTGTGAATAGAAGTATAAACCAGGATTTCTTAGCCATGGCACCATTAACATGTTAGGGTAGATAATTCTTTGTTGGGGGTGTGGGGAGTATGCTTCCTGTGCATCGTACAATGTTTACCAGCACCCCTGGCCTCTACCGTCTCCATGCCAGTAACACCCCCTAGTTGTGACAATCAAAAATGTCTCTACCCACTCCTTGCAATATATCCTAGAGAAATAAGAGCCTTTACACGAACAGATAGTATGCACACCCAAGTTTATTGCAGCACTGTTTACAATAGCAAAAACATGGAAGCAACCAAGGTGCCCATCAGTGAATGAATGGGTAAATTACAGTATATTCACACAATGCAATACTATGCATCGATAAAGAACAGTGAGGAATCTGGGCAATGTTTCATAACATGGAGAAACCTGGAAGGCATTATGTTGGGTGAAATTAGTCAGTTGCAAAAGGACAAATATTGTATAAGACCACTATTATAAGAACTTGAGAAATAGTTTAAACTGAGAAGAAAACATTCTTTTGTGGTTACGAGAGAGGGGAGGGAGGGAGGGTAGGAGAGGGGCATTCACTAATTAGATAGTAGATAAGAACTACTTTAGGTGAAGGGAAAGACAGCACACAATACAGGGGAGGTCAGCACAACTGGACTAAACCAAAAGCAAAAAAGTTTCCTGAATAAACTGAATGCTTTGAAGGCCAGCGTAGCAGGGGCAGGGGTCTGGGGACCATGGTTTCAGGGGACATCTAAGTCAATTGGCATAATAAAATCTATTAAGAAAACATTCTGCATCCCACTTTGAAGAGTGGCGTCTGGGGTCTTAAACGCTAGCAAGCAACCATCTAAGATGCATCAGTTGGTCTCAGCCCACCTGGATCAAAGGAGAATGAAGAACACCAGGGACACAAGGTGACAGAAAGGGCCACATAAACCGGAGGCTACATCATCCTGAGACCAGAAGAACTGGGTGGTGCCTGGCTACAACTGATGACTGCCCTGACAGGGAACACAACAGAGAACCCCTGAGGGAGCAGGAGAGCAGTGGGATGCAGACCCCAAATTCTCATAAAAAGACCAGACTTAATGATCCGACTGAGACTAGAAGGACCCCGATGGTCGTGGCCCCCAGACCTTCTGTTGGCCCAGGACAGGAACCATTCCTGAAGCCAACTCTTCAGACATGGATTGGACTGGACAATGGGTTGGAAAGGGATGCTGGTAAGGAGTGAGCTTCTTGGATCAGGACACTTGAGACTGTGTTGGCATCTTCTGCCTGGAAGGGAAATGAGAGGGTAGAGGGGGTTAGAAGCTGGCGAAATGGACACGAAAAGAGAGAGTGGAGGGAGAGAGCGGGCTGTCTCATTAGGGGGAGAGTAATTGGGAGTGTGTAGCAAGGTGTATATGGGTTTTTGTGCGAGAGACTGACTTGATTTGTAAGCTTGCACTTAAAGCACAATAAAAATCATTAAAAAAAAAAAGTCTCTAAAAACCAAACCCATTGCTGTTGAGCCGATTCCAACTCATAGCGACCCTATAGGACAGAGTAGAATTGCCCCGTATAGTTTCCAAGGAGCTGCTGGTTGATCTGAAATGCCAGCCTCTTGGTTAGCACCTGAACGTTTAACCACTGCACCACCAGGGCTCCAATACTGACGAATGTTCCCTGGGGGCAAAATCACCCATGGTTGACAACCACTGATTTATACCAACTTACTGAAATAGGTCCCTGGATGACGCAAATGGTTAAGTGCTTGACTACTAGCCGAAAGGTTCATGGTTAGAACACACCCAGAGGCACCACGTAAGACAGTCCTGACAGTCTGCTTCTGAAAGGTCACAGCTTTCAAAATCCTATGGGACAGTTCTACTCTGCACATGTGGGCTTGCCATGAGTCAAAATTAACTCAGTGACAATTAAAAACAATGAAATCGTTGCTTGTTTTAAATACTTGTTTTTAATTGATCAGAACAAACAAAAGACCTGATGATAGAAGCCTCCTGGCCCCCTTGGAAGTTGGTCTTTTTCATCGTGATTCCTGGAATCTCACGGAAAACTCACAGCAACGTTTGTATATGAGCAGCACTTATTTATCTGTGGGCCTGTGGGAAGAATTACACACTCAACCTATGTAAACTTTTATATCAGGATTTTAAAAGTTATTTCTGTTTTTTAGCTTAGAAGCTTAACCTCCAGTGAGGTCAGGTTTGTGTGCTTCCTATTAATAAAAAAAAAAAAAAAATGAGGTCCTATGTTACTAATAGGGGTATACATTTGGGGTCTTTATTTAAACATAGAAGAAAACATTCTTTGATGGTTACCAGGATGGGGCGGGAGGGCGAGGGGAATTCACTAACTGGATAATGGACAAGAATTATCTTGGGTGAAGGGAAGGACAACACACAATACAGGGGAAGTCAGCACAACTAGACTAAACCAAAAGCTAAGAAGTTTCCTGAACACAACCAGACCCTTCAAGGGACAGAGTAGCAGGGGTGGGGACCTGAGGACCATGGTTTCAGGGGACATTTGGGTCAATTAGCATAACAAAGTTTATTAAGAAAATGTTCTGCATCCCACTTTGGTGAGTGGTGTCTGGGTCTTAAAAGGCTAGTGAGCGGCCATCTAAGATGCATCGGTTGGTCCCAAGCCACCAGGAGCAAAGGAGAATGAAGAGCACCAAAGATACAAGGAAAATATTAGTCCAAGAGACAAAAGGGACCACATAAACTAGAGACTCCATCAGCCTATAACCAGAAAAACTAGATGGTGTCCAGCTGCCACCAGTGACTGCCCTAACAGGGAACACGACAGAAAGTCCCTGACAGAGTAGGAGAAAAGCTGGGTGCTGAACTGAAATTCTAGTAAAAAGACTAGACTCGATGGTCTGAGACTAGAGACACGGCCCCAGAAGACATGGCCCCCGGACTCTGTGTTAGCCCAGAACTAAAACCGCTCCAGGAGCCAGCTCTTCAAACAAAGACTGGACTATAAGACATAAAATGATACTCGGGAAGAATGTGCTTCTTAGTTCAAGTAGACACACGACAGTAAACGGGCAGCTCCTGTCTGGAGGCAGGATGAAAAGGCAGAAAGGGGCGGGAGCTGGCTGAATGGACATGGGAAGTCTAGGGCGGAAAAGAGGATTGTGGCCACATTGTAGGGATGACAGCTAGGGTCACATAACAATGTATGTATAAATTTTTGTATGAGAAACTAACTTGAGCTGTAAACTTTTACCTAACGCACAATAAAAGAAAAAAAACAGTTGGGGTCTTTAGTTCCCAACAGAAAGTTTGAAACATACTTCAGTATTTGTAAAATGTGTCTTGATCATAAATCATATATGGACATGTGATTGATCATCCCCCCCACCCCCATCGAGTAATTGAATTTCAGTAGACACATGCAGCTGTTGGCATGAGGGCCAAGGGGGATGACTCTCAGCCCAGCAGTGCTGAGCTTGGCAATAAGAAGGAAGAATGTGGTCTGGCAGCCCCAAGCCACCTGCCAGCATCAGCACTGGGGTACTGCGCCCAGTCCTATCTGGTGGGGATTGGGGAGCAGCATCCCCCTTCCTTCTTCCTGGATCACCTTGGAGCTTTAGCCCCTGCCCTGGCTTTTTCTGAGGGGAGAGAACAGCAGCTGTGTATGATCTGAGCAGCATCATTCCAATCCCGTCGGAGTTGAGTCGATTCCTACTCGTAGTGACAGAGTAGAACTGCCCCATAGGGTTTCCAAGGCTGTAATCTTTCTGGAAGGAGCCCTGGTGGTGCAGCGGTTAAAGTGCTTGGCTGTTAGCTGAGAGGTCGACAGTTCAAACCCCCAGCCACTCTGAGTCTGTGGAAAGTTCTGATGAGGTATTCAGCCTCTCAGCTGCTCTTCCGATGCCTGCAGATGCCTTGAGTGGGAAGGTGAACCCCCAGCCCAGGGCTCACCCTTATGAGTTTCTGTCTTTACTTGGGTGATGGCCCCATAATTTTTCATTACCTTGAAAGCTCCATGGTGCATTCCAACAGGACTCACGTATGTTTTGTCCAGCTTTTCCAACTGTTTTAAGTAGGAGGGTGGGTCCACATTGCTTAGGTGCCCCCCCATAGCATCAGTGTAGTGGCAGTGTGATGTCATGCCACGTGGCTCCTGGGTGATTGTCATGGATTGTGTCATACCCCCGCAAAAAATGTGTGTTAACTTGGCTAGGTCATGATTCCGCATATTAAGTGGTTGTCTGCAGTTTTGTGAGCTGATGTAATTATCTTCTGTACTGTAGATTCTAACCTCTATGATGTTATTGAGGCAGGATTAGAGGCAGTTATTTAATGAGGCAGGACTCGATCTACAGGATTAGGTTGTATCTTGAATCAATCTCTTTTGAGATATAAAAGAGAGAAGCAAGCAGAGAGGAGAGGGACCTCTTGCCACCAAGAATGAAGAACCAGGAGCAGAGCACGTCCTTTGTACCTGGGGTCCCTGTGCTGAGAAAGTCCTAGACCAGGGGAAGATTGATGACAAGGACCTTCCCCCAGAGCTGATAGAGAAAACTTTCCCCTGGAGCTGGCACCCTGAATTCAGACTTCTCGCCTACTAGACTGTGAGAAAATACATTTATCTTCGTTAAAGCCATCCACCTGTGGTATTCCTGTTATAGCAGCACTAGATACTAAAGAATGTATTAACCAGTCCCCTGGGATGGGCATATAGGTGTTTTCTGATTTTCCACCCTAAAGTATGCTAAGCCTTTTTCTGCTCATATCTGTGCATACTTTTCTAGTTTTTGCTTTGGCTGAATTCTTAGAGGTGGAATTGTTGGATCAAAGCTATGCACATTTTTAAGGAGTATGATAACTATTTCCATATTGCCTCATGGAAGGCTGTACCAATTCACATTGTACCAGTGGGGTGTGAGAATGAGCATTTCTTGGCAGCTCACTGACACTGGCATCTCATACTTTTATGAGGCCAGCATAACATCTGGCAACTACCAGGTTGGCTAAAAGCATCAACCCTTTAAAAGCCCTCAGTAGGTTAGGAATATGGGTAAAAACACATGAGATAAATCAGTAGGTAAAACGACAAGGCCTTCAGTTCATCAGGGAGCCCTGGTACCACAGTGATTAAAATGCTTGTCTACTAACCCAAAGATCGGTGGTTCGAACCCACCAGCAGCTCCATGGGAAAAAGATGAGACAGTCTGCTTCTGTAAAGATTACAGCCTTGGAAACCCTAGGGTTACTATAAGTCGGAATTGACTCAATGGCAACAGGTTTGGCTGTTTTGATTTTCAGTTCAATGCAAAAACTAGATAAGCATGTCTAACGTGGAGGGAATCTGGTATAAAAGCAGTTTATATGAAAAAGAGCTAGGGGTCATAGTGGAAGACTAGCTAATACACTGTTGGGCTGAATTTATTAGACTTGAAGGTATACTTCAAGGGGGTTAAAGAGTCTCACTGAACTCTTAAGTTAGTTGGCTCACATCTAAAATATTCCAACCCAGTTTTCATTTTAGGAAAAACCTGATCCACCTGAAGTGGTTCCAAACAGAGCAGCAGAATGGTGGTGGTTCTGTACCCACGCTGTATGGGCAGCAGTTGAAGGAACAGTGGCATATGGGGTCTGCAAAAGATACGCTTGGGGGAGGGGATGATGACTGCTTGACTTTGAAAATGCCACTCTTACTGGAAATTTTAAAAATAAGGTAGAGGTCTTACACATTGTATTTTTAAAAATGTTACGGCACATATTTTGGCCCATTTTCCGACGGTCTGCACAATCAGGGCTGGAGCTGAGCCTGCCGTTCTTCTCATGCTCTGCCTTTCGTGAAGTCTGCCTGCTGGGAGTTTGGGTGGTTTCTAGCAGTCAAGGTATGTAGATGGCTGCCCTGCCCCTGGTGTGTGTATATGTTCCCTGCTTCAAGTCTTTATTGCCGTGGTTGATTTTTAGCTTTTATGGTCAAGTGAGGAGATGTGGACTTCCCCCCTACCCAGTCCACAACCCACAGTTACGTTTCATTTTCTTTTTCTTTAAACAGCATGCTGCTAGGCTAGACAAAGCAATGGACAGGTGGAATGGGGACAGGAGAGTGTGGATCTTCCTGTGGTGTGGGGAACAGCCCCCTAGAATCATTCATAGAGGATTATTAATCTTTACTTATTCAGAGAGCTATGATTGGCAGTTTGATGTGGTTCTTATGAACATCTCTTTCTTTCATCAGTTCCCGTAAAATCAATTCCCGTAGAAGCACGGAAATATGCGTGTATGTGTATTTTTGTGATATGATGTTACGGTGTGCAAAGAAATGGAAACTGGACTGTTAAAACACGAGTGTGTTGCTGGATTAGAGGGTGAAAATATATCCTTGGACAAAAGGAGCAGAAGGTATGATCAGTGCAAACAACAGTGTGGTTTAATTGCCACTGCCACTCACACTAAATGTGTCCTACAGGCCAGCCCTGTCCGGTATTGATACAAAACATGTCATTTAATCCTCAAAGCCGGTACTACTACTATTTACAAGTGAGGACACCGGGGCTGAGAGAGGCTGGCAGTAACTGAGTCACAGAGGCAGTGTGAGTGGTCCAGCTCCAGTCTGAACCCAGGTCTGTGTGATCCTGACTTGTTTCTTTTTTTTTTTTTGGTGGGGTGTGGGGGTCATAATGAAAAATGAGCCCCTGGGTGCAAATTGTTAATGTGCTCACTGTTAACTGAGAGGCTGGAGGTGCCTGACCATGCAGAGCCGCTTTGGGAGAAAGGCCTGGCAATCTACTTACAAAAAATCAGCCGTCGAAAACCCTGTGGAGCACAGTTCCGCTCTGACGCACATGGGGTTGCTATCAGTTGGAGTTGACTCAACAGCAGCTGGTAATAAAGAAAAAGCAAGTTCTAGTTCAGTGTTGGTTGAAGTATTAAAAAGCAAAGATGTCACTTTGAGGACTAAAGTGCACCTGACCCAAGCCGTGGTATATTCAGACACCTCGTATGCATGCAAAAGCTGGATGGAGTATAAGGAAGACCGAAGAAGGATCGATACCTTTGAATTGGCAAAGAATATCGAGTATACCGTGGACTGCCAGAAGAACGAACAGATCTGTCTCAGAAGAAGTACAGCCAGAATGCTCATTAGAAGTGAGGATGGTGAGACTTAGTCCCACATACTTCGGACGTGTTATCAGGAGGGACCAGTCCCTGAAGATGGACATCATACTTGGGAGAGTAGAGGGTCAGCAAAAAAGAGGAAGACCCTCAAGGAGATGGGCTGACACAGTGGCTACAACAGTGAGCTCAGGCATAACAGCGATTGCGAGGACGGCACAGGACCGGGCAGTGTTTCTTTCTGTTGTACGTAGGGTTGCTATGAGTCAGAAGCCACTCGGTGGCACTTAACAACAATAACAACAGTTTAGTGTGAAGCAATCTATGGATTCAATTGATGACTTGCAGGTTTCGTCTTACAGTAAGCCTGAGTTTTCTATGGGCAGGGAATTACCAGGGAAACCTTTGATTTGAAGTTGAGGGCCATGGAATAGTTTTTACATTTCTTTATTCCACTGCACCATTAGTAAGATCCTTTATTATACTTAAGAAACACACACACACATACACATTTTGTTTATACAAATTATCTTTTAGCTAATAACTAAACTGAAATCTTTTTGAAATTACTCTCTTTGAAATTATTATAAATGAAAGGTTTTTCGGCAGAAGCTCGGGCCTCAATGTATGACATTCTCTAGAAAATACTAGAATTTTGGCTTTTGTTGGTTAAAATCTCATTGGTCAGTTGTCAGTTATTCATACTCATGTACTGTGCCTGTTAGCTGTCTGATTCCCTCTTCCTCTGCCTTGTCTCTTGTCAGGTCAACGTTATTTAGTGTTTTATAGTCCACTGTGCCACCAGAGCTCCATCGTACAGTTAAATCGATTACGTGTCTGGTTTTGTGTGGTGGTTTAAGGCCATCCATGGGAATGGAGCCACTCTCTCCTCTTCCTGGCAGCACATGGAGAGAGCCCTGAGCCCCTGGCCCTCCTCCCTAAGGCAAAGCCATACGCTGCCCCAGGGAAGGAAATGAAGATGCAGCAATAACCATGAATTTTGTTTATCTTGTCTACTTTGAGACAGCCAATATTGTTCAGGTGGAAATACTGCTATTTCCACCAACAAATCAAACCCGTTGCTGTCAAGTCAATTCCCACTCATAGTGACCCTATAAGATAGAGTAGAACTGCCCCATAGGGTTTCTAAGGAGTGACTGGTAGATTTGAACTGCCAGCATTTTGGTTAGCATCCGAGCTCTTAACCACTGCACTACCAGGGTTCCACCATTGCCACAGTGAGCCTTAATTTAAGTTTAAGCACTCAGCTGCTAATCGAAAGGTTGGAGGTTCAGCTTCACCTAGAGGCACCTCAGAAGAAAGGCCTGGGGATCACTTCCAAAAACTCAGCCACTGAAAACCCTGTGGAGCGCAGTTCTGCTCTGACACACATGGGGTCGCCATGAGTCACAGTTGACTCCACGCAACTGGCTTGGTGGTTTTGTTTGTTAATCCAGGAAAGCTCAAAAGGGTGCTAAGGATTTGGTTGTTACACATTTGTGCTAATTCCAGCCTTGTCCTCAGCAGGAACTAGATTTTCTGTTTTAGTCTGAAAATTATCTGTATTAAAGACGCATTTAAATATATAACTTTGTTAAGAAAGTATCAACAAAAAAGTAGCCAGGATATTCGTTTGCTCAGTATTATAAAATATTTTAATAGCTTTGAACTTTGTAGCATGAGTCTAGATTGATTATCAAGGTGGAGAGACCACACTTAGCAGTATCTGGCCTGTAATTATTTGAAGAAGTAAAGAGTGAGCAACCTTTTTTAAGTTACTGATAAAGTTAATCAAGTCAATATACAGTGGTTTTGTTCTTTGTGTGTATGAGAAAGCAGCACCTGAGGCATCTTGAAGGGTTCTCAAAGTTGGAGAAGACCTGAGGAAGCATATAGCCTTGTGAGTCTACAACCATGAACAGAAATAACTGCACTCTGGGCAGAACGTGGGAAGTCCAGTCTACAGTGCAGAGAAAGGAGAGAAGAGTCCTGCCTGAGCCATCAGGAAGGGTGTCGAAGGTCAGGGGCATCTGAGGAGCCTGAAGGGATGGGGAGTAGTTCCTGAAGTAGAAGAGAAGGCCAGGAAGTAGGGCTCATTCCTTCATACTACACATATTTACACGTATCTTTGGTCTGTGCAGCCATCCCATGTGACATTAGACCCAGGATCATGGACTCAGCTGCTGTAGGGGCCAGGCTGGTGGCATCAACGAGTGATGCTGGCCAGGCATAAGACCATAGAGAACCCCTTGTCCTCCATGTGTAGACCTGGCGGGCCACGGTGGACTTGGAGAGTACCCACCCCATGAAAGGTGGCAGCATCTATCCAATCGATTGTTAATGCATGAAGTGCAAGCCCAGGGTTGCCATCATTCTTGAGATTCTTTTCCCCTTAGAGGAGCTGGACATCCAGGTTTGTCTGAAAGGTCACCCAATGCTTAGATGTTAGCAACTAAATCAAACTGACAGCATTGTATAGCGCACACTTTGGGACCAAACCAGTGAGAGCTTCAGGCTAAACTCCACAGAGTACCATTTTGGGAAACTTGGCCTAGCACCAAAACCAAAACCAAAACCAAACCAATTGTCCTAGAGTTAAGTCTGACTTACGGTGACCTCATGTGTGTCAGAGTAGAATTGTGCTCAGTAGGGTTTTCAGTAGCCGATTCTTCTGGAAATAGATCACAATGCCTTTCTTCCAAGGTGCCTCTGGGTAGATTCGAACCTCCAACCTTTTGGTTAGCAGACTAGCATGTTAACTGTTTGAGCCACCCAGGACTCCTGGTCTAGCTTAGCGGTTCTGAACATGTGGGTCCTTGGACCAGCAGCAGCAGCAGCATTGGCTGAAAATTTAGAATTGTAAATGCTCAAATCCCACCCAGATCTGTGGAATCAGAACTCTGGGGTAGGACCTTCAGTCTGTTTTAACAAGCCCTCCAGGTGATTCTGATGCTTGCTCAGATTTGAGAACAGCAGCTTGATGGCTCATTTCTTTTAATTGCTGATTAATACTCCACTGTATGGATATAGGGAAACCCTGATGCCGTAGTGATTAAGAGCTATGGATGTTAACCAAAAGGTCACCAGTTGGAATCCAGTAGGCACTCCTTGGAAACTCTATGGGGGCAGTTCTACTCTTTCCTATAGGGTCGCTATCAGTTGGAATCGACTCAATGGCAGTGGGTTTGGTTTTGGGTTTTTGGGTATGGATTTAGAAGGAGCCCTGGTGGTGCATTGGTTAAGTGCTAACTGAAAGGTCAGTGGTTTGCACCCATCACCCACTCCATGGGAGAAAGATGTAGCAGTCTACTTCTGTAAAGATTGTTGTGTGCCTTGGAGATGATTGCAACTCATATCGACCCTGTAGGACAGAGTAGAACCGCTCCATAGGACTTCCAAGGTTGTAGTCTTTACTGAAACAGACACTACATCTTTTTTCTGTGGAGTGGCTAGTGGGTTCAGATCACTGCCCTTTCAGTTAGTGCTTAACCAGTGTGCCACCAGGGCTCCTTCTATATCTACGAAAGATTACAGCCTCGTAAACCCTATGGGGTAGTTCTTTTCTGCCCTGTAGGGTCACTTTGAGTTGGAATTGACTCCACAGCAATGAGTTTGGTTTAAGGGCGGGGGAGGGACAACTCACCTATTGAAGGACATCTTGGTTGGATCTAGTTTTTGACAGTTAAAGCTACTATAAACATTCATGCACAGGTTTTTATGTGGACATAGGTTTTCAGCTTCTTTGGGTAACACCTAAGAGCGTGATCATTGGGTCAGATGATAAGCCCATGCTTAGCTTTGTGAGAAACTGCCAGGTTGCCGTCCGAAGCAGCTGCACAGTTTTGCATTCCCATCAGCAATGAACAAACGTTCCTGTTGCCCCCCATCCTCCTGTTCCTTTTCCCTCCTGACCTCGAGGCCCAAACTCCCCAAGGGTGACAGGCACGCAAAGGGAACCCGTTAGTAACAACCAGACCATGATTTCTGTCCCACCAGTTAGTTTTCTGAAGTAGTGAAACATGAATTCTTATAGATCTTTGCAGGGCCTTAGCATGCATTTTTATGGAGCAATTTGAATGTGCTTTTATAAAAAGTCAACAATCAGCTATAATCCTGTTTTTAATGAGAACGCCTAATTGTCCTAGGGGTCACTAAGTACACCGTGACTTGGCAGTGCTGCTGTGATCCATAGCAGGATTAGTTTTGAAGGGGTTTGTTATATCCTG
Organism: Elephas maximus indicus; assembly: GCF_024166365.1. Lineage (NCBI taxonomy): Eukaryota > Metazoa > Chordata > Mammalia > Proboscidea > Elephantidae > Elephas > Elephas maximus. The sequence goes on along the minus strand of NC_064834.1, from coordinate 76,241,764 downwards.
CTAATGTTTATTTGAAAGAGATTCCAGGGACACTTTACAAATGGCTCTTAGTCACCATCTAAATGGGACATTCTCTCCAGAAGACAGCTCGCATGCAAGCGGACTAGCAACTTAAGCTTTTAACTTCCCTTGACTAACAGTTCTGAAATGGTGTTGTAGAAAAAATGGTGCAGGAGTGTTTCCAGACATTAAATTAGTTAGATAAATGAACTTTGACTTGGAAACCAAGCTTTCTGGTTAATGAACACAGTGCACACTATTTTATGGCTGTGTCATGTAAGGCTCAGCAGGTCATTCCAAAAACCAAAGATCTGTAGTACTTTGTAATAGTATTAGTGTTATTGATGACATCAGTGAGTATATCTTAGAAAGTATTACATTTAGAATACTTCACATCAAAATGAAGTGTATTCACATACTTTGTGCCACATCCACACACAACTTCTAGAACCTTCTATCACCCCTTTCTGTAATGCTGGTCATACATTTTGGTAATCCTCAACTGAAGATGGGGTTCCCTTCCGACAACTCCATCATAAATTGGTTGACGTGAGTTGAAACCCTCTTTGTTTTTAGTTTGCATTATTACTGCCTTTTATCAGGGTCTTTATAAATCTGATCTTTGAACATCTGCCAGTAAACATCTGAGAATGAGACAGCAGCAAATTACACGCTGCAACATTGTTCGTAGTGCATATTACTGATGATACCGGTATAGCTATTGCCGTAGAGTTGATTCCAATTCATAACGACCCTGTAGGACAGAGTAGAACTGCTCCATAGGATTTCCAAGGAGTGGCAGGTGGATTCGAACTACCGGCCTTTTGGTTAGCAGCCGAGCTCTTAGCCACTGGGCCACCAGGGTTCACTAATAATAGAATGTACAAAAAACAAATACAACAGACCATCGTTAAGTGGGGATCATCATTACACAAATACATCATAAGTCAGGGATTACCCGAATATTATGTAAGATGCTTTTCCCCACGTGAAAGAAGAAGAGGAGCCAAGTGAGTTGTTTTCAGATATCTCCCTGGCGCCTGGCTCATAAATAGGCCTTCTATTAATGAATGCATAATATTACTTTTTGAAAATGTTGTTAGTTCAGTTTTTTTTTAACCTAATTTATTATGCCTGTTGAGACCTAAATACAAAAAGCACAAAGGGGTGCAATTTGGGTAAAGAACAATAAATAATAAGTGAGACAGCATTTTGTCACTGTCATGGTGTGTGAAGTAGTGGTTTCATCTGATTGGATTTCCATGATAAGCATGCATTTTAATCACATCATGCCTCATGGTTTGCAAACACACATTTTCCCATCCGAATCTCATAGCATTCTTCCCGGTTATATTAGTTTTCCACTGCTGCTGTAAAAACAGTCTGTTGTATCTGTAGGTCGGTAGGTCGGAAGTCCAGGGGGCACGGCTGGTTTCCCTGCTTCAGGCCTCACCTGCTTTAAAATCACGATGGTTGCAGGGAATGCCTGCCTTTGTGGAGCTCTAGGGGAGGCTCTGTTCACTCCTCATTAATGATGTTGGCAGAATTCAGTTCCTTGCGGTTGTAGAACACAGGTCCCCATTTTCTTGCTGGCTGTAAACAGAGCTGTTTCTAACTTCTAAATGCCACCGCCTTCCTTGGCTCTTGGCGCCCTTCCTCCACCTGCAGAATGAGCAATCCAGGCAGAATCCGACTCACATCGCATCTCTCTGGCCCCAGCCTGGAGAGGTTCTCTACTCAAAGGCTCGTGATTACATCGAGCCCACCCAGATAATCCAGGATAACTCCCCATCTCAAGGTTCTTAGCATTAATCACATCTGCAAAATCACTTTGCCATGTAAGGTAACATGGTAACAGGTTCCAGGCATTAGGACGTGCTTGTCTTTGAGGTCCTTTATTCTGCCTGCCACATTGATAGGCAGGAAAAGTATTGCTGTCCCCATTTTCCTGATGAGAAAACTGAGGCCTGCAGTCCCATAGCCCAAGTTGCAGCATCTAGACAGTCTGTAGACAAACTTCTGCCCAGAGCTGCCTCCTAGTGGAAAAAAAAAATGACATCTCCAAGATGAAGTAGTGGTTTCTTTTTAAAAATCATTGTTCCTTTGCAATCAAAGGGGGAGGAATTCGTAAAACTCTCAATTTAGGATGCCTCTAGAAGTCACTAAGGGGGGTCAGGGACCTTTCTCTGGGCTGTTGGAGGTTGTGTGAGGATGCTAAAGTGAATTTGGGTTCTGGCGCCCACAAAAGAGCTTCTTCACATGAGGAGTACTTCTCATCCCGGGCCTGTTGTATGGTGTCTGTTCACAAGGGCGCAGAACCTGCGTGTTGTGGGTTGAACGGTATCTCCCCAAGAATGTGTTGGAACCCTGGCCTTAACGTACCTGTGGATGTGATGCTGTTTGGGAATAGGGTTTTCTTTGTTATGTTAATGACACTGTGCTGGTGTAGGGCGTATCCTAAGCCTAATCACTTCTGAGCTATAAGGAGCGATTTAGATACAGAGACAAGCTAGCACAAGTGGGGGAAGATACATGCCACGGCAGGACACCGGGGAACCGAGGGATGCTGGGGCTAGAGAAGCTGAGACAGGGATCTCTGCCCCAGAGCCAACGGAGAGCCTTCCCCTAGAGCTGGCTCTCTGAATTCAGGCTTCTAGCCTCCTGAACTGTGAGAAAATAATTTCTGTTCTTTAAAGCCACCTACTACTTGTGGTATTTCTGTCAGAGAAGCATCAGGAATCTAGGATACTTATGTGCACAGAATGCTGGACATGGGGTGGCCGGGCTGCAGATGGGCCTGTGTGTGCAGTATGCTGGGTGCAGGGTGGCTGGGCTGTGGATGGGCCTGTGTGTGTGCGGGATGCTGGGTGCGGGGTGGCCGGGCTGCCGATGGGCCTGTGTGTGTGGGGGATGCTGGGTGTAGGGAGGCTGGCCTTTGGATGGGCCTTTAAGTCTTTAAGATGCTCTGTGCATAGCTACAGTAATCCAGAATGTTTGCTACAAATCTAAGCGTCTGTGATCATTCCAGTTGCCATGGGATCAAGAGCTTGAGCTGAGAGCATTACATGTGCCCAAGGTTGTGCCTGTTCCCGGGAAGAAAGGAGAATGGAGCTGAAGATGGCAAAGCTTATTATGCCACAAAAATATAGTAAGAAGATTCCGTACTACAAATAATTCAATGTTTTAACACAGAAACAATTTACAGCGACTTTATGTATCTTTCAGAAGCAGTTTTACCTAAAGATGACATGCGCCAGTCTGCATATTTCAGCAAATTGCTGGGTAATGTCAATTTCCCATGAGGAAAAAAAAAAATCAATACCTTACATTATCTTCATTTATGTCATAACTGAAAGACCCAAGCCAGGGACACCCCGTTATGCCGCACAGAGGCTTAATTCCTGACTGTGGTGTACTGCAGTTAATTCACTTTGGTCCCCACTAAATTCCACGGTGTGCGTCTCTCAGGCTGTGGAGCGACAGCTCTAGTATTAAAGTGGTAATCAAGATTGCCTCTAAATATTCATAGCGATAAATGGCTCCCCCGTGCCCCATGAATGCCAAGGCCACAGTCTGAAGCATTTCTTTAGTGCTGGAGAAGGATCTTGTTATTTCAGAGTTCCCTTGAATGCAATATTTTAATATTGTTCTGCTTGAAAAATTAGATGCCCCAAGCGTCCAGAATTGACAGTTGAGATGAGAAGCTTTGGCTCAGGACTGACCACAGACCATGAAAGGACAACCTAGGAGTCGTGGTGGCAGTGGGTTTGGCTGTTGACCACATCTTTTTTTGTTTGTTTGTTTATTTTTAAGTGGTAATCCCCTTCTTTCCTGCCAACCCAGCTGCCTCCTCACTGCCACAATGATTTCAGCTTCATGGTCAGGTTCAGGCTGTTCTAAGTTGTTGACAGTTGACTCTTCACTAAGAACGTAGAAAGTCCAGGGAGATGATGCTCTGCCTGAGTCCATCCATGAGGGGAAAGAATCATAAGCATCCCTGCATCCATGAAAAGCTAAGTCTATTGACTTGAGCTGCTCTGCATCTACAATGGGGGAAACCATTCAAACGCAAATTTGGGTACATTCCCAATTATACAGATTACAGGAAGGCAGCGCAACATGACTAATGGCAAGAAGAAAAACCTGTAGATAATCAATAGAACATTTTCAAAACATCTGTTTATACTTGCAGTTAGCTAGGGTACCCCGACCAAAGGCGTTGGGTGAGAGCCCTGAGGAAGCACAGGGTCACTGAGCATCCAAGAGATGGGCGGTGGGAGGGCCTGCCAAACACTCATGGATCAAGGGAGTGATGGGCCTCCTGGGAGAGCATGCGTGTGGAGGGGAATGTGTGCATCTGGTATTCTGGGCCCAGTAATGCAGCTTCAGCCCTACTTAGGAGGTAGTGAGGTTCAGTAAAGGCTGCATTTGCCTGGGAACTTATCTCAGGACCTCTCTCTCCAATCCGGGGACTTACAGCTGAGCCCTGGGATCCACTTAATGGCGATGGGGTTTGTTTTTTTTTTTTTTTTTGGCGGGGGGAGGGGAGGAGATGATGGAACCAGGCAAACAAAACCAAACCCATTGCCATCAAGTGAATTCTGACTCATCGCAACCCTATAGGATGGAGTAGAACTGCCCCATATGGTTTCCAAGGAGCGACTGATGGATTCAAATTGCTGACCTTTTGGTTAGCAGCCATAGCTGTTAACCACTGCACCACCAGGGCTCCATGAAATCAGGAGCGAAGTGTAAATAAAAACTGCAAGAGCTATTCCACGAAAACCTCTATGAAAATTACATGCATGGAATGTAATTACACACAAACATACGTACATACATGCACTTATATACATGCATACATGTAAGTATGAATACTGATAAATCTGAGTGCCTTGTATAGCATGCATTATGTAGCTTAAGAGGCAGTACAATAAGAAAAACAGATTGATTCAGTTGTCATTTGAAACTAACAAAGACAGACATTCTTCCTTAAGACTTTGGGGGCACCAGGAAATTGTTGAACGTTCCTGTAACATCTTCCTGTTCATCATCATCTTTGCTGAGGATAGATTACTTCCAGGGTCAAATGATTCTCTTTAGGTACAACTCTTGCTTTTCCTCCTGGTCAATATTCCATAAGAATCGGTCCTGTTTTCTCTGGAATGTCTGCTCCACAAAGCCCTGTCCACAGAAGGTGTCTGTGGCACCTTTTTGGTCAGCACCTGATGGTCCCATTTACTCAGCCATATAATCAGTGCCTTCACCTCCACTCCCATATTCTCTCCATCTTGGTCTTTCGCCGCTCTTTCCTGCACAGTCCCTAACCCTGGATCCGCCTCCCCCCCCCCCCCCGCCCCATCCATACCTGCTTTCTCCAACCTGCCACTGTCTGCCGAGCACCACAGGAGAAAGGTGTATAAGGGTGAATGAGAGATAAACCTACTTTGAAGAAGAGGAGAGTAAGGAAACATCCTTTTCTCCAAGGAAGACAAAGGTGAATTAATACAAAGACATCTACACCTAGACAAATTACGGTGACATTGCCAAACACTGAAGAAAACAGAAGACCCTACAAGCAACCAGCTGGAAAAGACAGATCACCTGTACAAGAAGCCTGAGGACTGATGTCTCAACATGAATGGAAGCCAGAAAACAATAGAGCAATACCAGTGTGCTCACACATGAAGGTGAGAAGACTTCTCTTAGAAAATATCAAGCCTCGTAATCAAGCTGTGGTAATACAGTAGGAGCCCTGGTGGTGCAGTGGTTAAGTGCTTGACTGCTAACTGTAAGGTTGACAGTTTGAAGCCGCCAGCTGCTCTGCAGAGAAAGATGTGGCAGTCTGCTTCTGTAAAGATTACAGCCCTGGAAACTGTCTCAGGCTGAATTCTCTAGAGAAGCAAAACCAGTAAAGCATATAAATGTATATGGAGAGATTTATATCAAGGGAATGGCTCATGTGGTTGTAGACGCTGGAACATTCCAAATTTGTGACCTCTCCTGATTCACGTAGCCAAAAGGGCTGGTGACCCAAGATCAGGTCAGAGAGCAGGGCCCTTGTTCACAGGCCGCGAAGATTGACGAGTCCCAAGATTGCAGGTAAGCGGCTAGCTCAAGTCAGATGAACGGGAGCCAGCTGCAGGATCCAGAGTGAGCAAAAGCCCAAGAGCCCTGCTAGAATAGTCTTTTTTTGTGAATTTGAATTTTGTTCTACATTTTTCTCCCATTCTGTCCAGGACCCTCTATTGTGATCCCTGTCAGAGTGGTCAGTGGTGATAGCCGGGCTATGGAGGCTGTGGCTCATGTGGTCGGTCCTTCAGTCCTTCGGACTAATATCTTCTTTGTCACTACTTGTGCTTTGGAAAACAATTTAAAGATCTGTAGTAAAGTCACAGTCTTAATTATCTAGTGCTGCTATAACAGAACTATCACAAGTGGGTTTCCTTAAAACCCATCGCCATCGAGTTGATTCCGACTCATTAGGGACCCTGTAAGGACAGGGTAGAACTGCCCCACAGGGTCTCCAAGGCTGTAATCTTTACAGAAGCAGACTGTCACATCTTTCTCCCACAGAGCGGCTGGTGGGTTCCAACTGCAGACCTTTTGATTAGCAGCCCAAGTACTTTAAGCACTCCACCACCAATGCTCTTGGTGCCTTTAGCAAACAGAAATTTATTTTCTCACAGCTTTAGGAGGCTAAAAGTCTGAAATCAGGGCATGAGCTCTAGGGCAAAGCTCTCTTTCTGTCTGCTCTGGGCCAAGGTCCTTGTCTTTCTTCAGCTTCTTTTTCTAGGTTCACGTGGTGTGTATCTTCTACTCATTAGTGCTTGCTTGCTTAATCTGTTCTTTTATACCTCGAAAGAGATTGACTTAGGACCCACCCTACACTAATACTGCCTCAGTAACGTAACAGAGAAAACCCATTCCCAAATGAGATTCTATAACCACAGGTAAAGTTAGGATTTACAACATATATTTTAGGGGACACAATTCAACCCATAACAGTCACATACGTACAGATTCCACCACCTAGAGATTTCATGCAGGTGTTTACCCAGGGAAAGTTGTACCCGTGCAGGAGGGGAGCATGGGCACAAGAAGGTTTGTAACAGTGTTACTGGGAAGAGAAGAGAGGAGATCAGAAAAAACACAGATGTCCATCTACAGGAGAATGGAAGTATAAATTGTTCATACCATAGATCATTTCACAGGGGTGAAAATATGTGACTGCAGCTACCCACAACCACACGGATGAATCTAACAGACATAAGGTTAAGTAAAAGAAACCAGTCTGAGAAGAATGTACAGTGTGTGAGGCCATCTACCTAAGGTTTATCTTAGGCTGGGTTCTCTAAAGAAGCAAAACTAGTAAAACCCACTAAAAAAAATAAACTAGTAAAGCATACCGATATATATAGAGAGAGAGAGAGAGAGAGATTGAGGAAATGGCTCATGCAGCTGTAGAGGCTGGAGCGTGGGTCAGGCTGGAGGCTTCTCCTGATTCACGTACCTCAGGGGCTGGCGAACCCAAGGGAGGCAAATCAGACAGCAGGGCTCTTACTCACAGGCTGCAAAGACTGAGGAATCCAAAGACTGACAGGCAAGATGGCAGGTAAGCTGCTAGCTCAAGTCCCGAGAACCGGAGGTCAGACAAACAGGAGCCAGCTGTAGGATCCAGAGCGAGCGCCCACAAGCCTTGCCAGAAAGTCCACTTAGATATAGGCCACACCCACAAGGAAACTCCCTTTCAACTGATTGAGTACTCATAGCAGATCACCTTATAGCAAATTTCATTATGGAGGTGGTCACATCATTATACGACTGCCAAACAATATAACTGCCAAACCACTGAGAATCATGGCCCAGCCAAATTGACATACAACCTTAATGATCACAGTCCACCCTTGTCAACTTGATATCCATACACATCTCCTTAAACCATACATAATCTCTGAATAAAGATAATTATAAAATCATATTTGCACTTAACATGATACAGCTAACACATACACAACTGAAAACGCACTAGCCCTGTTTACATCTCGTATTTTATAAGTGAAGGAAACAAAAATATTTGCACACGTACAAGGCAGGAATATTCATAACAGTTAGTTTTCATTTCTGCAACTAGTCATGTGGTCATAAGTGGCATTTAGAACTACCTTTTTCCACTACCCATTCCGTATTCCCTCTGCATGCAGCAAGCACCTCAGCTGGTCGTGGTTCTTTGCCTGGTGGGGTGACCCAAACCTTCATCCCTGAAGTATCTAGGCCTTTAGTAGTCATGTCGGCATTGGTTTACTGTAGTTTTCCATTGATTTCAGTCGCATGGTAGTACTAAGAGATGCCCTAAGGGATCTCCTGTGTTCCAAACACACTCTTCTTTACCTCCATTATGTAATATCAATCTGATTTCCTCTTAGTAATCAGGATCAGTCACACCAGCCTGTATGGTAACTACCCTCTTTGCCTGTTGATCCAGAGGCATAAGGAGCCCAAAGTGGCCAGGTGGCATTCTTAACTTCCAGTTCAGTGGAATCAGAGATGTGTCTCCAGGTGAAAGCATTCTTCCCTTTGGAACTAAGACCTCTAAACCCACAGAACATAGGGTTGTGGGGACAGGAAGCAAAAATCTTGTGAGTGCGTTACTAGGGATAATGTGAATGGTGCCACTCCTGTTTCCACCCCTTGATTCCTGGACCCATGAATCCTGGCTGTGGAGAAACAGTACTATATATTGGGTGCTGGTTTAGAGCATATACAGCCTCCTGGGGAATATTGCACCAACCCTGTAAGGTAGTACCACCTAGCTGGCACTGTAGTTGTGTCTTTAGAAGGCCATTCCATCATTCTGTCAAGTCAGCTGCTTCAGGATGATAGGGAACATGGTAAGACCAGTGAATTCCATGAGCATGGACCCATTACTCCACTTTGTTTGCTGTGAAGTGAGTCCCTTGATCCAAGATGATGCTGTATGGGATACCATGATGGTGGATAAGGCATTCTGTAAGTCGATGGTTTGTAGTTTTGGCAGAAGCCCTGCATGTAGGGAAGGGAAATCCACATCCAGAGTAAGTGTCTATTCCAGTAGTAAAGAGGGTACTGCTAATCCATGGTGTGAGGTAGCAATACAAATAGGCAAAGTATCACCGCCAATAGATCAGGTATTGGTGAAAGGGCAAGGCCCTGGGTGACTGCAATTTTGTCATAGTGAGAAGTATAAGGAAGCTGGTTGGTTGGTCCTGCTTTCACTAGACAAAGTGATGAAGGAAAGAGATGAGCTCAGGGCTTCAGAGTCAAAGCTCAGGCGCGTATAAACGTCCTCAAAATTTCTAACTGTGCCTTGAAAGAAAGCCTTATTTCTTGTAGCAACAGAGCTGATATTGCTGAAAACCAAACCCAGAGTCTTATTGAAGAATGGCTGAATTACAATGCCAGCTGAATTCCCAATCTCAAATGATGTCTGAAGTTAAAGTAAGGGCATTGATTGAGAAAAAATGGGACCCCGAAACTTGGAATGGGGACCTCCTAGCACCAAGAAAGCAGAACCAGGAGCAGAGCATGTTCTTTGGACCCAGAGTCCCTGTGCTAAAAATCTCCTTGACCAGGGGAAGACTGATGACAAGGACCTCCCCCAAGAGCCAACAGAGAGAGAAAGCCTTCCCCTGGAGCTGGTGCGCTGAATTTGAATTTCTAGCCTCCTAAACCATGAGAGAATAAATTTCTCTTTCTTAAAGTCATCCACTTGTGGTATTTCTGTTATAGCAGCACCAGATAACTAAGACGGGGTTCAAAACTGGATAAACTAAGCAGTATGTTAAGAATATATACGCTAAACAGTATAAACTATAAAGGGAATCAAGATAATCACTAACAGAAAATTTAGGATAATGGTTACCTCTGATGGGAAGTAAGGAGAATGTGATGACATTGGGGTGAAAGGGTTCCTGAGATTCTGGTAATGTTCTGCTCTTTAAGCTGGGTGGCAGGTACCCTGGTTATGATTTTATTGCTTGTTTGTTTTTTAAACTGGTCTCAATATGCTTTATATACTCTTTTGGGTGTACCATTCCCAATTTTAAAAAGTAGAAATATAATTGCTACCAAAACATTTCTGGCCTGTTGATAAGCATTTAATTGATTTATTCAACAGATGCAGTTCTTTAAGGATTCAATAAAAGGCCCGGTTGTACTAGGGTAATCAATATATCGTGTTTTAGAAGGAATGCTGTATTTAACCAGTCCCAGGTCATTATCTCCAAAGTATAGCAATCAAGAGAAAATGGAATGAATACATGCTTTTGAACTAAGAAATCCAATGGAATCACTGGTTTTGAATTAAAATTGGTCTCTGTTCTTCCTCTGTATTGATTTTTGCCATATCATTCATACCTCGGAGAGGGTCAGCGAAGAAGAGAAGACCGTCAACAAGATAGATTGACACAGTGGCAGCAGCAATGGGCTGAAGCATAACAGTGATTGTGAGGATGGCGTAGGATCGGGCAGTGTTTTGTTCCATTGTACGTGGGGTCGCTATGAGTTGGAACAGAATCGACGGCACCTAACAGCAATGTTCATACCTCAACTAAAATATACAGATAAAGACCTTCTCACCTCCCTTGCGGAAAACGTATTTTTGGGTGTTGACCTTGAAACGTTACAAGGCTCCTGTGGGTGCTTTATGTGCAGTTACCACCAATGTTAATGTTTAAACTTCCTCAGTTGTTTTGGGGGAAAAAAGGTGCTGCAGATTGTTTTTGTTCACAAATATAATTTTAGGGATTTCCCTTTAAAACAGTTATATGTGTGTTAATATCTAAGGCAAGCGCAATTTTTAAGTAACCAAGTTATTTTTATACACACCAAGTACACATATAAAACAGTAAGTTTTATACACGCACGTATACATATTTATATATACTTGTTTGACAGAATATTGAGACATTTTTAATCTAACATTTTGTTGTAAGCACAACTAATACTCTTGTTTTTCTAAGATATAATTAATGAGTACAAATTTGCAAACCCTAGAGAGGACATTATATAATGTAATCAAATCCAAGTTTCAGAAAGCACAAGTAAGTTTAGGCAAAAGTCCCCGTCACAGGCTCCAAAGCAAAGATGGTGCTTAGAAACACTTTTATACACTATATTCAAATTAAAACAAATAATACATGTTTAATGTTACATAGCATAGTTAATTTTAAAAGCTCAGCAAGTACTCAAATCTATGTAATTCATATAAACACCAGACATAAGAAGTGTGGCTTTCACAAGATTGCTACATGTTTGTTTTATCTTTTGCTAGAATAAAAATCAAGACTCGTTCAGGCCCCAAAAATGTACGTGAGCATTTCATGTGTCTGGAAAATCACCAGCTTAACCTTTAACCTTGAGTAACTAACTACTTAACATAATATTATCCATCAATTAAAATTGAGAAGACCCTCCTTAAAGCACATGAAAAAAATAACTTGGGTTCGTACCTAAGTTTGCCCAGGTTTTATGTACTTGCCACTCCTGACTCAGCGCTGCACAGTAGATGTTTCTGCAGAGCCGGAGATGTCCAGTATCTATACCGCCCAGTGGTAGTAGCCACTGACCACATGGAGCTGTTGAGTCTTAAAATGTGGCTGGTGCTGCTGAGCAACTGATTTCTAAATTGTGTTTCATTTTAATTAAATTGCCCCACCCCAGGAATATGGCATTAGTTAATACATGTGTTAACATTGGCCCAAAACTCAGGTGACCTTCATTTGTTGTGGTTTTTATTTAAATTTTGTTTCATTTTAACTAATGTAAATGTTGGGTATTTGGAACTTACAGTCCATTTTGGTTTAAAATGTAGTAAAATGTGGTTAGTTCATCATCTAGCTCAAATATTACAAGTATATATTTTATATAAAATATTATAGTCTGTAGGAGTTATAGGGATACCTTTCAAATATGAAATAGTATTGTTGGTTGCTGTCGAATCAGCTCTGACTCATGACAACTTTATGTATATCAGAATGAAGCATTGCCCAGTCCCTGTACCATCTTAATGATCATTGTATGGTTGAGTCCATTGTTGTAGCTGTTCAGTAGTGCCTTCCAACCTACGAGATTCATCTTCCAGTGCTATATCAGGCAACACTCTGTTGTGATCTGTAAGTTTTCATTGGCTAAGTTTTAGAAGCAGATGGCCAGCCATTCCTCCGGCGTCCCCCTGGGTGGGCTTGAACCATCAACTTTTGGTGAGCAGCAACTGCATTAACCGTTTGCACCCCCCAGGGACTCCTGCTGTGATGAAGAGTTGGCATCGTATCACTAGTACAGTGGGGAACCAGTGCAGGCTTCTCGTAAATAGAGTGAATTGATTCAGTTGTGTTTTTGAAGATACCATCCCTGCTGCCCCTGGAGAATGGCTGGGAGGAGGGCAAAGGTAGATGTCAATGACCCTGAATTAGAAGGGCATTGTGGTGACCCAGGTGAGACGTAATTGTGGCTTGAACCATGATGGATGGAGGGATGTGAGACCTGGACAATACGAGTTGTATTTTGGAGGGTGATTCACCAGGACTTTTTAATGGATTAAATGGGGGAGGTGATGGAGAAAGAGGAGTCAAAGATAGCGCTAAACTTCTGGCACGAGCAGTTAGGGAAATGAAGGTGCCCTGTATAGAGACAGAGATAAGGAATGAGTATTTAGGGGAGTGGAGTTAAGAAAGTTCCAGGGGTACGTGGCTGAAGGAAAGGGATGCAATGTCCAGGAATGGGGGACTTGTCAGTGCCATCTTAGAGGGACGATGCATTTTCCAGACTCTCAGCCTGATTTCCTGTGCTTGGAGTCTCAGAATGTTCCCAAGAAGGAAATGTATTTTTCTCAGCCAGTACGGACTCTATGCAGCATGTTCAGGTAATTGACAAGTCAAAATGAAATGTCTTTCAACTAACTTTTTCTTGTTTATCTTTCAGAATCATCCAGAAGTGTTGAATTTTCTAATACAACTGGGAAGCGAAGAACTGATCATATATCTGGAAAGAAATGAGTAAGTCAAGTTAATTTTTGTTTATTGCATGACAGGAGAAAATTAAGACTCCTAGGTCTGAAAACTGCTGTGTAATTTAAGTTGGCACTTAGAGAAACAGAACTAAGTATGTGGATTCATGACCCAAACATGGATTTGAGACTGGAATTAACTTCAGGAAATTATCCAATGGAAAAACAGAATTTTATCACTCTAAGAAGACTATAAGCAGGTTTTGTTCATAGTTCTGAAGTTCCTCTTTTTTCATAGCCTGATTTTTCAAGGATAGAATTTAAGCATCTCTTGTTCTGTTCAAATAACAGCGTTCCATTATTAGCTGACCTTTGGCAATTTCAGACTTACATAAGAAGAAACAGCTTCAAATGAATGGAAACTCTTTTCTCCCTGAGAAATACCAAGAGTTTATTTTATCTTTCAAAGCAAGTCTCCTCATTGGTATATTTATTTTATCTCTTTATTTAAAAAAATTATCATTTTTTTTCTTTTTGCAAAGTTATAGAAATTTCCAGAAGATGGTATTACATTTTTTTCTGGAGCACAGGGACATGACATATATTCTATGTCTTCCCAGGAGAGAACGTGTCTGCCTCAGAGCACAAGTAAAAACAACTCTTGTCCTTGTTATCCTTCACACTTTATGGCTGTCCCCATGGACTCCTCAGATCCGAGGGGCCCCAGAACATTGTTTGATTCGTACCAGAAATGAATCGTGTTGTTCTAATCAGTAGTATGTGTGCAGAGGTATGAATCAATTTCCCATATCCTGCTTGATTTAAAATAGGAGTTTCCCACTTTCAGAAGTCCTGGTTTCTATTCCTTTCCTGTCACTGAAATGCTGATTTTTGCTGAAATATGAGTACAGAGCGAGCCAGACTTTCTGGAATGAGTTCCGCCCAGGGATGTGGAGTCATAAAACCTGACTCAGCGTCTCCATGCAAACCGGTTGATCATTTCCTTAAACCGGTGCTTTGATTTAGGACACGAAGCAAATCCAACTAATTCAGACCATCGGTGGCCAATCCTGATGTTCAGTATATAATAGCACAGCCTACCTCGATTTTAAAAATGACCAAATGTGAAATAGCAATAACGTGGTCCCTGGGATCTGCAGTGTGCCTCTTGGTATTTCTCATAGCCTTACCCATCATGTGGCTCAAAAGCCTTTGTAAACAGCAAATAACTTGTTTTTAGTTTTCGTTGAGACTTGATGATCTTAAACTGGAGAATAGAGGTTCAGACACATGCATTGGAAATCAAGGTTCTGAATGGAAACCTGTATATTGCTTTTGATATGTTTCTCTTAGTAAAGTAAATATTTTGGTATGCTTTTTTTTTCCATGTAAGAATATTGTGTGGCCTTTTGATTTTTGTGTATTGTTGTTTGTATATGATTTTTTAAAATATCTCTGTGGATGCAACTAGGTGTTCCCTGGGGAGATATCAAAGAAAATAAGGTGTCTCGTGGTGATGTTGGGAATTTATAATTGGCAGCTGCATTTAGGAAATTCCTTTATTGGAATTGCTACTCTTGTCACGTTTTTGGAGGGACAGTGGCATGAACGAGGCTGGCCCAGAACTTGTTAGCTGGTGTTACGATTGCCTGTAGAGGAATGGAAAGAGACTTAGCAAAAACCTTAAGTAGTTTATTTTCATTATAAAAGAAATGTGTCTAATGCAGAAAACTGAAAACTATAGGAAAAAAAAAAATAATAAGAGCCCAAAAAATGTATTCCTGCTACCAAAGACAACCTTGGTTAATATTTTGGCGAATTTTTTTAGAGATTTTTTTTCTCATGCTTAAAGCTTTGCTTCTTTTGTCTTCCTGATTTATGTCATAGCCTGTGTACCACTTTATATCCTACTTTCTCATTCAGCTTTCTAATGGATGTACTTTTCTGTATAAAAACGTGTTTCTTAAAGCCCATCTGTAAAGTGGTTTCCTAGCCTCGTTCATGGTTCCCTGTGAACATGGTTTATCTTCCTCACTGCAGGTAGTCTAACACACATTGACTCTAAGGCGGTGGCTGATGTGTATAAAGTATCATTTTAAAAGGTGCCTTCGCTTACTCTCTTTCAGTTCTAGGTCTTTCACAAGATGATCTCAAAATTAGCCGAGTTGAAAACATAAAGCTATCTCTTCTCAGTTTATTTCTCTCTTCCCAACCTTGCTGTCAACCTACATTGTAGAAACTATGTGGAGAGTGTTTAATATATTCCTGTGATACTCAGTAGTTTTAATTATACTACTTGTACTGATTTTAGAGATTCCATATATACAGGTAACATTTTGATAAGAGCATACCAGTACTATTTTTTTAATAAGGTATTCCTCAAAATACTTTAGTATAACTTTTTTTTTAAATGGACTATTCTTTTTGAGATGGTACCCAAAATCTACAATTTTATAGGGTGAAAATGCTTGTGTGCTGGTAGCTTTTAATGCTGCAGATGTGAAAGGTAGTAATTGCACAGTAGACAGTAGAATTTTTAGTTTGCATAACCTCTGGCCCAGTAATCCACTTCAGAGACTGTATCTCAGTGAAACTGTGATAAGTCAAAGACAGATCAAAAGTGCATTTAGAAGATACGAAGGAAATAAATTATGGCTCAGCTATGAAATAGAAAACTGTACAGCAGTTAAAATAAGGATGAAAATATTTACTAATGTGAAAGTGTCCATGATAGAGATAATGTAAACAGCGTGTTAGTAAATCATTTCTGTGGTTTTGTTTAGTTCAATGTTAAAATTACACAGGTGTATGTTTATCTCCGAGTAGTAAGATTATAGAGACTTCTGCTTTCTTTATTGTCTTACTGTTTTGCAACCAGAAAATATTCCTTTTAAAGTTAGGGGGAAAAATCTTTTATTTTGAAGGGAAAAACTTGTAAAAAGTTGATAAGCATTGAAAAAAAGAAAGTAGAATTATTTATTATTCACAAAAGATAATACTTTTAGAAAGTACTCCCACTTCCAAAGGGCTAAATATTGAATATTGGGCCTTTAACTATCCAGTTATCATGTTGTCTGGAGGGACCAGTCCCTGGAGAAGGACATCATGCTTGGTAAAGCAGAGGGTCAGTAAAAAAGAGGAAGACTCTCAAGGAGATGGCCTGACGCGATGGCTGCAACAGTGGGCTCAAGGATAACAACAGTGGTGAGGACGCACAGGACCAGGCAGTGTTTCCTTCTGCATGAAGCCGCTGTGAGTCAGAACTGACTCGATGGCACCTAACAACAACAACAACATCAAGAAATATGTTTTAAGTAAAAACTTGCCTCACGATCATGACCGAAGTAAAAATGACTCCAGTCCCTTAAACCATCTGAGCCATAATCTGACGCTAATGCTGAGAGAGCGTCACTTAATTAACCCTCCTCGGAAACTGTTCTGCGATAAACCAGCTCTTCACGGAGCAGGGCTGAGGTAGTTGTGTCAGGGCATCTGTTTCACTTGCTTTCTGGCACCCCCAATTTGTACAGCGATCATATGCTGTTCACTTAAAGCCCGTGTTTATATAGCCGTAATTGAATGTTTAAAGAAACTCAAAGCTTCCCCTGAGAAGCATTTTTCACAGTGTTGCTGTCTTCCTGTGAGGCTGCAGGGAGCCCCTTTATAACTTCCATAACTCTGCCTGATCCCCGTGGACTCACGGGCCATTTCTCAAACAGGTGCTCTGCGCAACTGCACCCTTGATCAAAATGCTTTATTGCACAGGTTGGCCAGTTCAGACACCCACTTTTCCCATCTGGGATAATTAAAAGTAATGGTGGTAGATCACACTTCTGATATCTCAAACCCACCAGGCATCTGTTTTCAACCCCTGTCCCCATCTCTGATTGAAGGCGGCTGTTGTGGGAAGCCCATGGCCACTGAATTTATATCCAGAATGTCTTTGAGCTAGACGGACTTTGGTGTTGGCTTTTATTCTATCCCGAATAACCCCAGGCATCTCTTAGGGGACAACCTTATTATTCACTGTAGAATAATAGAAGAAAGGACTGAGAGAGCCAAATGTGGGCATAAACGTGGGCAGACATTTATATGACAACGTCTTTCAGAATAACCTGGTGCAGGATGGGGAAATGAAGACAGCGTGGGGTGATCATTGGTTGGGTTAGTAGTTGACTGAATAACTACCCAGAGGGTATTCATCCATTGTTCACTCTTGACCCGAACTGCGTTGGGCAGCTGGACCAAGCTTGCTGCTGGTGACCTTGGGGTTGTGTATACACCATGTCCTGGCCCACAATTTTGTCACTTGTTTCTGCGAAGACGTAAAAGATGTGTTGATCACATTTCCTGGCAACACAAAGCTGGCAAAGGATAACTGTGATCTGGACAGCAGAGTCTGGATTATAGAGATTTCAGCAGTTTGGATCAATGGGCCAAAACTAACAAGATGAGATTTAATGGGGATAAATGTAAAGTCCTATGCTTAGGTTAACAAAAACACAAACTTTGCAAGTTCAGAAGGACGCTTCCCTGTAGTTCCTGTGAATGAGACCTGAGGTTTTCATTGGTTGCAAACTTGACGTGAGCCCCCGAGGCAATGCAGCTGTCAACAAGGTAACCGCCACCTGAGTGCGCCTGAGTGTCCTTTGAGAAGTGGGCAGGAAAACAGAGATCTGGATCAGACATGGTCCTGAAAGTTGTGGAGAAGGGTGGGCATTTGGGCCTAACAGAATCCAGTCTGAAGGTAACCTGCAGATGGTTATGATTTGGGCCTAGGTGTGGCATTTCTTGGAAGTCCATGGATGTTTGCAGCTGACCTAAGTGTGGGCAGTCCTTGGCGGCAGTGAGCTGGAGATCACGAGCGTGTGGGCCAGCGAATGTGGCAGGGCATTGGCCATGGTCCTGAGGATATGGACAGCATCACAGCCCAAGGCGTGCCAGTGCTCCATGTCATTTCTAGGCTGGGAACCGGATGGCCCAATGGTGGGTGAACAGGTGGGCCCCTGGCCTCCAGGCTCAGCCCCAGGCTCCATCCACATCCATCCTGGAGCCTGTCTCCAGGCAGCAGATGAGCACCCACCCAGAAGCTCATACATAGGCTCTTACCCTCCTTGAAGTCCAGGGCATTGTTTCTGGACCACTAGGCATGGGAACCACCTAGGGCCTATTTTGGCCCAATCTCTCTCTATGAATCAGAATCGCTAGCCATCGGGCCTTGGGATCTGTATTTTTAACATATTCCCCAAGAAGTTACATTCACAGTTGGAGAACTACTAGCCACTTGTGCAAATTTAGGTTTAAAAATTAATTTAAATAAAATAAAAACATTAGTTCCTTGGTCACACTGGCCACATTTCAAGTGCTCAATAGCCCCATATGGCTACATGAATGTGTCCATCTTCACTTTGCTGTTCTGTCAGGCAGTGGTGGGACTGGCCAGGAAGCGCCAGCCCGGGACGTTCTTCTTGCCTGGGACTCCTGTCTTAGCGGTTGCATTGTCCAGGGGAACATTCCTTCCTGCACCTCATCAGCTCACCTAACACCTACAGCATTATAAGCCCTGTGCCCTGCCTTAGGTAATCAGGTGGTATCAGATCACCTTGGTACTTCAATGTGGGATTGAAAGCACAGCAGAAAATTCCTCAAGAGATTTCTAGACTCACAGAATGGACACAAGCTACTGGACTTCAGAGATCTTCTAACTGGACCAAACTCCGTAGATTTAAGTAAAAATTCCTCTTCCTTAACATTAAGATCTTTCTAATTGGACTTAATTTTGCTTCCTGAATAAGAGCTAAATTCTCTTGAGCTTCTCCCTCATTCCAGTCTTTGAAGTGGTACAGACATTGGGAAAGGTCAGAATGCCATTTTTAGATCTTTTTGTTCCCTAACCCGACTTAACTTTCAAGTGCCCAAACTGGTTAAGATCAACCTTTTCGAAACAGTGCCCCTGGGTTCCAATCTGAGAGTGTGGCATCCTTGAGTGGACATCCTTAAAGTTAGAAGGATTTGAGAAGGGCATTTGATATGGAAGTGGATTTTCAACTTTAATTAGATCGCGTGCTGTCTTCCACTTCATGGGTTTAGCGGGTTTGTAATTTTCTGATGAAAATTCTATGGCCTCAATGTCCCTCTCAGAGTGCTGCAACCCAGATAGGCAGTACTGGTCGTCCTGACCCTTCCCAGGTAGTGTCTGGGGCAAAAGCTGATGCTGCCTTTGTGGTTGGCATTACAGTGTTTCCTTCCGTGTGGTGTGGCCAGGAGTGCTTACTCAAGGTAACCAGGTATGGGCTGGTGTATTTAGTGTTTTTCTTAGTTATCTAGTGCTGCTATAACAGAAATGCCACAAGTGGATGACTTTAACAAACAGAAGTCCGAATTCATGGCACCAGCTCCAGGAGTAGGCTTTCTCTTTCTGTCAGCTCTGGGGAAGCTCCTTGACACCAATCTTTTCCTGATCTAGGAGCTTCTCAGCACAGGAATCGCAGATTCAAAGGATATACTCTGCTCCTGGCTCTTCTTGCTTGGTGATAATGAGATCCCTCTCCTCTCTGCTCCTTTCTCTCTTTTGTATCTCCAAAGAGATTGACTCAAAATACAATCTAATCCCGTAGATTGTGTCCTGCCTCATTAACATAACTGCCTCTAATCCGGCCTCATTAAGATCATAGAGGTTAGAATTTACAACACATAAAAAAATTACATCAAATCACAAAATGGTGGACATCCACACAATACTGGGAATCATGGCCTAGCCAAATTGACACACGTTTAGTGGGGGGACACAATTCAATCCATAGCAATATCCTCCTCTTGACATTTTCTGATTGTCTTGTCCTCAACAGAAAGGTCACAAAGCTTCCTTTTGTGTGACAGTGAAGACTCTTCACTGGCCCTTCAAGATAGTAACACCAAATCTCCAGAGACCTTGAAACTTTCAAATCATTTTACTGATTTCACAAACACAGATTTTGATAGATTCTCGTAGGAAGCAGACTGCCACTTTTCTCCCATGGAGCAGCTGGTGGGTTCAAACTACAAACCTTTTAGTTAGCAGGCGAGTGCTTTAACCACTGTGTCACCAGGGCTCCTTCCCGTATATTGCGACACCACACCACAGGATGCCAAGATCTTAGGTTCTGGTTTTTTAAAGAAATGTTTACATCAAATTCATTATCTTAAATGGAATTGGAATTCCTGTCTGTGATCACGTTTAACATGGGCTTGGAAAAAACTTTTCGTTTGATAGTTACAGCCGTGTTTTCTGGATTCCTCTTTATTCCTTTTTTTATTTATTGAATTATTTCAAAGCATATCAATTTTTTTTGAAATTTTGAAGATAAATGAAGAACCATAACATATTTGCCAATAGGTCATTAGTTATGTGCCAGCAGTATATCGTATGCCTTTATTTCTCGTCATAAGTCAACTCCTTGTTAAAAAGCAAGGACCTTCAATTGGCGTAATAAAATCTATTAAGAAAACATTCTGCATCCCACTTTGAAGAGTGGCGTCTGGGGTCTTAAACACTAGCAAGCAGCCACCTAAGATGCATCAATTGGTCTTAACCCACCTGGATCAAAGGAGAATGAAGAACACCAAGGACACAAGGTAATTACGAGGCCAAGAGGCAGAAGGGGCCACATGAACCAGTGACTACATCATCCTGAGACCAGAAGAACTAGATGGTGCCCGGCTACAACCAATGACTGCCCCGACACAGAACCCCTGAGGGAGCAGGAGAACAGTGGGATGCAGACCCCAAATTCTCATGAAAAGACCAGACTTAATGGTCTGACTGAGACTAGAAGGACCACGATGGTCATGGC
The DNA here is from genome assembly GCF_024166365.1 of Elephas maximus indicus. Taxonomy (NCBI): domain Eukaryota; kingdom Metazoa; phylum Chordata; class Mammalia; order Proboscidea; family Elephantidae; genus Elephas; species Elephas maximus. The sequence goes on along the minus strand of NC_064834.1, from coordinate 76,220,947 downwards.
CCCAGACCTTCTGTTGGCCCAGGACAGGAACCATTCCTGAAGCCAACTCTTCAGACATAGATTGGACTGGACCATGGGTTGGAGAGGAATGCTGGTAAGGAGTGAGCTTCTTGGATCAGGTGGACACTTGAGACTATGTTGGCATCTCCTGCCTGGAGGGTAGATGAGAGGTTAGAGGGGGTTAGAAGCTGGTGAAAAGGACACGAAAAGAGTGAGTGGAGGGAGGGAGCACGCTGTCTCTTTAGGGGGAGAGTAATTGGGAGTATGTAGGAAGGTGTATGTGAGTTTTTGTGTGAGAGACTGACTTGATTTGTAAACTTTCACTTAAAGCACAATAAAAATTATTTAAAAAAAAAAAGCCGGGACCCTGATGCAGGTTTTATTATTAGGGAGAGGCCCCCTCCTTGCCTCCCTTCACTGACACACCATATAGCATGGAAGATGACCAACAGGTTTTCTCTGAATCTTTTCTTACTCTAGAAAATTATTTGGTCTTTGTGCTTGGTTTAGGCCACAGTTCCCAGGCTTAGGAATGAAGGTGTAGCTTTATGATATAATCCACAAAAGCAAATCTGACTTTTCCTGGAGTTCTGAATGACGTTCTGGTTCTGCAGCCCCCACCCCACTTTTTCTAGGGCCGCTTCCGTACCCCTAATGTAAGAGGAGATGATTGATACAGGGTTGGGAAGGGGCGTCAGAGGGCTTCTCGGGTAAGGGTGCTTCAGCCTCTCCATTCTGGGCTGGCTGTGCCTTCCCCCCACCATCGCAATAAGGGCCACGTGGTATCAGATGTGAGAGGTCTGAGCACTGCATCCCACTGCTCTCCCTCCTCCCTGCTTTTGTCCTTACTGGGCCACTTCTCTCCTTCGGGGCAGTAATCATATCCTTGGGTCTGGTCTGCCTCCCTCCTGCTCCCATCTCTCCAGGACTCTCGCCGTCCTGGATTCTGGGCCTGTGACCCAGCTTTCCTCGCCCCCAGTCTCTCTGCTCCTAATTCACTGTCCTGGGTCACGGGCCCACCTATCCTGTTCTCAGCTCTAGGTGACAGCAACAACCAGAGTGCTCCCCAGCTATCTGTGTGCTGTGGCCGAGCAGGCCTGTCTAACACATCTGGGCATCATTAGGTGAGCAGACACAACCATTAGCGCCCACGTCCCTGTCACACGTGTTCAACAACCACCAACCCACGGTGGTCAGATGCCCCACCCGCAGGCATCACATCCTCTCATCCACAGATACTGAAGTGTGTGTCTCTCAAACTGGGTGATTTTTATCGCACAAAATCCACTGTCATCCCTCAGAAGCAGACAGCCAGCCAGTGTGCACATTTCCCAGACTCTCTGTTTTTCTTGTTCTGGCAGTCACAGTCGTGTTGTTTGAATGACAATATAAACAGCCCTCGTGTTGGTTTTGGTTCCTGTGTCTCTGAAATCTCTTTTAACGTACAGGCTCCCCCTCCCTCTCTTTAATTTTTGCAGTTTGTTTGTTGATGAAAACAGTTCGTTTACCCGGTAGAAATTTTCACATTCTAGGTTTTGCTGATTTCATCCCGTGGCATTGTCTAACCAGTTCCTCTGGCTCCTGCGTTTTCTGCTGGCTTGAGTGGATTTGGGTCAACACCACTACGTTATGGGTGGTGCCACGTACTTCCTACCGAGTTACGTAGGAGTTCTGTGAGCTACGATATGACTGTGTTGTTTTTGTGACGTTGGACTGATTGTGGGTTCGGGGGTTACCAGGCCGATGCTTCCATTGTAGAGCTCTGCTGATCGGCAGCATACCAGTCGGGGTGTGGGGCTGTGATACCTTCAGGAGTTGCAAAGTGGTGATGTCCTGTTGTTGACCTTCATTTGTTAGCTGGGCTATTTCTATAGAGGAGAATCGTCCCTCGTCAACTGTTGGTTACCCTGAGGTACAAGGAAAGAGGCAGGGTGAATTCTTTAGGAGCCAGACCACCTCTAATCGTGGCTCTGCCTTTGCCAGTCAGTAGCCCCTGTACCCGAATGCAGCACCTCATGCGTGGTGTCTCACTGTGTGGTCACCTGTGGAGCGCCCACGTGGGTGTGGAGCTTTTGTGGGAGTATGGACCTGCCGGTGCCCGCCCCCAGTCGCTATCGGAGTGCTGAGTAAAAGCCTGACGCTGAAATGGCTCTATTTTGTCGTTACCCGTGATCGAGTCGTTACTCGCGATCGAGTCGTTCCCCGACTCATGGCTGCCTCACGCACAGCGGAGCAAAATGCTGCCTGGTCCTCTGCCATCCCCAGGGTCAGTCCTTATGATCCACAGGGTTTTCGTTGGCTGATTTTTGGAAGTAGATCACTAGGTCTCTCTTCTAGTTCATCTTAGTCTGGAAGCTCTGCTGACCCGTTCAGCATCACAGCAACACACAAGTCTCCATGGCTACACATGAGGTACATGACTAGGAATCGAACTCAAGACTCCCACGTGGAAGGTGAGAATTCTACCACTGAACCACCAGGGCCTCGTGAAACTTCTATAGAAACCCTGATTTTCCCATCCTTTTAGAGGCAAAACCATCCCCATGACCTGCTCAGGGTTCCAGTGGGAAAACAGGAAGTGGCAGGAACGGGTTGCTGGTATGAGACCAGGGGGTCTGAGTTTGAGCACAGGTGTTACCTGTCCCTGTGAGGACTGTTTTCATTGCCAACGACAATGGCAAATTAAAGTCACTGTTTTGTTGACAAGCAAGTATAGTCGTACTGAAAGAAAATGGTGTTAAGTTCCTCACAGAACAATGTTCTGAGAAGATGCAGAGGCTAGCCACACAGGTACGTACAGATGGGAAAATAGAATGAGGGCATTTTTCTGAAAAATGTTCTGAAATATGTACTTCTTACTTCTCATTATGCTGGTGGATTTCACTGTGGGATGAGGGAGCTTTAGTGTAAGTGGAGAACAAGCGTTCCTTTATTTTTTATGATTTTCTTCCTTATGAAAAACATGTGGGCAGATAGAAGATGATACAGGGCCAGCCCCCACGGCAGGAGGGTCATTCCGGGAGACTATTTATTTACATGTACAGTTATTTCCACGGCCCTGCAAAGGTCACCTCTTCAGTGTCAGCTTGCCTAGAGGATTTTGTTGGTCAGTTTCTTGGTTTTCTTTGAAACTCTGACAAGCTTTGCTGGCAATTCTCTCCATTTTCTGTTAGCGGCCAAACAGCCCCCCCCCCTTTTTTTTTTTGACAAATCTCAAAGCCGTAGGAGTTTCCTTGGGAGTTGTGGGATATGGTTTTTATGTGAAGTATTTACAATATAGAAGATTCTTATAAATATTTTCAGTAAAGTTGTGATGTCTTGATACATTCGAGACAAAAATGTATAGAATGTTAGGTTGGTTAAATCAAAAAATATAAAATGACATTAAGAACTTAGTAAAAGTAAGTACTATCCCTATAATTTAATAAATATGTTTGAGATGCATTCAAATTTTGGATCGGATTTATTATTTTACCAAATAGAGTGATGATATGGCCTTGATTCCATCAGTCCTTATTTTATATAAACACTTCTTTCTCCACAAGTCTTATATTTCAAATTGGACGTGTAAGAAAAGTCTCTGAATAAGCATTACAGAGATATCTTTTTCTTAGAAAATTGTGTATTTGAGATGGCTGCTTTTCTGAAAGTGACTTTGCGTGGAGGAGCCTAAATGTAATCATGGAGGCAGCTGACAACACATTTGTATTAGGTAATTAATTCATTTGTTTATGCCCTGTGTTGTCCTAGAAAGGACTCAGGGTTGCTAAAAGGACACATAAATTAACTGACTTCATCTGGGCGTGCAGAAATCACACACACACCCTGGAAACAAACCAATGCTTCACTCTGTTCTCACAGCAGCGGCAGTTCTCGTCCGTATTAATAGAAATTACGAAGAGACCATTTAGGGAGGCGTGTTGTATGTCCGCCGTTGCTTTTCTTTTTATGTTCAAGGAGCAAAGTAGTTTTGGTGTGGTGTAAGGGGAGAAGCATTGAGCCAAGCAGAAGGAAACGTGAAATCTCTGTACTTTGTAAGCTTTGTGACTTCAGGCAAGTTAATTAACCTCTCTGGTCTTGAGTTCTTGCATCTGTAAACTGCAGATGATAACACCACATCAACTTGAAGACAGGAGACTAGATCAGATGGTTTTAAGGGGGCAAATTTCAACTCTAAGATCTGTGGCCTCAGTAATTTTCCAGAATAGAATATATGTTTACTTCACTTGGAGGAATTCTTGAATGGATCACGCTGGCAGAAATTGTATTTATGGTACTGGATGGAGAATCCTGTAGAACAAATTGAACTTAAACGTAGAGACCAATTGAAACATCCCCAGGAGAGCCAGGTTTCTTACTGAGTTGTGCTGCTTTAGTAGGCTAGGAAACCCTCAGTCAGTAGCTCCTTCCACATGGAGCTGAGTACTCTTCTATGGAGGTTAAGAATTCCAGGACACAGTTTCTGCACCCAGAGCTTTCAGTTTTGTTGGGAAATTTAAACATACGAGATTACACATCTGAGAAGCTAATGGCCACACGATGTGAAGTACACATGGAAGACCAGATCTTGGGATGGAGTCAAGGGTGGGAATTGCCATGGAGGAGACACCTGTTGGCCTTTAGTGTGGATGGCATTTTAGAGAAGTCGGAGGGCCTTCATGATGCACTGATATACAGTCGCAACCGTGATCTCTTTAAAGGATCTTAAAGTAATTTTAAAAACAAATACAGTTGTCCCTTGGTATCTGCAGGGCGTTGGTTCCAGGACCCCTGAGGATACAAAATCCATGGATGCTCAAGTCCCTTATGTAAAATGGTGTAGCATTTGCATATAACCTACACACATCCTCCCATATACTTTAAATCATCTGTGGATTACTTATAATACCTAATATGATGTAAATGCTACATAAATATTTGTCACAGCGTATTGTTTAAGGAATAACGATAAGACGGGAAGCATACAACACTCAAACACCAAGTGCTGGAGAGAGACCGAGGAGCTGTGAGGTGGTGGGAGGCTACAGCAGGGGATGCTGCACTTCACTTCGTTCGCACGCATTCAGCTAGCGCTCGGGCACGCAGCAGATTCGAGTTTTGCTTTTTGGAACTTTTTTTTTTTCTTCCAAATACTTTTGGTCGCTGGTTGGTTGAATCTGTGGATGCAGAACATGTAGATACAGAGGGATGACTATATGGTAGAAGAAGGGTACTTGGAGTACCTGCAGGACTCTTGTTAGTTGCCGTGAAGTGAGCTTCTACTCATAAGAGACCCCACGAACAAAACACTGCCCTATCCACCACCATCTTCATGATCACCGGTAGACTCGAGTCCAGTGTTGTGGCCACTGTGCATTTTTAGTGTCTTCCAACCCAGGGGGGCTCATTTTCCAGCACCACATCAGACAGTATTCTGTTGTGATCCAAAGGGCTTTCACTGGCTAATGTTTGGAAGTCGATTGCCAGGCCTTTCTTCCTAGTTTGTCTTAGTCTGGAAGCTCCACTGAAACTGTCCACTGTGGGTGACCCTGCTGGTATTTGTCATCTGGACAATTAACTGACCCTAAGGAAAGGGTAGAATTGTAACTTTCAACCTCCGCATGTTCAGAATAAGAGCTTTGCTTGCTTTTACAGATTTTTTTTTGCTTCCTGCCTTTATTTTTCCCCTTTTCCCTGGTAGTCCAGTTTTTCCAAATGAGAACCAGATGAACAGTGGCCCATTTGTCCCTTTCCCTGGATGAAGTTTTCTTGGTTCCTATATAGGATTCTTAAGTGTCTGGGGCTGTCCCAGCAGCTCTCTCACTGGACTCTACCATAACTACTGACCATTTTTTATTTATGAGACACCCAGGAAAGAACAGGGAGCAGCTTTTCAAATGCACATTTGCATCCACATTTGCCTGCGAGCACAGATAATCCAGCAGGTATCATGGGGTGCTATCTCCCCATAATTTGTCCTGTTCTCCCAGGACATAGCTAGAGAACAAAGTGGGAACGACCCGGCCTGGGTCCTTGGGTGGTTGGCTGATATTTATGGCAGAGCTCCTGGTGCAGAGGAAACCCAGGTGTCACCAAGGGTGGTGGCTGGCCTTGAAGGCAGGGACATCACTCTGGGGGTGGTCTTGGGAGGCGGGGGCGTCCTCCCAGCTTTGCTCAGCCAGAAATTATTCCTGACAGAATTCATAGGGTCTGGGTCACAATGACCAAACTCACCCGTGACGGCTGCCTAAACCAGCATCTCTTCTCTGAAGCACTGGGCTGCCAAGTCCACGGACTTGGTCAGAATCAGAACAAAGGACAAGGGTGGCCTGTCCGGGGAGGCGGGGGGACAGTCAGGGTGGCTAGACTATGGGCCCTGCAGTGGGTTTGTCTGGCTCAGAGGTTCCACATCACTTATTCTCTGTGGGACCCTGGTCAAACAACGTCTTCAAGTTCAGTTTCCTCATTTATAAAATGGGGATGGATTAAATTATGAGATTCTAGTAGTGCATCTATGAGTCGGAATCGACTCGATGGCACTGGGTTGGTTGGGTTCAGTAGTGCATTTTGCCCAGCATCTACCCTATAATAATGTTTAATTAAGCTTTATTTAGTTCAGGGCAGCATGAGCTCAGTGATCCCCACTTGCCCCCACGAAAAGCCTCCTCTAGGGAGAACCTTTGTGGCCTGTACGTTCGGTGTCTTTCTCCCTAGAGCTGCATTGGGTAAACCCTGCTCCCCACATCCAGATTTCATTCAGAGCCACCCCTTTCTATTCACGGTGCTTCCTCTGGCCTGGGGGTCGGTACCCAGCAGACTCCCGCCTTGTACTTTCCGCCACACCTCAGAAGGTCTCCAGCCCCACTTCTAGCTTTAGACCTGGGAGGCAGCTCATTGTTTAAGGTGTCTGGGGGAGAGATGGGGGGAGGAGGATGCAGATGGTTAACCTGGTGGTTTGCTAACAGAAATGTTGGAAGTTCAAGTCCACCCAGAGGTGCCTCAGAATAAAGGCTTGGCAGTCTCCTTCTAAAAGGTCACAGTCCTTGAAAACCCGGCGGAACACAGTTCTGCTCTGACACACGTGGGTCGCCATGCACCGAAGCTGACTTAACCGCAACTGGCTACTGGTCAGTGGACAACAGAACTCATACCTGTTGTATTGATTTTACTAGTTTAACTTGGAGAGCAGATACTCAGTTCCTTTATTTCTAAGTTGTTAGAGGGGCCTTTCACTGTAGCTCCATCCATTTACTCACTGCCACCCACGGGCTGGAAACCCTGGTGACGTAGTGGTTAAGTGCTACAGCTGCTAACCAAATGGTCGGCAGTTCGAATCCGCCAGGTGCTCCTTGGAAAGTCTATGGGGCAGTTCTACTCTGTCCTATAGGGTCTCTATGAGTCGGAATTGACTTGACGGTACTGGGTTTGATTTGATTTTGGTTACCCATGGGCCAACTTTGTCCCGCTCGGATTTTCTTTTCTTTCTTCCTTTTAAATATCACTGTTAGGTGTTTGGCCCACCAAACCATACAGCGAGGGCTCTGAGGCCTTTCCTAGAAGTAAAGATGGCCGGGGAGTGGCTTGTGCTGGTTTAATTCTCAGACAGTGACTCTGCCATCAGGGACTGGGCAGGGCCCTTAACTCCCTAAGCCATGTGCAGACAGTGAGGAATGATAGCTCAGGGACGGTAGACACCAGGATGTCAAGCTCAGGTCTGAGTATGAACTACGAGAACTGCATTTTCCCACAGTAAAATATTTGGCTATCTCAGACGAGATCACAGGCCTGAGAACTTTTAAGTGAACAACAACAGAAAAAAAAAGAATGGCTTTTCTTTAGTTGTTTCTATTAAGAAGATCATGTGATGCCTCTTTTCAGTAAGTCAACTTTACAAACATCTTGGAAAGAGGGTTTTTTGAACCAGAAGGGCTACAGCTCATTTTCTACCTTCTTATTCCACTTTACGGAGTTTGATTTGTCCTCTGAGATCTTCCCAAAGCTTTTCTTTAAGAAGAATTTTTCTTCTGTGTCATATTTGCTTCGATGTCCAAGGGCGTTATTTATTTTACTAGATAAATTGGGAAGCACTGGTCTGGGAATCAGATAATCCCGGATGAGACCCTGGCTCTTCTGTGGATGAATTTAGGGAACTGACCTTTCTAAGTCTCAGTCTGATGTTTGTAAAATGGGCTTCACCAAGATTATAATGTTGTTTTAAGACTTACAGGCAATAACGCATGGAGGGTATAATAAGAATAACAATGCAATAATTTAAGTCTGAGGCATAGTAAGTGTCCCATAAATGGTAGCCGTAGCTGCTATTATTAACGCAACCAGTATTTTTGATCTCTTGCTATGCAGTAAGCATTGCAGGCAACACAAGACATGGGGGGAGTGAAGAAGAAACAGTCCTTGCCCCAAGAGCGTTTGCAGGCTGGTAGGGGCGCAAGATGTGAAACAGATAAACCTACAAATAATTAATTACACTGTTGGAAGTACTTTTTATGAGGGCGTGAAACAAGAGGTGTCTTGGTCTGCTGAGTCAGGGAAGGTCTTCATGCTGGAATCCCAGTTCCGCATCTGAATCACCCAAGAGAGAGAGGTTCAAGCCCAACAAACAGCACCGTTCACAGCCCAGCTAGGGCAGGAGCTTGTAGTGTTGTTGAAGGGCTGACAGAGCACCAGGTGATCAAGGCTGGAAGAGTGACCTAGGAGGAAGAGTGACTTGAAGAGTGTGGTCTGACAATGACCAGACTCCACCGAGTCTTTTGGCAGGTTTTGGATTCTACTCTGCAGGCCTCGGAAGCCACTGGTGGGCAGTGAGTAAGGGTAGTGACAGGATGAAATTTAGGTTTTAAAAATAACATGCTGGCTGCTGTGTGGAGGATGAAATGGAGGGTGTCCAGAGGGGATGTCGGGGGCCCATGATGTGACTGTGGCTGTGGTGCAGCTGATAGATGGCGGTGGCTTGGCTGAGCATGGTGAAAGTGGAGATGGAGTGAAGTGGATGGATGTAAGAAAGAACGAGGGGAAAAAGGCTGTATCCCTAACCATTTGGATGCAGGGGAAGGTGATAGGTCTTTAGGAATGTGAGATGCTCAGAAAGGCTGATGACGAAGACAGATTTCAGAGCTGTATGAGAAGAGTTCAAATAAAAGTGTGTTGTGAGGATGGGGAGAAGCAATAGTGATAAAATAATTTATGTAAGACATTATTTTAAAGAGATAAGCAACTAAATTTACAAATTAAGTAGGACAACTGACTGTTCACTGTTTCCACCGTGTGTGTGTGTGTGTGTGTGCGCGCGTGTGTGTGAATATGGGAGTCCCTGGGTGGTGCAAATGGTTAGGGCACTTTAGCGACTTGGCTGCTAACCAAAAGATTGGAGCTTGAAGACCACCCAGAGATGCCTCAGAAGAAAGACCTGCTGATCTCCTTCTCAGATATCAGCCAATGAAAACCCTATGGAGCATAGTTTTACTGTGACACACATGGAGCTCCATGTGTCGGAGTCAACTCGATGGCAATTGGTTATATCTGTACAAGCAGAATATAAATATGTTGTTGTTCTTAGGTGCCATTGAGTCGGTTCTGACTCATAGGACGAAACACAGCCCAGTCCTGAGCCATCCTCACAGTCGTTGCTATGCTTGACCCCATTGCTGCAGCCACTGTGTCAGTCCATCTCGTTGGGGGTCTTCCTCCTTCTCACTGACCCTCTCTACTTTACCAAGCTTGATATCCATCTCCAGGGCCTGGTCCCTCCTGATAGCACGTACAAAGTATGTCAGATGAAATCTCACCATCCTCACTTCTAAGGTGCATTCTAGCTGTACTTCTTCCAAGACAGATTTATTAGGTTCTTTTCTTTTTTTTTTTTTTGTGGCAGTACAAGGTGTGTTGGATATTCTTTGCCAACACTGCAATTCAAATGTATCAACTCTTCTTCCATCTTCTTTATTCGTTGTCCAGCTTTCCCATGTATATGAGGTGATTGAAAATACCATGGCTTGATTTCTTTGCCTTTCAAGACTTTAAAGAGGTCTTTTGCAGCAGATTTGCCCAATGCGGTGCATCTTTTGACTTCTTGACTGGTGCTTCCGTGGGTGTTGATTGTGGATCTAAGTAAAATGAAATACTTGACAGCTTCAATCTTTTCTCTGTTTATAACGATGTGCCTTATTGGTCCAGTTGTGAGGATTTTTGTTCTCTTTATGTTGAGGTGTAATCCATACTGAAGGCCACGGTCTTTGATCTTCAATAAGTGCTTCAAGTCCTATTCACTTTCAGTAAGGAAGGTTGTACAGCTGCATATCACAGGTTGTTAATGAGTCATACCCCAATCCTGAAGCCCCATTCTTCTTCATATAGTCTGCTTCCTGGATTATTTGCTCAGCGTACAGATTGATAAGTATGGTGAAAGGATGGAACCCTGATGCACACCTTTCCTGACTTTAAACCATGCAGCATCCCCGTGTTCTGTTCGAATGACTGCCTCTTGGTCTATGTATAGGTTCCTCATGAGCACAAATAAGCATTCTGGAATTCCCATTCTTCACAATGGCTGAATATAATCTATAAATTTAGATTTGTAGATATATTTTAGCCCAAAACCCTTTTGGCATCTTCTCATTGTGGAACTTGAGAGACCATCTTGTGTTTGGGATTCCCTTATGTTGTGCAACTATGGCAGGTGCCTATCTCAGTAGCCATCTTCAGACATTGTACCCAAATGGGCATATCCCTTTGTCCACAAATCCATGACCTACCATTAAAAAAAGCACCTGCTTGAAAACACCTTGAGTATTTGCTCAGCTGAGTCTTTCCTGAGTCCTTGGAAGGACTGACTTTTTTTTGCTCTAACCCATGCATCTACTTTTATCTTTATCTTGTTCTTAGTTCTATAAAACAAGGGTGGCTATATTTCTTTGCCCATCTGCACAGTTGATAGATGAAAGTTATTTCATGAAGCGGTTGTAGTATTTTATATGCTGTCATCTCACATGATTGCTGTGATAGGTCATATTTTCCCATATTTCTTTTATTGTTGTAGATAGAGTTTTATTTAAAGGATCAATATAAAAAGTTTTTAAATGCAGCGTAGAACTACTTACCAATTCTGTGCATCAGAGAAAGTTGGTGGAAAGTCATAGAGTCCCCTGTGCATGGAGAAACTCTTCTTTGTCCCCAGTTTCATATGAGTGACTCTCAGTACAAATGGAACGTTCTGATCCTGAATGGAGGATGATGCGGATGCTCCAAGGTTACTTAGTGAAGCATTTTTGGGAGAAGACAGAGCAGGCAAAGCTGACATCCTGGCTTCGGACGTCACCGTCTTACATAAGTCGTTCCTCCTCCTGTCTTAGAGGTAACTGCTGTGTGCAGCTGCGTTTTGCACAGCAGGTTTAGGGTTAGGTGGTTGCTGTCCAGCGGAAGAGAATCCAGCCTGGTGGCACATTCAGGAGGTATAAATGTTTAGGGGAGAAGGACCTGGGAGCAGAAACGGAAGCCTCAGAAGGGAAGGAACCAAACTGTGAAGATGAATAGTGCTGCCCAGGAGGGGCCTGGAGAAGGGCAGGGGAGGAACCCAATGAGCCTTGGAGAAGAGCAGCCGAGTGGTCTCACCTGAGCAGAGCCCAAGGTTCAGGTGAGCCTGGCTGTGAGTTAGTGCCCCTGCAACTCTGGTCCTCAGCATTCTGCTTGTCTTAGGTTGGGTTCTCTGGAGAAGCAAAATGAGTGAAGTGTATATGTACATATATATGTGCGTATGCATATATGTGTACATATGTGCGCGTACATATACGTGTGTGTACATGTATATGCATGTATATATCTGTATGTATGTATGTATATATGTATGTGTATATATATATTTGGAGCATCTCAAGGAAATGGCTCACGTGGTTGTAGAAGCTGGCAAATCCCAAGTCTGTGGATCAGATGTCAGCCTGGAAGCTTCTCCTGACTCACGTAGCTGCAGTAGCTGACAAACCCAAGATTGGCAGCTCATACAGCAGACAGCTGGCTCAAAGGCTGTGGAGGCTGATAAATCCCAAGATTGGCAGGTAAGATGGCAGGCCACTGGCTCAAGTCCCAAGAACTGGACATCAGATGATGACAAGCTGGATGCAGGATCCAGAGCAAGCAAGTGAGCTTTGCCAGAACATCCGTGTATGTATTGAATTAAAGCCACACTCCTGAGGAAACTCCCCTTACAACTGATTGGCTGTTCACATCAGATCACATCATGGAGGATGAGTACATCATTACATAACTGCCAAGCCACTGAGAATCATGGCCCAGCCAAGTCAAAACACAAGCTTAACCATCACACTGCTATACCATGTAATTGGAGCTGGGCTATGAGTTAGCTCCCCTGCAGTCTGGCTCTCAGCATCCTGCTGTGCCATATAAAATTGCTCTCAACTCCAGGGGCAAGACTGACATTGGTGGACCTGTCACAGAAGAGAAATGGGGGAGTCTTAGGAACCTACCTCACTTGTATGCAAGGCTTCCCTCGCTGAGCCTGCATGAGCTCAGGTTGAGCAGGAACCATTCTCATCACGGCTTATCCCAGTGCCCTGAACCCTTCTCAGAACGAGTTGGATGGTGAGGAAAAGACCCCCACTGCCCTGTGCTGAGGAATTTCTAATGGAATGCGAGTCCAAGAGCTCTCAGAGGACCCAGGATTATCTCTTGGGGGTGGGAGTTCTGCCATGTTTCTCAGTCTTATGGTAAAACAATAAGCAGACGTCTTGTTCTCATCTCCAGTGGGCGCATCCATGGACAGTGTGATTAGCTGGCTTTCTTAACATGAGGAGAAGGCCGGTTAGTGGTTATTCCTATGTGGGCCGAGCTCACTTAGTAGAAAGGCTTCCCCCCTGGAGAACAAGAAAATGATAAGCTAGCCTAAATCATGCTGAAAGGAATGAGTCCTCGCTGTGAGTCATTAGGGCAGATGACACGTTGGCCAGGAGATGAAAAGCCTCTGATGAAGACCAGTTGTACAAGCACAAGCTCCAGAAATGCGTCCAGAGACTCACAAGTACGATGTATTCATTTCCCCTCTTCTTGCTGTCTTTTCACTTCTTCTCCTTTTTGCAGTACATGTCAAGAGTGGTCAAACGACGTTTCCTTTGCTGGCCCCTGGCTGGGGAAAGCAGTCCAGGGAGAGGTGGATTTGAAAGGAGACTTTTAATCAGCGGGTGCTAAACTTTTGATGCAGGAATCCTGGAATGGCATTCTGAAGTGTGAATCACAGTCCTAAGCCAGGTATTCTCTGCCATGTGGAAGGATCCATAACCTGGCATCTGCTTCTGAGGCTCGCGAGCATCCATCAGGGCAGGACAGACTTACTACTGGTATTTCCAGAGATACCCCAGAGGAAGACATTCCAAAGGAAGGGCCGTGAAGCAACAGTTCACTTCCATTCCTGCAGTCAGCAGGAGGCAGGATATTGTTGTTGTTATTTTTAGCTGCTGTCCAGTTGATCCCCGACTCATGGTGACCTCATGCACAATGGAACAAAACACTTCCTAGTCCTGCACCATCCCATGACTGGTTATGGATTGGACCTCTGTGATTCATAGGGTTTTCATGGCTGACTTTCAGAAACCAATCACCAGGCCTTTCTTCCTAGTGTGTCTTAGTCTAGAAGCTCTGCTGAAACCTGTTCAACGTCATAGCAACACGCAAGCCTCCACTGACAGGCAGGTAGTAGCCATGCATGAGGTGCATTGGCCGGGAATCAAACCCCGGTCTCCTGCATGGAAGGTGAGAATCCCACTCCTAACCACCACTGCCTCAGGAGGCAGTGTGCCCAGTGGCTCAGGCATCAGCTCTGCACGCGGGCAGACCTGGCTTTGTGTTCCTTTTCTGCGACTTACTAGCCGTGAGACCTTGGGCAAGCTCCTTAACTTCCTGAAGCCTGTTTGCTCATCTAGAGGGAGAATGGTAACCATAGCACCTACCCTGTGCACTGCTTCCTTTGGTTGCAGACAACAGAAATAGAATCTACCAAGTTAAGCAGAAAGGAGCTTTACAGAAAGGACATAGAGTAGTTCACAGTGTTGGAAATACAGTGAAACCTGTGAGAGCCGGAACCCGATGGGACTGCCTTGTTTTTCCAGGTCTCACAAGTTTTCTGCCTCTGACAGGGTGCATGCAACCTTACCACTTTTCTGTTGCTCTCTATTAGTGGAAAATATTTGAGTTTTCCTTTTCTGACAACTTTCCGCCTTACACAGGTGTTCCGGTTTTCGCAGGTTTTACCGTACAGAGAAAACCAGGTCTCTGAAAGGTCACAGATGCTGTGGGCACTTAGAAAGCGAACAAATGGCGGGATTGCCCAGGTCTGACTGAAGGACAGTCATGACCTCAGCCTGTTCAAGGTCAGATTCCATGGAGAGAACATCCAATAGATCCATTAGGTTATGTTCCCACCTCTTGGCCAGAGGAGAATGAGGCACCTTGGTTTCGGCCAGTGGGGGAGGCAGAGTTTCTATGACCAGAGAAGGAGGCATGGATGTTACAGGGATTAATTAACATTATGTGTGTAAAGTTCTTGGCACGATGCATAGTACATCGTAAGCACTCAAAACACAGCAGTTGTTCATTAACAATTATGAATTGGAATGATCGATACCAGATCGATAACACGACCTATTCTGCATGAAAAGCTAATAACCCAGACAAATGAGTGCAGTTAAAATGGGAAATCTGAATGAGCTGGGACTGTGTCAATGTCAACATGCTGGTTGTGACGTTAACCCGTTTTCCAGCTGCCATCGGGGTGATTCTGACTCCTGGTGACCCCACGTGTGTCAGAGTAGAACTGTGCTCTGTAGGGCTTTCAATGGCTGCTTTTTCAGAAGTAGATTGTGAAGCCTTTCTTCCGAGGCATCTCTGGTTGGACTCAGACCTCCAACTTTCTGGCTAGCAGCCAAGCATGTTCACCATTTGCCTCACCAAAAAATTCAAACCGGTTGCCGTTAAGTTGATCCCGAATCAAGGTTGACCCCATGTGTATCATAGTAGAACTGTACTTCACAGGGTTTTCAATGGCTGTGACCTTTTGAATATCAAAAGTAGCTTGCCAGGCCTTTCTCCCAAAATGCCTCTGGGTAGATTTGAACCACCAACCTTTCCATTAGTAGCCAGAAACTAGAGTTTTGTAAAATGTTACCAATGGGGAAATTAGGCAACCTCTACAAGGAACCTCTTTGTCTTTTTTCTTGACAACTACATGTGAATCTACAAGTATCTTGAGAAAAATTTCAGTTAGTAAGAAAAATAAAATAAACCCAGTGATGACTTCAAAATCCCAAGAATTTTTTTTTTGTCCCCATTGGAGTTTATTGTTTTAATCCCATTCCCCCCCCCCCGCCACCAAAAAAAATTCAACAGAAAAATGCTCTTTAAATCTAAGACTCTTAGTGGATTAAAATTTCTTTTTAAGACCAGACTTAATGGTCTGACTGAGACCAGAGGAATCCCAGTGGTCATGGTCCCCAAACCTTCTGTTGGCCCAGGACAGGAACCATTCCCGAAGACAACTCATCAGACATGGATCGGACTGGACAATGGGTTGGAAAGAGATGCTGATGAAGAGTGAGCTACTTGTATCAGGTGAACACTTGAGACAGTGTTGGCATCTCCTGTCTGGAGGGGAGATAGGAGGGTAGAGAGGGTTAGGAACTGGCAAAATTGTCACGAAAGGAGAGACTGGAAGGAGGGAGCAGGCTGACTCATTAGGGGGAGAGTAAGTGCGAGTATGGAGTAAGGTGTATATAAGCTTATATGTGACAGACTGACTTGATTTGTAAACTTTCACTTAAAGCACAATAAAAATTATTAAAAAAAATTCTTTTTAAACATTTGAGAAAAACTTAAGATGTAATAAAAGAGCTATGCCAAGTCAATATATTCCCTTTCTACAAACCCTCATTATTGGACATTGGATGAACTTGACCACCACACAAACACATACACACACACACTCTCACTCACTCCTGTCTTCCCAATAAACATGTGAACAAAAATGTCAGCCTGGTTTGTCCCAAGTGTTTATCTTAGAAAGAGCTGTTTGTTCTCAAATCTTATCTTCCATGTTAGTTTATTTAAGTAAAGGTGGGCCCCCGGGAGTGTCAGTTCTTGAGGGATGTTTGTTATGTTTATTGAGTCCTTGAGTCTCTGTTTATAAATTCTGGGATTATGCTGGGGAAGAAACCTCAACCAAGGACTCTGAAAAGCCCTGTGGTGTGACTTTCCGCTTCCCCATGTAGTTGCTGATGGATTGGAGCCCGTACCCCCAGGTGGAAGGTAGAATTCCAGAGTTCTGCTGGTTTGTTCTTTCCCTTTCTGTGTCTTCGAGCCAGCGTTCATGCTGGTCTACTGCGTGTAGATCCCTGTGCTAACCAGTGTGGATACCAAGGCCTGGTTCCCACCTTGAAAAATGTGCTGCTCAATGACGACCATGACGCATGCTCAGATAATGGTCAGCCAAGGCAGTGGGTCCATATTCCTATGAGCACTACAAAGCACTAGATGAATTCAAGGCAAGAAAAGTAATCTCAGTTACGTAGCTTTTCAAGTTCTTGAGGTTTTAATTACGTTTTAGCAAGAGCGACATGCTGACATTGGCTTTCTGAAGGCACTCCTGCATTCTCGTAAGCCATCAGTGTCCCTCACGGCTTAACTTACCACTCCCACCCACATACTCCGTGGTCTCAGTGGAGACTCAGGTAGTGGGAAAGTAGAGTTTGTGAATCGGACCCCGTTGGTCATTTGGAGTGGCTAGGTTTGATGACAGCATTTAAAAAAGTCTTTCATAGCTAACTGGAAAAGAGGGCACAAGAGCGTTTTCACCTAGATAAGGAAAGATTTGAGAGAAACATGAGCTGTATGATCTCAGGTGGATTACTTAATTTCTCTGTGCCTTAGTTTCCCCTAACTGTAAAATAAGGATAGTAATCGTACTTTGTCAGTTTGTCATACTACGGTGGCTTGCGTGTTCCTGTGATGCTGGGAGCTATGCTATCAGTGTTTCACGTACCAGCAAGGCCACCTATGGTGGACTGGTTTCAGTGGAGCTTATAGACTAGGAAGAAAGGCTTGGAGATCTTCTCCCAAAAATTAGCCAGTGAAAACCCTGTGGATCCCAACAGAGTATTGTCTGGTAAAGTGTGGAAGATGAGCCCCCCATGCTGGAAGGCACTCAAAATACACTGCGGACACACCAATGGGCTCCAGCATACCAATGATTGTGAAGATGGCTCAGGACCTGGCAACATTCTCTTCTGTTGCACACAGGGTCTACACGTGTTGGAGCGAACTCGATGGCAACTAACAACAACAACAAGGAATTGTACTGCATGGGTGGCTCTGAGGACAAAATAGGTCCATACCTGTGAAACGCTTAGAACAATCCATAGCTCGAGGCACACATGCAATAACTGTCAAAATTACTTGGGTGTCTTTACAGGCTGATAAGTCTCCCAGGTGACTGAGGGCAGAGACGTGTTCTGATTGGCCATCGAGGGCAGCAGAAGATAGATGCAGAGACACCCAGGGAAGCCAGGCTTGCTGCTCTAGGGAGGAAGTGGAGCAGCCTTGGGAGGTGGCAAGGTCCTACAGAAGGGCCCAGCCATGACACAGTGGTGGATACCTGCCCTGGATGACAGCAGAGAGCAGAGGAGACAGACGTGATTGTTTGTCGCATGCTGGGCTCTGTGCTGAGTGCTCTCTCATAGGGGACTTTGCAAGTTTTGTTCATTTCTGGGTCCCCAGTGCCTGGAAAACCCATTACCATCAAGTCAATCCCAACTCATAGCGACCTTATAGGACAGAACATAACTTGACCCATAGGTTTCCAAGTTTCCAATCTTTACGGAAGGTGACTACCACATCTTTGTGGTAGGTTCAAACTGCTGACCTGTCTGTTCGCAGCTGAGCTCTTAAACACTGTATCACCAGGGACCAAAGAAGAATTGATGCCTTTGAATTATGGTGTTGGTGAGGAATATTGAATATAACAGGAACTGCCAAAAGAATGAACAAATCTGTCTTGGAGGAACTACAGCCAGAATGCTCCTTAGAGGTAAGGATGGCGAGACTTTGTCTCACGTCCTTTGGACATGTTATCAGGAGGAACCAGTCCCTGGAGAAGGGCATCATGCTTGGCAAAGTAGAGGGTCAGCGAAAAAGAGGAAGACCCTCAATGAGACGGATAGACACAGTGGCTGCAACAGTGGGCTCAAGCATAGCAATAACTGTGAGGATAGTGCAGGACCGGGCTGTATTTCCTTCTGCTGAGTATGGGGTTGCTATGAGTCAGAACCTACTTGACGGCACCTAACAGCAGCACCAGTGCCTGGAACCCCGTACACAGGGGAAGTATTATTCTGGGAGGAATACACGATTCGTGGCCTTTAGTTCTTTCCACAACCCAGTGACATATAGGGTGACGATTGCCATCCTTGTTTGTAGATGAGGATACTAAAGCCTGTTGTGGTGTTAGCTGCCATACAGTTGGCCCCTGACTCATGGTGACCCCATACACAGTGAAACAAAACACTGCCCAGTCTTGTGTCATCACTGTGATCAGCTGCAGATCAGACTGTTGTGACCCGTAGGGTTTTCATCGGCTGATTTTAGGGAGTAGATCACTAGGCCTTTCTTTGTAATCTTGGTCTGGAAGCTCTGCTGAAACCTATTCAGCCTCAAAGAAACACACAAGCCTCCATTGACAGATGGGTGGCAGCTGCCTGTGGGAACGTTGGCTGGAATCCAACCCAGGGTCCCACGTGGGAGGTGAGAATTCTAGCACTGAACCACCATTGCCCTCTACTGAAGCCTACCAAAAAAAAAAAAACCCCGTTTCCGTCAAGTCCAGGTTCCAACTCATAGCAACCTTATAGGACAGAGAACTACGCCATCGAGTTTCCAAGGAGCACCTGGTAGATTTGAGCTGCCGACCTTTTGGTTAGCAGCTGTCGCTCTCAGCCACTGCAGCACCAGGGTTTCCTACTGAAGCCTAGAGTAGAAAAATGTGTTGTGCAAGTAATTTAAGCAGGGCTTTAGCACAGTTCCAGTTCGAACCTCTGCTGAGAATTTGCATTTCCCAGAAGTTATACATAAGAATCATCTAGGGATCTTGTTAAAATGTAGATCCTGATTCAGTATATCTGGGGGTAGAAATGCAAATTCTCAGCAGAGAACTTGTTAGAAATGTAAATTCTCAGCAGGATTATGAACCCGGTTCTGAGCCCTGAGTTTAAGTAATGAGCTGAATAACCAGCAGGTATAGGGTCAGGGATTTGAACCCAGAGCTGCTGCTTTCTACTGCACATTCTACCAGGGCATGTTGCCTTGTTGATCTTCAGAGTCATCAAGGTACAGGTCTCCTAATTCTCAAGTCTTTAATTTGAAGAAATTCCAAAGTCTGAAGACTCGCACTTAGTCTTAGGGCTCCGGAGTACCTGTGGGCCTGGGTGGCAGGATATGGTTTTCTTTCCTTGGCATTTTAGTGAATTGTTGTTAGCTGCTGTCACGTCCATTCTGACTCATGGCAATGCCACGTGTTACAGAGTAGAACTGCTCCATGGGGTTTTCTTGGCTATAGTCATTATAGAAGCAGTTCGCCAGGCCTTTCTTCTACAGAGCTCCTGGGTGGGTTAGAACTGCCAACCTTTAGCAGCCGATCGCTAACCCTGTGCACCACCCTGAAAGGAGGGTGAAGTTAGTGGCCAGTGTGAGGTGATCGTTTTGTCTTATCTGTTTGTTGCTGAACTGAGAGCTATGAGTCAGAATCGACGGCGGTAGGATTTTTGGGGGCAGGTATTTTTAGAGTTAAGTGTTCATTCATTATTTGCGCTTGATGTTTTTACAAGTACCCAAGACTAGATAACAGCGAAGAATTCCTGGTTCATGACTTACTCTCAAGTTTGGCGCCAAGCCCTGTCAGAAGTGATTCACTTGTTGTCTTCGACTGTGGAATACCACAGCCCTTGGAACTCAGGGCCACCAAGCACATGAGCTTATTAGGACCAAGCTGATGTTGGGATCGTCCAGACGGCACTGCTCGTAAATTTCTAACAGTGACTGTGTTGTAGATGAGGGTTGCCAGGTTCTCACTACTAACTATGTGCTATGTGAGTGAGATCTAGTTAGCCGCAGCTCTGTTGCTATTATATTTTTCTCATTGCTGGTTTTGTTGTCACTGTTCTTGAGTGGAATCAAAGCCATTGTGTCTAGGAACAAAGGATGAGAAGAGTTAAAATTACACATGAGCATTTTATACAGTGATATTTTAAAACCTTCTCCAAAGATGGCAGTGCTGAGATAAGGCACTCACGTGATTCACGTGAAGCGTCCCAGTGAACTGGCTTCTTGTGATAGCGGTGTCAATCTGAGATAGACACTCGGCGGTTTTGACACAGAAAGGGCGTTCTTAGGAATTACTCTTAGCTCTTTTAAAGGGTCATTGGAGTTATTTTCCAAAGAGAAGTGATTTTATACAATTTGGAAGCCATTTTCATTTACATATCAAGTGACATTTCTTCTTTGCTGTGGAAAAATAAAAGTTCAAATATGTGGTTGTGGCTGGCTGGATATTAGCAGAGATTATTTTGTGTTGTCGGTGGCCGTTTTCACGAGGAAACCACTGTTCTTTAAATGGGGATAGTAAACCAAAAAAAAAAATTAAAAAAAATCAAACCCATTGCTATAAAGTCGACTCCAACTCCTAACAACCCTGCAGGACGGGGTAGAGCTGCCCTACAGGGTGTCCAGGGCTGTAGTCTTTACGGAAGCAGGCTGTCACATCTTTCTCCCACAGAGCGGCCGGTGGATTCAAATCACCGACCTTTCAGTCAGCCGCTGAGCGCTTAACCACTGAACCACCAGGGCTCCTCGTTTCTCTCTTTTTATTGTGCTTTAAGTAAAAGTTTACAGTTCAAGTTAGTTTCTCATATAAAAATTTGTACACACATTGTTATGTGACCCTAGTCGCTCTCCCTGCAATGTGACAGCACACTCCTCCTCTCCACCCTGTGCTTCCCGTGTCCATTCAACCAGCCCCTGTCCCCCTCCGCCTTCTCCTCTCACTTCTGGGCTGGAGCTGCATCAGGGCTCCTTTAAGTGGGGGTGGCGGGGGGTGTATAAAGGCAGATTCAAAAAATAAAATGGAAAGTTAAGCAGTTACCCTTAACTTTACATCAGTTGATCAACATCCCTACTGATGAGTTTTCATCATTCTCCCATTTTCTGGGAAAGGGGGTTATCTCTTTGGTCTCTAGAGCCAGTTTTTCAACTGGGTCTTAAAAACCAATTGCTGTGTCAAGTTGACTCCAACTCATGGCCACCTCGTGTCAGAGTAGAACTGTGCTCCACAGGGTTCTCCATGGCTGAGTTTCTCAGAAGTAGGTCACCAGGCCATTCTTCTGAGGCATCTCTGGGTGGACTGGAATCATCAGCCTCTCAGTTAGCAGCCAAGCATGTTGACCATTTGCACCAGAAACTCCTGAAAATTGGATGCCAGTAAATATCAATGGAATTAAACTGAAGTTAAGTGACGCTTGTCTTCATTGGCTCCTCCAGTCCAAGGTCTCACCGTGTTTACTGCAATTCCCCAACACACAGTTAGCCCAGGGTTTCTGGAAAATGCTAAGTCCACTCCCACATTCACATCCTCTCCCCTCTCTGCCTCCCTGGACCCTGTCTCCCCTTCCTCCTCATCTCTCTCTCTCCTCCATGCCGACTTCTCCAGCTCCCCACAGTGAGAACCAGCCTTCTCGGTGGTTCCTGTTCACATCCTGGCTGTGCACTGCGTGGCTGAGGATGTGAGTGTGCCCTACAGCTGGCTGTGAGTGTGCCCTACAGCTGGCTGTGAGTGTGAATTTTACCTCCCAGAACACACCTAAGCTGGGTGAAGACAGAGGCCTTGGTGGACGCATCCTCGGGCACTACCTGTGAGCGTGAGTCTTACCTCCCAGAATACACCTAAGCTGGATGAAGACGGAGGCCTTGACGGACGTATCCTCGGGTACTACCACAGCTGGATTTGTGCTAACTACATAGTTTTACATCAGATATTTGATGAGTTGTCTAGCTATTTTGTGCTTCATTTCCAAGCATTCCAGACCATCAGACCCACAGTTTTAAGGCTGAATCCTGTGTTGTAAACACAGAATTGCCAGGACATGAGTAGGCAGTCTGGAAATGACTAGAATTTGAACAACAGAAACCTTCTGCCCCCGGACTGATCCTGTGGGTATTGCTTCCTGCACCAGATTTTAGCACAGCCAGATATCTTTTCTTCACTCTTTCCTGCACCGGATTTTACCACAGGCAGACGTCTTTTCTTCACGCGTTTCCTCTGGAATTCACACAACTTATAGAGGGACTGTCTCTGAGGCTGAGTCTTGAGTTACCCAATGTCGCTGCCTGTACCCTGAGCATCAGGGGCCTTCCTGATTAACTCTGCGAAATAGCCCTGGTCTATTCCAGGATGGAAGGTGTTAGCAACTGCTTCCATTTGGCTACTTCCCTGAAAAACCTAGCATTGTGGGCTGGGTTCTGCCCCCCCAAAACACGTGGTATAAATCCTAACCCTTTTCCTCTGGTTGGAGTCCTGGTGTCAAAGCGGTTAAGAGCTCAGGCTGCTAACCAAAAGGCCGGTTGTTCGAATCCATGAGCTGCTCCTTGGAAATGCTACGGGGCAGTTCTGCTCTGTCCCATAGGGTTGCTGTGAGTCAGACTTGAGGGCGCACAGCAAGTGCATACCTGTGGTTATAATCCCGTCTGGGAACAGGGTTTTCTTTGTTACGTTAATGAGACAGGATTAGTGTAGCCTGTGTCTTGAGTCAATGTCCTTTGAGATACAAAAGGAAGCAGAGCTGAAGACTGATGCCAGGCCACATGAAGGTCACCACGTTCCAAGGCTCAGAAGCTGAGAAGAGACAAAGACCCTCCCCCAGAGCTGACAGAGAGAGAAAGCCTTCCCCTGGGGCCAGAACCCTGAATTTGGACTTCTAGCCTCCTAAACTGTGAGAGAATAAACTTCTGTTTGTTAAAGCCATTCACTTATGGCGTTTCTGTTAAAACAGTACTAGATGACTAAGACACCTAGATATTTGCACACAAGTGCCTGTAAGAGTACATTTCGTGACAACTAGTCTTCTGTTCAGACAGGTATCTGTAGGAATACAACTTATTCCCCCCTCCAAAAACATTTATACAATTTTAAGTCTCGCCATCCTTTTTTCTAAGGAGAATCCTGGCTGTACTTCTTAACCGTTTCATAGATAAATTATTTTTTTGTGTGGGGAAAAAAAAGATAAGCCAGTGATTGATCTTCTGTCTCTCTACCTCTGTAGAAGCCTCCTTGTACCTAGCTTCTTTGAGCCATTTGCTTTTTCTGAAATCAAAATGGTCTTCCTATATGTATGCAGAATAATTGCTCAGAATAAACCTTGTGTTCAGATTTTTTTTTTTTAAGTCTATAAGAGTATTCACTCTAAAAGTGAAAAACACGTCCCATAAGTGCGTCCTGTTGCCTGAATTCCCTCCGCAGACACAGACACACAGTAGGTGCTCCCCACTGGTCTGCTCCGAGGATAATGTTGGCTCCTGCCTCCCAGGGGCAATGAAGGAAATTCGATGGTGCCTGTGAAGCGCTTCGCACAGACTCAGAAATCATCACAGGCTCACTTGGGTTATAAACGTTGTTAGCTGCTGTCAGGTCAGCCTCCTACTCATGGCAACCCCACGTACAATGGGTTCAGGCCGTTGTGATCGATAGGGTTTTCATTGGCTGATTTTCTGGTAGTAAGATCAGGCCTTTTTTCCTAGTCCATCTTAGTCTGGAAATTCCGCTGAAACCTGTCCAGCATCATAGCGACTCGCAAGCCGTTACCAACAGACGTGTGGTGGCTGCACATGAGGTGCATCAGTCGGGAATCGAACCTGGGTCCCTCTCATGGAAGGCGATAATTCTACCACTAAACTACCACTGCCCCCAGGGTTATAATTGCACACTCAAAAATTGTGATTTGTAATTATAAATGTGACTTTTATGCTGCTTAAACGTCCGAGGATTGGGTCCAAGACTTCTGACAAAGATTTGATGGATGATAACATCTGCTCCTGGGCAGGGACCTCAGGCGAGGGCCAGAGGGTCCCCTCCTACAGCAGAGGGCAGCGTTGACACTGCCGCTCGCTCAGCCACTGGACCCCAAGGGCGGTGGCAGCGCTGGCTGGCTCACCACAACATTACGCAGCAGTCACGGTTGCTCTGAGCGTGCAGACGCGATGAATGTGTCTACAGGGGAATAAAGACCTCACTATTCACAGTCCCACATGGTGGATGGGTGGCCACCCCCTCTGGCTTTGGGTGCTTCTTGTGTCACCATCTTGGCTGGGTAACATCCCTTTCGGGGGATGATTTTAATGTGGAGAACGGGGAACGTACCCTTACATGAATTAAAGCCCACAGCAGCTTGGAATGCCGAAAGGAGGCATGCGAGGGAACCGACCAGATACTTTCACGGTGTCTGAACCCAGAGCTGGGGACAGCCCTGGACCTGCTGCATTCTTCACCAGTGTTGTCTTGCAGTCCTGAGGAGCCTGTGACCCCGGCCACAGCTTTGTATGTTGTTTATGTAGAAGACTCGGAGAGAGCCCTTCCATACTGATTCCAACCCAAATAAAGCAAAATTGTTCTTCGTTAAGTGGCCTGGCCAGCATGGAATCAGAGGCTTTGCGGAGGGTGCGCTGTGGACAGGCAGAGAGGAGCCCGCTGTCTGCAAACCGCTGCGTTCGCACAATCTCTTGGACAGGAAACAACTCTAACCCAGCCCCCTCACCCCATGCCATGCCAGAACTGCTTACATTGTACTTAAGTTTGCATCATTCAGCCTTGATTTTGTAAGTCTTTGGGGGATTTCAATGGAAAATACACCAGCCTGTTCAATGTTGACTGTAGAACTAGAAATAGACCACATCCTCTGCTTGTAAAACCCCATGAGCAAAAGGCTGATGCTACAGAATGGGTACATGGGGGTTCCTGTAAATGTCAGGGGTATTTAAAGTCTGTCTCTATGACTCGACAGTCTGGGGAGAAAACAGGCTTAAAACTAAAGTGTTAGGAACTGCTGCCAGTTGAAAATGAATCACAAATGAAGATAAATCACCCCTGAGCGTATAATGGGGAGTAGTGGGGAAATATTATCAGATTGTAAAAATTTGATTTGCATGCAGCTTTTCAGAAACGTGTCTTTGTAAGCATGAATTGAAGCAAGCAGGCAGACTCAGATAATGCAAAAAAAAAAAAAAAAAAAAACAGTGTAAGATCCAAACTGGTATGTCAGGAGGTGATCATTGGATTTGGAAGAAAATACCTTGTTTTATGAAAGGATGCCCCATTTCTTTCCATCCCAAACTCATTGCTATCAAGTTGAATTCCAACTCCTAGCAGCCCTGTAAGACAGTAGAACCGCCCCATGGGGTTCCCAAGGCTGTAAATCTTTGGGGAAGCAGACTGCCACATCTATCTTTCATAGTGAGGCTGGTTGGTTCAAACTGCTGACCTTTTGGTTAGCAGCCAAGCATTTAACCGCTGTGCCACCACGGCTCCTTTTTTTTGCCGTGGGAGGTTCCCAATAGTATTTATAAAATGCACTAACTGCCAAGACTCTATAGAGTTATCAATAATGAGTCTATCGATAACACTACTGGTTGAATATCCCCTGCTTATATTTATTCTATCTGTATGTTATTTCTAGGAAACCCTGGTGGCGTAGCGGTTAAGTCCTATGGCTGCTAACCAAAGGGTCCGCAGTTCAAATCCACCAGGCACTCCTTGGAAACTCTTTGGGGCAGTTCTCCTCTGTCCTATAGGGTCGCTATGAGTCGGAGTCTACTTGACGGCACTGGGTTTGGTTTTTTTGTTTTTTTTTTTAATGTTATTTCTCACCCTCATAGCAGCGCTATACGGGTGTGCATGTTCCCATTTTACAGATGAGTATACTCTTCAGAATGCTTACCCAGCTTTTCCTAGGCCATACAGCTCATGACTGACAGTCAGGATTCAGGCTCCGTTTACCCTGGCCTTGGATGCGTGTGCTTTTCCACTACCCTCTGGAGCCTCCTGGGCAAGTCAGGACCAGGATCTGTGGAGCAGCTTCCTGTCACACCCGACACAGTCTTATAAACAGTAAACTGAATGCTGGCCCAAGACAGTCTGCTGGTTTGGGTACCAGCAGTGTTTTCTAAATGAGCCCTGGTGGTGCAGTGGGTAAGCGCTCGGCTGCTAACCGAAAGGTCAGTGGTTCGAGAGGTGTGGGAGTCTGCGTCTGTAAAGATTTACGGCCTTGGAAACCCTATGGAGCAGTTCTACTCTGTTCTGTAGGATTGCTATGAGTCGGAATCGACGGGATGGCAGTGGATTTGGTTGGATTTAAGTGTTTTCTAAGAGACCGGAGGAAATAATTTACTGAAAGGCATTTTAGAAGTCATATTTCCCAATTATGATTTTTTAATTAAGATGTGATTCACATAGCACAAAATGTGATACAACTTTTTAATAATAATGACTTTAAAGTGGCGAATTCAGTGGTTTTTAGTGTATTTAGTGGTGTTGTGTAACCATCCCCGCTATCTAATTCCAGAACAGTTTCATCACCCCAAAAAGAAGCCTCACACCTGTTAGCAATCACTCCCCATTCACCCTCTTCCCAGCCCTAAGTAACCACTAATCTGCTTTCTGTCTGTTTGGGTTTGCCTGTTCTGCACGTCTTATATAAGAGGAGACATCAGTGTGCAGCCTTCTGTGTCTGACTTCTTTCATTTAGTATAACGTTTCCAAGGTTCACCCGTGTGTTAACGTGCATCAGTACTTACATTCTTTCTTACGGCCAAATAATATTCTGCTGTATGGACAACCATATTGTGTTTATCCATTCATCCGTTGCTACGGAAACACTTTTATTTTATTTTATGTTTTTAATAATATTTTATTGTGCTTTTGGTGAGAGTTTACACAGCAGTTTAGGTTTCCATTCAATAATTTCTACACAACTTGGTCAATAACACTGGTTACATTCTTTATAACGCATAAACATTCTCGTTATTTCTGTTCAGTGGGGTTTTTTTTTTCCATTAATCTAGTTTCCTTGCCTCCTTACATTCTCACCTTTGTTTTAAAGTAATTGTGGAATGTTTGGTCTCATATGGGTGATTTTTTGAAGGAACATAGTGCCTACGTATGATAACCATTTTTTGAGCCAAATTGTTATTTAGCCAGCCTCAGGGGTTGGTTTTGGTTCAGGGTTGTAAAAGTATCTCAGGACAGTAGTCTTGGAGAGTCCTCCAGTCTCAACCAGCCCAGTAAGCCTGGTTTTTAGGAATTTGAGACTCTGTCCAACATTTTTTTCCCATTCTATCAGGGTCCATCTATCGTGGCTCCAATTAGAACGGTCCATAGTGGTAACTGGGCACCATCTAATTCTTCTGGTCTCAGGGTAGATGAGGCCGTGGTTTGTGTAGACTATTTGTCCTGTAGACTAGTTTCTTCTTTGACTCTTTGATTTCCTTCTTTGTCTTTCTCTCTGGGCGACTAGAAACCAATAGTTGTATCTTAGAAGCTTTTAAGACCCAGCTACTAAATCATGTTTTGATACCGCTCTAAATTTAGGTCCAAGGAGTTTGGTGTGAGCCCTGGCCAAACCGAAAAAATAAAATCTTTCCCTACAAAAGAGAAGCTTATGGGTAACCCAGCAGCAGCCACGGCCGCAAGCAAAGCTCCCCCACTGGCTTCCAGTTGCCGGTGGTTTAGCGTGGAAACTCTTGACCACGACCTTCAAGGCCACTGTGCTCCACCTCAGCCTATCTCCCCGGCCGTGACTCTGGCCACTTGCTCCCAGAGTTCACAGTCTGACATCTTTTCCACCGCAGGCTCGTCACGTGGCTGTTCTCCACCCAGAAAGCTCTTCTTCCAGGTCTCTCTGTCTGGCCTTCTCCTCAGTCTGCAGATCTCAGCCTAACCGTGGAAAGGCCTCAGCTGACCTCTCCCTGGAACAGGCCCACCCACCCTCTTATTCTTTCCTAGAGTGCCCCTCTCTTTCCCTTTAAAGCACATTTTGCTATTTGTAATTGTGCATGTATTCTGTGTTTATTCATTTGGTGTTGGTCTCTGCTCTGTCAGGGTGGTCATATCCATAGACATAGCCCAGCACTTCAGAAGGTTGATGGCTAGAAATCCAAGGACAGATTTGACAAACACAGTGAGAGGAGCCGCTTGACCCTGAATAGATGACATTTTCAGCACAGATCCATTGCGATGTCACATCTTACAGGAAAGCCTGCGTCTGCACAGTGCTGCGTGATAATTGTATGCTACAGTTCCACCCCGTAGTATACTTGTTATCCTATCATAGATTCATGGAAACAATGAGGATTTTCCCTGTACAACTTTTATTTCTGTAGTCTTCATATCCCACCTATGGTTAGAAAGCGTTGTTAAGTTAGATGTACATGAAATCCTATTTGAAATAGCCTAGCATCAAAAGTTGGGCTTAAGCATAGCAACAATTTTGAGGATGGCGCAGGACCAGACAGTGTTTTGTTCTTTTGTTCATAGGGTCGCTATGAGTCAGAACTGACTCGACGGCACCTAACAACAACAAAAACAACAACCACCAGCATCAAAAGTTAACCTTTAACAATGACTTTATTGCTGGAAGTGGTCTCCTACCCCTGCAAAAAAAAAAAAAAAAAAGAGGTTGTTTACATGGTTTTACGTCTTAATTTTGGTTCATTTCATCTCCCAAAGTGCCTACCTGGTCAATGGTGATCCAAGTCGTAGAAACTGAGGCCTAAATATTTTCATCCCTGAAACATTCTCTCTTTTATCTCTTTGTCTATGAATAATTCATTTGTCTGTATGGCTTCTGAAGCAAATCCTCTCTATAAAAGAGAAGTAGTGGACCAGAATTAAGTGTCAGTGAAATTTCAAGCTTGTCCTCAAAAAACAAGCTGAGATTTGGAGGGAGAAGAGAAGTTTGTTTCTTACGACTTTATGGTTATCTAACTAAACATCTAAATATCTAACTACGGATTTCTTCCCTGAGCTGTTGACTGAAAGAAGTAATGACATAGATATTTGAGCATAATACCACAGATGTTCCCGTTCTGGAGATGAAATTCCATGTTCTTTTGTTAATTTCTAGAATGTTCTACGTTTTTAGATTTAACTTAAACATTCAGGATTTAATTTATAATACCTTGCTAGTAAGACTTCTGAGGATCCTCATTTTACACAATACATGTAATCCTAAAAAAGAATGAAAGTCAGATTTTTACAAATAAAACCACTTCAGTGATTTTTTTAAAAAGGAATTCTTTGGATAATTCTTTCATATAGCTAACAGTTATCCTTGCTCTGTGTTTCTTCCGTATTATTTCAGGGGCCATCACATTCATCATTCTTTCCCAAATTCAATCCATCTGTCATTCAATAGATTTTGAATCACTACTAATTCAGTGCGCTGTGTTGAGCACTAGGAGATACAGCGTCACATACCAGGATCTCTGTCGTTCTAGATTGTCCCAAAGCCACCACACTCCATCTCTCCAGGATGGAGGGAGAGGGTGGCATTTACATTGTAGTTCTTAGGAATAGCAGCAGCTCCTGAAGTCGTGCAGGGAAGAACCTGGGCCGCCATATGCAATGTTGCCGTCATATCTTTAGGAATGGTTTGGTACGTGTATTATTTTTATTTAGGTCCTGTTGTTTTTGTTGTTAGTTACCGAAAGAGTGAACAAATCAGTCTTAGAAGAATTGAGGTCCTACAAAATATTATTTGAGGCAGTACGGCCAAAATAATAAGGATCACAGCCCAATAGAAAGATGAAAACCAAATAGAAAAGAGAGAGAAAAGGACAAAAATACATCAAGCATTTGTAGATAAGGAGCACTTTGAAAGCAAACTTTGCTGAAATGTTTCCATTGAAGACATCTGGGATTTGCTTCAAAATAATCCAGTGAGCTGTAGGGAGAAGAGGTGCTCGGTGCAGATGGAATGAGATTGACCATGAGTTGATAATAGTTAAACCTGGGTGATGGGCGTATGCAGGTTGAGTATACTGTTCTACTTTTGTATGTATTTAAAATTCTCCAGCCCAACCAGCAAAAAAAAAAATTTCTATAGAGTTCTAATAGCCAAGGCAAAGGGTGAAATAGTGGGTCTGGATCTCTCATAGGCTAGGAGAAAAGCATAACCATTTTCAAGAAAATCTTCAAATTCGGTATGCCGTGAAGATGTGTTAATAAGTGCGGTAATGTATGGGAGGGTGGGGGAGAGGGCAGAGGGAGAGGCTCACCCAGGCAGAGAGGAGTATTTTATCACTGACGTTGTTTAGAATTGCCTGTGCAGGGTGATAATGAAAAGCAGACGGAGCCTTAGTTTTCTGTTCTTTTAGCTCCTCCTCAGACAACACCCGCTTCTTGCCTGTACCCAGGCTGGTCTGCTGCCACCTCCCTGCTCTTGAAGGGCCGCAGCACCCAGGGTTTCTTCCATTCTCTGTGCTCCCTTCCTGGGCTCCCTCATGCTGGTGTTCCCCAAGTCCTCTCTGAGCTTTACTTTCCTGTCTTCATACCCTTCCCCGTGACACCCAGATCCTTGCCTCCAGCTCCAGTTTGTCCAGATCACACAGTAACTTCCAGCCACCAGGTTGTCCACACTCAGCTGTCTCCCAGGCATCTCAAACCCAGTAGGTCTAAAACTGAGCCCCTGCTTTTGACTCTCCAGCATCAAGTGACTTCCGTGCAAATCTGTCAAGATGATAATCACTGCAAAGTGTGTTATCTGCACCCAGATCATAGAGATGTGGCCACAGCAGTCTAACTAGCTTTCAAACAGAGAAGCTATCACCCAGCTGCACTGTGTCTGCTTAGGGAACAGTTTGACCTTTTGTTGATGTGTGTTTTTTTATCGTTGCTGGCTGCTATTGTTTTATCTATTATAAATGCAACTCGTGATAATTATATAAAATATAGAAAACGTGGGTAATACAAAAAAAAAAGAAATGGCAATGCTGTTGCGTTACGTTTTGGTGTCCTTCCTTCCGGTCTTTGTTCCAAGACGTGCTTGAACTTTGGATGAGTGGGTTTCTCTGTGTGGGATGGTGTGCCGGCTGATGAGCTGGGCGTTGCTGGCTGAGCCTGCTGAGGGGCGTCAGCCCCCTCCTCGCTTTCCTCAGAGGCCTAGCTACAGCCAGCTTGTACTTTCTTTGCAGGAAAATCGGTGTGTGTTTATTTTCTCATCACACACATACAGGCAGAGATAACAGTGATGTATTGCCCCTTGCTTAATCTCTTCTCGTTTCCTTTATGGAGCCTTTGGGATATGGAATTATGTATACAAAGGATCATAAAACAGCACGTGTGGTGTATAAATACAGTTGTCACTGAGCTATCTGTGGTCATAAATCAGGCTGCTTTACTGCAGTGGGAGAACAGAGTTCTAATCCAGGTGGGACACACCTTAAAACAGGCTAATGAAGGGAGTTCTCTTGCTAGGAACACTTGATTCATGGTGTTCAGTAATTACAGGGTTCTCTCCCTTCCACTAGGTTTGGGCAGTTCTCCATCGTTCTGGCACCTGCTCTGTAATGAGGTCTGTCTCTGGTGCCTTCAGCCTTTGGCTCCCTCCCAGCTCCTGTGCAGCCCATAAAGTTTGCCAGCCTTTCCCCGAGCAACCCCCCAAGTGCGTGGATCCCATACGTCCCTTAAGTATTCTGCGTTCTGTCTCCTTCTAAATCCACCCTGGCCATCTAGGCATGAAGTAGCTCTGCTGTTTCAGTTCACACTGCCTGAGGCCTGGCCAGGTCCTCTCTTGCGCTTGACTCACCACCACCACCACAGTTGCCGTCAAGTTGACTGATTCATGGTGACCCTGTGTGTGTCAGAGAAGAACTAGGCTTCTTATGGTTTTCAGTGGCTGATTTTCCAGTAGATCGCCAGGCCTTTCTTCTGTGGCACCTCTGGGTGGACCTGAGCCTCCAGCCTTCCTCTTAGCAGCCAACCACATTCATCATTTGCACCACCCAGGGCCTCCACATTTGGGTCAGCCCCTGTGTCTCCTTCTCACCTGACTCCATGACCTATGTGCCCCAGCATCCTCGTACTCACCCCTCAGGGGTCCTTTTCAGCCACCTCCTTGACTTGCTTCTGCCCAGCCATGTCTGAAATGATGGTGCCCCTCGGTCTGCCTTTGGCTGCTGCCCTGCTGTCTCCACACATTGCCACCTCTTTGCTGATGATGTCCCAGTCAACATCTCAGCCTGACTCTGGCCCTTCCAATGGAGACAGGAGTCCATTTAGTGGGTGAGGACAGAACAGGGGTGCGGAAGTGGAGATTAATCAGCACAGCTCCCTGGGGAAGTCGCTGTGAGTGGGATGGGGCTAGAGTTGGAGTCGGGTAAAACATATTTGTATGATGGGAAGGACCCATTCTCTTCGGTTGTTTTTTTCTAGTAGTCTTCTATTTATGTTGCCCATATTTCTTTCTTCCTGGGGTTTCTGAGTTCCTGAAAAGGCATCATTGTTATCAAGACCCTGGGAGGAGAGGGAGGTCAAATGTTGGAGCAGGGAGAAGAACGGATACAGTAAATAATTCTCTAGCAAACTTAAAATAACCAGGGGTTAGTGGACTGTTCCATGCTGGCAAACCTTGGCCCCTATGCAATTTAGCAAATTGAAGAAATACAGTTTTTCAAACCAAAGCTATTAGTGTGCACAGATAAATAGATTGACTGCAGATGGCAGGCAGAATCAGCCAGGGACTCTTCATTTGCAGAACAATGCACCAAAGACTTCCTTTTAAATTGATGTCTTACATGTTAGTACAATGCTTTTGGCACCTGAAATTCAACTTATAAAATCCACTCTTTTACAAACATTGAGGTGCTTACATCCTCTTAGATTTTAGGTGTGACCTCCCTCAGCATAAAGCTAAAAGGAAAAAAGAACAAGTCTACAGGAAAAGAGTGAACTATTTTATTAAATCAAACTTAGTAAAATATCAAAACCAAGAACAAAGAGCAAACAATATTTTGGAAAAATATTGGCACCAGATATAGGATTAATATATAAAGAGCCTTTACAAATCAAGAAGCAAAAGATGTACACCCTAAAATAAAAATAGCCTTAAGACAATCTCAAAGAAAATACAGACGATAAACGAATAGATGGGAAAACATTCACATTGATTTATACTTAAATAAAATGTAAATTAAAATGAAGCATGGTTATTTTCATCTGTCAGATTGGCCCAGATTAAAAAGACTGCTCCTCACTGTTGAGATTTCAGGAAAGTGAGTAGGCTCTGGAACAGCTTGGAAGAATAGAAATGTATGCACCCTTTGGTACAGCGGTGTGGCCATAAATGTTAAGAATGTAAATACATTTATACCTTTTGACTCAGCAATTTCACTGCTGGGATTTGTCCCAAGTAATTTATCTAATATAGTCCAAGGTGTATGCACAAGGCCCCAGGTGAGCCTCAGGTGTGTGCGTGGAAAGGGGTGGGCAGCCCAAAGAAATGTGAGTTTTGCAGTTGCAAGCGAGGCTGTGGATGCGTGTCCACAGAAGAAGGAAGGAAAGAAGGATATGCGGGGAAGGCTAATTAATATCCCCTGGGTGGTATCCTCTGGAAACTCTGATGGCGTAGTGGTTAGGTGCTACAGCTGCTAACCAGAAGATCGGCAGTTTGAATCCACCAGGTGTTCCTTGGAAACTCATGGGGGCAGTTCTACTCTGTCCTGTAGGGTCGCTATGAGTCAGAATCGACTCAATGGCAACGGGTTTTTTTGGGTGGTGTTACTGGGGACATACATTTTCTTCTTCATAACTTTCTAAATTTTCTACAGTTAGCGTATATTGGCTTTATAATTATAAAACTTATTTTTAAAAAGGACATTTATGCAACCCTTGAAATGAATAAGTTTGTAAAATGCATCCGACATAACTGATCCCCCAGCCTGCCTTTATTACTAAGAAAGGATGCCGCCTAGCTAACTCCGGACTGAAGCCACGTAATCCAGACAAGACCTAGATTTGGTTTCTATAGACTTAATAGCCTCCAGATCAATTAATAGTATTTGCCACCGACCCTCTCTCCCTGTATCCCAGTCCCCACCTGCCTCTTAGCATGGAGTGACACCCAATGCCATCAAGAGCAGCCACTTGGATCAGGACAATTCAGGGCTCCCCAGGCAAGTGTTTCCATCCTTCGTGGTGATCACACGGTTTTTCTAAGCAAGCAGGAATCTCAAAAAGGTATTGGATTTTCTTCCTTCTGCGTCCATTGATTTTATGTTGTCTAACAACCTTTTGTCCACGCTGTCAATAAGATTTTTTTTGTTTCTGTACTTTAGATGAAGGTTCACAGAACAAACTAGTTTCTCATCAGTTAGTATACACATTGTTCTGTGACACTGGTTAACAATCCCACGACATGTCAACACCCTCCTTTCCCAACACTGGGTTCCCTATTACCAGCTGTTCTGTTCCCTCCTGCCATCCAGTCCCTGCCCCAGGGCTGGTACGCCCCTTTAGTCTTGCTTTGTTCCATGGGCCTGTTCAATCTTTGGCTGAAGGGGGAACCTCAGGAGTGGCCTCATTACCGAGCTGAAAGGGAGTTGGGGGCCATTGTTGGTAAGAATTTTGATATTAAAGGTATTCTGTCAAGTCCCACTCCAGGTGATCTCTGGACTTAAACAGAGATTTATTATGTTCTTGCAAAGAAAACCACCTTTTTCATTTAAAGAAAAGACTTGGATGCAGCCAGCAAAATAATGACAGCCTGGATGGAAGCCTGGCTGGTGTTTACTGTAGATCATGATTTATGGGCAGAAAAATGAGTATACGGTCTGCTCCTTCCTGCTTATAATCAGGACGTAAGAGCTCCACGAGAAAGGACAGATACATATGACTAAGAATTTCATGTTGAAGGAAGTTGTCTTGCATTTTTTGAATGTAAAAATACCCAACATGAAACATAGTTTCTAATTACCTGGTTTCAGGAAATAGACATAAGAGTAGGATGTGTTCCATTTAAGTGTTTCTGAAAAACATAAGTTTAAAAAAAATATGACTAAGCCTTCTTGGGGCTTTATAAAAGTGAAATCCTATCTGAGCCCAGCGTCCATTTGAAGTTAGTTACATTTTGAAAATCTGTCTGGCTTCCGTCGCTTTCACTGCCAGTTCTTGGGCTTGTATGCGATGATCTTTTGGAATCATGCACGTAATAGAATGTGAGTTGGAAAAAAATCTCAGGGTGCAGTGTAGTGTATCAAAACCCCTCACATGCCAAGTGCTAAGCTTATATATTAATACCAGTGATTTGCTGGCCTGCTGGCGCGGTCTTGAGCCCCTGTGAACATTCAGGAAGTGTTGATTTGCATTTGTAGACAGCACTTGGTTTTCAGTGAAGAACCTGGGCATGTTGGGGTGCAGGGTTGGCAAGGAGTCCTTTGGCAGGGTTGCCTCTGTTACTCACCCTTCGCCGTGGCATTTTAAGTGAGCAGTATGAGTGTCCGGGGTGGTTCTCGCACCTCTCTCTCCCCTGACTTGTGGACACTCCTCTCCACCCAACCATGGACCCTGACTCAGGGTTGTCACCACAGGAAGGCTCCGTCCCCTTCCTCCCTCAGGGACCTCAGGCTCTGGGAAGGGTGCTGCTGCCAGTACTTCAGGCTTCCTCCTCACCCTCCTCCCACGTCCCTCCCTGAGTGGACTTCACCTTCCTGTTAGCCTCACAGAAGTCTCCTGTTTTGTTTTCTTGGTCTCATGAGTTTGTCAGGACTCTTACCAGGAGGCATGGGCAGGAAGAAGGAAGAGGGCTGAGAAAGGCAGTGGGAGATTCTCCAAACCAGCACTTCTCCCAGAGATGGTTGCCATGCTGAACCCCATCTTCTAACCAGTGCTCCTCAAACTTGAATGTGCCTACAAACCACGGGGAGTGTGCTTGAGATGCAGATCCTCCATCATAGGTCTGGGTGGGGCCTGAGAGTTCTGTGTTCTGAACGAGCTCCCAGGCTGTGCGGATGCAGCTGGTCCAGGGGCCATGCTGGGAGTGGCACAGGTGCTGAATGCAGAAGGTGCTTTACTTGAAAGTCAATAAGAGAATTAGAGAAATGACCCCTGTAAGGGGCTGGGCAAAGTGCCTGGTGCATTGTAAGTGCTCAGTAATGTGCTTGAGGATAATGAAGATGGTGGTGATGGTGGTGATCTCTATGGTGATGGTGCTGATAACTGCAGACAAAAACGTCATTGTCGACCCTGTCCTCCAATAAGAAATTATTTTCAAAGAGCAAGCATCAAGGAAACAGAGAGCAAAGCAGGAATTGGATCTCTTTACCCAGTAGAAGATACATTCATATTCCACCCTGGAATTGAGTGCAGTTTGGAAACCAGCCCTAGACCTTCTGACCAGAAGCTCCATGAGGCCAGGAATGGAGTCAGTCTTCATTATGTCTGCATCCTGGCACCTGACTGAGTGCCTGGCACAGAGTAATTTCTCAATAAATGTTGGAGCCCAGTTTGTGATCAGCTGTCAACCCAGAGGTTAGTGGTTCACACCCATCCAGCAGCTCCACAAGAAGAAAGGCCTGGCAAACTGTTTCTGTAAAGATTACAGCCAAGAAAGCCCCATGGAGCAGTTCTACCCCATAACACATGGGGTTGCCATGAGTAAGGGCCGACTGGACAGCAGCTAACAACTATCTCTTTTTACTGAACACTTACTATGTATCATGCATTCTACATGTATTTTTCTCGTTTAACCTTTACAACAAACAGGCAATGTTATTATTAATCCCATTTTAAAGATGGGGAAACTAAAGCTTATTTCAGGCCACTCAGGAGGTCAGAGGAAGAACCAGGAGTCAAATCCAGGGCCATTTGTATCTAAAACCACTGGTCTTGACCACAGTGACCACTGTCTTCTCAGCAAATCAGGAGAAGCTTATTCTGCATAGAAAGATGGTGAGCTCTGTTGTGCTCAGTTTGTAGCCAAAGCAACGAATCTCTAAGTGTAGAATTTTTAGGCATAACCCAGGTGCCTAAAGAAGCTATCTTTTGGACTTCTCTTGTCTCCTGTTCCCCAGTAAAACCCCTTCCCATATGACTTAGTTATCTAGTGCTGCTATAATAGAAATACCACAAGTGCGTGGCTTTAACAGAGAGAAATGTACTTTCTCACAGTCTAGTAGGCTAGAAGTCCAAATTCAGGGCTTCAGCTCCAGGGGAAGGCTTTCTCTCTTTGTCAGCTCTGGAGGGGAGATCCTTTTTGTCAGTCTTCCCCTGGCCTAGGAGCTTTTCAGCGCGGGGACCCTGGATCCAAAGAACGTGCTCTGCTCCTGGTGCTTCTTTCTTAGTGGTATGAGGTCCCTCACTCTGCTCGCTTCCCTTTCCTTTTCATCTCTTGAGAGATAAAAGGTGATGTAGGTTGTACCCCAGGGAAACTCCCTTTACATTGGATCAGGGATGTGACCTTAGTAAGGGTGTTAGGATCCCACCCTAATCCTCTTTAACGTAAAATTACAATCATAAAATGGAGGATAGCCACACAGTACTGGGAATCATGGCTTAACCAAGTTGACACATATTTTTGAGTGGACGCAATTCAACCCATGACACCGTAGGAGGCTGTGTACCTGTGTAACAAGATCTGATATTTATTGAGCCCCACTGTCTGCCCAGGTGCTATGTACCCATTGCTCTTCATGTAGCCTTGTCTGATCCTCAGTGAGGGGGAAGGGTTGTTATACCCATTTTCAGATGAGGAAACCGAAGCACAGAGGAGTTAAGTAACTCGCTCAAAGCCACACAGCTAGGGAGCAGGGGAGCCAGAATTCAAACTCAGGTCCACCAGATTCCACAGCCCACACCCTCACTCTCGGGCCACTCCTGGACCTGTGGGGATGACATGAAGATCCTGGGGCAGTGCTGTGACAGTGTGCGTGTCAGCCTCACAGCTCTCAGACCTTCACTGCCTATTTCTCTCCACACCAGCTCCCTCACCAGGTGAGCCCTGGGCTTCTCTCGCTCCTGCTCTTCTCACATGGTTCTGATTCTGTGCTGGAGGGGTTTGTCGGCAGTTACGGCGCCAGCTCTGGAATGGCATGCGGCCCATTCTTGCATTGTCTGGTCATCGTCTTGAGCGTGGTCGTGGCCGGCAGGGGCTGTTGTGCTGGCGCCCCTAGGTGTGCACCAGCTCCTGACAACATGCCCAAACCCTCAGCTCTTCCAAGGCGCTCACAGGAGTCCCCAGTCATGCATTAGTGCGGTCAGCTAGAGTCACTTCAGTGGCCTCAGCGGCCTGCTGGCTTCCTAACAGTTGTTTTGCGACCCAGGGAACTTCCAGTTCCAGTTCCAGGGAGATCACGAAAAGTGATATTCTCAGCCACGTTTCCATGAGCTGCGGCTCATTCTGAAGCCTTCTGCTCGTTGTGGTGATAAAAGCTGAATATGGTGAGTGTTAAAACCTCAGCTGGTATGCAAGTGGGGGACAAGACCAGCCTGGTCTGGGAGGGGGGCCCTGGCATTGCAGCCTGCAGCGCAAACACTCTTCGATCCCACTGTGAAGTACGCCTGCCTCCACCCCATCATTCTGAGAAGTCTGGCTACTGGTGGGAAAGCAAAGGAAGATGGATTTTCCGAACGATCAGGCAAGGTGACAGCGGATCACTGACATTCTTGTCCGGATCTCACACTCATTTGCTGTGTGACCTCACTGGGCATATTTCCTCACTGTACTGCAAACAGTTGATGCGCTCAGTTGCTAACTGAAAGGTTCAAGTCCACCCAGAGGCACCTCGGAAGAAAGGCCTGGTGATCTACTTCTGAAAAATCAGCCATTGAAAAGCCCTGTGGGGGACAGCATTCTACCCTGACGCATGTGGGGTCACCATGAGACAGTCAGTTTGACAGCGGCTGGTTAAAAGGAAGTGCTTAACTAGAAACCGCAGAAATCATTCAGCTTGGAAACTTAGGCCTTGAGTATTTGGTATATTTGTAAAGAACTCCTTTTTCATCATTTCACATCCATCTCTGTGGATCTCAGGATCAGTGTATGACGTGTAGGTGGCACTGTGACAAGTGCAGCCAGACCTGGTCCATCCTTCCCAGGGCAAGAATGTGCACAGTGCAGACGGCTACAGGAGCTTTCTCATCCTCTGCTACAGGAGACCCTCTGGTGACACCGGACTCACACTTCCTGCCCACTCCTGGCAATGCTCTCTTCCTAGAGGGTGGCTTTTGCTCCAAATGTGACTCCTAGGCAGTGGTAGGAGCAGTGTGTACGACTGACAGACAAAAGCCGTCATGCAGAAAAGGGACTGGGGATGGGTGGCTTTGGTGCTTCCCTGACACCCCACTCCCCCAGCAGTTGTCCCCCTATCTCTGGCCACAGCAGCCTGCCTGGGACCCTCCGTGGGACAGTCGGGCAGGGTGAGCAGAATGCCTCTGGCAGTCCCCGAGCCCAGCCCTGTGTCCCCTCCTACCCACTGCTGGCAGATGTCAAATGCATGGGGGTGGACATCGGTATGACCATGGCACTGCAGCTAGCCACAGCCGAGGTGGACAGGGAAGGCAGGAGCAGTCTGGAGGCCATCTGCTGTAGCCCATCTGGGAAGACACCCCGGAGACTTCTGTGTGACAGGGCTGGACGCCATGTACTAGAACCTTCAGGGCTGTAGGTTGAAGCTAGGCCAGTTCTCTCTCTCATGCCTGGGCCCGTTCTCAGGCCGATATGGGGAGACCGCTTCTCCAGAAGATTCCCTGGAATAGGGATGACTCCAGAAGCTTTAAAAGGGCTGAGGCAGTCCCTGGT
Organism: Elephas maximus indicus; assembly: GCF_024166365.1. Classification (NCBI taxonomy): domain Eukaryota; kingdom Metazoa; phylum Chordata; class Mammalia; order Proboscidea; family Elephantidae; genus Elephas; species Elephas maximus. The sequence continues at coordinate 76,181,075 of NC_064834.1, read as the reverse complement.
GAAGGAGACATTGACACTGGAAATGTGTCCAGCCGGGCTTTTCCCCTCCTGGGACTCTCCTTGGGAACACAGCCTGAGCCTGCAGCCTTCACAGGGGCTGGTCTATATGGAGCAGCTGGATGTGGGGCGGGGGGTCGGAAGGGAGCAGGTGCCCCCAGGTGGACCCTCCCATGGGCTTCCTTTGGGTAGCAGGCATCATCACCTCCACATCAAACCTTTTCTTGTGTGTGGCTCCAACCCTGGACAGTGGCTCCAACCCTGGACAGTGGCTCCAGGGTCACCCAGTGACCCACCTGGAAACACCCTTCCCACATGTGCTTCACAGCCCGCAGGGGTCCAGATGTCCGGAGCCCACAGCCTTGGGCACATACTGGGTCTGAACTCAAACCCTGCATCTTGTTGGCTGCACAGCCCAGTACTAGGGCTCGCCCTCTCTGAGGTTGCAGTTTTCTTATCTGTAAGAAACTTATCAATTCAGTCACCCTCAAATCAACTCCGATTCATGGCAATTCCACTTGTGTCAGAGTAGAACTGTGCTCCATAGGGCTTTCAATCATTGAGTTTTTTGGACATAGATTTCCAGGCCTTTCTTCTGAGGTGCCTCTGGGAGGACGCAAACTTCCAACCTTTTGGATAACAGCCAAATTAACTGTTTGCACCCCTGGGGACTCTTCTCATCTACAGGATGGCATTACTAAGAGCTCTGGGGGGTGAAATACCAGGATAGGAAACGGTAGCACAGGACTTGTATGAAGTCCTCCATATCAGCCAGGCACCCTAATTTTTATAATCACACCCCAGCAGCGGCTCCACCGTGCGCTTTCTTCTCCCTCCAGAGTTAGGGGCTTGCACTGAAGCTTTGTGATTTTGACCAAAGGCCAGGAGTTTCCTGCCCGTGGGAGGGCTGCATTCCACTCTGCCTGCATCTCAGCCTGGTCTGGCATTAGCCACCCTCCTGCAGTGTCAGGTGAGGAAGCAGAGGGACACCTGCTGCTTGGCTTGTCCCAAGCCCTCAGGTGCCTGCTTCGTGATGGTGATGATGAAATTTGAGTTGTGATCTTTTTAAAAATTTTACGTTGATGCCTAATCAGTTTTTAACCTCATTCATTCAAGGACATTTTAAAATGGAAGGTTGTTCTTCATTGCGTTGTGTGTGACGTAGATGGCGAAGGCAGACAACAGAGCGATCCCCACAGAGCAATCACACCCATTTCCAGTGAGCATGACTATTCTCGGTGCTCACAACCTCGACTGATTTCACAGAAGAATGTGGCCAGCAGAAGCTGAAATGCAAGAAATATGGCTTTAAGATCAAACTTGAATTTGTGTTGGAACGTTATATTTGAGATTTGTTAAGGAGGTGTAAACCACCAGATTAAGCCGTACAAGGTGATTTGGAAGTGCGCTTATCATAGGCAAAATAAAAACAAAACCCATTGCCATCGAGTCGATTCTGACTCATAGGGACCCTATAGGACAGGGTAGTACTGCCCCACAGGGCAGCAGCTGGTGGGTTCGAACTGCCAACCTTCTGGTTACCAGCCAAGCACTTAACTGCTGCGCCACCAGGGTTCCATAGGCAAAATCCCTCCCCCCAAGTTGTAGCCCATCTAAAATGGAAAGCCTTGTGAGAACTCGTAAACCGTAAATTGATAGGACAAACGGCAGAGGCAAAATGAAGGATATTTCCATTTGAAGAAAGCATTTGTGTGGATTCAGTAGGGCTGTGCTTTCTGAATCTCTGAGGAGCGGAGGAGCAATTAGTAAGTGTGATGAATCAGCTGACAAAGGCATTTTCCCTTGGCCCTGTGTGAGACCATGGAAAATTTCCTATTGCAAGTCTAATTTCCCAAGAAATTAGAGTATGCATTGAATAATGGCGGCCGTCTCTAAGGGGAGTTGAAAAGCAGCCTGTGATAGGCACGCGCAGGAGACAGGAAGACGCTCTGCTTTGTATCTGCGGGATCTGGCACTAGGAGAATGTGAAGTTGCAGACTCTCCAAAGAGCCTCCGCTGTCCCCAACCAGGCCTGATACTGACGTCACTACCTTGATGCCCCTCTCTTTCATGGTTAAAAAATGACCCACAGATGCAGGATGGGAACCCAGGGCAGAAGCTTTAGGAGAGTTGGTGGACGAGCCGGGTCAGACCCAAGGAAGGAGCTGTCTGTGAGTCTGCCGTCCATCAGCCAGGAACCTGGGCTGTGGTGGGAACCTGCAGATGCCACTTTTCAAGAGGAGACATCTTACGTACCTGGAGCACTGGCTGAGTTTGAGCCTCTGCTCAGCTCTTCCTGGAATTAACGCTCCAGCACCCTGAAGAAATAAGCGCACCCTTGTTATCCCCATTTTGCAGACATGGAAACTGTTTCACAGAGAGCCCAAGGGATTTTTTTCCCAGGAAGCACAGCAAGGAGTCAGAACCCAGTAGTGAAATTTCATGTAGGTCTTCAAAGACAGAGTGCTCTCAGCTCGATGCTTCTTTATGAGGTAGAATGCTGAGCTGCAGGGATTTCAACCCTGGGATCCTCTCTGCAAACAAGGGCTTTATGCCGAAACCCAGAATATGCGATCAGTAGAACCCTAGAGGCTAGATGTTTATAGCTGTCTCTATAATCGAGGACCCCTGCCTTATTTAGAATGTGGGTGCCCATAGTAGCATGTAATGTTTCTGTTTGCTTGTGACATTAGGCAGAGTCCCTCAGCTGCCGACGAGATAGCTACCTGGTGATCACTGGTGGCTGGAGGTGAAGACTTCTGATAGAGCCGTCCACAGCGTGGACCAGGACAAGATGACCTCTTGAGACCCAGCCTGGCTTTCTGGTTCTGGAGGTCCACAAATGTCCAGTGATTCAAAGATAAACATAGGCGTCAAGCCATGTAAAGATGGCACCATTTTTCACATTTGAGTGGTGATAAATTTGCTCCCATAGCGCCCAGCTCAGCCCAATCGCTCTTTGGGGAGAGCGAGGAGGGTCCAGTCTCTTGGGCAGAGGGGGCTTCCAGGTCCTTGGAATTTCATCCCTGCCCCTCATCCCCCTGGGACAGATTGTCCCTTCCCTCTGTATTGGGTGTGAATGACAAACAGCGATTTACTGACCAAAGGCCCTTCCCTTAACTGGGAGAGAAAAGACATGGCAGAGTGTTTGTTTTAGGTATTTTAACTTTGTCCACATTGTAGCATTATAAAAAGAGTAGAAACTGGCACATATTAAAATTCCCTATAATCCGATAACCTGAGCATAATTATTGCTATATTATACATCCCCAGTGACTTTTCCTGTATGGTGTGTCACATCACAGTGTCACCGTGACATTGCATCCTTACCTGTTTTTTTAACATTCCGTATGAATTCCCCATGTTGCTGCATCATCCTTAGAAGCACGGCCTGTAAAGATTAGCCCATCGAGTGCCTTTTTTGCCACTTGGAGTCGTCTGACTACATATGGATGTGTCTTGTTTTCGTGATGCTCTAAACGACACCAGATGAGCAGCTTCGTGCACAGGCCCCTGTACAACCTCCTGTCATTTGCCTGGGAGAGAGTCGAAGGTAGCCCTGCAGGGCCAGGACACATTTGTGGTTCTGAATGTGTTCCGTCAAATTGCTGTCCAAGGTGATGCTGTGTCCCAGGGCCCCGGCAATGGTTCAGAGTGTTGATTTCATCACTTAAAAGGGTGGGATTTCAGTGTGTTCCGGAAGCCTCTGGGCCTCCCTTGGCCTGCGGTCGATGCAGGATTGGAGCCCACTCAGGATCCAGCAGGACCCTTGGGAGAGGGAGCCGCTGGCGGGGGCGTCCGAGCTCCAGGCCTGCACCTTGAAGGAGTGGCTCCCTAACCCTTGTCAGTCATTCATATCCCTTCCAGCTGCTCTCGCCAGCCACTTATTTTAGGAGCAAATCATTCCTAACTTTGAAACTGGTTATTAGCATCCTAGAGGGAGGGAAGATACTAAAAGTTGTCAGATTTAGCAAATAAAAATACAGGATGCTCAGTTAAATTTGAATTTCAGATAAAGAATAATTTTTTCATGTAAGTATGTCCCAAATGCTGCATGAGACATACTTATACTAAAAGTGTTGTTTATCCAAAATTCAATTTTAACTGGGCATCCAGTAGTTTATCTGGCAACCCTATCAAGTTGTGGCCCAGTGTCCTTGTTAAGTGTGAGGGCTGTGAGTCCTGATAAGGTGTTCATACTCCCTGATCTCTGTCCTCAGCTGTTTGTCACAAAGGACGTTAGTAGTTGTGCTCACTTCAGAGAGTGCTGTAAACAGCTTCGCAGCTGGCGAGAGCTCAGTAAATACCTCCTCCCACAGTCCTTGCCAAGAAACAGAGAACCCGGTTCTGGGGGGCTAACTGAACTCTTGTCCTGTTTCCAGTCATTCCAGTGATTGCAGGGGAGTCCGGTCTGTTTCCTCTAAAGAATACAAGTTCCCTAGTGGCTGGTTGTTAGGGCCCCTGGGTGGTGCAAGCATTTGTATCTGGCAGCTGACCTAAAGGCTGGCAGTTGGAACACACCCAGTGGAAGAGTGGAAGAAAGGCAGGGCCATCTGCTTCTGTTAAGGTTATGACCAGGAAAACCTTATGGAGCACAGCTCTACTCTGTAACACATGGGGTCGTCATGAGTCAGAATTAACTTGACGGTGTTTTTTGTTTTTTTTTTTTTTTTGAGTGATTTATTGGAGTCCCTGGGTGGTACAAACTGCTAATGTACTTCGTTGCTAACTGAAAAGTTGACAGTTCGAGTCTGCCCTGTGGGTCCTCGGAAGAAAGGCCTGGAAACCTACCTCTGAAAAACCGCCATTTTGAGCCCTGTGGCATGCAGGAGTGCAGCTCTGTTGTGACACACATGGAGTCAGAGTCTTTTTTTAAACAAACTTTTTTTTTTATTGTGCTTTAAGTGAAAGTTTACAAATCAAGTCAGTCTCATACAAAATCTTATACACACCTTGCTGTGCACTCCTGGTTGCTCTCCCCCTAGTGAGACAGAGCACTCCCCTCTCTGAGTCAGAGCCATCTTGACGGCGGCTGGTTACAGTGGTTGGCTGACCATATGGCAGGCACCATCCATGATGGAGCCCTGCTAGCTTCCTCCTTCACAGACTGGGTCTCCGCAGAGGCTCAGAGACATCTTACTGGGTACGACAGACCAAACGCAACCAGACCCAGTGCTGTTGAGTTGATTCAGGTACCTTTTTATTACCATGGCAGATCCCTGAATCATCTAGTCTCTGTCTCTTCATTGTTCTACCTCATGTCCAATTCCCAGTGGTCAGCTTTCAACAAATATGATCCAAGGCAATTCCCCTTGGTTATCCAATTCAATGACAAATCCCTATTTTCCATTTTCCCAGAAACTGACAATATTTTTCACTTGCTCAGAGTTGTCTGGTAATAGCAAAAGGAAAGATATTCTGTTTATAAAAAAAACGCTTAAAAAAATGGGTCAAGGTAACTGATATATCAGAGCTGTTAAACTGGTAACTAGTGTGACGAGAATCTACTGATTGCCCTAAAGCTCCATAAGAAAAGGTGATTTTCAGCTAAGTGCAATGTCTCCACGCCAATCCTAAATTAGTGTATTTGACCAGGTCATTCAGCTCTAAGGATTTTCACCAGACCCCTCTGAGTTGTTAAAATATAATATCGTAGTAACACACAGTTGACTTTATGAACATTCCTTTCTCTGTAAAACATGGACATGTTAGAGTACTGCCAGTTTTTAAAAAGAAAGAGAGAAAAAGACCACTGGCCTGTGTCTTGCTCTGACCTAAGGCGATGCTTGTATGCCCATATCAGCAAAGGTTATTGCCTGCCCGTGAGAAGGAGAGGTGTGTGCACTCAGGGTGATAGGCCGAGATGGTAATTGTTCAGTCGCAGCAGAACCTTCCAGAAGCAGGTCACCAGGACATCATGCAGGGACGACTGCAGCAAACTCTGATATCAAAGTCAGACATTGTCTGGCCTGATATCTGGGGCAGTAAATCCTTTGGAGGCTTGTGACCATGGGTTTGTTTTTATTCTTTTTCAGTCAAGGATAACCCTCATATAGCCTGGGCCATGTGAAGTGTATAGTTGTGGAGGGAAGTGCCTGGACTCTGGGGTTTTCCATTCTCAGGTACCCATCCTGGCCTGTTCCTTAATACCTGTACCCTCTGCATGTCATTTTCCTCACCTGGAAGTTGAGGATAACAACCCCACGCAGGACTGGGAAGATTATGAAGCACCTGGCACCGGAGCAGGTGTGCCAGTGATGGGAGGCATTAATATCTATTTCTTGAAATCACTCAACCACTTGTTTCCATTTGCAACCCCAAACATCTCTTCAGATCCCAGTTCAGCGGATGCCAGCCTCCTCCCTGCACCCCACAAGAAGCGGGAGAGGGCACCATGCTCTCGCCCAGTGAGGCTTATTTCTGCAGTTCGCCTTTGTGTTCAGTCACACATTGGGTAAGATGGCATCTGTCTTAGTCACCTAGTGCTGCTATAACAGAAGTACCACAAGTGGATGGCTTTAACAAACAGAAATTTATTCTAGGAGGCTAGAAGTCTAGGACGCTAGAAGTCTGAATTCAGGGTAATAGGTCTCAGGGAAGCCTTTCTCTCTTTGATGGTTCTGGGGGAAGGTCCTTGTCATCGATCTCCCCTAGTCTAGGAGCTTCTCAGCACAGGGACCTTGTGTCCAAAGGATGCACTCTGCTCCTGGCACTTCCTTCTTGGTGGTAGGAGGTCCCTCTCTCTCTGCTTGCTTCTCTCCCTTTTATCTCCTGTAAGATGAAAGGTGATGCAGGCCACACTCCAGGGAAACTCCTTTTACATCAGATCAAGGCTGTGACCTGAGTAAGGCTGTTGCATCCCACCTTAATCCTCTAACATATTCTAATCTTGCCTCATTAACCACAGACAGAGATTAGGATTCACAACACATAGGAAAATTACATCAGATCTCAAAATGTAGGACAACCACACAATACCAGGAATCATGGCCTAGCCAAGGTGACACATATTTTGGGGGGACACAGATTATATGTGCAGGTTTATCCTATTCACCTCTATTGTAAGAACATGTTTATTATTCGTGTCTCTCATCCTTCTAAATTGTTCCAGTCCAGACGATGGCCACCCTAAAGACGTAGATACCCAATAACAGTGTTTACCTTGCTTTTGTTGTTGGCAGTAATTAGTGACTACAGTCATAATCATGTTGCTGTTAGTGTCAGCAGCTCACTGCAACTAAAGTGACTAACCCTAAAACTGAAAACGCAAACCTGCTGCTGTCTAGTTGATTCTGACTCATAGCGACCCTGCTCGACAGAGGAGAACTGCCCCATAGGGTTTCCAAGGCTGTAATCTTCATGGAAGCTGATTACTACATCTTTCTCCTGAGGAGCAGCTGGTGGGTTCGAACCACCAACCTTTCGGTTAGCGGCTGAGTGCTTAACCACTGCACTACCAGGGCTCCTTACATAACCCCTGCTTCTCACAAAATGCTCTTTTATACTACACTTCCAGGGAATTAAAAACTTCTCAGAGTTTCACCCCTTGTTTTTCCTATTAGAAAATATTGTGATCAATACAGATCAACAAGTATGCCCAAACACACGAGCTTTTCCTATCTTCCTATGATAGCTTCATAAATTTGGGGGCATTTATTTTTCTTCCCTGTAGAGACCTATGCGACTGCTTATTTTTCCTCAGTAATTTCTGTCTATTCTGGATAAACTTTAGTTCCTTTTTTCAAAGGTCGCATTTATTGAGGACGCTCATGAAGTAACTGAAGTTCAGCCTTTTACAGTTATTATTATAAAAGGTGGATGGACACAGGGGCTGCAACAGTGAGCTCAAGCAAACAATGATTGTAAGGATGGCGCAGGACCGGGCAGTGTTTCATTCTGTTGTGCACAGGGTTGCTATGAGTCGGAACCGACTCAACGGCACCTGGCAACAACAACAATTATAAAAGGGCATTCAGATCTGTCGGTCTGCTCGTCGTAAAAGATGGTTTTCTTTGCTGTTGTTTTATTTCATTAATTAAGGTCTTCTAACATACAGAGTTTGCTTGCTAGCATTCCTGATTTTTTTTTTAATTGTACTTTAGATGAAGGTTTACAGAACGAACTAGCTTCTCAATAAACAGTACATGCATTGTTCTATGACATTGTTTACCAACCCCACGGCATGTCAACACTCTCCCTTCTCAGCCACGGGTTCCCCATTACCAGCTTTCCTGTTCCCTCCTACCTTCTAGTCCTTGCTCCTGAACTAGTGTGCCCCTTTAGTCTCGTTTTGTTTTACGGGCCTGTCTAGTCTTTGGCTGAAGGGTGCACCTCAGGAGTGACTTTATTACTGAGCTAAAAGGGTGTCCAGGGGCCATACTCTCGATGTTTCTCCAGTCTCTGTCAGTCCAGTAAGTCTAGTTAGCATTCCTGATTCTTGAACTCAGAGTCTGAAAGTCAAGCACCGGGAGAAGAGGGGAGAGACAGAAAACTCTCCCCCTTAATTTTCATTTGGGATTTCAGGTGGAGCAACAGCCTAAGGAGGGGAGTATGGGGTAAGGCACCAAGGAGTGATGATCAAGGGTCTGTGGACCCATCGGGAATGTCTCTGGGCTCACCTTTCAGAATCTGGAATTCTCTATTAGGTCTTAGGCAGTGTCCTGTGGCCTCCTGCTGGGTCACCCTGGTGGCCTGGCCAAGCTCCGGGAAGGGAGGGAGGCCGCCTCCCTGACCTACAAGCCCTCTGGTTTTGATATACATTCAGCGTTCCCAATGGTCAAAACCAAAGGCACTGTTAATAAAGGACACGTCTGGAGGAACATTTCACGCCGTGTGATACATTTCACATTACGGTAGGAGGGGAAGATTTATGAGCTTGGAGGAGAAGCCTGTTTCCTGGAGTTATCCAGGCCTAGCAGTTTCTTGGGACGATGAAACAAGAGGTCTGTCCCAAGATGTGACTTATGTGGAAGGCTTTGACAGAATATATCTTGTTAGAGGCAAAACTTAGAGCCTTCGGGGTTGGTGACAGTGGGGAGACAGATGACTAAGCCCCGGCGTGCTGGCTTGTGCTTGCATGGAGTTTGTTTTTTTAATCTTTATGGGAATTCTTTTAACTTTGGAGCGGGTTTTACTGTTATAGGGAAGGCCGTAGCCTGTCCTTGTTGGGCAGAGCCAAGCATTCTAACCCTGATTCCTACCACAGCGTCTTGCATAGAGAGGGCACTCAAATACTGGGGGCTGGAAGAAGGGTTGGAATCCAGAGCAGAAAAAATTGAGACATGTCTACACACGGAGTCACCATGAGTCAGAATCAACATGGTGGCAACTGGTGTTTTTTTTTTTTTTTTTTTTTAATACAAGACACATTACTGTGTGGTTTGGGAGTTTCACTATCTTCCCTCTAATCATTCAAACTGCTTTAAAAGAAGCAAGCTGTAAGCAAATGTTTTTACCACCAAACAGCAAAGCAAGCACGCCAAAGGGGAAAACATAAGGCCAAACACAAATGAGCTGGAGACGGGGGTTATGGCTGCCTGGTGAGGGTGGGATCATGTCTAAGGCAGTGATACAAACGCAGATGTCACCGAGGAATGTAAGCATGAGGTCTCTAGCCAGAAGACAAGGGTGACTTGCGAGTTCTTGCTAGCCAAAATATTGACGTGTCCGTGGACACGGTGACCCTTGGCTAACACACCTGGCGCTCGGTACTGTGTACACAAGCATGAAGATGGTTGTTGTGCTGGGGTGACTGGTGGACAACTTACTGTCCTGAAGGCACACTCTGCTTTTGGAAAATGGCCTCTTTTTCATTGTGGGCTTGAGTTCTGCATCCAAGCAGAGTCCTTGTCGTCTTCCGCCCCCCAGGAGCATAGCGCCTTCTCAGGGGAGGACCTTCTCCCCCAATACCCTTCCAGGTTGCACCCGTCTCTCTCATTTCCCTGTTGTTCCATAAAGTCTTCCCTGTCAGCCTGGTCCTCAGTCAGCCTCTCCTCTCACAGATTGCCAAGCATCCCTGAGAGTCTAAACCCCACAATTATTTCATCAAGTGCTGAGTTCACGCGGCTTTGAACTGTACTGTAGACTCCTCAAGGGGAGTTTCCTGTGCTGTGATGTCTCCACGTATGTAACACTGAGCTAAACACAGAGTGGACAGAAGGAAACGGGGCAGGGCCATTAGAGCCAGGGAAGCAGAGACCAGGAGAGAGGTAAGAGACATGCAAGGTGGGATTATCCCTATGCTGGGGCACACCTCACCACCCCTACCAGTGGTAGCCATGGTAGCACCCCCCTGTATTATATCTGGGGAAGCCAGCACTCACCTGGGTCTTAGAGTTAAACTCTGAGTGGCACAGCTGGTATCTCGACCCCTTGGCCTGGGCTCATAGCCATATGCTGTGCAGGCTGAGTGGCCAGCACATACCCGGGTGAGGCTGGCAGAGTGGCCCATTTCAGCAGGCCAGGTGTGTACAACTGGACAGATGGGGCATGCTCAGACAGGCTACCGAGGCCTCCAACACCAGGCACAGGGATTTGGATGAGTATGATGGGAAAGGAGCCATCAGAGAAGGTCCTGAGCATGAAGACAGTCCGGTGAGAGTTCCTGGCCAGTGAGATGAGGGGCAGGGACAAGAAGTTGCAGCCTGGGGGGCTGGCAGGGATGCAGGGCCTGGTCCATTAGCAGTGATGGAAACTGGGCCTAAGGCCCTTGGCTGGGCAGGGTCCCGTTCCAGAGAGTTTGGTGTTCCAGGACCAGGAAAGGTCTATCCATGGCCTCTGCATTCCATCAGGAATCCAAACGGAGTCACCAGGAATGGCATAGACACTCGTCTCAAAAATGTTCTCTGGCTTGTAGCCCTATTGCTTCCATTTTTTTTAAACGTAGCACTTTTATTTTTTTAATAATTTATTGTATTTTTTGTTGTTGCTGCTGAGAACATACACAGCAAAAACACCATTTCAAGTTTCTACATGTACAATTCAATCACATTGATTACATTCTTTGAGGTGTGCAGCTATTCTCACCCTCCTTTTCCAAGTTGTTCCTCCCCCATCAACATAAACTACCACCCCCTAAGCTCCCTATCTAACTTTTGAGTTGCTGTTGTCATTTTGATCCCGTGTGGATAGATCTTAAAAGAGCACAGTGCTCAAGACAGACATTCTTTACTAGTTAAGCTAAAGTATTGTTTGGTTTTAAGGAAACTTCTGGGTATTTTTTTTTTTTTTAAGTAAGAAGTCCACACAGGAAAAAAAAAATTAAACCGTACAAAAGAGTATTGTGACTATTCCTTTCACCACCCACGCCCAGACCCCCCAGCCTTTCCTCTCAGTAGGAACCACGGTTTCCAGCCCCTGGCGTACATTTCCAGAAAGAATCCATGCATATATTAACACCTCTGCATAAGCGGCTGCTGCTGATAATGGTGACGATTACAAGAAGAGTGGAAATATTTACATAGTGCTTATGACCCGCCCACACTATTCTGAGTGCTTTACAAATATTTTCTCATAAATGTCTCCTGATGGCTCTGTCACATGGGGTCTTTAGGAGTTGGAATCAACTCAAGGGTACCCAACCACAACAGCAAGAGTTATCTACTAGACACTGCAAAAAGAATGGTGAGTAAAATGCTAATCTCAGCGCTTTGTGGGGCTTGAGGGGTGGGGTAGGCTCAGACAAGCATTTCCTCCCAAGACTCTCATACTTTAAAAGGGAGATGTTTATGATACGTGAATTATGCTCAGTAAGCCTGCTATTAACAACGACAACAACATAAGCTCCCTCTGGCTGCATGGTAGAAGCTGCACTGGAGGCAGGAGGTGGGAGCAAACACAGTGGCTCAGACACCTTCAAGAGCCATCATCGCCAGCAAGGGAAAGTCCTCTGCCTGCTATGAATACAGAAGATTCTGAAAGAGCCAATCTCTCTGTAAACAAATTAAGTCCAGAAGAATCCAAACACTTACGTCTAAGAGATACCCATATTAATTACTGAGGCTGCTAAAATTAGATTAACAAAGCAAGACTGAGATCTGCTGGTCCCTGTGGTGGAACCAAGAAACCCCAGCTTCCTGTACATATAAGGGAGGAGGATGACCTCCACTCTCCATGGAGCTGGCCAAGGGATGGTGCAAATGTACATGCGTGGACCTGTTGTTCCTTGGTTCCAAATAAAGTCAGTAGAATTTAGGGACTTGGAAAATGGCAGCATCACGATTACTATTAGACCAAATCGTTACTTTTTTTTCAAAATTCTAATTAATAAACTCAAGCTGTGCCAACTCAACACTGGACCCCATATTCTCAGAATGAAATTTCACATCTGTGTGTGAAACTTTCTTTGAAGTCCGCATTAAAGAGGAAGAAAGCCCTCTTTTGGAAAATGGGTCTGTCCCTGAATCGGAATCAACAGCAGGGTACCTGGCCTTGCAGCGTACCGCCAGGTCGCCAAGCTGCACAGAAAACCAGGGCCTGGAGCAAATGGAACCCAAGCCACATGCTCCCAGGATGGCGGTTAAACCCAGGTAGCGCCATCTGCTGTCCTGTCACCTGAGTTCTGCTCTCACCCTGGTCTTCATACCTGCTCCAGCCCAGGCATGTTGATTGGACTCATTTTCTCTCCAGTGATGGAAAACCCAACTAAAGGTAGTTTAAGTTGAAGGGGCATTTTCCAGCTCACATGGTCACCTTCTCCTTTACTTTTCTGTGTGTAGGCTTCAATAGCCATCTGCATCAACCCACAGGGAGCTAAGATGGCTGTTGACAGGTCCAGGGTCACATGGCTCCTAAGTTCTCTTTCTGAGAATATGTGAGATGTCTTTCTCAGTGTCTGTGGTGGTCATGGAAGAAAGAAGCCCTTAAGTGAGGTACCCATCCCTGGGGACCAATCCCTGATTCCAGGAGCGGGGGGGGGGGGGGGGTCCCAGGCTGGCTCACCTGGGAAGCATGCCCCCAACTCCACATACCAATCAGCCCTGGGCTACAAGGTAAGTTAGCTCTTACTGACAGAGAGGAAACAAGACCCCAGCAATGAGCTTCCCATTTGGGGAGGAGCGAGGGAGGGAGCTGACTTCAGGCAAGTTTTGATGTGGCTATTTGCTGTCACCAGGCCTGGTGCTCTCCACCTTGCCAGCATGCCTCCTGTAAGATCAGCCCCATCTTCGTTCTTTACGTAGCTTCTCCTCTGGCAGCGTCATACCCACCCCCTGGGGTTGCACATGGCAACAACACATTTCGTCCTTCACATTGTGACACCACAGCCCCCAAACACAGCAGAAGAGCAAGGAAGTACTTTGCATCTGGCTGGCCTGAGTTGGGTCAAGGCCCACCCTCAGTGGAGTCAGCTCTACCAAACTGCGAAGATGAAGAATGGGAAAAGGGCGGTTCCCTATAGGAAAATGAGGGAGCTACTGGAAGAAAATAAGGAGCTGAGTGCTTGGAAGCCACCTACAAATGCCCACCATCACCTTTCCACAATCTCCCAGGCTACCAGCCCCCTCATAGCTTTCCTCCTTCCCTATCAACCCAGCGTGACATCCAGAAAAGCCCCAACTCGGGATCATCCCACCCTATGCTCCATCCCTCACCTCCTGAGCCACAGAGCACTGGTTGAGAGGAGCCTCATTCCTGTGCAGATGTCCTCATCCCATCCCAGCTCCCTGGTGACTGTCCTCCTAGCTTAGTCATTCTCTCCCACACCTATTGTATCAAAAGCTCATTGTCTCCACTGCTTTCTTTATGTGACTCATTTAGGGAAGACTCACTTCCTGTCAGATAGAATGTCTTCCGGAGTGGTCTCCCTTATGCACCTCCCCCACGCACTCGTGTAGAACTCAGCCTATTCTCTTCTAGCATCTGGCACTTTGTGTGGCCATAGCCTCCATACTGGACTGTGACCTGCTGGGGCCAGGAACTGGGTGACTCACAACAGGTGGGTACCCAGGGAAAGGGGGGAAGGGTTGCCTCAGGGACTGGCTCACTCTCTCTGGGCTAAGGAATTAAAGGATTGAATGCAATAATGTTTGTAAAGTGCCCAGCAGAAATAAATGATTGGATTGTCACCAAAAAAAGGTCTCCAGACACTGCCAGTGTCTCCTGGGGGCAAAGAGCAAGTGTTCAATCAAGAGCAGTTGCTGTTTGTTAGCCCAGCTTTGTCACATGCTGTTTTTGGAAGTAGATGGAGTTCACCAGGCTTGGATGAAGGGAAGGACCCGCCCCCCCGCCCCCCACAGAAGGCCAGGTTACAAAGAAGCCACAGGTGTGAATGAGTTCAGGGAAGACAGAGGACGACAGGACATTCTGCGATCAGACGACTGCAGCACCCTTTGGAAAAGCTGAGAATCACGTCTGTCAATTGGCTTAGTGTCTGCAGTGTCCCAAAGTACAGATTATGAAGAGGTTTTCATTATAGAGAGTAAGTTACATACGTGATTTCCAGTAGAACATGCCCAGTGAAATTGTATGCTCAAGAGGATGGTCGGCTACATTTTGAACGTCCGCGGGTCCATACCTCTGAATCTGTTGAATCATACGTTCTGCTGTTGAGCTCAGTGCTGATTGATTTAGGAATAATAAAAGAAAAAAAAAAGGAAAACTAAAGAGCTGCTTTATAAAATCATTTTTTCTTGGCTTGTCTATGGCTTAAAACCTACATCCGGTGTAATGATACAGGCCTTGTTTTGTCCTCCTGTTCTGGAAAAGCTGTTGACAGAATCACCAGAAATACCTGAATTATTTTGATAATCATGTGTCCATTGCTGCAGACTCTATAGAGTTGATAAAACCCAACTGTGGCATTTGTCACAGAGGCATGACAAATCAACATATAAATCCTAATGAATTCTACGTGACAATAGGACACCCCGGTCATTTATTTCACCACTATCAATTACCATTACAAATTCTAAAGAATATTATCTGTTCAAGATGGTTTGGTCTTTCATGCCAAGACAAGATAGGAACTGTACTGTGGATCAGGTCATTTTTATTCATTTTTATCTGTTTGAAACAATTTACATGTCCAGCAGAATTTTATAGAGTAGTCTAAAGAAATTTATACCCAGGCATGCCACCATAATGAAGATTCCAGAACCTGCATTACCTCTTCACCCCTCTTCATCAAGGTGCGAACAGCCTCCGTTTTCTGGAAGCAGTCAAGAGAAGCAATTAAAGGATGAAAAATGTGCTTCGGGGGTTGCCGTGATTTTGGTTTGCTGCCAGAGCTCCCGACGGTGAATTGACAGCGCTGTTAGAGCGCCTGCCTTTGGAATGCAGCCTTGCATTGCTCACTCACTGGCCTCAATTTTGACAGCAGAATAATGAGTAATAGGAGAGTTTGATGAATTCTTGCAAAGAAGTGTTCTGTCATTTGACAATTCTCAGAGAACATTCTGGTGATAAGAAGTTGGCACATAACTGAGGGAAAGCTCGTTATGTAGAGACTGCAGGGTGTGAGCACCAAGAAAGATGTGGGAGGTGGCAGGAATGAAATCTTCTCTTGGTTTCTTTTCTCCTTTCTAACGCACAGTGCAGGAGTCTCTGATGGTAAGAATCAAAGAAGGTGCCTCACCCCATTGGGCTTTATCACCTTTTTCTGCAACAGTCAAATGATCATTTTAATGAGTTTGCCTGCCAGTTCTCTTTTTCTGCTCAGTCTTGCTGCGTTGTGAACTACTGGTTTCTTCACTCTCCATCTGGAGGTGTTGATTCTGTCTCCCGGTAAACAAGGAATTAGGTTTACTGTTGTCTGATCACCTACCATTGAAAAGCAAAGATAAATCCCATTTGGTTTCTTTCTCTTCATTGTACCGTCCTGAAGAGCTCTCTCTGCAGTTTGTCATTCTTTGCTTCCACGTTGATTTGTTCTTGTACACAATAGCAGACAAGTTTTGACGAGCTCTGGAGGCTCCCCAATTGAGAACTAGAGGCTGATCCATCTAGAGCAGGGTTTTTCAACTTCACCACTATCGACATTTTGAGGCAGGAAATTCTTTGTTGAAGCCCTGGTGGTACAATGGTTAAGCGCTCAGCTGCTAACTGAAAGGTTGGCAGTTCAAACCCAACTAGCGGCTCCACGGGAGAAAGACCTGACGTACTGCTTCCATAAAGATTACAGCCACAAAAAGCCTATAGGCCAGTTGTGCCTCTGTAACACATGGAGGTGCCATGGGTTGGAATCGACTTGATGGTCACTATGATTCAGAATTGACTAGACAGCAGTGAGCTTAACAACAACAACAGTTCTTTGTTTCGGGGCTATTCTATGCATTGTAAGGTGGTTAGCAGTAGCCCTGGCCTCCACCCCCTAAATGCCACTAGCACCAGTCCCCCAGTTGTGACAATAAAAAAGTCTCCAGATACTGCCAGTGTCCTCTGAGGGACAAAATCACCTCCAATTGAGAACCACTGCTTGAGAATAAGGTTTTTTTTAATAATTTTTATTGAGCTTTAAGTGAACGTTTACAAATCAAGTCAGTCTGTCACATATAAGCTTATATACACCTTACTCCATACTCTCGCTTACTCTCCCCCTAATGAGTCAGCCCTTCCAGTCTCTCCTTTCGTGACAATTTTGCCAGTTTCTAACCCTCTCTACCCTCCCATCTCCCCTCCAGACAGGAGATGCCAACACTGTCTCAAGTGTTCACCTGATACAAGTAGCTCACTCTTCATCAGCATCTCTCTCCAACCCATTGTCCAGTCCCTTCCATGTCTGATGAGTTGTCTTCGGGAATGTTTCCTGTCCTGGGCCAACAGAAGGTTTGGGGACCATGACCGCCGGGATTCTTTTAGTCTCAGTCAGACCATTAAGTCTGGTCTTTTTATGAGAATTTGGGGTCTGCATCCGACTGTTCTCCTGCTCCCTCAGGGGTTCCCTGTTGTGCTCCCTGTCAGGGCAGTCATCGGTTGTAGCTGGGCACCATCTGGTTCTTCTGATCTCAGGATGATGTAAGTCTCTGGTTCATATGGCCCTTTCTGTCTCTTGGGCTCTTAGTTATCATGTGCCCTTGGTGTTCTTCATTCTGCTTTGATCCAGGTGGGTTGAGACCAATTGATGCATCTTAGATGGCCACTTGTTAGCATTTAAGACCCCAGACGCCACATTTCAAAGTGGGATGCAGAATGTTTTCATAATAGAATTATTTTGCCAATTGACTTAGAAGTCCCCTTAAGCCATAGTCCCCAAACCCCCGCCCTTGCTCCACTGACCTTCAAAGCATTCAGTTTATCCCGGAAACTTCTTTGGTTTTGGTCCAGTCCAGTTGAGCTGACCTTCCGTGTGTTGAGTATTGTCCTTCCCTTCACCTAAAGTAGTTCTTATCTGCTAACTAATCAGTAAATAACCCTCTCCCCCCCCTCCCTCCCCCCCTCGTAACCACAAAAGTATGTGTTCTTCTCAGTTTATACTCTTTCTCAAGATCTTATAATAGTGGTCTTATACAATATTTGTCCTTTTGCCTCTGACTAATTTCGCTCAGCATAATGCCTTCCAGGTTCCTCCATGTTATGAAATGTTTCACAGATTCGTCACTGTTCTTTATCGATGCGTAGTATTCCATTGTGTGAATATACCACCATTTATTTAACCATTCATCCATTGATGGACACCTTGGTTGCTTCCAGCTTTTTGCTATTGTAAACAGAGCTGCAATAAACATGGGTGTGCATATATCTGTTCGTGTGAAGGCTCTTATTTCTCTAGGGTATATTCCGGGGAGTGGGATTTCTGGGTTGTGTGGTAGTTCTATTTCTAACTTTTTAAGAAAACGCCAGATAGATTTCCAAAGTGGTTGTACCATTTTACATTCCCACCAGCAGTGTATAAGAGTTCCAATCTCTCCGCAGCCTCTCCAACATTTATTATTTTGTGTTTTTTGGATTAA
Source organism: Elephas maximus indicus (assembly GCF_024166365.1). Lineage (NCBI taxonomy): Eukaryota > Metazoa > Chordata > Mammalia > Proboscidea > Elephantidae > Elephas > Elephas maximus. The sequence goes on along the minus strand of NC_064834.1, from coordinate 76,163,193 downwards.
TGCCAACCTTGTTGGAGTGAGATGGAATCTCATCATAGTTTTAATTTGCATTGATCGAGAGCATTTTCTCATGTATCTGTTAGCTGCCTGAATATCTTCTTTAGTGAAGTGCGTGTTCATATCCTTTGCCCACTTCTTGATTGGGTTGTTTGTCTTTTTGTGGCTGAGTTTTAACAGAATCATATAGATTTTAGAGATCAGGCGCTGGTCGGAGATGTCATAGCTGAAAATTTTTTCCTAATCTGTAGGTGGTCTTTTTAGTCTTCTGGTGAAGTCTTTAGATGAGCATAGGTGTTTGATTTTTAGGAGCTCCCAGTTATCTGGTTTCTCTTCGTCGTTTTTGGTAATGTTTTGTATTCTGTTTATGCCTTGTATTAGGGCTCCTAAGGTTGTCCCTATTTTTCCTTCCATGATCTTTATCATTTAGTCTTTATGTTTAGGTCTTTGATCCACTTGGAGTTAGTTTTTGTGCATGGTGTGAGGTATGGGTCCTCTTTCACGTTTTTGCAAATGGATATCCAGTTATGCCAGCACCATTTGTTAAAAAGACTATCTTTTCCCCAATTAACTGACACTGGTCCTTTGTCAAGTATCAGCTGCTCATATGTGGATGGATTTATATCTGGGTTCTCAATTCTGTTCCCCTGGTCTATGTGCCTGTTGTTGTACCAGTACCAGGCTGTTTTGACTACTGTGACTGTATAATAGGTTCTAAAATCAGGTAGAGTGAGGCCTCCCACTTTCTTCTTCTTTTTCAGTAATGCTTTACTTATCTGAGGCTTCTTTCCCTTCCATATGAAGTTGGTGATTTGTTTCTCCATCACATTAAAAAATGTCATTGGAATTTGGATCAGAAGTGCATTGTATGTATAGATGGCTTTTGGTAGAATAGACGTTTTTACTATGTTAAGTCTTCCTATCCATGAGCAAGGTATGTTTTTCCACTTAAGTAGGTCCTTTTTAGTTTCTTGCAGTAGTGCTTCGTAGTTTTCTTTGTATAGGTCTTTTACATCTTTGGTAAGATTTATTCCTAAGTATTTTATCTTCTTGGGGGCTGCTGTGAATGGTATTGATTTGGTGATTTCCTCTTCGATGTTCTTTTTGTGGATGTAGAGGAATCCAAGATTTTTGTATGTTTATTTTATAACCTGAGACTCTGCCGAACTCTTCTATTAGTTTTATTAGTTTTCTGGAGGATTCCTTAGGGTTTTCTGTGTATAAGATCATGTCATCTGCAAATAGAGATAATTTTACTTCCTCCTTGCCAATCCGGATGCCCTTTATTTCTTTGTCTAGCCTAATTGCTCTGGCTAGGACTTCTAGCACAATGTTGAATAAGAGCAGTGATAAAGGGCATCCTTGTCTGGTTCCCGTTCTCAAGGGAAATGCTTTCAGGCTCTCTCCATTTAGAAGGATGTTGGCTGTTGGCTTTGTATAGATGCCCTTTATTATGTTGAGGAATTTTCCTTCAATTCCTGTTTTGCTGAGAGTTTTTATCATAAATGGGTGCTGGACTTTGTCAAATGCCTTTTCTGTATCAATTGATAAGATCATGTGGTTTTTGTCTTTTGTTTTATTTATATGGTGGATTACATTAATGGTTTTTCTAATATTAAACCAGCCTTGCATAAAATCCCACTTGGTCGTGGTGGATTATTTTTTTGATATATTGTTGAATTCTATTGGCTAGAGTTTTGTTGAGGATTTTTGCATCTATGTTCATGAGGGATATAGGTCTGTAATTTTCTTTTTTTGTGATGTCTTTACCTGGTTTTGGTATCAGGGTATGGTGGCTTCATAGAATGAGTTAGGTAATGTTCCGTCACTTTCTATGCTTTGAAATACCTTTAGTAGTAGTGGCGTTAATTCTTCTCTGAAAGTTTGGTAGAACTCTGCAGTGAAGCCATCTGGGCCAGGGCTTTTTTTTGTTGGGAGTTTTTTGATTACCATTTCAGTCTCTTTTTTTGTTATGGGTCTATTTAGTTGTTCTGATTGTGTTAGTTTAGGTAGGTAGTGTTTTTCTAGGAATTCATCAGTTTCTTCTAGGTTTGCAAATTTTTTAGAGTACAATTTTTCGTAATAATCTGATATGATTCTTTTAATTTCACTTCGGTCTGTTGTGATGTGGCCCATCTCGTTTCTTATTTGGGTTATTTGTTTCCTTTCCTGTATTTCTTTAGTCAGTCTGGCCAATGGTTTATCAGTTTTGTTAATTTTTTCAAAGAACCAGCTTTTGGCTTTGTTAATTCTTTCAATTGTTTTTCTGTTCTCTAATTCATTTAGTTCAGCTCTAATTTTTATTATTTGTTTTCTTCTGGTGCCTGATGGATTCTTTTGTTGCTCACTTTCTATTTGCTCAAGTTGTAGGGACAGTTCTCTGATTTTGGCTCTTTCTTCTTTTTGTATGTGTGCATTTATCGATATAAATTGACCTCTGAGCACTGCTTTTGCTGTGTCCCAGAGGTTTGGATAGGAAGTGTTTTCATTCTCGTTGGCGTTCTATGAATTTCTTTATTCCTTCCTTAATGTCTTCTATAACCCAGTCCTTTTTCAGCAGGGTATTGTTCAGTTTCCAAGTATTTGATTTCTCTTCCCTAATTTTTCTGTTATTGATTTCCACTTTTATGGCCTTATGGTCTGAGAAGATGCTTTCTAATATTTCGATGTTTTGGATTCTGCAAAGGTTTATTTTATGACCTAATATGTGGTCTATTCTAGAGAATGTTCCATGTGCGCTAGAAAAAAAAGTATACTTTGCAGCAGTTGGGTGGAGTGTTCAGTATAAGTCAATGAGGTCAAGTCGCTTGATTGTAGCAATTAGGTATTCCGTGTCTCTGTTGAGCTTCTTACTGGATGTCCTGTCCCTCTCCGAAAGTGGTGTGTTGAAGTCTCCTACTATAATTGTGGAGGTGTCTATCTCACTTTTCAGTTCTGTTAAAGTTTGTTTTATGTATCTTGCAGCCCTGTCACTGGGTGCATGAATATTTAATATGGCTATATCTTCCCGGTCAACTGTCCCTTTAATCATTATGTAGTGTCCTTCTTTATCCTTTGTGGTGGATTTAACTGTAAAGGCTATTTTGTCAGAAATTAATATTGCTACTCCTGCTCTTTTTTGCTTATTGTTTGCTTGATATATTTTTTCCATCCTTTGAGTTTTAGTTTGTTTGTGTCTCTAAGTCTAAGGTGTGTCTCGAGAATAAGGTATTTTTATGGAATATTCTTCAAAACCGTCTCTCCCTTCTAAGGCTTTCTCTTCCCTTACCACAGTCACCTCCTAGAAGTATCTCTTTCATCCAAGCAGCATAAGGCCCCCATCAAGAAACAAAGGGTCTAAAAAGCTATATATTCCCATATGTAAAATAAAGTTCCATAAATACTTGTTGTTAGGTGCCATCCAGTCAGTTCTGACTCATAGTGACCCTGTGTACAACAGAATGAAACACTGCCCAGTCCTGCTCTGCCCTCACAATCATTGTTATGCCTGAGCCCACTGTTGTGGCCACTGTATCAGTCCATCTTATTGAAGGTCTTCCTCTTTTTCGCTAACCCTCTATTTTACCAAGCATGATGTCCTTCTCCAGGGACTGGTGCCTCCTGATAACATGTCCAAAGCGTGAGGTGAAATCTCACCATCCTTGCTTCTAAGGAGCGTTCTGGCTGTACTTATTCCAAGACAGATTTGTTTGTTCTTTTTGCAGTCCATGGTATATTCAGTATTCTTTGCCACAGTTCGAATGCATCAACTTTTCGGTCTGCTTTATTCACTTTCCAGCTTTCACATGCATATGAAGTGATTGAAAATACCATGCCTTGAGTGAATCAGGTGCACCTTAGTCCTCAGAGTGACATCTTTTTCACACTTTAAAGAGGTCTTTTGCAGCAAATTGACCCAATGCAATTCATCATTTGATATCTTGACTGCTGCTTCCATGGGCATTGATTGTGGGTCCAAATAAAATGAAATCCTTCACAACTGCAATGTTTTCTCCATAAATACTAACTTTAGTTAAAACATACATTGTCAAAAAATTACAGAACTAAACAGTTACTGGAGGCTAGCGGACCACTCTAGTTCTTTTAGTGTTGTTCGCGGTAAAGCACAGAAGATGTTTGTCATCTTATCTGACAATACTTTCTGGAATTTAATCTCTGATTCTTGAGGGGTGGTGATAAGGGGTGAGTAGGAGAAGAATCTGGGATAGCATAGGTGTTTGCGTAGTCATTTAAACAACAACAGCTGTTGTCTTCCTGGTATCTATAAATAATCTAGAATAATACAAACTCTGAAAGTTTTACAAAAATATTAGCGTAAAAGAGCCATAAAGAATTAATTTTAGTGACCAGCTGCTTTGTGAGTCAGTACAATTAGAGTGGAATCAATTGCATTTTATATGGAGCTTGTTGTTGAGTGACAAGGGCCTGGACAGAGTCCTCAATACCAAGACGATTTGAAAACCAAGAAAGTAGTATTTCAAGTGCACAGATGTAGGTCGTGCTCCTCTTTGAGAATTTTCTCTTAAATGAACATTTTAATGGGGTTTCAGATCAACAGTATCAGACTGGAAATAGTGAGTTATAATAATTTGGCTGCTCTGTGCTGTAGCACAGCTAATATCGTGAGAAAGGATCTGAATGCATCATTTCTTATTTAAGAAGTCAAAAGCATGTCAATTCTGCTAATATTTTTGGAACCTTGCAGCATTGCACTGTACAGTCAAAGAGGCATCATACACCTTTTTGTGTTTCCCTTCTCCTTTTCCCCATTCCTCTCCTGCTCTAAGCTTTCCAACCCAAGAGGAAAAATGTCCATCTAAAGTGACTTTCAGTTTATATTCTTAATCCTTGCTTTCCTTTCTCTCTGTCTGTAGAGACTTGCAAAGCCTTCAGGAGAAAGAAAACCCACCCACTGCAGCCTGCTTAGAACTTAGATCATGATTCTTGCGTGCTTCTTGATCTTTAAATGCAGATACACCCAGATAATCTTCCAATTGCCTGGTGTTTGATCTTCCGCAGGTACAGAGAAACATCCTGGAATAGACAAAGATGTGCTCTGTGACAGCAGACGGTTGGCATGCTTGTCCACGTTTGAATGAGTACGTGTGTTCTGGAAGCAGGAGACAACGTGTTTCTCTTTATTCCTGTGATGTTATGATTAACTTAATTTCCTGGCTGAGCGTTAAGGAGTCAACTCTTTTTACTTCAACGCCTGTATTTGAAAATGTTCTCAAGATCAGATCAGTATGTCTCCTTAGATTAGGTAGGAGAGTGCCCCTTGACTGAATATCATTTAATGGGATTTTGGATTTAGAGTGTTGAAGTTTTGCAGGGTCAGTATTTCTGGTACATATGGCAAGTACTTTTTGAAAGTGTAAGAGAGCGATCCAGTGTCAAGATAATAGTTCTGTAGATTCGTGGTTTTAATGTGCAGAACTGCCTCATTTTCTTACAATCTGTTTTCCCCCAATAAAGAACATATAACAACAGCACAGCCTCAGAGAACTCTGAGATCCAGTTATTGGAGTTCAGGTTAGACCCAGCTTTGCTGTGTTCAGGGTAACTTGTTTAGGTGCAACTAGGGAAGGAAAAAAAAAAAAAAAGATCTCTCTCCAGGTACATGAATTCTTTCTAGGAAGGATGGATGACTGCCTTTTATGTTTTTAGACTATGATGTGTTGAGTTGTTTGGTTGGTTGAATGTATGTATTATTAGAATTTATACAGATATCAGTGATTTTTTTTCTTTTTTGGCCCATCTGGTGAGCAGACTAGGTAAAAATTTTAAAAATACCATGATAACAGCAATGAAAAAGAATATCAGCACAGTACACCAGTCAGCATTTCTCCAACAGTAACATGTTATTATGAATATGCCATGGACTGCCAGAAGAGGGAACAAATCTGTCTTGGAAGAAGTACAGCCAGAATGCTCTTTAGAAGTGATGATGGTGAGACTTTGTCTCACATACTTTGGACATGTTATCAGGAGGGCTTTGTCCCTGGAGGACGACATCATGCTTGGTAAAGTAGATGGTCCGGGAAAAAGAGGAAGACCCTCAACGAGATGGGTTGATACGATGGCTCCAACAATGGGCTCAAGCATAACGATTGTGAGGATGGCGCAGGACTGAGCAGTGTTTTGTTCTTTTGTACGTAAGGTCGCTATGAGTCAGAATCGACTCAGTGGCAGTTAACAACAGCAACGTGTCATCATATTCCAATATTGCCTAAGAGAATCCTAAAATAATTGAAGGGCAGAGGTGCAAGGAGTTTACAAAATGTGAGACAGGATATCTTAGTCTGGGTTTTGTCTTTCCTTCTAGAAAATACCCCCTGAGCTTGCATTTCACCAGCCTGGCTCTCGGTGTTCACTGGTTTATGGAAGCCTGTCCCTTTCAGAAGGATGGTCTGTGTGAAGGACAGGCCATATTTCACAAACATACTGAGCCTGAACTGGTATGGATTGACCTGGCTTTAAGAAATGACAAGTCAATGGATTTGAGTGATTCCATGCATTTCAGGTTTTACAACTATTGTTGTTAGGTGCCATCGAATTGACTCTGATTCCTAATGACCTTATGTATAATAGAATAAAATGTTGCCCAGTCCTGTGCCATCCTCACAGCTGTTGCGATGTTTGAGCCTATTGTTGGAGCCACTGTGTCAGTCCATACCATTGAGGGTCTTCCTCTTTTTCTCTGACCCTCTACCTTACCAAGCATGATGTTCTTCTCTAGGGATAGGTCCTTGGGTGACATGTCCAAAGTCTCACCATCCTTATGCTAAGAAGCATCCTGGCTGTACTTCCTCTAAGACAGCCTATTACTAATATTAAATCTTTATCCATCTTATGTAAAGTAGACTTAATGTGATTGATTAAACTTAACAAGGAATGAAGTTGGTCCAAAGTACATAGGATTTTTTTCTGCATAATCAGAATTCTTTTGGCTGAAAGTAACAGAAAACCAACTCAAACTGCTCGGTAAAGAAAACGTAAAGAAGTTATTGTGCTACACAACCAGAAGGCAAGGTGCAGCTTGCTTCAGGCATGGCCAGATCCAGGGGCTCAGAATGTTATCAGGGCTCTGTTTCTCTGCTCCCTTGGTCAGGCTATCTTGACATGATGGTCAAGAAGTCCATTGGCATCTCCAGACTCACACATTTTCAGCTTTGCAACCCTACAGGAAAGATGCCATCTCTCCCAACACCCTGCAGGAATGTCTTGGGGTGGAGTCCAGTTGGCCTGGATTTGTCACGTGCCTATACCTGACCTAATTTCTGTGGCCAGACTTGACCCTTATACATGTTCCTGTGGCTGTGGGCGGGGCCACACCTACCTCCACTACTTACCATAGTGGGGCTATGTTACCAGCAGAGGAGGAAGGAGTATGGGATAGGAAAAAAAAAATGGATGTGCCAGGACATCAGTGTTGAAACTGCAAAAATAGAATCTGGGTCAGATACAGTCTTAAAAGGTATTCAACAGACTTTTATATATAATTGTATAATACAGAGGGCTCTTTCCTAGGAAGTCTGGAGAATACTAGAAGTATAAGAAATAGGTCCTGTCCTTTGGGAGCTTGTGTTCCAGTGAATTCATCCAGCAGACATTTTACGGAGGCCCTGTAATCCATTGAGTCACTTATGCGGTCATTTCTGAATATGCATTGAACCATGCCAGGCACTGTTCTAGGTGCTGGTTATACAGTGGTGAGCACCACTGTAGAGCTTGGACTAGTGGAGGGTCCTGTTAGGGGCTCTGGAATCTCACAGTCCCACCTTCCAGTCTAGTATAGTGCTTCTCCGGCATCGGTGTGCATCCCAGAAGGGCAGCCCAGGACCCTGCAGCATCAGCATCTCCTGGAGCTTGTCATGGAGACTCTCGGGCTGCATTCACATGCCAGAGTGCTGAAGCAGAGTCGGCATTTGTACAAGGCCCTCAGGTGGTTCACGTGCACCTGAGGCTCTAGTCTAGTTCAAGGGCCAGCAAACAAGTACCCCTGGACCAAATCCAGCCCATCACCTGTTTTGATAAATAAAGTTTTATTGGGGCACAGCCATGCCCATTGGTTTACATATCACCTATGGCTGCATTCTCGCTACAATGGCAGAGTTGGGTAGTTGTGACAAAGCCTGGTCCTCAAAACCTAACATGTTTACTAGATGACTGTCTTAGTTACCTAGTGCTGCTATAACAGAAATACCACAAGTGGATGGATTTAACAAAGAGAAGTTTATTTTCTCACAGTTTAGGAGACTAGAGGTCTGAATTCAGGATGCGAGCTCCAGGGGAAGGGTTTCTCTCTCTGTCAGCTCTGGGAGAAGGTCCTTGTCATCAATCTTCCCAGGTCTAGGAGCTTCTCAACGCAGGGATCCTCGGTCCAAGGGACACACTGCTCCTGGGTTTTATTTCTTGGTGGTATAAGGTCGCCCTACATCTCTCTGCTCGCTTCTCTCATGTCTCAGAAGAGATTGGTTTTTAAGACACAACCTCATCTTGTAGACTGAGTCCTGCCTCATTAACATAACTGCCACTGATCTCACGTCATTATCATCATAGAGGTAGGATTAACAACACATAGGAAGATCACATCAGATGACAAAATGGTGGACAGTCACATGATACTGGGAATCATGGCCTAGCCACGTTGACACACATTTTGGGGGGACAAAATTCAATCTGTAACAGTGACTCTTTACAGAAAAAGTCTGCTGACCCCTGTTGTAGTAGATAGGAGAAACTCAGAAGCAGGTCCACATACATGCAGCACGAGGCCCTCCACCTCACAAGGGCTCCACAGTTGATTTAATCCTCTGCTGTCACTGATTTTGAAATTCTTATTAATTATGAACAAGAGGCACCCCGTTTTCATTTTGCACTGGGCCCACAGTTACATAGCCGATCCTACTGGTAAGAAAATAATCCTGTTAGCCTAGTGAGTACCAAGCTACAGGTATGCACGGGGCGATGAAGGAGGGTGAGTCCCCCGACACTAGAGGGGGTCAGATGAGGCTCCTGCAAGTTGATCCCTGAACCTTGAGGGATGAGGAATTTTCCAGAAAGTCGTCACCCATGAAGACAGGACACAAAGGGGGCAAATGCTTTCAGATATGAGTAGTAGAACACACAACCCAGAGTGGCTTCACCAGTGAGGAGTTTATCATCTCATGTAATCAGTCTTCCAGAGATGGGTACTTCTAACCAGTTGCATCCAGTTGACCCTGACTCATGGCGCCCCCATGTGTGTCAGATTAGAACGTGTTCTGCAGGGCACTCAGTGGCTGATTTTTCGGAAGTAGATTGCCCGACCTTCTTCCAAGATGCCTCTGGGTGGACTTGAACCCCCAACCTTTTGGTTAACAGCCAAGCACATCAACTGTTTGTACCCCCAAGGGACTCCAGTGTTGGTTAATGCAGCAGCTGGGCAGCACCAGTCTTCAGAGGCCACCTGGGCCTCCTTCTCAGTCACAGGCGATGGCAGCCATCACACCTTCACCCAACAGTGTCTAACTGTAAAAGGAAGACTTGTTTCCTCCCCTTCATTGCTCTTTTCACAAGAAAACCGTTCCAGAAAGCTCCCCAGCACACTTCCCTCAGATCTCATTGGCCAGTTTGGGTTACAGTGGTGGGGGGATCTGCCATTTGCAGCCTCCATTGGGGAAGGTCTGCTCTGCCATGTGGAAGGAGGACCAGAGATAGTAGCTGGAGGCTCAGCAGCCAACCCGTCTGTCAAAAGCAGCTGACAGTGGCTGACTCTGTTGCAAGAAATCATAGTAGAATTCCTTTAGCTCCTAGGTGAACTTCTGAGGGCATTAAGAGATGATTTGGTTCACAAAAATATCTGATTTCCTCAATTTCTCCAAGAATACATATACCACGGAAAGTAAGGCCCATCCATAACAGCTAGACCCCGAGAGAGGACGAGGGCATATCGTGGTTTCTGTGGGTCACACCCTCTGTGGCTAAAGTTATGAAACTTATTTAAAGAAAAGAAAACAAAAAGGCACTGCTGAGCATTTTCTGAGGAATTTGTGGGAGTGGGGAGAAAAACTGTACCTCGAAAGACACTTGGTCAGAACCTGTCAGATAAGTAAAGGATACTGAGGGTGTGTTTGTGAAGCTTGATTTCTTATGTGAAGATTGAATGCCTCTTCAGGAAAATGGCATTTGATGCTTTGGTAGGCTTTACGCCTAGATCATTTTTCTCATTGACTTCTGTCTTTTCGCATGTTTATGTTTCTATATTTGTTCAAAAAGGACGTCTGAAATCTGTAAAACATCATTTTTCTTGGCTGAAGCACCTACATTCCACGCAGGAATTCCACCATACTTGCTTTTTTTAAAATAAAGTTAAAACGTCTGTGGCAGTATTTACCTTAAATATGATTTTACTTACAATCGAACCGAGATATTTTTTTCTCCCTCAAACTGCCATTCTTTTGAATAAATGTTGATAGGATGATATAAAAATATTACTATGCCTATCAAATAAAGAATAGTTTCTAGTTTACTGTAGCGAATCACTCCTATGATTGCTATACCAAAAAAAAAAAAAGTTGCCATCAAGTTGATTCCGACTCATAGTGACCCTATAGGACAGAGTAGAACTGCCCCCATAAGATTTCCAAGGAGTGACTGATGGATTCAAACTGCCAACCTTTTGGTTAGCAGCTGAATTCTTAACCATTGCGCCACTAGGGATCAGATAAAACTCTTGCTCCTGTTAAGTATTAAGATTAGATGCATTAACGTCAAGGAGCCCCTGGGCTGTGCCATTTGGTTAACATGCTCAGCTGCTAACTGAAAAGTTGGAAGTTCAGGTCCACCCAGAGGCCCCTCAGAAGAAAGGCCTGTTAATCTGCTTGCCAAAAATCAGCCATTAAAAACCCTACAGAGCACAGATCTACTGTAATGCACATGGGGTCACCATGAGTCAGAATGGAGTAGGTAGCAACTGGTTTTTTGTTTGTTTTATTAAGGTCAGAAACATTCATGTTAGAAACAAATGTTCTGCATGGTTTCTTACCATGTTAACAACACGACGGTTACTATCTCCATAGCTCCATTTTCCTTGCTAGCTCCTTACCTGTTTAAAACTAGGTAGTCTTTGAGCACCCGAACTTACACAAAGGACCCCTGATTGCAAGGAACCAGTTTGGACGTTGGTACATAATTTCCTGTACATTCTACCGTCTCTACCTGAGTGACGCGAAAGAAGATGGCCTGAGTGATTTGAGGTATTGTGTCTCTACCTGGCCTTTGGGGAAACGGGAGAGCAGCATTTCAGAGATGCCTGGGTCAGCGAGCCCCCAGTCACGGGGGGAGCCTTGCACAACTGCAAAGCCACGTGACTTCTGTAGGCATTCTGTGACGACGAGCATTTTGTTGAAGCAAAGTGCTTTTTCCCTCTCAGCCGCAGTGAAGTTGCCTGTTGCAAGCAGCTTGTGTTTTCAGTTGAAGGTTTTGCCTCAGAGTTCAACTGCAATTTTACTTCCATTGTCGTCTTGAATCTGTAATTTTGAGAGAAAGTTTTTAAAAATATCTCCTCTCAACTCAAGCAATTATTCTAACTTCAGAGTGACCTTTATTTTCTCCTGGCTTAGTGGGGGAAAAAAAAAAACAACTCGAGCACTTTGGGGTTTTTCAAACCCTCAGATTACAGGGTGGTGTACCGTACCTCAAGATGAAGAGGAAGATTTCCAGACTTCGTAATGTCGTTGGATAATCATTAAATTTATATAAAATTACAGTTCAGCAAACTTAAGGGCGGGTCAAAAGAGGTAAAAATGGCAATAACCAGAAAGGTCAAAATCTGGAATCAATTAACTGAAAACAAATTAACCAACCATTATGGCATGCCTTGTTGATTTTTCTAAAGATCTTGGAATAAAGCAGAAGTGCTCGGCAGGTACTGACCGCTGTAAACCCACGTGAAGGCGTTGTGGGGCAGAATTTCACCACACGGGCAGATCCCTGGTCACAGCCAAGAGGAAAGTCCAGCTAAGGTGGTGGAAGTTATGGTCGACTGTGGCAGATTTCAAAAGAGGAACAAATGCAAAGAACCAGGAGGGTTCTGGTATTTAGACACCATGTGATTTGGACCCCAGAACTTTCCCACTGTATAAATTCTGTCATTCTGTCATTTCAGATGTAAAGGGCTACCTGTTTATTTCCCTAACAGACTGTAACGCTAGTGAAGTCAGTTCTGACTCATGGCAACCCCCTATGTTACAGAGTAAAGCTGTTCCATAGGGTTTCCTTGACAGTAGTCATTACAGAAGCAGATTGCCAGGCCTTTCTTTCGTGGTGCTGCTGGGTTACATACCTATTAAACCCGCATATGGCCTCCTCACCTAACAGGTGTCTTTGCCCAAGGTCCTCTTCTAGCTCACAGACTCAGTGTTGCCTCTCTTTGGTCTCTGTGTCCATCAGTGTATGCCCCCTTGTCTCCAGAGCTTTGCCATTTCTCTTCCTCGTATACCTGACAGTTGTCCACGTCTTGTTGGGTTGCTCTGAAAACAGTATCTGGCTCTGTCCATTGTCCCTGCTGCCATCTTGTCCAGTCACCACTTCCGGGCCCTTGCTCTGCTCTGTCTTGTCCATTCCCACCGTGGTGTCTTTCCTGAAATGCCCGTTTTCCTGTCATTCCATTGATGAAAACCTTCTTGCCTGGAGGGAAGTCTGACTCCAGCTGATGCTCCTGCTCTTCCCCAACCGGGCCCAGCCTTCCTGTCTAGTCTTACCTCCCAACACCACCCATCCAGGAACCCTGTGCCCTACCCAGACTGATCTACCTGCTGTTTCCAGAACATTCCATGCACATTTACAATATCTGAGTCTTCACTCACACCATCGCTCTTGCCTTGACTTGATGTGTCCACCCACTCCCATCCCCAAGATACACACAAATATCTAAGTCCTGTCAGCTTTTCAAGGTCTATCTCAAAGCCACACATTCTAGAGTCTCTTTCTCTGGAGCCTTGAGAACTCCAGCCACTGGGACCCCACTTTCCTCTGAACGTCTGTGAACCATTTAGTGCTTATCGCCTGGTGCTTCATTGACGATGCCACCGCTCTTGCTTTGAATAGCTAATGTTTGTGGAGCACTTGAGTCCCTGGCTGATGCAAACGTTTGAACACTTGGCTACTAACAGAAAGGTTGGTGGTTTGAATTCCCCAGAGGTGTCTCGGAAGAATGTCTTGGCAATGTACTTCCAAAAGGTCACTGCCATCGAAAACCCTAGGGAGCACACTTCTACTCTCACACGGTGAGTCACGGGTCCGAGTTGACTCTATGGCAACTTTTTCGGTTTATGGAGCACTCATTCAGCACCATAACTGAGCACCTTGCACACAATAACTTACCGAAGTCCCACGGCAGTTCCACAAAGTCGGCACCATCATCTCCCCACGCTGAATGCCTTGCCCGAGATCTCACAGGTAAGTGAAAGATGGAGCCAAGGGTCACTTACAGTCTTCCTGACTCCAAAATTCTGGCTCTAGCCCCCGTGCTCTAATGCTTCCACTGGTCTTGGTTACCTCCCTATGTCGTAGGTTTAGTTTCCATAATTGAAGCATAAACATCTTAAATGTTGAGACGATAGCTGAACTCTTTGGTGATTCGTAAGGCATCTGATCATGTCTGAGGGTTAAAGTCATGGTCACTAGTATGTTGGCACAGTCAGCATTCAGACTTTTCAAAGAGACTGATGTTTGGGCTACTGAAGACCCTGTAGGTCCGGTACGCTTCCAGCACCTTGACCCACCCGGTCCCTATGTGAGCTCCACTGCTCTCCAGCCTCAATCGCTTGCAACTGTTCTGCCTCATTAAGTGGCTCAGGTTAAACCAGGGGTGGGAATACCCAGGAAGCAAGGCAAGGACGGCCTTACTTGTGCTTACTAATCTGTAGTCAACAATTACACATGTTTTTTACCAAATCCTATGCTTACCTTGCTCACTGGGTCATCTGTCCCTGTCAGGGATTGTAAACTTGGTGAAAAGAAGCTTGGATTCTGTAGGAAGGTGATGTGGGGTTGGGAGAGAGACAGGTAACAGCCATGCCTAGAAGCAGAATCTTTGTTGTGCTGGAAAAAATGTGGAATTGTTCACTACAAATGACCTGGTAAGCACCGTGCTTACCTTGCCTATTGGATAATCCACCCCTGTGGACGGCGATGTTTTGTTTTTTGTGCGGGGTGGGGAGTGAGGGGTTGGATCCTGCCTGGAAATGCTAGCCAGCACAATATGCTCCTTCATAGCACGGTGAACCAGTGTACGAGCACTGTCCTTCCTACTAAGCTGGATCGCTTAGACCATAAGGTGTGTGGGAGACCCCATCCATATACCATCTATGACTCCATCAGGTGCCTGCATTTAGTGCGAGAGTTGACCAGGCCATCTCCTGTTTTTATTAGTCAATTGTTTGACCATAAAGCATTGCTCCGATCAGATAGTTACTGCCTAAGTTTATTACTGGAACGAACCTTAATTCTCATCTCAAGATATGTGTAATCTCAGTTAGTTACATGGGGTGGGGGGGGCAGCGTAACTTTTTTACAAGAATAAATTCTCATTGTTCCATTATCATGGAATGTTATTAGCATGTGGGTAAACTTTTTATGTTTTATTTCTTTTTATGTATTTCATGGATGATTTAAAATGTTTTTGTTTTTCTCTAATGAAAAACTAATGTATGGAAATCTATTTAAAAATGAAAACTTGGTTTGGTTTAGATTCATGAGACATATGGTTTTATGAAGTGTCCCGGGCGGAGTACTAGTAGCTTTCACGTCAACACAGGGTCATTTGATACTTGGAACACGTGCCACTGATAACAGCCGGTTCCTCTAGTGCCATCCTGTCCGGTGGGGTGGGGGTGGGGGAGAGCCTCTGGGCAGGGGGTGGGAGTAGAGATGTGGGTGGGACTTTAATGGACCCTCCCCTGCCTCCATGGGCCCCATAGACATGTTGGTGGAATACCAACCTGTTAGCTGGGAACCAGGAAGGGCTATTGACTCAACAATCCATTACATCATGTGTTGTTACTGAGGAGGTTGGTTTATCAAGATTATTACTGGCTGTCATACCTCAAACGAGATCCACAACAAGCAGATCCGATTGTTGGTGCCACCCTAACGTGGGCCATTTCAGCCAGCCTGGTTAGTCCTGCTTGTCACAAACCAGGACAACGATTAGACTGGTTATTTACCAGCGTGGCCTTGGTTGCCTCACCCTCGCAGGCTGTGATCTGGGAAGTTAGCGATTTCCACTGTCATGATCTGGGCACTTGAAATTGCTTTTTCTTACATTCCACTGAATCATTCAGATAATTGCCCCAACCCAAATCTTCATCTGCTTGGTCTAAACGCATGGGGGCCCTCAGCCTGGTAAGAAGGCAGTTGGAAAGTCAGATGGAGGATTCAATTAAATAGCACCTCTTATTTTTAGAGCACAAAAGCTCAGCACACAGAGCAGCAGGCCCCCCTGACGGAAAACACCGGGACGTACAGACCTCCTGCTCCAGCCCTTGCGCTTTGATATCAGATCTGTGGTAATAAAACGGGACATGTTTTTGATATATGCGGGAAAGACATTGCTCCCCCTCTCAGGAAATGGGCTTCTCTTTTTCACCACAGCTGGATGTTTCAAATGCGAATAAATCGCCAGGAATTTGGCAGTAACCATATATTCATAAATACACATGAAATTTGGTGGGGTTTAAAGAAAAATAGAATTGAAAGAGCATATTGTTAAGGTGAAGCCCAGACATACCTTGAGAAGTAAAATAAGTTTGTTTCTTAAGGGTTGTTCATTTGCTGTGGGAGGGTAGGTGCTAGGCCGTGAGAGGCAGAGAACCTGGGGCCTGGGCACCGAGGGTGCAGAATCTCTGGCCCAGAAATAGAGGTGACTGGGTGAACAGTCAGCAAGGAGGCTGTGCTTGTCCCAGTTGCACATTTTGCCTTCGCAAACCAGATGGCAAACAGTCCCTGCCAGGACCAGTGGGCCGGGGAACATCTGGCCCCTTCTGATGGCATCCTTTCAGGGGCTGGGCACAGATCCGGCGTGGGGGAGGCGGAACTTGCTTGGTCCTGCTGACCCCTCTTCTGGTGGCATAAATCTGTCATCTGACACTCCATTAGACCCCTCTGCAGATAGTGTGACTCCCCCTGGGCCATGGCGGGGTTGAGATTACATCTCTGAGAAGCATCTGTTGAGGCTGTAGATCATGTGGCATCTGCCAGCCATGAGTTGGTCCCCTCCGTCCCCTGTTTGCAGACTGTGAGCCCAGGCGCACCAGGAAGGCTGCAGGCTCATGGGGGCCGTGGCGGGGGGGTCTGCTCCGAATCAGGGTGATCAGGCTGGATTTAAAGCTGGCCCGCCCATGGAGGAGGCTTCATTTGCATCTTCACACTTCTTACAAATCAGAGATGTTAACTTTGGACGTGTGACATCGTGTCAGACGGATAAAGTGCAGTGCACATGAAAGCCCTGGTCCTTCTCCACCCTCAGCGGTGGTACGTGGAGGGTGATGTCAGCTCCTACATGGCGGAGAACGTTGAGGCGTTCCAGATGCCCTCTGCACCCCAGGCTCCCAGGCTTATAGTGTCCTTGCTCCTTCTCCATCTGTCTTTCTCCTGCCTCCCGAATGCACTCCCATCAGCATGGCCTCTGTAGCTCCTGCCACTCACGCATTTCCATTGAGCCTTCACAAGTAACGATATTCCTCTTGTCCCTGCTAATGCTCGGGTCCGGCTCTTGCCCCCGCCCCCCCACTTAGGAACTGCCCACTTTGCTGCTCATCCGTGTCGCCCCCACCGCCAATTTGAGGCAAGCCCGTGGAGCCATGGGGCAGTTATACTACATTTCCTAAGACCCTTCATGCCCCTCTTTCCTCAAACCTCCAACACTCTTTCCTAGTCAGAACTTCCACAAGTCCCTTCCCTGTGTCCACCCCTGCCCACATCCGTGTCCTGCTGCCTTGCTCCTGGTACTGTGGGTGAGCAGCCTGCCTTGTGCCCCAGGTCCCATCCCTTCTCACCTTCATGGGGGCATTGCTCCAACAGTTCTCCCCGCCCTCCTGGCATCATCAGGTTTTGTCTCTGCCCTTCTGCCTGGATCACCCCCAGCAGCACGGTAACACTCTGATACCAGAATGCTCCTTAGAAGCAAGGGTGGTGAGATTTCAGTTCATTTACTTTGGACATGTCATCAGGAAAAACCAATCGGTAGCAAAGGACATCATGTTTGGTAAAGTAGAGGGTTAGCAGAAACAAGGAAAACCTACGATAGATGGATTAAGTCAATAGCCACAACAAGGGACTCAAACAGACCAAACATCATGAAGATGGTACAAGACTGAGCGGTGTTTTTTCTGTTTTACATAAGGTTGCCATGTGTCGGAGCCGACTGGAAGGCAACTAACAACCACGACGACATCCCACGTTGTTAAAAATGAACATTCCTTCATTCCTCATGCACCTCTAGCTGCTGTCTTGTTCATCTACTCCTGTTCCGAGCAAGCCTGCTCCATCCCCAGCCCTCACCATCACCAGTTCCTTCCCTGCTCTTCTCATTTACTCCCATTGCTCTGCCAGAACAGCTCTCACTAGGTCACTGATGGATCAGCTGCTAACTGAAGTCCATCCAGAGGCACCTCGAAAGAAAGGCCTGGCAACCTACCTCTGAAAAATCAGCCATTGAAAACCCTAAGGGGCAGAGTCCTCCTCTGACATTCATGGGATCACCATGAATCAGAATCAACTCAGCAGCTGCTGGCTTTAACGAGGGAACCAGCAGGATGACAAAGCTTGGCTCAAAGGAGAATAAAAAGGATGAAACAGGAGGGGTACTTTAGATATAAAACTGGTTAGTGTCCTTCCGGGCAATAAAGCTGTAACTTTAAAAAAAAAAAAAAAAGCTGTAACTTTAGGGAGTATATTTTCCACTAGGTAGAAATCCTTCTTGCAACTTATCAGTCTTTTCCAAGTTAACATCCAGCTTTATAGTATCTGGTCCCTAATCAGTAACCAAAAAACCAAACCCAGAGCCGTCGAGTCGATCCTGACTCACAGCGACCCTACAGGACAGAGTAGAACTGCCCCACAGAGTTTCCAGGGAGCGCTTGGCGGATTCGAAGTGCTGACCCTTTGGTTAGCAGCCGTAGCACTTAACCACTACGCCACCAGGGTTTCCTCCCTAATCAATAATCAATAGCAGATAGTAAATGAACCCAGACAGCATCCGCTAGATTAAGAATCAGCGCACGTTCTCTGCAAAGATAGTAAATATCTTCGCCTTCGCTGCCATGCGGTCTCTGTTCCCAGCGTTCAGCTCTGCCACTGCAGTACAAAAGCAGCCACGGATAATCCCAGGACAAATGGGTGTCGCTGAGTTCCGGTAAAATGTTATTTACAAAAAGCAGGCCACTGATGGCAGTTTGCAGACCTCTGTCTGAGATAGATACATTGAGATAGATTGATACACAGTTACCGTAAGTGTCCTGCCTTAGATTCAAACAAGATTATCAAATTCCACCTCGTTGGAAGAGGCATCTGAGGATTGCTTTCTGGCAGAATTTTGGGGCATCTGAGGTCTAATTATCCTATTTGGACAAACAAAGCATGAAGATATTTCATACCACCCTGAATTCTGTAAGCATGTAAACAGGCACTATCCAGAAGGGTGTTATTAAGGCCAAAATACAGAAATATTATATATAGAACCAGATCTGAGGTTACATGTTTCTTAAACTTAGTGTGAGCAGTTTTGTTTCAACAAAGCCAGTTCTCCGTTAGCTTAAATTAATATGGTTCACTTGAGTGTCTTAGCTTTGTAGTTTCATTTGTATTTCATTTGTAACTTTGTTTCGGTTTGTATAAGCACTATAAGCACACATGTGGGGGTGGCACACACAGTTTGCTCTCTGCTACTACCTAAGGTTTGTGGTTTGAACTCACCCACTGGCACTCAGGAAGAAAGGCCTGGCTATCTGTTTCTGTAAAGATTACAGCCAACTGTAAAACATGGGTCACTCTGAGTCAAAACTGACTTGGTGGCAACGGTTTTATACCTAGTTTTACACTTACGTGCAATAATAGTGTTAGAATAAGAATAGTGTAGGTCAGTAGCGGGGGTTTCTGAGCAGTGGAGAATCTTTCTCTAAGCACTGCCTTCAACCACAGGTTTTCTGTGACTGGCCCAGCAAGAATACCTGGTCTGTGTCCCGGTAAACGGCAAGGTGCACAGTTTTCTTTTTTCTCCTTTGCCTTTGATAATGCATTTCTCTCTAGTCTTCACACAGACGGGCTGGCAGCTTCCAGAAAGCGTTCTTTTCGTGTGTGTGTGTGTGTGTGTGTGTGTGTGTTTGTTGTTAGGCAACTGTGACTGTACCACAAGAAACAGAAGCACCAAGGATAGTGTGTTGTTCAAAGCGTGGTCCCTCCAGCGTGAGAAGCATTTGTTTACTTACACGGCACTGTCAGTACTCGGAGTGCTCTCGTTTTTTTTCATCATCATTTCCTGATAAGCACCTGGAGTGTTTACTGAACTGTGTCCTCTTTATTTCATAAATGTGGATTTTCCAGGAAGAGAAGCACTGAATCTAAAGAATTTTGGGTTGCACATCAGCAGGATCCCCGCATTTCAGAGTCCATCCCCCCACACAGCTTTCTCATCTGCCTCGCTCACGCTTAAGAGCAGGTGTTGTTGACGTCATTGCTGCTGTCGTTTCAGCTTTGAAAGCATCTTTCCCTTTTTCCGATTTTCTGGCTACATTTTTGTGGGTACCTGACTTGAGCTCTCACCTCACTGAGCCTTCCCTGTACAGGTCGTATGGACCTGGGCCCTATGCTTACAGGTAGCATGGACCCAAGCCATCCACATACAGGTAGTGCAGACCTGGGCCCTCCATGTACAGGTATCATGCACCCAGGCCACCCATGTGCAGGTAGCATGGATCTGGACTCCCCATGTACAGGTAGCACAGACCCTGGCCCTCCACGTTCAGGTAGCAGAGACCTGGGCTTCCCACATTCAGGTATCGCAGACGCAGGCCTCCAGCGTGCAGGTATTATGAACCCCAGCCCTCCACATACAGGTATCACATATAACCACCAGCCAAGTGTATCATTGTTTTGGTTTTCTTGGCTTTCATAAGGAGTTAAAAGTCAAAATCATTTACTGAAATGCCCTCAGCAGCAAAAAGGCACTTGATATTTCATTTGCAACATTCAATTTGTTTTTTTTATTTCATTTCCTTCACAGTTGGGGAGAGTTTAAAAAAGAGAGAGAATAAGAACCGTGTGGAGAGCAGCTCACCAAAAAGGGCCATTTCTCAGTGAACATCTCTCCTTTATTGAACCAATATTTTAAGAAGATATGTGTATAAATTTTTACCTATGTAGTAATTCCCACAATTGCAAAAGATTTTTAAATGTAAGCAGCAACCTGAACATTAGAATGAAATAATTAATATGGCAACCTTGGGGCCCTGGTGGCACAGTGGTTAAGAGCTCAGCTGCTAACCAGAAGGTTGGCAGTTCAAACCTAACAGCCACTCCTTGGAAACCCCATGGGCCAGTTCTCCTCTGTCCTGTAGGGTCACTGTGAGTTGGAATTGACTCTATGGCGATAGGTTTCGGTTTTTTGTTCGCTTATCATTAACTTGGGAGTCCCTGGGTGGTACACACAGTTAACGTGCTCAGCCACTAACCAAAAGGTTGGAGATTCAAGCCCACCCTGAGGTGCCTTGGAAGAAAGGCCTGGCAATCTACTTCCAAAAACTCAGCCCTTGAAAACCCTAAGGAGCACCAGTCTACTCTCACACAAGGGGTTTCAGTGAGTCCAAGGTGACTCAGCGGCAGCTGGTGGATTATCTTGAGCTTAAAAATAGGGCAGAGAGAAGATGTCCCTGTGACGGGGAGACAGTGGTACCAGGAGAAGATGCAGAATTTGGAATCCAGAGGCTAGGCCTGGTCTCCCACAACTCGTGGCTGTGTGGCCTTGGGGGTGCATACTCATTCCTCCAGTCTCAGCACATAGCGGCTTCTCCCAACTGTTTTGGAAATAAGGGAAAATAATACACAGATGAAAGTGTATGTCATCAGTTCTGTTGAAATGGTAGTTCGTTTAACAAGAAACTTCAGAAGTGATTTTCTCCATTCTCTATGTATTTTACCTTTCAGCTCCAGCCATCTCTGTGGCTTGTCTTCTCTGCTGTCTACTGCCTGATTCCTCCACCTTCCTCCATGTCCTAACCTCTTCCTGTTGTCTGCTCTTCCTAAGCATTGTGTGCTTCCTACCCCTCAACAGCCCAACCAGCCCTGCACTCAGCCCAATGCCTCACAAAATGGTTCCTCCCACCCTCCCACCACCCCCACCTTGGAACTGAGAAATGGGCAGGCCTTCTCCAAGAATCAGCTGGTCTCCCCAGTTTCAAGAGTCAGTGTGGTGGTTACGGACAGTAAGCTGCCCTCCGTCGCCTAGCCAGACACAGCACTTGAGGTACTGCATGACGAAGTACCATGTCACTGAAGGGCTAACCGATTTCCAAGGTAACGCTTGCTAAGAATGGTAATAGAATGTGGCTGTCCCAAGGGGATCGTAGCCGGGAAAGCCTGGCTACCGAGCATTGCACACTGTCTACTTGGAAGACAGAAGTCAAAGAAGGAGGTGGAGATGGGTCTCCCGGTGCAGACACCGCTGGCGCCTGCTAGCAGATAATGATTCTTGCCGGAATCTCTGGGAAAGCAAGGCCAAGGCAGCTGCCCTTCTCCTAGCTCTTGAGCTCCTGTCAGGCCTGGGCCATTAGCATTCCAGATCTAGGTCAGTGACTGGCAATAACAATGCACGTCTAGACAGAACATTTAACCAACTTCACTGAGCTTTGGAATGACAAGGGACATTGACAGTCACCTAGCTCACTCCCCTGGCTAATCTTTGAATATTGTTTAAAGCGTTCCCACCAAGGGTTCATTCATCCTCAGTTTGAAAACCTCCAGGGCCGGGAACTTGCTCTCATCTGTGGCAGCCTGTTTCAGGAGACACTGGTGATGCTGATATAATTATCTCTTTGCTGAACGGCCTGGGCTTTGTTTAGCTCCTTCCCACTGCTTCTCGGTCTGCTCTTTTTCACTGAAAGCCTCTTGATTCTCTCCTTGTCCCCATAGGCTGGTGTTTCTGGTCCTTTCCCCTCTGGCCTGCCATGCCCTGAACACCCCCGTTTGTCAGACCCTGTCTTTTGGGGAGCCTTGACCTATATGTAATTTTCCTTTGCAGTGCTCCCATTAAGCAAATAATAGACCACAGTTGGCTTTGTTCTGTATTTTCTAAAAGCTACCTCCCCTTTTTCCCACAAAAGCAGATGTTAATAGAACCTGGCTGTCGCAGCAATGCTCGACTCTGCGGAATAAGGGTACTGTCTTTGGAAAAGGTGTGATCACGTGCTGCTCTGGGACAGTCGGGGTCATTGCACTCAGACCGTGGGGCGCAGCCCTGGCCGCAAACAGAAATACCAGAAGGGAAAGGCCGGACAGCAGAATCACATCCTTTTAATTTTGCGTTACTATTAAAAAATGAAAATATGTTTGAACAGTGCAATGCGATAGCAACGTCTTTCCTCCTTCACAGACTTTGAATAAAAGACTCTTTCATGACTTAAAGAACAGACCAGCCAGCAAGCCGACAGCAGCCCTACCTCATTACCCACTGATACGAGCTAGGACTCAGCTCTTCATCGCCAGAACCAAATCATTGTGTAAACCTTCCTCAGTAAGATGTCAGGCGGCCTCAGTAAGATGTCAGGCCCAGAGAGAGGGGAAAAAAAGAGAGAATCCAGCCCCTGCTTTCACTCCTGTTGTTGTTGTTCGTTACCTTGGAGTCAGTTCCGACTCGTGGTGATCCCATGTGTGCAAAGTAGAACTGTTCCGTTGGGTTTCTAAGGCTGTGTCCTTTCAGAAACAGATCTCCAGGCCTGTCTTCCAAGGTGCCTCTGGGTAGGTTCGAACCGCCAACCTCTTGGCTTGTAGTCAAGTGCTTAACTGTTTGTGCCACCTAGGTCAGTGGCTTTAATTCAGTTGAAGATGGTAGGTCAGGTGGCAGTGTTGGCTTTTGTCCCTAAATCCTTGTCTTAGGCTGGGTTCTCTAGAGAAGCAAAACCTGTAAAGCATATAAATATATATGGAGATTTCTATCAAGGAAATGTCTCATGCATTGTAGAGGCTGAAACACCCCAAATCCATGGGTCAGGCTCGAGGCTTCTCCTGATTCACGTAGCCGCAAGGGCTGGCGAACCCAAGATCAGCAGGTCAGACAGCAGGCCTCTGGCTCCAGGCTGCAAAGACTGACAGATCCCAAGATTGAGAGGCAAGACGGCAGGCAAGCTGCTAGCTCAAGTCCCAAGAATCAGAGGTCAGATGAACGGGAGCCAGCTGCAGGATCCAGAGCCAGCAAAAGCCCACAAGCCTTGCCAGAAAATCCACTTATATTCAGTGCAGGCCACACCCCCAAGGAAACTCCCTTTCCACTGACTGGCTACTCACAGCAGATCCTCTCATGGAGGTGATCCCACTACATCAGATCTTATCATGGAGGTGATCACATCATTATACGACTGCCAAACTACATCATAACTGCCAAACCACTGAAAATCATGGCCTAGCCAAGTTGATGCACAACCTTAATGACCACAATCCTGCAGGTGATGTCCCTTCCCGCCCAGCTCCCCTGATGGAGGATGGTGTTGATCCTGATGTTTGTCACATGACCAGGGAGGGATGAGGTATGACAGTGGTGTCCTGTTCTCCCCATTACATGCAGAGGGCAAGGTAGATGGCTTGTCAGGACTTGAACTTTAGTTTTCCCAGGAAAGTCTTTTGACTTTTTCCATTGAGCCCAAGAGGTTTCTTTGACCTTCAGCATAGTTGTCAGCAGATAAGGTGTAAATAGGAGAGAGGGCACTCGTGGGTGGTGGCCAACAGGAACGTCAACAACTTTTGAAGGTTCCCAAATTCTAAACTTTTGACAAAACCACGTGAACTCTCACGCAGAATCCCTTCATTGTAGCCTAGAGAATGTCATTTGTAATCTGTTAAAAGTACCAGTGTTATGGATTGAATTGTCTTTCCCAAAAATATGTGTCGTAAATTCTAACCCCTAAAAAAAACCCCTATGCCTGTAATAAAAGGAGCCCTGGTGGCACAGTGGTTAAGCCCTCAGCTGCTAACCTAAAGGTCAGCAGTTTGAACCCTCCCCCTGTTGTGTGGGAGAAAGATGTGGCCATAAAGATTACAGCCTTGCAAACCCTATGGGGGCAGTTGCACTCTGTCATATAGGGTCATATGAGTTGGAATCCACTCAACAGCAATGGGTATTCCTGTGATTATAATCCCGTTTGGGAATGGATTTTTTTGTTATGTTAATGAGAGAACATTAGCATAGGATGCACTTTAAATCAATCTCTCTTGAGGTATAAAAGAATTAAACAAGCAAGGGAGAAGCAGAGATGGGGGAAGAGAGATGCCAGGCCCCATGAAGATTGCTCAGGAGCAGGAGCTCAAAGAGACAAGGCCCTTTCTCCAGAGCCAACAGAGAGAGAAAGCCTTCCCCTAGAGCCAGCACCCTAAATTCGGACTTCTAGCCTCCTAAACTGTGAGGAGAGAAATTTGTTAAAGCCACCCACTTGGGGCATTTGTGTTTTAGGAGCACTAAAGGACTGAGGCAATCAGTATTTGCCATTTCTTCATAAAAATGGGAGTATTTAAGTAAATCCTATTTGGTGATCAATGTAATAATGAATGTTTAAGCATGAAATCTGGGTAGGATTAATAAGCTATGTGCCATATTAAAAATTTAAGACACAGTGGGCTTTCTGCAGAGAACTCCTTTATTACTTAGGAAAAATATTTTTTTTTAGGTTAATTTGTTAGTATTATCTAAAAGTTGCTGATGTCACAAAACAAAGTTTAATGGCACTGAAATATAGTTTAGCAGTTTCACTTTTGTCTGGTAGTTCAATTCTGATGTGCTGTGAATTGAAACTGGGAAGACCCCCGGCCCTGGGGAGTGGGGGAGAGGGATAGACTTGGGAAGAGCTGGAACGTGTACCTGCCATGGGACGGAGCTCTGGCCATGGTCCAGCTTCCCTGACTCATGAGTTATGATGCTAGAGATTTCATGCTTTTTTTTTTTGAGAAAAGCAAGCAGAGTATAGGAATAACAATAATGTAAAAAAAAAAAAAAAAAAAGGATATTAGCCATTTCATAGTGTTACTCAATGATTTTTTAAGTGTAGGATTAGGAAATGGCTTGTGATGCCAAGTTTTTGAGTGTTAGTCATAGATTTTTTTCCAATAATTACTTGTAAATTGCTGTGACATCTGTTTGGCTTTTCAGATATCCTGTAGTTCATCTATGGATCCATCCATCCACCCATCTACACACCCACCTATTCACCCACCCACCCTCCCACCCATTGACCCACCCACCCTCCCACCCATTCACCCATCCACCCACCCATCTACCCACCTATCCATCTACCCACCCATCCATCCACCCACCCATCCATGTACCCACCCATCCATGTACCCACCCATCCACCTGTCCATCCATCCGTCCATCCATCGAGAATGGATGCCTACTGTGTGGGCTCTGGGTGAACAGCTGTTGTTTCTGCCTTCCAGGTGTTTGGGGAATGATGGAACCACATCTTATTCTTTATCTCAGTAAGGCCTTTAGCACTTAATATAGTGCTTGGGACAGAAGAGACATCTGAGAACTGTCCAAATAAATTAAGAAAGACAGATGTCATGGATTAAATTATGTCCCCCCAAAAATGTGTATATCATTTGGGCTGGGCCCTGGTTTCCAGTATTGTGTGATTTTCGTATATGTTGTAAATCCTGCCTCTGTGATGTTAATGAGGGAGGCTGGGCTGCAGTTGTGTTAATGAGGGCAGGACTCCACCCACAGGATTGGATTATGTCTAGAGGCACTTTCTTGAGATATAAAAGGCAGAAATAAGCAGAGAGACAGGGAGCTCACACCACCAAGAAAGCAGCACCAAGAGCAGAGCGCATCCTTTGGACCCAGGGTTCTTGCGCCTGACATGCTCCCAGACCAAGGGAAGACTGATGACAAGGACCTTCCTCCAGAGT
Organism: Elephas maximus indicus; assembly: GCF_024166365.1. Taxonomy (NCBI): domain Eukaryota; kingdom Metazoa; phylum Chordata; class Mammalia; order Proboscidea; family Elephantidae; genus Elephas; species Elephas maximus. The sequence continues at coordinate 76,137,042 of NC_064834.1, read as the reverse complement.
CGACAGAGAGAAGAAAGCCTTCCCCTGGAGCCGATGCCCTTATTTTGGACTTGTAACCTACTGGACTGTGAGAAAATATATTTATCTTCGTTAAAGCCATCTGCTTGTGGTATTTCTGTTATCTTCGTTAAAGCCATCTGCTTGTGGTATTTCTGTTATATCAGCACTAGATGACTAAGACAAGTAGATTCTTAAAAAGTACAGAATAAACACTTAAAGATAGGAAATATCACTTACTCGCCAGTTACGTCCTCAGACATCCTGTGCTTTAGCATTTGTGCCAAAAGGCCATTTTCACCTCTGTTTTGCTTTTCTAGGAGGGTGTGCAAGAAGCTGAACTTGCTATTATGGTTGAAATTGTGTCCCCCAATTAACCCCTGGTAATATCCGCGCACGTGACCTTGTTTGGAAATAGGGTCTTGGAAGATGCCGTCAGTCAGCATGGTAACATACTAGTGTAGAATGGGACCTGATCCAATCAGAGTGACATCTGTAAAAGGAGAAGAGACACAGGGACAAGCACAAAGAGAAGAGCAACATATGACACTGCAGCGGCAAGCTGAGAAACACCTGGAGCTAGCAGGAGGTGGGGTCCACACAAGGGGTGGTTCCCTAGAGCCTTCAGAGAAAGCATAGCCCTACCTACACCCTGATCGCAGACTGCCAGCCTCCAGAGCTCTGAGAAAATTTATTTCTGTTGTTTTAAGCTACCCAGTTATTTGTTACAGCATCCATAAGAAGCTAATACACTCACCTATCTGAAATGGTTGTCCAGGACTGGGGCGAGGCATTTTAAACTAGGGTCCTGATTGCTTGCTGCTGGGGTTCTAGTAGATTGGGCACTCCTGGGATATGAGGATGGGCTGCATTCCAGAGTAGATTGAACCAGATACATCCTGCAATAATGTAAGTCCATGATGTCCTGAGAGTGTAGACTGGTGAGTGGCTAACCCAGAGAGAGAGACCGCCTTGCGAGCAAGACCCCTCCCCTCATCTTGGAGGATGTTGTTTCTGCACCACCATGACCACTTGATTACTTTGATCATGATTGATGATCAGTTACTTTGATCCCCTCAGCAACTTTAGTATTAAGTTCAGGCTGCTCACATCCTTGCTTACCTTCTCACATAATTTCATGTACATAACATGTCTTGCAACTCTAGTGAAATTTTAAATTTTCCAAAAGCAGAATCTGATATTTCTAATCTTTTACTTCTTTCATATCCTTCACACCTCATGCAAAAGATATTTTAAAAGATGAAGAATTCAATAAATCATCAAATAAGTGAATACATGCTGGAGAATAATTTGTAGTGGGCGTTTCTTTGTTTTTGGACAAGTATGAGTCCTTTGTTAAGGACTTCCCAGCTGTAGCTGAATATATGAATATATTTTCAGCCCCTCGACTTTTTTATTAGGTGTCTACTATGTCCGAGACAGGGAGCAATGATGGCTCAGTGGTAGAATTCTCATCTTTCACGTGGGAGACCTGGGTGCCATTCCCAGCCAGTACAACTGAAACACAGCTACAGCCTGCCTGTCACTGGAGGCTTGCATGTTGCTAGGATGCTGAACAGGTTTCAGTGGAGCCTCCAGACTGAGACAGACTAGGAAAAAAGGCCTGGAAATCTACTTCCGAAAAACCAGCCAATGAAAGCCCTAGAGATCACAACAGTTTGATCCCGTTTTACGTGGGGTCACTATGAGTCGGGGGCCAACTCAGTGGATGACAACAATGCCCTAGACATACATAAGTACTTTGTGCTTTAATATAAATCTGAACCTAAATATTGGGTTTCTTCCCCCCCTACCTCTACCTCCCATATTTTCATATTTTTAAAATAGAAGAGTTCCCTACAAGCCACGTCAGAGGAAACTGGCCAGCCACCAGCAGATTAGTACATCGTAACATGGCCGCCATCCCTATCCATGCCATGTGACCAGTTGTCACCTTCGTGGGATGATTTGTATTGCCAGCACTGTGTTGGGTTGAATTTCAGTTTTGATTTGTTTTCCTAATTTCATGCTTTGAATGCCTTCAGAAGGATTAACTCTGCTGCCACCCTGAGAGAGAAAGCCATCGGGTAGGTAGCGGACTGGAAGTCACGGGCCAGGGGATGCAGATACGGCAGCAGAAACTACCAAAGTCTCTCTAGCAGATAGAGCTCCTGCCAAGCAGGAGAGGTTACAGGAACAACTCATAAGTCCAGAAGGACTGCCGCACAGGGTCTGATCTTCGACTGTTAAAAGCCTCTGGCTAATCTCTGGGTGAATCCGTGTAACATCAGTTAAGGCAAAAGCAAAGCTTCAACATGAGCCCAATAAGAACTGGAGATGAAATTCCACAATACATCTCCCTCCCGGTTCTCCACTTCCTCTGATTCTTTCTTCTTTGATTCACTTGTCTTATTTGTCTTTCATTCCCCAGCACCAAAAAAACCAAAGCTAACCCATTGCCATTGAGTCAGTTCCAACTCATCGTGACCTTACAGGACAGGGTAGAACCACCCCATAGGCTTAACAAGGCTTTAATCTTTAGAGATCATTAATATCACGTTAAGGTAGAATTTTGCTGAAGATAATTGTAAAAGGTTGCAGCAGTGCATCGATGGGAAATTACCAGAAATTCAAGCCAGGTTCAGAAGAGGACATGGAATAAGGGATATCATTGCTGATGTCAGATGGATCTTGGTTGAAAGCAGAGAATACCAGAAAGATATTTACCTGTGTATCATTGACAATGCAAAGGCATTTGACTGTGAGGATCATAACAAATTATGGAAAACATGGCCAAGAATTGGAATTCCAGAACACTTAATTGTGCTTATGCAGAACCTGTACTTAGACCAAGAGGCAGTCATTCGAACAGAACAAGGGAATACTGCATGGTTTAAAGTCAGGGCATGTGTCAGGGTTGTGTCCTTTCACGATACTTATTCAATCTGTATGCTGAGCAAATAATCCAAGAAGCTGGACTATGTGAAGAAGAACAGGCATCAGGATTGGAGGAAGACTCATTTACAACTTGCAATATGCAGATGACACAACCTTGCTTGCTGAAAGCAAAGAGGACTTGAAGCACTTACTGATGAAGATCAAAGACCATAGTCTTCAGTATGGATTATACCTCAGCATAAAGGAAACAAAAATCTGCACAACTGAACCCATAAACAACATCATGGCAAATGGAGAAAAGATTGACGTTGTCAAGGATTTCATTTTACTTGGATCCACAATCAACACTCATGGAAGCAGCAGTCAAGAAACCAAACAGCAAGTTGCACTGGGCAAATCTGCTGCAAAAGACAACTTGAAAGTGTTTTAAAAAAAAAAAAGCAAAGATGTCACTTTGAAGATTAAAGTGTGCTTTTTGACCCTAGCCATGATATTTTCAGTCACTTCAAATATATGCCAAAGCTGGACATAATGAATAAGGAAGACCAAAGAAGAATTGATGCATTTGAATTATGGTGTTGGCAAAGAATATTGAATATACCATGGACTCCCAGAAGAACAGACAAATCTGTCTTGGAAGAAGAACAGCCAGACTGCTCCTTAGAAGCAAGGATGGCAGGACTTCATCTCATGTACGTTGGACACGTTACCAGGAGGGACCAGTCCCTGGAGATGGACATCATCCTTGGTAGAGAGTCAGCAAAAAAGAAGACCCTCAAGGAGATGGATTGACACAGTGGCTGCAACAATGGGCTCAAACATAGCAATGATTGTGAGGATGGTGTAGAACCAGGCAGTGTTTCATTCTATTATACATAGGGTCGCTGTGAGTCAGATTTGACAACACTACAACATAAATGGCTACTACACACGTGGACCTCACCAGATGGAATACACAGGAATCATATTGACTATATCTGTGGAAAGAGACTATGGAAAACTCAGTATCATCAGTCAGAATAAGACCAGGGACTGACTGCAGAACAGATCATCAGTTGCTCATATGCAAGTTCAAGTTGAAGCCAAAAAAATTAGAACAAGTCTACCAGAGCCAAAGTACGACCTTGAGTATGCCGTACCTTAATTTAGAGATCATCTCAAGAATAGATTTGACATGTTGAACACTAATGACCAAAGACCAGACAAGTTGTGGAATGACATCATACATGAAGAAAGCAAGAGGTAATTAAAAAGACAGGAAAGAAAGACCAAAATGGATGTCAGAAAAGACTCTGAAACTTGCTCTTAAATGTCAAGTAGCTAAAACAAATGGAAGAAATGATGAAGTAAAAGAGCTGAACAGAAGATTTCAAAGGGTGGCTCGAGAAGACAAAGTGTTATAATGAAATGTGCAAAGACCTGGAGTTAGAAAACCAAAAGGGAAGAACACACTCAGCATTTATCAAGCTGAAAGAACTGAAGAAAAAAATTCAAGCCTCAAGTTGCAATATCGAAGGATTCTATGGAGAAAATATCAGATGACGCAGAAAGCATCAAAACATAGAAGGAATATACATAGAGTCACTATACCGAAAAGAATTGGTCAACATTCAACCATTTCAGAAGGTGGCATATGACAGAAACCAATGGTAGTGAAAGAGGAAGTCCAAGCTGCACCGAAGGCAGTGAGGAAAAACAAGGCTCTGGGAATTGACAGAACACTAATTGAGATGTTTCAGCAAACAGAGGCAACACTGGAAGCACTCGCTCACCTTTACCAAGAAATCTGGAAGACAGCTACCTGGCCAACTGACTGGAAGAGATCCATATTTATGTCTATTCCAAAGAAAGGTGATCCAACCAAATGTGGAAATTATTGAACAGTATCATTAAGAATTTTGAATACACCATGGACTACCAAAAGAACGAACAAATCTGTCTTAGAAGGAGTACAGCCAGAATGCTCCTTAGAAGCAAGGATGGCGAGACCTCTTCTCATGTACTTTGGACACGTTACCAGGAGGGATCAGTCCCTGGAGAAGAACATCATGCTCGGTAAAGTAGAGGGTCAGCGAAAAAGAGGAAGACCCTCAGTGAAATGGATTGACACAGTGGTTGCAACAATGGGCTCAAGTATAATGATTGTGAGGATGGTGCAAGACCAGGCAGTGTTTCGTTCTGTTGTACGTAGGGCCACTGTGAGTCGGAACCCACTTGACAACACCTAACAACAACAATGACAATCTTTACAGAAGGAGACTGCCACATCTTTTCTCCCGCAAAGCACCTGGTGGGTTCAAACGGCCAACCTCTTGGCTAGCAGCTGAGTACTTACCCTGCACCACCAGGGCTCTTCTCCCCAGCACAGTGCATGCCTAATACCTAAAAACTAAAAAATAAAATAAGCCAGTTCCTGTCAAATCGATTCCAACTCATGGCAACCGCATACATTAACAGAATAGAACTGCTCCATGGGTTTTCTTGGCTGTAATCTTTATGGAAGCAGGTCTCCAGGTCTTTCTTCCCCGGTGCCACTCGGTGGGTTCAAACTGCCAGCCTTCAGGTGAATAGTCAAATGCAAACCATTGGTGCCACCCAGTGACCTCTGCTTGATACATAGAAGGTTCACAGTTAACATTTTTTGATGGAATAAATGGCTGAGTGGGTGGATGGGTGGATGCATGGATGGATATGTGGATACTCAGATACTATACTTACTGATCAAGTAGTAGTAATCACAAGGAATTGAGTAGAACGTGGGTAATGTAATATAATTTACATCAGCATAACATTAAACCATGACCAAAATCCCAGTGTAGCATAATCTGCTTTTATTTTTACCAAATAGTTTATTAGCTCTTCAGTTAATACTAAGCTAGTATGGCTTTGTCCATGAAATAACATCCACTATTTAAATTATTGGGTTAGAAGTAATGTGTAAAATGTCCTCGTTCAGGCTGTAGTTACACTTCTTTCTCTCTCAGAGTGTTTTTGCTAATTGTTAAATAACGTAAGTGTGTTTAATATAACAGCAGTAATGATGCCCTAGCTGCAGAAGCACAGTGCCACATTGGGAACTGAAAACCAACACAGTAACAAACTTACTCTTCTTTAACTGTCTTTCTAGGAAGCTTCTCTGTACATGGTAAGGTTTTAGAATTGAACAGAGAAAAGGATCTGTAACTTCCAGTGCAGAAGCAAATTAAACTTCATAAATATTTATGTGCAGAAAACGAGGCATCCCTGCCACTGTGTTCTGTATCCTTTCAGAACAGGTGTTAGACAGACAGACAGACAGTCAGACTGCCACTGGGGCTTATCTTGTTTGGGAAAAAAGGAGATGGATTGTGGAATTATCAAACATACCTTTTACATTCAGATTTCCCCAATCTTTTTCTGTTTAACATTTCATTGCTCTGTGTTTGCTTGTATCTGAGTATGGTTATCAGTCTTGAATGCATGCCCACATACAGACTCTCCACACACAGCAGTTAGTACCAAACAGAGGGAGTGATTCCTGAGGTTGGTCGCTGGTACGTGCCTGCCATTGTGTCTCATTCATCTCTGTATCCCCAGTGCCCAGCCTGGCATGTGTGGACACTCAGTGGTTATTGAATTAATAAATTCAAGAATCCCCTAGTAATGTTGAACATCATCACAGTGCAGAGTACATGTGACTATGTGACCTTTGTTAGCATTCATACAGCATGAGCCATTTTTTTTCCACAAAGTCAAAACATTTCTAAATTGCTTCAGTTTTCTCTCTAGGACTCACTGTTGTATGTCATGTGGTGACTACAACTCTTGGTAGAAAAGTTAGATTCTAACCAATTAGACCCGCTCATTTTGAGTCCAATGTGTAGCTGCTAAACCAACCATATTTTTAACCAGTATCTGTGACAGCTTTTGCCCTATGTGTCTGTCAGTTTGTGGTACTGTGGGGGCTTGTATGTTGCTGTGATGCCGGAAGCTATGCCACTGGTATTCAGATACCAGCAGGTCACCCATGCCAGATAGCTTTCAGCTGAGCTTCCAGACTAAGACTAGGAAGAAGGACCTGGCGGTCTATTTCTAAAAGAATTAGCCAGTGAAAACCTTATGAATAGCATTTTCTGATACAGTGCTGGAAGATGAGCCCCCCAGGTTGGAAGGTACTCAAAAGACAGCTGGGGAAGAGCTTCCTCCTCAAAGTAGAGTCAACCTTAATGATGTGGATGGAGTCAAGCTTTTGGGACCTTCATTTGCTGATGTGGCATGACTCAAAACGAGAAGAAACAGCTGCAAACATCCATTAATAATCGGAATGTGGAATGTACAAAGTTTGAATCTAAGAAAATTGGAAATTGTCAAAAATGAAATGGAATGCAAAAACATCGAATTAGTGAGGAATTAGTGAGCTGAGGTGGACTGGTATTGGCCATTTTGAGTTGGACAGTTATATGGTCTACCATGCCAGGAATGACAACCTTAAGAGGAATGGCATACATTCATCATCAAAAAGAACATTTCAAGATTTATCCTGAAGTACAGCGCTGCCAGTGATAGGATCATATCCACATGCCTACAAGGAAAATCAGTTAATATGACTATTTTTCAAATTTATGCACTAACCACTAAGGCCAAAGATGAAGATATTGAAGATTTTTCCAACTTTTGCAGTCTGAAATTCATCAAACATGTAATCAGGATGCATTGATAATTACTGATGATTGTAATGTGAAAGTTGGAAACAAGAAGGGTCAGTAGTTGGAAAATATGGCATTGGTGATAGAAACAACACCAGAGATTGCATGATAGAGTTTGCAGGACCAACGACTTCGTCATAGCAGAATACCCTTTTTCAACAACATAAACTTAAGAGTTCAGCTACTAACCAAAAGGATGGCAATTTGAATCTACCAGCCACTCCTTGGAAAACCCATGGGACAATTTTACTCTGTCCTGTAGGGTTGCTATGAGTAGGAATCTACTCGATGGTAACAGGTTTTTTTGGTTTTATACACATGGACTTCACCAGGTGGAATACACTGGAATCAGATCAACTACATCTATGGAAAGAGACAATGGAAAAGCTCAATATCATCAGTCAGAACAAGACCGGGGGCAGAATGCAGAATAGACTATCAGTTGATCATATGCAAGTTCAAGTTGAAGCTGAAGAAAATTAGAACAAGTCCCCCAGAGCCAAAGTACGACCTTGAGTATATCCCACCTGAATTTAGAAGCCAAGAGTAGATTTAATGTATTGAAAGCTAATGACCGAAGACCACATGAGTTGTGGAATGACATTAAGGACATCATACATGAAGAAAGCAAGAGGTCATTAAAAAGACAGGAAAAAAAGAAAACACCGAAGTGAATGCCAGAAGAGACTCTGAAACTTGCTCTTGAAGGTTGAGTAGCTAAAGCAAATGGAAGAAATGATGAAGTAAAAGAGTTGAACAGAAGATTTCAAAGGGCGGCTTGAGAAGACAAAGTATCCTAATGCCATGTGCAAAGACCTGGAGTTAGAAAACCAAAAGGGAAGAACACGCTCGGCATTTCACAAGCTGAAAGAGCTGAAGAACTTGGTGTCCACAGTAGCCATGAATAAGACACAAGAGCTTTTTTCTTGCTACCAAAAAAAAAACCTTCAAAATTAAATTAGAGGCAAACTATTATTCAAATTGAGGTTCATAAATTAAGTTGGATGAACACACAGAGATTTTTATTTAATGAAACTGAATTAATATATCAAAGAAAGACATGAGTGGGACCTTGCAATTGCACACTCATTGCTTGCAGCCAGGTAGCTCCATCCAAGGGCAAAGCCTTCCTTTCTTGTTGGCCGAAAGCGTCAGTGGGGAGAAGGGCTTGTGCCACTACTGAACCCTCGTTCTCTTTTGCAACATAATTGAGCCATGGTGTAAGCCTTGATATTATTTTATTTTATTAATTTTATTGTATTGTTTGTTCGTTTGTAGATTTGTATCTGGCCTCTTCCCTGGGCTTCCTTCCCATAGTGCCTATCTTCCTAATTCCTAAGTCAAAATGTTGTTTACTTTTGTCTTTTGAATAATCAGTTGAATAATCTGTTCCTGTCAGAGTCTTGAATCTTCAGTAGGAAACCTCTAAACAGATTCTGGAGTCAGATCAGTCAAGGTCCCAATCCTGTGGCTGCCATTTACAAGCTATGTGATCTTTAACAAGCTGTGTGATCTTTGTGCCTCAGTTATCTCTTCTGTGAAATGGGAAGAAATATGGGTCCTCATGAGTTTGTTTGAAGTATTAAATGACGGTGTGCTTGTGAAATATTATCATGACACACAGTGGAAGCTCAGTAAATAAATGTTGCCCACCATCATTATTATGGAGCCCCTAGGTGATGCAAACAGTTAAGCACTTGACTGCTAACTGAAAGCTTGGTGATTCGAACCCACTCAGAAACACCATGGAAGACAGGCCTATGATCTGCTTCCAAAATGCCACAGCCTTGAAAGCCCTATGGAGCACAGTGCTACTCTGCACACGTGGGGTCCCTATGAGTCGGAATCGGCAACCAGCAACAACATCATTATTACATAATAACAACGATCAGTATTCCACTTCCAACATCAAATCTCTTGACTTCTGACACTTGTTGTTTGTTTTTAGCATCTTCAGTCTGATGCTACCTTCTGTTTTCCTCTTGGGTGAAGTAATTCTGTTTTTCTTAGCCAGAGTGAAATGTCATTGACACACCTTTCCCCTCCTCTCGTAAACATTTCCCATAATGTAACTGAAGTGATGTGCAGCTGTCAGTGAATACCACACGCAGCCTGACCAGGACATCATCTCCCTCTGTGTGTTTGACACACACCTGCTTAAAAAGTAAGCTACAATGATGGATTTACTGCAGCTTTCTGCAGATGGAGCAGCCCTAGCCACCAGAAGCCCCCAGTGCAGTGCCTTCTCTGTACATCCCTCCCTCTAGGGTTTGGCAGCAAGTCCTCAGAGGAAAGAGACTAGGCCGTTGGCATCACATCGAAGAAGCACCTGACATTGGACCGTGGGAATTTCCATACTTTAGGAAACAATGAGAGATTTTTGTAAAAATGGCATGGCAGCGGCATCTGACATCCTCTAGCTTCATGAGGTGAGAGGAGAATCAAAATCGACAGCCCAAGACTGATTCCTGTGAGGCTGAGGTCAGACATGCCTCCTGTCTGCACCATCTTTACGAATTCCAACACCAACCGTCCTCTCCCACGGCACTCTCTACTTCTCTGCTGGGTTCAGTCGTTCATTGCAATGGCCACACAGACAATACTCAGAATTACAGGGTTTGTTAGGAAGTCACAGGTTACAAACCAGGCTCAGGAATGCTCCAGATATAATTCTTCTATCAGGACAGAGTCTTCCCAGCCATGCCCACAGGCACCCCTCTCTGCCCTACGTGGGCAGATGTTACAAAGCACTTTTCACCCCTCAGCCTCTCCCCTGCTCAGGAAAGTGTTAACAAAGCTCTTTTAGCTCTGCCAATAACTGCCCCAAGGCACCCCACTCCACCAGTAAGCCTCCTGCCCAAAGCACTCAGCTTTCTCACTCTGTGGGCCGAAAAGCCCACTGTGCTGCCTTCTGCCAGACTCTCCCGCCACCATTTCTCTGCCACTGCTTCTTGCCATCTTCAGTATTACAGCTCTCTCAGTCTCCTGGTTCAGGAGCTTCTCAGTGCAGGGATCCCGGGTCCAAAGGGTACACTCCACTCTTGGCCCTTCTTCCTTGGTGGTGGTAGGATCTTCTCCTTGCTCTGGTATTGGCTCTCTTTTAAGCCTAGGGGGATAGCAAAACTGACCAACCGCCTTAAAAAGACCCTTGGGCTGTTCTTCCAAAATGCCGCACGTGCGAAGGCTCTGCGATCCGATGGGGTGAGCAGACCTTTTCCCAACATCCCCGTCTTCACGCTCATATCCCCCCAGCATCACCTCACTTCGCTCTCATGCCCCTCGAGTGGCATAACTAGGTTATGCTTTGGAACGCCTTGTACTGTTCCTCCATTGTTTTCCATGACAGAAAAATTTTAGGGCATTTATAGGCAGTTTCCAAAGCAAATCATGCTCACAGAAAAAGGAAAATAGACTTGATGCTGGGCGGTGGGCCCTCTGCACTGACTGTTTGAGAAACATGTTTAAAATAAAAGCCCTTAAAACGCTCTTCTTGGGGTTCCAATGGTTTGCCTGGGTCTTTTGGTTGGTTTTCTTTTCTTTTCTTTTTTCCTGAACAACTGTTATTGTTATGATTAAACCATAACAATTTTTAGCAGGGTTCTGAGAGCAAGCAGGCCAGAGCTGGGGCGAGCTGGACTTCTCAGCACCTGCTCAGGCGGCCCCTGGCCTGTGTCACTGGTCGTCTTCTGAGGGCCGCGTTGGTTACTCTCACTGGTGTTCCCACCTCTGTTTGTAAACATGTCTTCTGCGTGTGCGTGCCCTTCTGTTGACTTTGGCAGCGGGTCCCTGTGAGGTGATGGTGGAACTGTGGTCATTGTTTCTGGCCATCCTTGCAGAGCTATTGGTGGCTCTGAAGGTGGTCCCGACCCCTCCCCGTGGCCTGAACCGTACTTCCATGCCCCCACACTTGAGCAGAAACAGCCGCCACTGCCCAGGTGGGTCTCCCACACCCACCGCTCTCCTGGCAGCAGGAGAGAAGGCAGTTCTGGGGTCTGCGCGGCCCAGAGGGAAAGTGACACCACACAAAGTGTCTGTTGCATTCCACCCAAGCTGTCGCCTGTCCCCTTTAGTCTGTCAGCTGCTGGTCCAGTGTCACTTCCCTGCCACCAACTTGCCAGAGAGGAGATGTTAGGGAAGTGGCAGAGGCCTGAAGCAGAGCGGAACAGAGGTTAAAAAAACCTGGAGGGCGCTCGGGCTCCTCACAGGTGAGCTGAGATTTCAGGGACACAGTCGGTGAGCCACCTGAGCTGAGGGCAAATGGACATGCTCTTGCTCATGCACAGACATGATGTGCCTCTGGGGAAACTGAGGACAACCTGTCTCTTTCTTCCTTCCTTCTTCCCTCCCATTGACCCACTATCCTCCCTTCCTTCTTTATTTCCTTCCTTCTGCCCTCCCTCACTCCCTGCCAATCATCTACCCTCCCACCCCCCTCCCTCCTTCCCTTCTTCTCTCCCATCCAGCTACCATCCCCCCTTCCTTCCTTCTTCCTTCCCTCCCACCCAACCATCCACCTACCCACTATCCTTCCTCCCTCCCTCCTTCCCATTTACCTGCCATCATCCCTCCTTCCCTCCCTCCCTCCCTTCTTTCCTTCCTCCTTCCTTCCTACCCATCAGCCACCCTCCCTCCCTTCCTCCCTTTCTTCCAAAGTCTGTTTTTCTCCTCCTCTAGGTCCTGGAGGGCTGCAAAGGCTTCTCATAAGACAGGACTGTGTTCTAGAGAATTCTGAGCAACAGGCAGCCAAGCTTGTTGCTGGTTTTGAGCAGGGTGATGAAGATGGCCACACAGGCCAGAGCCAGTCTGTCTGTTACCCACTCACTGACAAGTGCTTGAAAGGCTCCTGCCACCTGACAGGTGCTGAGCTAGGAAGCAGAGAAGCAGGTGGCACCAGAATCATGGCTTGGCTTCTCTCCTGCCAACTAATAAACAGTCTGTAAGGAAAGAATTCAAGATCACGCAAATAATTATCTCGCTCCTCCCTCGTCCAGTTTCCCCCTAGACCAGCATCTACTGATATAATTCTACAGTAGAGAAACTGGGCAGCACCTGGCCCAGGTAATCAGAGTTAGCATCGTGGGCGGGGGGGTGGGGCAGACTGACGTGGGGCCCCCACTGTGGTGTCTGAGGAAGACACATACCACTACTCAGTGTTTGGGCTTAGAAAGCACAACCTCAGTTAAATCCCAAGAAACATCAGACAAGCCTGTAATGAGGAACATTTTATTAAAAAGGAAAAGGGGGGACTCTTCTTTTCAGAGATGTCAGTATCAGGAAATGCAAAGAAAGGCAGTGGAAATGTTCCAAATTAAAAGAAGCTTTGAGTATGGGGTACAGGGGAGATGACAATGTTCTAAAAGTAGATAGCGGTGATGGTTGCACAGGAATCCCTGATTGGTGCCCAGAGTTGAACACGCTTGGCTGCTAACCAGAGGTTCCACCTAGAAGTGCCTTGGAAAAAAGGTCTGGCAATCTACTTATGAAAACTCAGCCACTGAAAACCCTATGGAGCACAGCTCTACCCTGACACACCAGGAGTTCAAATCAACTTGATGTCAACTGGCATTTGGTTTTAGATGATTGCACAACTCTGGATATACTAAAAATTATCAAATTGTACCCTTCAAATGAGAGAATTGTATGGTGTATGAATTGTATCTCAAGGTGTTAGAAAGAAAAAACAGAGGAGGTAAGGGGCTATGACAGGCTAATGACATACCAGAGCCTGAGCTGCACCCTGGACTGGGGTGGGTACTGTAAAGGGGGTCAGTAGGTCAGCTGTCAACAGCAATTACATGAAAGTGTCCCATCAATGTGACCTTCACTGATGTTTGATAACTGGACTGTGATTCGTACGAGAGCATCCCTGTTCTTAGGAAACACACAGTGACACATTCAGGGATACAGGGGGGTGTGTGTGTGTGTGTGTGTGTATTGAATGGACTGCTAGAGGAATGGACAAATCTGTCTTGGAGGAAGTATAGCCAGAATGCTTCTGACAAGCGAGGATGGCGAGACTTCATCTCACATACCTTGGACATGTTATCAGAAGCCATCGGTCCCTGGAGAAGGCCATCATGCTTGGTAAAGTAGACAGCAAAAAAAAGGAAGACCCTCAAGGAGATGGATTCACACAGTGGCTGTAACAAAGGGCTCAAATATTGTGAGGGTGGCCCAGGACCAGGCAACATTTCATTCTTTTATACGTAGGGTTGCTGTGAGTCGAAACCAACTTGATGGAACCTAACAACAACAACACGCGTATATGTATGTATGTATGAGGGGAGGGAAGGAGAGAGAACATGAAGAATAAAGCAAATGGAGTGGAATGTTAACAATAAATGGATCTACATAGAGTATTATGTGGTGTTGGTATGATTGTTATTTTTTTAACTTTTCAGTTTGGAATTATTCCTAAAGTGGGCTCCAGCCCCAGAGATTCTGACTCCGTGGGCCTGAGGTGGATCCAAGCCCCTCAATGGGCTCTGGTGCTGGGGTCCTGGATAAGTCTGAGATGCTCTCTCAATGTAGGGTCTCTGGTCTTTCAGCCTCAGGCCTCCACAGCCTCACTCGTCAAAGATGGCCTCCACAGGCTCACTGTTTGGGGATGGTCTCCACATGGCCTTCTCAACCTCACTCCTTGGGGATGGTCTCCACGTAGCCCAGGAGATGGAACTAGCGCTGACACTTTTCACACTTTTGTTCTTCCATTGACTTGTTTTAATTCTGAAAACTTTTAAATACATTCAAGAAAAAAGAAAATAATTCAAGAGAAAAGAAAAAGAAAACCAGTGGTTCTCAGCTGAAGGTGATTTTGCCCCCATGGGATATTTGGCAATGTCTGGAGACAGTTGAAGTTGTCATGATGGGGGAGGTGCTACTGGTATCTATCGGATAGAGGCCAGGGATGCTACTAAACATCCTCAGTGCACAGGAAAACCCCCAACAAAGAATTGTCTGGCCCCAGATGTCAGCAGTGCCAGGGTTGAGAAACCCTGCCCATATACCCATCATTCAGATCCAACAAGTATGATGACTTTGCCACACACATTACCTATTACACCCCCACTTCTCTGAGGTCATTTTAAATCAATACCAGATATCAGATCAGTCGCCCCCCACACACACACTCTTCATACCCATTGCCACTAAGTCGATTTTGACACATAGGAACCCTGTAGGACAGAGAAGAACTGCCACATAGAGTTTCCAAGGCTGTAAATCTTTAATGGAAGCGGACTGCCACATCTTTCACCCTCAGCGTGGCTGGTGATTTCAAACAGCCAATTTTTCAATTAGCAGCCAAGCATTTAAACGCTGCGCCATCAGGGCTCCTTCATGGCAGTGTATGTTTGTAAAAATAACATGGACATTGTCTTGTAGAACCACAGTGCCACTGTCGCACCCCACAAAATAATAACAATTCTCCAGGGCCATCCAATAGCTGGCCCAGACCCAGGTGTCCCAGCAGAGCACACTCTGACCCACAGAGGGTTGAAAAGTGATTGTTTAATTTTGGAAATGTCCACTCTTAGGGGAAAAATAAAGAACGCTAACTTGACGTTTTACCCATTTTCTAGTTTGATCTTTTTCCTTAGCCTTTTAATGAACGGGAGAACACTTCAAACATAATTGTTTTCTGGTCCCAGAGAAGTGTGGATGAATTCAATAGGCTTGTAGAAGATTATAGTATATTTTTTTCATGGAACTATTAGGAGGGATTACTGAGGCAGATCATTGTAAATTACATTTTTTAATCATTAAATTGTGCCTTCCTTAGGTCTCCGCACCATAATTGGCTATTTTTTTCCCCAGACACATGGAAAGTTTTCAGCTGTTAATGAAGAACTCCTTTCTGGAGCCTGTTTTCAGAATCTGAGTTTAGTAGCACACATGATGTAATCCCAGCTCCCAAGTCTGCGTGTAAGGTTGTCATGTAAAAATGAACCCATAAATCCTGTTTGAATTCTAGTTGCTGGGTACTTTATAGGAAGTATCTTCTGTTTTCCTTTTTTAAAAGAAACCACAACATTGTCATCTGAGCAGCAGATTCATGGCTGGGGAGCCAGAAACACTGGAGAGCATGTTCGTCTTATTGCTGGCCAAAGTCGGTCCAGAGAAGTGAAGTAATGCTCTGGGCCGGCCGCACTGAGTAGGTGTCTGTCTCTGCCCAGGACATCTTGGAGACATAGATGTGGAGAAGCTACGTCTAGAAGAAAGAGCTTTAACTCTTAGCCTAAACCAAAAAAAAAAAAATTGCAGTCTAGTCGATTCCAACCCTAACAACCCCTTGTGACAGAGTAGAACGGCCCCATAATGTTTCCTGTAATCTTCACAGGAGCACATGGCCATACCTGTCTCCCATGGATTGGCTGGTGGGTTTGAACCACTGACCTGTCAGTTAGCAGCTGAGCTCTTAACCGCTGCACCACCAGAGCTCCTTTCACTCCTAGCTAGTACCCAAGGTTTGTCATTGCCGTAGGGCCAGCGGCTTTTTAAAAACGCAGTGAAGTAAAGAATACATTAGAATGCCTGGAAAGCAGATGAACTCTGAAGATCTCCTAAGTGTAATGGATTACTGCTTCCATCGAATATGAACCAATGAATCACCCGGGCTGCAGTTTTTAACTAATTTTACAATTTGAAACCATGGTACTTTTTAAGGATCTCTGTTTTCTATTTGTCATGACTTAGGGCAATGTTTTGTCACATATTACATTACTTAACCAAATCCACAAGGTCATTCACGTTGCCCTGTGCTACGAATAATGGAAGTATCATAAAATATGCCCAACCATCATTCTGACTCAGCTTCTTAAGTGCTTATAGAAAATTAGCTGTTCACATTAGCTGAACTCTTTGTAATCTAAAGTGCTGGAATTGAGTAAGAAAGTAAGGCACTGTGAAAAGTGTCCATTTCCCCTGGGAGAGCCCACGTGGAGGGGGCAAGTTGTTCAGAGGCCCCACTGTAGCAATATGGATTGGCACAGCCTTTGTTCCTTGGTTTCTCAAGAGCATTAGGTCTAAACGCAGAATCCTCCCGGACAGGAATGAAGCCCAGTGACGGGTCAGGTAGTAGATCAGCTAAGCATTTAAAGAAAGTTGTTGTTAGGTGCCATGGAGTTGATTCCAACTCATAGTGACCCCACATGACAGTAGAACTGCCCCGTAGGGTTTTCTCGGCTGTATAGTTATATTGTGAAATAGAAATAGTCAGCTCAGACATTACAAGTACTTATTGAAAATTTAAAAACAACCCTTCATCATCCCAAAGATCTGTACTTTTTTTTATACGCATTTTTTTCAAACAGTTTTAGGTTTACAGAAAAAATGCATAGAAAGTACAGACTTCCCATATCCTCCCTGCACCCTGTTTTTCCTATTAACCGTTTGCATTCCTGTTATACATTTGTTACCATTGATGAACCAATATTGACACAATGTTAACTAAAGTCCATAGTTTACATCAAGGTTCACTCTTTGTGTTGTACAGTCTGGCAGGTTTTGACAAACGCCTAATGTCATTCTTTCCACCATTACACTATCATGCAGAATGGTTTCATCGCCCTAAAAATGCCCTGCGCTCCACTTATTCATCCCTCCCCACCTCCCTGGAGCTCTTAGAAACCATTGGTCTTTTTATTGCCTCTACAGTTTTGCCTTTTCCAGAATATCATATAGTTCGAATCATATAGTGGGTAACTTTTTCAGTCTGGCTCCTTATACTTACTTAACAGTATGCATTTAAGATTCTTCCATACCTTTTCGTAGCTTGATAGCTCATCTCTTTTTATTGCTAACTGATACTTCATTGTATGGATGTACCACAGTTTATCCATTTACCTATTGAAGGACATCTTGGCTGCTTCCAACTTATGGCAACTATGAACAGACACCCATGTACAGATTTTTGTAGACATAAGCTTTCAACTCATTTTGGTAGATAACCTAGGAGCATGATTGCTGAATCATATGATAGAGCCCATGCTTAGCTTTGTTAAAAACTGCCCTGTTGTCTTCCAAAGTGGTTGCACCATTTTGTTTTGTATTCCCATCAGCAACGAACCAGAGTTCCTGTTGCTCCACATCCTAACCAGCATTTGGTGTTGTCAGCGCTTTGAATTTTAGCCATTCTGATAGGTGTGTAGCGGTGTCTCATTGTTTTAATTTGCAGTTCCCTATTGACACATAAAGGAGCACTGGTGGTACAGTGGTTAAGTGCTCGGCTGTTAACCAAAAGGTCTGTGGTTCGAAGCCACCAGCCACTCCGAGGAAGAAAGATGCGACAGTCTGCTTCTGTAAAGACTACAGCCTTGGAAACCTTATGCGGCAGTTCTAGCCTGTCCTGTAGGGACACTATGAGGCGGAATTGACTCAACAGCAACAGGTTTAATGATGGATGACGTTGAGCATCTGTTCATGTGCCTGCTTGCCATCTGTATGTACTCCTTTATTCACGGAGCTCTTGGCACCAGTGCCTGCTCCATGCCGGCAGACTCGGTGGCTTTTTCTGGATCTCTCTGACCCAAGGTCAGGGATATCAACGGGCAAAGGCAGTGGGTCACCACTGGGAAGAGGCTGTGCATTAACTGAAGAGGACCCATTTTTAAAAAGGGAAGAAGACATCCATTCCAAAAGGCAAACACATTACTTGGTAGCCTCAAACAGAGGATCTGAGCAAGTCGGTGGGCCAATTTAGAAAACTTTAGAAAGTTGGGGTCTTTTTCCCTGCCCTAGGTCACGCATGGCATCTCTCTCGGCAGCAACAGCATGGAAATTTGCAGCGTATTACTGATTTTGAGCAACCAGAAAAGAACAAATCTGATCTAACACACATTCTCTGAGTTTCGTTCAATGTAGGTCAGTGTTTAAGGGAGCCCAGCTGTCCAGCCTGCAAGTCTGCCTGGGAGCTGGCTGGCCCGCTTCCGCCCCGGCCAAGAAAATCCCCTGCTTTGCCTCAGAGCACCAATTAATAAAAGTTCTTCATAGTGCTGACCTGGTGTGGGTGAGGAAAGCAGGCTGAACAGCATCCAGCTTTCTGTGAAACAGCTTAGCAGGCCATCAGCCCCGAGATCTTGCTGGGTTCGGGCTGGGTGGAAGAAGCTGGCTAAACCAGCAGATGCTTAAACATTGACCAGCGTGACAAAGGAACGTGAAAACCAGAGTCATTTTATTTTTAAGGTTTAAGCCTTTGTTTCCAAAGATTAAAAGGTGTTTTGGTTTAATGTTTTTAAGTAACTTCGTTAAAAATGTTTTAACATTTGAAATCAGGAAAATGCCCGTTAAAGATGTGTGTGTGTGTATGCTGTTGTTGTTGTTGTTAGGTGCCATCGAGTCAGTTCCGACTCATAGCAACCCGCTGAACAGCAGAACAAAACATTGCTCGGTCCTGTGCCATCCTCACAATCGTTGTTATGCTTGAGCCCATTGTTGCAGCCACTGTGTCAGTCCATCTCGTCGAGGATCTTCCTCTTTTTCACTGACCCTCTACCTTACCAAGCATTATATCTTCTCCAGGGACTGATCCCTCCTGACAACATGTCCAAAGTATGTGAGATGTAGTCTTGCCACTCTTGCTTCTAAGGAGCATTCTGGTTGTACTTCTTCCAAGACAGATTTGTTCATTCTTTTGGCAGGCCATGGTATATTCAGTATTCTTCTCCAACACCAAAATTCAAAGGCATCAATTCTTCTTCGGTCTTCTTTATTCATCATCCAGCTTTCGCATGCATAGGAGGTGATTGAAAACACCGTGGCATGAGTCAGGCATACCTTAGTCTTCAAGGTGACATCTTTGCTTCTTAACACTCCAAAGAGGTCTTTTCAGCAGGCTTGCCCAATGCATCTTTTGATTCCTTGACTGCTGTTTCCGTGGGTGTTGATTGTGGATCCAAGTAAAATGAAATCCTTGACAACTTCAATCTTTTCCCCATTTATCATGATGTTGCTTATTGGTACAGTTGTGAGGATTTTTGTTTTCTTATACTAAAGGCTGTGGTCTTTGATCTTCATCAGGAAGTGCTTCAAGTTCTCTTCACTTTCAGCAAGCAAGGCTGTGTCGTGTGCATAATGCAAGTTGTTAATGAGTCTTCCTCCAATCCTGATGCCACGTCTTTTTTCATATAGTCCAGCTTCTCAGATTACTTGCTGAGTGTACAGATTGAATAGGTATGGTGAAAAGATGCAACCCCGACAGACACCTTTCCTGACTTTAAACCATGCAGGATCCCCTTGTTCTGTCTGAACAACTGCCTCTTGATCTATGTACAGGTTCCTCATGAGCACAGTTAAGTGTTCTGGAATTCTCATTCTTCTCAATGTTATCCATAATTTGTTCTGATCCACAAAGTCGAATGCCTTTGGATAGTCAATAAAACACAGGTAAACATCTTTCTGGGATTCTCTGCTTTCAGCCAGGATCCATCTGACATTAGCCATGATATCCCTGGTTCTGTGCCCTCTTCTGAATCTGGCTTGAATTTCTCGCGATCCCCTGTCAATATACTGCTGCAGCCGCTATTGAATGACCTTCAGCAAACTTTTACTTGTGTGTGATATTAATGATATTGTTCAATAATTTCCGCATTCGATGGGGTCACCTTTCTTGGGAATAGGCATAAATATAGAAGTCTTCCAGTCGGTTGGCCAGGCAGCTATCTTTCAAATTTCTTGGCATAAATGACTGAGTACTTCCAGCACCGCATCTGTTTGTTGAAACCTCTCAATTGGAATTCTGTCAATTCCTGGAGCCTTGTTTTTCGCCAGTGCCTTCAGTGCAGCTTGGACTTACTCCTTCTGTACCATTGGCTCCTGCTCATATGGTACCTCCTGAAACGTCCACCAATTCTTTTTGGTATAGTGGCTCTATGTATTCCTTTGATTTTCTTTTGATACTTCCTGAGTCCTTTAGTATTTTCCCCGTAGGATCCTTCAATGTTGCAACTCCAGGCTTCAATTTTTACTTCAGTTCTTTCAGCTTGAGAAATGCAGAACATGTTCTTCTCTTTTGGTTTTCTATCTCCAGGTCTTTGTATATGTCATTGTAATATTTTGTCTTCTTGAGCCGCCCTTTGAAGTCTTCTGTTCAACTCTTTTACTTCATTTCCTCCTTTCGTTTTAGCTACTTGATGTTCAAGAGCAAGTTTCAGAGTCTCTTCTGACATCCATCATTTTGGTCTTTTCTTTCTTTCCTGTCTTTTTAATGACCTCTTGCTTTCTTCGTGTATGATGTCCTTGATGTCATTCCATAACTCATCTGGTCTTTGATAATTAGTGCTGAACGCATCAAATCTGTTCTTGAGATGGTCTCTAAATTCAGATGGGATATACTCTAGGTCATACTTTGGCTCTCGTCGACCTGTAGTTTTCTTCAGTTTCAGCCTGAAATTGCATACCAGCAACTGATGGTCTGTTCCATAGCCGGCCCCTGACCTTCTTCCAACTGATGATATTGAGCTTTTCCATCTTCTCTTTCTATGGGTGTAGTCAGTTTGATTCCTGTGTATTCCATCTGGTGAGGTCCATGTGTATAGTCCCCATTTATGTTGATGAAAAAAGGTATTTGCAATGAAGAACTCTTTGGTCTTGCAAAATTCTGTCGTGCAACCTCCGGCATCATTTCTGTCACCAAGGCCATGTTTTCCACCTACTGACCCTTCTTCTTTGTTTCCAACGTCCGCATTCCAATCTCCAGTAATTATCAATGCACCCTGATGGCATGTTCAGTCAATTTCAGACTGCAGAAGTTGGTAAAAATCTTTAATTTCTTCATTTTTTGGCCTGAGTGATTGATGTGTAAATTTAAATAAGAATCATATTAACTGGTCTTTCTATGGGTATATGGATATTATCCCATCTCTAACAGCATTGTACTTCAGGATCTCTGTTGCTGTCGAGTCAATTCCAACTCATAGCAGCCCTAAAGGACAGAGCAGAACTGCCCCATAGGGTTTCCAAGGAGTGTGTGGTGGATTTGAACTGCTGACCTTCTGGTTAGCAGCTGTAGCTCTTAACCACTACACCACCAGGGTTTCCACTTCAGGATAGACTTTGAGATATTCTTTTTGACGATGGATGCACTGCCATTCCTCTTCAAGTTGTCATTCCTGGCATAGTAGGCCATATGATTGTCCAATTGAAAATGGGCAATACCAGTCCATTTCAGCTCACGAATGCCTAGGATATCAATGTTTATGCATTCCATTCCATTTTTGCCGACTTCCAATTTTCCTAGATTCATACTTCTTACGTTCCACATTCTGATTATTAATGGATGTTTGTAGGTGTTTCTTCTCATTTTGAGTCATGCCACATCAGCAAATGAAGGTCCTGAAAGCTTTGCTCCATCCACGTCACTAAGGTCGACTCTACTTTGAGGAGGCAATTCTTCCACAGTCACCTTTTGAGTGCCTTCCAACCTGAGGGGCTCATCTTTCAGCGCTATTAAACAGTGCTTTGCTGCTATTCATAATGTTTTCATTGGCTGAATCTTTTCAGAAGTAGACTGCCGGCCCTTCTTCCTGGTCTTTCTTAGTCTGGAAGCTCAGCTGAAACCTGTCCACCGTGGGTGACCCTGCTGGTATTTGAATACCAGTGGCATAGCTTCCAGCATCACAGGAATAGACAAGCCCCCACAGTACAACAGACTGACAGGCACGTGGGGGATATATATGTATGTATGTATATAAATTTTTTTTAAGTACATTTTTTGCTCCAGAGTATGAACTAAAGGCAAATATGTTCTAAGTGGTGGAATTTTTAAAGACCAATGTGTCTTTTGTTGGGTGTTTTTGTGCGTTTTGTTGCAACAACGGACTCAAGCATAGCAAACAATTGTGAGGATGGCGCAGGACTGGGCAGTGTTTTGGTTCTTTTATACACAAGGTCACTATGAGTCAGAACCCCAACTCGACAACACCCAAAAACAATAACAAGGGCAAGGACAGACAGAAAATGAATTAAAGGTTGACTTTACATCTGGAGTCAAGCCTACTTGATTATTTTTAGATAATATCTAGGAGCAATGAATAAGTATAAATGGGCTTGGTTCTTCATTTGCACTACTGAATTTTTCGTATACCTGTTTTGTGTGGAATGGTGTTAGCATTTCTTGTACTGATACACTTAAAATGACTACACTTGGGTGATTAGTCTTTAGAAGTAAACAGAACCCTGCTCCGTGCATTTCCTAATTATTCCTTTCAGTTTTGAACCCATGGCAATAACCAGGACACAGGCAGACTCACTCAAACGAAACTCCAAATTTTTTATAATTGTTTTCAAAGAGAGAAATTGCCATTTTAAATACGTTGTTGTTAGTTACCATCGAGTTGGCATCAACTCATGATGACCTTATGTACGACAGAACGGAACATTGTCCTGTCCTGCGCCATCTTCATGATCGTTGGTATGCTTGAGTTCATTGTCGAGAATGTTGTGTTAATCCATCTCATTAAGAGTTTCCTTCATTTTCACTGACCCTCTCCTTTACCAAACATGATGTCCTTCTCTAGGGACTGGTTTTTCGTAGTTGTCTATTTAAAGGGAGGTGGGCAACCGATCATTGCCCTGACAGGGAACACAACAGAGACTCCCTGATGGAGCAGGAGAATAGTGGAATGCAGACCTTAAATTCTAGTAAAAGGACCAGGCTTAATGGTCTGACTGAGACCGGAGGAACCCTGATGGTCACGGTCCCCGGACCCTTTGATAGCTCAAGATTGGAACCATTCCTGAAACCAACTCCACAGACAGGAATTGGACTGGACTACAAGATAGGCAATGATGCTGGTGAGGAGTGAACTTCGTGGCTCAAGTAGACACATGAGACTATGCAGGCGACTCCTGTCTGGCGGAGAGATGAGAGAGAAGAGGGGGACAGGAGCCGGTTGAATGGACATGGGGAATACAGGGTGGAGAGGAGGAATGTGCTGTCTCATTGTAGGGAGAGCAGCTGGGAGTTCACGGTGGGGTGTGTATGGCTTTTTGTATGAGAGATTGACATGATTTGTAAAGTTTCACCTAAAGCACAATAAATAAATTAAAAAATAAAATAAAGGGAGGTAGGCAGAAAAGGCAAATGTAAGATGAAGGGAAAATAGAAGTTATATAAGCATAGGAGGGAAAGCTTGGCCTCTGAAATGGAACTGCTTGCACAGTACCAGCTGTGGACCCCGGGCATATTACTTAGCCTCTCCGTGGCGAGGTTTCTCATTTCAAACAGGTACCTATCTACTTTTACCTATCTACTAGAGTCGTTGTAAAAGTTGAACAAAATAATGCTTGTAAAGTGGCTTTTACTCAGTAAAAATTGAAGCAAATGTTGACTGCTGATGCTACTACTGAGCCGTTATAGCCAACTGTTAACTTTTTTTTTTACAAAGGCAGGGGGATAATTTGGAAGATTTAAGAGAAATGGCTGTTTTGCCTGTGTTGGCAGAGGCATTTGAAGAAGTAAATGCAGGCTAACATGTAAACCTATTCTTATGATTGCTTCTAAGAGAAGGGGGTGTGGACTTTATCCATTTTGGACTAATGGTTTGTTGGGTTTTCAACTTTTCCTCTACATCTCACAGCTCTGTTTCTCTTAAAATTGTGTTAATTAAAAGTGATAAATCTCACACTTTGGAAACAGTTACAGCATATCAAGAACCAGACTGGAACAGGGTATAAACCCACATTCAAAAGACTTTCAAATGACTTATAATCATTAAAAAGAAGAGAGCCAACCAAAACCATTTGCTGTCTAGTTATTTCTGACTCAGGAAAACTCTGCGTGTGGAGTAGAATTGCGCTCCTTT
The DNA here is from genome assembly GCF_024166365.1 of Elephas maximus indicus. Classification (NCBI taxonomy): domain Eukaryota; kingdom Metazoa; phylum Chordata; class Mammalia; order Proboscidea; family Elephantidae; genus Elephas; species Elephas maximus. Next base: position 76,112,663 of record NC_064834.1, on the reverse strand, counting down.
GGGTTTTCAATGACTGTGACCTTTTGGACCCAAATTGCCAGGCCTTTCTTCCAAGGCACCTCTAGGTGGGTAGGAACTGCCAACCATTAGGCTGTGGTTGAAGCCCTTAGCAGACTGCACCACCCAGGGACCTCAAAACTTTAAGATCCATGTAGCATGATCACTATGATGCTTCAAACCCAGGAAGCCTGTCATTTTTCACCTGGTTTTATGTTCGTTTCACTTGGAAAGTGTGTTTGGCAAACTTAGTCCTGCTTTTCTCAGAGATTTCCACTGAGCTTACAACTGTTAGAGGGGGCGTATGTAGTCCGTTCATTTCAGGAACAGGTAAGAGCATCTCAATAGCCCCAAATGACAGCAATGACAGCCTACTTCAGTGTAGGTGCCGCATGATTTAATCCAAAGTTCTGCGTATTTGTGACGTAATGGAAGCAGTATATTAAGAAATTATTTTGCAGAAAACTTAATTGTCCCCTACAGCTCCTAAAATGCTATATCAACAGTTTTATTTACTACAATTTGAGGAACGAAATGAGAAAGAGCTGGAGAAAGTTGTTGTTTTTTTTTTAATTCCAAGAAAAAAAAAAGTTTTGATGATTTTGAGCAGTTTAGCAAATGGAGAGTAACAAAAGAGAATGAAACACAAATGCCCCATTGTTCTTACAGATGTACAGTTCTAAATAGTTAGGATCCCAAAATGCTGAAATTGCAACCAAAAAATAATTTGAACCTTGTACCTAAATTGAATTGAGTGATAAGAGAAACATCCTAAGCCCTGTTTGCAAGCATTTGTTCCAGCATTTTGGTAAAAAATTATTTCAGAAGAATACAGAATGTGGTTTGCTGCTGCTTGCTTTTCAGACCTTCAGAACATTTCTGACGTTTCTTCCCAGCAAGGCCGTGTAGACTAGTGGTTAGGAAGAGGCAGGCTTTATTGGCGAATCGAGCCAAATTCCGTGTCTAGGGGCTCAGCCGTTTGGCTTTGGACAAGTCACTTAACCTCTCTGAGTGTTTCCGCTTCGTATCAGCGAGATAGTAACAGTCCCTGCCTCACAAGGTCTCTGCCAAGATGAAGTAAGAAAATACACTTAAGACTTTCTGGAGCCACGGAGGCTGGATGAATCCCTGAAACTATTGCCCTGAGATAATCTTTAAACCTTAAACCAAAAATATCCCCTGACGTCGTCTTAAAACCAAACAGTAGTTTACCTTAACTAGTAAAGAGTGTCTGCCTTGAGCATTGTGATCTTTTAAGAACTCGGGATCAAAGTCTAAAGATGAGATAGGAGCCTTGGGGAACAGTGTGTTTATGTTAATGGGGGAGGAACAACTCAGAAAGAGGGTCAGAATGGTTGCCCAACTCAATGTAATCAGTGTCACTGAATTTTACATGTAGAAACTGTTGAATTGGCGTATGTTTTGCTGTGTATATTCTCAACAACAATGACAAAATAAATGAAATTTTTAAAAAAGAAGAAAGAAAATACACTTAAAAAGCAGGCAGCATAGAGCCTGATACACTGTGAGCCAATAATAGATAGGACAGAGGAGGAAGATGGTGATACTAGTGACGAAGGACAGGTCAGGTTGATGATGGGGTGGAGCGAGCGGGTACATACATTCCCACGACCAAGAATTCAGAATGTAAGTCATTTACCCAGTGACGGTGACTTTCTCCGTAATGAAAACAAGAAGCGCAAATATTTGCAAACACCAAGCTCTGAAACAAGTTCAGGTGAAGCTGAGATGTGGGAAACAGCAGATCTCTTTGATTTGTTTTCTTCTTACCTTCTTATTTCATACCTCAGTGCCTGGGTTTATAGAGACTCATTCACCTGTCTGATCTCTTGGTAAAACGGAGCAGAAGATGTAATGGTATCAGCAGTAGGAGTTCCATGATTCCAGCCAGTCTAGAGTTTTTGCTGGAAACCAGAGTGAGTTCTGCCAGATAGGCTGAGTCCAGTCTGGGTGTTGACAGGTTTTCCTCTCAATCTTTTTTCTTTATTTAGTTCAGGTTGAGAAATAGATCGTTTTCAGTAAAGGGTGCTCATTTTAGTAACTAGGAAAATCCCGATCATCATGTTTAATCATGATTTATATTGTGTGCTGTGTTTTGTTAAAACTCCGGGCAATTTATCCCTGGTATGAAAGTATTCAGGAGCCCTGGTGGTGCAGTGGCTAAGCATTCAACTGCTAACCAAAAAGTCAGTGGTTCAAGCCCTCTCAGTGGCTCCATGGAAGAAAAGACCTAGTAATCTGCTTCTGTAAAGATTACAGACTTGGCAACTCTATGGGGCACTTCTACTCTGTCCTGGAGGGTCACTGTAAGTCAGAATCGACTGGATAGCAACAAGTTTATGAAAGTATTCATAACTGTATTTCCAAATTTTCATAAAAGAAAACCATTATCCAAATTTATATATGAATAATTTTGTAATTTGAGGAGTAATAACCTTGGCGAAGTAAATCTTCAGCAGAAAGCTGGGTCGGGTACTCTGTTGGAATACCAAATTGGTCTACTGCGAGGAAGCAACCCCTGGCGTCTGCATTGCTTGTGTGATTGCATTGCAAGGGAGTGTCCGTCATGTCTTCTAGAGGTAACTGACAAACAAGAGCTGTCCTGTAACACTTTTGCATGAGTCTGTTGCATGATAATTAAACTCCCAAACCATACTTACATCCTGCAAAGAAATGATAGGAAAAAGTGAGCCTGTCAGCAAGGCTTTTTTCATATCCGAAGTAGTTGATGCCAGTCTCTTAGCTTTTATTTCCCAGTTTCTGTTATTTCAGCTGTTCTAAAATGTCAGGGCCGATCCTGATGACCTGACAACATTTGGAATTCTTGAAATAATGAGAAAGTAAACATGATTACCCCTTGCCTATACTGCGCCCCATCATGATTGGTGAAAGCAGTTTTGAACCATATTTCTTGTATTTTTAATGGGTCCAATTAGTTTGGACACATTCTGTTTAAATTGGGCTCATTTGCTATAATAACATTCAGTCTTAATCAGGTATTAAAATCATTACTTCATTTGTTTATTAAGCACCTGTTGGATGCTAGTGATCCCTGGTGGTGCAGTGGTTAAAGCAATCAGCTGCTAACCAAAGAGCTGGCAGTTGGAACCCACCAGCGGCTCCTGAGGAGAAAGATGTGGCATTCTGCTTCCATAGGGATTTACAGCCTTGGAAACCCTCTGGGGTCACTCTGAGTCAGAATCAACTCAACAGCAGGTTTTGTTTTTCGGTTTGGGTGCCAGTCATTGTGCTGGGCTTAGGGATATAGTTTCTGTCCTTTAGTTGAACCCACTGAGGGAGGAAGAGAAGTAAAGATGAAATAAGGTAGAAGGGGGAAGTTCCATTACAGAATCCAGCCCAAACACGGGAGACAAATTAACCCACTCCAGGAGTGAGGGGGTAGAGAAAGAGCTCCCAGAAGTAAAAACAAGTAGGTGTTTCTTCCCGCTCTTCCTGTTTCTCCTGTGCTTAACCATTGCACCAACAGATTCCCCTAACTAAATTATAGACTGGTAAATAGAGTGGGATAATTTCAGTATTGATCTTAAAAAAAAAAATCGGGGGGGGGGTCATTATTTTTCTTTGTTTCAGTACTCAAATCGTATCAGACATGCATGAAGCTTTGTGAGAAAGAACTTTACCTAAATCATAATCCTTTAATGAAGATTTCTAAGTGATTGTTTTTAGCCATAAATACCTAGAGGCTTTGAAACCAGAACAATACTGTACTGGAAAGGACAAAATTCTGCCTGCTGTCCTATCATAAAGTGTGTGCTGTGTCTTCACAGCACTCCCAACCTCAGGCTCACGAGTCGGTGCTGACTGGACATGGCCAGGATGCTATCTCCAGGCGGCCCATACTCATCGGTACAGGGCTGACTCCTGGGCTCCTTTCCCTGCTTTATGGTACCCGTCTCAGTTGATATTGCCCTCCCCCCATGATTATCCATGTCCCCTATCATACAGCGAATCCTGGAGAATTTGGTGGCCTAAGCAGTTCCTGATTCGTCCCCCTGCTGACTTTTCCGTCCTGAAGACTCAGGTCCTGGCCTGGTCCTAACTGACCTTTCTGTCCCCGTTGTGACCCCCACCTCCCACATTGGACATGGCTGTCAGGGTGGCCTTGTGCTCCAAAGCACGTATCTCTCGGGTTACCGCTGTGTTTTAATGGCTCCCATTGCATGGGATAAAGTCGGTACACTCGGCACCTGTGGGATCTGACCCAAGCCTGCCTATCACAGTAGCAGCATCTTTCCTTACACCCCAACCCCTTGGCACTCTACATTGTTTCACATCCTGAGGGGCAGTCGTGATTCAGTGGTAAGATTCTTGCCTTCCGTGTGGGAGACCCAGGTTCAGTCCCTGGCCAGGACACCTCAAGCTCAGCCACAACCCATCTGTCAGTGGAAGCTTGTGTGTTGCTGTCATCCTGAACAGGTTTCACTGGAACTTGCAGACTAAGAAAGGCCTAGGGATCTGCTTCCAAAATCAGCCAGTGGAACCCTGTGGATCACAACGGTCTGATCTGCAATCAGTCGTGGTGAGGGGGCAAGACCGGGCAGTGTTTTGTTCTGTTGTGAATGGGGGCTGTGTCTGGGGTTAGCATGACTCGGGATTGACTTAATGGCAGTTAACAACAACACCTACCTCCCACAAGATGCTGTTTCTGTACCCTCCTTGCCTTTGAGAATGTGGTCACTGCTGTCTGGAATATTCTCCTCCTTGTTCTCCACCTGTACCCCAGCTCCTTCCCACACCCTACCTGTCTCGTTCCTCCCCCATCCTTGACGACTCACCTGGGCACCACCTCCCCAGCCGCCTTCCAGAGTAGAAGCCTCTCCTTGGAGCTCCACAGCACATTGTACACATCTCCGTGATGGAGCTCCAATCACTGCTCGGGTCTGTGTCCACCTGCATATGGTGAGCCCTTAAGGTGTCTTGTTCCCAGTGCCCAGCACAGTAAGCGCTGGTTAAATGAGAGAATATTCAGGTGTCACTTGTAACAGCAAAACAAATGGAAACCAGAAAATCAGTTCCTAGCAGTTAAAATACACTTGTTAATGCCTTATTAGATCGACTAATCTAATAAGCAGAGAAAGAAAAAGTTTTCCTGGAATTATACATTCACCTTGGTTTCCAATTGCTGACATAAGATAATCCATCTAATTGGATGTTCTCTTTGGGAAATGGGTCCATTGTGGTCACATTTCCAGTACAGCCACTGTCCATCACCACTCAGTTTGCTCCAGGGACCTTTGACTTCCTGCCCCTCGTACATCGCACACGCTGTAGAAAGCATCAGCCAAGCACTTTCTTGGTTGCAGGCGATGCACCTGAGAGGGGATATAGGGCAGGTGTTGCCCGGGGATTGGGTAGGAAGAGTCCCAGACAAAAAGAATACTCCTGCCGTGTTCTCCTCAAATGCATTCATTCATTCACTCTTTCACACCCCACTCAACACAGACTTCTGTGCTCAGCACAGCACCCACAAAGGGGGTGCCCCATGGCATGGTGTGTACAAGCTCTGAAGCCAAGCCACTGGGGTACACTGTGGTTTGGGCAAGTCACATGATCTCCCTCTATCTCAGTTTCCTTGTTTAAACAGGATAAAAATCGTATCTAGCCTCATTGCTACGACATGGATGAACCTTGGAAACATGATGCTGAGTGAAATAAGTCAGACACAAAACGGCAAATGTCAAATAATCCCACTTAAATATGAACTAACTAGTGTAGGCAGGTGTATAGAGGCCACAATCTGTGAGTGGTTACCAGGAGCGGGAGGCTGGAAGAGCAGGTCATTGCTTGGGGGCCTCCGAGTTCTGTGAAGACTGATGTACAAATTTGGAAGCAGACAGTGGTGACGGTTGCACAATATGATGGACACAATGTCACCGAACCGTACATGTGAAAAACGTGGACATGGATACATATACACACACACATACTCACACACCATGACTTTAAAAAATATCTAACCCATGGGGCTAGATACTATGTGGGTTACATGAGATCCCTGTGGAGGCCTTAGAGCAGTGCCTGGCCCAGAATAAGTACTCGGCAAATATTAGCTGTAATGAAAAGGAAGCCCGCGGCTCCTGTTTGGCTGGGGGTGGAGGAACACCATGGTAGCTCAGGGCCCTCCTGTGGCTTACGTTCCCAAACGGGGCAACAGACAACCTATGTACAAGTAAGCCATATATACACCAAATAGGACTGCTGTGTGGTAAACAGAAGGGGTTCTGTGATGTGGGGTGATAGTGGTGATGGGGGCTGGGCCCCTCTAGGAAAGCAACATCTAAACTATTAGCTAGAGGATGAAAAGGAACCAGTCACGTAAAGTCATGTGAGAGTGTTCCAGGCACAGGGTATAACCAAAACCAAAAACCTACTGCCGTTGAGTCAATTCCAACTCATAGCAACCCTGCAGGACTGAGCAGAACTGTCCCATAGGGCTTCTCAGGCTGTAAATCTTCACAGAAGAGTTCTCTCTCCCATGGAGCAGCTGGTGGGTTCGAGCCACCAACCTTTTGGCCAGCAGCCTAGCGCTTTAACCACTGCACCAAAAAGACTCTACGGGATAGGGTCTAGAACATTCTAGAACCATCCAGAGGCCAGTGTTGTGAAAGTGACAATGATGTGATGGGAGAGGCAGGATGAGGTCCTGGGAGTCCTGGAGACCATGGAAAAGCACTGGGATTTCATTCCAAGTACAATGGGAAGCCTTAACAGATTTTAAGCAGACGAGAAGCATGACCTCAGAGTAGAACCTGGGTGGCTCCATGATGCCTGGTCCTTTCACAGCCTGTGAAATGTGAGATAGACTGTTGGGGCACTGAGAGGAGATCAGAGCCAGGAGCAAGGGCACGTGCCAAGCTCCCCACAAAACACACTTCCTTACGATGCATGCGGATCACTTGCTGCTCAGTTCACGGAGTCATTAGTGTGGAACCATGGACTCATGGAATTTCCAGTTGGGAAGGGCCCGCAGGTCATTTCACTTAGCTTCCCTCCTGTCCCTTATTCAGATCTCCTCGTAGAAGACGGAGGAGCAAGAAGACAGGCCTTTCCCGGGCTCACAGTGCCTTGGCTGACTCCCTAGCGTGTGAGCACTGGTCCTTGCTGGGGTTTCTTTTTTTTTCTTTTCTCCTTGCTTCTCTCCTGTCTTTGTCTTCTCCTCCTCTTTGTCCTTCTCTCATCCTCTTCCTTCTCCTTTTCTCTCCTCCCCTCCCCTCCCCGTTATGAAATGCTTTGGCAAGATATAATTCACACAAGTGATGTTACTGCATCTGAGCTATATGAATCAGCATATCTTTTCCAGACTTTATGAGAAAAACTCAAAAAGGATTAAGTCATTCAATGCCTCCGCTGGGGTGGGGCATGGTCAGGAGCCCCTGTTTGGCCCTCTTTCAATGAGAGGAAACATACCATAGTATTTAAGAACTCTCTAGAGGCCCAAGTATGACTGTGGTTGTATGTCTGTTTAACTTAAATGACATTTGGGTAACAATGAAAAACAGTAGGAATTTTTTTCCTAGGAAAAATATTAATTGGTCTTTGTCTTACTGTATCAAGTCACATTTTAAAGCCTTATAATTAATCGTACTGCTGTGAAACCACCAAATTACTCTGTCAGCAAGTTTGCTGGCAGTTGTTGTCAAAAAGGTAATCTCTAGTCCCCAGCCTTCCTGATGGATTTTCCATATCTTTCAAACATGAAACCAGTGTCTCCTTTCTTTGACATCCATCTAAACTAGGCTTCAGTTAGGTTTGGTCAAACGTCTTTAAATTACCTCTCTTTGTTGTACAAATTTCTTTGTGTGTTACTCCCCTTAATATTAACTAATAAGGTTCCAACATTAAGAACTGACTTACTAAATCATTAATAAAATAGGAGATAAATAAAATAAAATTATTGTTAAAATGTAATTGTTAAATTATAGCAAGACCTTGAGATTTGGATTCTTTTTTTATATTAAGTTGGGAGTGGTTTTCTGAATGTCTGACCTTTCTTTTTCACCTTTCACTATGACCTTGAAAGGGACCAGGCCTCCTACTTCATCAGGGACAATGGCCACTCCCAGCCCCTCCCTGCCCACCCTCTGGGTCTAGGCGTCCTTCCCCTGCTTCTCTGCAGCTTTGTACCACTGTCTGCCCTCTCCCCTGTCCTCTTCCATTTTGGTGAGTACTCCCCTCAAGTCCCTTCCATCCAGAACAACCACCTCTTGACTGTACATCTGATCTCTCTGCTTCCCTGAAGAACTGTTTTTCTGGACAGGTATGTTTACCTTCCTGGCCCTGTCCTCTTCCTGCCACCCCACAGCACCAGTCCTTGCCAAAGTTACCATGCCTTCTGGGCCCTCCTGGAGCTCTCTGCCAAGTGAACATGGATGTCACTGCCTCCTTCTCTTCCAAGTTCCTCACCTGGGCACCTGTCACCTCCTTCCACCTGCCTTGCCTGTTGTCCCTTCACAACCCCCTCCTCCTCTGCTCCTGGCCATCCTGTTAGGGCTGCCATCCCCTGGAAATTAGCCCGCTCAGGGGACCTGAGAAAGCTTGGAGCAGGGCCACCTACAAGATGGGGAACGAGCTGTGGTTGAGAGCCCAGCCAAGGGGGAAGTGAACCTTCTCGGGCATGGTCTGTAGACTCCAAAGGAGCATGGAAAGTGTGGGGACAAGAGAATCCACACACCTTCGTCAGCAAGTGTGAGCGATTGTTGTGGTTTTATATTCTTGGCACACTGCCCAAGCACTCGCTGTTAAGCAGAGTGCAGCCCAGACCTGTAAGAGCCTTTGAGTGGTTTAAGCCAGGCACATCCTAAATACCTCAAAGTACGAAGTACGTATGAAACAGAGGCATCCGCTCAGCCTGGGCTTGGCTGAGAGAGGTCTGAAGAGATCCAGCTCTGTGGGGAAGTATTTCTCACACTGTCCCATTTTCACCATTCTCACTTCTCCCCCTTCCCTGCCATGTTGCTCAGAACCCTGCTCGCAATCCCAGCTCCAACCAGCTGAAGCAAAAGAGAGGGATTCCTTGAGGGGGTTTTCTAGTCTGTGGAGACTTCTGCCCTTTGTCATGGTCCTTTCAACCAGCATCCTCCTGAAGCTCTCGGAGTGCATCTTTAGGGCTTTGAGGTCAAAGGCGAGAGCCCCGCTCCCCAGAAGTCCAGCTGCAAACACACCGTGGAGATTTGAGATTGGTTTTGCCTGGGCCATGTGTCTATCTGTGGACCAGGGTGGAGTAACTCTACAGAACCAAAGAGTGTGAAGCACGTTCTCGATATTGGTTCCTCAGTTGTACCAAATGTACCACAGGAGTGCAAGCTGTTAATGAAAGGAAAAGCGGTGTGCAGGGGGTATGTGGGAAGTCTCTGAACTTACTGTGCAATTTTTCCATAAACCTAAAACTGCTAAAAAAAAAAAAAAAAAGTATATTAAGAAAGTACATATCTTTGGGGTGATGAAGGGTTGTCTTTAATTTTTTGAGAAGTACGTGCACTCTCTGAGCTGAATATTTCTGTTTCACAGTAACTCACTGGGAGTCAGAAGAGACTCACCGGCACCTAGCAACAGCATTCTTTAAAGGCTTCGATGATTGGTTACCTGGGCGGTGGCAGGGAGGGCAGACGGCACCATTCCTGCCCACTGCACCCCAGTGAAGTTCAGGACTTGAAACAGCTCTTGATTTCTTGCTGCCCCAACAGATATAATCCAGGTTCTGATTAGAACCTTAGCTGTCTTCTACCCACCAATTCCTCAGGTTCCAGACCCTTCGAGTCTGGCCTTGAAGCCACTGGCTGGAATGCCCTTTTCCTCCCACCCCTTCCTCTCCCTGGTGAATCCAGCGGTATCCAGTAGGGCCCAGTCAGTTGTCAGCTCTCTCTGTAAAGCTTCCCCTTCCACGATGCCCACCCACTGTGCGCCCATTCACCTAGTAGGACTCTTGTTAGTACCCTGTGCCAGCCCTGCATGCACTGGGTTGTATTTCACCTGTCACCCCACTAGGCTGCCATTTCCTCAAGACTAGGGGGTACTCTGTGCATCCTTGCGTCCCAGCAGCTAGTCCAGCACCTAGCACATAGTAGGTGCACAAGAAAGACTCCTTATGTTGAGCAGGATTAAATAGTGCAAGTCATATAAGACATTTTAAAATGACTTAAAACCTAAATAAACTTATGCTTTGCTGACATGAATGAGTATCTAGTAGGTTGCATAGAGTTTTAGTTAGGATAAATGGGGAGTTTTCTCCTTTTTTAGTTTACCTTAGAAGTTCAATATTTCAGCGTGTCTTCAATCGTTTTTCACTTGTGCAGCACCGCTTTTGACTCCATTGTTGTTCTAATCCCTTCTGGGACGTTTTAATATTGACAGCTGGCTCTTTCACCTGCAGGAGAAGCAGCAGGGCAATACTGTGGATTCTGAATTCTTTTCCCAACAGGTGGCTTAGCCATCGATTCTAGTCTGCGGAGACTGGTGATTTTCAGGCGTACAATTTTCCCCAACTCAGAAAGGTGCCTGTACTATCTGTGTGTGTGGGGGGGGTGTGTGTGGGGGGTGTGTGTGTGTGTGTGTGTGTGTGTGTGTGTGTGTGTGTGAGGGATGAGGTGGGAGGCAGTGAGGGGAGGGCTCCACATGTACTATGTCGGATTATTTCAAAGTACACGTCTGGATCCTGCCTGCCTGGGCTCCTCCTGATTCTCCCTGGCTAACCTGAGCAGGTTGAAGGCCCCCTGGGGGCCTTTCGTTATCATCTGTAGATAAGGAGAGGGTCAGGCTAGGTCCGTTGCTGTCTTGGCCTGGAACATTCACAAGCACCATGTCAATGTCACGCTCACTCATCATTGTGTGTTGTTGCTGTTTTTCCGCAGGGGTCTCATTGCCAGCGGCTTCACGGAAACCCATTATCTGCAGGACGGCACAGATGTCTCCCTCACTCGAAATTACACGGTAATTCCTGCATGTATAGAGCACTGAAGCTGTACGATTGAGTCTTGCTTACACCTTGTAGCCGTCTTATCCAGAGCAAAACCACAAGCCCAGATTCTTGACTTAGGCCCCAGGAAGAGCTTGTGAGTCATTCAGTGTTTAGGCGTGACATCATAACTCCAGAAGATCTCGGCATTCACCAGGTGTATGCCGGCACAGTCTTGGAGGCATGGCTTTGTTGCAGGGCTGACCTTGACTCTTCGTTCTAAGTGCTCTGGGGTGCTCAGTTGGGCAGATCCTTTCTTTTTAGAAAGATAACCAAGTGTAACGTAGCAGTGGCTTGGAGAACAGTCATATCTGGGCTGAACTTTGCCAAGTTAAACTTAAATCCAAAGAAAAACTGACACTTCCCAACCTGTTATAAATGGATCCACGACGCCAGTGAGATTCCGTGTCACGGACGTCACTGTGGTAGGACATGTACTGTTGTTCAGTCAGCCCTTCTTGTGTGTGAAGTTTATATGTAACTTGGACAAAATTCATTTAACAAGCTTATACTGCGCCACCTCTGTGCCGGGCCTCACGTATGAGTATGGGGGTTCAAGGAGAATAAGGCAGAATCTCTGTCCCCCGAGGACTGGGAAGGTTACTTGTTTTAAACAGCTATGGTGTTGGCTTTAAAAGAATAAGTTCAGAGGAAGATTTGAGATTGACGATTGGCGCTTCATCAAATGGTGATGATCGTCCACAGTGCTTTCTGCCTTCTCTGCGTGATGCCAACATTGGTTTTCTTTATCGCATGTTTGACATTTGGCACTTATGATCTGAGGCCTTCCGGTTTCCGGCAACACAGTGGAATGAGCTGGTTCAGCTCTCCCAGCCTGGAGAAAGATAGAAATCTTAGATAAATGTAAGAATATAAGAATTTTTGTTAATGCCTGGTCAAGCCTGAAAGAGAGTCAGATAATTCTCCAAGAGGCAGAAACAAAAAGGAAATGTAAGCCCAGAGCAGTAGGCTTATGAGGTGGGGACATAGGACCCTAAAAGCTGATTCAGCACCCAGAGAAGGGGCCTGGTGAGCCTGGCGGGGGGTGGAACAAGAGAAGTGGGCGCCTGCAATTGAGACTCTCAAAGAGATTTGTGAAAAAGGGACAGGCCCAGAGAAGGGGCAAGAATGAGAGTTGTATGCCAGATGTCCTGGATTGAAAAAAGAGTTCATAAAATAGAAAAATGGAGACTCCAGCTAGCCTCATGTGTGTACGCTGGGGATGAGGGCAAGCCAGTGTCCAGATTTTTAATAGCAGCCTAGGAATGGAATACCCAGTCAAGATGTAGACCTCAAAACGGGTACCAAGTCACTCCAATTCCCATCCCCCAGGCTGACGCCAACCCCAAATATAGGGCTATTTCTATAACCTGAATTATATGAGCTGCCTCTATCAAAAATAATAATAATAATAATAAAACATTGCTGATGAGTCCAAAATCAAAAAATTAGCACACAGTGGAAAACACCACTGTAAGGGAGTGTCCATAGACAAGAGAATTAGCACCCCCAGGGACACAGGGTAATAGGAAAATCAGGGGACATTTTTGATGTTTTCAAGAGAACAATTAAGACTGTCCAATACAGATCTGATAAGAATTCCAGAACAGAAGAAATAGAAAACAGAAAGAAAGGGCAATATTTAAACAGAGTGTGAAGAGAATTCCCCTGAATTTAAGAAAGACATGAGTCTTGAAGGAAGCCCACCACGCATGTCCCAGGCAGGAGGAATAAAAATGAACCCACTCAAGGACGGCTTCAGGTGAAACTGCAGAATGCCAAAGGTAAAACCTTAAAGCCTACTGAAAGAAAAGAGGTTTCTACAAAATAATTAAAATAGACTTCTCATCAGCAGCTATGGAATAAAAACTTCAGAGAGCAGAGGGAAAATTGTCGACCTCAATTTCATACTCAAATTATTTTACAAGAAATAAACATTTTCATACAAAACAGGAGAATTTACTACCCAGAGATTCTACCAAAGAATATCTTAGTAAGAAGGAACTGGAACACAAGAGAGAAGGGTAGGATTTAAGAGACAGTGGTAAGCAAAATAATTGCATGTGCATAAATCTAAATAAGCTATTTCAAATAATAATTATAGCAACAATGATTAAATTTGAGAGGCTGAACACAGGATGGGTGAATAGATTTAATAATTTTAAGACAATTACATTGTACTAGAGAATAATAGAGATGTTGAATCACTTGGGATTTTTATAAGTAATGAATGTATCTTACAAATTTAAGTATCACCATTCTACGAATAGAAAAACAGGATGTTTAATTCCAAATAAGTGAATAAAAGCAGTATACCAACTCATCAGAGGACAGGAAAGAAGGAAAAGAAATTAAAGAAGCAGCAGAATAAATATGAAACAAAATAATATGATAAAAATGAGTCAGCTTATGTCAGTAGTTAACATTCATTATATGTAAATAGATTTAATCTGCCTGTTAAAATAAAAACAGATTTTCTGCTTAGAGTTTAGGATAAAATCCAACTGTATAATTTTTTAAAAGGATCACACGTGATACAGAACGGTTATGAATGTAAAGGAATGCAAAAAGATACAGCAACCGTCACTACTATCTTTTTCCTGATTAATCCACCACCAGTAATCAATGTCACTGAATTTGACGTGTAAAGACTGTTGGATTGAGAAAGCTGAAAGTTCTTCCCAGTCGAGGCATCTTAGAAGCTCAGAAGGGGGTGCCAGGGCGGGAACAGTAGTTGTGTGCACATGGCCAAGTCTTTGTGTTTCGCAATACTTTGTGATTGATGTGTGTGAGCGGGGGGGTGGGAGATGCATTTTTCTTTCCCCTCATTTCTCCATGAGGTTACTCTTCCTCCCCGTCTCTCTCACTCCTCCCCGTGGAAGTGACTTTTGTGGGGATGGGGTGTTAGCAAACAGGCCCTAGTCTCTGCTGTCAGTGCTCATCAGGGCAGGGGAGAGCCCTGCCTTGGAGAGGCAGGAGGCTTGTCTTGCTGAGTGTCCTCAGTCAGCAGCAATGAGACTTGCCTCCCCCTTTATCAGTAACTCTAGTATCAGTGTCCTACAGACCCAGCTTCCCCTGGGTGGGTCACACAGCTTCAGCTGGCAAGAAGCAGGAGGAAAGATTGGAAGGTGCCGGAAGCCTCACTGTTGCCCAGAGCTAAGCAGCATCCTCTAACAGAAGATACTAGAAGCCCCTTTTTGGAAGAAGTCAGCCTGATACTAGGTTGACGATCATCCCGCTCTCTGACTCTGTCTTCAGTCGGCAGAGCCACAGGAGGTTGGGTTCCTGGACAACCCCCAACCCTCTAGAAACAGCTGATGGCTCTTCCGCTTAGAAAAATCACGACTTCTCTTTGAATCTGGAGGCTGCCTTGAGAACACCCATTCCTTTGAGTGCCGTCAGAGCTGCCAGCCACATTACCGTAAAGATCAGGACTAACAGCCTTGTTCACAATTAAAGCCCACAGCCCTGAGCAGCCACTCCCTCCTGCAGGAGCCCCCCGGGGCCATCCAAGGCCTTGGGCTGCCTTTTGTGGTAGGGAGACAGACATAGCCTTTTGGGTTGTGTTTTCATTGAACCGGCTGGAAAACAAAGAGAAATTCGCTGACTCATCTTCTCTTTCCCTAGAGTCAGCACACAAGGAATTTTCATAAATTTAAGATGCTATGTAAAATCGGAGCCACTTTGAGGCTAAAGTGCTTTTGTTTTTTCTTCTCCCTGGGCAGTCAGGGTAGGCTGGTGGACTCAAGCAGAGCAGTGGCTGATTTTCATTTTTGAATTGATCGCTTGTCTTTTATGTCTTGGTTGTCTGACAGGAGGAAATATTTTCAACTTTATCCTTTGGTGGCCACATCTAAGGAAAGATCATGTTTTATATTGTCACTTTTAATAAGGCCCACGGAGGACAATGTACTGGACAGTGACGCTATTTACATCCCCCAAAGACAATTCTGGGAAAGGCTCTTAAGATGGTCTCCGTGCTTTGGAGGATGCACCCATCTGTTGCCCGCGTGTCAGCTGAGCCCTTACGCTGTGCCAGACACGGTGACCACCCCTGAGGACACAGCAGTGACTTGAAAGGGAGCCCACGTGGGGCTGGGGGTTGAGGGAGAAGACAGACATCAGTACATTCATCACAAACAGAATTCAAATCAGCGCCAAGTGCGCCAAAGGAGAAGATAGAGTCCTTGTCCGGTCTGAGGGATCATGGAAGGCTTCATGGAGGAAGGGGCATTGGAACCAAGATCTAGACATTGAGGAGGCATGAGCCAGGGGAGGGGAGGAGAGGGATGTTCCAGGCTGGTGCCGAGCTTTACTCAATGCACCATGAGGCGTAGGGAAGTGTTTAGAAGTTGACAGGGTCAACATATCTAGCAGTTGCAGGCCGTGGTGATACATGTGGTCATCAGGAAAAGCACTGAGAAGTAATTAAAAGGGTCCAACCCCGTAGGTTGTGGTGACTAGGCATGGGCTTTGAGAAGACCCTGCTAGGCTGCAGCGTGAGGGAGTGGTCAGCGGAGCAGGAGCATGGTGTCCACAGGCCTGGACGGTCAGCCCTCCTGGAAGCCAGAGGAGATGTGATGGCAGCTGAGGCCAGGTCGCAGAGCTGAGGAGAAGGAAAACGCCTGACCTCATGCACATGGGCGTTACCCAGAAAGCTTGCTGTTGTTGAATAACAGTTCTTTACCCCCCTGCACTGTGTGCTCCTCCTGGAGGCCCTCAGGCACCATGAAGATAGCCTGAGGACACCGTCTGCAGGCAAGAAGAAGGCTCACCAGGTGCCCTGATAACTGAGCTCTTAAGGCTTGTATCTCCATTAAATAGCAACCAGCTCCTTAGGTCTTGCAACTCCTGCTCCCACTTAGCCCCTCCTGTTCAGTTTCAGGCATCTACACAGCCCTAGGGAACCCAGGGTGGCACATACAGTTCAGGGCTAGACCGCTACCGGAGAGGTTGATGGTTTGAACCCACCCAGAGACATCTCAGAAGATGGGCCTGGTGGTGTGCTTCCCAAAGGTCATAGCCTTGGAAACCCTATGGAACCATTCTACTGTGCACACATGGGGTCACCGTGAGTCAGAATCAACAACTAACACCACCACCACAAAGCCCTCCATAACATTGAAGATTTGGAGCTGAGAGTAGAAACAAGTAGATAATGTAAGAAAGTAACACTTGCCTGTCTTTAATGGGCTAATCCCTCTGACACATATTCATTCATTCGTTCAACAAGAATATACTGAGCTTGGGTTCAGTACAGGAGGAAATAGGAGTATACCCCTTTGCCATTGAGTTGATTCCAACTCATGGCAACCCTACAGGACAGAGAAGAACTGTCCTGTAGGGTTTCCAAGGCTGTAGTCTTTATGGAAGGGCACCTGGTGGGTTCAAACCACTGGCCTTTCACTTAGCAGCTGACTGCTTAACCACTGTACCACCAGGGCTCCTTAGGAGCATAGTGGAATTAGAATATTTATGTTCATATTCCAGATTTGTAGCAATGCCTTACAGTTTACAGATTGCTTCCTCCTGTAATGGGTATTTGATCCTTAAAACCTTGGGCAATAAGTGTTAGCCACTTTTTGCCCGTTAAAAACTGAGACTCTGAGTCTCAACCCCATGACTTCCACCCCAGCTTGGTTTAGCAGATGTGCTGTTTGCAGCACCAGTTTGCTAGGATGTCCCCAAGCACGTGAGCATGGTTTCCTAAGCACGTGTTTTCCACCACAGCAGAGTCAGTGGAATGGCCCCTGAGCTTGGTGCTTGGAGCCTTTTCACCAGACATGGTTCTTGTTAGAGCTGGGAGCAGAGACAGCCCTGGGATTTAGGGTGTGGTGACATTTCTTAATAACCATCCTGTGCACTCTCGGGGCTGATGGAATGCAGCCCAGTCACAGAAACCTAGGGCAGGAGCATCACTCTTCCCTTGTCTGGAACGTGCTTCACCTTGTTTGTCTCAAGCACATCTGGGGAACGGGCCCAGTGTTCAGCCCAAGGGAGCGAAGGCCTGAGCACAGTCATGCTGGAATGCAGGCCAGCAGTCACACGCACACACGTTCACACTCTTGGCGTTCCCACAGACTCACATACACACGCTCACACATTCATACTCATGCACTCACACAGACTTGCACACATTCACACATGCACTCACACAGACTCACACGCTCACACATGCACTCACACTCACATGCACACATGTTCACACTCATGCACTCACAGACTCACATACACACACTCATGCACTCACACAGACTCACATACACACACTCATGCACTCACACAGACTTGCACACATTCACACATGCACTCACACAGGCTCACGCTCACACATTCACACATGCACTCACACACTCACACACTCACATTCACACTCATGCACTCACACAGACTCGCACACATTCACACATACACTCACACAGACTGACATATGCTCACACATTCATAATCATACTGTCACAGTCACACTCATGCACTCACACAGACTCGCATACACCCGCTCACACAGTCACACTCATACACTCACACAGACTCGCATACACCCACTCACACAGTCACACTCATACACTCACACAGACTCGCACACACACACATGCACTCACGCAGACTCATACACTCACACAGTCACACATGCACTCACACACACTCAGTCACACTCATACACTCACACAGACTCAGATACACACTAGCACAGTCACACTCATGCACTCACAAGACTCACATACACACACAGTCACAATCGTGCACTCACACAGACTCGCATACACATGCTCACACAGTCACACATGCACTTACAGACTCACACACATGTTCACACTCACCCACACACTCAGTCTCACTCATACACACACATTCACACTCGTGTTCACACACAGTCACACTCAGTGCACTCACAGACTCATACACATGCTTACATTCACACTCATGTAGTCACATAGACTCACATGTTCAAACTCGCAATGCAAACACGTAACACATTCATACATATTTCCATGTGCACACACACTCATGCATACACACATATTCACAATATACACATTCACTTATACACTCCATCACATGCTCACACCCATATTCACAAACACGCACACCCATGTTCACACTCATGCACACTCACATATTCACAGCATACAAACACACCCACTCACACATGCTCACACACATATTTGTACTCACACAAGCTCAGTCATGCATGCACACTCACATATTCACACCCATACACATTCACACTCACACAAACATTCACAGTATACACACTCACCTGTACACTCATTCACACATGCTCACACATAGTTGTACTCACACAAGGTCATTCATGCATACACACACATTCACACTCACACCAACACATATATTCACAGTATACACACTCATCCATATACTCACACACATATTCGTACTCACACAAGCTCAGCCATGCATGCACACACACACTCATGTGTTCACACACACACGTGTGCACGCCCAACCCTTCACACCCACTCTCCTGCCCTCCCTATCTGCAGGTTTCTCGCTGTGTCTGGATATGACTTCGCTGTCCTGCACTCCCGGAGAGATACTACAGTGAGGTGCTGTGGGACTCAGAAAAGCCTTCTGTCTATGTTTGGATCATAGGTGGTACCTCTGCCTCTTGAAGAGAGAGACAGAGGCCTGAGGGCATGTGTCAGAGCCACGCGGTGTGGAGGGAGGCCATCCGGCCTGCAGTCGGGGCCCTGGATTTTAATTTCTGTCTTGCCTTTCGTCAGCTCTGTGATCCTGGGCAAGCTGCATGACTGTTCAGGCCTCAGTTTCCACATCTGTTCGTGAAAGAGTTGGCTAAAAGAGGAGGGTTGGCCTGAGAGGGCCCAAAGTGTGCTTCCAGCTAGAACATTCGGTGACTCAGCACTTGTGAATCAAGGTAGCCTGGCATGTGGCAAATGGGGTGAGAGGTCTGGGACCTACAAAATTCCCAAGGAAAACAAAAAACCCACAAGCACTGAAAATAATTTTAGTTTGGCACACCCCCTACAGCCTTCTGATAGCAATCCTTTTAAACCTGAAGTTTAGGCCACTTTTGTTACCAGTGTAGCCTGTAAGATTCCTTTCTTTTGATCCCATTGATAGTTGGGTAATGGAATTTTGATTTTCCTTCCCGCATGGCATACTGTTGAGGGCTGCAGATTTTCAGGGTCAAGAGTTCTTGACCCATCTCCCTCTTACCCACTAGTGTGTCTGATTGGTCGTATTAAACAGAAGGAACGTTTCTTTTCCTGGAGCGAGGAAATGCGTTAGGTTAAATAATAAGTATATAAAATACATGGTTAGAGGTTTTGTGAAGGGAAGGATGTAATTTTGTGGTTATGCGTGTTGGGGACTATTTTCTACGTTATGTTTTGTTGGTAGAAATAGAATGTATTGGATCAGCAGAATGAGCAAACATGACTCCTGGGAGGAGAACGTCCCAGGTCTTGGGAGGTGCGAATGTGATAAAAAGAAAGAGATTGTCTGGCTTCGAGACTCTTCAGGCCATCAGATGGAGAAAAGGGGTTGCAGTTTGAGAAAGTTTGTACAGAGGGTGGAGCCCCTGGGTGGTACAAACGGTTAACGCACTCAGCTGCTAACCCAAAGGTCAGAGGTTCGAATTCACCCAGAGGCTTCTTAGAAGAAAGACCTGGTGATCTAGTTATGAAAACCAGCCATTGAGAACCCTACAGAACATATCTCTACTCTGCAATACGGCGCCTTTGTCAGCCACGGTCAACCTGGCGGCAGCTGATTGTGCCGAGGGTGTTGGTACAGTCCTGTGACGAGGGCCAACACTGTGGTCGATGGGGCCAGTAGGCCCTGGGGCATGGACTCGCCCTTGAGCTTGGGGGATGTCTGCTGCGACCATCACTGACATGGCCACATCCAGACCCAGTAGGCCGTGTGTGGGAGTAAGTCCACATGGCGTTTGTGCAATTCCTGCTTCTGAGCAGCGGAGCGTGGGGGCGTCCTGGCCTCAGATGGGGGACTGCTGGGATATTGATGCTACCTGCCTTGTCCCCCCACCTCTGCCACCACGAGTGAGTGTCCTACATCCACACACAGAGTAAACAGTTGCTGTCCAGTTAACTCCAACTCATGGCGACTCCATGTGTGTCCGAGCAGAACTGTGCTCCATAAGGTTTTCAACGGCTGGTTTGTTCGAAAGTAGATGACCAGGCCTTTCAAGGCACCTCTGTGTGGACTCGAGCCTCCAACCTTTAGATCAGCAGCCGAGCGCATTAACCATTTCCACCGCCCAGGGAGGATAACAGGGCATTTCCTCTACCTCCATGAACCAGTTTCCCAGCAAATTATATGGCACATGGCGCCAGAAGTATGTCTTCATGATTTGCAAATGTATCTGTGTGATGACTTCCTGAGTTATAAAAACTAAATCACATTCGTTTCAACATGGAGTGAATCATCTTTATTGAAGAAGTAAAATCTCACGAAATCATAATTATCCTGCATAATCTGGAATATGGGGTTCTAGTAATTATGCTTAGTAATCCAGGAAATTTATCACTGTCAGGAGTGAGCAATGAGCTTGTTAGTCGGATGTCTGAAGATAAACTGAAACACAGTTTTAGAGCTCATAAATAAGTTGTTAACTCTGGTCGTGATTTAAGAGAAGTGGATTGTTGACTTTAAGGAACAGTTTGTGAACACGCAAATCCCTCCCCCTCCCATTTGATAAGCAATACTTCAGCCAAGTTGTTGAGCTGGAAATTAATTTTATAGTAATTTGTTCTCAGCTCATGCTTTAATGAGCTTATATTGCTGGGAATTTAATTTGAAAGTACTTTTGATAAATCATCTATTAAAAAATGAGATTGAGAATAAATGAGTTTGAAACTTCAGAGGTCAGCAATTAAGATGGTTGTCACCATGTGCTTTTTTAAGGTTTTAGCCAGTATTTTGCCATCTACAGCAACATTGCACATTTCTATAAGTAGAGGGATATTCTGTAACATATGGGACGCTCGGAAATCTGGAACAGTCAAGAACCGCTATGTCTGGTTACCCCAGGTAGCCTAAGCTATGACATCAGCCAATTGTCTTTTCAGTTTCAAAATGTCTTTTAGCACTGACACAGCCATACCCACCGTGTGCCCTGGACTGAACCCCTACCCCCACCCCGTGCAGCAGGAGTCTGGGGAGAGGACCTCTGTGTGCCCTGGGGCATCATGACCCAACTGTATGGTCCTCTCATGTTTAGAAAATTGCTACTGTGTCTCCTGTATGTACCTGACCAAGGAATTATCTAGAGAGCCTTTCAAAATTTATTTCACACAGAGGCTGAGGAGGCGAGCAGGCAGCAAGGCCTGCCCTCACCAATAGCCTGGGTGTGCGGTGGATGTGGCTAGCTGGGCAATGTTTCCGCCCCACCCACCTCCGTGCATCTTCCCTGAAGCCATGTGATCATTGAGGAGCACAGCCTCACCAGAGGAGGAGGAGAAGGCCTTGAGCGCAGCACTTCTGACTTGAGTCTTCCAGCTGAGCAGAGCCCCGGCCCTCTCATTGCACCCTGCCCTGCACACACTTCCCTTTCCCTCCTGTGAAATTCCCTCCCCTGCCTTTGCTGCTGGGCTCCTAGCCAACCTGCTCCTCAACGTTGTGTGGAAGGTCCAAACAAAAGGCCTTAAGACTTTCATTTTTTGCAGGTGATATGATCAGCAAGATAGAAAATTCAAGATATGCTACAAACTTATAAACTGCTAAGAAGGTCCAACAAGAGGGTCTGAAGCAGGATCAACTTTTTTAAAAACCAAAATCTTTTCCTTTAACTAACAACATGTATAAGATGCCATAGAAAAAAAGATTGTATTCGTGATATCAGCCAACCTACACAATAGCTAGGCATAAACAAACCTAACGAAAGGTTTCCAATAGCCACATTAAAAAAAAAAAAAAAACAACTCTATAATACTAAGCCAAAGGACATACAAAAAACCTTATTAGAGAAACCTACTGTATACATGAGTAGGAAAACTTTTTATTGTAAAAACACAAATTCTTTCCAAACTGACCTATACATTCAGTGGAGTCCCAGCTGAAATCTCAACGGGCTATTACGGAGCTTAACAATTTGATTCTAAAATTCAGCTAGAAGGAAAAATAGGCAATAGTAGCCTAGAAACTTGAAAAAAATAACAACAAAAGAATACTTGTTGTCACCAAGGGTACCAAGACAATTCAGTGAGGGGAAAAGAATAGTCTTTTCAACAAATGGTATTGGGACAACTGGATGTCCACATGCAAAAAATGAAGTTAGACCCCCTACCTCACACCATATACAAAAATGAACTCACAGTGGATCAAAGACATAAATATAAGAGCTAAGACTATAAAACTTAGAAGAAAACACAGGAGTAACTCCTCATGGCCTTCTATTAGGCAATGGTCTCTTAGGAATAACACCAAAAGCACAAGCAACTAAAGAAAAAGAAAGATTGGACTTCATCAAAATTTAAAACTCTTATGTTTCAAAAGACATTATGAAGAAATCAAAAAGGCACGCTGTGACAACCACATGACATCAGTGTGGAGGCCAAGTATAGCCTCCTGAAGCTCTTGAAGCTGCTCACTCCCACCTACCCCCACAGCCAGCACACACCTGTCTTTTAGAGTCTGCTGAAAATAGCTCTTTAACCCCTGCCTGCCTCCCCTCTCACCACAGCAGTCAGACACAAGACCTCCGCCCCTAACTGGAGCCTCTGGGTGTAGTAGACACAGGAGGGTGTTTGGTACCAAGCAGACCTGCCTTTCAATCCCAGCTCTTCCCCTTTAGTACCTATACTCCCTTACATAACACGTTTAAAAGGAGCCCTCCAAGTAGACACATGAGACTACGTGGGTAGCACCTGTGTGGAAGGGAGATGAGAAGGCAGAGGGGGACAGGAGCTGACTGAATGGACATGGGGAATACAGGGTAGAGAAAAGGAGTGTGCTGTCTCATTAGGGGGAGAGCAACTAGGAGTACATAACCAAAAACCCATTGCCATCGAGTCGATTCCGACTCATAGCAACCCTATAGGACAGAGTACAATTGCCCCATCGAGTTTCCAAGGAGTGCCTGGTGGATTCAAACTGCCAACCTTTTGGTTAGCAGCTGTAGCACTTAACCACTCTGGTACGAGGGTTTCCAAAGTGTATATAAATTTTTGTATGAGAGACTGACTTGATTTGTAAACTTTCACTTAAAGCACAATAAGAAAAAAAGAAAAAGGAGCCCTCATGGTTCAGTGGTTAAGCACTTACCTAACTGAAAGGTTGACGGTTCAAACCCACCACATGGTTCCATGGGAGAGAAGACTTAGCAATTTGCTCCTGTAGAGATTACAGCCTAGAAAACACTATGGGGAAGTTCTACTGTGTCACAGTGAGTCGACATCAACTCCTTGGCACCTAGCAACAAAGCATTTAAAATCTCTCCTCAGTGTATTCACTTTTAAATGGAGACAGTAAATATTACAGAGTCATGTAAGGTTTATGGAGAGGAGCATGTCCCTTAGGCCATTACAAAGAGAAGCTACAAAATCAAGATCCAAGTAAAAAGTTTTGAGTATAGAGTTTATAGTGTAGAATACTTGGGAGGTCCACTGAAATAAAATTGATGAAAAAACAAGAAAAAAAAGACAACCCACAGAATGGGATAAAGTGTTTGCAAATCATGCATTTGATACAGGCTTAGTATCCAAGCTATATAAATAATTCCTGTAACTCAAACAACCCAATTAAACAATGGGCAAAGGATTTTAAAAGATATTTCTCCAGAGAAGTTATACAAATGGCCAAAAAGCACATGAAAAGATGTACAATATAATTAGGCATTAGTGAAATGAAAATCAAAACCCCAGAGTAACATACCACCGAAATGGCTGTAATCAAACGGTCAGACTGTATCAAGTGTGGGCTAGCATGTGGAGGGATTGGAACCCTTATCCATTGCTGGTGGGCGTGTCAAATGGCACAGCTATTTTGGAAAACAGTTTGGCAGTTCCTCAAAAAATGATACAGTTAACATATGACCCCATAATTCCACTCTTAGGTATATGCCTAAGAGAACTGAAAACCTATGCCCACGCAAAAACCTATGTACGCATGTTCATAGCAGCATTGTTCTCAATACCTAGAAGGTGGAAACAGCCTAGATGACCACCCACTGATGAACGGATAAACAAAATGTGGTGTATCCATGCAATGGAATGTTATTTAGCAATAAAAAGGAGTGAAGTACTGATACATGCTACAACATGGATGCATCCTGAAAACATGATGCCAAATGAAAGAAGCCAAATGCAAATAGCTACATATTGTATGCTTCTCCTTATGTGAAATGTCCAGAATAGTCAAATCCATAGAAACAGCAGGTTAGCAGTTGCTGGGGGCTGAGGGGAGAGGAAAATGAGAAGTGACTGCTAATGGGTACAGGGTTCTTTTGGGGTGATGAAAATGTTTTGAAATTAGATAGTGGTGATGGCTGTAAGACACTGAATATACTAAAAACCACTGAATTGTACACTTAAAATTTTTTATAATGTATGAATTCAGCCTCCATAAAAAAGAGAACTTGCTCTGATATCAAATGTAGTTTAGAACAATAGTAATTAAAACCGAGTCACATTGGCATAGCAGTGGGCAAATGGAAGATTGTCTCAGGGAAGTTGTACCAAGAGTAAACATGGAGTCACACACATAAGTGGGTATTTGGTATGTGGTGAGGTAGCATTTCAAACTAGTGAGAAAAGAACAAATGGTGGCAGAACAGTTAGCTGCTAATTTGAGGGGAAAGTTAGATTCCAACCTCACTCCCCCACAGAAATAAATTCCAGGTAGATTAAGGAGCTAATTATAAGAGTACTAGAAGCATTAGAAGAAAATAAAGAACATATGTATAACCTTGAAGAAAGTCTCCTTCTTAAGTAATACAAAAAATGCAGAGGGAAAGAATGATAAAATTGACTTTATGAAAATTAAAATTTTCCATGCAACAAAAGACATTGTTGTTAGGTGCCGTTGAGTCAGTTCCGATTCACAGTGACCCCATGTACAACAGAACAAAACACTGCCTGGTCGTGCCCCATACCCACAATCGTTATGCTTGAGCCCACTGTTACAACCACTGTGTCAATCCATCTTGTCAAGGGTCTTCTTTCTCACTGACCCTCTACCTTACCAAGCATGATGTCCTTCTTCAAGGACTGATCCCTCCTGACAACATGTCCAAAGTATGTAAGATGCAGTCTCGCCATCCTTGCTTCTAAGGAGCATTCTGGTTGCACTTCTTCAGCACAGGTTTGTTAGCCCTTTTTGCAGTCCATGGTATATTCAATACTCTTCGCCAACACCACAATTCAAAGGTGTCAGTTCTTCTGTCTTATTTCTTGTCCAGCTTTCGCAAGCATAGGATGCAATTGGAAATACCATGGCTTGGGTCAGGTGCACCTTAGTCTTCAAGGTGACATCTTTGCTTTTCAATACTTTAAAGAGGTCTTTTACATCATAGGCAAAGTTAAAAGACACTTCCTATAAAGCAAGAGCCCCTGGGTGGTACAAATGGTTAAGTGCTCAACTGCTAACTGAAAGGCTAGAAGTTTGAGTCCACCCAGAGGTGCCTTGGAAGAAAGACCTGGTAATCTGCTTCTGAAAAATTAGCCATTGAAAACCCTGTGGAGCACAGTTCTACTCTGACAGCCGTGGGTCAGAGCTGCCTCTGACTGGTTATGTCCAGAGTACAGAAAAGAACTCCTAAATCAACACGAAAACAGACCTGTAACAGCTCTCCCTGCAGCCCTCACGTCTCCTCCTTTTCCTGTCTTTCCAAATGATCCCAAAGTCTTGTCCTCGAATCAGTAACCCATAGATCATCTTAGCCCCACTCTCACGGCAGTGTCTGATGTCCTCGGTCACTCAATCCCACCTGGCCTTTCTTAGCAAAGTCAAGGTGATCTTTGGAATTTTGCCTTCTTTGGGTAGAACAACTGGACACCAGGCTCTGCTCTGAAGCAGGCAAGTCTCTGCTGTCGAGTGAAAGAGCCATGTGCTGAGGCGGTCACATGGGACAGGCTGAAACCTGAGTGCCCCCCTCCCTTTCCCCTTGGAAGGCACAGCCCTTTCCCTGCCGAGGCCCCACAGCCCTGTCTTGCCAGCCAGGCACTTCACTGGGACAGCCCCACAAGTCTTTGCTCAGTGATAACACTAACCTGGATTCCAGACAGAAACCTGTGTTAACTAAGGATGCATCCGCGCTGTCGTTCTTCTTTGCAGACAGCTACGTTACTAAAGAAACAGAGTACTGCAGCTTGTCACACAGGGGTTTGTCTTCCACTAGAAGTGCTCGGGGGCTTTGGGTACTAGAAGACCTTCCTGTTTTTCTTTCTGGCTGAAATAGACTTTGAACTCTCAGTTGGATAGTTCAGTGCCGTCTTGTTCCCCCTTCTCACTCCCCTTTCTCTCATCTGGTTCTCTGTTTTCATAAGCCATAGATTTAGGCCTCATTTTATTACATTTCACAGTGTGCTTAAATACCCCGTTTGGTTCCACATCTCATTACAAGAAACAATTTACATGAGGCCTGGGTGGTGATGGCAGCATGATTCGTCCTGCTGCAGGATTTTGTAAGGCCTTCTGCACTGGCCTCTGGTGGAGGGTTTTAGGGAGATCAGGTGGAACTGGGAGACGTTTTAAACCCCGTGTGATGACCTGTAAGCAAATCGGATGTTTCTGCCATAGACCCGGGCTGGGTCATGTTGAGCTTAGCATTGACCCTTAAGACTACTGGTTCAGTATTTCACACAAAAGGAAATCCTCCAGCTAAAGACAGGTGGGGGTGATTGTAGGCCGTTGTTTATTGTGAAAAGGGGATGCTGTCACTGAGCTGATTTTCTCCTCCCTTTTAGGGTCATTGTTACTACCATGGACATGTGCATGGTTATCCTGGATCGATGGTCAGTCTCAGCACTTGTTCTGGTCTCAGGTAAGCGACCATTCTGGTCTTAGGCCCCTTTCTTGTCCCATTCACGCTGAGAGGCTGGTAGGGCCCTGGGTGATACAAGCAGTTTGTGCTCGACTACTAACTTAAAGGTTGGTGGTTCAAACCCGCTCAACGACTCCACGGGAGAAAGGCCCGGTGACGTGCTTCCATAAAATTACAGCCAAGAAAACCCCATGAAGCAATTCCACTGTGTAACACAAGGGGTCGCCATGACTCGGACTCAACAGCAACAGGTTTGATTTTGATTTTCTAAAGAGAGCATGTGGTGGGGTCCCACAGCACAGGCACACCTCCCCATGGGCAAGATGGGGAAGTCTCTTGCTGAACAACACATCACACAGGAGCGCAGCTCAGCCAGGAGCTCAGTTTCTCTCTCACAGCTCCCATTCCGGCATGTTCTCTGGCTGGGAGGCTGCAAGCGGCTAAACTAGCTACAAGGGCAAACTGTCCAAGTCTCAGCCTCCCAAGGATTGAGAATCATCTTTCGTTTATGTGGCCATTAAAAAAAAAACACAACCAAATCCGTTGCTATCGAGTCGATTCCAACTCCTAGCAACCCTATGTGGCCCTCTAACTAAATCTCAGTGCTGTCAAGTCGATTCCAACTCATAACGACCCTACAGGACAGAGTAGAACTGCCCCTAATGTTTAGTAATTCCCAGTGTTAAAGGTAGGACATTAAGTATTAGCATTTAAGTTCCTCACTTGACAAAAACTATAAAGGGCCTCTGGTCATCAGGAAACAAAGGAACTAATTTAACAATTACCAAGGTGAGTTGAATGTAGGCTCGCATGGGTAGGGGCTTTCCCTAATGCACCCGGGGCACAGTGCAAGCAGCAGTTATCTTCCAGAGCTGGGCAGGGCAGGCCAAGCCCAGCATGTCGTCATAGCCCCTTCCTTCCAAATCACAGTGATTAACCATCAGCCGCCTCTGATGTGCGCCCCAGAAAAACCAGTTTGTCTGACCAAGTTCCAGCTGCTTCAGCTTTTCACTGGATTGATTGAGTCTGTGAACTAACAGCGTGCATCCTCCAGAGTCCTGGTTTTGCTCCAGCCCGTGGAGTGTGGTTCTGTGGGAGGGAGGAGAAAGAAGGGCCTGGGCGGGCAACAAGCCAGCTTGAGCTAGCAAGCAGGGTTCTTGTTCTGCGTTCTGCATGTCAGAGCCCCATACATGCAACACACATAGACAACACACACAACACAAGATGCACACACAACACATACAAATCCCATATACCACACACACATGAAACATACCCGTCACACACATCACACACACCAAAAAAACATAGAAATAGCACACACACCACACGCACAAAATAACACAGCATACACCCCACACATACACACATCCCACACATACATTCCACACACATATTTCTGCATATATATATATATATATATATATATATATATATTACTCTTTGAAAAGTACGTATATCAAAACACTGAGGTATTTTACTAATGAACTTTTCTGTAACGGTCTAATAGAGAACTTAACAATGTGGGTCTCTGTAAATAGATGTCTTACCCATTTGTGTGTATGCCTTTGAGATCTATGTTATTTAATACTGTTTGTATGTTATTGAAATATATGCTTACCCATCTTTATGATTTGTATATATAGAATGTACTCTTCTTTATTACTGTCCAAAGTGAAAGTCATTATCCATGTCTTGAATAAATTTGATTATTGAAATTTATTTTAATTAAATAATTAAAAAATTTGTTAAGGTAGCATCTAAAGTAAAAAAAATCATTGATAAGTGAAAAGTACTCACATCTCATTTGTGTAACACTGTCGAACTTTAAAGTTGTGCTAATCTGGTAAGCAAGTAGAGGTATCCAGTTGTTTGAACTTGCTTTTCTCCGGTTGTTCATGCATTCCGAAAAGGGTGAACTTTTGCCAGAAGAAGGATAAACAAGGGCTGGGAATACTCAGAAACAAATAGGCCTCCTTCACCAACATCCTCCCCGTGTGTCTGAAGATGTTTTCAGTCATCAGCACAGAGACCAGGCATAAATGGAGGCATTTGAGATCGGTCTGATAGTTTTAGGTGATCCTTTTAGAGACTGTCAAATTCTTGATGGCTAAAAAAAAAATAAAATAAAATAAAAATTTTGTTTTTTTTTTAAAGAGAAAAGCCACCACCTGTCTGTCAGTGTGTCACACTGTGATGGCTTGTGTGTTTGCTATGATATTAGAAGCTTTGCCACCAGTATTTCAAATACCAGCAAGGTCACCATGATGGACAGGTTTCAGCAGAGCTTCCAGACTGAGACAGATTAGGAAGGGGGGCCTGGTGATCTACTTCTGAAAATTGGCCAGTGAAAACCCTGTGGATTACAGCAGAATCTGGTCTGGCATAGTGCTGGAAGATGAGCCCTCTAGGCTGGGAGGCACTCAGAACGCACAGTGGCCCAACAGCGGACTTGAGCACACCGGCCATTGTGAAGATGGTACAGGATTGGGCAACTTTTCATTCTGTTGTACCTGGGGTGACCATGAGTCAGAGCTACTTGACGGCAGCTAACAACAACAAAGAGAAAAGGGATACCTCCAAGGGATTCCTAATATCTCCTTTTTATAATAAATAAAATGATTTATAAACCATTAAGTAGTTAAAAAAAAAAATGAAGGATGAGCTGCTGGGTACAGTATTCCCAGGGTAGTATTCAAATATGACTAATCTACCCTCTCTTCCTTGCGTGGGACATCCAGTCACAAATCCCTGTCCTTTTTCCTTTTTCCTGCTGCCACTCTCTTCAGTACATGTTGCCTAAACTCTTCCAGCCTCCAAGGACACAGACAGCCAAGGTTCCCGGTCCCTCGCCACACAGCAGGGTCAACCACACTGAGCCAATGCTGTAGCATGTCTGAGCCTCCGTGTCCATCTCCCGCCTCCAGCACCTGGAGGACGTTTCCTCCCTGTTACCTGACACAGACCCAGAATTTGGCAAAGAGGAATACTGAATACTGTAAAATACTTGTGGCCAGGGTTTCGGGAAAAGTCAGAGCGTGGGTGCTGTGTTGTCTGGGGTCGACCACCAACACTGAGGGGGAAACGGACTTGGGGATGCTGCGTGGGTATCACCCACTCCCTGCTGTGGTGTTCCTGAGGATTTTAACTTCCCAGATCTTCTTGGTGTTGTTGCAAAAGCAGCAGACCGTGCATCAACAGAGAAATTCCAGAGTTATGTAGTCAACTTTATGATCTCGCAAGGAGAGAATCAGACCAGAGAAAAAGCTGTGTTCGATCAACTGCTCGGAGACAGGAGAGTTGATGGAGACTGGAAATAGAGAAAAAAATGGAACAGTAGTAGCACCAGCCTGGTGGACTTGGAGCAAGAAAATAGGGATTAAAAATTATGTTCACAGTGGTGTGCTCCAAAAACACATTAAGATCTAGGAATGTGGAAGAAGGCTCGAGCATCCCAGGGGACACATTAATTAGAGCCCAGCAGATTACAGTTCTGCAGAGAAATGCAGAGACAGAACATCCTGCATTGCTTCAAATAGGCTTGATCAAAGATGAGCAGGCAAGGACAAAGTCTGTCCTGGGATGGAGACGAGAGGAGGGAACCAACAAGTCATCCTTCATCATTTGAAGGATGAAGATAAGAAGAGAGAAAAGCAGATCCTAGTGGAAAGGGGACTTGAAGAGGAAGCAGCCCTTTAGTGGGGGAAATGAAGTGTGACGTGGAAAATGGGTTGTAAAAACGAGCTCAGCTGTGGAGTTTATCCTGACTTTGAAATAACTCCAAGTCAAATGTAAAGTTCAGGCCATAGTTAATTTCCTGCCATCTTATGTGTCTCCCTGGAGCCCTGGTGGCACAGTGGTTAAGAGCTCAGCTGCTAACGAAAAGGTCAGCGGTTCAAATCCACCAGCAGCTCCTTGGAAACCCTATGGGGCAGATCTGTGCTGTCCTGTAGGGTTGCTGTGAGTCAGAATCGACTCAACGGCAGCAGGTTTGGTTTTTGGGTTTGTGTGTCTCCCCAAAGTGCTCACACCCGAGTTAGTACAGACTGGGTGCGGCTTTCGTGATTACCCGGTGCTGTTGTGAGTGGAACTGTGTCCCGAAGAAAGATACGGTGAAGTCCTAACCCCTGCACAACCCAGTGAGACCACGGTTGATAAAATAAGGCTCTTCTTAGCAGATGTTATTGGTTAAGACGTCCTGGAATAGTGTGGGTCCCAGTCCTAATGCCTTCTGAGTGGCTTCTTATCAAAGGACAGACACAGAAACACAGTCACCCACAGGGGAAGACAGATGACATGTGGAGAAATATCTACAAGGCAAGGAACGCCAAGGATTGCTGGGAGCTGGCAGACGCCTTTCAACTCGCTCCAGTAACCTTAGGCCTCTCTCCCTTGGTTTCCTCATTAGTAAAATGGGCTCATGATACCTGCTGTGCAGGATTGCTGTAAACAGTGGAGAAGATAATACATTCAAGACCCTGGCTCATGGGGAGAGGGGAAGAGAGGGAGTGACTCCTCATGGCCATGGGGTTTCTTTTTGGGGATATAAAAAAAATGTTCTGGAATTTGATAGCAGTGATTATTGCATAACTCTGGGGATATTCTAAAAGCCACTGAAGTGTACACTTTTACAGGATGAATTGAATAGCATGCAGATTTTATCTCAATAAAGCTGTTATAAAAATAGGAGCCTGCTCAGGTGGTCTTTATCATACGTCATGTTGTTAGGTGCTGTCAAGTTGACTCAGACTCACAGCGACCGCATGTACAACAGAATGAAACACTGCCCACTCCTGCGCCATCCTCACAATCATTGTTATGCTTGAGCCCGTTGTTGCAGCCACTATGTCAGTCCATCTCATTGAGGGTCTTCCTCTTTTTCTTATTTTTTTATTGTCCTTTAGATGAAGGCTTGCAGAACAAACTGGCTTCTCATTGAACGGTACACATATTGTTTTATGATATTGGTTAACAACCCCACATGTCAGCACTTTCCCCTTCTCAGCCTTGTGTTTCCTATTACCAGCTTTCCTGTTCCGTGCTGCCTTCTACTCCTTGCCCCTGGGCTGGTGTGTCTTTTTTGTCTCATTTTGTCTTATGGGCCTGTCTAATCTTTCGTTGAAGGGCGAACCTAAGGAGTGACTTCATTAGTGAGCTAAAAGCGTGTAGAGGGCCATACTCTTGGGGTTTCTCAGGTCTCTGTGAGACCAGTAAGTCTGGTCTTTTTTTGTGACTTAGAATTTTGGTCTACATTTTTCTCCAGGACTGTCAATGACCCTCTATTGTGATCCCTGTCAGAGCAATCAGTGGTGGTAGCTGGGCACCATCTAGTTGTACTGGACTCAGTCTGGTGGAGGCTGTGGTAGGTTGTGGTCCATTAGCCCTTTGGACTAATCTTTCCCTTGTATCTTTAGTTTTCTTCATTCTCCCTTGCTCCCGAAGGGGTGAGATCAGTGGAGTATCTCAGATGGCCGCTCACAGGCTTTTAAAAAGTCTTCCTATTTTTCGCTGACCCTCTGCCAAGCATGATTATCCTTTTCCAGGGAGTGGTCCCTCCTGATAACATGTCCAAAGTACGTGAGATAAAGTCTTACCATTCTCACTTCTGATGAGCACTCCAGTTGTACTTCTTTGAAGACAGATTTATTCTTCCTTTTGGCAGTCCGTGGTATATTCAATATTCTTCACCAACACCGTAATTCAAAGGCATCAATTCTTCTTCGGTGATACTGGAAGATTTGTCAATGGTATTTCAAATAGCAGCAGGGTTACCCTTGGTAGACCGGTTTCAGTGGAGCCTCCAGACTAAGACAGACTAGAAAGAAGGACCTGGTAGTCTACTTCTGAAAAAACTAGCCAGTGAAAACCTAATAAATAGCAGTGGAACATCATACATTGTAGTTGCTGTTATTATTAATGTACCAATAACAACTGTTCAAGAAAAATCATTTCTAATAGTTTACCATTTTCCTGTTTTGTCATGTCTTCCCACCCTGGTTATGAGTTACGTCTGATACAGGAAGCACAGGTGAGATGTCTCAGTGTGTTCTGTGGGAGCTAGCCCTGTGCTTTGCACATACTAAAAAATACATTAAAAAAGAGAAAAAACAGTTGCCATCGAGTTGATTCCAACTCACGGCAATCCCGTGTGTGTCAGGGTAGATCTGTGCTCCGTAGAGTTTTCAGTGGCTGGTTTTTGGAAGTAGATGACCAAACCTTTCTTCTGAGGTGCCTCTGGGTGGACTTGAATCTCCAGCCTTTCAGTTAGCAGCATGGGTGTTAGCCATTTGTACCACTCAGAGGCTCCTTTGCACCTAGTAGGGGGGTAGTATATTTGTTGTGATTATACATGGGTAGTTCACATGGAAATTATTCACTCAAAATATGCCCTCTGGTGCTTATGTGTTTACTAGTACAGCTGGCTTTACTATTTATCGAACACATAAATGGGGTAGGATATTACTTTTTTAGTTATCTAGTGCTGCTATAACAGAAATAGCACTAGTGCATGGCTTTAACAAACAGAAACTTATTTCCTCACAGTTTAGGAGGTTAGAAGTCCAAATTCAGAGCGCCAGCTCTAGGGGAAGGCTTTCTCTCTCTGTCGGCTCTCAGGGAAGGAAGGTCTTTGTCCCTTTAGCTTGTTTCCTGGTTCCTTGGAGATCTCCATTTGGCTTGGCATCTCTCTTTCCCCATCTCTACCTCCTAGCTTGTTTGTTTAATCTCTTTTATATCTCACAAGAGATTGACTCAAGACACATCCTGTTCTAATCCTGTCTTATGAACATAACAAAGATGGCCTGTTTCCAAATGGAATTATAACCACAGGCACAGAGGTTAGGATTTACAACACAGATTTCTGGGGCCACAGTTCAATCCATATCACCCCTGAACTCCTCTAAAAAAGGACTGAGATTAAATTTCACACCAACTGCATTTCCAGCTCAGGATTGGCAGCAAGGTGGTGAGACCAGAAAATTAAATTAGCAGCTGAACACGGATCCAGCCAGGATAACTCCTATTTTCTAATTATTACCTTATAACAGGTAGTCAACATCTGAGCACCAAAATCGCCTGCTTGCCTGGAGTAGTGAGAAAAGCCGTGAGAAGAAGAGCAGCGTTAGTGCCTGATACACCATTGCATCAGAGATGAAAAAATGAATTTTAAGATGGACAAAAACGTATCTTGAGGAAATACAGGTCTCCTGAGTTTTCACTTGGAAAGTTAACAAAATCAACTTAAAAATTCAATACATTCCCCTTCCATTCTGAAAAACAGTAGGATTTTAAGGTTAGGCTGCTCTCCCAGTTTCTTAGGTACTGCTGTAACAGAAACACCGCAAGTGGGTGGCTTTAATGAATGGGAATTCCTTTTCTCACAGTTCAGGAGGCTAGAAGCCTGAATTCAGGGCACCGGCCCTAGGGAAAGGCTCTCTCTCTGTCAGCCCTGGAGGAAGCTTCTGGCCTTTTCTGTAGCCCAGCGTTCCTCAGTTCCTTGGCAGTCTCCACGTGGCGTCTGTCTTCCCCCATGTGTGCTGGCTTCAGTGCCTGATCAGCTGTTTTTATATCTCAGGGGTGGTTAGGTTTAAGACACTGATATGGCCTTATTAACATAAAAAGAAAACCCTACTCCCAAAAGAATTACATCCACAGGTATACGGGTTAGGATTTCAACATGTATTTTGGGGGGCGGACACCATTCAATCAATAACAGCTGCCAGTTTTCAACGCGGCAGCTCCACATTGTTCTAGGCCCCTTGGCCGTCTCAAAACGGCATTATGAGGGGAGGCAGACAAGCTTGGGGTTGAGAAGCCCACCCTTGGACACACAGGTCCGGGTTGGGTCCCACTTCCTCCAGGAGCCACTTTGGCACTAGGGATAGTGGCTGGAGCTGCAGCTGTATGAGGGTCAGTTAGGTGATAAATGTGGCAGGCACAGCCCAGAGCCCAGGTCCTAGGAAGACTGCAATATTGGTGAGTCCCAGCCACCACCTCTGCCCCTCCATTCCTCACGCCCAACTCACTGCCTCAGAAACTGGCCTCGGCTACCACCACCACCATCCTTGGCGGCTGGTCCAGTGTCTGCTCCATCTCCTTGTCTCCCGCTAGAAGAGGAGGTACCCAGAGCCTCTGTCTTGCCCAGGCCAGAGGAGGTTATCTTCAGCCTTTCTCCTCCAGCTCTACCAAGGGGAAAAGAACCTATGTTCAAAGTCCTCTGTATTTAAATTCTATACTCTTGAGATACTTGCAACTTCAAGTGTATAACAAAACATCTTTGGCACTCAGCTCAAAACAAATTGCATTTGCTTATCTAACTCAAGACCAGTAAGGGCTATGAAAATGAGAAGATCAAAATTGTATATCTCAGAAACTCTGAATCCCTCAGCTTTGGGTCCACTGTTGTTTCCAGCAATCTCTAGGGCTAAATGATTAATTATACCCAAGACAATCCAAAGCAATTATTTAATTAAGCTGTATTACAGGCTGCCAATTTTGTGGAGCCCAGGGAAGGCCTTCACCCCGGTTTCTCAACATCTGGCCTTTGGATGACTTCAAAGATAAAAGGAGATAGGAAAACATTTTTATGACTAAGTAATGATTTCTAGAAAATTTCCATTAAGTAGAAAAACGTTTTCAGTAATTTGCTTCTCATGATTAGAACTTGGTGACATGTTTTACTGTAAGGGTTCAGCTTGTTTAAATCCAATGCAAAATAGAAAATGTTGCAATGCAAAATGAGATATTGGTGCCATTTCCTTTTTAGGGCAGTTTTCTAGCTCCCCTGTATATTCTCTTCACGTGTGTTCGTTTTCTGCTCTTCCTTTACCAGTTTTCTTTTTTTAAGTTTTGTTTCTTAAGATTTTTAAGGTCAGCTTTAACGAGCAAAATCCTATTACCCATTCTGAGCTTAAAAATTTAAGTTTTATTTCATAAAGCACTTCTCAAGGAAAGAGATACAAGCCCTCCTCACCCTGACCCCTACCCAGATTGATGACCAAAGTCAAGTTTCTGTGTGTTCTTGGAGAGGTATCCAGACACCAGTGTGTGTTTGGTTGTTTGTTTTTTGTTTGTTTGTTTTGGGGGGAACAAGAGAATAGCTACATTTAATGACTTTAAATCAGTCTTTGGGAATTGAAAATAAGTTACTCCAAGCCACACGGACTCCCCCAACTCTGGACAGTTGAGTGTTCTGACTGTTGGTAGGCACAGCTTAGCTCTTGAATACTTGCTATTGCACACGTCTTGGTGCTCTCTTCTCGATTAAGGTGCAAGTATCTTGAGGACATGGCCTTTCTGTGACTCTCACCACCTCTAATGCCATAGAAAACACAGGATGACTGAAGTAAACCAGTTGAATAATAATGAATTGATTAGTGTATATTTGCTCACCAGTTGTGATCAAAATAAATTTTTGACTAAATCAAATGACACATTGTATTGGGCAAATCTGCTGCAAAAGATCTCTTTAAAGTGCTAAAAAGCAAAGATACCACTTCTAAGTACTAAGGTGCGCCAGACCAAGCCTTGGTATTTTCAGTTGCCTCATATGCATGCGAGAGCTGGACAATGAATAAGGAAGACCAAAGAACTGATGTCCTTTGAATTATGGTGTTGGTGGAGAATATTGAATATACCATGGACTGCCAGAAGAATGAACAAATCTGTCATGGAATAAGTACAGCCAGAATGCTCCTTAGAAGCAAGAATGGCAAGACTACATCTCACATACTTTGGACTTGTTACCAGGAGGAATCAGTCCCTGGAGAAGGACATCATACTTGGTAAAGTAGAGGGTCAGTGAAAAAGAAGATGACCCTCAACAAGATTGATCAACACAGTGGCTGCAACAATGAGCTCAAGCATAACAACAACTGTGGAGATGGCACAGGACCGGGCAGTGTTTTTGTTCTTTTGTACATTGGGTTGCTATGAGTCGGAACCGACTCGACGGCACCTAACAACAATTCAAACATCTTCATCCCATACCATTTGAGGACTTAAATACTGTTGTTATGTTACAATATAAGAATGGTTACATTGTCACCAATACAGGCCATCAATAAGCACAGGCTGAGTGAATAACTGGGCAGATGAATACTAACGCATGACGTAGGGACACCTCACCAAGTCCCTCATTTGGAAACAGGCTCAGATTGTCTGAGAAAAACTGATGGACCCAACATTATCAGCTTTTTCTTAGGGATTAAGATATACTCAAACCCTTGGGTTGATGCCATGTGAATTATGTGTTAGAACTGATGGCCTAAACCTGGAGTCCAGGGACCTCCCCGAATTGTCAGCAGAATTGTATGGAGGTGTGAATTATTCTGGGGAGAATCTACAGACGTTAGGAGACACTATGTTAGAGGTGTCTGTTTACAGTAAGATGAATTTTGCATGAAAATCTTGAGCGTTACTATAGCGGGGGGATTGTGATCACCTTGCTAAAGAGTGGAAGGTGCTGGGTGTGTGGGAACCCAGCTTACAGTTTCCCAAATTGCCAGTTCTCCAAAGAAAATCTTTCCTTCAACTTTAGAAAGAGCTTTTAAATTAAAGCAGTTTATTGCCCCACATTGGAAAAGAGAGAAACAGGAAGGCACACAGAGGCCAGCACCCCATCACTTGGAGGAAGTTTATCCCCTTAGGTAATGTTGCTCCTTTCTAGGGGACGAGACACAGCGTCAGCTCTGTCCTGCTCCAGAGCACCAGACAAGTGTAGGAGTCCATGGCTTATGCCACCTACTGCCTCTCCAAGTTAGAACATACAGCAAATTTGTTCCATTAAAAAAAAAAAAAAAATGTGTACATATATTCCCAAACCTAAATATCAGCTCAAAGAGTCTTTCTTAGTTATCATTATTGCCATAAGTATATCCCCTTTTATTAATGCTGTCTCTCATATTAGAGAGACACAAATGGACAGTATTCCTACAAGGAGACACGTCTAACAAAGGATTGTTGTAGGTGTTGCTGTTAGCTGCCATCAAGCCTGCTCTGACTCACAGCAACCCCATCCATGTACAACAGAACAAAACGTTGCCCGGTCCTGTGCCATCCTCATGATTGTTGGTCTGCTCACATCCATTGTTGGGGCCACTGTGTATTTTGAGCGCCTTCCAGCACTATATCAGACAATGTTCTGTTGTGATCCATAGGGTTTTCATTGGCTAATTCTCAGAAATAGATCACCAGGCCTATCTTAGTCTGGAAGCTCTGCTGAAACCTGTTCTACCATGCATGACCTGCTGGTGTTTGAAATACTGGTGGCATAGCTTCCAGCATCATAGCAATGCACGAGTCACCATAGCATGACACACTGACAAAGACGGGGGGTGAGGAGTGGATTGAGCAAAGTGTAGGACCTTCATGGAATGGCCAGACTTTGGAATACACATCTTAGCAGAAGATCAGTTCAGGTGTCTGTCCTCATTAATAATAGAGTTACTGTGGTTTGAGCAGTGACTTATGACATCACAGGTCTGAAAGTTTTAACTGGATGACATAGCAACCTTGAGAATTAGGTACTAGTATCCTCATTTTGGAAACCCTTGTGGTGTAGTGGCTAAGTGTTATGGCTGCTAACCAAAGAGGCAGCAGTTCGAATCTGCCAGGCGCTCCTGGGAAACTCTTTGGGGCAGTTTTACTCTGTCCTGCAGGGTCGCTATGGGTCGGAATTGACTCTACAGCAATGGGTTTGGTTTTTTTTTTTTAAGCCTCATTTTACAGGTGAAGGAGCCGAGTCTCAAAGGGAATGAGGAGCCTGGTCAAGGTCACACAGCTAGCAAGTGGCAGAGCTGCCAGACTCCAGAGGCCACTTTCTCAGACATGCTCCTGGGGTGTCTCCCAGTGATGTTCTTCTCTCGTAAAGAGCTGTCCACCCTTAGCCAAAGCAGAACCAGAGGCCAGACCTCAGCCTCTAGGAAGCAGTTCTGATGCTTGTGAGCTGACTTCGGGCCCGTTATGGACATGCCATCCACAAATAAGTAAAACACACAAAAGCTAACTTTGTAGCCTTATATTGGGAGTCCCGGGGTGGTGCAAATGGGAACGTACTCGGCTGCAGACCAAAAGGTCAGAGGTTTAAGTCTGCCCCGAGGTGCCTCGAAGAAGGACCTGGTGATCTACGTCCCCCAATCAGCAATGAAAACCCCGTGGAGCACACTTCTACTCTGACACACGTGGGGGCGCCGTGAGTAGGAGTCGATGTGCCAGTGGCGATGGCACTGGGGCGGGGGCCGGGGGGGTATCCTTATACCAGAATCGCTTCGAGTCTCAAAGCTAAGTGTTTGGAAAATAGGGCTAATCAGGATGCATAATTTAGATCCGGAATTAACCTTTTTTTTTTTTTTTTTTGGACTTCTGAATGGTGTCTGCTAATTCCGATGTAGTTATTTTCAAAGCAGATGAAGTATCTTTTCTTTCAACTCTTCTTCCTGGCAATATGTCTTTAGAAAGTTAAAAAAAAAAAGGAGAAATACAGTCTATTCTCTACCATAAGATGTTTCAAACAAAAAAGTTCTTAGACTTGCTTTTCAAAAGATTTGCAAAATGGATCTGCAAAAATGCCCTTTCTGATTAAAACCTGAGGCTATAAATAGATTGGTAATCTAATTTCATTCTCTCACTAAGAACTATGTCTTACATGAGGGAAAGAGTAGTCCAAAGGCCTAATGGACCACATCTCCCACAGCCTCCACCAGTCTGAGGCCAGTACAACACGGTGGTGCCCAGCACCTACCACCACCGACTACTCTGACAGTGATCACAATAGAGGGTCCTGGACAGAGCTGGAGAAAAATGTAGAACAAAATTCTAACTCACAAAAAAAGACCAGACTTACTGGTCTGACGGAGACTAGAGAAACCTGGAGAGTATGGCCCCTGTACACCCTTTTAGCTCAGTAATGAAGTTACTCCTGAGGTCAAAATCACCTTTAGCCAAAGATTTAAAAAACTTGATTCTGACTCTTAGGGATTCTATAGGACAGAGTATAGAACTGCCTCATAGAGTTTCCGAGGAATGCCTGGTAGATTCGAACTGCCAACCTTTTGGTTAGCAGCCATAACTCTT
The DNA here is from genome assembly GCF_024166365.1 of Elephas maximus indicus. NCBI lineage: Eukaryota > Metazoa > Chordata > Mammalia > Proboscidea > Elephantidae > Elephas > Elephas maximus. Next base: position 76,072,617 of record NC_064834.1, on the reverse strand, counting down.
AACCACTATGCCACCAGGGTTTCCAGTCAAAGATTAGACAGGCCTATAAAACAGAACAAGACTAAATGGTCACACCAGCTCAGGGGCAAGGACAGGAAGGCAGGAGGGGACAGGAAAGCTGGTAATAGGGAACCCAGGGTCAAGAAGGGGAGAGTGTTGACACATCATGGGGTTGGCAACCAATGTCACAAAATGTGTATTAAGTTGTTCAGTGAGAAACTAATTTGCTCTGTAAACCTTCATCTAAAGTACAATTAAAAAAAAAAAAAAAAAACTGTGTCTTAGCCGTAAACAAGAAGCTGCTCTTAAAAAGTTATGTTTTTTCCTTATTTTTTTTTTTTCACTAGGGGACTTATTACGTTTGAAAATAAAACCTATATCTTAGAACCGATGAAAAATACAACCAATAGATACAAACTCTACCCAGCGGAGAGCCTGAAGGGCATCCTGGGATCTTGTGGATTGCATCGGAACGCCTCGGGCCTCATGGCGGATAACTTGCTCCGGCCACCCTCCCCGACGCGGGCAAACAGGGTAGGAGGAAACCCAATTTCATGTTTCTGGGAAGTTGGGGCTCAAGCTGTGGCCACCCAGTGCTGGGACATCTGGGGAAATTTTGCCACCTGCATGCACACTATGTCTGGGTGACGGAAGCCCCCAGTTGGTCTGGGAGCGATTGGTATCATGTGGGCAGAGCATGGCCAAATACTGAAACCTCCATTGTTTGTATTGCAATTGCTGGCCTATGACTCGTTCAGATATGCTGGGTAAAGCCACACATAGGCGGGGTCAAAGGACGACAACATTCGCCATTTGTTAAATCTTTAATGAAAACCTACTGCGAGCCTAGATCCAGGGGTGGGTCCACCATGGTGGCCAAGACTAGAATGGACCCTGCCACTCTCACTCAGCCCTTGTTCCCCTGGGGGGTAAGACAGTATAGAGATTTCTTCATTAACAAGTCACTTTTACAGTTAGGGTCCTCATTCTAATTGGCAGAAAATTCCTAGTCTTTGCCCATGTGTTTGCCTGGGGGTGAGCTGAGTCTGTCCATGTGGGGTTGCTGAGAGTCTTGGTGACCCCAGGCCCGTGCTGTGACTGCTGTCCTGCTCCCCTCTGGGGACTGCCCAACTAGGCAGTTTTCTGCTTCCTACCCCACGTCTTCTGCTACGGGAAAGAGTAATTGTCTAACGAAGTCTGAGCTACCATTGTTTAATGGAGTCCTTCCTGCTTAGTAGACAGAAACATAGGTGTCCAGACGCTTCTTGTGAAACATCCTGTAACTTCTGCAAATGGCTGCTCAGGGCTACACAGAGCTCAGCAGAGTATAATAGCAAAGAGCATCTTCCTTCCTGATGTCTGATTTGTTGTTGTTGTTGTTGTGTGCTATCAAGTCAGTTCCAACTCACGGTGACCTCATGTGACAGGGTAGAACCACCCCATAGGGTTTCCAAGGCTGTAATCTTTACAGAAGCAGACTGCCCCATCTTTTTTCCATGGAGCTGCCTGTGGGTTCAAACCACCAACCTTTCGGTTAGCAGCTGAGTGCTTAACCACTGTACCACCAGGGCTCCTTGGTGTTTGACTTAGAGGCCCTGAATTAAAATGAGTGATTCCAGATAGGAAATTGTTCACCATTTCCTGATTCTTCATCTCTGGCTTCTCTGCTCCTCTCTTGACAAGGAATCAAGAAAATTTGTGGGTAGGGTTTCCCTTGTGCTTACAGATGACTGTCTGCATACGTGTTCTTCAAGGTTGCCATTGGCATGTTTTGTCTTTCCTAACGGTAATTTGAGTATATCCGTGCCTAATGGTCAGCCTCTCATGAATATTGTTCCTCTTGGTTCATTCCAAATCATTGGGCTATCCTAAATGATTTCTTTTGATCCTTAAAATCTCCCTCTCAAGCTTCTAATAGATGTGTGTTCCCCTAAACCGTTCTTACCTACTCTACACCTTGCCAGAACTTTTTATTTTAATTTCACCTTCATTCTTTCCGTCTGCGTATTCCGCCTGAGTGATCCCAGCTCCCTCTGTTCTGTTCTGTGTGTCTTACTTACCTAGTGCCGCTATAAAAAGGGGCTGGCTCTAAACAACAGAACTTCTTTTCGCATAGTTTTAGAGGCTGAAAGTCCAAATCAGGGTCTCAGCCGTGCTGACTCCCTCGTTGTCAGGAGCCCAGGCATTCCTGAATTCTTTGGCTTGTAGACAGGACCCTCACATGGTGTCTGTCATCTCCAGCATGTGCTCACCTTTGTGTCTAATCTGCTGTTTTTGTAACACAGAAGTGATTACCATATTTTGTGCAAATAATGTGTGCCTTCGACATTTGTTTGCTAACCACGCCCTCTCCCCCCATGAGGTATTTTCATAAACCTGTTGTGCAGATTTTTTCACAGCCACATGTAAAAAAAAAATAGCATAGTGGCACTTAAAAAATACCTCATGGGGGGCCGGCTTGGTTGGCAAACATAGAAGGCTTGTTATCTATGTAAAAAACACTGTAGACTTAGGACACACTCTACCCTGATATGGCCTATTAACATAACAAAGAAAATCCTTCTTCTAAACAGGATTACATCAACAACTGTAGGCTTAGAATCCAACACATATTTCAGGGAGACAATCCCTAACAGTGTGTTCCCAAGATTTCTGTGGCAGGTGCTCGTGACCTTTTTTTCTTTTTCTGCCCCATCCCACAAGAGGAGCATGCACATACCCATCAGGTACTGTGACTCATTTTGACATGGTGCTTGCTGGGGGAGTCTGTAAGGAGCCCTCATGGTGCAGCGGTTAAGCTCTGACCAAGAGGTCAGCTGTTCAAACCCACCTGTGGCTCCTTGGGAGAAAGATGTGGCAGCCTGCTTCCCTAAAGATTAAAAAAAAAAAGATTACAGTCTTGGAAACCCAATAGGGCAGTTCTACTCTGTTTTATAGGGTCACTGTGAGTCAGAATTGACTTGACGGTAACGGGGTGAGGGGAGTCTGTCTCCAAATCCCAGACAGCAGGACATAACTTGGAAGATACCTCCTCCCCAGTGCGGGAGGTTTTGACATCCTGCTTTCTCCCCCCACACATATGAGAGTCGGTGATTTCAGAGTGAAATTACAAAGACCAGGATCTGTGGACCCACCACGTGCTTATTTTACTCTTCAAACACTTTGATTTCAGACCTAGGATAAGATGTGATTAAGATGTAGATTCACCAGCCATAAACAAGTATAACATTTTCATTTGGTTGTTGAGGCTCTTTGCCTTGAGTACCTTGTTGAATACAAGTTTTTCATGTTATGAGATTTATAACTTGACAGCTTAAATGACACATACTTTTGCTGTTTCATTTAGAAGTAGGAGCTTCGCCTATACCTGCCAATCATATTTTAATTCTTTAAGCTCAGAGCTCTGTAGAACCATGATTGGCACAGTAATTTCCATTCATTTTGACTTATATGGAAATGGCAAGGATCTGAATATCAATGTTGTTTTGTTAATAATACATATTGAAACGTAAATGAACCTTTAAATTGAAAAGGGAGAGCTTCCCAAGCACTTCAACTTGGTCCTCAATATTTCTCTCTAGAAATAGTTTCTTTTACAGAAGAGAAAATGTTCTTGACTTAAAGTACATCTATATAATGAAAATGTCGCAAAAAATAATTTTCAAATGAGTGGAATACTTGGGAATTGAAATTACATAGAAGATTGTTTTGGATAGCACCTGTGGTAAATAGGAAAGGAGTACATTCAGGTTATATGCCGCCTACCTGGCTCTCTTACCACTGCTTTTATTTTACACTAAAAGTCGGTGGAACTGCTGCTAACTCACCTTGTTTATGCAGTGCAGCAACTGTATTTGCTTTTTTTCTAGCATTTTCCTGCCCATACTAAGTATTAACTATTTCAAGGATTGGTTTGCAGACTGCGATCTTTTTGCAGGTGTTTGCGTTTTTGTTTTTTTTTTTCAGGGAGCCATGGGGATAGTTCTAGGCACAGGGGTATAATATGAACTTGGGCTATTGTTTGCCATTTTTACAAGGCTCTGTCTTAGATTGAAGGAGCTCTGGTGGTTCAGTAGTTAAAGCACTCGGCTGCCACCTGAAAGGTTGGCAGTTCAAGCCCACCAGCCACTCCCTGGGAGACAGATGTAGTAAGTAGTCTGCTTCTGTAAAGCTTTACAGCCTTGGAAACCCTGTGGGGCAGTTCTACTCTGTCCTGTAGGTTCTCCGTGAGTTGGAATCGACTAGACAGAATGGGTTTGGTTTTTTGGGTTTTATGTTGGGTTGTGTAAGAGCCCATGTTACTCATGGAGGGGCACAGAAAGACAGGCAGCTTTGTAGTTCTCTCTTTTGCGGGTTTATAATTCCATCCTGAAGGGCTCCTGACATTCAGTCCACCTGACAGACTCCTTCCGTCTTCAGCAACTATGCATTCAAGATTGAAAGCTAATTTGACCATTAGCCTCAGCAAGCTAGAAGGAAGGTGAAGACAGTAGACCTGCAGCTAGAGAAAATTATATGATACATCCCAAAGGCAAGTGTAAATTACTTCTGAATGATCCCTTCTATGGGAATTATCTATGCCATTGTTCCTCTCTCTTAGTATGCGTAATTATGGGTCAGATGTAAAAGTTGATCCCTTCTGTAGAAAGAAACGTTGGCTTGGGTTACTGAGTAGGACAGCGAGGCCAGGAGATACTGTTGTGTTTCCTCAAATACAACCTTCTGAAATGAACTAGTGTTAGTTATTGCTTTTGTGTAATGGGCTACACAACAGGATTTGTGTAATGGATGTCAGTGGCGGTGGCGATAGTAATACTAAGGTATCTAGCCAGTAGCCATTGAGTTGACTCTGACTCAGGGCGACCACACGCATGTCAGAGTACCACTGTGCTCTGTAGGGTTTTCAGTGGCTGATTTTTTTCAGAAGCAGATCATCAGGACTTTCTTCCAAGGCATCTCTGGGTAGATTTGAACCTCTAACCTTTTGGCTAGTAGCTGAGCACGTTAACGGTTTGCACCAGTATTACCAGAATAAGATTCTTGGCTCTCACTGGTCAAGAATTAGCAGGTAAGGCACATAGAGTTTTCCACACGAGCAAAGCTTTATTGAAGAGGCTTGCAAATGGAGACGAAGAGGGAGGGCCTAGATCAACACATACCCGCATCTCACAGAACAAAAGATGGACCTGAGTTATTAAAAGTTCTTGGACGGGAAGAGATTCATGTTTATTCATAGACACAGGCAGGGATATGTTAACTAAGGTGTGCGCGCAGCGGCTTTCCAAGATGGCTCCTGTCCCGGAGGCCTCTGGGATTTGTAGCAAGACTTATTATGGGGTGTCGTGCCTATGCAGTCTCTCGCTCCCCGGGTTCCATTCTCCGGCTGGGGCTGTAGCCCCTCACTGCCCCTGGTGGGAGATCACATAGCGGTCACAGGTGGATTTTCTGTGCATGTCCCTGGGGCTGGTTTTCTCCAGCTGCTTCTAAAAGGCAACATTAAAAGAAGTTTGTGGGCTATTTTTAGATACCCTGCCCCATTGTTCTGGGGCATGGCTTTGTTTCTGCACCCTGGCCCATTTCTTGTTACTTTGTTTGCAGCTTTGGGGGCCCCTCTGTCCCCTGTCTTACGAAGTCTCTAGGTTCCACACTCAACCCCATTACCTCCCTGACAGTATAGTCTATCTCTCTTTGACTTGCTTCTCCTCTGACCACACCAGTCTCTTTGCTGTTCCTCAAACAGGCACCCTCCGCTCTCAGGGCCTTTGCTCTCCGTCTTATCACCAGGGAGTCAAGTAAGGTATCTAGAGTTCGATAGTAGTTGAGTATGAGGAACTGGCCAGAGCCATTTGAAAACTCGTTAATTAGAGCAGTCATTTTCAATTCATCCCCAAGGTAATCATCCTCACATCCTTCCCTACCTCCCCGAAGAAACAATGTCAAGTTCTCTTGTCACCTTGCTTGTTCTTAAAGCTTGATGACGGGGTGCACAAACAGCACCTCTGTGGCTTTTCTGCCCCTGGGGTTTATATAGCTGTTAGTGTAAACTGAGGCCCCAGAATCTCATGGTATGGGCTCCTATTGACTCTCGAAGCCATTAGAACACTGGACTTGTATACAAATAGAAAACAGATCTCACCCGTGCCATTTGCTTTTTGGACTCAATTTCAGTACTTCACATCTGTCCCTGTGATATTCAGCTTGTCAGACCCAGCCCCTTCAACCCAATTCCTTTTCCTTGTTAATTCTGCTGGCCTGTCTATGAGCCAAGCCTCAGAGGCTGTGTCCCACACAAATTGGATCTGTGCGCAGCATCCCCATGCAAATCGTGGTCGGGGTGGTGGGGGTGACCTTTCACAACAGATGGAGATCAGGGCTTACTTTATAAATATGCACAAGCTGACCTTAGAGTCAAGGCAGAGAGCCTCGCTTAAGCTAATAATGGTTTTTCCTTGCTCAGAGTAAGACGGGAAGCAAAGGCCCTGAGATCAGAGGGTGCCTGTTTGAGGAACAGCAAAGAGACTGGTGTGGTCAGAGGAGAAGCAAGTCAAAGAGAGATGGACTATACTGTCAGGGAGGTAATGGGGTTGAGTGTGGAACCTAGAGACTTCGTAAGACAGGGGACAGAGGGGCCCCCAAAGCTGCAAACAAAGTAACAAGAAATGGGCCAGGGTGCAGAAACAAAGCCATGCCCCAGAACAATGGGGCAGGGTATCTAAAAATAGCCCACAAACTTCTTTTAAAGTTGCCTTTCAGAAGCAGCTGGAGAAAACCAGCCCCAGGGACATGCACAGAAAATCCACCTGTGATCGCTCTGTGACCTTCCACCAGGGGCAGTGAGGGGCTACAGCCCCAGCCGGGGAATGGAACCCAGGGAGCGAGAGACTGCATAGGCAGGACATCCCATAAGTCCTGCTACAAATCCCAGAGGCCTCCGGGACAGGAGCCATCTTGGAAAGCCGCTGCGCGCACACCTTAGTTAACATATCCCTGCCTGTATCTATAAATAAACATGAATCTTTTTCTGCCCAAGAACTTTTAAAAACCCAGGCCCATCTTTTGTTCTGTGAGATACGGGTGTGCGTTGATCTAGGCCCTCCTCGTCTCCATTTGCAAGCCTCTTCAATAAAGCTTTGCTCGTGTGGAAAACTCTATGTGCCTTACCTGCTCATTCTTGACCAGTGAGAACCAAGAACCTTATTCTAGTAACAAGAAGAAGATAATCTAAGCTTTTGATTCATTGAATTTGCTGATCTTACAGGCTGTGGAAACGTTGACCGTGGTTCCATTTTTATGGTGGTGGTGGTTTTGGTGTTGTTTGGTTATACTTCCCCTGACTTGAATCTGGTTGCCCACCTCCATAATTACTGCTATAAGCCGTCTCCAGCTCTCACTGGACAGTGGAGGCCTCCTCGCTGCTTTCTTGGCTTCCATCCTCATCACGCTATAATCCATTCTCCTCTTAGCAGCCAGAGTGATATCTTTAAATAACAAACCCTTCAAGGGCTCTCCATTGGTTTAGATTGCCACTCATCCTCTTTATCCACGGCCCCTGTTCATGTCTTCATCCTCATTCATTCCCCCCGCCCCACTCCCCAACTTACTAGACTCCACCATATTGCATGTTGTTAGAATAATCCAGGATCTGCCCCCAGGCTCAGGATTTCTGCTGTTGCTAATCCATCTATACCTAAAACGTTGTTCCCTCAACACTTTTACATAAATACCTGCTTCTTACCCTTCAGCTCTCAGCTAAATTACCCCCTCCCCATCTTTATCCTCATGGTAGAACCCTGTTTGTTTCCTTCATTAGAATGTAAGCTTCATGAGGACAGTAACGTTGGATTTTTTGTCCATCCCTGTATCCCCAGCACCCAATGCAGTGCCCAGCACACAGATGGCTCCCAGTAGATATTTGTGGCATTAATGAATGATACACAAATGGTCTATCCCATATAAAAAGGACCTCTATTTGGCACAATGGTTAAGCACTCAGCTGCTAACGAAAAGGTTGGCAGTTCGAACCCCCAACAGTTCTGTGGGAGGAAAACTAGCCTAGAATACCCTATGGAACAGTTCTACCCTGCCCTGTGGGGTCACTATGAGTCAGAATCAGCTTGCCGACACACAGCAGCAACAGCCCGGATGAAGAAGAGTTGCAAGGAGAATTTATTGGAACACCAGTCTCAGCTTGTTTTTCTGACTTGAGTTGGGTTGAGTTAAATTCCCAACGGCAGACTTCTCACCACAGGCTGGCTGTCTGGGGATAATTCCATCTCTGGGAACTTGGCTGTAATGACTTGGAGAAGCCAGGAGCTGGTTCTCGCCTGATGAAGACGCCAAGAATGTCCTTTCCTCCACCATGGAGCAGGGATCATTGGGCCATTCTCAGGGGCTTATGTTCCTGTCTGTTTGGGAAAAAACTTTTGTTCATAACCCAAAAATGAACATTTCATCAAGCAACGAGTTTCAAATGCCACTCTCCATATCACAAATAAAAAATACTCAGGGGTCCCTGGGTGACGGAAATGGCCAAGCACTCGACTACTAGCCAGAAAGTTGGCCTTCGAACCCACCCAAAGGTGCCTCGGAAGACAGGCCTGGCAATCTGCTTCCAAAAGATCATAGCTTTGAATACTCTGTGGAGCAGCACTACTCTGTACACCCGGGGCTGGAACGGACTCAACAGCACCCCACAACGACAACAGTTCAGTATAGATGTGGCCTCAGAAGACACGCAGCAGAGCTAAATAATCAAAAAATATGATTTTTATTTTTTAACTGTAGCCCAGATAGATAGAAATGATGTGGGGGTAATTAAACGTCTCTGTGGATGTTGCTGATGGGACAGTGAACCTTCGAGGCTGTGAGCTGGCCGCTCCCCAGGCTTTTTATTATCACATGGTTAGGCTTCTCTCTGTGCTTGCAGTTCCCTGAATTCATGAGAAAATATGGGCTTCTCTGAAAAGTGCAGAGACAGGGAAGTTGTGGTCACGTCTTTGTTTTCATCATCTGGAATGGTGTGTTTTCTACGTGATGATTCCAGATCAGTTAGAAATACCCTCTGATCGTGTATTTCTCCCCTTAACAGTTGGCATAGCGTGAAGTCTTCCAGTAAGTTTTTCTATGGAGATGAATTTATTTTTTCATTTATACAGCTCTACTTTCTCCTGCATGATTAGTCAATTCGTTCATGGTGAGGAGGTCAGGAGAGCCTTCTGTGTCTTTCCCACCTCAATTAGGAAACGGGCAAGATCTTCACATTTCCAGAATCTTTCTCGTTTTGAGTGTACCTTGGGTATCACTGGGGTGGTTTATTTTCCCTTTATAAGTACATCGTTATCACCATCAAACACGCCTGTGACATACAGTCACAAAGCACAAAGCTTGGCGCTCTTTTTCTTGCAACATTGTAAAAGTATGAGAAATTATATCTTTCGCAACACTTTCTTTTCCCTTCCTCCGTGAGGTTTCCAAATTTTTTCAGGGAAACCTAAATCCATGACTCAGCACAGCTGGGCAGCAAGGAGGAACCCTGCTCTGATACAGACATTTCTCTTATAAAAATCTGTGTGGAAGATCCCAGACTGATGGGGATTTGTTTTATAAAAGATGTTTCCCTCAGGATTATGTGACTGGAAACCCGACTGGAAGCATGCTTTATTCATCTTTGCAAATTTTGTCTGAGTATTATAGCATGCGGGTTTTAAACTTGAAACATTGCATGTAGTTAACTCGTAAACTGGCACTCTCAGTCCTAAGGACCAGTTGAACCCCCGTTCCTCCCACTGTGGAGGCCAGGGGGCACAGTGGTTAAGAACTTGGCTCCTAACCAAAAGGTCAGCAGTTCAAATCCACCAGCTGCTCCTTGGAAACCCTATGGGGCAGTTCTACTTTGTCCTATAGGGTTGCTGTAAGTCACAATCGACTTGACAGCAATGTTTTTTCTCCCCCTCCCCACTACATTTTTTTTGCAGAAACAGAAGGCTTTGTTTTTTGTTTTTAATGTTTGTTTTGTGAGACCACCCTCCATGAATTGCTTCCCCCACCCTCCTAAAAGTGCCTTTGGGATTCTCCCAGTAATTCACGGCCAAGCACAAATGTTTTTTGAGAAGCCTTGATTAAAATGTAACCCACCTCCGAGGCTGCCTTTATTTGGGATAGCATTCCTGTTTCTTCTGCCTGAACCCTTACCATTCCCATACCTTGATATAAAATTTCAATGTTCTTCTTAACTGTCTCACTCTTACTAAATCTCTTTTCTCCAGTGGCATAGTGCAGTCTTTTTTCTTTCTGGCACTGTTTCTTGCTGTTCTCTTTCTTTTTTTTCCTTTCTGAGTTTCCTCCTAGAATCTTCTTGTACCTCTTTTCAACAGCGTGGATTTACCCCTTTGCCAAGCTCTTTTCTCCAGGCCACCTTAATCTTCCATTCCTTCTGACTGGATTTTTAAACAATCAGCCACAATAGTAGCTCCCTGGCATAGGCTCCTCAGGGTCTCCCCAGAAGAGTTACACAATTACTTTTTGAAACATTTTTCTCAAGCACAAAGCAGGTCCATTTATTTGGACCATGAAGGTGGAAGCAACACACTCGAGATGCTGAATACAATTATCTGGAAAAACCAGTATCTTTCCTAGTGATCTTCAAATGTCCTGCTCATGGCCTGAGGTGAACTACCAGTGGCTAGCTCCTATTTTAGAAAGAGATTTAGTTTACTTGCTCACTTTGTTTAATAATGATCTTGACTTTTTCTGATCCTACAATCAGTGACACAGCAGAAAGGTTAAATTTCTGTTTAAGGATTTCCCAGAAGGAAGTGTAAACGCGTTCACTCATGTTAAGAGGGCGTTATACAAAGATGGGGGAGGTGGTGAACTTCTAGATGGAGTGGGGGTGTGGGAGCCTGGCGGTGATGTGGGGATAGATAGTCACTGTTGTTGAAGTGGTTGGATTGGCAGACGTAGCCCAATGCCTGGAAGCCCAGTGAGGATTTAAGGGAAATTAACTTCATGTTTACTTTTGGCAGCATAAAAGAGAGACCCTCAAGATGACCAAGTACGTAGAGCTGGTCATTGTAGCAGACAACCGAGAGGTAAGGACATCTCGTTTTGAAATTTCTCAAAACATTTGGTTAGCAAGAAGAAAACAGCAAGTTATTACTGGCTTTGATCAAACTTATTTTCTACAAACCCTAAAAGTACTGGAAACAACTCTCCAAAAAAGTGGTTTTCGGATCTTATTAAGCGTAAAAATATTAAAAATGTGTTATCTGATATTATAAGATAGTAGCAAAGACTGCAGAAAAAGCGAGCATTGCCCTGTAGCTAAGCTCTTCAGTCAGCAAGGGGGAGGATTGCGTGGGGAAGATGAAAGATGGCTCCAGGTTGTATTCTAAAATAAAAAAGTTTGGGGGAAAAGTTTAATTAAAAAAAAATGTCTGCTACATCCTAAATTAAGCAAATAAATGAAAGAAGAATGTTGTCGAGACGGAGCAGGAAAACCTTACGCTCTGAGATATGGGCTGATACTGTGTTTGTTTTTTCTGGAGTTCATTTTTTTAGTTATTTTCTCAGTATTCAGTGATAGCCTCTACTTGTCGTTGTACGCTGTCGGGTCAATCCCGACACACAGTGACTCCACAGGACAGAACAGAACGGCCCCGTAGGGTTTCCAAGCCTGTCATCTTTACAGGAAGTGATCACCAGGCCTTTCTTCCATGGGGCCACTGGTGGGTTCAAACTGCCAACCTTTAGGTTAGCAGCTGAGCACTTAACCATTGCTCCACTAGGGCTCCTGTTACATAGTATGAATTCAGTGACATTTTCTCATGGACCTAAGATGAGGTGGCCTTCACCACATATGAATGAAGCAGGCTTGAGCATGTCTCAGAAAACTGTTCACATTCTGGAAGGTCAGGTTGGAGAAAGGAAGGGAGCCATGACTGACTTTTGATCTGTTCTCTGTATTGGTTGACTCGTTGCCATGAGCTTCCATGACTTTTACTGTTTAATTTTTAAAACTAAAATAAAAAGAAAATTTCTCAGGAAGTTAGAATCAAGCTGATGATATGAAAAATGGCTTTGGACTGCCTGCTAGTTGCCTGTTTTCTCTTTGCCAAAGCATGTCACTGCCTTCATCATTTATGAGGCTGGAAAAATAGCCGCAGTTGCTGTCTTATGAGCACTTGGCTTGGGCGACTCTCAGGGAGTTTCAGGGAGTCCCCAGCCCGGAAAATTACTTGGCAAGATGCTAACTCATTTCACCCTAAACCGGAGAGGGTCCCTGGTGGTTTGTAAAGCCCAAGACTTCATGTTTCCAGGAGCCAGGAAGATGAGATTTGATTGATATTCTTGCTGGTATTAATGCTGACATTTAAATTGTTAAGTTTCAGAGGCAAGGAAAAGACCTGGAAAAAGTTAAGCAGCGATTGATAGAGATCGCTAATCACGTTGACAAGGTAAGTTCTCTTTCGGGTAATTAAATCACTGAAATCGTGTAAATGTTTGGAGATGAGGCGGAGGGAATTCGGAGCACCTCAGCTGATTCAGCAGGGAGACAAGTTTGGGCCCTGGGCCATGGGCTGCAGCGCAGCTTCCCTTCCTCTGAGCATGTCGTTCCCGGTCCTGGGCAGCCTCAGGAGACCCCCACCCAGGACTTCCTGGACTGTAGTGGCCTCTGGACTCTCTTCTGGACAGGCAGACTCCAGTCTTCCAGGTAGATCCAGAACTCCATAGGTACATCCGACCCTTCTGAGAACTCCCAAACCGGGCCTCTTCTTACCAGGGATCCCCCGGCCCATCGACAGCCAGAGACACTTGACCAGCCCAGCTCCATGGTGACCAGGGGCAGGCCTTCACTTATCACAGTCCTGGGACACGGAATTTGGCTTTAGGCTCAGTCAGCTATCGGAAGGTCCCTCACTGGGAGCAAATAGGTCAGGAGTTCACCCGTCACAAAGGTGATTCCAGAGCTGGAAGAGACCCTGGAATCTCGTCTGGTCCCTGGGGGTGTTTGCTCACCAGCTTCTCCTTACACCACCTGTCCAGACCCCTGTCCTTCAGCCACACATGGTATAGGAGAGCTTCGTGCTGTCTGATGCTGATCACTCGCAGGCTGGAAGAGGCTCTCAAACCTGCCTACACGTGGGATTGCCTGGGGACCTTCAGGAGCGTTGGTGCCTGGGTGTCAGGGGTGGGGCCTGGGCATCAGCATTTTCAGAAGCTGCCCAGGTGATTTTCATGTACGGCATAGCCGGCACGCTTTATGCGCTCACCCTGAAACAGCCGTACTTCTCAGTGGCACCCTGCCTCCTGCCTGTGGGGCCAATGTGAGAAGCAAAGGGGACCCGCAGCAGGTTGCTGAGCCTTTTACAGCCAGGAGCCTGAGAAACAGTTGCATTTTACACATACCCAAAAACAGCGTTTCCCAGCGATTCTGGTATTCAAATTGAGTTTTCAAAGCGTTCAGAAAAACGAATGCAAAGGCCCTTCCAGAAATCCAGCTCCATTCTGCAAAACCTTGTGGACATACCAGGCATAGGCAGCCAGGATGAAGAGCGTGCAGAGCAGCGGGCACGCAGAGCGCTTAGCGTGGGCTGACGCAATAGCAGCCACACTGATGCTGTGAATCAGGTAAGACAGGGAGGCTGCAGAAGAGAGGAGTCGCCTCCTGGGGGCCGGAGAGTCTTTGCAGGAGGGCATTCTGAAAGGTGAGCATGATTTCACCAGGAGAGGGCCTGGCTTGCCCCCCACAAATCTGAACCCCAAGAGTAGCTCCACACGACCAAGGTGCATGTGTGCACACGTATGTGCATGTACCTATGTGTATGTATACGACCAGGGCAGGAGGAGACAAACCTGCAGGGGTATCAGCTTGACTGGGTCCTTAATGCCCTGAAAAGCTGTCCTGGTTTGATTCTGCTGTCAGTGGAGAGCCAGGTTGATGTTTTTGCCCAAGAGAGACACACAGGATTGTACAAAGCTAGGCCTGTAGTGAGTGTGGACGATGGAGTAGCCCAAGACAAACAGGGCAGGTAGAAGCCTACTGAATAGAACAAGTAAGAAGTGATAAAGACCTTCCCAGGGCCTGGGAAGTGAGGAGGACGAGGACTTGGAAATGTCTAAAGGGACATGGTTAATAGTAGATTTATTGATCAGCACCTCTGGGCCAGGCTCTAAGTGCTTGGCAGACACCCTCAGAGGGGTACTACTATTCCCACTTTTACAGCAGTGGAAGTGGCACTTTGCAGAGGTTAGGTGGGTAATTGGCACCTGCTTGCAGAGTGTTGAAAGGCAGGACAGGGATGAGACCTGGTCTCCCTGGCCCCCAGCAGGGGCTCTTGGCCTTGCCCTGCTCCACCTTCTGTAAGTCTGGCCCAGCAGAGGCCAGGGCTATGTGGCCAGCAAGGAGCAGATGCTGAGGAGTATGCCAGTCCAAGACACCTGCAAATTTTGTTGAAGCAGAGTGACAGACGGATGATGCTTCTTGTCCCAGGGACGCAGGGAAGCAAGGACAGGAATAAGGAGTTTTGTAGGACACTGAGCAGCCAGAGAGCTGGCTCAGGGCTCAGAGAGATGGTGCCTGGATCGAACTTGCTGAAAGTCAGAAAAACCTGTATGAAGCTGACATCCTGGGGGGACATGACACTTGAGATGGGCTTGAGCTCCCAAGCACCTTGTTGGCGTGCTCTCAGTAGCTATTCTTTGCAAGGTTGTCTTTATCCCAAAGTCACGTGGCTGCAGGAGAATCCTTGGAAAAGGCAGTCCTTCAGCAGGGAGAACAAAGGAACATGGGATCCTGGAGGGTTATGTCAAGAGACATCATAGGTGTTAGAACTGGGCCTCAGTCCTGGTGGGCGTGAGGGTCCCCTGGGGAGTTATTTGTGTATATGTTTGCTTTGTAAAATACTGGCTCCCAAGTCTTAGCCCAGAGGTGCTGATGTGATTGGCCGTGGGTGGGGCAGGCAGGTGATTGGCCAGGACCCCCCATGGTGCTGATGGGAGGCAAGGGCACTGACGGAGAGGCTGGGGTCAGATGCCTGAGCTGTGAACAGGAGCCCTGTAGCCCGGAACGCCAGAGGCAGTACAAAGAGAGAGGACATGCATTCTTCTTAGGCCTTGAAGTAGAAGGAACCCATGAGCTATATTAAACCCAGATTGGGAATTGCTGAAGTCCAATCCTAAAAACTGATATTTGGCCCTCTACATTTTATTCTACATACTTTGGACATGTTATCAGGAGGTATCAGTCCTTGGAGAAGGACACCATGCTTGGTAAAGTAGAGCGTTAGCAAAAAAGAGGAAGACCATCGACGAGATGAACTGACACAATGGCTGCACAATGGGCTCAAGCATAACAACGACTGTAAGGATGGGGCAGGATGGGGCAGTGTTCCCTTCCATTGTACATAGGGTCGTTGTGGGTCAGAACTGACTCTATGGCACCTAACAACAACATTTTATTCTATATCTTTCTTCCATTTGTGAAACCAAAAAGGAGCAATTTGAGGTTTGTTAATAACTTGAACTGAAAATTAAAGAACATACCAACAAAAAGTCCTACAGGACACAGTCAAGCTTGCCAGTCTTGTTGTTCTTAGTTTCTGGCGGGTGAGAGCTGATTTGCTGAACACACATATGCATCCAGCACTGGCATCCCCGTGCACTCCCAGTGGCTCCTGAAGACCCCGTGATGGGGACACTCAGACTCCTTAGGGTCCTCTGGTACATGCATGTCCATTATCCAATGGCCCCTGGTCTCTGTTGAAGGTTCCATGTTTCAGTCTGTCAGCTTTACAATTGGGAGTGTCTCAGCCCCCAAAACAATGACTGTTCTAGTGGCCGCTTCTGCATTTGCTGAAATCCTGGCTCTTCTTGGCCATTCTAAATTAAGAGCCACTTGGCCCACATTAGCTTGAAGAAAAGAGACCATTCCAGACTCTGGAAGACAGAGAAGTAATTTCATGGCAATGGTGACATTCTGAAACCCTCAGGAAGTTCTCTCTGTGAGTGAAACAAGCATGTCTGCAGCTCATGCTTCCAGGCCAACCCTTTACAGTTTGCACAAAGAGAATTAATTCTCCCCCGGTCGTGATTCAGCTGCATGCGGGCAGCAGTGGTGTGTGTCTGCCTGATGAAGTCATGGCTGAAGTTTTGCCTCTTTAACCTCCTACCTCGGTCTGTCCTACTTCTTATTCATTACGAAGTGAGCACCAGCTGTGAGGTCTTCAAGGCTGGCCCTCAGTGACCTACTTCTGAAGAACCTCATCTTCTGTGTGTTTAATTTCTTTGTGAACGTTCACTCTGTGTGTGACAGTCATCTTCCCGTCTCTCCCCAGCAAGTTGCCGGAAGAATGCAAGTGCCCTTGTTGGACCCCAGGGGGATTGTCTTTCAATTCTACCCTTTTTGCCCAGATCTCCTTCTTCCAGAAAGCTTAGCACAGCCCACCTGAACTTCAGTTTGCACCATTTCTTGGTGGTCACTTTATTGTAGTTAACTGTACTGATGGCTAAGTATCCCTTACCTTAGGCCTCCCAGTGACGTCTGAGCATCTTGGGGGCAGGACTGGGGCACCCTAACCCTTGTGCACCCTCTCGGGCCAAGCCTAGCACACAGCAACAGCCAAGCAAATATTTTTTGTTTTTATGTTAGTAGACGAATCAATCCAGTGTGTCTCTGACTGTGTCAACACACATTCTGGGATTTGTGAGCCCGCCAGGCAGCTGCCAAGCTCCGTTTGTACTGTGTGGGCCAGGAATCTGCTCTTTGGTCCTGGGGTCACAGTACATCGTCTTGGAAGGCAGTCTCAGCACTCCCAGCCAGGACAACAGTGCCGCTCAGTGCCTTAACGTACCCAGCCATGCCCATCACAACCGTGGGTATGGTACTTAACCCTCCGGGCCTCCGTGTCCTTGACTATAAGATAGGAATAACCATAGTTCTCAACACAACCATGGGTAGGTTACGTAACCCTCTGGGCCTCAGTGCCTTTGACTATAAGATAGGAATAACCGTAGTTCTCAACACAACCATGGGTAGGTTACGTAACCCTCCTGGCCTCAGTGCCATGGAGTTATCGTGAGGGTTAAGAGGGCTATGGCATGGAAAGCACTCGGCGCTGGCCTGTGGCATAGCCAGCGCTCATCTGTTGTTAACTGTGATTGTCATTCCTGAGGAAGAACCACAAGGACCCCATCGGCAGTGCTAATAAGAACATGTAGAGGAGGCAGGAGGGGAATCGTAGACACGTGATGAGTTCAACACGTATGACAGTTAATCGGTAGCCCCAAGTTTGGAGAGGAGAAGCTGCTGTTGGTCCTACAAGGATGGGCTCTCTTCTAAGGATGTGGTTCGAGAGACATAATCTGTGGAAACGTAAAACCCGTCATTATTATGAACTGCCCCTTGATCAGCAGGCAGCAAAGCTGACCCTGAGAAATGATGACAACTGGTCCTTTATAGGCCTTGGCTCCTGACTCCAAGGAGGCAAGTAGAGTCCCCCCTGCCCAGATGACACTGTACCCTGCACAGGTATCTGGCCCTGAGGACGTCACTGAGCAAACGTGTGAGCTTCTACATCGGAACGCCTGCATTTCCACCTTCTGATCACTGTCACCTCGTTCCTACTGGAGCTGAAGTTCAATCTCTCAGTCAAAGGACAGCAGCCAAACACGTGCATTTGGAGCCCTGAGGGTTCCAGGAACTTCATTTTGCCTGCAAAGCCTGGTCTGGGAGCTCGCAAGTGGATAGCACAGGCCAACCCGTTCTTGATTAAAAGCAAGCTGTTGGGCAGCCGTTTGGTCATGTAATTGTCTCATTAACTTATTAATGTAATGCCCATAATTGTTATCTGTTTGAAACCAAGTTGGACAGCTGCAGTCAGTTCGCATTCTGTGGTGGGGACTGTGCTCCAGCGCTTTCTTGTGTGAATCTAATGCTCTCCAGATGACCGTGGGGGAGATGGGCAAGAGAAAAGATGAGCCGCCCCCAGGGTTAGAACCGCGGTCAGATGCTCAGCCTTGGGACTTTCTTGCACTTTAGCTCATCGCACTGGAATGGTGCTTAGCTATTATATGTGGCGCTTCTGTGATTGGTGTGTTATTCCATGGCCCAGATGCTTGTAGCAGCTGAGGAGAGGGCCGGCTCACATTTGGAGCTTGACTCTGGCTGCCGTCACGAGCTACACTTTTCTCCTTGGCTACCTGGGCTGCCAGCAGATGAGACTTTCTTGCTGTGTGCCGCCTCGCACTACAGGGGTATTGAAAGATGTCACAGCCAGCCAGGTGATCCCACATCTGCTCCCACCTGGCCTGGAGCGCTAGACCTCCTCTCTCTCTGTATGATGCATGAGGGGAAAGCGAGGCAGCTGGGGGCAATGAATAGTTCGTGCTGCAGCCCTGATTGCTTATTACAACCAGTATGGCCACTTGAGACAAGGACACATGCATGAACCTGGAAAACATGCTGAGTGAAATAGTCACAAAAGGACAAATATTGTATGATCCCCCTTATATGAAATATCTAGAATAGGAAAGTGTATAGAGACCAGACTTTATCAGTGGTAACCAGGGGTGGGAGGGAGGGTAGAAGGGCTCAATGCTAGGGGACATGAAGCTTCTGTTAAGGGTGATGGTGTAATCTGGGAATAGGTAAGGGTGATGCTTGAACAGCATGATAAACATGATGTCACTGAGCTATACATGTGAAGATTGTGGAAATGTCAAATGTTTGTTTACCATAATAATAATAAAAAACGTTCCTTAGCCATTGGCGGTGGTTGTTTGTTGATGTTGAGTTGATTCCAACTCGGGGTGTTGATTCCAACTCATGGTGTTACAGAGTGCTGTATTTTTATGCAAATAACATGTGCCCTCTATGTTTGTTTGCCAACCACGCCCTCCCCCCATGAGCCACTATGCCAAATTTTTTACGTTGCTGTAAAAGAAATTAGCATAATGTGCTTACAAAAATGGCGCAGGGCAGGGTCGGGGGGAGTGGGGAACGATTGGCAGACAAACACAGGAGGCATGCATTTTTTGCATAAAAATACAGGAGACCCCTTCCGTCGACTTTTCTTGGCTGTAATCTTAATGGAAGCAGATCACAGAACTCTTCTTCACCGTTCAGACCACCCACTTTTAGGTGAGCGGTCATTCCACCTCCCAGTGCCTTTAAGGAGCTCTGGTGGCACAGTGGTTAGGTGAAAGGTCAGTGGTTCAAACCCACCAGCCACTTCAAGGGAGAAGGATGTGGCAGTCTGCTTCTGTGAAGATTTACAGCCTTGGAAACCCTATGGGGCAGCTCTACTCTGTCCTGTAGGGTTGCTGTGAGTCAGAATCAACTTGATGGCAACAGGTTTGGTTTTGGTTTTGGATCAGTGCCTTCAGCCATTGGAAGAGTAGATTTTGTTTTCTCTGACTCAGGGCTACCTGCCTGCTGAGGGTGTGTAGTAGGTGGAAACTGGGAATACATTAGGACTCCTGGTATATACCGAATGCATACAGACAAGAAGGGGGTGAGAAGACTTACTGTGCTTTCACAAGCCTGGAGAAGGGGAACTTCCCTTCCCTTCACTTACGAGATCTTTCCCGTGACATGACAGGGTTGGTGAGCTGACATCTGGCTGCCACGGGCACCACGGTTCCCAGAGGGTTCTGTTCATACCGCCATTATCCTGAAAGATACTGATTTGTTCATTTAATTAAAACCTTCTAGGCTGATTATAGGTGACAGAATATGATCATGTCAGCCAAGCCTGAGTCTTTGCTGAAAACTTAATAACAGACTCATTTTCAGTAACTCATAGGCAGAGCATTTCGCTTAAAATGAACGAATTATTGTCCTTGGCAGAAGTGTGAGAAAGCTCCTAATTCGCTCCTTGTTGTTCTTGCAGTAGATATTAACTGGCAGTCTTTAGCTATAATACACATATATATATGCACATTTTAAATCACCAGTGAGTCATTGAAATGAATGCGCCTATACAAATATGGGCAGACAGTTAAAATGCTAATAATTTTAGCATCTAACTGATCAACAACATTTGAGAACCCACTTAACACAGCTCATTGCATCAGGCACTGCAAATATTGCTTAAATTCTAATGCCACCGGGGAAAAATAGGGGCATAAACATATTTTTCTCAGCTATGTAAATGGAGTTGCAACAATGCAAACCGGTTCTAATTTCCATCTTAAGCTCTCATGAATGTGATCCCAGAGATTGCCTGCTTCCTCAGTTTTACAGAGCGCTGAACATCCGCGTCGTGCTGGTGGGCGTGGAGGTATGGAATGACATGGACAA
Source organism: Elephas maximus indicus (assembly GCF_024166365.1). Classification (NCBI taxonomy): domain Eukaryota; kingdom Metazoa; phylum Chordata; class Mammalia; order Proboscidea; family Elephantidae; genus Elephas; species Elephas maximus. The sequence goes on along the minus strand of NC_064834.1, from coordinate 76,052,318 downwards.
GTGCTCCATAAGTCAGGACCCCTTCACGAGCCTCCATGAGTTTCTGGACTGGAGAAAGATGAGGCTTCTACCTCGCAAATCCCACGACAACGCCCAGCTCATCAGGTAGGGCGCTCTGGGGCTCTCCTTTGCTGTAGGGCGTGCTGGACCTCAGCGCACCCCATCTCCTCTCTCCCTTGCACAGCCCCTGGGGTTGCAGAGCCCTCTGCAGAGCCCGCTGGCTTGGGCTCAGTGAGACACAGCCATCCTGACCTGGAACCCTGGGATGCTGGGCGAGGCTCCCTGCATTCACCCTGGGAAACCACTGCCTGGAACAGATGTCTCCCTTGCCTTCCTCATCACCTGGACGAATTTCTCCATGCGGGTTTTCTAGTCTTCATCTTGATACGGAGTGCCTGTTGTTGTTGTGTGCTGTCGAGCTGATTCTGACTCATAGCCTGTAGTCTTTATGGGAGCAGACTGCTAAGTCAGTTCCCCAGCAGAGTCACTAGTGAGTTTAAACTGCTGACCTTTCATTTAGAAGCAGGGCACTTGACCATTGTACCACAAAGGCTCCTTGTGGAGTTTCTGGGTGGTGCAGTTAATTTGCTCAGCTACTAACAGAAAGGTTTGAGTCCTCTGAGAGGTATCTCGGAAGAAAGGCCTGGTGATCTACTTCTGAAAAATCACTGGAAACCTTGTGGAGCACAGTTCTGGCCTGACATACATGGGGAAGCCATGAATCGGAATCAACTTGAACAACTGGTTAATCTTGATACAAGGTTGTCCTGAGTAGGCTATTTTTCTTAAAAGCTCTGTGTTTTTTTTTTTTTTTTTTAAATTAGTGAAAAATATTTATATGAGATCTGAGAACAGTACATTCCTCCTCCTGTTGCGCCTGTTACTCTTTGGTTTTCTAGATCAGAGAACACCAGCAGTGTTCTTTCTTTGGATCAACAAGTCTTGAACACTTACTAGGAACCAAATGATGATTTAGGTGCTTTGAGCAAAATGGTGATCAAGACAGTAACGATCCCTGATGTCTTGGAGTCTACTGGGAGGAGACAAGAATAAATAAGAAAATTTGAGAGAGAGAGGTATCATAGCTATAACTATAATGTAACATAACAATATGAGATAGTGTTAACAGCATAATATAATAGAACGTAACATCATAATGGAAACTCTGTTGGCATAGTGGTTAAGAGCTGTGGCTGCTAACCAAAAGGTCAGCAGTTCAAATCCACCAGGCACTCTTTGGAAACTCTATGGGACAGTTCTACTCTGTTCTATAGGGTCCCTATGAGCCGGAATTGACTCAACGGCAGTGGGTTTGGTTTTTTGGTTTAACATCATAATATAGCATAACATTATAATGTAATAACATAATGTAGCATAACATAACATTATAACAGCATAATATAACATAACATCATAACAACATAATGTAACAATATAACATAACAAAATAATACATCAGTAACATATTACCTTTATCATTAAAAGGAAAAAGCATGGTTATATTCTAAACTGGCATGAAGTAGATTTTTCCAGAAGTGACAAAGGTGTTATTAAAAGTCCTTAAATAGCGCACGCCAGTACTCTCCTATTCTCATGCAGCTTGTATCACTAATGTGAAAACTTTGGGGGCAGAGAGAGTTTGCTTTGACAAATCAGGTGTAGTCTATTGAACGTTTATGGAGCGTTAACACCATCCTACCCATCCTCGTTGCCAAATGCCTGAGTCTGAACCAAGGCTATTGGCATTGACATTGGCTGTTTTCATAAGGTTTTTGGTTTTTTTTTTTGGGGTATCGTGGTTGCCTCATATTTTATGCACCTTTCAGATATTTCGAATCTGTGTATTTTAATCTCTTTTCCCAAATGGGATCTGTCCAGCTCAAACATCTGGAAATAAATCGCCTCTTCTGTAACCTTGTTATTTATGCACATGTATAACTGTCCTGTGACACGGTAGCTAAGAGCTCGGCTGCTGACTGCATCCTGTGACACAGTGGCTAAGAGCTCGGCTGCTAACTGCGTCCTGTGACACAGTGGCTACGAGCTCGGCTGCTAACTGCATCCTGTGACACAGTGGCTACGAGCTCGGCTGCTAACTGCATCCTGTGACACAATAGCTAAGAGCTCGGCTGCTAACCATCAAGGTGGGCAGTTCGAATCCATCAGCTGCTCCTTGGAAACCCTATGGGACAGGTCTACTCTGTCCTTTAGGGTCGCTATGAGTTGGAATCAGCTCAACGGCACCTAATAGCAACAACATACCTGCATCTATTCATGTGGTCTGTATAAAATGAGAAAACCAAATCAGTTGCCATCAAGTTGATTCTGACTCATGGCGACCTTGTGTGTTGCAGAGTAGAATTGTACTCCATAGTGTTTTCAAGGCTGTGATCTTTCAGAATCAGGTCACCAGACCTTTCTTCTGAGGCATCTCTGGGTAAATTTGAACCTCCAACCTTTCAGTTAGTAGTCGATCATTTAGCTGTTTGCACCCTCCAAGGGACACCATGGTCTATATAAAAAAATTTTTTAAAAAACTTTTTTTTTTATATAGATATATATGTAAAGTTGCTATCCCTGCTACTGCACATATGTATAATGGTATATATGCAGAGCTGGGGTTTTATATACGTTCACTACCTTCTGTCTAATTAACCACTGCCAAAAAATCTTATGCTTCAAACTACGCATAACCTGTATACGTACGTGACCAAGATAAATGAGCAAGTCATTTGTCTCCTTCAAAGGAGATTAACAAACACAAACAACATTTATTTTTTAATGTATGAAATTGGATTTAATAGCATATACCCTGAACAGGTCCTTGGTGTCATTAGATTCATTGATCAGGGTGACATTCCAGGTATGAGGATACCTGCACCATAAACCAAGAGATCCTGCCTTACAGAACTTTCCTTTTGGGCCCTGAGGCCTTGTGGGTGCTTATTTATTCTACACTGCCCCCACGTAATCAATCATTTTCCTGCCAGTTTCTATTCTGCAAGCCTTATAGGCAGGACACTGGGAAGGAGTTTGGGTGTCTGGCCCAATTGCAATGAATTACACAGGAAAGCAAAATCCAGCTACAACAGAACGTTGTCTAGAAAACGACCTGATGCTTTTGTTGTAGCTAACAGTGGTTCTCTGCGACTGTTTCAGCCTCCCCATCAGCACACGTTGTTAAAAGGAGCAGGTCTCACTAAGCCATCAGGCGGTAGGCAGGGTACAGCTTACAGATGCAAAAGCAATGACTGGTTGTTGTCTGCGTGTTGAAAACAGAAATCCAAAGCAATGATAGGACCATAATGCAAATGTAAAATAAAGGGTAAAGAAAATTAAGAAACATTGAAATCACCTGTGAACGTGCCCTCAGGCAGCTCTCTGCATTTTTGCATATTATTTTGCAGTTCCTGTCAGAAGGCTGGAACGTTCAACAGAATTTTAAACAGTAGAATATCTTCGCTCTATATTAGGTTCAAGAAAGCCTTTTCTTTTATTTCCTAGCGGGGTGTATTTCCAAGGGACCACCATTGGCATGGCGCCAATCATGAGCATGTGTACCGCAGAGCAGTCTGGAGGAGTTGTCATGGTAAGTCCAAGGTGCCAAGGACCTGATGGGAAAACCCAGAGCCCTTTCCCTTCTTAATGACTTCCCCAAAAACCACTCCTTTGACCAGACTCTATGAAAGAAAGTCCTTTTCTTTAATGCTCTTAAGATTTCATTCTAAGGAGCCCTGGTGGTATAACCATTAAGCAGTCGGCTGCTTTCCCAAAGGTTAGCACTTTCAACCCACCAGTGGCTCCATGGGACAGAAGACCTGACAATCTGCTCCTGCCCTGAAAACCCTATGTGGCAGCTCTGCTCCGTCACATGGGGTCGCTGTGGAACAAAATTGACTGCATGGCACCCAACAACAGACTGTTCTACTCTTATTCTAGCTATGTTTATGATCTTACATATCCCAAAATATTTTAGGGGCTGTTTATAAAGCACATCAGATTGCACCCAGGAAATGTGGGCGTGTCAAAATAGCTTAGTACAGGCGAGTCTCCCACTTCCATGGAAAAACAGTTTTAACTGGTCTTTGGTTAAAGGATTTCAGTACAAGGACAGCGCACATGGTTGTGATGAGTCAGGGCATGGGGTTGCCCTTACCACTCTATGACTCAGCTTTTTGGGTGGCTGAGGTCTCACCAAGCATCACCGTTAGAATGGCTTTCTGATCTTTGCGCTCCAGGCCCACTAGCCAGAAGCCTGAGGTCTTTAACTGTTTACCACCACAAATGCTTTACATACCCCTTGGCCCATGTACAATTTGTCTGTAATAGTCTTGTTCTTGGAAGGCAGAGACCTAGGTTTATTGCTTACAAGGATATTTTTGTCATTATATGGGCTATATGTGTTCGTAAAAGGGAAGAAAATGGGAAGACTATTGGAGACTTGTTTCCTATGGATGTAAGGAGGAGGTGGTTCCGATAGGCTGCCCATCAGGGGTTGGCTGGACTCTATCCGATCGTTAAAGGAAAGGGTGCCCCATCCTGTGCCATCCCTGCTCTGAATACTTGGTGTCCCACAGACAGGAGGACCCCTGGAGACCATTCCTCCATCTCCATTGAACAAACAGAACCTCGTCCTTCCAAGAAACCTTGAGTTCTACCCAATTTTTAAACAGAACGTTGTGAAAACTCAGTTGTATTAAATTAGGGTGGAAAGAGTTATGTTCTGCTGACTATTATTTCACTTCACATAATCTTAGGGAATGTGCCCATCAAACGTTTTCATCTTCTCTGGGCACAGTATTGGCAAATAATATAAACATGAGTTCAATGTATAGGTTGGAGAGGCTGTTGGGGGCGGGCGGAGGCGGGGGGACTCCACTCAGTTGATTTCTGGCTGGAGCAGGCTCCTGCCTGGTTTTCTTTGAACCTGGATGCTCTGAATGTGATCTCCACCAGGGAAGTCACTGGCAAGTTTGATTTTTGTTGATGCCAGGTTCATTTTAAGCTCGAGCCCAACTGTATTTTTACAGAGCAGCCTGTGAAGTTTGAAGGGGGAATAATTTTCTGTTTCATGGTTCCATGGTCTGTTGCTACTGACTTTGCCACTTAAAATTGGTGAAATTTTTTTTTTTTTAGAGATCGAACGGAATTCTCCCCAAGCGTGGCAGATTCTGCCGCTGTGTGGTGCATACGCGGGTCTATGACCAATCTGATCACATAAAGTCACTTGCTTCAGCACACGCGTCCACCCTTGTGTTTCCATGCAGTTGTTTTCTTAGTATTCTTTCTTTAAAAATATACACGGAAGCCTAAATTTTTAAAAAATGAAGGAAAATGACTGCAGTAAATGTAGCCAACGATGTATACTTCAATGAGTACTACTGAAGACCAAAGCTAACCATCAGAAAATACGTTTTACCCATTGGCCGCAGTTAATACCGCCTTTAGACATGTCCCCTGTTTATCCCACATGCAAGAGGAACATCAAGCAGGGTGAAAATGTGGTAGTTCCTCTGATTTCTGGAATATTCATGACATAAGCAAGATCAGTGGAAACCCTGGTGGCATAGTGGTTAAGAGCTAGGGCAGCTAACCAAAAGGTTGGCGGTTTGAATCCACCAGGCACTCCTTGGAAACCCTATGGGGCAGTTCTCTGTCCTGTAGGGTCACTGTGAGTCAAAATTCACTTGACGGAAACAGTTTTTTTTATTTAAGCAAGATCAGCCTTTCAACCAGATCTGAGACTTCTAGGCTAACTTTCCTCTATTGTATGTTAAGGTCTAATACATAGGTGTTATATACAACCATGCGTCTGACTCACAAATCTGAGAGGAAGGAAATAATGTGGCAAGGGAGCAGGAATTTTAATAAAATGAAAATATGATTTTGGTTATTGTTTGTCTATTGTGTTTCAAGAGAGAATAAATCACTTATTTTTTAAGCCATGCCCTCATATCCAACTGGACAGCAGTCTTAGTTTGAGGATAATGCCATAAATATCGAGGTTTTTTTTTTTTTCCTTTATTACAAATATAAACTTAAACAGGGTCTCTTAAGAGACGTTCTGTTTGTAGTCATGTATGCGTTGCAGAATGTAAGACAGTTCGTCAATTGAAAACTTAACCGAGATATTCAGGGATAGAAAAGAATCAGAGTATTTTTTTTTCAAGGGTGAATTCCTTGAATTTCGTACCAGGGCGTGCTAAATTCTGCCTTCCACATGTGTAGATGGGCTGCATGCTCTTTGCCAGCGTGTGTTATTCTTGAGAACTGATTTCCTGAAACATATTTGTAAAGCTTCCTACAACAGGAAACTGTAGAATCTAAACAAAGTAATTTATTAGGAATTTCATCTATTCTAAGAATAACTGGGTTCCTGGCCGTGCCATTCTTTTCTTACACCGCGGGCCAGAGACCCAGGCAGCTGCAGCAGTGAATACCACCAAAACTTACGAGGTCTTACACAAACGCACTTCTATTGAAAGACCCTGCAGACTGTGTGTATCGGGAATAATGTTTGCTATAAAACACAGCATCACTGTCCCCTGGAAGCCTGCAGGAAAGTCTCTTACCTCTTTCCCAGGTAGAATTAGGCAGGAGTTAAAAGGGTACTTTCATCATTGCCTGGTGCGCAAGCCTTTTAACACCATTCATGGGCACGTTTTTGCAATTCACATTCATTAATTAACGCATTTTAGTTTGTTAAAGTTGAGTAGCTTTATTTTCAGTTCATTTCTAATATGGATCAAGTCATCCAAACACTCCACTAACTGGGGGGCAGCCAAACACCACTTGCTGAATGGCGAACCGCCTTCTACAGCCAAGCAAAAGGTTGAGCCAAGCGGTAAAAGAGAATCAGATGCTTCCATCCATTTCCCAAGGTCTACCTGCGAAGAAAGGGGCCAGCCAGAGAGAGGCATCACAGGTTGCCATCTCAATTCAGCGAGCCTGCAGCCACTCGGTGTGGTTAGCTTTTATTGTAAATTTTTCAATTGCCCTCCTCTACCAAGTAGACATACCAATAGGCGTGCTCAGTGACAACTTGTGCAGGTCTTGTTTAGAATGTCACAATGTGTGCTTCCTCCTGCCAACTTCATGTCTGCATACATTTCTATCAAGGGATAAATTGGTACTTTGATCACCGATGAAAGAATGGGCTTTCACTTCTGATGATGTGGGGCAACTTTTTGCTTCATTCACCAGAATGATGTTTGGTGAGAGCTTGGATGAGGCAGGATGGTGACTACTGCCTTGGCTTTTCCATTAAAGTCATAAAAGGATTCCATATCGGGGGAGATAGGTACTCATCAGCAGAAGGGGCCTCAAAGTGGTCTAATGAAATACATCAATTTTTTTTTTAAGTTTACATTCTGGGGCTCTGTGTTGTTCCCTATAGGGAATTGGATTAAGTAAAATGTTAATGAGCAGAAAAAATGGGGGTTGGCAAACAGGGTGGGAAATGAGGCCAAGGTGATATGAACTGTGTGTGCTCTTGTGTTTTCTTTGAGGACCATTCAGACAGCCCCCTTGGCGCGGCCGTGACCCTGGCCCACGAGCTGGGCCACAATTTCGGGATGAACCACGACACACTGGAGAGGGGCTGTAACTGCAAAATGACTGCTGAGAAAGGCGGCTGCATCATGAACCCTTCGACCGGGCAAGTGCTGTGCTTCCAGCTTCTCGTAGCATCCCACAGCGGCTGGAAATGCATATTGGGAAACAGCAGAGCCCAAAGCTCCCTTGGTTTCATGGCCAGAGCCACTGTGGAAGCTTCCAAAAAGAAATTCCTTCCCAAGTAGCCAAAGTGGACTGTGGTACTCTGGGAGAATCGTGGGCCCTCATTTTGCAACACCACGTGGCATAGGGGCCCAACCTCTTCCCTGAGAAGTGGTGGGGTGGATTCTGTCTTTGTTTAGAAATTAAGAATTACCCTACAATCCCAACTCAAGTTCCTCAGGAGTCGAGGAGTCAGCCACCTGAGGGCCTTGGAAACCCACTGGGCGAAGGGTTGTGTCCTCTGTGGGGATGGGGGTGGGGGGGCCGTGGAAGGGGTTTCTTTCCTTGGGAGTTGGCCCTTAGGGCATATATGAGTGGAGTTAGGAGCTTGGAGATGTGTGGTATCCCTACCTCTGACACAAACCCACGCCACTTTACCAGATCTTAGAGGTTTAAGTGAACGTCTTTTCTGTTGCAGTAGATTATGTTTCAATATGTTATGTTCAATAGGTTATGCTTTTCTGGAACACCAGTCTTGATTCACCCCAAAAAACAGAAGTAGTAGTTTTGTTATTGCAGTGTCCACATGGAGTGGAACTAGACGCAGTAAACTAGAATTTTGTGCTAGTTTAAGAAGAATTTCGTTGGTAAAGGAAAACATGTACTTGTTACAGTGCCGTCTCCTTTATCGCTGTGAGTCTGTCTGTCTGTCTCTCTCTCTCTCGAAAGTAGGGAGGAGGTGGCCATTGCAGTGTGCAAGGATACAGGACAAATTACCCTGGAGGTATTTGAAAGCTATAGGTAGAAATGGCATTGCTAAGAGCTCAGCAAACCATTTAAAAGCCTTTTTTCCCCCATTACCAGGAGTTTGTTAATAGCTTTTATTTGATTTATACCTTATTAGCAATTTCCAAGTTTTCTCTTTTGCTGAAGTTAAGCTTTTGAGTAAATCTTTTCTACTTGGTTCTCATTTATGCTCTCACATTCCTGTTCAGAGAGTGGTGTTTTTAATTTTCTCAGATGGAAGGAAACTTCCTAAGCGAGTGGGTGAATTAATCGCAAAAGCCCACAGAGAGGGTGAGGTCAGGCCTCTGAGCCAACCCCTTGTCATCCATCACCCACTGTGGGATCTCCCCGGAGGCTCTTAATCGCCAGTATTATCTCAAGTTGTGGTTCTGTTACCTCATGGTGTCCCCATGAGGGTGGGAGAGTGAGTTAAATGATATCATGTGTCTTTGTAAATTTAAATTCACTCCACAGATGCAAGGTGCTGTTGCTATTATTTAGCCCACAGAGATGCTGGAACTATCAAAAACTTAAAGGGCTTTTTCAGAATTCCTATTCATAGTTACCAGAAAGCGCTTCTAGTGCCACGTGGTAGTCACTCAGCAATGTGTCCATGGTTTCCGTGTGAGTGTTGTTGTGTTACATGCCATCAAGTCAGTTCCAACTCATAGTGACCCTATGTACAACACAAGAAAACACTGCCGGGTCCTGCACTATCCTCACAATCATTGTTATGCTTGAGCCCGTTGTTGTAGCCACTGTGTCACTCCATCTTGCTGAGGGTCTTCCTCTTTTTTGCATGGTTCATAATAAACTGGCACATGTCCAAACGTTCATCTTCCTATGAGTTCTCCTGCCCCGCTACTGACCCAGGCGTGAGTGACAAATGTTAAGAGGGTCGGTTCATTTAAGTTATCACATTATTTCTTAGCCCCAAAAGTGACTCTCAAAGAGATGAATCAGTGTCTGATGATATTGAAGCCTCACAGAGTCAAAAAGAACCAGCCATTGTAGGTGATTTAAAGGGGGACAGTCCATTCCTGATAAATTAAATCAGTTGCCATCGAGTCAACTCTGACTCATAGCGACCCTATAGGGCAGAGTAGAACTGCCCCATAGAGTTTCCAAGGAGCACCTGGTGGATTCAAACTCCTAGCCTTTTGGTTAGCAGCCGTAGCGTTTAACTACTATGCCACCAGAGTTTCCCTATCCCCTGGTAGACCCTGTTTATCCTTGATTAAAACATTCCAGAATCCTAAGTCTGAAAACATTAACAAGCTGCCACCATTGACAGTTGGACCTGGAGGTCTGCAAACACTGGGCATGAGCAGAGGCCTCTGTAAGCTTGGGTGACGTGACCGCAGCTACATGGTGCAGGAACAGTTGGAGATGTTTCCTTGTGGCTGGTGTCGTTAAACACTGTGAGTCTTTGAGTACACATGAGAGTGTGTGTTTTATGTCTTCAGATAGTTAACATTTAAAACCTGTCTTGGAAATTACTTTTTGGCAAAAGCAGTATCTGGGGATTTGTGTGGGAGTTTAAACTTGATTGAGTCTACCCATTAATGAGCTTCTTGGAGCACTTGGTCTTTAAGGGTTGAGGACTAAGTATGCGCGCACTTATGGGAATAAGAAAAACGTGAATGATTTGAGCACTTTTAGCAAAGAATATTTAGCATAATAGTAAATGACACTTCCTAGAGTTAAAAAAAAAATGCGTATTAACATTCAAAAGTCACTTCCACAGATTCGTGTATTTTCTGCAGAAGGTTTCCTGTCCCCATGAGGTTGGAATAACAGGGCCAACCCATCAGAGGATTGTGGCTGAGCCTAGAACACGCGTTACCTCAGCTCCTGTGATGTGTTTGCCTGTAATAGATTTCGGGGGTGCAGCAGTGAACAAGATGGACACATTTCTTGTCCTCCTGAAACTTGCTTTCTTGGGGGGAAGGTGAACTTGAAATGAATCAGAAAATTGCAGGTTAGGAAGAGTTGATGAAGGAAGCAAAGGAAGAAGACGGAAAGGGAAAACAAGGGATGGGGGAGCTTTGGAGAAGACCCCTGTGTGGAGATGATGTTTCAGCCAAGATCAAAAGGAAGAGAGGGATAGAGAGCAGGCAAAGATGCTAAAGGTAGTTAGCTCCAGGCAGAGGGGACACCATGTACATAGACAAAGAGGCAGTTGTTTGAACAGAACAAGAGGATATTGTATGGTTTAAAGTCAGGAAAGGTGTACATCAGGTTGTATCCTTTCACCATACTTATTCAGTTTGTATGCCGAGCAAAATAATCTGAAAACCTGGGCTATATGAAGAAGAATGGGGCATCAGGATTAGAGGAAGACTCATTAACAACCTGTGATATGCAGTTGACACAAACTTGCTTGCTGAAAGTGAAGAGGACTTGAAGCACTAACTGATAAAAATCAAAGACTACAGCCTTCTGTATGGATTACACCTCGACATAAAGAAAACAAAAATCCTCACAACTGGACCAATAAGCAACATCAAGACAAATGGAGAAAATATTGAAGCTATCAAGGATTTCATTTTACTTGGATCCACAGTCAACACCCATGGAAGTAGACGGAAAGGGAAAACAAGGGATGGGGGAACTTTGGAGAAGACCCCTGTGTGGAGATGATGTTTCAGCCAAGATCAAAAGGAAGAGAGGAATAGAGAGCAGGCAAAGATGCTAAAGGTAGTGAGCTCCAGGCGGAGGGGACACCATGTACCTAGACAAAGAGGCAGTTGTTTGAACAGAACAAGGGGATATTGTATGGTAGCAGTAGCAGTAGCAGTCAAGAAATCAAATGACAAGTTGCACTGGGTAAATCTGCTACAAAAGACCATTTGAACGTATTAAAAAACAAAGATGTCGCTTTGAGTACTAAGGTGTGCCTGACCCAAGCCTTGGTATTTTCAGTCATCTCATATGATGCGTGTGAAAGCTGGACAACGAATAAAAAGACTGAAGAAGAGTTGGCGCCTTTGAATTATGGTGTTGGTGAAAAATATAGAGTGTACCATCGACTGCCAGAAGAATGAAAAAATCTGTCTTGGAAGAAGCACAACCAGAATGCTCCTTAGAAGTAAGGATGGCGAGACTTCATCTCGCTTACTTTGAACAGATTATCAGGAGGGACCAGTCTCTGGAAAAGGGCATCATGCTTGGTAAAGTACAGGGTCAGTGGAAAGAGGAAGACCCTCAATGAGATGGATTGGCACAGTGGCTATAACAATGGGCTCAAACAAAGCAACAACTATGAGGATGGCGCAGGACTAGGCAGTGTTTCATTCTGTTGTACGTAGGGTAGCTATGAGCTGGGACTGACTTGACGGCACTTAACAGCAACGGTAGGCCTTTATCCTCTGGCCTTACTTCCTAGTCTTAGTCTAGAAACTCTGCTGAAACCTATCCCCCATGGGTGACCCTGCGGGCATTTGAAATACTGGTAACATAGCTTCCAGCATCACAGCAACACACAAGCCACCACAGTATGACAGACTGACAGACAGGTGTTAGACTTTAGCGTACATGGTGTTACGTCAGTCCACACCTTACACACTCGCCTCTCTAGCCTGGTAGAATCGCTGTGATGTGGAAGATTGGTTTCATTGAGCATTTCACTTTCCTTTTCCTACAGTAGCGTCCCCTAAGGGCTCCACTTTGAAGAGCCACAGACCAGCACCTTTTCTTTGTGGGTATCTGCAAGGAACTCTTGCCATAGCATCCATGCCAATGATAAGATTAGGAGCCTGGGGCTGTTTTGGTTTTGCTTCAGGCAAGAATGTGTCCCCAGCTGCCAACAGGGAGTGAGGACAACATGGTGAGCACTGAAGAGAATGTAGGCTGAGGAAATAGTCAGATGAGCGTCACCCCTTGCTCTCCGGGGGTGTAAATAATTCACAGTCCGCTGAGGCTGGACCTTCAGGAATGCACCTACAACCAGGCCAAATGACCGTGTTTCAGGAGAAAGCATTGCCTTTCTACCTCCCGGGAACTTGGCACTGTTGGCTCATCCAATTCCATGTAATTCAGATCAGGAAACATTTATTGCACGCCTGCTTTCTACATAGCTGTCTGGGTGTGGACCAAGTCCAGGGGAGACGCTAGATCTGCATGGCCTCCACCCAAGTTCACCCTCCCTTACTGGAAACTGAGAAGAGGGCAGCCCTGCCTTGGACTGCAGAAGACAGGGTTCATGGAACAGTGGAGGCAACCAGCCACAGCAAAACCACGTGTTTATTCAACCAGTTCTTTCTGTGTACCTGCTGTGCGCCGTGTCCCAGGGAGCAGGGTGGGCACAGACACAAAAGGCATGTCCTTGACTTCCAGGAGCTCATGCTGTGTTGGGAAGGCCAAGGGTTCTGGTAGGGGGCCATTGTGGGTACCGTGAGACCCGCTGGGGGTGCCTAGCCAGCCTGTTTACACAGTCCTGGGTAACACAGCATCTCGTCTGTAGCTACTTAAGTGTGTCTCTAAACAATAAGAATAAATTTATAAACATAACCATAATACTATTTCACATCTTTTTAAAATGCCCAATAATTCGTGGTGCAGGAGCAAAGGTCAGAAGAGGTGCTGGTGAACATTCTGGAATAAAATCCAATCTGAACTGATGCCTGAAGGATCGAGTAGGGGTTAGGCTCATCTCTCCTTGAGAATTGCTAGGTCATAATCAGGGTAAAACTTTTTTTCTTTTTGAGAACTGTCTGAAAATGTGTTTCAAGGGGATACAATGAACTGCAGTTTTACAGTGAAAAATTCCTCAGAGCTTTGGACATGGTAGGAATTGATAGAAATGCGAATGTCGGTAGGAAGACCACACTCTTTGTTGATTTACCTGGAACTTGAACTTGAAAAATAGTGCAGAATACAGATAATTAAAGCTCACCTCCTTTTTAACTTTGAGAGAACCATTTGATATCATGAATACATTTTTCCAGAATGGAGTTGGAGAAAATTATTTTTCATATCAGCTCTTCATCGAGGGTGACTATATGTTTTTCTTAACAGAAAGTTTAAGAAAACCTGTACTTCCTTCAAGGTATTAGAAAAAAGAATGGAAATCTTTATCCAAGGAGGAAAAAAAGGAGGATCAGCTGTATAATGATGAAACCACTACTGGTTAGACTCCATTTAATTATCCAGCCAGAGTGATTGAGTTGGCTGTGTCGGAACAGTATCATAAGAGAAAAATGAACTGGCGGGAGGGATTCTTGAAAGCAGTTCAAGGACACAGCAATATGAGTGTGTTTCCATTTCCATATAATTAGGTAGTGCTCACTGAAAAGATAAATGAACTTGTCTATAGTTATTGCAGAGTAAAAATACTCGTAGAGTCACTGTGAATCGGAATCAACTCAACAGCAAAGGGTTTGGTTTTTTTAGTTTAAGATCACTAAAAGCCGCTGCCCAAGGTCATGGTAGAATCGTCCTCCTCTCTTAAACCAGGCAGAAAACAGAGCAGCCAAGCTCAGGAGATATATCTGTATGCCATTACTCCTTGAACATCCAGCTCAGGGGGAATGCACATAAACGAGCTTGACTTTGACCCTGGAGGATCATGTTAGTGATTGCCTATTTCATCAGTAAACCTAGTGAGGTGGCTATTATTATACCCATTTTAAAGATAAAGGAATTGGATGGGGCTTAGAAAATGAGGAAATCAAATTTTAAAGGTGGCAGTGAAGGTTCAGTGGTAGAGTTCTAGCCTTCCATGTGGGAGACCTGGGTTTAGTTCCTGGCCAACGCACCTCACGCACAGCCTTCACCCATCTGTTAGTGGAGGTTTGCGTGTTGCTATGAGGCTGAACAGGTTTGAGCAGAGCCTCCAGACTAAGAGAAACTAGGAAAAAAGCCTTGGTGATCTGCTTCCAAAAATCAGCCAGTGAAAACACTATGGATCTCAACAGTCCAGTCCACAACCAACCACGAGGATGGTACAGGACCGGGTAACATTTCATTCCATTGTGCATGGGGGTGCCATGAGCTGGGAGCCAACTCAGTGGCAGCTAACAACAAAAAATTTTCAAAACAGCCAAAGTGGAAGCATCAGGACATAATATTGCCAGAGTCCAAGTTGCCAGAGTCCAAGCCCTGTCTTTCCACCTTCATCTCAAATCAAAAGTTGCAGCAGCAGTGATCCTCAGGAAGAGCAGTAAAACAGCTATCCTAGGGCGCTGGTTGGAGAAAAATGCACTGAGCATTTGCAGGTTCACGGGCGCTCTGTGTGACCAGGCAGACAGTCCAGCGAGGCTTAAGACAAGCATGTTGGGCAGCCATGCACATTAGCCTCCCAGCATGTTTCCCACATGAAAGTGGCCGGGGCCATGTTTGGGCTCCATGTGGGGACTGAAGCCTTCTCAGTAGAGAGCAGTGTCCCTGTGGGACCCAGGGAGGTGGAAGGCAGCCCCATTTTTAAACCGTTGAGTTCTGCAGGCCTCCTTCAACTTATGTTCCAACAGCAGAGAATTATTTCCTGTCATTGGCTTGTTAATCTAGCATTTTATTTGTGGTAGAACATGTGTGAAAACATTACAGCTGAAATTCTGCCAATCCCTCCATCCCACACACACACCCATTACTTCCGCCTCTCCTCAGAACATGTGGTACGGAGGCCTCAGTGTGAGGTCAGGGGTGAATTCTGGGCCTCTCTGTAACCAGCTATATCTGGAAGAGTCCACTTTAAACTCCAGGATATCAGGAGTTTTGTCTATTTTGTTCATTGCTGAATCCCCAGTACCTAGAACAGTGCCTAGCACATAGTAGGAGCTCAGTGAATATTTCTTGACTAAAGGGTAGATGGTGGATGAATGAGATGTGGTTGGGTTGGTGGGTGGATGGATGGGTGGGTGGGCGGATGGATGGACGGATGGACAGAGGAATAAGGAGGGCTGGGTGGGTGGATGGATGGACAAATGATGGGTGAATGGATAAATGATGGATGGGAGGGTAGATGGATGGATGATGGGTGAGTAGCTATGTAAATGAGTGGGAAAATGATGGTTGGACAGGGGATGGATGGATGGGTGGGTGGTCATTACAGCCCATCAGGGGTGTTCAGAGTGAGGCCATCTGTTCACCTTTTGTGTGATGGCTAAGCTTCCAGGAAGAAGGTTCTGAGGTTGTTGTCTTCATGCCAACTCTGGTGTTTGCCACATTGCCATGTATGGTTTTTGTATGCGCCTCATCGTTCTACAGTGGATTTGCAATAGCTTATAATAGATACAGTCTAGTAAATAGAAAAACAAAAACTAAGGCTGAGAAAACTCAGGCAAGCAGGAGGCTGAGGCCCTTGTCCCTTTGATGTGCTCCATGGAAATCTGGGTGACAGGAGCAGTTTTCTTTCAAAGAGCAGAGTCCTTGGCCTTTGAGGCATCTCCTTAGAGCCTTTGTTTACTTTGGCTAAAGTCGGGGGGGCTAAAATCTAAAATAGTTATTATAAGACCCTGTATTGGCAGACAGTTTTCCAGTTTACAAAGAACTTTGACAGCTTCTGTCTCATTTTTTTGTCATACCTCTAAGAGGAAAGAGCAGGTACGATCACCTCCATTTTATAGATGAGAAAACAGAGGTTCAGGCAGACCAGAGGCCCCACAGTCAGGAAGGGTCGGGCTCTGGGCATCAGCCTTCAGCTTCTGGCCCCTGGGCCATTTCCTTGCCCCTCTGCAGGTGCCTGTAAGCAGGGGTGCCTTCGGGTCCCAATCATTGGGAGGGACAGCCCCTTCACACTCTCAAGTCCAGGGTTGCTTTCATGGCACGCAGTGCCTGGAGCTCAGCAAGATACAGAGCAGGGCACATACAGACTCCAGCCCTGTCTGGGTGGCTTGGAGGTCTCGGCCGCCCTTTCTGTCATATCTGATTAAAAGTGCATTTCCTATTGCAGACCTGCAGACTGCAGAACTAACTGGCATGGTCTAAGCAGGTCTGTCCACTGGGGCAGGAGGTGAGGGTAGCATTACCTCAGAGATATGAACGGTCCCTGACCAGCCCCTGGATCTGTCTCTGTCTGAGCAAGCCCAGTCCCACATGAGCCCGTGTGGTCAGCAACCTTTTCTCCTAATGGCACTAACAAGCTATTACCCCACCTCTGCTGAGGCTGGCACCTTCACCACAGCCGGTGGTATTAGGGGTCCCTTTCATGGGGGCACTGTGCCTCTGCCCTTAAGGTCCTAGCATTTCAGGACTTGGTTCAGCAGCAAACCACCATCATAGCACAGAAGTGGAAAGTCCACCTTCTGGTGACTTCCAGAAGCCTCCTGTGCTCCTCACAAGGGACCGGAGCTCAGTTGGTGTCTTTCTTTATTACAAATTCTGGGACAGTGCATTGGCAATGTAATTGGTTTCCGTGGAGGAGGAGCAGAGGTCAGAGTTCACCTGTTAAGAGCATGAATTACAGTTCGCTGCAGATGGCGCCATTCTGGGCTCCAGGTGTTTGCTGTTAACAATTGAAATGTCCTACTGAGGACACTTTTGATCATTCACTCCTGGCCTGGTGGTTTCCTTCACCTCCTGCAGCCCATCTGGTGGGTCCCCTGGGTCAGCGCTTAGTGTAATGCTGTCACTTCCCAGGCCTGGAGTCAACATGAGATGGATTTTCCCCCGGGTTCACCCTGGGTTCCCGTTCTGTTGTTGGAGACAGTGCTCTGCGTGTCATGCCCCATGTGCCCCTGGGTGGCGGAATGTCTCCCCAGCTCAGGCCCACGTCCCTCTCCCGTCACCGTGCAGGGTCCTCAGTCACTCTGCTTTTTATGTGGGTGACTGTTTCCTCTGCCCTCAGCTTCTTGGGGCCTCTCAGATGTGCGTTGTCACCTGGGCTGGACCCAGGTGTGCTGGATAAACCCCAAGACCTAGCCTTTGTTTCCATACATGGAAGACATTTAGAGATGGTGCTGGGAGGACACTTCAGAGCGACGTTAGAACCTCATGGTTGTCAGCGTGTGAGCTCCTTGTTGTTCCCCCATTTTATAGATGTAAAAACTGAGGCTTAGCCGAGTGCTGGGAGCTGGGGCGCTCAGGCTTGGTCTTCCCATTCAGTTCTTCGCCGCCACATCTGCACCGAATGCCCAGGTAAGAGAAGAATCTCCCAGGCCTACGGAATCTATGGTGTCCTCCGTCAGGAGAAAATAAAGGCCCATTTTAGTCTGCAAAAGGAAATCCATGGGAAACAGAGCAGCAGCAGCGTGTTTTCAAAACTCAGCTGGCCCTGTATGATCGAATTGGTTATTAGCTGTGACGACAGGAGTGTTTTTCAGTCGATTCGAAGCAAGGATCCAGGTTCCTGCCGCTGGGTCGTGTCAGCTTTGAGCTGTTCTCAACAGCTGCTCCATCCTTCTTCCTCTGGTCACTTCCGCCTCTTTCCTGTGGTTAGCATGCAGGGCTGTGTCAGACTGCTGATGAGGGGCCAGGGCAACCTCAGGACTGGTGACCCCCAGGCCTGGCAGATTCTGCCTGATGACAGCACCTTCCCCACCTGCCTAATTTCCAGCAAGAAAAGCAGTTGTCTCTGGGTAATCCCCAGAGAGCTTCTGCAAGGCAGGTAACTGCTGCCTTCCATATCAGGGTTGGTAAACTGGCTTAGTGCGATTCACTCCGAGAATACAGCAGAAAATGTACAGTCAGCTTCCCCAGGAAGAGAGTTTTCTGACTGCATATTTGTCAGCTTAAAAGTAACCCCTACGCATGTTTTACATGGCAGCTTTGTGACAGGACGGCTGAAATACTAAGCCGAGACTGCATTTACGGTAGGAAGCCATAAGTGGCATTCCTCTTTTGAAATGTGTAGGGTTTTTTTTGTGTGTGTGTGTGTGTGTTTGTGTTTCCAGAATCACCCAGCTGCTTGTTTCATCTTTTATTTCTAACCTTGCATCCAGCATGGTAGATTTGCCCCCGAGCGTCCTTGGTAGTTAAATATTAGGGAAAAAGGGCATCAAAGATAAATTCTCTCTTCCTGAGCTGGAAGCAGCCCTTTTTCCTGAGCCCAGTGATGATCAGTTCAAAGCCTTCTTTTACCAAGGGAGAGTGTCGATGCGGGAGGGCTTCTTTCCCAAATACTGCTCCACTTTGTTGCATGGTAGCAGCCTGTCATTGCTATGTGTCAATTCAGTTAGCCGCTTTCCTGACATATTTAGGATGGTTTATTACATTGTGATGAGCTTGCTGAAGACTATGGACAAAACCAAGGCTTGTCTTTTTAAATTACTGAGCATGAGCTGTACAAGGAGATCGTTGATGTCATGGGCAACTACATGGCCCAGTTCAAGGCTCCTTCCCACATGCTCCAGGAACTAAAACTAAAGAAAGGGGAAATCTGAGTGAGGGAGAGGCAGACTGCCATACTTTGGATTTTGAAGCGAGTACAAGGGACTTGTTATGGATTGGATTGTGGCCCAAAAATATGTGCTGTAGATCCTCACCCCCTACCTGTGGCTAAGGAGCCCTGGTGGCCCAGTGGTTAAGTGTTCAGCTGCTAACTGAAAGGTTTGCAGTTCAAACCCACCAGGTGCTCCGTGGGAGAAAGATATGGCAGTTAGCTTCCCTAAAGATTACAGCCTTAGAAACCCTATAGGGCAGTTCTCCTCTGTCCTGTAGGGCCACTATGAGCCAAAATCAACTCGAAGGCAATGGGTTTTGGTTTGGGTGGTTATAATCTCATTTGGGAATGAGTTTTCTTTGCTATGTTTATGAGACAGTATTACCATAGGGTATGTCTTAAGTCAGTCTCTTTTTGAGATGTAAGAGAGATTAAACAAGCAGGAGAAGCAGAGATGGGGGAAGATGGACGCCATGCCACCTGAAGATCACCAAGGAGCCAAGGAGTAGAAGCTGAAGAGACAAGGACCTTCCTCCAGAGCCAACAGACAGAGAAGCCTTCCCCAGGAGCCGGCACCCAGGTTTCAGACTTATAGCCTCTTACCTGTGAGAAAATTAATTTCTGGTTATTAAAGCCACCCCCTTGTGATCTTTCTGTTACAGCAGCACTAGATAAATAAGACAGGAATCATTACTGTGTTCACAGTCAGAACCTTTTCTGGCACCTTAATGAGTGTTTAAAGGTCCCTGAGTGCTGCAAACAGTTTGCACTGAGCTACGGCACTGGGTTCTGGGTTACTAACCTACTAAGGAGCCCTGGTGGTGCAGTGGTTAAGAGCTCGGCTGCTAACCAAAAGGCTGGCAGTTCCAATCCACCAGCCACTCCTTGGAAACCTTACAGGGCTGTTCTACTCTATCCTATACATTCGCTATGAGTTGCAATCAACTCGGCGGCAGTGGGACTAACCTACTAAAGGTTGGTGGCGTCTCTCACCCGCGCAGTGACACCACGGAAGAAAGGCCTGGTGATCTGCTTCCATAAAGATTAAAGTGGACCCATGGTGCAAAACGGAACAGTTTCTAAGTAAAACACGTGAAGGATGACCTGGGTGAGCCAGGCTTGTGTTTCTTTTATTTTTAAACAAATGAGTGTGGATATGTCCATATGCTAGCTTTACAACAATATTTGCATTTCATATCTGGCCAGTTGTTTCCAAATGTTAATAGGCATCAAAATCACCAGGACTAAACAAAATGGGGCCTGTCCCTATGATGGAGCATTATTCAGCCATGAAAAGGAATGATGCTCTGATATGAGCTACAGCACAGATGGACCTTGAAAACACTGTATTGAGAGAAACCAGACACGAAAAGGCCACATGACTCCATTTATCTGAAATGTCCAGAATCGGCAAATCCATGGAGACAGGAAATAGATGAGTGGTTGCCTAGGGCTGGGGGAGGGGCAAATGGGGTGCAGCTGCTGAGCAGTATGGGTTTCTTGCTAGAGTGAGGAGAATGTTCTGGAATTAGCTAGCGGTGATGGTTGCACAACCTCATGCATGTACTAAAAGCCACAGACTTGTACACTTTAAAATGGTGAAAATGATGTTACATTCTATAAATTTTACCTCAGTTGAAAAAAACCCAGGCTGCTAGGCCCCACCCTAGAGCTTTGCTGACACAATAGGTCTAGGGTAGGGTCTGAGATTTTACATTTTTAGTAAGTTGCCAGGTGACGCTGGTGCTGCTGCAGCTGGTCCTGACCCACATTTTGAGAACCACTGGTCTAGGTATGTGTCAGGTAGTGGAAGGACGGACGAGTCCTTTGTATCTAAATGACGGATCACCCCCAGGTCTCAGCTGTTCACCACAGGTAATCCAGTGTGAAGCTGACATCGGTAACAAGAAAACGTCTCTCTAACTACTGAACTTGGAATCAGTGGGTGGTCCCATCTAGTCTCTGCCACCCCCTAACTGTGAACCCTTAAACAAGTCCCTTTACCTCCTTTGCAAAATGAGGATGGTAACATTGGTTTCATTGGATTGTTTTGTAAATTTAAATTCATATAAGAAAGGACGCATAAAAGAAGAAAAATATTACTATGAAGAAGCATCTGCCATATTACCTGGCTTAAAGCAAGCACTCAGTAAATAGTAATCCACCAAAAGTTTATTTTCCCCAGTTCCTGCTTGTTATTGTTGTTAGGTGTCATCAAGTCAGTTTCCACTCATAGTGACCCTATGAACAACAGAACGAAACAATGCCCAGTCTTGCACCAGCCTCACAGTTGTTGCTGTATTTGAGCCCATTGTTGCAGCCACTGTGTCAGTCCATCTCGTTAAGGGTCTTCTTTTTCAGTGACCCTCTGCTTTGCCAAGCATGATGTCCTTCTCCAGGGACTGGTCCTCCGTTATAACATGGTCAAAGTAAACAAGACAAAGGCTCACCATCCTCGACTCTAAGGAGCATTCTAGTTTTACTCCTTCCAAGACAGATTTGTTTGTTTTTCCAGCAGTCTGTGGCATATTTAATATTCTTCGCCAACACCATAATTCAAAGGCATCAATTTTTCTTTGGTGTTCCTTTTTCGTTCTCCAGCTTTCGCATGCATATGAGGCGATTGAAAATACCATGGCTTGGGTCAGTCTCGCCTTAAACCTCAAAGTGACATCTTTGCTTTTGAGCACTTTGAAGAGGTCTTTTGCAGCATATTTGCCCAGTGCCATATGTTGTTTGATTTCTTGACTGCTGCTTTCATGGGCGTTACTTGTGCATCCAAGTAAAATGAAATCCTTGACAACTTCAGTCATTTCTCCATTTATCATCAAGTTGCTTATTGGTCCAGTTGTGAGGAATTTTGTTTTCTTTATGAGGCGTAATCCATAATGAAGGCGGCAGTCTTTGATCTTCATCCTACTCTTAGGAATTTATGGTTTTATATAGAAAACAAGATGACATGGGACGGGCATGGTAACTAATGACAAAGCATTGGAATGAAATTGTACTTAGTAGACTCTGAATATGTGACATAAGTAATAGGCATGTATGTGAGGGCTGGAATTTTTCCAGGACCATTTCCTGGAGAAGTTGACTCTTATGGTGGCCTTGGAGAATGAATGGAGAGGCAGTGGGTGGGATAAGCCTCGCCAGCCGGGAAGGAGCTTGACAGAGGTCAAGCAAGGGGGCAGCAGGCAAGTCTGGGACCATATTTGAATCAATATGTTTGCAAAGGGAAGTTACAAAGATTTCAAAAGTTACAGGGCCGCATTAAGACAAGTCATGGCTGATGGTCTTTGCATCTAACAGATGCAAATTGTTAATCTATTTGTAGATTAGAATTATACTACCAAGTTAATAAGCTGAGATTGATAGAAAACACTTGGGGAGATAGAGCAGTGTTATCGGTTTGGCAGAGAAAATTGTCATGATTTGCAAATCTTGCCAAGCTCAATCATTGCTTGGTGGGTGGAGTCTGATGTCTTCGGGGAAACATAGCAGCTTGCATTGGCTTGGCCAACTGATTGAGATCCAAGTGTAATGTCATTTTGTAAATGTCCCCAGGAGGGTGGGGGAGGCGCTTGGGCCCACTGAACAGCAGACCCTGCTTCCTCATTAAGTAATAAAACCTTCTGGGTTTCTGGCATCTTCTCCCTTATAATCTTTGCTGCCTGAGACATGGGAGAATTTACGTGTGAGAGTGAGACAAACTGTACATGTTGGGTAACACTAGCCGCTTTAAGAAAGAAACCCCATATTTTCAGTGGCTTTAGATAATAGAGGTGTGTTTACCTCTGGGGCTCCGGACTGCAGGTGGCTTTCTTCAATGCAGGAAGTCAGCACATGTTCCATGTCTGGCCTCTCCATCTCTGAGGACCTTGGAATACCCCTATTTAGGAGGCAGAAGGGAAAAGAGGTGGCATAAAGAAGGGGCACTCACATCTTAAATACCTTCAGCCAGAGGGGACCCACGTCCCTTCTGCTCACATTCCACTGTCAAGAATTAGTGCCCATTTGCCATGAGATCAGAAGAAATAGATGGTACCCAGCTATCATTATTCAACGTTTTGATCAAGAATCCAATAGATGGATCCTAATCAAAAGGAGGAAAATTGCGGAGCAGATCTTCAAATTCATATGGAAACCAGACTCACCGAACCATTGACACTGGGGAAACCCCCAAATCTATCGCCGAGAAAGAATCCTTAAACCTTGAACCAAAACTATCCCATGAAGCCATCATTAAACTAAACGGTTTAGCTCAACTAATAAACAACGTTTGCCTTGAGCACTGTGCTTTTACAAAGAAGTATCTGTATGAGTTCAAATTGACAATCTCAAGCACAGATGAGGACTTCAAAAGGCAGAGTCTAAAGCAATGATGATGGAAAAATATTGTCATGGATTGAGTTATGTCCCCCAAAAATGTGTGTGTCAATTTAGCTGGGCTGTGATTTCCAGCTTTGTATGGTTGTCCTCTATTTTGTGATTGTAATTTTATGTTAAAGAGGATTAGGGTAGGATCGTACACCCTTACTAAGATCACATCCCTGATCCAATGTAAAGGGAGTTTCCCTGGGGTGTGGCCTGCACCTCTTTCTATTTCTCAAGAGAGAAGAAGGAAAGGGAAGCAAGCAGCTAGTTGGGGACCTAATATTACCAAGGAAGCACTGCCAGGAGCAGAGTACGTCCTTTGGACTTGGGGTCCCTGTGTGGAGAAGCTCCCTGCATGGGCAGATTGATGAGAAGGTCAACAGAGAGAGAAAGCTTTCCCCCAGAGCTGATGCCCTGAATTTGGACTTTTAGCCTACTTTCCTGTGAGGGAAATAAACTTCTCTTTGTTAAAGCCATCCACTTGTGCTATTCCTGTTATAGCAGCACTTGATGACTAAAATAAATATAAATAGAGATACTGAAAAGGGTGATGTAATGTGAAGTATGTAACCAATGTCATTGAAACAGACATGTTGAAATTGTGAATGGATATATGTTTGGTTGTGTATATTGCCAGCAAAAAAAAAAAAAAAAAAAAGAACCAGTTGCACAGCTCACTCTGGAAGCCTCTCTGGGGCAAAAACTTTGCTGGGCAGCTGGTGACTATGCCCCAGCCCTTTGTGGCCTTGGTGCCTAAGGGGCAGAGTAGGACCTACATTTTGGGACCACCTCCGCCCTCTGGGGAGCCTTGGTGGCATAGTGGTTAAGAGCTCAGGCTATTAACCAAAACATCAGCGATTCAAATCCACTAGCTGTTCCTTGGAAACCCTATACAGCAGTTCTACTCTGTCCAATTCTAGGGTCTCTGTGAGTCGGAATTGACTAGATGGCATCGGTTTTGGTTTTGGTTCCACTGTCTGGTGGCCTGCTTCAGGAAGGTGGTAACTTGACCTTATAGACCTGAATGCGAGTATTGGCAAACCTGACCTGTGTTGAGGGCTGCATCACCTTGAACACAGAACTGATGACGCAATCCTTCGTACTCTTTTCTCCTTTGCACTTTCCAGTAAGGGCGTTGGTACATGTTCGTATTATAAGCTAAAAACTGTAAGAATTCACTTCCCACTGTGTCAGTTTATCAAGAGCCATTAACAGTGTCTATTAGGAGACTGTCTAAATTTGTTGACTTGAAACCCATGCAGAGATCTTTTCTTGTGAAAGTACTTCTTCACTGGGGCACTGGCACTGTACAGGAGCGACTGTCTTGACATAGCTGAGAGCCCTTGTTGTGTGCTGAGTAACTTAAGCCTTTGCCATTGAAACCAACAGTGGACATAGATGTTGGCACAGTTGACAGTGGCACCATGCATAGCAGCTCAAAAAGGACAGGCAAGGCCATTCTGCACCCTGAGGACTTACTGTTCTGGGCTCTTCTTTCTCAGGTACCCGTTCCCCATGGTGTTCAGCAGCTGCAGCAGGAGGGACCTGGAGGCCAGCCTGGAGAAGGGAATGGGGATGTGCCTGTTCAACCTGCCTGAAGTCAAGCAGTCCTTTGGCGGCCAGAAGTGTGGCAACGGATATGTGGAGGAGGGAGAGGAGTGTGACTGTGGGGAACCGGAGGTAAGAGGGCCTTTTCCAGAGGGTTCATCTCACATCCCTGGCTGGGCAGAGATGTGAGAACTTGGCGGGGCTGTGCAGCAGAATGAAAGTTCTAGAAATTCAGGGTGCAAAAGTCCTGCATGGCCACCTTGAACAAGCTTCCCAAGCTAGGCTGGCTCACTTGAATTTTAACTTTCTTCCAGACTAAGTCATATCACTTGGTTTAAACAGATAAAGAATCTTTTCTATTGAAGGGCGTGATATTCTCAGCAAGACGAGGACAAGAACAATAAAAAAGCATTTAGCTTTGAGTTCGATGGAAAGAAAGCCTTGGCATTCTAGCTTCAAATAGCTAATAAACACCATTCCTTTCTCTTTGGAAGATAGGCAACCAGAGGGGAATTTGAATAAGCGCCGTTCATTTTTCACCAAGAGCTGCTTCTCAAGTTTAAATTCTGCCGTTGCTGCCGCAGCCTCCTCTGTATACAAAGTCGGGGGCTCCCAAGGCTTCTACCTCAAATCTTGTTGACTTTCAGAAGCAACAAGCGAAAGCAGGGAACATTTTATCCAGCAAAGGGCTTATTTAACCCTCTTTTCCAACCTGTGTCAGGGACCATTCTGGTTTCTGTAGGGTCCAGAATTAAGTTAATCAACATAAAAATTTTAATGGCCACTTTTCAGTCTCTGAATAATCTTGAGAGAGAAAGGGAAAGAGACAAGACACAGCAAGCCTACCTAGGAAAACAAGGGCCTCCTCGAAGCTTGGAGGAAGTTGTGTTTAGAATAAATCAAAGCAAGTCATTTGTATCGCAGGCAGTCTACACGTGGGATTCCCTCCCCAGGGCTCGTGCAAGCAGAAATGGAAGACGAGTGCAAGGTGGGCTTAGCTGAATTAAGGGGAGGGCTGTTATGAAAAGGGGTTCTCGGGTGGAAGGAAAATTGTGCTGAGACTCCAGGGCATCCTCGTATTTCTGTGTTCATCAAATCAACAACTGGTTAATAGAATCTACACCATCACTCAGTCCCCAAGTTTCTCTCTGAGGTTTTCCTTACGAGCACCAATGATCTTGGTCTGACAGCTGCTGCAAGAATGTCCAGGGTGAATAAGTACTGGGGGAGTGTAGAGAAGCTCAGAATCCAGCAGTGCTAATGATATTGTCTTCAGCAGTGTTTAGTTTTGTCTCCATGTGCAGGGAGTGGGTGCCATGCAGGAGCAAGCCCTAATTACGGAGTTCCAGAAACCCTAAGATCAGCAGAGGGAAACTTGAAACCATCATGGCAGAGCACATGAGAGGAAAAATTCCTTGGAGAAGATGTTAATTACTTGAAAAAAAATTAGCTTAAATTACCCATATTTCTCTGAAGAGGCCATGTTGACTTAATATGGTTTATCTTTGATTGGAGCTCTTTATAATTGTTTGTGAATTTAAATAAACTTGACAGCTGTTTGTGGAGCTATGAATTCTCAGGGTTTCAATGACTCCCTTAGCAGTCATTTACTCCACATACCACCGCCACCAAAACCACCGCCGCAGCATCACCACCGGCAACACTGCTCCTGTCACTACTGTCGTCACCGTCACCACCATCATCAACACTGCTCTTGTTACCACGTTATCACCGTCACAACCACCACCACCACTGCACCAGCATCAGTGTCACCACCGTTACCCCACTACCACTGCTGTCTCTGTCACCACCACTGCACCAGCATCACCATCATTTATCACCGTCATTACCATCACCATCACTGCCACCATCGCCATCACTATCGCTACAATTATCCTCACCATCACTACCACCACCATCATCACCACCACTGCCATCCCATCTCCACCATCATCACTGCCACCATCATCATCAGTCCTGCAATCACCACCATGACCATCACCGTCACTACCTTTGGTGCAAATTCACAGGTGTCTGTAATTCTGATCCTTTGTTTTATCTTTGTCACATAGTCGTCTAGCTTGTAGCTGACAGGGTCTCACTACCTACCCAGGCAGCACGTTACATTACAGGGCAGCTTCGGTTGTTACAAGCTTCTTTCTTATATGGAGTCAGGTCTATAGTCCGTGTAACTCCCAACTTTGTATTTCTGTGTTTTAGGTCCTTATTTCACAGAATAAGTTGTTGATTCTTGAAGAAAACTTGCATATGCCTCATCCAAAGTTCGTTCTTCCAAGAAATCTTTGAGTCACAGATGAGCGTGTTGCCTCACTTTTTTTTTTTTCCACTTTCCAAGGTCCAAGTTCAAACCGTGCCTAGCAATGTGACAGCGTATTTCCTGTTCCCAGACTATTTTGACCAAAGTATTTCGTCAGGCCTATAACCCGGGCTCTGTATCCCCTTACCCAGCGCTCAGGCCCCAGAGTTAGCCATCATGCCTTGGCATCATACTGGCCTGTAGAGGGGCCCAGTGTGCGGTGAGCACATGAGAACGTGGATGGGGTCAGAACGACCTCCACCAGCACACACCTGGACCCAGCTTCTGCTCTGTCATTCCCAGAAATAATCTTGACTGTTTTCAAAAAGATGCGTTGGAGTCTTCTCCCAGTTCATTATGGTAAAGAACCTGTATCTTCTCCCTTCAGTGTGAGAATGACAATTGGGGCGTTTGCAGAGAAGTCTCTAGTGGCTTCATTATTTGTTCTTCTTTGAAGACTTAGTATTCCTTGGCTCCCTTGAACTTCTCTATTGAGTACTAAAAAATAAATAAATAAATGTGTCAACAGATGAGGAATTTTTCCCTTCTGATAAATATGGAACTGCAGAAGGAACAGATTCCGGGTAGTTAGAAGGCAAGTGGCTGCTGGAGCCTTCCCATTCCGGGCATTGGACGGATACCAGCCCTAAGGCTGTCCTGACAGATCACTCATTCTTCCAGCTAACAGGGCTGGGAAAACAGCTTTATCTCCATGTTCAAAGTCAACGAGATGCCAGTAGCTTGCAAATATCTTTTAAACTTAGTTATCTTTCTTATTTTCTCTCTTTCACATGATCAATCCCCTTTGAAGTCAAAGCCATTCTATTTGGCTGCATTTCCATTTGAGCTGCTGCTTAACATTATTTGGTGGTTATGTGGGGGTGGGGAGGGCATAGCTCTTAAAGGATCTTAGAACCTACATTTAGGATGGCTGATTTCACTTCGAATTCCAAGGGACTCTGTACTTTGGTTAATCTGTCGTTAGTAGAACCATTTGGACCCTAGGAAGCGGGATGGCATTGCTGTACTTTTGAGGGCACTGAACAGGAATGGAATTAAACAGACTCCTTTTAAAAGAACAAAAAATTTCCCAAACTATTTAGGAGTGTAGGTCCATGAGTTAGAAACTCTTATTGCCATGAAAGTTACAACATGACTTCTGGTTAGCAGTCTTATCTTAGTGTTTATATAATGCATTCCGGATGTTTATAAAGTCCTTGAACAAATTTAAAATTTCACGACCGTGGATATATCTATCAGAGGAGCAAATGGTCGACACCAAACGAAAGCTCGATCTCAGAGTTTGACATGGGATGCGGTTGAGGTAATGAGTTTCACTGTAAATCTGCTGGTTTCCTAACAAAATCTGGTTAATTGCATTTATGGTTCTAATGATACAGACATTCAGAAATAGATGGTTTGCAGTAAACTACTGTAGCATCAAACCAGTATATGATTGGCTTCGCCCTAGCCACTGGTGGATGAATTCCTCCAAGCACATCACATATTGAGTAAAATAAAAGGCCATTGATAAATGAAGCAGTACTAAAGACTCTCCACCTGTCCCTTCCTCTGATAGTTACTAAAATATGTACACCCCAAGTAGTTAGGGTGTTTTCAAGTACAAGGACTTCATAAATACACTAGATAAATGTATACGGGCCTTTGCTTTATAACTAAGCGAAAACGGATCATTCTCTTCTTTTTGTTAGGGGGAAAAAAATTGGGTACTTGTAAAGCACAGCCTAGCAAAGGAGTTAGTTTTCATCTCTCATTTCATTTCAGAGAGGGTGATACTTCCAATATTTGCTCTGTCTGTTTAAACCCCTTGCAAATCGACAGACTCCCTCCAGCCTCTCTGTCGTTCTAATTGCGTTTCTGAATGGCCAGAAGGCCTTGTCAGGGCGGACCCCTACCTATGCTGTAGTGGGGTTCCTCCACTGCTATTTGGTTGATTGCAGGGAGCTGTGGTTCAGGCACAATGGATTGGACTTCATTTCCTGCCGGTACACCCTAGATCAAAGGGTCAGCCTTTGAAGAGCAAAATTTTTATGTTATGTTGTTGGATGCCGTTGGATCGATTCTGACTCACAGTGACCCCATGTGACAGAGTGGAGCCCCCCTATAGGGTTTTCTTGGCTGTAATCTTTTTGGGGACAGATCACCAGGTCTTTCTCTCACAGAATCTCTGGGTGGGTTCAAACTGCCCATCTTTCAGTTAGTAGTTGAGCACTTACGCGTTTGTACCGTACCACCAGGGCTACTTAAAGTTTATATCCAGCTATAGGGTCGCTGTGAGTGGGAATGGACTCAGCGGCAGTGGGTTTGGTTTTGGTTTATGTATACTCTTAAGTATTTGAGTTCAGAGTACTTCCAGTGATCCTGGTGCAGTTCACTGCACTGAGACCTGCGGTAGTGGAAGAAGCCCCACCGCGCTGCTGATGCAGTTGACCCCACCACCTGCCAGCCTTCCTTATCCCTGCTCACTTCCCCTCCACGAGAGAGGCTCTGGTCTGCTGACGTCTCCCAGGGACCCCACACCCAGTCCGTTCATAAACCCTTGAGAGGAGCTTCGCTTTCTTACAAATGAAAATAATCCTCAGTCAAGCCAGCTCTCAGCCCAGCAGCGGGGCCCTTGTATTCCTTCTTGCCTTTGCAGTCACTTAGGGTGTGATGTGGACATTCACGGAAGAGTTGCTCCTCGTGACCCCATCTAATGGCTCTCATCCCCCCTCCAGGAATGTACGAATCACTGCTGCAACGCCACCACCTGCACCCTAAAGCCAGACGCCGTGTGCGCACACGGGCTGTGCTGCCAGGACTGCCAGGTGAGCTGCCCAAAGCTGCGACCTGACCCCAGGGCCGCCAATAGGTCAGGTGCTTGAACGGGGATGGGGCAAGCAGTGCTGGCAAGACGGCTACCGAGTGCTCACGGCCTGAGACCCAGCGCCACCTGAGACCCAGCGCTTGCTGCCCGAGAGCCCCTTGTGGTGTTCTAACCCCTTAACGCACAACTTGATATTGTGTCTGCCTCCTATTTTATTACCTTCCCATCTTAGTGTGAAATGCACATGTTAATTGCATTTTGTGATGAATTTATTTATGTATGGGCTTAAAAGTCATTGGGCCTAACAGGGAGTTATTGCTCAATGGATGCAGAGTGTCTGTTTGGGGTGACGGAGAAGTTTGGAAATGGACAGTGGTGATGGTTGCCCAGCATGGCAGCTGTAAGTAATGTCGCTGAATTATACACTTAAAGATGATTAAAATGGCAAAAAAAAAATTTTTCAGTAGTATTTTATTGTGTTTCCAAGTGAGAGTTTACACAGCACATTAGCTTCCCGTTTTGCAGTTTCTGTACAGATTGTTCAGTGAGATCGGTTACACTTCTCTCAGTGTGTCAGCACCCTCAGTGATGGCAGTCGGGTTGTTCCGTTTTCAACACCCTAGTTTCCCTGCCTCTGTACCCCCTCATCTTTGCTTTAGGGTGACTGTTGACCATTCGGTCTCAAATAGATGATTTTTTAAAGGAGCGCGGTGCTCACAGGTAATATTCTGTATTTTATGAGCCACTCTGTTATTTAGCTAAAAGGCGACCTCAGGGGCTAGTTCTCACTCGAGGCTTAAGATGTACCTCAGGGCAGTAGTCTCAGGGAATCCTCCAGTCTCAGTCAGTCGAGACTTTTTAAGAATTTTGAGTTTCACATTTTTCTCACATTCTATCAGGATCCATCTATCGTGGCCTTGATCAGAATGGTCAGTGGTGGTAGCCAGGCACCATCTGGTTCTTCTTGTCTCGGGATAGATGAGGCCGTGGTTCTTGTAGACTCTTTGTCTGGTAGACTAGTTTCTTCTTTGAGTCTTTGGTTTCCTTCTTTCTCTCTTGCTCCGAAAGAGTAGAAACCAATAGTTGTATCTTAGATGGCTGCTCGCAAACTTTTAAGACCCCCGACACTATTCACCAAACTAGGATCTAGAACATAAACTTTATGAACTATATTATGTAAAATGGCAAATTTTATAGGAGCCCTGGCGGTGCAAATGGTTAAGCACTCAGAAGCTAACCCAGAGGTTGGTGGTTCAAACCCACCCAGCAGCTCCAGAGGAGAAAGACCTGGCGATCTGCTCCTGTAAAGACTGTAGCCAAGAAAACCCTATGGAGCAGCTCTGCTCTGTCACATGGGGTTCCTATGTGCCGAAGTCGACTCAACAGCACCCAACAGCAACAACAACATATTTACTGTGATAATTTTTTTTTTTTAATAATTGGATCAAAAACTTGAGCTAAATGTTAAAATGTCCAGTGGTGCTGTTAGAAACACTTGCGGTCCTGTACTGATAATGAAAGGAAGGCAAGTCTCTGCTCCCCTACCAGTCAGCCTCACACTGGGTCCCACCTCTTGATCCCAGGAATGTCTGCATGCTGGGCTGAGAAACTGTACAAGTTGTTCCAGGGGTTTTGTGTAAACATCTTGATCTTAACATCCTCCTAATTGAATGTGTTGGCTGACCCAGCCCAGCCAAGAGTGGCAGTTTTATACTCTGGCCATTCCTGCCGCCATGATTGCATTGGTTTTGGCAAGTCGTTGTTTGTCTCATTATTCAGAGCTGAGATCTGACAATGAGTAGAAGCCTGAGCCTTGGATTCAAAGGTTCCAAGCGTAGTGTTTTATTCTTTTTAATTAAGCAATTGATCGTGGCACTCTGCTTGCAAGAAACTCCCTCTTAGCTCCCCCACTACAGCAAGGCAATTCAGACATGCAATGTGTTTTGTTCAGCTTTGAAATAGCCTTCATCCCCTTCCTAGCTGTGATTAACTTCCAGAGAAAGTTCAAAGAAGCTGCCAGCAGCTGGCGGTGGAAGTTGCCTGGGAGAGGGTTGAGGGGAAGTGAGGAACAAGGCCAGGCTTATGCCCAGGAGATGCCCAAGGCAGGTCACAGGGGGAAAGAGGGTGGGTGTCAGGAGGCAATATGTGGGTGTGACCACTTTTATTTAATGACTTTTGAACAATTCCTTTCGACTTCCAGACCTTTCAAGGGATGGCAGGAGTCTTATCTCTTGCTTTGGGTATATGCTGGGAACCTGGACGGGGGTAGCTCTGATCTATGAACAAATGAGAGCCTGGCCAGATGGTTTCTACCCCTTTACCGCTCCTCTCGTTCTGCTTCTTCCCCACCTCTCCACTTAAAGCACTAGAGACTATGATTTGATGACAAATAAAATGGCTCTCATGCTCGCACCCTTGGAGTGGTTTTTGTTAACCCCCACCCCCAACAATTGCATTTTAAAACGTGATGATGTTGGCGCCTGAGATCTTTTTCTTAAGAATCAACAAGCCCAACAGCCCACGCTCCCCTTCCTGCCTCCCTTTCCATGGAGAGACCAGGTGCCAGTGGCCAGCTTCTCTGCTCATCAGGAGCCCCTAATGTTGAATGAAATTAAAAGGACGCATCCCTTCTTTGCCCCCCATAGTGGAATGGTGGAAACCGGGTCCCGGAGCGAGACACTGCTTATTTAATGAGCTCCCTCTGCCGTGGAAGTGGCTTCTCTTGAAGCACTCATCCCTCTATGTGAGGCTGTATTAGGGGCCCTTGCTCCATTCGCCCCAGCATTCTGCTCCTCTCTTCCCTGCGGGACGCGAGCCATGACTGCCCTCTCCTTTCAGCTGAAGCCCGCAGGAACGGCGTGCAGGGACTCCAGCAACGCCTGCGACCTCCCTGAGTTCTGCACAGGGGCCAGTCCTCACTGCCCAGCCAACGTCTACCTGCACGATGGCCACCAGTGCCAGGGGGTGGACGGCTACTGCTACAACGGCATCTGCCAGACCCATGAGCAGCAGTGCGTCACACTCTGGGGACCAGGTATGTGGACACAGCCTCTTGCATCCCAGGGAAGCCACTGGCCAGCTTCTGGGCAGAGGATTTGGGGAAGCCTTTGGGCCATGGGGCTGTGGGAGCCTGTGGGGTTAGAGAAGTCCTTGGGCTGGGGAGTTAGGGGAGCCGCTGGCCGCCTCTGGGCCGTGGGGCTTGGGGAGCCGCTGGCCACCTCTGGGCCATGGGGCTGGGGGAGCAGATATCCCACCCCGGCAGCTCCCTCTCCTGAAATCTCTGATCTAAGAGGCTTCCGTAGATTTTGCCGGGAGGAGCTGTCTACAGGCAGGGCCAGAGGTGTGCCGGGCGCTGGGTGGGCATAAATGCACTTCCCTGGAGCCTGACCAGGTGGGCATCCAAGGCAATCCAACAACTGATGTGAGAGCACCCACCAGGTGCCCCTAGGGTGACCAAGCTGAGTCAGCCACAATCCCTGCCCTCAGACAGCTCATAATGTAGTCAGAAAGACAGATGAACGGATGTGTAAAATGCCTTTACATGCTCTAATGAGGCCCCAAATCATGGCTTGCGGGTGCCCAGAAGGGGATGGTCACTGCGGCCAGAGGGGCCAGAGGGCTGGGTTGGAGAGGCCCTGAGTAGACGCGGTGTGTGAATAAGATTTCGGCTGGGGAAGGGTGGGGACAAGTCCCTGCTGACCCAGGCAGTAAAGAGCTGACATTCTGATGAGAAAGTACGTGCGTGAGGGACAGAGCTGGGGGTGCCGGGGCCGCCAAAGCTCCAAGCAGGACTCTGGAGATGGTGGTGAGACCTCGAATGACATTTTGATCTGAAGACAGAGTAATGGGTGTGATGTGTGGTCCAGGAAGGTGGCCGGTCAAAGAGGAGTGGCTGTTGGGTCAGTTTTTGTTGATTGAGGTGCTAGGTCAGGCACCATCGTGTCTCCTGACCCTCTCCAGCCCCCGCAAAAGGGACAATGACTGCAGTCTCACAGGAGGTGAATCTGAAACTCAGAGATGCAAAATCCATCCCCCATGGGTGCAAAGCTGGGATTCCACCCTGCAGTCATGACACACATCACTCCCATAATGCACAGTGGCCCCAAAGGAACAAGGTCTTGAACTAAAGCGGCTTCGAAGCTCGGAGCTTAAATGGAAGCTCAGCTGCAAAAGGGGAAAGACCTGTCCTCTATGTGTCTCCCTTCCATTTCCCTGTCCTCTGGGGCTCAGAGGTCCAGAGCCAGGTCGGGCAGCTCAGGACCCCAGCCTTGCTCCACTGGGTTCATCACCCCAAGACCCATCTGTCTCCAGCTCCCAGCACCCCAGCCACGAGTCCCCAGGAGAGCATCTTCTGAGCACGTAGGCCCCACTCCATCTTGAATTCTTCTCCCTCGTTTACTCACTGCCACATTGCCAGTTCCTGGGCTCGTTCGCACCATGTGTCCCTGGCCAGGCCATGGTGGTCAGCTGGGTCTGGCAGGAGCCGTGCAGGGAGAGAAGCCTGACCCCGACCTCTGTCAGACTTCTGTCAGGTTTGGTTTTAGGAGTCATGAGGGAAGCAAACCCAAGCAGAGACTGATGACAAAACCTTGAAGCTCAGGCTTTGCCTGTAACATAAGGCACCAATCCAAGTGTAGAGGACAGGCAGGCATTTCTTGGAGCTAGGTCCTGCTGTGGAGCCACCCACCCCCACCAGCCGAAAGATGCTCCTGGGAACTTGGAGCTTCCTGGGGTGGAAGAAAGCACAGCCTGGATGCCATGACGTGGGGCTGATGGAGTCTCTGTGTACCGTTTGAGGAATTCTCATTTCTGGCCGGTGCCTTCATGGGTGCACTCGTGCAGGTGGGAATGGGGGCCTGCAGTTTCTGGGACATGCTGCTGCGTCTCTGGACCCTGACCAGAGGCCAGCCCTGGGTGAGGCCCTCCAGGCTAAGGTGGGGTCTCATGTCTCATGTTGGATGGCTGCCTCATGGTGACAGAGCAAGCACTCAGAATACATAAGCCCCATGGTTGTATAAACTCTATGTGTTTTAGCGACTTCAGATTCCTTTTAGCCAAGTAAGGTCACTTTGGGACAGAGGCTACTGCTGAAGGCCAAGCCTTCATGGCTAAAGCATCCCTGGAGGCAGTCCTCAGCCCAGCCTGCTCCAGAGTCGGCAGGCTTCCCTTCTTGAGTTACAGGGACATGAGGATGCTCCCTTCCGGGGCGTTCTGTGACCCCAGCATACACAGCGTGCTAAGCATTGGGACGGAGGGTGCCCTTCCGTGCCCTGTTGTCTGGTCACGTCTGGCACGATTTCCAAAGTGAGGTCAATGGAAGTCTGTACTCTCTCTGAGCCCTGCTGCCGTGTGACTCAGCCAGCCGCACACCCGTGGCTTGTGGTGGCCAAGGCTGGTTTTATTACCTCTGACCAGTCCTTCACCAGAGAGAGCGAGACAAACAGACAGCCGGACTCACAGGCTGAGCTCTTTAGAATGAGAGCAATGGGCAGCTCCCTGCTTCTTGGGACTGAGGTGCAGCCAAGACCTGGCCGTCCAGGGAGCTGCCTCATCTTCCCTGGAAGACTAGTTTGAGCCCCTTCCTCTGCCTGCTAATCACCATCACCCCAATAATGGGGAGGACTTTCCCTGCAAGCGGTGTACCAAGGGTGTGTGATGAAGAGGACCTCACCCCAGGCTCAGAGTTCCTGGAGAGGCAGAGGCGGCCCCAGATGTGGGGCACCACCTCAGGGCTCCCAATTCCCCAGGTTTCAGCCTACCTCTGTCAACCCCGCCTTAGTACTTCGAGTCACCACACAGGCTTCCTCAGGGAGTGAGCGAGCATGGCATGCCAGAGACGGCTGCGGCCCTCTGTGTGGGGGCTGTACAGAGCAGGTGGGAAAGGCCCCTCTGCAAACACACTGGCTCCTTCCCCTCCACGCCATGCGGCCACCTGCCTGTCCCACTTAGGGCGCTGCATGAGGCTCCTCGGGTTGTTGTCACAAACTGCCACAGACTCAGTGGCTTGAAACAGGACAGATTTATTCACTTAGAGTTCCAGAGGTCAGAAGTCCAAAATCAAGTATCGGCAGGGCTGTGCTCCTTCTGGAGGCTCCAGGAAAATCCGTTTCCTTGCCTTTTCTAATTTCTCGGATCCTCCCGCGTTCCTTGGCTCGTGCCCCCTCTCCGTTTTCAAAGCCAGCCGTGTGGTATCTCCAGATCTCTCTTTCTGACTGGGACTCTCCTGTGTCTCTCTTACATGGATACACGTGATGACACTGGGGCTGCCCAGATAACCCAGCCTAATCTCCCCTCTCCAGATCTTTAACTTAATCATATCCACAAAGTCCCTTTTGCCACGTCAGGTAACCTTCACAGGTTCCAGGGATATATAATGTGGACATCTTTGGGGGCCGTTACGCTGACTTCCACAGGCATTGAACAGACCACCTACTAGCAGGGTAGCCTTAGGCAAGTTACCCAACCTCACTGTGCCTGATCTGTAAAATGGGGATAGTGGTATGAATGAATAGATTATTATCCTCTAACATAGCCTTTGTCTGTAGAATGTAATTCACGCAGTACCACACTGGAGGCATGGTGCTTAGTAAATATCAACTCTATAAATAAGACACAGCCTGTGCTCTCAAGAAGCTTGGACACTAGGGCACAAGATACCGGAATCCTTGGGATTTGTAGTGATGGCTGTGAGAGGATTATGGGGGTGCAGAGGAGATGGGGCTCAACTTGGTGAGTGGAGGAGGGCTGCCACCAGGAAGGCTTCACAGATGAGGAGACCCTAGCGCACTTGGTAATGGGTTGAATTTTATCCCCCAAAAGATATGTTGATGTTCTCATCTCTGGTAAATTCAAATGAGACCTTATTTGGAAATAGGGCCTTTAAAGGTGTTATCTGTTAACCTGAGGTAGGATTGGAGTAGGGTGGGTCCTAATCCCATCTGAGTGGTGTCTTTATTAAAAGAGAAGAGGCAGAGACATGGAGGGAAGATGGTCCCATGAAGATAGAGGCAGAGACTGGAGTGATGCAGCTACCAGCGACGCATTGCTAGGAACCAGCTGAAGCTGAGAGAGCAAGGAAGCCTTCAGAGGGACATGGTCTGCTGATACCTTAATTTCAGACTTTTGGCCCCCAGAAGCGTGAGACAATAAATCTCTGTCGTATTAAACCACGTGGCTTATGGTACCTTGTTACAGAGGCTCTAGGACCTTCATACAGTAGTCACTAGCCGAGGGGAGGGGGGAAAGTATTTCCAGTATATAGAATAGCATGAGCCAAGGCACCCAAGAACCTGGGGCAATCCAGACGATGGCAGGGGGATCTGTTTGGCTGGAGCTTGGGCAGTGCCTTGGCGAGTGTAGGTCCTCACCTACCACCCATTCCCTTGCTCATTGAATATTTGTCGACGCCAGCTATTTATATGATAGGAATCCCTATGTGGCACAAACAGTTAAGCACTCAACTACTGGCTGAAATGTTGGTGGTTTGAACCCACCTATAGGCACCTTGGAAGACAGGCCTGGCGATCTGCTTCCCAAAGGTCCCAGCCATTGAAAACCCTATGGAGCAGTTCTCCGCACACATGGGGTCACCAGGAGTCAGAATCAGCTTGACGGCAACTAACAACAATGGTTTTTACAACACTGATTCTGCCCTAATTCTGCCCGAGCGACATCCTCCCTGTAGGCCCCGGGCC
Source organism: Elephas maximus indicus (assembly GCF_024166365.1). Lineage (NCBI taxonomy): Eukaryota > Metazoa > Chordata > Mammalia > Proboscidea > Elephantidae > Elephas > Elephas maximus. The sequence goes on along the minus strand of NC_064834.1, from coordinate 76,014,738 downwards.
CTCCTCCTAGACCTGGAGTCAGAGTCAGGAAGCGACCCCATCGTTTGTCCTCACAGGAAGCATTAGGCCCAGACAGATCCAGTCCCAGGGGCAGAGGTAACTTCCTCGCCCAGGCCCCTGGAGGTCCTGGGCCGGTACTGGCCAGATGCACCACCGGGTTGAGAGCTTTGGGATGCTTTGTTACAGTGGTTGGTTCATACTAGCTACTCACGATGTTAGAAAGGAAAACGTAGGATCAGCGGTGCATTTGCAGTATTTAATTTCCCCGTCCATCAGCAGATGCTCTGGGACCTGGACCACGTTTGCTTGGGGGTCATTTCAGGCCTCCTGGAAGCACTGGGCGTCACTGAGTTCTTGCCCGGCTGGCCCATGCCATTCACACCCTGGTGACCTGACCAAGTCGTTGAGTCATCCAGGATTCTCCGGTTACATCCAGGATGGTGTTGACTCATTACGCAGAGCTGGCTGCCCAAACGGTGACCGGATGAAGCTCTTCCTTCCAGCTAACTACTCCCTCCTGAAACAAGCCTTTCTCATTCCAGCATTATATTTCAATACGATGATCCGGCTTCCAAATCTCTCTACAAATAAAATGTTGGAAAATTCAAAACATATGCCTGCAACTCCTAAGTCACAACATAACATGCTGTTAGAGTACCTTTTGGGGTTTTGGTTAGTTTGTTTTGCTAATTGTTGTTGTTGCCGATGTGCTTGTTGGCTAGGAGCATAACATTTCCCCCCTCGCTGCTTTTCTCCCATAAATATTGATCTCAAGGCTTTCTCTGTCCACGTCAAACACGTAAACGTTACCTGCAGTTCAAACGGCGTAACTTGCCTTTTGCTCTCTTTGTCCAGTTTAGTCTTAAAGTCCACAAAGATTTTCTGTCAATGTGATGTGACCCTTTACTCCTTCTGAAATACAGCTGGATATTTTTCTTCAGGCAGCACATTTACTTTTGCCAACTTGTTTATCAGTTGGTTACTGAAAATGTTATCTGGAAATCAGTCTTACAGATAACGATGTGCCTGGAGCCAGAAACAATTTACATCAGGGAAGTTCTGAAATACATTCGAGTTTTATCTCATTTATCACTCACCAGAATCTGGTGCCGCTTGATTCCTGCAGTGTGAGCTGGCCAGGCAGTGTTTATGGGCTGGTAAGTATTCTGTGCTTATCTGCAAGGCTGGTTTAAGTGAGTTTGGTTTATTGTGATCCACCTGGGCATTGCATTTGCTAATCACCTGTAGCTGTGGTAGCAGCCAATGGGAAGAGAAGATATTTTCACCAAGCGTCGTATTGCTTAGGAATCAGAAAAGTCTCTCTTTGGGTATGAGAGGGAAATGCTAAAGTTTGTTCATTTAGGCTTTATTTTCTGATAAATGCAAAGATTGATGGGGGAAGAGAGAAGGTGAAATACAAGGAGAAGACGCCTCCAGGTGTTTTATAAAAATACCTTTCTCCATGGATATTGGTGACAGGAGTTGGGGAAATTAGTGACAGAGGAGGGAGGAGCTGACTTGACTAAATCAGAGAAGTACATTTGCATGATGGAGTCGTTTTAAGGAACAGATGAGAGCAAGGGAATTGTGGGCGTCCTGCAAGATGCCATCGTGTCTTTCAAAAGAAAGGATGACACCAGGAACTCCCAAACTAAAATGATAGACACAGCTGATAATCACTCTGACAGTAAAATTGGTATTCAGATCCATTGCTTCCTAAATCATTATAACGTGCAGTATGATGTTGAAATTCCCTCTGGAAGACCAAATATTAACTTTTGATCGTGACAGAACATCTAAGTGTTTCATGGCTAAGAGTTCAAAGGCTTTAAGTTGATGTAATACAGTAGTGACAAGAAACCTGTTATTTTTTTTTCCACTAGACAACGTAGAATTTTTTTTAATAATTTTTATTGTGCTTTAAGTGCAAGTTTACAAATCAAGTCAGTCTCTCACACAAAAACTTATATATACCTTACTGCATACTCCGCAATGAGACAGCCCACTCCCTCCTCCCAGTCTCTCTTTTCATGACCATTTTGCCAGTTTCTGACCCCCTCTACCCTCTCATCTCCCCTCTAGACAGGAGATGCCAGCATAGTCTCAAGTGTCCACCTGATGCAAGTAGCTCACTCCTCATCAGCATCTCTCTCCAACCCATTGTCCAGTCTAATCCATGTCTGACGAGTTGGCTTCAGGAATGGTTCCTGTCCTGGGCCAACAGAAGGTTTGGGGACCATGACCGCCGGGGTCCCTCTAGTCTCAGTTAGACCATTAAGTCTGATCTTTTTATGAGAATTTGGGGTCTGCATCCCACTGTTCTCCTGCTCCCTCGGGGGTTCTCTGTTGTGTTGCCTGTCAGGGCAGTCATCGGTTGTAGCCGGGCACCATCTAGTTCTTCTGATCTCAGGATGATGCAGTCTCTGGTTTATGTGGCCCTTTCTGTCTCTTGGGCTTGTAATCACCTTGTGTCCTTGGTGTTCTTCATTCTCCTTTGATCCAGGTGGGTTGAGACTCGTTGATGCATCTTAGATGGCTGCTTGCTAGCGTTTAAGACCTCAGACACCACTCATCAAAGTGGGATGCAGAATGTTTTCTTAATAGATTTTATTTTGCCGGTTGACTTAGATGTCCCCTGAAACCATGGTCCCCAAACCCCTGCCCCTGCTTCTCTGACCTTCACAGCATTTAGTTTATTCAGGAAACTTCTTTGCTTTTGGTTTAGTCTAGGACAATGTGGAATTTTTTAAGTGCAGCAACTTTGCATTTTCAATATCTTACAAGTGGACACAAGTCATTTACACTTTTTTTGGCCATTCTGTCTCTAAGGTGAATGCCAGACAAGAGCTGACAAAAGCCACATGGAGCATTGTGGCACTTTGCTAGGGGCCTTCTCTGTTGTTTCCAGTCAGCTGTCCCAAGCCTTTGAGTTTATTTTCTTTAACACAGTTGCAGCTTCTACTCCAGAGCTCAGTACTGGTCCGCCTTTTTGGTTTCCCTACTTTGTAAGGTGACTTGTTTTGTCTAAACTTGAGGCTATTTCTTTTTCCAGGAAGTAAAATGTCTTTTTTTGACCCTTAAACTAGTTGCTGTCGAGTGGACCCTGACTCATGGCGACCCCACGTGTGTCAGAGCAGAACTGTGCTCCATAGGTTTCCAATGGCTGATTTTCAGAAGTAGATTGCCAGTCCTCTCTTCTGAGGTGTCTCTGGGTGGACTCGAGCTTTCAACCTTTCAGTCGTCTTGGCTAGTAGTCAAGCACTTAACTGTTTACACCACCGAGAGACTCCTAAATCTGTTTTATAACCCCTAATAATTTTACAAGAAGCCCTGGAGGCGCAGTGGATAAGCACTCAGCTGCTAACAGAAGGGTCAGCAGTTGGAACCCACCAGCCACTCTGCAGGAGAGAGATGTGGCAGTCTGCTTCCGTAAAGACTCCAGCCTTGGAAACCTGTGGGTCAGTTCTACTCTGCCCTGTAGGGTTCCTGTGAGTTGGAACTGACTCAACGGCAGGGGGTTTGGTTTGGGTTCTGTGATTTGACAGGTCGTTTCTGCTGCCCCTTACATACACACCTGGCCTCCTAAGCCACGCCGCTGTCTTGGCATTTGGGGCATCAAAATTCCACACACATCCTGACCCGGAGGGCCCCGTGTGTTCTGGGTTTGTGTTGCTGGTGCTTTTTTTCCTCTTCCAAGATGCTTCCATAGTTGCTTAAATGCTGTTTCTATTCCTTTGTGTGATTCCCCATCCTAGCTTTAGGCCCGTTGTTTGGTGTTAGTGTTCCCTAATGGCAGGGTTCCACTTTGCTGCTAAGTCTGTTTGTTTAAAGTCCCCATGGAAGTCCGTCTGTCCTCCCCTGCCTCCTCCCTCCCCCCCCTTCTCCCCTTGGTTCTTACCCTCCTGCCTGCACACCCCATCCGACCTTGCTTCCACCGCCCATCGCTTCCTCTGAGCTGTTTGCAAGCTCACATGCCCGAGACTGCACAGAAACCTCTCTTTAAAGCTCCGCATAAAGAAAACAGAGGAGCCCTGGGGGTTCAGTGAGGTTAAAGTGCTCAGCTGCCAACCAAAAGGTCAGTGATTTGAATCCACCAGCCCCTCCACAAGAAAAAGATGTGGCAATCTGCTTCCATAAAGACCACAGCCTTGGAAACCCAATGGGGCAGTTCTCATCTGTCCTGTAAGGTCACTGTGAGTCAGAATCAATTCAAAGGCAATGGGTTCAATGGGTGTAAAGAAAACACATTCATCAATTACCATGTTTGAGTTGCTGCTGCGGGGTTTTGTTTTGTTTTGTTTTTTAAGGTAGCCTCATTTCCCAGGGAGTAAATTGCTTTGTAATAGTAAGGGTGACTAAATCTATAAAGCGTCAGAATTGTCTCATTTTTAGTGGCAAAGCAGCATCAATTCTGCCCACCCAGTTCAGGGAACCTAGCATCCAGTAGAAGCTACTAGGATGTCCATTGTCCTGATCTTTTGGGGTAGGGAAAGAAAGAACAAAGCCATTTTCTGCCTTGTTTTATAAGCCCTTCAGTGTGTCACAGATCCATGTGAACCTGGCATCACTTGGGCTGCGTGTTGACAAGTCTTGTGTCTCTTACCTGTTACCCCATGGTCCAAGAATGGCCAGTGCACCTGACTGCTGCCCCGCTCGGCCGCAAGTGCAGTGCAGGGCCCTGTCATATTCTGCTGTCTGTTCCTGAGGCCCAGTGCAGGTACAGCATGTGTGAGGACTCCATAAACATTGGAGAACCAGGGGGCCAGTCCCAGCTTCACACTCAGTCCTACCCTTAATAGCTATGTGACTTTATGCAACATACTTACCCTCCTAAGTTCCAGTTTTCTTGTCTACAAAATGGAAAATGAGACCTACCTCGTAGGATCGCTATAAGGAATAAGTGGATTGAGGTTCGGCACTCTGCTGGAGGCCCCTTCTCCAAGAGGCTTCCCCTGACAAGCCTGCCTACACCAGCAGCCCCCTTGGCCCCCTTGCTCCGTTTTCTCCTTTATAGCACTCACTGCCACTGGACTTCAGAGGCATTTACTCAGGTTTGTTTTTCCTTGCAATTCGCAAGCCAGCAGGAGGTTTGTCCAGTTTGGCCAGCACTATACCCCCAGTGCCTGGCAGATATAAATTCTCAATAAATGTGTGGTTTTTATGTGATAGAAGTCTGCAACACACTGGATGGGTGGATGGATGGATGGATGGGTGGATACATGGATGGATGGATGGATACATGGATGGATGGGTGGGTGGGTGGATACATGGATGGATGGGTAGTTGAGTGGTTGAGTGGGTAGATGGATGGATGGATAGGTGGGTGGATGGAAGAGTGGGTGAGTGAGTGGATGGAAGGGAGTAAAGAAGGAAGAATAGATGGAAGGGCGAATAAATGGATGGAAGGATGAGAGACAAAGCCAGACAGGCAAACAAGAAATATGCAAGGTTCATGCAAATACACAAACAACTGTTGAGTTGTGTTAGTATTCTAGATTCCAGTTTTTCAATATGGCTTTGATCAATTGAATCCAAGTACTTTGATAGAAGTACCATCAAACAGGATTAACTTAAGTCCGAAGTACAGGTTTTAAACTGAAGGTCACTCTCCCCATCCCTCACCCCTCCAATAAAAAAGTGGGTGAAAAAGAGTAGCAGTGCAGAGTATGGAAGAAAGGGGTCCATAGTAAGCAGAAGCTGAATATGCCAGTGGTGTAAACACATTGTAAAGACAGAAGGTCTGAATCCAGGATGAAAGTGGAACGTGACGCTAAGAGCTGGCGGCATCGGCTTTCACCATGGTACAGATTGTGTCCAGTTTGGGGTCATGCCCCTTACAAAGGAGACTGCAGGAAGAATCTCTGAAATGGTTTAAAAAAATAAATAGGAAAAAGGGGGGCTGGAGCTGGGGTGGCTTAATGCATTGAAGGTCAGTGGCTGAGCCCATTACCGATCTCACGTGTTGGAAGGTATTTTTTGGTTTGGTTTATCTGTTTTTGCAATGAGATGCTTATCATGTCTGCTAATAGCTGATGGTGAGGAGTCAGGCACAGGTTAAGGAAAGATGGATGTTTTAGTAACAAGAACACCGTGTTTTTGGGAGGAGGGAAGCCTTGCTCATCAACAGACTGGTGTCTTAAGTAAGTGCATTGTGGGGAGCAGAGAAGGGCGGGGGCAGAGCTGGGCTCTGGGAAGTCGGCATCCTGGCATCCGGAAGTGATATGACAGGAAGCATCCAAAGAAGACACCAGTGGGGTAAGAAGGTAGGCCAAGGTCACACCGCAGGGTACAGTTTATTCACCGTTTTCCCAACTTTCCTATAGAGTATTCAGCCAAAATCACTGTGCTCTGGGGGAGTCGAGAGCTCTCCAAAGTTTGGGCAGTGCACTCCCAGTGATGTTTTCTCTCTCTGGCTGGAAGATGTGCTGTAGGTAGCCGTTTCCTGCCCTCTCTGTCACCCCATCCCTCTGTGCTGTAGCCTGTCATTTGGTGCAAAATGACTATCACGTTTTGTGCCTGCAAGAATAATCTCTGCCTTGCAAAAACAAGCATTCCTTGAAGCCATTGCTCACTCTTCTGGGGAACTTTATGGAACTGAACATGTTTTGCAAGATCCCTGCATTGCTCACTTGTGTGTTCTCTCCCTCTCTTTCCCCCACCACCTTCCTTCCCCCTCCCTCCCTCCCTCCCTCTTTCCCTCCCTCTTTCCCTCCATCTCCCTCCCTCCCTCCCTCTCTCCCTCCCTCTCTCCCTCTCTCTCCCTCCCTCCCTCTCTTCTTCCCTCCCTTTCTCCCTCCCTTACTCTCTCTCCCCCTCCCTCTCTCCCTCCCTCCCTCTCTCCCTCCCTCCCTCTCCCTCTCTCCCTCCCTCCCTCTCTCCCTCCCTCCCTCTCTCCCTCCCTTACTCTCTCTCTCCCCCTCCCTCTCTCCCTCCCTCCCTCTCTTCTTCCCTCCCTCCCTCCCTGTCCCTCTCTCCCTCCCTCCCTCTCTTCTTCCCTCCCTCTCTCCCTCCCTTACTCTCTCTCTCTCCCCCTCCCTCTCTTCCTCGCTCCCTCTCTCTCCCTCCCTCTCTCCCTCCTTCCCTCCCTCGCTCCCTCCCTCTCTCTCTCTCTCCCTACCTCTTTCTCTCTCATTGCTGCCCGTTAGTCCACTAGTCATTCTTCCTCTTTGGAGACTGCTTTAGTTTGCATTTTCTCACCAGAATTGTGTGGGATGTTGTTAAAGGAAGCAGCCTCCCCCTCTGCGGCAGCCAGCCAGCTGACTTCTTTCAGAGCTGGGTTGGGTCTGGTCCCGCAACCAGGCCTCACCTCCCAAGAGGCTTCACATGCGATGGACCCCAGAGGAGACCTAAGAATGAGGGAGCCCTGACACGCTTGCTTTGCTGCGAGCTGAGCCAAGAGAGGCCGCTAGCTGTTGACACTCTAGGCTTCCACCGGCCAGTTCACAGCATGAGTCAGCCCTGACGCCAGGCTTGGCTTCCCTGGACCCAGAACACATCTCCTTAACCCAAGAGTCCAGACCGTCCAAAGAAAAATATTAAACACACTTGTGGAGCTGAGAGGGCTGCTTTGCTTCTGTTCCAGGTGCTAAACCTGCCCCCGGGATCTGCTTTGAGAGAGTCAACTCTGCAGGTGACCCCTACGGCAACTGTGGCAAAGATTCCAAAAGCTCCTTTGCCAAGTGCGAGATGAGGTATGGAACCTGTACCTTCTGGTGACATCGCCTCTTGGTGTCTGCCCCCCCCCCCCCCGAGCTTAGGGATGGTTCCAAACCCTTCCTCTTTGAGGACTGTTTGTTCTTGCCCTTCCAGAGATGCTAAGTGTGGAAAAATCCAGTGCCAAGGAGGTGCCAGCCGACCTGTCATTGGTACCAATGCTGTTTCCATAGAGACCAATATCCCACTGCAGGAAGGAGGCCGCATTCTGTGCCGTGGGACCCACGTGTACTTGGGAGATGACATGCCGGACCCAGGGCTTGTGCTAGCTGGCACAAAATGTGCAGATGCAAAAGTAAGAGCCAGAGGTTTGCTTGCATCATGGGTGTAAGTCTGGAAGGGAGCCTGCTGAGAAACGTGCTGTTCAAGGACTGGGCTCTCAGGTGTCTTGGTCTTCCCGGATCCACTTATTCTTTGCGACGTTGTCTCTCAGATCCAGTTCGTGGCACCTAGAAGGGAAAGTCAGTGGATCCTGCATCCTGATCTAACCGCTAAGATGCAGATTTGGGAAAGCCGGGCTTGCCTTCTCTGCCTTTTAACACTAATAAGTCAGTTCTGCACTCCGGTGTCAGCTTCCAGCCAGGAAATTACTTTGGCGTGATCGCAGTAGCCTAGTGTATTGTTTTTGGAACGGTGGCCTTGCTTTTTGGCACAGAGTTCTTGGGGGCTTGTTCTCACCTGGACAGATTGGGAAGTCAAGTGTATTTTCAGAGACCCCATAGGGAGAAGAACAGGAGAGGGAAAGGGTGGGATAAGCTTAAACCAAAAAAAAAAGTCTTTGGAAAAGTAGACTAAGATATTTTGAACTGTAGAAATAAAATCTTAAAAAAGAAGCGAACTCAGATTTTCACATCCTGCCAACTTGATTATTTTTCACAAAACTTTCAGACCTGACTAAATAATAGTAAGTTAATAAACGGAGCACAGGGGGCACAGTGGTTAAGCACTCAGCTTTGGAAAAAACCAAAAGGTTTTCCTTTCAAAAGGTGGGCACTTTGAACCCACCAGCCGCTCCCTGGGAGAAAGATGTGGCAGTCTGCTCCCATAAAGATTAAACAAAAAAAAAAAACATTGCTGTCAAGTCGATCTCGACTCATACCAACTCTATAAGACAGAGTAGAACTGCCCCATAGGGTTTTTGGTGGATTTGAACTGCCAACCTTTCGGTCAGCAGCTAAGCTCTTAAGCACCGCAGCACCAGGGCCCCCTTAAAGATTACAGCCTTGGAAAACCTATGGGGCAGCCCTACTTTGTCCTGTAGGGTCACTGTGAGTTGGAATTGACCTGATGGTAGTGGGTAGTTTTGGCAATAAAATGTTTTGGGAAAGAAGATGAATCAGCCCCTCATGCTTTTCCTAGGACCCCATTTTAAGAATGACCAGGAAGTCATTCGCCAACACAGGGATTGCAGAGGAAGCACAGATACCAGTCAGCTTCCCTCAGCAGAGCCTGTGGCAGGAGTTCCCTGCACCCACCCCCACCCCACCCTGGGCACCCATGCTTTTCCATGAGGAAATGGGGCCGTACATGAAAAATGCTCTGTATCCTCCATGTCTCCTATAACCACGCTCACTTACATTCTGGACTTGACATTAGAACAACACCCATTTCTTAAACTGTGGTCTGAGCGGCTCAGGCCAGGGTCACCTGAACACCAAAGTTCCAAGGACTCAGTTTATCAGAGAGTTTTGCTCCACGTGTGGGTGGGATTCAGTGTCCTTTGATCGCCTCTCAGCAGAGCTCCAGTCCTTTGAGGGCCATGGTTAGCCCTGCTGTGGGCTCAAGAAAATGGCAGCATTTGTGGCCTGTGATTCTGACAGGGGCCTACTGTGCTCATGACCATCGTGGCCATCTCTTACCTGCCGGAATGTGACAGTCCCCTTGGCCAGGGATCCCCTGGGCCCTCAGGACCGCTGCTTATTGTTGTTGGGTGCCTTCAAACAATTCCCGCTCATAGCGACCCGATGGGACAGAGAAGAACTGCCTCATAGGGTTTCCTAGGCTGTGATCTTCGTGGGAGCAGATTGCCAGGTCTTTCTCCCATAGAGTCACTGGCTGGGTTCGAACCGCTGACCTTTTGGTTAGCAGCGAGTGCTTAACCATTGCACCACCAGGGCTCCTTTAGGGCTGCTGAGACCACACTCTTTTTTAAAGGGTGTTAATCTTCCTGTACAGGAACTGGGGCAGGGACGCGGGGGAGCATCAGATGGTGAACTTACCCTAGGGAGTGTCTACTTGATTCAGGTGCCTCTACATTCTAAAAACTAGGCTTTTTTCTTCCTTTGACTCTCTTAATTTGTAACATCTCGTGGGAGATGAGGAGCCTGATCCCCTGAGTCTGGAGTATATTATGTTCCTTTGAAAGGAGGTGGAACGCTTTCAGCCAGCACAGTGTCATTTAGCGAATGACCGCCTCTGCGCGCAGAGCCCTGATCGTACGAGGAAGCTGTCTGTCTGTCTCTGCAACTAATTCTGCTGATGGTTTGTGGTGTCGATGACATCACTGGTGAATCAGTATTTTGAAAAAGTTCCTGTATTTCAATATTTCCCTTAAGAGATTCTTGGACCCTGAATTCCTGGAGTCCCTGAGTCAGCACAGGTCCCACCATAAGGACTAGCCCAGCTTGCCCTCTTTTATATCTTTTGTTGTTGTTGTTAGTTGTTATCAAGAGACTTTGACTCATGGTGACCTTATTATAAACAGAACAAAACATTGCCCAGTCCTGCCTGCACCATCCTCATGATCTTTCCGGCCTAGGGAGCTTATCTCCCAGCACTGTATCAGACAGAATTCTGTTGTGATCCATAAGGGTTTCATTGGCTACTTTTTGGAAGTAGATTGCCAGGTCTTTCTTCCTAGTCTGTCTTAGTCTGGACGCTCCACTGAAACCTGTCTACCTTGACTGATCCCACTGGCATTTGAAATTCCAGTGGCTATAAAATTTAAAAAAAATTTTTTTAATATATATTTTTATTTTATAGCCATCATAGCAACACGCGAACCACCACCGTACGACAGACTGACAGATGGGCAGTGGCTGTATCTTTTAATAGAGAAGAAATGCTGCCATATGTACATTTCATTGCGAGCACTAAACAAAAATCATGGAAATAAATCATTGATGATAATTTCAGGGTTGACTAGAACCATTAAAAAATGCCAGGAAGTATAAAAGAATGCGGTTATGTGCACCACTGAGCTAAGCCCTGAAACATGCTGAGATTGGAGTCAGGCGTTGGGAAGGGCCGTGAATGAGCCTAACAGGACATGCATCATTCTGTCGCATCCCCATTAAATGGGAGAATATGGAGTCCTCCCCAAGCTCTACTCACTTCCTCCTTTTTAGATACAGGCATGTGTTTGTGATCACAGAAGCACCGAGAGGTTTGCTCTGTTTTCCTCACTCTGCAGATCTGCCTCAACCGCCGATGTCAAAATGTCAGTGTCTTTGGTGTCCATGAATGCGTGGCCCAGTGCCACGGCAGAGGGGTGAGTATGCAGAGCTGCCTTTTCCCGCCCGTCCGTCACAAGCGAAGCAAGAAATTACTCATTTGTAAAGGTTTTTGTGATCCATAATCTTTTTTTTAAATAGAGCAGCTGGCGTCTCCTCAATATTTTTTTCTAAAGATATTACTTTTCTTAGACCTTTACATTGCATAAGAAAAGTGATTTTTATTTAACAAAGAAAATCGGATTGAGCAGTAATTGTCTTTTAAATTAACCTTCTGTGATTTAAAAAAAAAAAAAATTCTGTCATTTTCAAAGTAATTATTTTAAAACTAACTTTCCCTTACGATGAGTTTCCCATCAGCATTTCGAACAGAGCCATCTCTCTCTGCGGCCCGCTGTCAGAACGCGTGGCCAGACTGAAAATGCTTCCAAAGGGAATTCAAACAAAGGCGGGCCGCACCGACCACATGTGTTTGAAATCATATACAATGGGCTTCAACTAAAGAAAACTGTTATTTTAGTTCAGAGAACCTTTGGGGAAGACTCTAATTTTTAAAACATACTTTATTTTTCCTGATGGGCTTAATTATTTCCAATGGAATCATATTAATCTTGATTAGCCACGCTCGTGGTTCATTTGTTTCTCTGAAGCCTTTGCTACAGAAATCAAGCTCCAAGTGCTATTTGTAAAACTTGCAGACCCTCACCAATGACTCTAACCTAGAACGATGAGGGGTTCATAAAGTTGTTTTGTGCCCTAACCAGAAAGGATGGCAGTGCCGCCTTCAACGGGATTGACAACTGTGCACTTGGCTCTTTTTGGATCCTCACTGGATTGTTGCATTCTTTGCAATGGCTGTAAGAGACGGTCTGCTTTACTGGTGGAGAAACAAAGGTCCAAGGTCGTATGACTGGGTAGCAGATTTGCTGGGTATAGGGCCCCAGAATCCTTACTTTCCATTATCTCTGGAAGCTCATCCACATAAGGAAAAAGGAAAGGCCATGTTTTTCCAGGTAGTTGGAGCAGCTGGCCATGGCTTGGCCACAGTACCTTGCTAATGAGACCAGCGTCACTAGCAGCATTCCCAGCTGCGTTAAGACAGTGATCTCTCTGCCAAGGCACAAGAAGGGCACTAGTGGGAAACTGTACAATGCAGTGTGGGCAGGACAGTGCCGTACGCCCCACCCCACCATGATGAGTCCTAGGGGCTGGTATATTAGGGACACCATCTTGAAGGAAACAGGCAAGACGCTCAGATTTGGCATAGGCTCTGCCCCATGGTAATTAATCCTGCTTCATTTCAGCTTCATAGGAAAGTACTTTCCTACTTATCACCTGCCACCTTGACTGTCAGCCTTCTTCTTTGAAGCCATCGGTGCAGGTGGATGGTTCATCAGAAAAGTCAGTGAAAGCAGAGAATCATCACAAATAAGACACACAGACTCCAGTCCTTTCATTATACCTTGAAGGAGGTGAATGTACATGCGGCCCCTATCTTCTGATGCAGGCTTGAGACCTTTGAGATTGGTCTGCTGCCTGTATTTCTGAATGGACTTCTTTACATAAACTGCCCAAAACGCACCCTCCGCAATTTCTGTTTCTTTAAGTGGAAGGAAAGCTTAGACGTTCAAAAGCAGTCTGAGCACGGAATCCTTCTTGGCTTTTGTAACTCTTCCTAGTCATTTGTGTTGGCCCGCCCACTCCTAATTTGTCAGGAATTCTCTTTAGTGACTTGCCTGATCCAGTGTTCCCAAAGTATTCGACCTAATTTTCGTAGAAACAATATCATCTTGTTTTCCTGTTCAGTGTCATTGGCTCATGTACTAGTTGGGTAAATTACATATATAACAGCAACAAGTACAATGGCCGGGCACAGACTGGCACACAGCCGCCACTGGTATCCCTGGAGCTCCCTGGCCTCTCCATGAATTCTCAGGTCTCCTAGATAGGGTCCTGGTTCAGGGCCCACCAAGGGTGGAACTCGCCGTCCTCCAGCCCCTCCAGGCACCCCTTTCTCTCCACGTCAGAAACCGTCCTCTTTTGTGAGTCCTCACCCCTGAAACAAGGTCCGCCTCACTCCTGAGAAGTGTTATCTTCAGCTGGCCAGTCTCCACCCAGCATTCCCACACACATTTTAATGCATCTCCACTAGCTTACATTAGAGTTAGCCCTTTGATTTTTATCATCCCGTTTAGCGTATTTTCACATGGGACTTACTTAACATGACCATCCAGTCAGCTGTTTTAACTAGAGCACACAGCAAGTTCAGCAGTCTCTGAGGATATAATGTGTCTACCTCTGACATAGCTGGCCAGCCGAAGTTTAAATAACCATTATCTCATGAGACCACGGATTTCACAGGGGTCCTAAATAGATATTTATGGAGATTGTTAGGGAAAACTTCCCAAGGAAGGCGATTGGCCAGTTCTTAGGAGGGAATGTAGAAACAGCTTTGGAGAGAAACTGTAGCTAGGCCTTGAAGATGAGTAGATGTTTGTCATTAGGTCAGATGGTGAGCGTTCCCTGTATTTAAGAAGACAGACAAGGAGATGGGCTGGGGGAAGAAGTGGATGAGCCCCAGAAGTCTCCATACTTCTCGGGACATCGACTAGCAGGCAGGCCGTGGGGCCGTGACAGCCTCAGGCTCTGGCCCCCAGTACTGCTGTGCATTGGGGTGATTTTCGTGGTGGCATTTCTGAGGCTGGGCATATGGGTGCTGGGTGGGCCCGGGTGCTGGCTTAAGGACCTCAGTGGAGGTATGCTCTAACCCCCCACCCTCTTGGTGTCCTCCTGCCCCCTCGGAAGGTTTGCAACAACAGAAAGAACTGCCACTGTGAGGCCCACTGGGCCCCCCCCTTCTGCGACAAGTTTGGCTTCGGAGGAAGCACAGACAGTGGCCCTGTCCGACAAGCAGGTCAGTGAGGACACTGCCCGGCCCTGCAGCACATCCCCAGGAGGGGGCTTGGAGCTCCTGGGGGCAGTGGGTACCAGGGTGGGAGGAAGCGAGCCCTGGTGGGGACCCCACGGTGGGGCTGACACAGCCTGGGCCTCACCCAGCCTCCAGACTCTCTCCTGTTCTTACCTGACCCTTTGGAAGCACCTTGCTCTCTGCTTTGACGGAGCAACTGAGTTTGCCAATTTACCCTGTGACGCTTCCTTAGCTAAGGGCATTCCACCAGCAAACTGCTCTATGGGTATGAACTTCATCTCTGAATAAAAGTCATAGCAGTAGTAGTGGCAGTGGTGGTAGTAGTAGTGGCGGTTGTGATGGTAGCAGTGGTAGTAATAGTGGTGGGGATGGTCGTGGTAGGAGGAGGAGGAGGAGTAGTGGCGGTGATGCCAGTGGGAGAAGTAGTAGCAGTGAAGGTGGTGATGATAGGAATAGTGGTGGTGGTGGTAGTAGTAACGGTGGTAGTGATGGTGGTACCAGTGATAGGTATAGTAGAAGTTTAGTGGTAGGAGTAGTAGTGGTAATGATGACAGTAGTAGTAGGGGTGGTACTTGTGGTGGACTTGTGATAGTTACAGTAGTAGTGGCAGTGGTAGTATCGGTAGTGGTAGGAATGACAGTAGTAGTAGTGATGGTGGTGGTGATGGTAGTAATAGTAGTGGCAGCAGTGCTAGTAATAGTGGCGGTAGTGGTAGTAATAGTAGTAGAGGTGGTGGTAGTACTAGTGATAGTTACACTAGTAGTGGCAGTGGTAGTATCAGTACTGGTAGTGATGGCGGTAGTAGTAGTGATGGTAGTAATTGCAGTGGCGGTAGTGCTAGTAATAGTGGTGGTGGGGGTGGTAATAGCAGTGGCAGTGGTGGAGTAATGGTGGCGAAGATAGTAATAGTAGTGGCAGTGGTGGAAGTACTAGTGATAGTAGTGGCAGTGGTAGTATCAGTAGTGGTAGGGATGACAGTGGTGGTGGGGTGGTGGTAGTAATAGTAGTAGGGGTGGTGGTAGTAATAGTGGTGGGGGGTAGTAGTAGTGATAGTGACAGTAGTAGTGGCAGTGGTAGTATCAGCACTGGTAGTGATGACAGTAGTGGTAGTGATGGTGGTGGTGAGGGTAGTAATAGTAATAGTAGTGGCGGTGGTGGTAGTCGTAGCAACCACTTCCACTTATTAATTATTAAGTGCAGGTGCCATGCTAAGCATTTTACATGCATTATCTCATTTAACCCGTATGCAACTCTGAAGTAGGTAGTGTTATTCATTCTCTAGGTATAAAGAGCCTGAGGTTCTGGGATGCTAAGAAACTCACCCCAAGTCACACAGCTAAGATTGAGACACAAGCTGCCTGTCTCCCAAGACACCCTTAACACCACCCATGCTAGTCTCCCAGAGCTCCTCTCTCCCGGGGGACCTTTAGAATGGTATCCTAGTACAGTGCTCTTTTCCCTGAGCTCTCTTCAGGCAGTGAAGAGGCAAGTCTGACCAGGGTCCCTTTTAAGGTCAAAGAAGGAAGACGAACAATGCACAGAGCCGGCATGCTACAGCCGGAAGCCAGAGCCGGCGGGACTCACGGGGAGCGCAGCTGAGGCCTGTGACACTGAGACAGTGGCCAGTGCTGCTGCCATGGAAATCATGTCCCCAAGTCCTGCTGCACTGGCAGGCCTGATTCTATGGCTTCCCTACCATTTCCATGGCAACAAACCCAACACTGGTCTCAGGCAGGGCAGGTGTGAGCGAGGGCTGGGCACGAAGGCCAGCCTGCAGCACATCAGTACACAACACGCAGGAGGGTGGCCAGTCCTGGTCACCGTTCTGTGGGAATAGGGTGTGCTTCCACACCGCTGCTCAGAGGACTCTGGGTCCCCCTCTCTGTGGGGCCAACCCTGTGGCAGGTTGAGAAAGACCAGCAATCCCCTCCTTGTGTCAAGCATCTCTTCATGCGTAGGATGCCTCCTGCCATCTCGGCCCTGATGACGCACCTCCTGCTACAGCTTCATGTTCTTATTCAGCCTTAGCTTGTTATTGAATAAAATAACAGGGCTTGTTTTTTTGTCTGTCTGGCCCTGCCCTCCCTCCCGCCCTCCACTCAAATAGACGTGGTGGCATTTGGAGGGGCTGAAGAACATGGCAGGGGAGGGGTCGCACATCTGGGGCTCTCTTTGATGTGGACATACGTGACCAGTTGTTCTCAGGTTTAGGGGGCTCCAGACAGTTGGGGAATCCACAGAGTCAGCAGCTCTTAATTGTACCAAGTAAGAATATTAAAAACTAGAAGCAAGAGTCTAATCCCATCCACAGTTGCCATCATTTTGTAAAAGCAAGTACATTCTAAGCACCTTGGAATGAGGGATATGGTTGCTGATGTCAGACAGATCCTGGCTGAAAACATAGAATACCAGAAAAATGTTTACTTGTGTTTTATTGACTATGCAAAGGCATTTGAATGTGTGGATCATAACAAATTATGGATAACATTGTGAAGAATGGGACTTCCCAAAGACTTAACTGTGCTCATGGGGAACCTGTACCTAGACCGAGAAGCAGTCGTTCGAACAGAACAAGGGAATACTGCATGATTTAAAATAAGTAAAGGTGTGCGGCAGGGTTGTATGCTTCCACCATACTTATTCAGTCTGTATGCTGAGCAAATCTGAGAAGCTGAACTATACGAAGAAGAATGCATCATCAGGATTGGAGGAAGACTCATTAACAACCTGCGTTATGCAGATGACACAACCTTGTTTACTGAAAGTAAAGAGGACTTGAAGCATTTACTGATGAAGATCAAGGATCACAGCCGTCAGTATGGATTATACCTCAACATAAAGAAAACAAAAATTCTCACAGCTGGACCAATAAGCAACATGATGATAAATGGAGAAAAGATTGAAGTTGTCAAGGATTTCATTTTACTTGGATCCACAATCAACAGCCATGGAGGCAGCAGTCAAGAAATCAAAGGACTCATTGTATTGGGCAAATCTGCTGCAAAAGACCTCTTGAAAATGTTACAAAAGCAAAGATGTCACTTTGAGATCTAAGGTGTGCCTGAACCAAGCCATGGTGTCTTCAGTTGTCTCATATGCATGTGAAAGCTGGACAGTAAATAAGGAATACCAAAGAAGAATTGATGTCTTTGAGTTATGGTGTTGGCAAAGAATATTGAATATGCCATGGGCTGCCAGGAGAGTGAACAAATCTGTCTTGGAAGAAGTACAGCAAGAATGCTCATTAGAAGCAAGGTGGGGAGACTTTATCTCACATACTTTGGACACGTCATCAGGATGGACCAGTCTCTGGAGAAGGACATCATGCTTGCCAAGGTCGAGGGTCAGTGGAGAAGAGGAAGAGCATTGACGAGATGGACTGACGCAGTAGCTGCAACAGTGGGCTCAAGCCTAGCAACGATGGTGAGGGTGGCACAGGACCAGGCAGGGTTTTAGTCTGTCGTACACAGGGTCACTATGAGTCAGAACCGACTCAGCGGCACCTAACAGCAAAGCATCTCTCACCCCACACACACACAAAGAGAGGTATAAGCAATGTGGCCAACAGCTCTGTCGGGCAGGACCAAGTCCAGTGGCCTGACAGTGGCCCGGTCATTCATTAAACAAGAGCTTCTCCGGCGTCTGCAACGCGCCAGCTGCTCCTCCAGGTCCTGGAGACATCCAGCAAGTACAGTCCAGTGTGCTGAGTGCTCAGGTAGGGGGGTAGGCAGGCAGCCCCACAGGCTCGGGCACGCAGGGAGCCCTCAGGAAGCTTTCCCCAGGGGATTGGATGTGTCTGTTAAGATGCAAAGGGGAAGAGTAGAAGTATGTTCTGAGCAGAAGTTCCTGGCTGTGCAGCCAAGGGAGGGCTACAGGAGGCAAGCTCTAGGACAGGGTGCTTGCACTGGACATGGAGAGGTAGGGAAGGCAGCCACCACCCTGCCCAGGGTACTGGCTCAGGTAGTTCAGTGGTCAGAGCTGCCACTGATGGACATAGGCAACCCCGAGGGGGAAACGTGGTGGGGGTGACAGGTTCAGTTTGGGGGCCTGGTAAATGTTCAGTTGGAGAAATTGATCTTTTGCAGACTGATTCATCTTAAACCCACTAATAAGGAACTAGAAATTACGGATCGAGGCTATGACTGCTCATTTTTTAACTGGCTTTGTTAGGAGTCGACAGAACTCTCTCCAGACCCCAATGACTGCCGCCAACTCTCTGAGAAGATTGACATCTTGGCCAGGAAACCAGAGTGGTGCTTCCCAGTAGCAATAACAAGTAAATACAGACCGTCATACAGTGATTGTCCTACTTAGGCTGAGATGCATCCCTGGTGGGACCTGTCAGGAGAACGAAGTCCAGGCACAGGGAGGTGTGAAGCTCCTTCACCAAGTAGGAGTAGCCACCACTCTGATCTGCAGCCCACTGGCCATCCTGTTCAGGGTCAGGGTTGGGGACAGCCTCAATGACAAGCCACGCCCATGGTCATCACCAGCAATGACCTGAAAGAACTGCTGCACCCAACTGTAAGAAGTACACCCCAGTTGCTGCTGGAGGGGAAACATAGGATGAACCCCTGCTCTCAAGGATTCAATCCCCAGTTGAAATCCCAAATGAGCCTTCTCTAAATCCTAACACTCAACATCCCCCCAGCTACCCCTTGACCACACTGCAGCCAGAAACCAACCCGACAGGTGTGATGTCCTTTCCTTTCCACACCCTTGAGGGATTTCTTTCGAAGGTACTAGATAAAATGGGACCAAGTCCCAGGAAAGCTGATGTGTTCATAGAGAAAATAAACAGCATTCTCATTAAAAAGGGTCTGCCCCAAGAGTTGTTAAGTTTGTAACGTAACAAAACAAAGAAAATCTGTGAGGATTTCATTTCAGCTATGAGTTTTCCTTTTCCTTTTTATTTTATGAGATCTAATTTGACAATGTCCAGAAATAAAATCTGGATCTGAAACAATCCAACAAGGATAAAGGGGACCCCGATGAGAGACCGAATGAGGGAAGGAAGGAGCCGGGGGTGGCACATCTGTGACGAGGGCCGGAGAGATTTTAGGGTTGTTAGCTGCTGTTGAGGCAGCTCCAACTCATGGCGACCCCACATATAACAGAAAGAAATGTTGCCCGGTTCTGCGTCGTCTTCTTGCTTGTAAAAAAAACAAACCAACCCATTGCCATCAAGTCAGTTCCGACTCATGGTGACCCCATAGGACAGAGTAGAACTGCCCCACAGGGTTTCCAGGGAGCAACTGGTGGATTCAGAGGACTGACCTTTAGGTTAGCAACCGAGCTCTTAACCACTGCGCCACCAGGGCCCCTTCACAGTCATGGGTACGCTCCAGTCCTTGTTGCAGCCGCTGTGTATTTTGAGTTGCCTTCCAACCTGGGGATACCCTGGTTGTGTAGTGGTTAAGAACCATAGCTGCTAATCAAAAGGTTGGCAGTTCGAATCCACCAGGTGCTTCTTGGAAACTCTGTGGGGCAGTTCTGCTCTGTCTATAGGGGCCCAGTGAGTTGGAATTGACTCAACGGCAACGGGTTTGGTTTTTTTTTTTTCGTTTTCCAGCCCAGGGGGCTCATCTTCCAGCACTCTGTCGGACAGTATTCTGTTGTAATCCATGGGGTTTTCATTGGCTCATTTTTCAGAAGTAGAGAACCAGGCCTTTCCTCCTAGTCTGTCTTAGTCTGGAAGCTCTGCTGAAATCTGTCCACCATGGGTGACCCTGCTGGTATTTGAAATACCGGTGGCCTGGCTTCCAGCATCACAGCAACACACAGTCTACCACAGTAGGACAGACTGACACATAGATGGTGAGAATGAGAGACAGAAGGAGCCTGGGGGCAGGAGAGCGTATGTGAGATGAGGGGGAGGACACTAGCGTTAGGACTGCTTTAATTCTGATGAGATGTCCTGTGGCACCATTGCTGGTGTCACACTGGGAAGGGTTGTCCATATCTTCAGGGCTGCGGGTCCACCGACCAGACCATATTCCTGTCCAGTAAGTGCCAGCATTGTCAGAAAGGAATGACGGCAGCGTAGGTTGAGCCTCAGACTTGACCTTGAAGTAAGACTTACTTATGGTCACATCACTCGGGGTTTTACTCCCTTCACCTCTGCTCGTTCCTTCCAACTTTGCCGTAAATGCCACGATTGGATGTCGCACACCTTTCATTAGAAGTGCCTCGTGACGTGAGTTTTGTTTCGTTTTGACTGTTTTCTTTCAGATAACCGAAGCCTCACTGTAGGACTCCTGGTGGCCACCCTGTGTCTTCTTGCAGCGGGATTCGTGGTGTATCTCAAAAGGAAGACCTTGATACAGCTGCTGTTTACAAATAAAAAGAACACTATTGAGAAACTAAGGTACCCTTCTGGTCACCAGTGTTTCAAGAAATGGCAGTGAAACAATGGGATGACAAGCCACATCCTTAGCCAGAAAGGGGTCAGAGTTTCTGGAGAGCAAAACTAGTTTGAGAGGGGCGGGGGCGGTTTCTTTTTTAATCTCTGCCAGGCCGGCCCCTCCTTTGCTCTCCCTTCAGGTGATTGGCTGCTTTTTCCGTAAATGAGCAGGGTTTTGATTAACTACCCGGCTCTATTTTCTTCTGCTCTCACATTAGTCGTTTTTAAGTGACGTGAGACGTTAACATACTGTCGTCTGGTGGGATGGCTTTTGATCCAGGTATATTTGGAGACATTACTGTTTAAATGGCTGTCATACAAAACATCCCCGGTGTCACACAGCTCCATTTCTCTGCATTGCAAGAGCTAATTTAACAGACTTGAGGCTTTGGGGAGAAAAATCAATATTTTTACAATATTTTTAATCTTGTGACAGAGCTAGATAATTTTTCCTTGGCACATTTACCACACTGAGTTAAAAATAAGTAAATTGTGTTTCGAGTGTTACTGTGAACAAATTAGCATGTGTGGGGTTACGTTGCAGGTGTGTGCGAGCTTCCCGGGCCTGCGGCGGCCCCCAGCCCACACAGGCTCACCTCACCCACCTCAGCAAAGGCCTGATGAGGAAGCCACCACCTTCCAGCACACCTAAGGTGAGTGTTAAACAGGCGTGGGGATAGGACACCGGCCGGAGGCACAGGCTTTCCAGTGCAAGCCTGAGGAGGGTTAGCCAAAGCCCCCAGTCTGCAGAGGCTCGTGAGGATACTGATAATCGGAAGCCCATAGAAATCCAAGACGCTCCAGTAGATCCTGGCAGGGAGCCAGTGTCCCCTGGCCCAGTATGGGGTGCATTGCGAGCCATGGTCTCTCTAGCACTCTAATCTCCAAATTACAGCAGTAAACAAGGTTGATGTCAAGAAATGACAACTGATTGGAAAAAAATTATCGCATATTCAGTAGTCAATAAACTTTTTTTTATCTCCCTTGATCTAAAAAGTATAGAGGGTTAGACTCAAGGAAGGAGCCCATGATTCTTTGTCCCCAAATCAGTAACCATAAGCAGGAGCAACTTTATTTGCAGTAGCCCAAAACCCAACATCATGGATGAATCTCAAAATAATTGGACCGAGAAAAAGAAGCCAGACAAAGAGAGTACGTATGCTGTCATCACATTTATTTAAAATTCTGGAAAATGCCAAGTGATACATAGTAACAGAAAGCCGATCAGTGGCTGCCTGGGAGGCAGGGGTGGGGAGAGGAAGGAGGGATTACAAGGAAGCTTTTTGGGGTGATGGGCACGTTCATTAGTTTGGTTACAGCGATGATCTCATGGGCATAGACATGTCAAAATTTACCAAATTGCCCACTTTAAATATGGGCAGTTAACTGTCAGTTGCACCTCAATAAAGCAGGTTTTAAGAAGAGGGAAAGGAAGAGAAGAAGGGAGAGCGGAGGTTGGGCATGGGTCCAGGGTCCAGGCTGCAGGTGTCTAATCCACGTCTCTAAACACAAGGAAACCACATGAGAGTGCGGGTCTGCAGACCCCAGCTCCAGCCCTGGTTTTCTGAAGTCCTGCCTCTCCCCCTCCCGGGAATGTCTTCCGTTCTCCCTGAGCCCCTTGACACTTTAAGCTACATGTGTTTTCACAACTTCTTTGTAATTTTGTTAAGCTCTGGGTCTGCATCTTAACACTGGTTGGCACTTTCCGAAGGTACCTGGAGCCTATTTGTTAATTAATTAAATCAGCTTTTAAAAAATCTAGTTTTAGAAGGAGGAGGGAGATTCTGGGAGAATTCTGAAGTTTAAATAAGTAATAGTAGATTCCCTCTCCTGTACATCCTTGCTGCCTTTCTCTTCTTACTCCACCCCCACCTTCAGCTATATAAAAAGCTGTTGCTGTCGAGTTGATTCCAACTCATAGAGACCTTATAGGACAGAGTAAAACTGCCCCATAGGGTTTCCAAGGTGCAGCTAGCTGCTGGATTCCAACTGCCAACCTTTTGGTTAGCAGCCAAGCTCTTAACCACTGCATCACCAGGGCTCCCCTTCAGCTATAAAAGATCATTATTAGCACAGTTTTTTCCTTAAAGAATTACTGATATCTTTGAAACCTCATCATAGCATGGCTTGCTTTTCTTTGACCTTATAGGACAATCCCAGAAGATTGCCACCGTGCCAGAACGTGGACATCAGCAGACCCCTCAAAGCTGTTGATGTCCCTCAGCCCAGTTCACCTCAGCGAGTGCTCCCGCCCCTCCACCAGGCTCCACGTGTCCCCAGCGTCCCTGCCAGACCTCTGCCCACCAACCCTGTGTTCAGACAGGCCCAGGTACGTCTTCAGCTACTAATCTGAGAGATTGCAGTACAAGTCCAGGCTCTGCTACTTGCTAATGTGGGGATTTGAGCAAGATGCTCAACATCCCAGTGCTTCTATAAACCGGAGATAATCACTGAGCTACTCAGATGGTTAAATGAGATAATCCAGGTGATGCAGGTAGTACAGTCCTTGGTTATAAAGTAAGGGTGTAATAAATTCTGATTACTATAATTTTTTATGTTAATAATCGTTAGGGTGAGCATGTAACTTATTATCTGAGCCATGACACTTTGGAGAATGGCAGGGGTACTATTAATAATTAATGGCTGGACAACAGACATAAAGCAGACCATTCCAAGCAATCCAGGACAAATGGTCACCCAAGGAATAATGACAGTTATTCCTCCTTGCCATATTTCATTTTCAGTATTATTTAGAAGAATTTTACCACCTCTTGAGCTTCCGAGAACCAAACACTGTATTGTATTAGATACAGTGTATGAGATACTTTGTGTCTATCATGTCATTCTCTTGTTGCTTTTGGAAGTAACAGTTCATTTGCTGTGACCATGAACTTGATGTCATTTCACAGTAGGAAATTGGAGGGGGATTAAAAAAGGAAAGTATAAATAAGCAAATGAAAAACACAAAAACCCAGTGCCATCGAGTCAATTCTGACTCATAGCAACCCTATATGACAGAGTAGAAAAACACAGATAAAATTTTTCACTGCTAATCATTGTTATATTTTCTAAGAATTTTTCTGTATTTTTAATTACATGCACATTTTAACAATTAATATCATTCTCTATGTACGTGGTTTTATATACTACTTTTTTTGCTTTTAAATCATTTCCATTTACCATGGCATTAAAAACCCTTTAAAATGTTATTTTAATGACATTTAATGGATTAATTTTGCAACTACTTGCCAGTTAGTGGGCATGTTGGATTTCTCTATTTTTCCTATTATAAGCAGCTCTGTTAGGAATGTCTACACAGATAAGTTTTGAACCTAATTATTCTCTTAGAAGAGATTCCTAAGAGCAAAAATATTGTGTAAAAACAAATGCTATAAATATTTTGTTGTCAGTGGCCATTAGGTCAGGTCTGACTATGGCAACATATGTACAACAGAACAAAATGTTACTGGGTCCTGCGCCATTTTCATAATTGTTGTTGGTATGCTCAAGTCCATTGTGGCCACTGTGTGTTTGAGTGCTTTCCAACCAGGAGCACTCATCTTCCGCCACTGTGTCAGACAGTATTCTGTTGAAATCCCCACAGGGTTTTCGTTGGCTGATTTTTGCAAGTAGATCACCTGGCCTTTCTTCCTAGTCTGTCTTAGGAAGCACCACTAAAATCTGTCCACCCTGGGTGACCCTGCTGATATTTGAAATACCAGTAACATAGCTTCTAGCATAACACCAACACGCAAGCCACCACAGTACAACAAACTGACAGACAGGTGGTGGATAGATATTTTAGGCCTTTTTTAATATATGAATTATTTTTTCAAGACTGTTATATACATTTATGCTCTGACATTTTTATAGACTCTCATTGTGACTTTGTTAGCACTAAGTAGTAATATTTTTAAGACCATTTATTTGATAAGACAAAATATCTAATTTTTCCTGCCTAGCGTGTCTATCACTTACTGAGAGGGGGTGTTGAAATGTCCAATTATAATTGTGTCTCTGTTCATTCAATCTGTCAGTTTTTCCTTCATGTATTTTGAAGTTCTGTTGTTTACTACATACACATTTAGGATTGTTATGTCTTCTTGGTAATTTCCTTTGCTCTAAAGTCTGCTTTATCTGATATGAATATACTCATTCTAGCTTTCTTTGGATTACTATTTACATGGCATGTCTTTTTATATTTGCTTACTTTTCACATACCTAAACCTACCTAGCGCCTATATCACTATATTTGAAATTAATTTCTTGTAGACGGCATATAGTCAGATCATACTTTTTAATCCATACTGCTAATCTCATCTTTTATAATAGGTCTGTGTAGATCATTTACATCGTTGTAGTTATTGATACATTCGGATTTATGTTGACATTTTATTATTTTTTGTTCCCTCTGATTTTCATTTCACCGTGTTTCTTTTTCTACCTTCCTTTGGGTTAGCTGAACATTTTTAAGTATTCGATCCTGATTTATCTGTAATGATTTTCAGTATATCTGTCTGTGTAATTTTTTGCCAGGTTGCTCTGGGGCAGGGTTTCTCAACCTCAGCAGTATGGACTTTTTGGGCTGGATAATTCTTTGTTGTAGGGAACTGTCCTGTGCATCACAGGATGTTCAGCAACATCTCTGCCTTCGGCCAACCGGATGTCAGTAGCATCTTCGTTGTAATAACATCTCCAGATATTGCCAAATATTCTCTGGAGGAAAGAACATAATAAACTCTGATCAGAAATCACTGTGTAAGGATTACAATATAAGTACAGGCAGCCCCGGGGTTACAAACAGCCAACTCACATACAACCCATAGATATGAACCAACCCCCATAAAGCCTATTATATTAAAAATTCAAGGTACATATAATGGTTTGTAATAACAGGCACTATTTTGCAACATGGAAACCCTGCTAGTGTAGTGGTTAACAGCTATGGCTGCTAACAAAGGTCAGCCATTGGACTCCACCAGGTGCTCCTTGGAAACCCTATGGGGAAGTTATACTCTGTCCTGTAGGGTTGCTGTGAGTAGGAATCAACTCGACAGCAACGGGTTTATTTTGCTTACTTTTCGACGTGCATCAAAACATTGTTATTATTACTATAGTATTATGTTAAAGATGTTATAGTGTATCTGGAAGTGTTTCTTTGTTCTTTATGTATAGAAAGGTATACTATATACTAAGAGAAACATTTGACTAACTGACATTAGATACAAACCGTATCTAACTGTTCCGGCTTATGTGCAAATTCAACTTAAAGACAGACTTAGGAATGGAACTCCTTCATAATCCAGGGACTGCTTGTATATAACTTTTCACAGTTTAGTAGTATCAGTATTTTGTCACTTTGAGGTAGAATGTAGAAACTTTACCACCTTTTAAATCTCTTTATCGTCTCCTCTTTGTGATATAAAAAAAAATAGGTATCTTAAATATTGCCTTTATATACATTCAGAACCACTTGAGATGTTATAATTCTTGTTTTCATTCATCAAACTTAATTTTTATAATTTAAGACTAGATGAATGTTGTTAAGTGCTGTTAAGTCTATTCTATTTACTCATATTTACCCTTTGCATTCTGTCTTCACTCTTGGTATTCCAAGTTTCTTTCTGTTATTACATCCAATTTTTTGCAGGGTATAGCATTCTGGGTTGACTGCTCTGTTCTTTCATCACTGGAAGATGGTGGTTCTGCTTTCTTCTGGCCTCGGGCATGATGAGAGGTGGGGTTCTGCCCACAGCCTCTGTCCCAGGGATGTGCTGTGCCCTTGTTATTGCTGGGGTGGGGTGGAGCGCAGGGCTTCCCCAGTCTCCAGGCTGTGGCACTCAGTGAGGAGAACGGCATGGCCTTTTACTGGGGCTCACCTGGAGTAAGGCATGTATGATCAAAACGTTTCTGTCTTGGTGGGCTAACCTTTTCACAGCCCTTTGGCTAAGGACAGCCGGCATTCCTTGAGGCTTTTTGAAGCTGGTTCACTGGCATCTCCAGGTTGCTGGCCTCTCCAGAGCCTGACCTGACCCACTGCCGTCAAGTTGATTCCAACTCATCGCGACCCTTTAGAGTAAAGTAGAACTGCCTCAAAGACTTAACCACTGCGCCACCAGGGCTCCTTCTCCAGAGCCTAGGCCCGGGAACTTATCACTGAGTAATTCTTTGAATCCCATGGTCCCTAACCAGTCCACTTTGTTTTTTCCAACTTTTAGAGTCTTGTGTCAGTTGCTCTGTGAACTTTGCTCAAGCTGTTTTGGTTGTAATTACCAGGATAAATAAAGTAAAATGTGCTGTGTCTTAGTTTCTTAGTGCTGCTGTAACAAACTCCACAAGTGGGTGGCTGCAACAAACAGAAATTTATTTCCTCACAGTTCAAAAGCAAACCGTTTGCCATCGAGTCATTTCCGACTCATAGCAACCTGTAGGACAGGGTAGAACTGCCCCATAGGGTTTCCAGGGAGCAGCTGGTGGATTCAAACTGCCAACTTTTTGGTTAACAGTTGAGCCCTTAACCACTGCACCACAGACTCCAAATTCAGGGCCTCGGCTCCAGAGGAGATCCTTGTCTCTTTTCAGCTTCTGTTCCTCGGTTCCTTGGTGATCTTCCCGTGATGTGGCATCTCTCTTCCCCCATCTCTGCTTCTGTGCCAAATCTGCTGTTTCTAGATCTCTAAAGGAGTTGCCTTAAGACACGCCCTACACTGATACAACTTCATTGACATAACAAAGAAAACCCTATTCCCAAACAGGATTACATCCACAAGTGTAGGAGTTAGGATTTACAACACATCATTTTGCGGGGGACACAATTCAATCTATAACATGGTTATTCCATCTTGCCTAGACATCATTTCTCTGTGTATGTCTTTGATTACTGCTACGCTTTAACTACTCTTTATATATTAACCAGTAGTGTGCTGGTAAACTGGCTCTCGAAAAAAGAAAGCTTCAATTTATAGCTGGTTTCTCTGCTGTAAAAAATGCCCACCATGGCCCATATCCAGCTACTAACGTGACATCAGTGAACGAAGAGCAGGGAATTGACTGTCAGGAGCTAGTACCAGCATGTCATTAGCCCTGTTTCTTCTGTGAACTGTCCGTTCCTTGCCTGTTTCTTCTGTTTGAGTGGTATCGTTTTCTTGTAATAGATCAGGAATATTTACCCTTTTTGAGCAATGTATTGTAAACATTTTCCCTAATTTGTCTTAATTTTGTCGATATTTTTCTACATACAGAAAAAATAATCTAGTTTCAAGTACTAAAATTTACGACTCTTGTGAATTCTCCTTTGCCTTTCATGCCTGCCAAGTTCTTTTCCCGTTGCAGTCTCAGTTAAGAGCTACCCATAATTTCTTCTATTTCTTTTGTTGCTGCTGTTGATGGTTCTGTGTTTTACATTGGGCTTTCACAGCTGTCTTGGATGTGTCCTGGTGGAAGACGGTAGGCACTTCTAAGGTTTCCTGGGCTATGGACTTATTTGAGAACCTGATAAATACAATGAGCCCTCAGAAAACTCACCTGTATTGGTGTCTACAGAACCCGTAAGCCCCTCCTTGTGGGTTTCCTTATACTGAGCAGAGAGGAGGCTTTTCTCCGTCCCTTTCAACAACTCGCTCGTGCACTATGTCAGACAGGGACCACCTCCAGCAGACCATGTGATTGGAGAAAAGGTGTTTCCACTTACTGCTGTCTTTTTTTTCCTACAAGCAGGAAGTGTCTACAGAAGTGAGTCCTTCAGGATTTCCTTCAAAGCAGGCCCCCAAAACCGCCTTCATTCTGTTCTATGAAACCAAGAAAATGTTACTCATTAAACATTCAAAGCCCATTGCCAGCAAGTCAATTCCGGCTCATAGCTACTGTACAGGACAGAGTACAACTGCCCCATGGGGTTTCCAAGGCTGTCGTCTTTATGGAAGCAGACTGCCACATCTTTCTCTGAGGAGGATGGGTGGGTTTGAACTGCCAACCTTTCAGTTAGCAGCCGAGTACTTAACCAGTACACCACCAGGGCTCCTATCTTTAAACATTAGTGTCTTAGTTATCTAGTGCTGCTATAATACAAATGTCACAAGGCTTTAGAAAACAGAAGTTTATTCTCTCACACTTTAGGAAGCTAGGTGTCCAAATTCAGAGTACCAGCTCTTAGGGGAATGCTTTCTCTCTCTGTCAACTCTGGAGGAGAAAGTCCTTGTCTCTTCTGAGCTTCTGCTCCTGGGTGATTTTCATGTAGCTTGGTGCGATGGTTAAGATTGTGTGTCATCTTGGCTGGGCCATGATTCTCAGTGTTTTGGCAGTTGTATAATGTTGAATTTGGTATGTGATCACCCCCATGATGGAATCTGCTGAGTGGTACTGGCAGGCGTGGGGCCTGTGGTGGCTCACTGACCCCTCGGCCTTCATCTCTCTGCCCTCCGCCACCTACTTCCTTCCTGCTCACCTTGCCAAGGTTTTTATTGCTTGTCCTGGATCCTGGAGCTGCCTCTTGTTCATCTGCCCTCCAGTTCTTGGGACTTGAGCTAGCAGCTTACCTGCCAGTCTTGGGATTCTTCCATCTTCACAGCCTACGAACAAGAATCCTGCTCTCCGACCTGCCAATCTTGGGTTCACCAGCCCCTGCCGCTACATGAATCAGGAGAAATCTTGCAGTCTTGCCTGCCAGTCTTGGGATTCGTCCACCTTTACAGCCTGTGAACAAGAGCCCTGCTCTCTAACCTGCCTATCTTGGGTTCGCCAGCCCCTGCGGCTAGGTGAATCAGGAGAAACCTCTATCCTGATCCACGGACTTGGGACATTCCAGCCTCTACAATCACATGACCTGTTTCCTTGATATAAATCTCTCCATATATACATATGTATACACACACACATATATTTATACACTTACTAGTTTTGCTTCTCTAAAGAACCTAGCCTAAGACACTTGCATTTCTGTTTTCCCATCTCTGCTTGCTCGCTTGCTTGTTTAATTTCTTTTATATCTTAAAAGGTTAGGAATTACAACACATTAGGAATTACAGCACGTATTTTTAGGAGACACAATTCAGTGCATAATATTCCACCCTTTGATCCCCCCAAATTCATATCCTTCCCACATGCAAAATACATGTACCTCATCACATCATCCTTAAATCAACTCCAAGTCCAAAATCACATCTTCTGAATCATTTAAATCAAATTAGGGGTAAGACTTTAGGCATATGCCATCCTGGGGCAAAATTCTTCATCTGTGAACCTGTGAAATCTAGAATACAAGTTATCTGCTTCTAAAGTACAATGGTAGAACAAGCACAAGGTAGACATTTCCATTACAAATGGGAGAAATTAGAGGGAAAAAGGGATAACAAGCACCAAGCAAGTCCAGAATCCAGCAAAACGAATTACATTAGCTCTCAAGCCTTGAAAATAATCCTCTGTTCTCTGAGACCACCTAGGCAATGGCCCTGCCCTCTAAACGCTGGGTGTTGGCCATGCCCTCTGGATTCTGCGTGAATGCACCTCAGTCCTGGGCTTCAGCTCCGCCTTCTAAACTCACTGGGATGGCAACTCTGCACCCTCAGCTTTGGGTGGCCCCACTCGCCTAGTCTATCTGAGTGGTGACTCCACTCCCTCAGCCCTATTAAGCCCCATTCTTCTGCCCCTTGGGCATGGCAGCCCCACCCTCTCAGCTTTGGGTAGCAGCCCCTTCTCCCTGGCACACCTTAACAGCAGCCCCACACTCTGGAACCAAGTTGGGGAAGATCCGACTCTGAAACCTAGGAGGCTGTGGCCCCACCCTTGATATCCAGGAGATCGTGGCTCCATCCTTTGAAACTGAGAAGGCCCTGCTTCCCATGCTCCTTCCAGTAGTTCTGCTGATCTCCAAGCTGCTGCAGGGATGGTCCTTTTCTTTTCTTAAAGGACAACAGATGTAGCTCCTTTGGCCGGTTTCCTGTCTATAGAGTTCCAAGAGGCGAACAGCATTCTTTCCTTTCATTCTTCCTCTGTCCCCTTCAGTCTAAACTGATGAGTTTTCTTCTGTGGTAGTTGGTTAGCTCCAACAGTCACAGGGTTAATCTGCTTAACAAAAGATTGTATAGCCACATCCTTGGTGAACATTCTAGGACACGTGTCTTTAGTTTGCATGACAGAATTTTCCAAATCTTTAAATTCTGTTTTCATTTTGCAAAGTTTGTTTTTAAGTCCACCTTTTTCCTCTCACATTTTACTGTAAGTGGCAAGGAGAAACAACATGGCCTCTTTAAGATCTTGCTTAGAAATCTTATCAGCCAGATATCCAAATTCATCACTTACAAGTTCCACCAACATTTGAACATAATTCAGACAAGTTCTTTCCCACTGTATCACCCCTCTATTATCCAATCACATGTTTACCATTTTCTTTTAAAGCCTCACCAGAAGCACATTTAATGTCCACATTTCTAGCAACATTCTGTTGTTGGTGGCATATGTATTTTCTAAGGCGATACAGCCTTTTCTCTATTGCTCTCCTTACTTCTTTCTGAGCCCTCACCAGAGTTGCCTTTGACATCCATAATTCTACCAACAGTCTCTTTAAGGCAATCTAGGCTTCTACTAATAGGCACCTTAAAACTCTTCCAGGCTCTACCCATTTCCCAATTCCAAAACAACTTCCATATTTTAGGTATCTGTGTAGAGCAGCACCCCACTCCCGATACCAAATACTGTCTAAGTTATCTAGTGCTTCTATCGCTCTTTGGAAACTCTACGGGGCAGTTCTGCTCTGTCCTATGGGGTTGCTATGAGTTGGAATCGACTCAGTGGCACTGGGTTTTTTGGGCTATAAAAGAAATATCACAAGTGGATGCCTTTAACAAACAAATTTATTTTTTTACAGTGTAGGAGGCTAGAAGTCTGAATTCAGAGTACCAGCTTTAGAGGAAGGCTTTCTCTCTCTGTTGGCTCTGGAGGAAGGTCTTTGTCTTGCAGCTTTCATGTGGCTTGGCATCTCTCTTTCCCCGTCTCTGCTTGCTTGTTTAATCTCTTTTATATCTGAAAAAAAAAAAAAATTGACTTAAGACACACCCTCACCAATCCTGTCTCATTAACATAACAAAGACAACCCATTCCCAAATGGAATTATCACCACAGGCATATAGAGGTTAGGAATTACAACACATATTTTGAGGGGACACACTTCAATCCATAAACCCATATCCAGGCTGGCATCTGTCTGGAACTTTTCTGAGACATGTGACATAGATTAAGCTCATGCCTTCTCTCCCATTGCACATAGGGAACTGGAGTTAATTCCATGCAGGTGGGGGACTGTTTGGAGGTGGCTCTTGTTTGGCAGCACAGATTGAGTCCATTGGCATTTGTACTTTAAAGGTATCCCCACCCTGCCCCACACAGCATGATGCACACATAGCTCCACAGTTAGCCCTGCTTCATTCATCCAAATTTGCAATCTAAACATTCCAGAAGGATAACACCATCATAAACACTGCAATATTGGTCAACCTCACATGTAATGGATAGGCTAGTTCTTTGTAGAAAACATTTGATCATAAGATGTTCTGTTTAATTTTTAAAAATCAAGGACAGATGGATCAGCTTACTCACTGTCTTGTCCATAAATGTACCTTTCCAGTGTACCACTTCCTTCACAGTGAAATGATCCTTGGAATTCACACGTCTTATCCTTAACTCCTGGGCCTTGATCAAGGAAACAGACTTTAATTTCCTTTTCATCCTGTCAGCTATTTTAGAGGATAATAATTTAGAGTATTTAGCTGGCTGCTGCCAAGTTCTCCCAAAAAACAACTTGAGCATGAAAGTGGAGTGTGGGCTTGAGAAAAGGGTAGTAAAGTTAAAGAAGAAAATAAGAGGTTACACGGGGGGGTGTGGTCGCCTGCAATTATATGGTTAGGCCAGGGCTTCAAATTAGTTCTTCCCGGTTCAATCATGGCCCAGGAAGTGACACTGGAACAGACCCCAATTTTTTAAATTCAGGTGAACCGGAACCAGAATGGGAAAAATGACAGGTTTGAAAACCCTGTCAGAAACTTAATCTCCCTCTTAGAAAACAAGGGCAGCGTACGTGTTGCATAGCAAACAAATCTCTAGCTCTTCGAATTTTGCGCAGTCGGAAACAGTGGTCCCCCACTCAAAGATGGCGACCTATGGCACCACTTTGAATGAGTGTCACTCTCCTCAGTCCTGGCAGTAATCCAATCTCATGCATCAGGCTCCTGAAAGGGTTCGCTATGCCTCTTCCGAGTCTCCCGTTCTAGGACTTTGACCCATAATTTTTCTCATTGCAGTTATGGCTCCAGATCACCCAAAGTTTTAAAAAATTCAGATCTCTTCTGGTTTTTCTTTACTGGCCATAATTGAACAGGTTCGATAATCCTGGCTTAGACACACACTGATGAAACATTTACTCTAAGCTTGACATCGAACTTGCCTTTCCTTGACTGGTGGTGCGTTAGGTTTACAGTCTATTGGGGACATGTGCTTAATGGGGACCTAAGGCTAACCAGCACTATGACAACCCACTTGAGAAGCACAAGGGGGAGTTTTTCTGTACCTACTGGGCTGGGCGAGAGTTCATCACAGACTCTGGAAGGGAAGGAAGAAGGGAAAATAGGCAAAGCCAGAGGAAGGCTAAGGAGGGATGGAGAGGGTTTTGAAAGGCCTTCTGGTGATAGTTAATCTTTTTTAAAGGTATTTTATATTGTTTTTCTCTTATTACAACTTTGTACCAAAAAAAAAAGTTCACGATAATTTTTACAAATAAAATTAAAGAGAGTAACATGTTAAGTAGGGAAAAATACGAGTGTATACCAAGCATGTATCTTGAGCAGAATTCTGGAAGGGCCTCCCCAGGGAAGAAGAAACTTCAGGTGGCAGGCTTGGGACACAACACCAAAGCACAGGTGGGCAGAGATGACACTTGGGTGCTCCAGAGCTCTACAGAATTGTGTGGGGAGATCACCTTCCTTGACTTCAGACATGGTTTCTAAAGTCCACTGACATGGCTTCCAGCAGAGGAGAGTGCTCAGGGACGGCTCTCAGACCTGAGAGTGAGGTGGCCCTGAGACACCAGGCAGGCCAGGGAGAAGATGACCAGACAACTCAAGGGGGAGTGACATCTGGTACTCAGTTTCACGTTCCCTTTTCTGCACATGGGCTCCCTCACAAAAGCCTCGGACCTTCAGTGGAGCCTGCGAACCACGATGGCCTGGTGTCCATTCCCTGCTGATTGCAGAAGGAAGGAGGAGCTGTATTCACACACAGGGATGGGGAGGATAGCATCCTGCAGAGTCGCTGCTCGGATGCTGAGAGGACCCGGAGCAGGGCCTGGAGGACAACCCAGAGTGAGCAGGGTAGGCAGTAGCCAGGACACGGGACACACCCAGGAACCCTCAGAAAGGCTTGGGCATGGACCGAGGGCCTCTCCTGTCATACAATATAGGGTCTAAAGTTACTAAATTTGAATTTAAAATGTAACCCCTCCAAAGACTCAAAAATGTGGGGCACTCAGATAATATTCTGAACTGCTGAAAACTAGGGTTCTTAACTATCCCTGGAGAAGGAACAGGGACAGACTTTTGTGATGGTGCCTTTAGATTTCTAGGATATTCCTGAGATCTTTTATCCAATTTATTCTGATTAATTGGCTTAATTCGCTCACTTAAAATTTAAACAAAAACATGTTCAGTGTCACATCTAAGAAGTAGAGTTCTCAGCTCATAGAAAATTATAGCCAGAGAAGGCCAGGTTAAGAAGTAGCAGCTCAAAATGCAATTTCCTGCTGTCAGGCTCAAGTGTGCCTGGTTCTAGAGGGAGTGGAACTGGCTCCCTCCATTCATAGGTGGGCCGTTCTTCTCAAAGTAAAAACTGCCCAGAAGTGTCGCTCACTCACTAGCATTTGTTTGTATTTCTTTTTTAAGGTTTGTTTGCCCCATAAAATGGCATTTAAACTACAAGTGTAGTCTTGGCAGGTTTTGGGTTGTTTGTGTTTATTTTTAAAGTCCTGAGTTTCCTGGAAAAGGTGAGGAAGTGGATTTCCTTAACTCAGTCTTATCAGTGAGTTATCATCCAGAATGATCTGGCTGAGACTGTTTTTCCAGTCAGATACACTTCTTCAGGAGAATAACAGGAAACGGAAGGAGGGGACAACTGCTTCCATCTCTTAGAAGGATTGATGTTTGCTGAATCCAAAGTCCTTTGCTTAAAATCCTGGTAACTAAAATAACCAAACCCATTGTCGTTGAGTCGATTCTGACCCATAGGAACCCTATAGGACAGAGTAGAACTGTCCCATAGAGTTTCCAAGGCTGTAATCTTTACAAAGTAGACTGCCACATTTTTCTCCTGTGGAACAGGTGGCGGGTTCAAACCGCCAAGCTTTTGGTTACCAGCCCGCCGCTTAACTCCTGCACCACCAGGGCTCCTTGAAAAAGCTGATAGGCCCATGAAAATATTTTCTGTCCTTATTTCTGTACATACTTGTTTACACTGCAGGAATTTCAGCAAAACAGCAATGGGAGGATTAATTTCTATTTGTGTTCTTATAACCAAATGGTGACTATATGCATATGTGTTTTTTTATTTATTTGTTTTTGGTACAAGGAGCTTCTAGTTATATTTGGAGTTGTTATAAAGGTGCTATTGATCTACAGGTATTTCCTCTCAAGGAGTCTGGTGGTGGTGGTAGTTGCCATCGAGTCAGTGACAACTCATGGCGACCTTATGTATAACGGAACAAAATGGTGCCTGGTCCTCCACCATCTTCCTGATCTGTGATATGCTTGAGTCCACTGTTCTGGCTATTGTGTCAATCCATCTCACTGAAGGTTTCTCTCATTTTCCATGACCCTGTACCAAACATAACGTCCTTTTCTATTCCTAATGATGTGTCCAGAGTAAGCAAGACAAAGTCTCACCATCTTGCTTATAAGGAGCATTCTGGTTGTTTATCTTCCAAACCTGATTTGTTCATTCTTCTGGCAGTCCACGATATATTCAGTAGTCTTCTCCAACACCAAAATTTGAATGCTTCAGCTCCTCTCCTGTCTTCGTTTTCATTGCCCAGCTCTCACGTGCATATAAAGCGATTGAAAAGACTATGGTTGGGGTCAGGAGCACCTTGGTCATCGAAGTGACATCTTTGAAACAGGTCTTTGGCAGCGGATTTGCTGGATGCAATACGTCATTTGATTTCTTGACTGCTGCTTCCATGGATACTGATTATTGATCTAAGTAGAATGAAATCACTGACAATTTCAACTTCTTCTTCAAAGAGCCTAGAGGGCAGATACTACTATTAGCCGCATTTCACTGAGGAGAAAATAAGACATCTCAAGGATGAATAACTGTTTACTAAGGCACCAAGCAGAGGTGGGAGACCAGGGCTCAAACCCAAGTTCTTTATCTGCCGTCCTGAATGGGTGCACATATGGATGGATGGGTAGACGGATGGAAGTAAGGGCCTGCAATGAAGACAGCCATGCTTAGTATAGTTTTAGACCAACAACTGCTTCAGCCATCTTTAATTCACTTCCTTCCCCCTCCCACCCCCCAATTTTGCAAGCCCAAGCCCATTTCTATCGAGTCAACTCTGACTCGTAGCAACCTTATAGGACAAAGTAGAACTGTTCCATAGGGTTTCCAAGGAGCAGCTGATGGATCCAAACTGCCAACCTTTTGGTTAGCAACCAAGCTCATAACCACTATGCCACCAGAGCTCCAATTTTGCCAGAGATACAATATAATGACAGGGAGGGAAGGGAACCTTCTGGCACTGAGAAAGAGCCTTCAGTTGGTAATGAGCCCTGCATTTCTCTTTTCTTTTGCTTGTAACACTATCATGCTCCAGCCATTCTTGTCTTAGTTGGAACAAGCGATTGTTATAAACATTATAGTAGTTGGAGTCATCCTTTGCATATTTGTAGCATCTTAAATGACGAAGGTGCTATGCATTTTCTCTAGAGATGGGGATTTCCAGCTCGGTGTTTCTGACAGACATGGCAAGTTCTCCTAGTCAACACCTTACCTGTATCTCTCTTTTACATATCATGTTTTGTAAAATAAGCCTGGCCAATCTTAGTGTAGTCTCTTCAGTGGGCTCCTGACTAAGAAGAGGCTGCAGAGCAAACAAACTTTGCTTAAGCAGCCACAGGGAGTCATTTCAAGGGGGTCCAAATTCCTCTCCCTCTCCACCCCCACAAAAGGGTGATCAATGATGAAGTCAGGCTGTTATGAGTAAGCAACAGCCACTCGTTCATAGACTCTTTGTCAGGATGTAAACGTAAGCAAAAACAAATTAAACCATAATTTCGGAACAGTCGGGCAATGGCCAGTGTGTGCTGAGGTTGAGCCTAGCTTTCAAACCATTCTTCCACAGAAGGCATTCAGGGTTTGAGTGAACGAGGGTTTGTAGCCGCCTGACCTATACAGTGTTTGAAGAGGCTGCTCTGATATTTAAGCCAGCTCTCATAGGGTCTGCAAGTCTGATGATTTAGGTTCTTTCTCATCAGAAATGCCAAAATGTAATGAGAGAAGGAAATCCATAAGTCAATATGTACTCCTAAGGAAGTGAGATGAAATAGGAGAAAACTGATCTTTATGAAAGCCTTCATCACTACAGGCAAACCAAAGGCTAATAACAGAGAAAAGGTGCTGGAAAGTGTGCTGCAGTGCCCCTTCTCTGCTTTCCACATGTCACCCTTCTGCAAAGACCGCCTCCTCCCTGGGCCTTTCCACCGGCCTCCCTCGAGTCCCTTGCTCACCTGCACCCTTACCTTGATGTTCCCCGCATACCTGTTCTGCCCGTTTCAGAATCAACTACCAAAAGGCAGAGATTGGGCTTTTCTTCATCTCCGGTTGCACTTAAGTCCAGTCCCTTGAACGTGGTAGACATGTAGGATAAATGCTGAAGGGACATGAATTCTAAATAACTGCACCGGGCTGGGTAAAATATAAGTCTCGTCACAGAATCAGGTATTTCCTGTGGGGCCATCACACATAATCATGTATTAATAAAAAATGGAGCCACTACAGCCGGTAAATCTAAAATGTCATTTCCAAGGCTTTGAACTCCTGTAAGCCTCTCCATGTGACCTGACCAGTACTTCCAGAAAGTTTAACTGAACATTCTTGGTTCTGTATCATATACTAATTATTCATGTAACAAACCCACCACATGTCTTTAAACGTATCTGTTACTTATGGAAGCAACCTTATCCCTCTGGAAAGAATTAGGAGAACACGAAATTCCAGAGGGAAGTCATTTAACTGATCACAGTATTCAAAGGGTTGCTTGTTTTCTACTCTTACCTGCTGCTAGAAACAAGCCAATTGTGTATCAAACATGGGTGCTTGATATTTTACCCATAAGTTTTTTAATAGGTAATGTAGTAATCATTCTTGCTAGGCTTTGGTAAAATACGATTCCGAATACAACAAAAAGTCTCAGTTCCCACCTGTCTGTCTTGGCAGAGATTACAGAAACTTTAGAAATTAGAAAATTATGGACATTTTTAAATACCCAAAATTGGAGAGAAATGTACAGTGAAACCCTATCTACCCATCACCCAACTTCAAAAACCTTCAACTTGCTGCCGTTCTGTTGTTGCTAGTTGCCAATCAAGTATCAAGTCTGTGCCGACTAATTTTGACCTTATGTATAACAGAACAAATTATTGTCCCGTTCTGCGCCATCTTTGATTGTTAGTATGTTTGAGTCCATTGCTGAGGCTGTTGTGTCAATCTGTCTCATTAAGTGGCCCTCCACTTTATCAAACATGATATCCTTCTCTAGCAATTGGTCTTTCCTGATGACATGTCCAAAGTAAGCAAGATGAAGTATCACCATCCTTGCTTCTGAGGAGCATTCTGGTTGTGTTTCTTCTAAGACTGATTTGTTCATTCTTCTGCAGTCCATAGTGTTTTCAATATTCTTTGCCAGTACCACAATTGGCATCAGTTCTTCTGTGTTCTTTTTCCGTTGTTCAGCTTTTACATACATACGAGGTAATTGAAAAGACCATGGCTTAGGTCAGGCCCACCTTAGTCATCAAAGTGACGTCTTTGCTTTATAGGATTTTAAAGAGGTCTTTTGAAGCAAGGAAACCCTGGTAGCATAGTGGTTAAGAGCTACAGCTGCTAACCAAAAGGTTGGCAGTTTGAATCTACCAGGCGCTCCTTGGAAACCCTGTGGGGCAGTTCTGCTCTGTCCTGTAGGATCGCTTTGAGTCAGAATCGACTCAATGGCAACGGGTTTGGTTTTGGTTTTGGGTTTTGAGGCAAACTTACTGAATGCAGTACATTGTTTCATTTCTTGACTACTGCTTCCGTGGAGCATTGGTTGTTGATCCAACTAAACTCTAGTTTGGTCTTATGTTCTCCCTTTGAACACAAATAGCAACATACTGCATACTTTTCTCACTGTGTCCTTCCAGGGCAGTTACATGCAGCTCTGCCTCATCCTTGTCACTGGGTGCATAACATTTCATTGCACAGCCAAACCCCAGTTTATTTAACCTGTCCCTACAATACCCAATGGAGTATTCCCTATCATTTGCCGCTTCGAACAGACATATTCTTGCCCAGGTAACTTGGCCCCAAGTGTGGGTATGTCTGTAGGATAAACTGCTGGAAGCACAATCGCTGGATCAAAGGCCGTATACATTTAGAAATTTGAGAGATGGGACAATTCCTTTAGAAGGAGGTTCTGCCCAACACAAGGAGCTCTGGTGGTACCACAGTTGCGTGTCTGGCTACTAACCAAAAGGTTGGCAGTTTGAACTCACCCAACAGCTCATTGGGAGGAAGACCTGGCGACCTGCTCCCATGAGGATTACAGCCAAGAGGACCCTATGGGGCAGGTCTGCTCTGTCACGTGGGCTTGCTAGGAGTCAGAATCCACTTGGCAGCGCCCAACAACAACACAGTCAGCACAGCGGGTTCAGAGACTTTTCTTATCTTTGCCACACTGATAGGTAAACAGTGGCATCTCATGATAGTTTGAATCTGCATTTCTCTTTCTATAAGTGAGGTGGAGCATCTTTTCACGATTTAAAATCCATTTGCTTTTCTTTTTTCATGAATTGCCTTCTCAGCTCCTTTGCCTTTTTTCTGCATATTTAGAAAAGCAAGGCCACTCAAAGGTTACAGAAAGATTTCCTGTTTCTTATACTTCATGATCATTTTTCACACTTAAATACTTGATCTGCTGTTTATTTTCGTGTATAGAATGACATGGGATCTAATTTTACTTTTTCTAGATGACCAGCTAGTATTCCTCAACACCACCGACGACCCTTGTGTACTGACTTGTCCTATTTTCAACTCTGCCCCACCCCCAAAAACTTGGCTTGAGTTTTTATATACGATCTTCCATTTATTACCATTAGAACTTGGAAACGTTACTTTATTCTCCCCCCATAAAGTAAGAATATAATACCTGCCTCACTGGACCGTGATAATTGATGATCTGTTATTAGAAAGTGTCTGTACATGACTGTTTGATAAAAATTATCTTTTCTACTATTTTCCTAAGTTATTATTTTCTGCTTTTATCTTTACTATTTCCCTTCTTTCATTAGGTTTATTTTCTCTGACTTTTTACTTTTTATCTTTATTTTTATTCATACTTTATTGCTTATTAATATAAGCATTTAAGCCTAGGAATAGCCCTCTAAATACAGCTTTGCATATGCTCATTGATTCAGATTTATAATGGTTTCAATATCTATATTTAAAAAGCAGTCTACAGTTTTTATTTTCTTTGGCCCAAAGATTAAAATTGTTTTTAATTTTAAAATATTTAAAATACAAAAACGTAAAAAGAATATAAAATTCACCCACATTTATACTACCCAGAAACGGCCATTGCCATCTCTGTTTCTCTAAGTACATACCTACTTAAATTTCAGATATATAATATGTGTACATTCTTGTTTAAAAACCAAGAAAAAAGGGAAAAACTAACTCTCCCTCCAGGTACAATCACTATCATAAATTTGGTGGTTATTTTTAATAAAACCCTTCAGATATTCTTACATAGTTTTGTATGCAAGAATAATATATAGTTCCTTGTGTTTTTCAGGCCACATAAATGGTATCAAATTATACTTTGCTTCATCCAGTTTGTTCTTACATGCAACTGTGTTTCACATTCATTTTTTGTTTCTAGAAGTTCTCTGGTTCTTTTTCAAATATGCTAGCTTGTTTTTTCTTTAAACAGTCAGAAAATGTGTTCCAATAATTGCAAAGTCTGGAGCTTTGGGTATGTTTCTGCTGACGTGTGTACTTCTCACTCCTGATTCCCTGCTTCTTTGTGTACCTGGTTGTTTTGTGCTGTGAGCTGCACATTTTTTTCTGGAAAATTACCTGTGTGAATTCTTTGAGGCCTTCTCTTCCAGAGAAGATAAGTTTTTGGTTCTGCCAGGTGCCCTGCGACAGTGCTGGTTTGGGACCCCTTTAAATGGCCTGGGGTTGATTGAACCAT
Organism: Elephas maximus indicus; assembly: GCF_024166365.1. NCBI lineage: Eukaryota > Metazoa > Chordata > Mammalia > Proboscidea > Elephantidae > Elephas > Elephas maximus. The sequence goes on along the minus strand of NC_064834.1, from coordinate 75,973,756 downwards.
CCAGATGATGTCATTTCAGCTTCAAGTCCTCAGGATGGAGGGCAGTTTCCTACATTGGTCTGCTCGGCAACCAGGGAACTCTCCTTCCAGTACCCGAGGAATAGGGCTGCATTTACTTCTAGAACATTCTTATCCTGCAGGTATAGTCCTTTGCAGAGAGCTCAGCTTTACTGGGGAGAGGCCAGGAAGAGAATGTTGTTGGTTCTTGTTAGGTGCCATCCAGTCGATTGCAACTCACAGTGACCCTGTAGGACAAAGCAGAACTGCCCCACAGGGTTTCCAAAGCTATAACCTTTACAAAAGCAGACTGCCACACCTTTCTCCCAAGCAGCCACTGGTGGGTTCGAACCACCAACCTTTTGGATGGCAGCCAAGTGCTTTAACCACTGCTGTACCATGGCTCCTGAGTCTGCTGTTAAACTTGGGGATTTGACCTGAACTTTGATTCCTGTATCCCTCACTCTAGAAAGAGTATCACAGTGAAAATTCAGGTGTCTTCAATTGGGCAAATGTCTTCAGCTTCAGTATACTACTACTACTCTGAGCTGTTGCCCTTCAATTTTGGCTTGATATTTTACTAACTTGTAGCTCTTTTATGCATATAAGAAAAAGTTTAAAGTATATCTTATCCAAAAATTTTAGTTATTGTTAGAAGTTAGGTCGGAATAACCAAGTCTGCCATATTTCTGGAAGTGGAAGACCTACTTCCCAACTTTGGTTAATAACATTTTCATTCTCGTGCCATAATTCCCACAATTTTTTTTTCTTTTTTCTTTTTTTAGCCTTAGATCTACATTTAGAAGTATTCAGCACTCACTGACAATTCTTTTGGCTACATGTTCATTGTCCTCCTGGTTAGCTGAAGTCCACTGTTTTAATACCTTAAGAAGAGCTCTTGTTGCTGTTAGGTGCCATCAGGTCAGTTCCAACTCATAACGACCCTACCTATGCACAGACAGAAATGCTGCCCAGTCCTGCACCATTCTCACAATCGTTTATGTATTTGAACCCATTGTTGTAGCTACTGTGCCAATCATCTCCTTGAGGATCTTCCTCTGTTTCACTGACCTTGTACTTTACCAAGCATTATGTCCTTCAGGGACTGATCATTCCTGATAACATGGCCAGGGAGGTGACCTGAATAAGGGTGGTGTTACAACCCCACCCTAATCCTCTTAACATAAAATTACAATCACAAAATGGAAGACAACCACACAATACTGGGAATCATGGCCCAACCAAATTGATACACACATTTTTGGGGGAACATAATTCAGTCCATGACACCTGTCTTTATCATTTACTGTCTAACCCATTTGAGCCTTTTTCTCATCTCTTTCAATTGGGAGCCTCATAGCCTGACTGTTCAGTGCTGTCTTGGTCCTCGGATTTTATGATTGATTTTTTTCTTCCTCTTTTCTCTTGAGTTTTATCAGCTCACTTTTCATTTCCTTATTTGTACATATTTGAGGGGTGGGTCCTTAGTTTGCCTTTTGTCTATCACGTTCCCTTCCTTTTCAGTATTGTTATTTACTGTGTCTAAATTCTTTAAAGAAGGGGAGTTCTTCCTAGAAAACTAGTAGCAGGACAGTTGGGGAAAGGCCAGGTCCGTGCCCCCAAGCTCTGCGCCGTGTGCTAACACTGGCACCCAGGACAGAGGGTTTGAGTGACGACAGTGGTCTAGCCTTCCCTGATTGAGTCCTCCATCCCCCACCCACTCCAGGCTGGCAGGGATGGCTGGTGTACCCTCTTCTCGTTCTGTCCTGACATGTCATGCGGTCTTCCCACTCCTGTCCCAAACAAAGGCCGTGGCTCTCCCATCAGTATGCTGTCAGGCAGCATGGCTGGCATCCTTCTTACCCCTGACCTGCTCCACTTTCTCTCCCTTTCACGTGCATTAGTTGACGGTTATCCATTTTCCCTGTTTTTCTCAAAATGGAGTTTTGTTCTTTGTTGTACGTTTTCTTTTGGGGCAGTTTCAGAAAGAAAGGGTCAAAGACATCTTACAGCTATACAGTTTTCTTTTAGGAGAGCAGATTTGTCTAGACTCTTTTTCTGAGTAAAGGAATTGTTTTTCAGGCTTTTCCCTCTGAGCCAGCTGCCCTTCATGTTATCTTTAAGCATGTGTTCTTCACAGGCCAGAGACAGGCCAAGTATTTACAGTAATGATGGCTGTGCTGCCCCTGCCTGGGGTCTGGGGCATCTCTGGCATTCTCCCCTGGGGACACCCAGTCTCCCTGCAGTGATCTCCCTGGATAAGCAGGACTGTTTACTCTTGCTTATCCTGTGGAAGTTGATAACAGTTGAGAATTCTTTACAGTGATGGTCAAGGCAGAGGATTAGATTTAAATTGTTTTGATTTATTTTTAAACCTCTAGAATTTTTGAAATATGTGGCAGTGGTTAGAATATTAACAGAAAATGGATGAATGGAACAATCCTATGTAGTAGCCTACTTGGATTCATCTCCAATATCTAGAAGAAGTTGAGAGGGGAGAGGAAGTGGGGTCTGAATTCCTGAAATCCATGTTTGCCCAGTGTGAGCGGCCTAGCCCGGAGTCGTTGCTCAGCTTCTTTTGGATGATTCTCTGTGGCCAGGCTGAGCTTCCTTGGGAAAGCCCAGGCCAGGTTTTGCCTCCCGAAAAGCAGTGCCTACAGGGAATGTGGACATTCCTTTCCTTCCTCCAAGCACAGACCTGGATGCTTCTCAGCAATACTTCCCAGGTTCCACTTCTCTGTGAAGTAAGGCTGCATCTTCTTAAGACACCTCCACTGTTGCACCATCCCTCTGTCCCGCGAGGCTGGTAGGAAGCTGGCGTCTTAACCAGGCAGCGATTGTACATGGAACCCGTTCCACGTCTCCACCCACACCACGTCCTGAGCATGCCGTATGGAAGCACGTGGATGCGCATCCCAGGGCCTGAGGTCAGAACTTTCAATCCACGTCTCAGATGTTTGGGTTTTCATCCCTACAATGACCATATTATTCACCCTCTAAACCAGGGCACTTCTGGGAAGGTGTAATGAATAATTAAACAGGACTATAAGCATAAATTGGGAATGTCCCAGACAAACCAGTATGATTGGGAATGTCCCAGACAAACCAGTATGATAACCCAGTGCCATCGAGTCAATTCCGACTTATAGCGACCCTACAGGATGGAGTAGAACGCCCGATAGAGTTTCCAAGGAGCACCTGGTGGATTTGAACTGCCGACCCTTTGGTTAGCAGCTGTAGCACTTAACCACTACGCCACCAGGGTTTCCAACCAGTATGATAGCCAACCTAATTATCTCCTGAGTTTCCGTGATAAATGCCAGTATGTCGTGACGTATTGTAACACATCTCTCACTTTCTCTCCAGCATTGCAGTAAAAACTCGACATTATCTTTATTGGCAAGACTAGATACTAGTTTTGTTGAATTATTTAATCCCCAAAGTCTTTGAATTTTATGGGCGCACGCATTCATTTTTACACCAAATACTAACATCCTGGGCATGGTTTTCTGCTACCTTCTAGGAAATGAAGCTCGATTTATTGCCTTAGTTTATTACCTAAGTTTGTTTGTAGGGTTATGGCGCTTTTAAGATGCTAATTCCACCCCATCAATAATAGTTGTGGTATAGCAGCAGCACTACGTTTACTCATTGTTAACTATGTGCCTGCCCCTTGCTAAAAGCCTCACAGGTAATATCTTACTTAATCCTCTCATCAGCCCCATGAGGGGACGGACCATTACGGCACAGTGGTTAAGAGTTTGGCTGCTAATCAAAAGGCCAGCAGTTCGAATCCATCAGCCGCTCTTTGGAAACCCTATGGGGCAGTTCTTCTCTGTCCTGTAGGGTCACTCTGAGTCGGAATCGACTAGGTGGCAGCAGGTTTTTGGTTTCTGCTAATGAGGAAACTAACTCAAAGAGGTAAAAGAATTTGCATGTGTTCACACAGAGCTGGGATGTGCAGAGCCAGGCTGAAAACACAAACAGCCGGACTTCAGCGCCCCTGCTCTCCCTGCTCTCAGCAACATGTTATTCCTAGTTGAGGAGTTTGCTTTATATTCTAAAGCTTGTTAATGTTTCCTTTCATGAGACCTCGCGGAGAAACATAACTTCCAAATTTTTCCTGGTTCAGGGCTCGTTCCTGTCTCTGTGTGCCCACTGTTCCAACTTGGCTTGTTTCCATACAGCTGTTGTTTACAAACTTTTGTGGTAGTTTCCTTTGCTCTACAAAGATATCTGCAGTGGTGATTAGATTCTTGCATTCCTTCAACTGAGCTCCAGTTGCTGAGCAAATACAATGTTAGTGGGGCCAGTGGTATGAGAAAGTTAACTCAAACGTTTTCGAATCATCTGAGTCTTGCTGAATATATGGAATACTGAGTGCCAGGACAATCAATTAGATCGATGCCCTGTTCCCCTTGAGGATCCTGCAAACCTGTACATGATGAGTGCCTCTAGGCTCCAAGGAACCCATAGCTCTGCCCAACACTCACTGGCTTTCCAACGCAGCTCCAGTGATCTTCCACTCATGTGTAGCCAAGGCAGACGGCCATGAAAATAAGTGGTGGCTGGTTTTACTGTTATACTGCTTTTAAGCATTTAAAAATTTGTGGCATGAGGGTACTCTGATGATAATGTCTGTTGTTATTAGGTGCCATCGAGTCGGTTCCGACTCATAGTGACCCTGTGTACAACAGGACAAAACACTGCCCGGTCCTGTGCCATCCTCACAATTGTTGTTATGCTTGAGCCCTTTGTTGCAGCCATCGTGCCAGTCCATCTCGTTGAGGGTCTTCCTCTTTTTTGCTGGCCCTCTACTTTACTAAGCATGATGTCCTTCTCCAGGGATTGATCTCTCCTGATAACATGTCCAAAGTATGTGAGACATAGTCTCACAGTCCTTGTTTCCAAGGAACATTCTGGCTGTACTTCTTCCAAGACAGATTTGTTCGTTCTTTTGGCAGTCCATGGTATGTTCAGTATTCTTCGCCAATACCACAACTGAAAGGCGTCAATTCTTCTTCAGTTTTCTTTATTCATCATCCAGCTTTCCCATGCGTGTGAGGCAATTAAAAACACCATGGCTTGGGTCAGGCGCACCTTAGTCTTCAAGGTGGCATCATTGTCTTTCAACACTTTCAAGAGGTCTTTTGCAGATTTCCCAGTGCAATGTGTCTTTTGATTTCTTGACTGCTGCTTCCATGGCTGTTGATTCTGGATCCAAGTAAAATGAAATCCTTGACAGCTTCAACCTTTTCTCCATTTATCGTGATGTTGCTCATTGGTCCAGTTGTAAGGATTTTTGTTTTCTTTATGTTGAGGTGCAATCTATACTGAAGGCTGTGGTCTTTGACCTTCATTAGCAAGTGCTTCAAGTCTTTTTCACTTTCAGCAGGCAAGGTTGTATCATCTGCATAATGCAGGTTGTTAATGAGGCTTCCTCCAATCCTGATGCCCTGTTCTTTCTTCTTTGTGTAATTGTTATTGATATGCTGGGAGGTCCAGTATTGGTAATTGTTATTGATACACTGGGGGCTTCCTATGCATTATCCTGTTTAATCCTGTTAACAACTCTACGAGATAGGTATTGTTTTTCCCCCATTTTATGGAGAGGAAATTGAGGTCCAGAGAGATCGAGTGACTGGCACAAACCGCCAAGTGTTTGGATAGAAATCCCAGTTGAATAACACCCTGCCCCCGTTCTACACTGGCCTGTGGTGAAGGCGGTACCTCCCTGTTCTTTTCCTGTAGAGTATACAGCACCTTGTGTCAGCGGTTGTTTGAATTATTAGAAAGCGCTTTCATTGAAGAATTCCAGTGTATTTTATTGAGCCATCTGGGTCAACTCCACCTGGATATGGGTAGGGGTTTCCCCAGGGAGCCAGGTTGTTTTTTGTAAACCTTTGAGTCAATTCCAACTCATGGTAACCCCGCGTGTACAGAGACATCCTACTCAATACATGATCTAACAGTTCTGTTACAGTGATTCTGGAAAAGTTGAAGAAATGAGTGTGATGTAAGAAACAATATTCATCTGCTTCTCACATTAGGCCTTAAGGGCACAGGGAAATTTACATACTGTGGCATGCACTGGTTGGGAAACACCCAGAGGAACTGTGTTTAAACACAAGGGCCCTGCGTCCACTGCATAGGGAGAGGACTTTATCAGGACATTTACTCAGGAAATAGAAGTCTGCTGCATAGCAATTCACCATCCACTGCTGTCCAGGGCTCTGAGGCCCATGTCTTGTTGCAGTTCAGGGACCAGTGATCATTCATTGTCTTATGGTTTACTGCAGGAAACGCGGAAGCCAAATCCTCCTCAGAAGCCTTTGCCAGCAGATCCCTTGAGCAGGACGACTCGGCTCACCAGTACCTCTGGGAGGACCCTAGGACAGCCAGAATCCGGGCTCCGCCTGGCTCCTCTCAGGTTGGTATAATTGGGCTGCATGCACCTCTTCCTTGCCCCCTGGACTGTTACAGGGCAGCTGGACCAACCCATGCTTTTCAAATCATGCTACACATGGGAGTCCTTAGCTATGCTCCCCACAACCCCCCTCACAGAGGAGAGTATAAAGCAGGTACAAGGACAGATCTGAAAACAACCAGGAAGCCGTCACGAGCTCACAGCCACTGGTATCACCGCATAGCTCTCAGCGATAGCCCACGTGCACCTAAGAGAGCAAATCACAATGAGGTAGGATTAGGCCATATACCCCAGAGAGCTGTGGCTGTTGATCTGGTCCTGGCCATTCCCCCAAAGAAGCCAGGCAGTGAGTTACCAAATAGTGTGATATTAGGAGGCCAAACACCTACCTCCAAGAACTTCACATAGGCCTAATGGGCTCTGCGCGATCCCTGGGGTCCTAGCAGATTAGGTGGGGTGGGGTCAAGGGGATGATGAGTGAGGCTGCGGAAGCTGGTGGGAGTAGGAGACTTGGTCTAACGGGGAGCTTCCCTAGGTGGTGGTAGTGTTAGTTACCTTCAAGTTGATTCCAACTCATGGCGACCCCATGAGTGCAGCCTAGAACTGCTCCATAGGGTTCAAGGCTGTGACCCTTCAGAAGCAGATCACCTATCTTCCAAGATGCTTCTGGTGGTTGGAACCAGCAGCCTTTCAGCTAGTAATGGAGCATGTGACCATTTATGGCACCCAGGTCTTCCCTATACAAGTGACAAAAGGAAACACCTCTGAAGATTCTCCTCCTGCTGTGGACCACTCCTGCACTTCCCCAGGAGAGCCCAGAAGGCATAGCCTCGAACCCTAACTTATGGAGTTAACCCAGCGGTGTGCTAGAGCCAGCTCACACTGGTTTTCAAAAGCTGTTAAATTTTGCCAGCCAGTTGTTAAACTCAGCCGCTATTAAAGATTAAAGCTTTATAAACTTACATTTATATAAATTATATTAAAGCAAAGGTAAAAAAAAAAAAAAGACTCAAAGCTCAAACCCATCATTTCGTAATGTTTCAACTGCATTTTACTATGATCTGTGCTCCTGAGGTCCTATGTATCTGGATGACAGAAAGACTATAGAATGGTGGCCGCCACATCTCTCTTCTGCATTCAGTGACCCCTCAGCCATGGTGGAGTATCTGTCTATGCCATGGAAATCAGCGCACGGTACAAATCAGCGGGTTCTTAAACATTTACCAGCACACAGATGGGTTAATCCCTCAGCCTTGGCAGGAAGCTTGCCTCATGAGCTCAGAAGAGCCAAAAGGTACTGTGTTGGCAAGGCTCTGGGTTCCATGATTCAGCGTCTCTGAAGGGGAAGGCACACTTAGTGATTTCATTACGGTGCTTGGGAAGAATGTCTGGCCTGTAACAGAGACCGCTGCCTAATAAATCTCACAGATAAAGCAGGTCAGAGGGTCGGGGTACTGGTTTAACTCCCAGCTGCACGGATGCAGGAGGACTGCAGAGCATCCGAATTATTTCGTTGTGGTTTGCATGGTGATCTGGGTGTTCTTTCCTTGTTCTATCTGAAGAAAAAACACTGCTTTACGAGAAGTTGGGGGAGCTCCCTTTCCTTTGCCCCCTGTCCCCGCCTGTGCTAGTCGCTGGCTCCAGCACAGAGCAATTTTGTCCTGTCCTGCCAGGGAGGAGAGGGCTCTGTGCATCCACTCATTGAGGGATTCCGTGTGCCCAGCCCAGCTCCCCGTCCTCTGGAGGGGTGCTGCCCAGTGCAGTGGCGTCCAGATGTGCCGTAAGGGTAAAAACACTAGATTTCAAAGTCTTGGTACCAAAGAAATGTCAATTACCTCATTAATAATTTTTATATTGATTGCATGTCGAAATGATAGTACTTGGGATATATTGGGTTAAATGAGATGTACTTTGAAAATTCATTTCACCTTTTTTTTTTTTTTTTTACTTATCTCTCGTGGCTACTAGAAAATTTTACATATTTGACCCCCACCCACAGCTGCACCATTGTTCTACTGGACAGCTCTGCTTTGAAGCAAATGTGGCATGGAAGGGGGAGCTTCTCCCTGGGCACCTCTAGCCCTGGTGGCAAAATGGTTAAGCACTTGGTTGCTAACCGAAAGCTTGGCGGCTCTAACCCGTCCAGCGGCTCTGCGGGAGAAAGACCTGGTGACCTGCTTCCATAAAGATTGCAGCCTAAAAAACCCTGTGGGGCAGTTCTCCTCCATCACACGGGTCACTGGCTCAGGATCAACTTGACAGTACCGAGCAACAGTAGTGCTCTGTCTGTCATAAACTGTCAACAGCCTTGAGCATGGTCCTGCATGTGACCTGCACCCGAGTCAGGGGACCTGGCTAACTCTGCCAACAGTAGGCTCAGTCTCCAGCCAGTGGAGCCATCCCAGCTACAGCCCTCTTTACTTACAGGCTTTGCTTTAAGGCCCCTAACTGCAATTTTGTTTTCTCCTCTCTTGGTGGTTGACTCAGACCTGCTCCTAAACTTCCACATCAAGTGCCCAGACCTGCCCACGCCACCTACATGAAGTGAGAAGCAAGCCAATCTCTTTCTCCAACAGTGAAGACAGAAGTTTGCACTATCTTTCAACTCCGGTTGGAACTATTTTTTTTGTACCAACTCTTAGGATTTTTAATGTTTAAAACACCATTATTTTAAGGACTTTGAGCTACTGCCGTCGGTGCTGTGCTATGGTGCTCTGTATTCTTGCTCAGGTACTTGTAAATTATTAATTTATGCTGAATGTTTACTGCAGTGCAGTGCGCTGTGGCAGGCATCTTTACACCACCATTGAGTTTTCCATGGAAGGGAGGCTTTGTGCTTTTAATATTTTAGTGAACTTGAAATACCCCACATCATGGGACTCTGGACAGGATGCTTAGTTCCTGAGTCTTTATTGGAAAGCCAATACTAACAGTTCCACAATGACCCATGGCAGGGATTCTGGTACCAGACCCAGCTCGAGGCCCCCCGATGGAACCTTGAGTGATGTTCTGGAACCCACCCCCCCTCCCCCCGCCCATTTCAGGCCAGAGCCTGGGGGCTCCAGTCCCGAGGTGTGCTTGGCTTTCAGGGAGGCCCCTTCATGGCTGGCTGGCAGGCAGGCCCCCAAGGGGCCACACCTTGAAGCTCCAGGCACCAGCAAAGGGTCTGGTTTCTGGCCAGAATACTCTAGAGAACCTGGGTTGCAGACAGGAATTTTAGGGTGTGACCACACCAGGACAGAAACTGGAACAAGGAGGCCAGGCAGGAACACGTTTGGAGAGCAGGCAAGGAAGAGGTTCGTGGTCCTGCTCCAGGTTTTACTCGATGGAAACACCAAGGGCAGCTTTTCCTGGCTTGCCTTAAGAGTGCTGGCCCCAGCACAGTATTTAGACTGGGAAAATGGTGTTGCTACAAGAAAGCTATTGCCGGGTACTGTGACCCTCCACCTCCCCGTACTAGTTGGAGCTCTGCAACCCTCCACCTCCCTGTACTGTTTGGAGCTAAGCAAATTACCACCTCGTCTTCTCAGCTGTAATGCAGGGATCCTGGGTTCAGACAGATTGCTGAGGCTTTCCATGGGGCCATAACTAGTTTCAGATGTGAACCTGTAACCAGATCCAGTCAATCAAGTCAGTAGATAAAAATCTCCTTTGACTGCAGGGTTCAACTTATTAAAAATTAGGCAGAATCCCTATGCTTGCAAAAACTACAGTCAAATGGAATGCTGTATTCACTGGGCTAGCCTGTCTGCTATCCTTACTATTGTGCATTAGACAAGGAACCAGGAGTTATCACTAAGTTCTCTTTGGGGCCTCTTGTGTTCCTAGCTTCGCTACAGGAATCCTTAAAAGATATTTTCAACATAGAATCAGAATCTATTTTTTAAACCCTTGCAGCCTACCTGTTGAGCATCCTGACTGTGATTAAGGAAATCAATTTGCTAATTCTAAGTATTCATGAAGTGCAGGCTTGGGCAGCAGTCCCTCCAACCTTTTACTCTTCAGATGTCTGACTGGGGAGCCATTTTCACAAGGTGATCTTTTAAGAAGCCTGTATCTAATGACATGAAAAATTCAAAAATACTTAAAGAAAAATGCCATTCTGCCTCTCTCTGTCTTCCAGTGGGGTCATGTGTGACTAGGGTAATTGACAATAGTTCCATAATTCACTCTGGGCGTTTTATGATAAAGGCTTCTTTGGGGATCATTTCAACAGCTTTTCTATTCTTTGAAGCAGACAGAAAAATGTATCAAGAATCTTGGTTTTCCTTCCAGAAAACAATACTGCATTTAGCTTCCCCTTCCCCCTCCAGTGTTCCCCACTGTATCTAGGCAACATAGTATTCATGATTATACATAAACTGAGTAAACCCATGCCACAAACACACACAAAAGGGAACCCAGCTCTAATACATTCCAGCTCTTTTACAGTGTGTGCATCTGTTTATTATTAATCTTGTTAAAAAATGTAAAGCCATGTTAAATATCATTGCTGATGAGATACATATAGGATGACTGTAACTGGTATTACATTTGGTAACTGTATTTAAGGCCAAAGCAGATACAATTGAAATGGTTTACAGAATTGTCATGGTACAGTATATATATATATAGGCATTGTCTTTATAGATGCCCAGATCCTTAGATACTATTTCCAGTAAGAGGATGTGAACTTTTTCCCTTAACTGTAGTTCCTATTCTTCTATTTCAGAGACCCGTTTGATATTAAAAAAAAAACCCCAGTGCCCTTGAGGGAGTTAAAGCTGTGATCACGTCATCGGTGGCCACGTAGGGGCTGTGGCTGATGACACATTCCTGTCTCCACAGTACTAATTAACTTTTATCGAGCCATGCAGTGTCTTTCTGGATAAGAATGTATTTAAATCTAATGTTCCCTTATAATACTCATACTAATACTAAAGGAATAATACTTCCAAGATGCAGTATTTATCAAATGAAGCCTATTTAGCAATGACTTTCATTCAGTGGAACTTAGGAAAAGAACCAATGACCAGGTTTGGGGGGGCGGTGCTAGTCCTCTGTTTTATGTCCTCAGAGATGATGGAAGCAAAGATCACAGGGTTATATTCAGTGGCCGTCTGACTACTCCTTCGTATTTTCAAGATTTATGGGCATGAGGAATAGAGGTGACTTGAGTGTTGCGGGGCCACCATTGAGTATTTCAATGTGCCCTAGCCACCCAGGAGACCCTGAGGTTAGTGACTTTCTATGACCCTGCTTTACTGGGAGGTAGATGACTGATTTTCTAGGCATTCCATTTAAAAAGTTTATCTCCTGAAATTTTTTGTAACTGCTTGCTTTCCCAACACATGGAATCGGACGTGTAGCAACCAAGGAAACAATGTATAACATTTTCCATTGTCAGAGCATGGAGGCTAGACTGCCCAGTGAGAGGTCTTTCAGCTCACACATGTGAGATGATGTCACAGAAACCACAAAAGCAACAAACTAAACTACATGAGAATAAATACTCCCGACTCCTCTCTGAGGGAACACTTTTATGCCCTGCCTTAACTTTGTTAGGAATTCTCAGGCTGAGACGCTAGGCCGTTGTTCTCTGGCATCAGTGCAGTCACATCAAGGCCCCCCGAAAGAGAACTGCTCAGACTTGGGTCTGTGTGAAAGATATTCTTGGGAGCCTGTGATCTCCCGTGGTGCTAAGAGACCTGGGGCTGGCTGAGGAGAACCCCTGGGGGCCTCGGCCGCCTCTCAGTGGGTATTTCCCAAGTACTCTGAGCCAGTGGGCCTTGTTGACCAAAAGGGCTGCTACCTGGGCAGCTGGGCCAGAGCTTCCTAATCACTCAGACTTCATGAGACTTATTTCATTTTAACACTTTGGCTGTGCAGGGCTCCCTGGGCACTCTGGAAGCAGGACGCCAGGACCCACTTGGTCTACCTGCCCGCTCCCAGGGCTCCTAGGAGGTCCTTCCTCATTGCTTCCCAAAGGGCCTCAGCCACACACAAGTGACTCTCCCAGAGGCCCTCCACCACAACTTCTGGCCCAGAGGGGTGACTCTCGGGCTGTGAGTTTCACACACTATGAATGGCTGGTCAGGGATATGGTAGGTGCTATGTTTTCTCCGCCCCCACCACAGCTGCCATCCCATGCTGGAAGCCAGCCCTAGGCTGCCCCAGTTCCTCCCAAGGGCACATCAGCAGGCCCATAAGCACAGTTGGACACAGGAAACCAGAGGTTATGACCCTGATTGGCCTTCCCCTATCGCCCAGATCATGGTGACCCAGTGTGGTCACCATGAGTTGGAATTGACAGCAACTAACAACAACATCCAGATACACGTCCAGTTCCCAGGCCAAACCCAATGGTGGTGCTTCTCCCGTCTCTGCCAGACAAAGCCCTGCTCTCAGGGCTCCTCCAGGTCAGCCACAGTGGGGCCTGCCACAGTGTGTGGCCACCCTGGTGGGTTTACGCATGGACACCCCAAGCCCACCTGCAGCAGGGGCACCATGACATGGGGGCCTTGTATTCAGTGGAACCCCTCCCACAGGCATGTCTCCCAGTGACCTCCTTCCTGAGGACTTAAATTAACTCACCTATGATAGCAAAATTCTCTTAACTCGCTCAAAAGTTTCTACCCATATTTGTTTCCTTCAAACCTATTTGAGACCCCTATTAAGAGTGATACAGGCCCAAGCTCCATGACAGATCGTGGAGGTAAAAAAAAAAAAAAAAAAAGTGATACAGGTAACACTCTAAGGAGGGTTTTAAGCCCACTTTGTCTACACCGTAAGGATGTTTCCAGAAGCCATTTGCCTGTATATCAAGGCGCAGTTTCCCTGCCTTTCATAAAGATATTCCTTCCCTTTTGGAACAACAATGGCAGCTACGGTACAGCCATCAAGAACTGGTTTCACATGCACAAGGCCAGGAAAAGAAAGTCTGGGTATGAAACCCTTAGTCAGTGATGGACGGTGGTAGCCAGAAGGTGGAACACACAATTTGATGTGATTCGGCTCCTCCAGGCTGAAGACCCTGTAACCCACCCTGATTGTCCACATTTTCTAAAAACATGTTCTCCCTCGATAACTTTTTTTTTTTGTCCTTAATTTAGCACCTTTTAGGGCCAAACAGGAAGGAGCCCTGGTGACACGATGGTTACGTGCTAGGCTGCTAACCGAAAAGTTTGTGGTTCAAACCCACCAAGGCAATCTGCTGCCATAAAGATTACAGCCTAGAAAACCCTGTGAGGCAATTCTGTGCTGTCCTACAGGCTCACTGTGTCACATAGGCTTAATGTGAATCAGAATTGACGTGATGGCACACAACAACATGAGTTGGAACCGACTTAATGGCACATAACAACAACAGAGCCAAGCAAAAGAATAAATATCATGTGATCGTTTTAGTTTTACAAAGAAGTGAATGACATCTATGTTCATGGCTTATAAACAGGTACTTTAAGTATGACAATGAAAGAATATATATCACATTAGAAAGACAAATCCTCTAAGATTCCAGGGCAGTACACCTGGTGGCACAGGGCTACCAATTCCCTCTTCCCTTCTCTGAGGTTAGCTGGTAGGCTGGAGGGAAGGCTCGTTGCTTGAATGTGTGTGGCAACTATTAAGTATAACTGTTTAAACTTGGCTACAGGCTATTTAGCACAGTACAGATTAAACTTACAGCTACATAAACCAGCACATTAATTTTATAGTGCTTCAACCATTTATAATGCTTTGGTTTGCTTTTTTTTTCCACATACCTTTTTATGTTACAGTCTGTTACTTTTGTACACATTTCTTATATCAGGGTTCTACAGGTAAACGCCACCTGAAAAAGTCATTGTTAAGAATATTATATCCAATAAATGGTATACAACGAGTATAAAGACTTGTCTTATTCATTACTGAGAAGGTTACATAAATGCAAAAAAAAAAAACCTCATGTAAAAAATTATATATTCATCGATATATACATAAAGAAATTTTGGAAGGTACATAAGAACTAAGAGGAATGGGTCAGCTGGGAGGGAAGGAGGTGTGCTGCCAATCCCATATAAACCAGGCAGAGGAGGGGACGAGGAGGGAAGGTACGTCTTTTCAAACACACACACAATAATAAAAAGAAACTGAACAATATGAATGTCTAGTCTACTCAAAAAAAAAAAAACTGATTAATTAAAAAGCTCACCTTATTTACATAAGAGAGAAATTCGGAAAGCAAGCAAGCAGGGATTGAGACATTTACATCAGACAAGATTGAATTAAATAAAGAGAGCTTATCCAGAATGAAAATCTAAGGCTGCTGGGTGTCTATTTACAAGTAAAGCTCAGCATGCAACTTCCTAAGGAAAGAACAGCCGGAAATATCAACAAGAAGAGATGTACAAAATGGCCACAGTGGGTCTTTGATCTTACCACTCTCCACCCCTGATGGAGCATGGAGCCAAGAAATCAGTACACAGAAGACCTCACAGCACAGCTAGGGAGGTAGATGAAATTGGTATACGTCAAACAGGCACTTCATTCCAAGCACCAAGGGTGGGGGAGGATATTGTGCTACAAAATAAACCTCAGATTCCAAATGGTGCAGACAAGTCCTCCAACCATATGCGCTAACACTAGGAAAACAGTCCTGTGCCCTAGAAATGTAATGATTTCTGCGTCAAAGATGAACTGAGGGTTATGTAGGAAATAGCAAATAAAATTTTTTGTTACCACGCTCCGTGGCAATGTTTCCCAAACTTCTTGAAGTATAAGAATCCACCTGGGATGCTTCTTAAAATCCACTGCTCAGGCATCACCCCCTGGAAATTCCAATTTAAAGGGTCTGCAATGGGGCCTCAAAATTTATATTTAACGAGTACTCCAACTGAATCTTTTCATCAGCAACGTTTAGAAAACTTCCCATGGGAATACAACTAAAGCAGTGCTGAGGGGAAAATTCCTAGTCCTAAATACATGCATTAATAAACAAGAAAATAAATGACTTTAATAAACAAAATAAACCTAAGAAAAATGGAACAGATGCATTTGTAGAAATAAAAAGCAGAAATTAATTAATTAGGAAAAAATAGAATAAAACCCTGAGCTGCTGCTTTGGAAAATTAATACAGGAGATAAACCACCATCTAAAAAATAAAAAAAATTTTTTTTTTTTTTAATCTACTTAATATTGATACAACTGCATCAACGATGGACTCAAACATACCAACGATCGTGAAGATGAGGCAGGACTAGGCAATGTTTCGTCATTCTGTTATATGTAAAAGTCGGGGCCAATACAATGGCAACTAACAACAATCTAGTGAAGAGAAAAGAAGGAGCAAATGCTCATAGCACATGAGCATATAGAATCCACCATAATCCAAGGAGATTATTTTAGGAATATAAGGATGATTCAATACCAAGAAATCCTACAATCCCAGTCACCAAATTGATAGAGGGAAATGTCATAATTACCATAGATGTTTCAAAGACATTTGATGAAATTATCTGGCTTAGTTACCTAGTGCTGCTATAACAAAAAATACCACAAGTGGATGGCTCTAAAGGACAGAAATTAATTTTCTCACAGTTCAGGACACTAGAAGTCAGATTCAGGGCATGGCTCTAGAGAGAGGTCTTTTTCAGCTTCCAGTAGCTGCAGCAATCCTTGGCATTCCTGGGTTTGTAGATACACCTGTCCCAGTCATCTGTCTCCTCTTCCCTGTGTTTGTGGCTCAGTCTTTTCTGCTCTTTTTATAACTCAGAAGTGATCAGGTTTAGGACACACTCTACACTGGTTTGACCTCATGAACATTTCCAAACAGGGTCATATTTACAGGCGCAGGGATTAAGACTTCACTGTCTACTTGGAGGGGGAGGAACACAATTCAATCCTTAACAATATCCATTCCTGAGTTTTTCAAAATGTGAATAAACTAAAAAAAAGAAACCATAGGACTTGGAGATGCTAATATTGTTTGTGAAAATCAAATTCACAAATAGCAGGACTTTACGATCGGCCATTTCAGGCTATATTACACTGCAGTAGACCATTCTTCGATCTCAGTGACTTACAACATGAAAGGTCTGTGTCCTACTCACTTATCACATTCATCCTGGATGGCCTTTGGCTCCTCTCTCGGGGACCTGGGCTGATGGAGCAGCCTCCATCAAGCATGGCTGGTCTCTGGCGGAGGGTCGAGTGACATGGGGAGTCAAAACTTCTGCTCTAAAGGGGCAGGTGCCACTCCTACTCACATTTCATTACCCCAGGGCAGTCACATCATGGCTGAGGCTTCAGTCAGGAGAGCGGGAAGCTAGATGCCAACGAGAAGGGAGGTGTCCTCTTCCCGTGAGAGGGCTAGAGAGACAACTTGCAACAGACTGAGAAAGGTAACTGAGGGAAGTGTCAATGGTGATCACAAAAAGGGGAAGGGGAGCTTTGGAAAGTTGTGACGATGCTTTCATTGTATTTGGAGAGATTGTTAAAAATTCAATCCAGCAAGCTTAAAGGAATACGCACATGTTCAAAAGGTAAAACACTAGTGGGGTATCTGAGGACAGGACTCTATATGGCCCACAAATCCAATTTCTACGGTGGATATTCTATAAATTCATGGGATAAAACTGAAGAGGCCCAACATCGATAAAATTGATCTGTGTGCCTGCCTTTTCTCTATATCCTCCCCCTAAAAGCTTTGCCAGCTTCAATTACTTTTCATTGGTCTTTCCCTCACAGATGGTCTTCTCCTGGGCCAGGGTGAACCCGCTTGTCTCTGGAGACACAAAACACATGTGGTCCACTAGTTACTTTCTTTGCTGACTTTTAAGGGTTTTCGCTGAGTTAAAGCCCCACCAAACTTGTATCTTTAAGCTCCCAACCATCAGACGTGGTTTCCGTTCATGGTCAGCATCAAAAACCTTTCTGTGCTAAAGACTAAATGTCCCATACCAATCTTCGTCAAAGGCATCACCGTGCCTGCGGCTGGGTTGTCCACAGTCAGGGTATGAGTATGTGTGAATACTTTCTCAGCATGGTCTGTTCTAAGGCGGCTGACCCTCAGCCAGAAGCTCTGACAGAGCAGAGTAGGAGTCTTCAAATGTGCTTTAATGTGAGGCCAACAGCTAAAGAGAAGACATTTACATGGCCTCCTGGCTTCTAGAGGGAACATCGCTCCAGAAGGGGACACCTGCCTGACTAAGCCGTATGGAAGGCCGTACGCTGGGCAGGGAGGACAAAACTGAAAACGCATGAGGGAAAGAATGTCCACGCAGTCCCGGAGCGGCTCAGAGGCCAGCTTGGGGGGCAGGAGCAGGGAGTAGAAGGCTCATGTTTATGTCTGTGTAGCTCCATAAATATATTATTTCATGTCTAGTTCCAAAAGACATGAGGTTCTACAGGTTCTGTTAGGGTTAGGGTTAGGATTTGGGTTATGGGTACAGTTAGGGGTGAGGGGTAGAGTTAGGGTTAGGATTATGGTTAGGGCTAGCTTTAGTGCTTGGGTTAGCATTAGCTTGTAGGGCTAGGAATAGGGTTAGATTTAGGGTTAGAGTTCCACAGATGCCAGTGACAACACCACAGACACAAACTTAGGTAAAAAGATGTATTTCAAAGTGGGAACAGTTGTATGTTACAATAAAGTCACTGTGAATCTTCAACTAAATAAATAATCAAATGTATAGCCCTTGAAGATGCAGAATTTCACATCTGTAGTTCACCAGGGGTGGTGTGCTTTGTTTTACTTGGATTCCACAGAAACATGGTGCTCTCTGATCAGAGGGTAGAAGACTTCTTCTCCATTTGCTTTTTTTTCTTTTCTTCTAATAAGGAGACTACATTCTAGACAAACAAAACAAACAGGTGAATGTAACTCAAGGTTCTGGTTGTTGGTTCAATTTTTAAAGAACTACAGAATTAGCCTTGAAAGGCAAACATCCTGACCTGTCTGTCAAAAACTCTGGCCATTTCTAGGACACCTTTGCCGAACTGAAAGAGGAAACAACAAATTTTATATATATATATATATATGTGTGTGTGTGTGTATACACACTTTTTCTTCTCCAAGGACAATCTTTATGTAAAGATTGAGTTGCTTACTTCGTTCTTTATACTTGCATCTGCCCCTTTGTCAAGAAGGAGCTGAACTAACGCTTCATGATTATTTAACACGGCCACCTAAAAACAAAAGTGGAAGGTGTGAGTCTGTGATCCCTTACCCAGGCGAGCACAGGCAGCAGGTGTGTCTGCTGGTACGTACAGGGGCCCTGAGTCCACAGGTGCACTGGCCGGGCCACCTGGATTTGCAGGGGCAGGCATGTGTACTGCTAACTCCACAGCGATGACAACCGCAGGAAGCATGGAAATGGAGCCTGCCTTTGTGCACGTAAAATAACACGAGATGCTCAGCCAGGACAGCTCAGAGTGCGGCAAGGTCTTTGCTTGAACAGGTTTGTTTGGATCTCACAATGATGGTCCTGGGGGCTGGGGCTGGGGATCCTCAAAGAAATAATTGGAAAACAGCAACAGAAACACCATAGTTCTCATGCCTTGATTAACAAGCCATGGGGATAACATCTACAACCAGACCCCAGGGCTGTTAAACTCCCGAGAATTGTCTCATGATAGGAAGATCTCTGACCTTGATTCCAAACATAAAACTGGACTGTTTTCTGAGGAAGGGCATACCATCAAAGGGGTCTTCCCATCTTTATCTTTCATGTTCACGTCAGCTCCAGCCTCAATTAAAAGAGAGGCTACTTTCTGGTTTCCAGATACTGCGGAGACGCGCATGAGCGGAGTCCACCCTGAGCCGGTGTCCACGACGTCTACCTGGGAGGCCAGACAAACAGCTGCCCTTAGCTCATGGGTTTTGTAAGTTTTTTCATCATAAACTTATAAAAAGAATCTGCCTGAATTCCCCTGGTTTACATGGCAGTCCTTTCTAGACTTGGTGAGAGTTGGCAGGACTGTGCTAATTTGATTCACATTTATATACAGTGAGACGATGTATTAGAATCCCTTTAGCGAGTGTGGGCCCCCATGGGTTTGTTGTTGGCATCTTCACCTATATTCTTTTCCAATGGAAAAAGGGTAGCATAGAAAAATTCATCAAACATAATCACCTTACTCTTGACTCCGTGTGAACTTGTCCAGTTTTCCCCACCTATATTTAAATACAGTTTATTTTGCTTAGTTTCATGTACCATTGTAAGCAGTTTTAAATCCTTTCTGGAATATGGAGAGACACATACACCCTTATACTTACCATTTCTTACCAGTGTTCAGCAGGAGACCCACAGGTAGAGTAAACACAGAACAACTAGCTCTATGACACAACACAGCCTGCAAAGGTAGCCAGCCTAGTGCCTTCTCGAAAACTCTCTAGTAATAAAAGGGCTGCTTCCCATTGATCTACTCTACATCGAAATCTCTCAGTTTAGTGTTTTAAGAGAAAGATCTTAAAATGAGAAAAAGTAAATGTTGTGTTCTCCAATTCCAAGGAAGACCTTACCAATCCATGAAGAGTGGTACCAACGTGAAAGTGTGCACACACACACACGCACGCTGATTCTGTTGCAGAGAAATTACTCAAAAACTATCTGCGCTTTAGCAAAACATCAGAATGGAGTAGCCAACAAGGAACTGCCGCAGATGCTGGGACACCGCAGGTGGTTTGTATGCATGAGATTATCCCCTGCAACACTGTTAGGGTTTGTAGCTCTTCTGTGTGCAGATAACAGCTAATCTAAAGGCAGCCTGCTCCATTACATGTGAACAATAATAAAATAATCGCTTCATATTACACGGTGCTTTCCATGGTTTGTAACTCACTTTCACACACTTTCTTGATCCTGAGGGATACGCAGAAATAGGAGTCTTTATCTCTAGTTTACAAGTCACTGAATCAAACTCTCAGAGATGTCAAGTGCCTTTCCCGAGCCTACATGGCTTGGTAAGTAGAGGGATGGTTCTCTATTAAAGAAAGTAAGCTACTCTCTGTATAGAATCGTGGTATTTGGGAGAACAGTGGCAATGCCCTGTGAGGCCCCCAAATCCTCCCGTGGCCTTCCGAAGCATCAGGGGAAGCACTTGTCGAGAACAAGGGAAGGCTTGTGTTGGCGTCATCTACCCCCGCTCAGCAGTCAGAGCGAACACACCTGTGCCTATTTTTCTGCTCCCTGCAAACCAGCTCTGGTGCTACGGAGAAAGATGGCATGTGTCCCAAACAAAGTGTGCCTGCCTCTGAAGCCAGGAAGCCTTCGTTCCCAAAATTCCAATATTCAAATATTCACGGCAGAGATCTGCCCTATTCTCAAATATTTTCATCTTTTAGCAAAGGTCAACCTTCATTTTCAACCAGAAACTTTTACTGGGTCCAAGACGTGAGCAGAGGTTATCTTAAACAAGGGAAGCCTAGCTGTCGATACCACAGATGGCAAGCATGGCCAGGCCCCAGCTCTGAGGACCACAGGCTACTCCTTCTGGCCTTTCATGTGTATTTCTAAAATATATATTTTTAAGCACACACACACATAAGAACTGTAATAAAAAGGAATTTTCTTAATGGCTGAGATTTTCCCTTCCAGGGGACACTGTCCTCAGCTCCCAAGGTAGCAGCAACAGCAGCACAGTACACTCTCGAACCAGTGGGACCCACAGCTGAAGCCTTGCTGTCTCCAGTCACACTTCGGACGCAACCTAGAACAAATCTAACACCTTCCAGGAGGCATGACTCTGCTCAGTTTGAGTTTATTTTCTAGGTCATCCACTTAATAATGTCTCAATACTCAACACCACCTGGCAGTCCCAGTTAGGGCAACATTTTGTTTTTCGTTCTTTAGTTCCATGCCTTAACATTTCTACTTAACATCTTCCAAGTCTTGGAATAAAGTTTTCAAAGTTATCAGACCTTACCATAATTGATCTAGTTCTATTTGTTGTTAGGTGCCATCGGGTTGGTTTCCAACTCATAGCAACCCTATTTACTACAGAAAGCAATGCTGCCTGGTCCTGTGCCATCCTCACACAATCATTGCTATGTTTGAGCTCAAGTTCTATTTACCACCTTGAAATAACTTTAAAAGTCCAAACAACTCCACTTCAACTCATTGAGTCAAACTTGTACCTGCTGATAGCAGGAAATCAAAAGCAGAGCAGCAAGCACACCTGCCCCCCAGGTAAAGACTCTAAGGGCTGACATGCTGCATTCCTGATACAGACAGTTTGCTCTGGGAAATGTTGGGCAATGACGATCACCTTTAAGGCCAGGGGTAAAAGATAGTCTAATTTTTGAAGCAACAAGCAGAAGCACTGTAGACCCTAAGGAGCCTTAACATGCTGGTGTCCCTAGCACCTAAGACAGCATCTGGTACATGAGAGAGGCTCACTAAAGCTTTGTTGACCGACAGAATGAAGAGAGAAATAAGTGAATGAGCGAAGAAACAAACAACTAGAGGCAGCATTGGGTCCAGCCTTGGATTCAAGCACTGTTTCTATTTTTCGACATAGTGACAATCTCAGGTCTCAGCATCATGTCAGTTTTAAGGTGATCTTTTCCAAAGCTTCAGAAACCTTTTTGCTGGTAAGTCAAGCATTTCTAAGTTCAACTAATCAACAGCATCTACATAAAAACCAGTTGCCATGAAGTTGATTCCAACTGACAGCAACTCCACGTGTGTCAGAGTAGAACTCTGCTCCGTAGGGTTTTCAGTGGCTGATTTTCCCCAAGTAGGTCGCCAGGACTTTTTTGACCTGCCTCTGAGTGAACTTGATCCTCCAACCTTTCCGTTAGCAGCCGAACACGTTAACCATCTGCACCACCTAGGGATTCCAGGTAACAATGCATCTGCGGTTAAGGAAGCAGACCCCTACCTCACAGCCGTCCTTGATCATCCACTCAATGACACCGCAGTGGCCGCCGTCTGCTGCCCAGTGCAGGGCTGTACAGCCTCCTAGGTCTCTGGTCTCCCAGGAAGCGCCGTGTTTTCGGAGATACTTCACAACATCTAGGTGTCCTGCGTAGCACGCGAGCATGAGACTGCAACACAGGGAAGCAGCAGCAGTGTGCTGTAAGTGCAGAGGTGCAGGGCGATCGGCCCAGTCAGGCAGTCACCAAACACAGGTCCACGTTTTACCCTGTTGTTGTTGTATCTTTGAGTTGATTCTGACTCATAAGCAACACAATAGGACAGAGTAGAACTGCCTCATAGGGTTTCCTAGACTATAATCGTTAAGGAACAGATTGCCAGGTCTTTTCTCCTACGGAGCTGCTAGGGGATTCAAACCACCAACCTTTGGGATAGCAGCCGAGCACTTAACCATTGTGCCACCAGGGTTCCATTTTACTCTACCTGGCTTAAACCGAGGAACCCTACTTTGAGTGGAAAAGTCATAGGAGTTATTCATATAAAATGTCTGTCTGCCCATCAGCTGACAAATTGACAAACAAAATGAGAGATATCCATACAGGGGCATGTTCCTATTCAGTCATAGAAAGGAAAGAAGTACTGACACGTGCTACAACATGGATGAAACCCTGAAAACACTATGTTCCGTGAAGGAAGCCACTCACCAAGATTACATGTTGTATGATTCCACGTATATGAAATGTCTGGAATATGCAAATCTATAGAGAGAGCCCTGGTGGTGCAGTGGTTAAGCGCTCAGCTGCTAACCGAAAGGTTGGTGGTTCGAACTCACTAGCACCTCTGCAGGAGAAAGGCGTGGCAGTCTGCTTCCATAACAATCACAGCCTCGGAAACCGTATGGGGCAGGTCTACTCTATCCTACAGGGTGGCTATGAGTCAGAATCAACCTGATGGCAACAGGTTTGGTTTTGGGTTCTTTTATAGCGACAGAGAGCTGACTGGTGGTTGCCAGGGTCTGGGAGAAGGAGGAGTGTGGAGTGACAGCAGCGGGTATGGGCTTTCTTTCTGGGTAATGGAAACGTCCTGAAATTAGGTGATGATGGTAATGTAGCTCAGTGAACAGATTTAAAAACATTGAATTGTAAGTTTCAAACAGTGGGTTTTATGGCATGTGAATTATATTTCAATAAAAAAAGAACAATGACTGTAAATGAGTATAAAATATTGGACTTTAAAACATCTCTGAGTCCATGATGGTACTCCAACAAAAGAGAAAGGGAAAAAAATACTCATTTGACTCTATTGGAGATAACTATTTAACCAACTCCTTATGCTAATAATTGACAATTAAAAGAAAAAAATTAAACATTTCCTCTGTCTTTGTAGGATGAAATGTAGTTCATCCCCAATTGATAAGGAGAACCCCTTCTTCACAGAAGACTGCTAGCTAATAAATATAGAAGAAATCATGGAATTAGAAAATGACTTCTTTGCAACTCCCAGTTAAACAACTGATTCAAGCAAGCATCATCAGTAGATGCTAAAATCATTGGGTAAAAGGGTAACAGGGAGCCAGATACTCACAAGGTGCTGAATTATCACCCTACAGGTTACTTTCCAGCTTCAGTGGGAAAATGGTATCTTTACAAAGGAGAGACCTGGCTGCCACTGCCCCAACCAAATGGTCTGTCCCAGCATCACTAACTGCGGGACAACCTGCATTCCTGGACACCGGTATGCAGCAGGAAGCACACAGCACCAGTTCCAAAGTGTTCTGCTAAAAAGGTTAACCTACATCTGATCAAGACTTTAGACCTAATTTTAACTTGCTAGGACGTAAGATGATAGAAGAACAAGTTAAATGTCTCTCCCCAACTAGGAAAATACAGAACACAGGATATCCTGTGAGATAATTTGGTCTGCTCCCCTCAAAAAGCCATTGTTAAGAGAAATGAGAAAAAGATACAAGATCCGCCTAGAATAAAAGAGATCGAACAGTCAGATACGACGTGTGAGCATACAGACATACAAATGCTTTCACTCTCTCTTACTATCAGGTTTGAGCAATAAATTCGCCCTCTGGGGCTTTCCGGCTTCCCCTCTGCTCTGGAAAAGCTCAAGGTTGTTACCTGAAAATCTGAACAAACTCACTGGTACTGTACACAGCCGGGGGCCTCGTGGGAGGTAGTTCTCTGATACAGCCGTAATTTCTTCCATGGATACTGGTTATTTTGGATTTTCCACTTTGCTTCTTGGGTCAACCTTGGTGACTTTTTTTCAGAAAAAGTATCATTTTGATCAAATTATCAAATCTCATTATAACAGCCCAATATGAGGCTTTTTTTTTTTTTATGAGGCTATTTTCTTTTCTTTGAATTTCCTCTACAACCACTGTTATGTCCCTTTCGAATATCTAATTTTGTTTTCCTTTTTCCTTAGATTTATGAGAGATTGATGTTTTATTGTTCAGGGCTTTGTTTAAAAAGCAGCTCTCTCACGTCTCAATAATCATTCTCATTTCTTATTAATCAATTTCTACTTTTAATCATTTCCTCCAACTCTTCTCATGTGCTTATGTGCTGGGCCCTGAGCTAGAGAAACAATACACGTAACAGATTCTCTATGAAAATCCTGCTGAATGACGGAGTCAATGAACAAGTGAATAAACTGGCTTTTGTTGTCACCATCTTTCGTTTGGAATGTACTCACCTATAGCACTGTCAGAAGACACTGAATGGGATACTTGGGGTGGAATCGAAAGCCCTCTGGGCACAAGCCTGGTAACACACTTCTGGGACGATTGGCACCTTTAGGCCACAACTTACCTGTCCTTGCCACTTCCATTCTTCAGGTTCACATCTGTGCCGTTGGAAACTAGGATTTTCACAAGCCTGAAGGAAACAAAGGTAACTGTAGCTAGGTAAGTAGCATTGACTAGGAAGCCATGATAATTCAGCGAAGCTGACCAACATGACACTTACGACAAGTCTTTGCTGCGCTTTCTTCTCCCAGAGGCCTGCTGGCTTTAACAAGGCAATAGTAGACCAGAAAACTACCTCCACATACAAACGGGGGAGAGGGGGAGGAAGGGTTCCACCCTGTGCAGAAGTTATTCATTGAAAAACGAACCAGACCGTAAGAAACAAATTGGACTATCAAAATAATTCACTGTCATTTTAATGAGCATTTTTAGTATATTTTCAAATGGCAGCATTTAATGAATACAGTTCCATATTTTTCAAAACGTCTTTTTAGCAATTAAAATATAAAGATGATTGAGAAATGAGATATTAGTATGTATGCTTATCTCTGTGTAGAATAAATAATGAAATGCATCGATGAAAATTATATCTTCGCAATCTATGAGGAAAGTTTGTCTTCCAGAATACCTGCCTCGCCTTTCTCTTTTTTAAAGAAATACAAATTCTGATAACTAGTTTTCCCAGGAGAGATAAAATATATTGAATATAATTGAATGGCTACCTCTCTTCCATGGCCTGTGATTATACAGTGTACATTCTCTCCTTGACGATAAAAAAAGAAGGCTGACTTTGTAAACCACGACATGGTACAGCTTTGGAAAGAGAAAAGAAGCTGGGTTCCTCCACAACCCTTTTGCTCCCCAGCCCAACCCAACTGTTTGAGAGAAGCAAAAAATCCAACCACCCACTCTAAGAGGTAAGAAGAAGAGAGCCATACCTGGTGTATCCTTTCTGGGCAGCGACCATCAAAGCAGTAAAGCCAAACTTATTGGGAACATCAACCTTAACATTGCTTGGACAAAACACAGGGAGAAGAGATTAACATGCCTGTCATGGCTCCCTGTAGGCTTACGGCTAACAGCTCTTGCCGGGCATGGGTGGCTAAAATGGTTCATTTTACCAAAAATTCCTACTTCTTCTGGGCCATTAAGTTTTTGTTGTCTTACACCACTCTGCCTAATATTTTAAAAGATTCAAATGTACAAGAACAGAAGAGCAAACTGCTGTAATTTCACTCAAAATAGTCACTCCCTTCAACTCAAAACCATTACGCCATGCAATAAAACTCCCCGTGAAGAGCACAGCCTCTTTAAACTGCTGAGGACATGGCGTCTTCACCACAGACATGAGCCTGCATTTGTGGAGACCCATGTTTCTCTCTTGAACCCCTTATCGCCTCCTCAGCATAAAGCGACGCCACTCAAAGAAGAAAGCAGAGCTATTAAATGTCAGCCTGCAAGCATTGGCTGTTTGTGGGAACCTTCTCTAGCTTAGATCCTCATTTCACAAATGACTCATCCTTTAAGGCACTCGGAACTACTGATTTAAGGAAAATCTAGATAACGTCCAGTTTTCATTTAGAAGGTGGCTTTACATTAAAACCTATCTGAGGCAAGTGTATTCACCATTTTTCCTCTAGTGTCTAAATAGCCAATTTTGAGATTCCCTTAATTTATCAGAAATTAGATGTAAGCATTTTGGGGTGAGACCTGCCTGAATGCTAAGACTTGATGTAAGCAGAGGTCAGAAATTATTTCTGGGAAGAAAATGTGACACCCAGACTTGTAATATTCCTTTTATAATTTTACTTTAAAAATTATGAAATATAGCATTTACAGGGGCTTTATGACTATCTTCCCTTACTGTGCCAAACTCACAACGGTCACCTCAGATTCACTCTGGAGCCGGTCTCGAAGGCCTGGGGAACGTTAGGCAAACAAAATAAAGCCGCATCATACATTTCTACACACTTCATGGACTTTTATTAAAATAAATAAAAACCTGGTAGAGTTCCCTCACCCTCCTTGAAGGATTCGAACAAGTAAATCTTCATCATTCACGTTGACGGCACGATGGAAATGCTCGCTGCTTATGGGTTCTCCTGAAGAAATTAGACACAATGCAGTCATTCAAAATATAACAAGAGAAGATTCATTCCAGCCGTATTCCTTCTGTGCCCTTGAGTGGATGGTCACATTCACCTCCAAGAAGGCATTCGGCTGTCCTGTAAGCATGCCTTAGGATTCCCACTCAATGCTGCTTTTACCGAAAAAGACCTTGATTGCACATATCAAGAGGAGAACATTTAGTCCGACAGAAAGGTTTGGGAGGAGCCCTCATGGTGCAACGGTTATGCACTCGGCTGCTAACTGAAAGGTCAGTGGTTAGAGCCCACCAGCCACTCTGCAGGAGAAAGGCCTGGCAATTTACTCCCATAAAGATTACAGCCTAGGAAACCCTATAGGGCAGTTCTACTCTGTCCTGTAGGGTCACTATGAGTTGGAATCTACTTAAAGGCACACAACAACAAAGGCCTGAGGCGTTTTCAAGATAAAAAAGTATTGTTTTGTGAATGTAATTTCACTATTTGAAAATAATCCTCTCAGATTTCATAAAATAAGCTGAGTTTAACACTTAATAAATGTCTCTCACAAGCAAGGAAAAACTCAGTCATTGTCACAGTGTACTCCTTTTGTCAAAAAGTCACTTGAAAAACAAAAATTGCTTTAACATTTGAAATCCAAAATTTCAGTTCTTCCCAGGAATATGATTCGTGTTGTCCTTGTCTTTCCTGAGCATGTGGAGGCGTAAGGGGCTCTCCCCCACAGGGAGGTGGAGCATGAGAAAGCTGAGCAGAGCAGAGCCGGGAGTGGGCACCTGAGGAACATTAAAAACACCACGGGAAACTGGCAGAAAGGAGAGCGTCCCCTCGTCCAGGGCGACACGAGCTCCTCATGGACAAGAACGGGACATAAATTCAGAAATGGGCAGAAGGTGAGCACACAGGGGAAAGCGGAAGCTGCCTGTGCTGCACCTCCACAGGATCCTCATGTACCTCACGGCTCCATTTGTTTCACGTCCCTGGACCTTCCGATTGTTTAAATCATTACTATGGGGCTTAAATGAATATTACAAGTGAAGCACTCAGAATGGCACCTGGCATGTCATGTGGTCGAGGTTAATAGGAATAGTGATGGCAGCGGCCATTGTTGTCGTTTGGTACAGCCTCACCATCCCCTTCGTCCCAATCCCTTCCCACACTTAGAATACCTCCTTGGGGAAAGAGTAGTACAAAGGACTGATGGACCACCGCTGCCACAGCCTCCACCTGGCTAAGTCCAGCACAACTAGATGGGGCCTGGCCACCACCACCGACTGCTCTGACAGGGATCACAATAGAGGGTCCTAGACAGAGCTTGAAAAAAATGTAGAACAAAATTCTAACTCACCAAAAAAAAAAAAAAAGACCAGACTTAACTGGCCTGACAGAGACTGGAGTAACACCGAGAATATGGCCCCCGGACACCCTTTTAGCTCAGTAATGAAGTGAGTCCTGAGGTTCACCCTTCAACCAAAATTAGACAGTCCCATAAAAACAAAACAAGACTAAATGGGCACACCAGCCCAGCGGCAAGGACCAAAAGGCAAGAGGAGGCAGGAAAGCTGGTAACTGGGAACTCAAGGTCAAGAAGGGAGAATGTTGACATGTTGTGAGGTTGGTAACCAATGTCACAAAACAATATGTGCATTAACTGTTTAATAAGCAGCTAGTTTGTTCTATAAACCTTCATCTAAAGTACAATAAAATTATTTTTTAACAACAAAAAAAGAATACCTCCTTGGCCCTGATAGGCATTTGTGTTTATAATTCCTTGTCTAAATTATCGCAGAGATCTCATTCATTCATTCATTCATGTTCAACTAATATTGAGTGCTTTATATGCCAAGTCTTATGCTGGACACTGGGGTCCCCACAGAGAATGCGACAGCACTTCCACTGTAATGTCCACTTTCAGCCTATTCATATTCAAATCTGAAAAGGAAACATCCACCTTTCTCAAGCCTGCTCCCCATACTGCCAACCCAGACTGCTTCTGGGGGCTCACCGCATCACTGAGCCTCCCTCTTGTGGTGTGGCCTGCAGAGGTGCACTGGCCATGTCAGCCAAGGGGGACTAAATCTCCCAACTCCTCTCCTGACAGTGGGGAACACTCGGGGGTCAGCTCCTGGCATGGGCACCACCTTCCCCGTTTCCTAAGAGGCTTTCAGCTGTGCACAGAGAACCAGGCAGAGTGCAAACTGGGAAAACAGGGGAGCGGAACAATGAGAGGTGGCTATCAGAACACAGCCGTTAGCTGATATCCTTCCTTTTTTTCTGGTAAAAGATAAACTTGAGCCAAGTTAAGATTGTTTTGAAATAACAATTTTGTCTACTTAAGCCTGCCAATCTCCTAAAATTTTTTAGCCACGTTATACTTCCTCTTTGTCATTCCACACATAATTTCAGACCCAAAGCTTCAAATGAAAGTATCAAGATAAACCGTCCAAGGCCAAGCCCACAGCTGCCCATGGCCTTTCAACAGAGGTCATCCTAGCCTAGTGGTTCTCAACGTGTGGGGACGGGGGAGGGAGAGGGTTTTGACTGCCCCACCCTTGGGAATTTTGGCAATGTCTGGAGACATTTTTGGTTGCCACAATCTGGATGGGGGGTCCTACTGACATCTAGTGGGTCGAGACCAGGGATGCTGCTAAATAAACATCCTACAATGCACAGGACAGCCCCCAAACCAATAATTATTTGGCCCCAAATGTCAACAGGGCTGAAGCTGAGAAACTCTGGCCAATAGTAGTATGGACTTAAAGTGATATTATATGATCCAGCCACACTTTAGGTAAGTGAACTAAACCCACTCAATGTTTCCCTTCCCTCCTGCTCCCCAGAAAGGAGGGAAGATTGGTGGAGTTATAGACATCTCTATTATTCCACCCAACAGCCCCCCACTTCTATGACACTCAAATTTCAATTGCCACCAAAAATGAAAAAGTCATTTGCGTAGAGTCACCTATAAGAACATATGAAACACACCGTATTCCTATTAAATTTTAAAATATGGGGTTCCAAATCAAACTCTGCAAATTAAGCTGTCCCTGGAGAACGACATCATGCTTGGCAAAGTCAAGGGTCAGCAAAAAAGAGGAAGACCCATAACAAGATGGATTGACATAGTGGCTGCAACGATGGGCTCAAGCATAACAACGATTGTGAGGATGGCACAGGACTGGGCAGTGTTTCATTCTGTTATACAGAAGGTCGCTATGAGTCAGTATCGACTCAACGACACCTGCCAACAATGACAGGACTTTATACAGTTCACGGTGTTTTTCAGAGTCTCTTTCAAACCACAAAACTAGATCAGAAAGGTTGAGTAAGTGGTCTGACATCACCCAGCAAGCAGCAGACAGCACCAGAGCTCAAGGCCACACTGCCCTGAAGGCCACACTCCTTCCCTTGGACGTTTTAATTAATGTTGCGGCATCTGACCAATTCACTACAGGATTCCATTTTCATTACATTTTGGCTACAGACGGACATCTTAAATAAATATGATTCCACTGCCCCAAGGTGTTAAGTAAAAGGGGATGGATACCTAGGCAGCTTCAGAAGAGTGCTAACTCCCTGGGATTTTAAGGAAAATTCTAAAATTGCAGCCTGCATTACACCCTGTATCTGCCCTGACCACCTGCATCCCACGCCATCCATTGTACCTGACCAGCAAGCCTCTCGCAGAGGGGCCCTCTCAGCTCGTCCTAACCAGGAAGCTCTGCAGCATGAAAATAGCAGAAAACAAAATAAGTTCATCTCGTGCTGATCAGCTTGAGGACTCCTTGTAGCAAGGACTGGGGCATTTTGCTATCATGATATAATTAAAATAAATGTTTTGCCTATCCCAGCTTCTGCAAGAGGTAATCGATACTTGACTTATTCTGAGAACAAAGGTGATGCCCTCACAGAAGAGGGGAGAGACCAACGTAAACGTCCATCATCCTTTGCTTTCTCCGCACAAGGCAGCAGTGAACATCGTGAAGGGTGGGAAAGCCCTTTCTCGGCATTACCAGGTGAATCCTGCTCACACCACTTCCAGGTAAGAGGCACTGAGGAACACCACCAGAACAAATCAAATCAACTCAGCCCCACAACAGTGTTTACGTGACAGGACAAAGAATGAAAAGGCTCTTTTTGGAGCGTCTGGCTCCCCTTCCTACTTCCACTAGGGATGAAATGCCAGGGTGAGAGAATGGACCACACCCCCCACCTGAGCCCTTCAAGACTGTGGACCCAGCCCAAGGGACTGCCATCGATAAGGGCAACTGAATATACAAAAGGCAGACTCACTGCCTCTGTGCGTTTGGTTTTCTCATATTTACCCTGAGTGCTGCACTTACAAATACTGAATGATCCTGCCTGTTGGGGGGATGCCCACCAATGCTTGTCTGTGCTGGATGGAACCCAGCAGGCCCACGTGAAGGGGCACCTGTGAGCAGAGGGGCAGCATGGTCTTTGGAAAGCCATGGCAGGAGGGTCGCTGAGCTGCAGGTGTGCCGGCAGGTATGACAATGTGGTGACAACACCTTTCTGGGTGGAACTGAAGTCTCTATTAAAAGCCATGAATAAATGATGAGCTCATTGGAGAAGGTATTTGCCAATTAACAAGCAGCAGCTGTTTTTCTTTCTTTTTAAGGGCCCAGCTGATTAAAATTGTGTGCCTCATTTAAGCAAGAATCACATGTACTTTACCTGGAAATTTAAAAAAAAAAAAATTTTTTTTAAACTGAACATCCTTTATTTAAACAAAGTACATGCTTTTGTGACTCATTAAAACACTTTCAAGCTGAATGGAAATTATCACCCCAGAGAAGCATTTTCCCTTTTTGTGCAGAATGTGCACTTTTTTAATTCTTTGTTTAGCGTGATCTGCCTCCTCGAGAGAGGCTGCTTTGGAATCATAAACGTAACAGCGTAAGACAGCGGTAGCCCGCCAGCAGAGCCGAGAGCTTGCCCAGTCCTCACCAACCTCAACTGGGCGTCCTCAACACACAGAGAACTAACTCAGGTTCTGCTGCTCTGCCTTCTCTTCCTTCCCCTCAAAACTCCAGCAGCTAAATCTCTCTCACATGTAAAAGCAAGTGCTTTCCATGCAGTCAGGTTAAGAAGCAAGCCCTCTTTTCGGATCAGTATCACTATCACTCACTGTCCACTTCGAACATCTCCTCTGAAGTAATATTTTCATGGCTAGCTGAGCCGCGCTTAGGAATGTGTAGAGTCACCACTCCCAGCTTCGACTAAACTGTTAGCTAGACTAAGGTCCATTCCCCTAGTTCTCTGTTTTTCAACCAAAGATATTATAAGAAAAAAAAAAAACCCATTGCCATTGAGTTGACTCCAACTCATAGCAACCCGGTAGGACAGAGTAGAACTACCCCATAGGGTTTCCAAGGAGTGGCTGGTGGATTCCAACTGCTGACCTTTTGGTTAGCAGCTAAACGCTTAACCACTATGCCACCAGGGCTTCCGAAGATATTATAGGCTAACTCAAAATCTGAATTATCTTTAATCCACAGCAACATTTCCATGAATGAACACCTAAAAGACATAACTGTAATCCACAGAAAATACATACAATACACGTGTACGTACAAATACACATGCAAGCCAAAGGCTACACTGGATACAATTTTTAAACAATTTTTTACTTGCTAGAGGAAGGTTTCCATTGTGCAACCAAAATGACTTATCTGCATTTGCTGTGGGCGGCCAGGAAGAATATTTCTAAAAATTTGAATCTTTACAACGTTCTAGCTCAAAGATGGCACTGGCTACAATATCTTTAAAATCTTTTGAAATACAGGTCATAGAAAATATTTGCACCCTTAAAAATGAGCTGGGAAAAGAACTGGTCAGAGGCTCTGTGGCCAGCCTCTTCCAGGCACCACCTCCTCCATGTGGGGCTCTTACCCTTCCACGTCGAGTGAAAAAAACAATGCTAGTTCTCCCTCCCTCACAGCATCCGCGGGAATCAGATTTGTGTGTCAAGTCAAGGAGCATGCAGTAAAGTTGTCCAAAGGGGACAAGATCCTGCATAGCCCTCCTCACCCAAGGCCACCCAGGCAGGCAGACTGATTCTCCACTTGGGGGAAGCTGGCCCAGCCACATACCTTTGGCCCATTTCCTAAGACAACTCTACCCTTTTGTACCAAATGGATGTTGTCCAACATGGCAGTCCTGGCACAAAAGCAGCTCTCTTAATTTGTTAAAGCACAATTAGAACCCCTTGCCTTGTGGCAAGTCCTACCCAGTGAACGATATTATCACAGAGTTTAAAAACATCACAGTTTTACTTCCAGTATGGCCGAGTAAAAGACGGTATTTTTATCTCTAAATTGCTCATCGTCTTCATTTATCTTGAAGGGCTTTAGTATACTTACTGGTCGTAGATACTGAGATGACTGGACTGTATTGGTATTCTCCAGAGGGACTGGTGACCTTCAGTCGAAATCGATAGAGCGTCCTTGGCTCCAGACCTTCCACAACATGCTTTGTTGCGTATCCCCTAAACCGAGGAAGACACACAAACTGATAAGACCAGCTGATCTAAGTAATATTCTCTGATCAATTATTAGAAGAACAACTGAAGAAGGTTCTTGAATACTATCTATATCCAGGACATCTCTGACCTCTGCTGTTGACCCACCAGTCTCCCACACTAGGCTGCAAGTCCCAGGGAGCAAGGGACCAAGCCACCCCTGGTACTGCTATCCCTACCCAGCACGTGTCCTCTCCGTTTCCCAGGGCCTAGTCCGGCACGTGACGGGTAGCTGCCACACAATTTTGCACTTTGGACAAATAACTGAGTTAACCCATGACATCTGTCCTCAAATGATAAATTTGCATGTTTGAAAGATAATGCAGGCAGTAAGATAGTAGATATGTGGGTTTCAAGGGGGTCTTAGAGTGAATGGGGAAGGTTCTCTAGTCGATGGCTGCATATCTGCATGCAAAGTACTACTAAAGGGAGAGGAGCTGAAGAAGTGAACACGTGAATGCTGGCAGAACATGAGAACTATGCCACTGGGGAATCTGACAGCGTACATGGGAAACCACTCTAACGTCATGTCCCATGGTTAAGTTCATCTAGGAATGCTGTGGGAAACGGATACTGCATACTTCTGGGACAGAAAACTGATTACAGCCTGGCGATGGAAAGCCACACACCCTCGGGGGAGAGGCGCTGCGTCTAATTGTTGGAGCCCACAGATGGAGCAACGAGCAGCACAGTGAGATGTGCTGTCTGCTCCTCAGGAGACCTGGGACCCAGCAGAGGTGCTAAGATCCCACCCTCTGCTCAGAAGGCAGTCCCAGGGACCTGGCTGTGACTTGGCAGTTCTAGGCTATAAGGTCTCCTGAGGCCCCCAGAGCTGCATTGGTTTCCCAGTTCAGCCAGAAACAGACCTCAGTTTCCCTTTGCTGCCAAAAATCTTGATTGGAAGCTGACTAGACTCCATGTACCCCCTTTCCAATCCTTCATCTAAATTTCTCTCTCCTCATACTGAGAGGCTTGATTTTTTTTTAGGGTTTTTCTGGAGGAGGGGCACTATTTCCAGCTTTCTTTCTTTCCTGCTTCAATACCCAACGCAGTCCTTGTTCTCTCTCTCCAGGACACTCTCCACAGATCCTTGAGGCACTTCCCTAACCCATAGGTAGCGGCTTCCCAGGCAGACAGACGAGAAAGAATGACTCATGCAATACGAGAAAGAATGTTGGGTTCGAAAGACACAGAGCACTCGTGGATCGGCATGGTCTGCTCTAGCAAGAGCCAAGAGTGACCAAGGAGTCTGGTGAACTCTCAGGCCAGGTGAGTCTGGATGTGCGTTCCTGAGAGAGGAGTCCCCAGTAAATCTGAAGACCGAGAAAACCATTTTGAAAACTGAGAAATATTTATAGTCTCATTTCCTTTGTGTTTTTCTCTCTTGTTTATCCAAAATGTAAATTTTCAAGCTGAAATAAATCCTGAATACTCTGTGATGCCTTTTTGATATCACTTGTTACTTCAGGCCCCCAAATCTAAATGACTCCTTGGGTGTGGCTCTAACAGAGAGCGCAGAGAGAGACCGGGTGTGGCCTCCAACAACCCCTTCCCATCCCTGAATGCCGCCATGTGCCTCTTCCCTCAGAGACAGAGCCCACGTCCTCCCCTTGAGCAGGTGGAATGTAGCAGAAGTGACACTGTGTGAGGTCTGGGCCTAGGGCTGAAGGCTCCTGGAAGCTTCTGCCTTTGCTCTCTTAGGAGTGAGCCACCATGTAAAGAAGTTCAACTATCCCACTGGAGAGAGTGGCCACTTGGTAAGAGGCCCTGGAAGAGGAGAGATAGTAAAGAGAGAAAAAGAATACTGGTCAGCCTTAAGCTGACCAGCCACACTAGCCGAGGCATCAGACATAGATATGAGTGAAGCCATTTGGGTCCTCCAGTCCCAATAGAGCTGTCTCAGCCAAACAACACAGTGAGCAGGGACAAGCCATCCCCCTGCCCAAATTTCAGAATCATGAGCAAACACGTGATTGTCTTTGCTGTAAGCCTCTGTGTTTTGGGGTGGTTTGTTATGCAACAACAGATAACTGATGCATCTTGTATAACATAAGCAAAAACTGTAATAAAGGCAATGAAGAAATGATACCAATGGCATAAAAATATATATATAACATTTGAATCAAGAAGCCAAGGAAATAGAGAAGTGTTAGGAATAGATATAAATACATTTACCACAAAAGTAAAAACTCTAGAGCCAACATAAATACTCAGAAAATTGCCAGTGGGTTAAAACAGAACAACACACCCAGAAATACATCAGCCTGGCACCAAGTAGTCTTCCCATGAACCGGTGGATTTTATAGTAACTGAACATGTCCTTGAACCCTTAGATATATGAACCATAGAAACCGAGTCCCCCCAAATTTGCAGCATCTGAAAAGACCTTCAGGAACTCAATGAGAACCAGAATATCCAAGCCTCAAAGGCATTCAGTGCCAGGTGGCAAGGACTTAACAAAGATTTAGACTAAAATAAAACCAAATGTACTTCAATAATATTCAATATTGCTAAACATCCTAAGACCACACTGAAGTAAACAGCAACTTCTTAACTCTTAGAAAGGGAAATAAAAGAACTATTTTAGAAAACATGTTACTGAGCACATTTGTGCATTTCCTCCTACTAGATATAGCTCCATTTTCTAACTAGCTCATTGCTATATCCTCAGTTCTTACAACTGTCCAGCATATTTGCTGATTAAATGAATTGGTCTTGTCATGGGGCTGAAGGCTCTCACAATATCAGTAGAGATGGCTCCATGGAGAATACCAAGACACAGCAGTTCCTGGGACACAACTGCCCACTGGGGTGTTCTTGTTGTTGTTAGGTGCCATCAAGTCTATTTCAACTCACAGTTACCTCGTATCACAGAGCAAAACTGCCTCCATAGGGTTTTCTAGGCTGTACTCTTTACGGTGGCAGATCACCAGGTCTTTTCTCCCATGGAGCCTCTGGGTGATTTGAACTGCCTACCTTTCAGTTAGCAGCTGAACACTTAACCATTGTATCCCCAGGGGTCCTGGTGGATTGGGCTACTTCACGATAATTACAGCACAGACAGGAATGACTAACAAAGGCAATTCAGAAACCTATGGAGAAGCCCAGCTTAGACATGGTGATGTAAAGAAAGAATTTTAGACTTATTTCCACAATAGAGGAAAGTACTCAAAAATGCAAAACACACCCTTATTTTCATTTCATCAATCACCAAATGTTTGATATAAGAACAGATGGAACACAAAACATAAAGTAAATATTGGAATGTCCAAGGACTCCATCAACAGACTTCTATCTGTACTCACTGGCCTAGCATTCCGGTCCAGTGTCACACTGATGACTACAGCATTTGTATCTCCAGCCCAGACCTCTCCCCAGGACCCTTCTTCTCCAACTGCCTCCTTCACACCTCTACGTGGACGTCTGATAGTCCAAATGGACCTTTTACTTTACTTGCAGTCTTCCCATCTCTGTTGCTCTAGTTCCTCAGGCCCATAGCCTTGGTGCCATCAGTGTGGGACTGTGTTAATGTCCACAAGTATTTCCTGTTCCTCCAAGGATTCTATGCCTCGGCCCAGTGAATGCAGACATGGCCATGTGACTCGCTTTGAGCCATAAAGTATATGCAGAAGTGAATGTGTCATTCCAGGTGGGAATTTCAAGAAACAATGCACCATGTTCTCTTCCCCTCTGTTGCATGACTGAAAATGCTCTAGACAGAGGCTGCAGCATCAGCCTGGGCTGTGGAGTGACGACAACATGGAATGGAGCCATAGCCCACCCATGATGGACATTTTGGGTGAGAACAAGCCACCGTTACTGTAAGCCACTGAGATTTCACGACTGATGGTTGATGCAACATAACGTGGCCAATCCTGGCCATTACATATCCCTTGCTCATCCATCCTGTTTCTCTCTCATCCCATATCTGGTCCACAGCAGATTTTTCGAAACTATCTTTAAAATATAACCTGAATTCAACCACTTCTTGCACACTGGTCCATTTTCTCTCACCTAAGTTATTGCAAAAGCCTCCTAATTAGCCCTCCCTACTGCTTTTTTTTTTTTTTACTGCTTACTGCTTGGCTGCCTTGCTCCCCTGCAGCCTAGTCTCAACTCTAAAGCTGGAAGGATGCTCATAAAACCATGCCAGACCGTGCCCCGCTCCTCAGCCCAACAGTCTCCAGTGGCTTTCCCCATCTCTGTCACAGCAAAAGTCAAAGCTCTTGGTAATTCACAAGATCCTAGGGTTACCTCCCATGACCTCTGCTCCTTACTCACCACCACCCCCGCACTGGCCCAATATTCTTGGAACACACCAAACACACTCCTACCTCAAGGTTTTGCACTTGCTATTTCCTCTGCCTGGAATGTTTATCCCCCAGGTATTCCCAAAGCTCTAGCTATCCCTCAGTTGTTCTCAGGGAAGCCTTCCTCACCTCCACCCCAGGCCCCAACTCTTCCTAGGCTTTCTCTCCTTAGTATTTATCATCACTTAACACATTACAGGAGCCCTGGTGGAGTAGTGGTTAAGAGCTCAGGTGTTAACCAAAAGGTATGCAGTACAAATCCACCAGCTGCTTCTTAGAAACCCTATAGAGCAGTTCTACTCTGTCATGTAAGGTCACTAAGAGTCGGAATCGACTCAACAGCAATGGGTTTTGTTGGTTAATATAAGGGGAACTTGAGGCACTTACTGATGATGATCAAAGACTACAGCCATCAGTATGGATTGTAACTTAGCATAAAGAAAACAAAATCCTCACTACTGGACCAATAAGCAACATCATGATTAACGCAGAAAATAGTGAAGTTGTCAAGGATTTTATTTCACTTGGATCCATAATCAATGCCCATGGAAGCAGCAGTCAAGAAATCAAATGATGCATTGCATTGGGCAAATCTGCTGCAAAAGACCTCTTTAAAGTGTTTTAAAAAAAAAAGCAAAGATGTCACTTTAAGTATTAAGATGCACCTGATCCAAGGCATGGTGTTTTCAATCACTTCATATGCATGTGAAAGCCAGATAATGAATAAGAAGACCAAAGAAGAATCAACGCATTTAAACTATGGTATTGGCAAAAAAAAAAAAAAAATTTTTTTTTTTATTGGCAAAGGATATTGAATACACCATGAATATTAAATACACCATGAATACTGAATACACCAGATGAATGAACAGATCTGTCTTGGAAGAAGTACAGCCAGAATACTCCTCAGACGTGAGGATGGCGAGACTTCGTTTCATGTACTTTGGGCATGTTATCAGGAGGGATCAGTCCATGGAAAAGGACATCGTGCTCAGTAGAGGGTCAGTGAAAAAGAGGAAGACCCTCAATGAGACAGCCTGACACAGTGACCGCAACAATGGGCTCATTCATTGGAACGATTGTGAGGATGGAGCAGGACCGGGCAGGGCTTTGTTCTGTTGTGCACAGGCTCCCTGAGTCAGAACTGACAGTAACTAAGTTTTTACTTATTGATCTTATTTATCATCTGTCTCCTTCATCTGGAGGAATTTTTGTTTGTCCAGCGCTGCACCTCCAGCACCCAGGATAGTGTCTGGCACATAGTGCCCAGTGCAAGCCCAGTGCCATCAAGTCGATTCTGACTCACAGTAGGTACTCAATAACACATGCTGAGTGGACGAATGAAATACGTGATAAGGATACCAGCTGCCCCCGGAATTCCGAGAGAGCAGACAACAGACAGGAGGAGAATTTCCCAGTGGAGGCAGAATCTCTCTTGGGCCTGAAGGATGGGCTGGGGGAAAATAGTTCTAAACAGGGAAAACAGCTAAACACACACGCCAAAGAAGTCAACATACATTCAAAAGACAGAAAGCACACCAAAGTGGAGGGTCTGTGCTCAGAAATAAGAGGTAACAAGAGAGGCAGGGTGTGGGAAACTGAAGGTATCAGATGTGAGACCCTAAGGGGCTTGCCCTGCATCCTACGAGCAATGGAGACTCTTTAGAGTCCTTGATCAAAGGAAGAGTAGCTTAGGATGAAGGGCCAGAAGGCAAGAAAAGGACAAAGCCCATCCATTCAATCAACATATATGCTAATGTTGTAACTGGGGATACAGCTATGAACCAAAGATGGTGCTTACATTTTAGCAGGGGGAATGCCACCACATTCTAAGCACAAACACCACGAGCCCGATATTGGGTGGGGCAGCAGAAAGAACAACGTGGGTAGCACAGAAGGATTTGGCAAACGCAGAACTCACAAAGCCGGTGTAACTGTTGGGCTGTGAGAAGCCATGAGGAGCATCACGTCAGAGACAACCCTACGAACTCAAGACTGGCCAGTGGCTCCTATGATCAGAGATGAACAAGTTGGGAGAAGTTCTTAAATCCGCAATCCCAACGTCAAATATTCTAGACAGTCGCTTTTTAAGAAAAAACATTTCCTAGTTTTAATGCAACGTACAGAAAGTGATGCAACAGAGCAAAAGAGGTCAAGAGTAATACGGTCTAATTCTGCCACCTAGTGTCACGGTCTACACTGCATAAAGCTCAGAGCTGCTGGTCTGGGGATGCTGCTGCAGGCTCCACAAGGCAGGGCCATCACCTGCATGCCTGCTCCAGACTCGATGGCACTCAGGACTCTGGGGAAACACACACATCGCACCAGACACATTGGGCTGGAGGCCATCCATGTGGGCTGCATGTTCACTAGGTGAGGCTGTCGTCCCAGCCATGCAGCAAAGGAGAACAGCAACCAGGCAAGAAAGGAGTGCCTATGATAGCCGCCTATCCCCAATATTCGCCAGCATAGCTTGTGGTACCAGGGAAATGGGGGGAAAAAAACAACGTATTTCTCTCCGTAGAAATACTTATCATAACTCATATTCTTTTAGATGGAAACTATCTAACAGAGAATAATGCGTGACATAATTAAAGAATAACATTTTCCAGTAGTCAGGCCAAAAATTATTTTCACATGGTAACTACATTTTGGATAATGCATCTTTTTCGGAGGGGGGGGCACAGAAAATTGTTCTCAGATCTCAGGGATATCACCCAGATCTCAGGGATATCACCCAGATCTCAGGGATATCACCCAGATAACAGCGGAAGCTCCATCTATGCCCTGCCATCAGCACTCTTATCACCATCTGTGTGACGAGAGAAAGTTCTGCATCTTGGCTTCATGGGTGTCCACACCTGGCTGTAATACTGCTCTGCAGTTTTCCCAGGTGCCACCACTGGGGAGATGGGTGGAAAGCACACAGTGTCCCTCTGTAGTATCTCTTACAATTGCGTGTAAATCTACAATTGTCACAAAATAAAGAGATGAAGAAATGTTTGCGTCTCGTGTACAGTATCCCCAAATCACACAGAAAGTCATTTTACAAGTGGCAAAGCTGCCATCACCAAGAAACGCGTCAGGTTCAAATGAAGATGAAGAGAAAAGGGCTTCTTGA
This sequence comes from Elephas maximus indicus, assembly GCF_024166365.1. Taxonomy (NCBI): domain Eukaryota; kingdom Metazoa; phylum Chordata; class Mammalia; order Proboscidea; family Elephantidae; genus Elephas; species Elephas maximus. The sequence continues at coordinate 75,932,663 of NC_064834.1, read as the reverse complement.
TGGCTCCTGTCGCATTCACATATGTATTCACACAACGGGGATTCTGCAGGCCTGCTGTGTGCCAGGTGCCGTGTGGGGGCTGGAGACAGGGTGTTAGGCCAGCAGGAATGGTGGCTGTCTCTCACTGACTTCACAGACCAGTAAACCGGTTGCTGCCACGTCAACTCTGATTCATGGCGGCCCTGACTCGTGGTGACCCAAGTGCGTCAGAGTAGAACTGTGCTGCACGGGGTTTCCAAGGGCTGATATTCCTGAAGTAGACTTCCAGGCCTTTCTTCCGAGGCACCTCTGGATGCACTCGAACCACCAACTTTTTGGTCAGCAGCTGAGCACGTTAACCATTTGCACCACCCAAGGACTCCTATATGCTGGTTGGGAGACAGAAAACGAACAAGCAAACAAGTGAAATGATTCCAGGCCAAGCTCAATGCTATGAAGCCTGGAGAACAAGGTCATGGGACAGAGAATGTCCGGGGTGGAAGGATGGCTACTTTAGATGGCCCCTCTGAGGGGGGCATATGTGATCCGATGACATCTAAATGATGTGAAGGAACCAGCCATATAAAGACAGAGGAAACACCACACATTCTAGGGACAGGCCAGAAAAAAGGCCCTGACGTGGAACTAGCTTGTCCTGGTCAAGGCCGAGACAGGGGCGGCCAGTTTGGCTGGAGATGGCTGACTGAGCGGAGTGTAGAAAAGACGTGAAGTCAGAGAAGTTGACCCGTGTAGACCATGCACAGCCCCACCCACACCTGTGACTAAAACAGCCTGAACACCTAATTTTATCAAACCATCTTTTGATGCTGTCTCTACATTCTGAATTTTAAAAAATACTGCATTTGAATATTTCAGAAGAAGCTCTCAAAGGTATAGGAAGTTTAATTTCAAAATTACTGCTAACGTGTTATTTTCCAAAAATTATAATTCATAAGGAGCATGAATGCAAATGATGCTGACTCATTGTTTAATTTCAGAACAAGCAGTGACTTTTCAGAGACAATAGAAAGCACTCTAGCTAATCGGGGAACTAAAGCAAAGCGGGAAGCAACTCAACATTGCACCTACGTATAAATGATACCATAAGTGTGCATTTTGGGGTCTTCTTCTTCAATTGAAAACCTGAACCACTGCTCCTGAGGTCCTTGTCGTTTCGCTTTCTTCTCCAGATCCCAGTATAATTCAATGCTGTGATGAGTCACTTTGCCCACAACAGGTGGATGAGGCTTTGAGGATGGCGAGATTTCTAAAAAAGAACAATACAGTATTTCAGGGCGCCATTTCCCTAAGGGAGAGAGGCCATCTGAGTGCATTACAGGTGCTTGGTGATCAAACTGTGTTTTCCTACGCCTCAGGCGTCCACATGGTATACCTCCCATTGCTTGAAAAGTTGAAATGGTACACAATTCCGCTGCTATAGGAGCTACCACATATTCTTCAACAAGCAGGTAGTACCCCACCTCTCAATATCATGCTTCACTGGCAGGCCCTTCCAAGAGGCTGGTCAACATATCAAGCTAATTATGTTGCTCTTTGAGCTGATGGGGATCAATCTGCTGCTGCTGGAACTCTTCAGTGAGCCAGCTGGTAAAGATGCTATAAACAAAGCCAATAGACAAATGATGTATCTGGTCCAAATATTTATAACATAGACGACAAAGGGTGGATGTCAATTCTATGTATACAGCTCTACAAACTGATAAGCTTAAGTCAGAAGGCTAATAACAAACCAGGCAAAAGATGAGCAATGCACTGAACAGCAAATACAATGGCCAATGTCATCCCCTAGTAGTGGAGCCCTGGTGGTGTAGTGGTTAAGAACTCGGCTGCTAACAGAAAGGTCAGCAGTTCGAATCCACAAGCTGCTCTTTGGAAACCCTAGGGGGCAGTTCTACTCTGTCCTACAGGGTGGGTAACTATGAGTCAGGACCAACTCGATGGCAACAGGTTTGGTTTGAGTGTAGTCACAGACTGACAACAACGGGGCATAACTTCATATCCAGTCAGATTACAGCACAGGGAGAGATAGTCTCAAACGTTTGTGGTGGAAAAATGTGAATTACAGTCTCAAGGAAGCAACATGGAGCATCTATTAAAATTAAAAGTACAAACGGGAACAACCAAAAGGAAAATAATGAGAACACTCACGCATTGTGAAGAATGTAACCAATGTCACTGAACAACTTGCATAGAAATTGTTGAATGGGGACCTAAACTGCTGTGTAAATTTTCACCAAAAACAATAAAAAAAAAAATTTTTTTTAATTAAAAATGCATATGCCCTTCTTTTCAGCCATCCTACCCCTGGGAATCTCTCCCATAGAAATCAGAGCACCATACAGTGACACACACGAGGACACCAGGTACGAGCGTTTTCATCAGTAAGGAGACGGCCAACTACATCACGCTACAGCCATACACAGAGTATTATGCAGCCCTTTCAAAAATGAACTAACCTCATACTAGATGTTTGGAAGGATTCCCATAAAGATGTGAGTTTTGTTCTTCTGCCAGACTTTAAGTTCCTTGAGCTCTGGGTCCATGTTGGTGACTTTTCACCCTCAAAAATATCACTAAGTTACCACGTTGGTTATTCAGAAAGAAAAGGTCTTGCGCTTCCCTAGAGCCAAAGCCCCCATATCCCCAGTAGCTGACCCACAGTTCTCAGCAGATCCCAGACCCTGCTACAGTGTTGCCCCCAGAGAGGAAGGCAGAGCTGCCCCGGTCTTGCCAGCCCCAGTCTGGACCGTAGGAGAAGAGAGAACCCAACCCCTAATTTCCTTTATGTTGGGGTCACAGAGATACACTAGGCAGTAGCCTCAGAGCTAATTTTCCCCCCTTATTTTCCTAATTTTTATAGAAAATGTGTCATGATAGAATTAGACAAATTCTGGGTTTGAAACTCAAACTTTGAAACAGAGCCAAGAATACTCCAGAGCATTCTTGTGATCGTTAAATAACGCATATAAAGTATCTAAATAAATGATGGTATATGTCATACCAAGGAATCCCATACAGCAGCTAACATAACTAGATTCGCAGGCGTCGACAGATAAATCTCAAAACTGAGTTACACAGGGTACAAATGAATATAATACATTATTACACCATTAATGTAAATTTTAGAACAAGCCATACCACATCACATAGTATTTATACATACACAGAGATGCGGTAAAAGTTAGAAATACCACAGGAAGAATACACACCACCAGGATGCTGTTATCGCGGTATGGTCAGGGATGAGACTGAGACCCAAGGGCATGGGGTGAGCGCCTTACCACGATATTTATGAGGCTTTATTTTAAAAAATAAAGAGGGAGAAAGAGTACTAAAAGCCAGAAAAACAGGGAGAGAAAGAAACGGAAAGGAAGAAAAAGAACTGAATACACAGGGCAAAATGCTAACATCCGAAACCTATAGAGTACATCTGGATGTACAACTTTTATGTGCTGGCGCAGTGGTTAAGTGACACAACTGCTAGCCAAAAGGTCGGCATTTCGAATCCACCAGCCATTCCTTGAAAATTCTATGGGGCAGTTCTAGTCTGTCCTACAGGGTCGCTATGGGTCAGAATCAACTCCAAGGCAAGAGTTTTTTTTTTTTTTCCTAATAATTCATTTTTTAAATAACAATAAAAAATAAATGCTAGCTATTACTCTTACAGGGCTGTGGCTTTCTTACAGAAGTCTATGTGGGAGGGGAGCAATGAGGACCTACTTGTGCCAGGCACTGGCTTGCAGCATGAGTCAGCAGATCTGGCTGGTGACCGGGATGATGACTCACACACTCACATCGTGACAGCATTGTTGAACAACTTTTTTTTCAAAGCCCTCTAAAAAAGACCAGGATTGGCAGGCTGTTATAGATTACCCCTAACATAACCAGAAGCCAGGCAATAATTCTTCTCCAAAGATTACCTGGCGAGAATCACACTCCACATCAGGACAGGTAAGAAAGTCTAAGTTCACGTCAGATTTCAGAAGGGACAAACGAAAAGGCTAGCCCTGGATTTACATGAGGATTAAAAAGCTAACTTTCCCAGATACACATGAGTTACTCATGCCTTGCTCTTTACTAAGGAGCCCTGGTGGCACAGTGGTTAAGCCCTTGGCTGCTCACCAAAAGTTTGGCCATTCGAACCTATCAGCTGGAGGTTTCTCCGCAGGAGGAAGATGTGGCAGTCTGCTTCGGTAAAGGTTACTGCCTTGGAAACCCTGTGGGGAAGTTCTACTCCATCCTTTAGGGTCGCTATGAGTCAGGATTGACTCAAAAGCAATGGGTTTGTTGGGTTTGCTTTGGTTTTGCTTTGGTTTTGCTTGTTGCTAGTCATTGACCCCAGCGAAAAAGAAAAGACCTTCCACCAGTGAGCTTGGCACAGCCATAAAGGGTCCACTATCACCAGGGTTCACCATGACCAGACCTGGCACCTGCCCACTTCCAGCTGCCAGCTTAGACCCTAGGAGGAACCTTCCCTGCTATCTGTCACCCCTGCAGCTCTGGTACGGAGCCTGGGAAAGGTCTGGTGTTCGGAAGACTGGTTTATTGCTACTCACTCTTTTTCAGCAGTGATCCAAATTCAACCCCACCCTTGGCCTCTCCATGATGTAGCACGTGGGCTGAGTGAAGGCGTGTTCGTGCGGACACTTGGGAACAGCAGACTGGCTGTTACTAAGGCACCGCTGAGCTCCCGCAGCAACACCGATGGTGCGCACACTGGCCATCAGTGATGTTCCATGTCTTCTGTCCTGAGAGATGACACTTATCCAAACGCAAACCCCTGCCAGTCCAGAACACATTCGTGCCACACAGGATTGGAATGGTCAGAGCATGAACAACTGTACACTCCAGGGAGGAGCTGCCAGGTACACTGTAGACCTTCTAGGGTGCTAAATATATATGTACAGTAGTAGATGAGACCAATTTTTTGGTTTCTTTGTTTTTGGCCAACAACACGGGGTTGCCATGAATCAGAACCCACTCAACAGCAATGAGTTTGGTTTTAGTCTAGAGCAATGTGGTAGCAACAGTTAACGTGCTTGGCTACTAAGGAAAGGCTAGAGTTTCAAAAATCCACCCAAAGGCACCTTGGAAGAAAGGCCTGGTAATCTACTTCCCAGAAACTCAAAGCCATTGAAAATCCTACACAGCACAGTTCTATTCTGACAAACCTGGGGTCGCCATGAGTCAGAATTAATGTAACAGCAGCTTTTTTTTTTTAAAGAACAACATGACCGGTATGTTTTGATCCTTAAAAACACCACACCTGCATATATTGTTCATTAGTAAAGTCTGGGGGATTTGTCATGACCTGTAAATGCACGTAGGGTGCTGGTTCAGGCGGACCTCTCATCAACAGTCACACTAATGACACAGGAACATTGCCAGCTCAGCTATCTCCTTTTCTGTTAAGCTGGAAACTCTCACAGTTTCTGCTAACTCCAGGAAAATTCTGGAAGTCTGGAATTCAAGAAAGGATTGGGATAATGATATTACTAAGAAGGCTATTTTCAAAATCAAATGAGCAAAAAAATAAGGCATTTGGTGACAAAGCAATACAGCCAACAAGAAACACAAAATACCTGGGATTTCCTGCAGAGGCTTTAACGGCCTCTCAGATCAGTGGGCTCCATCTTCCTCAGAGGCCGAGACAGCACCTTCGCAAGCTGGTCACCAGCCAAAGTGGAAGTACCACCGTGACAAGGAGCAGAGGGCTGTGTGGGCTGTGGGCCTCAATGAGAGCTGGCAACGGCACGTCCTCTCTACCGGGAGAAGATCAGCTACTGCAACGCTTTGTGCCGGACACTTTCCCTTTACTCATCTAACCTTCCCCATGGATCTATAAGGGGTAAGGATTTTTACTATGCCCACTGTAGAGATGAACACTCTGAGGCACGGAGAGGTTAAGCAACTTGCTCAAGGTCACACAGCATAAGAAGGATTAGAATGTACCATGTACCTCTTAGGAGGGGTTGTTGTTACTGGGTGCTGTCAATTTTGACTCACAGCAACCTAATGTGACAGGGTAGAACTGCCCCATGGAGTTTTCTAGGCTATAATCTTTATGGAGGCAGATCACCAGGTCTTTTCTCCCCCAGAGCCATTGGTGGGTTCAAATCACCAGTCTTTCAGTTAGGAGCAGAGCACTTAACATTGTACCATCAGGCCCCTTAGGAGTTGGTATATAAAATGTAGGCATTGTGTGAAAAAGCTAGTGTTTATTAGTTAGTTCTCCATATCTCCTCAGACCATTCATATTAAATCAGATTTAACCTGTGAACTGGCTTGAAACCCAAGGAGATTTTAAAACGAAGAAAACTTGACCAAAGAAAAAGGGAGACAACAAATGCCAAGTAGCTGTCTGAATGAAATGTAGGGATGCCATAAACATGAAGAAAAAGTGAGGAACAACTCCCTCAGGGAGTGATCTCCCAGAATAGTCCACGACAAGTAAGACGGGCCAAAAGGACCACAGCAATCACAAGCCATGGCCTGGCGGGCAGAGAGGTGTGGCTGCTGTTCCCCTTCAGCCTCCGTGAGGGTGGGAGGAGGCCAGCCCTGAGCTGCTCTCTGTCCAGCACAGAATGTGGAGGAGGAAAGGAGTTCCATCGATAGGTGAGGAAGAGGTTCTAGAATGTGGGTAACATGATTCTTGAGATAACTCACAGATAAATCTAAAAAGGAACACACGTCGTTTTGGGAAAGAAGTCTAAAGTGAGTTTCCTACCAAGAGATGAGCCACTTCCTTTCTTTTTAATTTTATTATTCTCAAGTTCTACAGGTGGAACTAAATTGCACAGAGGTGATAAGTGCACTTGTGACTGTAACCTGATGTGCTCGTCCCTAGAAATGAGTTGACTGGCTGAGTGGCCTGTAAGACATCTTCCCTACGTGACTGAATTCAATGTTTTGAAAAACCCTTAAGTTGACCTTTGTGCTACTTATTTATTTAACCGGGATGTTTATATCCATGTTTGTATTTATATCAGGGGAATTTTCATAAGTTTTATACCAGTTTTTATAAAATGTTTACAGCACACTCAACGAATAAACTTTTACAGACACAATTTAGGTACCACCTTTTATACAGATATTTTAGAACTCTCTTTTTTCCTGTTGACAAGTATCAGATCTTTTAAAAGGTGTTTTTGCTTTCTTGTTTTAAGTCTGATAACAAGTGTCCAAATTTAACAAACACGTAATTTCACACCACAATGTCAGGCTTCAAATTTATTTTATCTTGCATAATCACCACCCATGTGTCAGTGGAGGCTTGCGTGTTGCTGTGATGCTGAACAGGTTTCAGCGGAGCGTCCAGGCTAAGACAAACTAGGAAGAAAGGTCTGGTGATCTACTTCCAAAAATTAGCCAGTGAAAACCCTGTGGATCACAACCATCTGATCCACAACCGATCGTGGAGGCGAGAGGACCAGGCAGGGTTTCGCTCTGTTGTGCAAGGGGTCACCACGAGTCAAGGGCAAACTCAACAGAAGCTAACAACAACTAAAAAAACAACAGCCAAGAAAAAACAAAACAATCAAAACATCTTACTTTCCATCTTGTGTGATTCCTTTAAACACTTGGTAGGACCTTTGCATCATGGCAAATTTTTCTTTCCATCATGGCAAACTTTTCTCATCTTAAAAGTTTCCCAAGAAGCAGTCATGGCCCCCAGACCCTCTGTTGGCCCAGGACAGGAACCATTCCTGAAGCCAACTCTTTGGACAGGGATTAGACTGGACAATGGGATGGAGAGGGATGCTCGTGAGGAGTGAGCTTCTTGGATCAGGTGGATGCTTGAGACTGTTGGCATCTCCTGCCTGGAGGGGAGAGGGTAGAGGGGGGTAGAAGCTGGTGAAATGGACAGGAAAAAAGAGAATGGAGGGAGGGAGTGGGCTGTCTCATTAGGTGGAGAGCAATTGGGAATATGTAGGAAGTTGTATATAAGTTTTTGTGTGAGATACTGACTTGATTTGTAAACTTGCACTTAAAGCACAATTTAAAAAAAAAGTTTCCCAAGAAATGAAGCAGGAATAACAACAACAAAGTTACAAGGACTACCTCCAAAGGACAATTGAAGAGAAGGTACACATGTGCTGTGCACTATAAAACTAAGAAATTTCTTACGCAAATCTGACAAAGACCAGCCGGTACTGGTACAACAGACACATAGACCAATGGAACCAAATTGAGAACCCAAAAGTAAATCTATTCACCTATGGACACCTGATCTTTGACAAAGGGTCAAAGTCCATTAAATGGGGAAGAGAAAGTCTCTTTAACAAATGGTGCTGGCAAAACTGGATATCCATTTGCAGAAAAAATGAAACAAGATCCATACCTCACACCATACACAAAACACTCAAGATGGATCAAAGCTCTAAATGTAAAACTGGAAGCTATAAAGATCATGGAAGAAAAAATAGGGACAATACTACGGGCCCTATACAGCATAAATAAAATGCCAGACAATTAAAAACGCACAAATAACAGAAGATAAACTAGATAACTAAGGATTCTCATAAAAATTAAACATTTATGCTCATCAAAAGACTTCACCAAAAGAGTAAAAAAGAGAACCTACAGACTGGGAAAAAAATTTTGGCTATGACATATCATAATACAAGTGGCTAATCTCTAAAATTTATAGAAAACTTCGACATCTCAACAACAAAAAGACAAACAATTCAATCAAAAAATGGGCAAAGGTCATGAACAGACACTTCACCAAAGAAGATATTCAGGCAGCTAATAACACATAAAGAGATGCTCACGATCATTAGCCATTAGAAAGATGCAAATCAAAACTAAAATGAGGTAACATCTCATCCCAACAATAGTGGCACTGATCAAAAAACAGAACAACAAATGTTGGTGAGGTTGTGGGGAGACTAGAACTCTTATACACTGCTGATATAACCACTATGGAAAACAGTAAGGTGCTTCCTTAAAAAGCTAGAAACAGAAATTACCATATGATTCAGCAAATCCCACTCCTTGGTATATGTCCTAGAGAAATAATAGCCATAACAAGGATAGACATATGCACAACCACGTTCATTAAAGCATTATTCACAACAGCAAAAAATGGGAACCTAAGTGCCCATTATTGAATAAATGCATAAACAAACTGCGGTACAAACACACAATGGAACGCTACATAACAACGAAGACTAAAAACGGATCTGTGAAACATCTCACAGCATGGATGAATCTGGAGGACATTATGCCAAGTGAAATAAGTCAATCACAAAAGGACAAATATTGTATGAGGCCACTATAATGAAAGTTACACACAGAAAGAAACATTCTTTGATGGTTACCAGGGATGGAAGGCGGAGGGAGGAGAATCACTAACTAGATAGTGAAAAAAAAAAAGGCAAGTATTAATTCTGGTGAAGGGAAAGGCAACACACAATATGGGGGAAGTCAGCACAACACGACCAAGGCAAAATAAGACAGTGAGAGATACGTAAGAATAAAGGGCAACTACAGTAGGTGCTGTAAGGCGTATCATCCTGCAACAACAGTCCTAACAAACAGCATTTCGTGAGTAGATACATAGGCTAATACATATGGATAAATAGGTGGAAGAGGCGTTACAGGTGTACACCACATACGTACGTAGGTATGGCTGTGGATATTTCTACAGACATATTTGTAAATGGTGAATGTATACTCATATATATAATAGAGCACATAGGGGGCACAGTTAGAGAAACTACTTGGACATTGAGACTGAACTAATGAACTTGAAGGCTAAGGACCATAGTCTCAGAGGACGTCTAAGTCAATTGGCAAAATACAGTTTATAAAGGTTGTTCTACATCCTACCCTGGTGAGTAGTGTCTAGGGTCTTAAAAGCTTGCAGAGCAGCCATCTAAGAGGCAATTGTTAGTCTCTTCTTACCTGGAGCAAAGAAGAACAAAGAAAACCAAAGACTCACAGAAGCAATTAGTCCAAAGGACTAAATGCCCACATGAACCACAGCCTCCTCTAACCTGAGACCAGAAGAGCCAGATGGTACCCAGCTACCACTACCAACCACTCTGACCAGGATCACAATACAAGGACTCAGTTAGAGTGGTAAAAAATGAAGAACGAAATTCAAATTAAAGGAAAAAAAAAAAAAAAAGACTTACTGGACTGAAAGAGGCTGGAAGAACCCCCAAGACTATTGCCCTAAGACAACCTTCTAACTTGAAACTGAAGCCACACCTGGAGGCCACCTTTCAGCCAAATGACAGACAGGGCTATAAAATAAACAATAACACCTGTGATGAATGTGCTCCTTAGAACAATCAACTATATGAAACCAGAAGACAGGGAGGAATGGAAACAGGGAACTCAGGATGGAAATGGGGAGAGTGCTGACACATTGCGGGCATTACAACCAATATCACAAAATAATTAGTGTTGAAGAATCATTGATTGGAAAACTAATTTGCTGTGTAAACTTTCACCTAAAGCACCATCAAATGTTCAAAAAAAAAACAATTTTACACTGCTGTTGTCATCTGGCAAGCAATAAGTCTCATGAATATGAAAGAATGGAAGGCACCACATACGATCACCATTCAGTCTATGTGGTTACTCAGAAATCTACATTAAAAAGCTATTCCTTTAGGTATGACATTTCTGATCAGCACCTGATCTCTAAAATCTACACAATACTGCAAAAAGACAAATAACCCAATTAAAAAATGGGCAAAAGATATGAATAGACACTTCACTAAAGAAGACATTCAGGTAGCTAACAGATATATGAGGAAACGTTCTTGATCATTACCCATTAGAGAAATGCTGATCAAAACTACAATGAGATTTCATCTCACTCCAACAAGGCTGGCATTAATCCAAAAAACACAAAATAGTAAATGTTGGAGAGGCTGTGGAGACATTGGGACACTTATACACTGCTGGTGGGAATGTAAAATGGTACAACCACTTTGGAAATCGATTTGGCGCTTCCTTAAAAAGCTAGAAATAGAACTACCATACGATCCAGCAATCCCACGCCTTGGAATAGATCCTAGAGAAATAAGAGCCTTCACACGAACAGATATATGCACACCCATGTTTATTGCAGCACTGTTTACAACAGCAAAAACATGGAAGCAACTAAGGTGCCCATCAACGGATAAATGGATAAATAAATTATGGTATATTCACACAATGGAATACTACGTATTGATAAAGAACAGCAAGCAATCTGTGAAACATTTCATAACATGGAGGAATCTGGAAGGCATTATGCTGAGTGAAATTAGTCAGCTGCAAAAGGACAAATATTGTATAAGATCACTATTATAAGAACTTGAGAAATAGTTTAAACTGAGAAGAAAACATTCTTTTGTGGTTACGGGGCGGGGGGAGTATGGGAGAGGGGCATTCACTAATTAGATAATAGATAAGAACTACTTTAGGTGAAGGGATAGACAGCACAACACAGGGGAGGTCAGCACAATTGGACTAAACCAAAAGCAAGGAAGTTTCCTGAATAAACTGAATGCTTTGAAGGCCAGTGTAGCAGGGGCAGGGGTCTGGGGACCATGGTTTCAGGGGACATCTAAGTCAGTTGGCATAATAAAATCTATTAACAAAACATTCTGCATTCCACTTTGAAGAGTGGGGTCTGGGGTCTTAAACGCTAGCAAGCAACCATCTAAGATGCATCAATTGGTCTCAACCCACCTGGATCAAAAGAGAATGAAGAATACCAAGGACACAAGGTGATTACGAGCCCAAGAGACAGAAAGGGCCACATGAACCAGAGACTGCATCATCCTGAGACCAGAAGAACTAGATGGTGCCCGGCTACTGCCCTGACAGGGAACACAACAGAGAACCCCTGAGGGAGCAGGAGAGCAGTGAGATGCAGACCCCAAATTCTCATAAGACCAGACTTAACAGTCTGACTGAGACTAGAAGGACCCCAGTGATCTTGGTCCCCAGACCTTCTGTTGGCCCAGGACAGGAACCATTCCCGAAGCCAACTCTTCAGACATGGATTGGACTGGACAATGGGTTGGAGAGGGGTGCTGGTGAGGAGTGAGCTTCTTGGATCAGATGAATGCTTGAGACTATGTTGGCATCTCCTGCCTGGAAGGGAGATGAGAGGGTGGAGGGGGCTAGAAGCTGGTGAAATGGACATGAAAAGAGAGAGTGGAGGGAGAGAGCAGACTGTCTCATTGGGGGAGAGTAATTGGGAGTGTGTAGCAAGGTGTAGAGTCGGAATCAACTCGACGGCAGTGGGTTCAGTGGGTTTTTAGCAAGGTGTATATGGGTTTTTGTGTGAGAGACTGACTTGATTTGTAAGCTTTCACTTAAAGCACAATAAAAATTATTTTAAAAATCAAAGAAAAAAAAAGCTATTCCTTACCACGTAGAGATTTAAACACGGAATACTATAAAGTTTAAGCAAACTGCCTTAGCATCCTAAATTTCTTTTTAAATGTATTATAATAGTACAATGCAACAGAAATATGCCAACCCCCTAGAAGGAGACTCAACATAAGGGAAGAATGACTCAGTATCCTAATGAGAAGCAGCTGACCATATTTTAAAAGCTACAGAAGAGAACTGAGGGTCATACTCTGTCTTAGAATTAGCCATTATCATCAGTACCACGAAGAGAGGGAAATGATGAAGACAGGGGCAAATACGAGTATACCCATCAGATAAACACAGAGCACCATAAAGCACAATTATATTTTCTCTATCCTTCCAAATTTTACCGAGGTCAAACTTCATTGACAAGGGACATCTGTGGCCTGGCTTCCAGTGGCAGATGGTCCATAATGAAGATGGCAGCACGCGGAGGGGATACTATACAAGGGAAGTGGTGGCAGCACCTCAGAGCGATTTCTCATAGCTTGGCCATGTGTTTACAGCGACCGTAAATCCAACGCATATTCCAAATCAACATGCCGTGGAGATCATAACCATTCCTAACAGCTTAGATTTTGGAAGGATCAAAAAACATGCTTGCCCATGAATATATATGGAAGAAGGAATTCGTAAACCAAGTATCACAATATCTGCATAGCGGTGATGCTTTCTTTTTCACTTAAAAATACAACTGAAGTAAGTTTAATCTCATAAAATTGTATTGCTGTTACAAAATAGAATCTTAAAAACCCTAATAGATGAAAGGACCAGGGACAGAAGTAGATACTTTAAAAATAAAGAAAATGATATCAACAACCAGTAAATAAGATTAATAAATATGTTAAAATAACTGTGAGGTACCATTTCGTTTATAAGTTTGGAGCAAAAACGTGTATTGATAATACCCCATGCTGTTTAAGACTGTGATAAACTGGTTTACTTATGGATTTCAGGTAGCACACACTTTTTTCTAAAGCAATTTGGCCATATTTCACAATGACTGTAAAATATTCCACCTGGTGACCACACTCCTAGAAATGCATTCAAAGAAACTAATTAAGAAATCGAAAAGTAAATTGAAAAGCTAAAATATATTTGTATTGTATAAACTTTTATTTTCATTGTAAAAGACTTTTCTAACACATAGACAAACAGAAAGAATAGTAGAGTGAATCCCCCAGTACCCATCACCAGCTTCATCAATTATCAACATGATCATAAAAAAAAAAAATTTTTTTTTAATTTTTTTTTTTTTTTAGCCAATCTTAATTCATCTACCATTCCATCCATCCCACCCCTCTACCTAAGCTGGATTATTTAGTAGGTAAATTTTAATGACTATACTTTGTATCAGACAGTGTTCTCAACTCTTGACATATATTATGTCATTTAACTATATCATTTAATTTTCATAACAGCTTTCTGAAGTGCTAGAATTTCCCACATTTTACAGATGAAACTGTAGACACATGGAGGTGATGTAATTTACCAGAGAAATCACTTAGTAAGCAGAACAGCAAGGATTCAAACCTGGACAGTGAGACTCTAGAGCCATGCTCTTAACCTCTGTATATGGCATTGACTACCACCCCCCTCTGTTTAAATACATACATAAGCGATAACGTAAACAAAGAGAATCACTTTAGCATCACCGATAACAACAAACACTGCAAACCATCTAAATGTCCAAGAACCTGGAATTTGTTATGTACACCCCAGCACATCACTTATGTGGAAGAATGTGTAGCCATTATAAGCAACATGAAAGAATATATACTAATGAAAACATGTATGGTATGTTAAGGGAAGAATACGAGATTGCAAAAAAAGAATGCAAAATTGCATAGACACTTTTAATGATAAAATACACAGATGCATCTAGACAGAAGAACTGAAAAAGAATTTAGAGAAATGAAAGAAGTAGAACTGTGGCTGATTTTTTGGTACATTTTAATGTCATTATAAAATAAGAAAGAAAATGTAATGGGACATTTTTACAGATTCTTAATGGGAAGAAATATATACAACTAAGAAACTACCAACCTAGATCCTCCCTGAGCTTAGTGTATATGATAGCAAAAAGTCTGACAAAAATAAACCAAGAACCACTCAGTGTAGATGCTTCCCTAGCATGAGACATTTCAATTACACTCTGGCTCGATTTATTGATCATTTTGGTGTTAGGGAGATATTCTGCACCATGTTTATTTCCAAGGAGTAAGTTTACTTTACAACCATATATTTAGCAGGTTTGTAGAATACCTACTATGTGCCAAGAACTGAGCTAAGTCCTGAGGACACAGGCATCACCCAGATGGCCGAGAGAGCACCAACAGACCAGCAGAGACAACCACACCAGACATACATAGTGACCTGCACCTTGGGAGAGAGGGAGGGGCAGGCGCTCAGGACGCCTGCAGCAGGTGGGGCTAATCTCACCTTGGGAGAGAAGACTCCAGGTGAGGTGCCATTAGCTGAGGCAGAACCTATTCAATCTAAAATATTGCAATTACATAGAGGATTGTTTTCTACTTTTGTCCTGAAGCATGCTTATCTTTTGAAATAGTATAGAATGCAAACTGCTCAAAGCTGCTTCCCTCCACCCAGCTAGCAAGCTCTCCAAGGGCAAAAATCAGCTCACAGACAAAAGCAACTAGAAAAATTAGGCAGTGGCCTTAGGGGGGCAGTGAGTTTTTGTCAGTGGGGAAGGAACAACTGAAATAAGGAGGGTGAGAATGGTTGCACAGCTCGAAGAATGTAATCAATGTCATTGAACTGGACATGTAGAAACTGTTGAATTGGTATATGTTTTGCTGTGTATATTCTCAACAATGACAGCAAAACAAAGTCTTTTAAAAATCTTTTCATAATGTGAAAAAAAAATCAGCTCATACATCAAAACCCAAATACAGAACCTTATGGAGTAAGAGCCAGGCACTATTGGTCCTTGTCCTGGCTCGTCAGAAAGAAACGGGGGATAAATATGGATACCTGCTCAGTCTCCCTCCCAGCTTCACTGCAAGGAAAATAAGGTCATAAACTGGAAAGCGATTTGAAAACTGTAAGGTGTTTAACACACCTGAGGCAATGGTGTTGCATTTGAAAAACAAGCATAATGCCCACTTCTTTTATGCAATATTAATACAAAGAAACTCAGTTTGGAACTCTATATGGGTAATTAAAAAAAAAAAACCATTGCTCTCTAGTCGATTCTGACTCATAGCTACCGTATACAACACAGCAGAACTGCCCCATCAGGTTTCCAAGGAGCTGCTGGTAGATTTGAACTACCAACCTTTTGATTAGCAGCCATAGCTCTTAGCCACTGTGCCACCAGGGCTCCATATGGGCAATAGTAGTAGACAAAGCATGAAATGAGTTTCCCTGCTATTTCTTTTTTCACTTAATTCTAATAGCTGTAGTTTATTATGGGCTTTCTCTAAACAAGACACTGTACTTGACATTCGAGCAACAGTGTCTCTAAACCTCACAACAGTCCCAAGTGCTCCCGACTTACAGCTCTGGAGCACAGATGCAAAAACCAAGACTCCAAAAGGTCAAGTAGGTGGCTCAGGGCCACTCAAATGTTACGTAGGGAGCCGGGTGTCAACCCAGGTCTCCAGCACCAAAGTTTGTGCTCTTGCTGCCACTGGCCATGCGTACCGTGACACCCCAGGGCTTGTCTTTGGAAAGGAACATCGAATCTCTGTAAAATGACAGAGTCTTTCACGATCAGCATGAAAAGTCAAATTGTTGCATGTGTTTTTTGACACCAAATATGGCACTGAAGTATAAAATATATTTATAGTGAAAAGTAATAGGATATTGTAACAGTAGCAATGGAAAATCAAAAACCAAACTCATTGCTGTAGAATCGATTCAGACTCATAGCAATACTATAACCCACAGGGTTTCCAAGGACCAGCTGGTGGGTTTGAACTCCTGACCTTTTGGTTACCAGCCAAACGCTTAACCACTGCTCCACCAGGGCTCCGCAGCAAGGGGGAAATGTTCAAAATTCATTGCGCGACCTTGCATACATTCTTAAGCAAAATGTCCTAGTAAAGGATATGACCTAGCAATTTAGCTGAAGAGGAAACTGGAATACTAAAATAAAACACATTCAACCTCACTGATAATCAGGACAACGCAGTTAAAATGATGAGATGCCATTTCACACGCATCAATTTTGCTGAAATTTGTGCCTGCCAATAGCAGAGAAGAGGCACAGCGGGGACACTCCCACACTGCCGGCAGAGGTGTAACATGGGAAGCCTCCTTGGAGAGCAACTTCGGCAAAGTTCAGTAAAGCACAGGATATACATTCCCCATCAGCCAGAGAGCCCACGCCTAAGGGCACCCCCTACATGTCCACAGCTGCATTATATTTGGGAAAAATTGAAAATAACCTAAATGACCAGCATGAGAAGATTGGACGAATTATGGATAATCATACAATGGAATATTATATAGGACAAAGTTAAGTTTAAATTAAAATTTTATTTAAGATTAAAGTTAAAATTACATCTATTTATCTTTGGGAAGAAGGAAGAGCATCCATGCTCCAACATCAAGATCCGGCATTCCAAGAAGCCCTTCGAAATGTTTCTCCATCTCAGCCTTCAAGGCACCTTCAGATACATTCTTTCTTCTGATGCCCAACTCAGAGCTATCAGGGCAGAAGCAACACTGCTATTGTGTCCATTCTACGGATGAGTAAACTGAATCCAGAGTAAGGAATGGGAACTCCCAGGTATTCAAGGAGCCAGCAGCAAAACCAGGACAAGCCCTAAGGCTCTGGTCTCATGACACCCTGCTGGCCTTCCTGGGACATCCCTGTTTAAAAGTGCCCACCCCGACCTAAGCCTCAGCCTTAACAACATGTAGAAGATAAAGACAAAGGACTTCCTCACAAAACAGAAAACATGAACAAAACTAAATGGGCCTAAATATATCCACATGAATAAATATGGGCAGTGGGGTGGCTGAACACAAAAACAAGCTATAAAATAATACATACAGAATGATGCAATTTATACAAAACTTGGAAAAAAACAAAACTATGTATCAGAAGAAAGGAGGGAAAGGAATGGAATGGCAGAAAAATAATTTTACTGGCAAACTTTTGTTTAAGGTTGGTGGTAGTACACTAATATTTATTGTATTATTCTATATATAGTATATACCTGAACTAGTTAATAAAAGAACAAGGTAGTGCATCCATGGATATATTTATATCATTATTCTTATCTTCTCCATCTCCAAAGTAAATGCATGTCCAGGTTACCTATACTTCAAAATTACCTTATTTTCCAACCTGATCCTGGCACCATGACACCTGCAAAGAAGGTGGCAAGAAGAAGAAGGGCCATTCTTCTATCAATGAAGTGGTGACCAGAGAGGATACCGTCAACATCATAAGCACATCCATGCAGAGGGCTTCAAGAAGCATGCCCCTCCGTCTGGGGTCTTAAATGCTAGCAAGTGGCCATGTAAGATGCATCAATTGGTCTCAACCCACCTGGACCAAAAGAGAATGAAGAACACCAAGGACACAAGGTAATTACAAGCCCGAGAGACAGAAAGGGACATAGGCCAGAGACTACATCAGCCTGAGACCAGAAGAACTAGATAGTGCCCGGCTACATCCAATGACTGCCCTGACAGGGAACACAACAGAGAACCCCTGAGGGAGCAGGAGAGCAGTGGGATGCAGACCCCAAATTCTCATAAAAAGACCAGACTTAATGGACTTTATACCATGGACTGCCAAAAGAATGAACAAATCTGTCTTAGAAGTACAACCAGAATGCTCCTTAGAAGCAAAGATGGCAAGCCTGCGTTTTAAATATTTTGGACATGTTGTCAGGAGGGATCAGTCCCTGGAGAAGGACATCATGCTTGGCAAAGTACAGGTCAGCAGAAAAGAGGAAGACCCTCAACGAGATGGATTGACAGTGGCTTCAACAAGGAGCTTAAGCATAACAACGATTGTAAGGATGGCGCCAGATAGGGCAGTGTTTCATTCTGTTGTGCATAGGGTTGCTATGAGTTGTAACCAACTCAGTGGCACCTAACAACAAACAACAACAACCTGACCGAGACTAGAAGGACCCCAGTGGTCATGGCCCCCAGACCTTCTGTTGGCCCAGGACAGGAACCATTCCCAAAGCCAATTGTTCAGACAGGGATTGGACTGGACAATGGGATGGAGACAGATACTGGTGAGGAGTGAACTTCTTGGATCAGGTGGGCACTTGAAACTATGTTGGCATCTCCTGTCTGGAGGGAAGATGAGAGGGTAGAGGGGGTGAGAACCTAGCAAAATAGACATGAAAACAGAGAGTGGAGGGAGGGAGCCGGCTATCTCATTAGGGGGAAAGCAATCGGGAGTATGTAGCAGGGTATATATAAGTTTTTGTGTGAGAGACTGAGTTGATTTGTAAACTTTAACCTAAAGCACAATAAAAATTAAAAAAAAGAAGAAGAAGCGTGCTCCTCAAGCACTCAGGAGATCAGAAATTTACCACAAAGGAAATGGGAATGCCAGATGTGCACACTGACACCAGGTTTAATAGAGCTGTCTGGACCAAAGGAATAAGGAATGTCCCACGGTGTATTCATGTACCATTGACCGGAAAACATAACAAGGATGAAGATTCACCAAACAAGCTCTATACATGGGTTACCTATGTACCTGTCACCACTTTCAAAAACCTACAGTCAATGTGGATGAAAACTAACAGCTCATTACCAAATAAGCTTATAAAACTGCATTAAAAAATCTTAAAATGTTATATAAAGTTATTTTAGTTCCAAATTCATGAATCCACGTGAATTGGCCCTCTTTAATATTTCCTAGACCCCAATGATACTTTAAATTCAACTAGAGACTAAGCTCCTGGAGGGTATGAGCTGCAGCTCATTCATCTCCACCATAGCTACTCAGTAAGTATTTGATTCGATCTGACATTATTCACACATCCATGAGACTCTGCTTTCTAACCCCTTAAAATGCACAGCAATTAATTTAACCATGACAGATAAGTAGTGTATATTGGGCATAACTTAGTACACAATGTCACATCGCATTTATTCTACAGCTGCCAGTGCTTGTCAACATTTAGACTGCCTATCACTTACCAGGAGGTGTAAAAACTAGACAACAAGTAACTTCAAATATGCAAAAGGAGGTTCCAACTGCTTATGTCATGTGAGTTCCAATCGTTACATTAGCCCATCTTCTAGTTCAAGTGCATTATCCCATAGGACGTGACATTTATTCTTTGGCCCCGAGGTTTGTTGTTTTCCTTCCTAAGAGCCCTATAAAAAACCTCTGAATCCAGCTAGCAACATGAGCCAATTATATTATGAATCTCTCTTATTCATACTCACACACACAACGGAATGATGCATATGGAGTCAGAAGTCTTTGAAACCCTGCAGTTTTCAGTACATCATGAAGCATAAAGAGTGAATGTATCAGGGGTTGTCTTAAATTTCCCTCAACTGTGGTTTTATCTCTCTGTTCTCTATCCTGCCAATATGCTTTTTCCCATCATTCTGTTTTCTTTCTTTCGCAATATTTACTGAACACTATTTCTTTTATGTGGTGGGGACTCTGCCACATACTGAGAATAAAACAAGACACAGAGGTTCTGCCCTTTTTTAGTCCAAAGTCTTACAGGAGAGAGACATTAAACAAAGAGACCAAAGAAAAATTATCACAGTTGAGATCATTGCTCTAAAAGAAAAAGGTAGAGGTGCTGAGGAACATTTGAGCTCAGGTGTCAAGGATATGGGCTAGAGGAGCGAGTGAAGAACATTATAGCAAAAACAAAACAAAACAGTCTTCTATTTAAATTCATACTAACTTGCCGTACAAACTTGCCTGATGCAAATCCAAACCTAAAAATGGATCAGGTACATTTAATAGCAATTGACTAGCCCAACTAAATATCGAACCTTCGGGGGGGAACCTCAACCCTTGTCACATATCCGATAAATAGAGACCTTTGTTGTTTATGTTGTTGCTGTTGTTGTTAGGTGCTGTTGAGTTGATTCCGACACATAGTGACCCGACATAAAACAGAACAAAGCACTGCCTGGTCCTGCGCCACCCTCACAATCATTGCTATGGTTGACCCCACTGTTGCAGCCACTTGTCAATCTATCTCATGAGATCATCATCTTTTTTGCTGACCCTCTACTTTACCAAGCATGATGTCCATCTCCAGGGCCTGGTCTGTCCTGATAACACGTCCGAAGTATGTGAGATGAAGTCTTGCCATCCTTGCTTCTTAAGGGGCATTCTGGCTGTACTTCTTCCAAGACAGATCCATTCCTTCTTTTGGCAGTCCATGGTATATTCAATATTCTTTGCCAATGCCACAATTCAAAGATGTCAATTCTTCTTTGGTCTTTTTTATTCATTGTCCAGCTTTCACATGCATATGAGGCAATTGAAAACACCATAGCTTGGGTCAGGCGCACCTTAGTCCTCAAGATGATGTCTTTGCTTTTCAACACTTTAAAGAGGTCTTTTACAGTGGATTTGCCTAGTGCAGTACGTTGTTTGATTTCTTGACTGCTGCTTCCGTGGGTGTTGATTGTGGATCCAAGTAAAATGAAATCCTTTACAACTTCGGTCTTTTCTCGGTCTATCATGACGTGGTTTATTGGTCCAGTTGTGAGGACTTTCCTTTATGCTGAGGTATAATGCATACTGAAGGCTGTGCTCTTTGATTTTCATCAGTAAGTGCTTCAAGTCCCCTTTATTTTCAGCAAGCAAGGTTGTGTTATCTGCATATCCCAGGTTGTTAATGAGTCTTCCTCCAAACCTGATGCCCCATTTTTCTTCGTATAGTTTAGCTCCTTGGATTATTTGCTCAGCATACAGATTGAATAAGTATGGTGAAAGAATACAACACTGACGCACACTTTTCCTGACTTTACACCATGCCGTATCACCTTTTTTGTTAGAATAACTGCCTCTTGGTCTAAGTACAGGTTCCACATGAGCATAAATAAGTGTTCTGGAATTCCCATTCTTTACAATGTTATTCATAATTTGTTATGATCCACATGGTTGAATGCTTTTGCATAGTCAATGAAACACAGGTAAACAACTTTGTTATTCTCTGCTTTTAGCCAAGATCCATCTGACATCAGCAATGATATCCCTCAGTCCATATCCTCTTTTGAATCTGGCTTGAATTTCTGGCAGTTCTGTCGATGTAGTACTACAAATGCTTTTGAATGATCTTCAGCAAAATTTTACTTGTGTGTGATATTGTTTGATAATTTCATCATTCAGTTGAATCACCTTTCTTTGTAATGGGCACAAATATAGATCTCTTCCAGTTGGTTGACCAGGTAGCCATCTTCTAAATTTCTTGGCATAGACAAATGAGTACCTCCAGCACTGCATCCATTTGTTGAAATATCTCAATTGGTAATCCATCAATTCCTGGAGCCTTGTTTTTTGCCAATGCTTTCAGTTCAGCTCACACTTCTTCATTCAGCACCATCAGTTCTTAATCATATGCTACCTCCTAAAATAGTTGAACATTGACCAATTCTTTTTGGTACAGTGACTCTGTATTCCTTCCATCTTCTTTTGATGCTTCCTGCATTGTTCAGTATTTTACCCATAGAATTGCTCAATATTGCAACTCAAGGCTTTAATTTTTCTTCAGTTCTTTAAGCTTGAGAAATGCCAAGTGTGTTCTTCCCCTTTGGTTTTCTAACTTTGGATCTTTGCACATTTCATTATAATATTTTACTTTGTCTTCTCAAGATGCCCTTTGAAATCTTCTCTTCGGCACTTTTGTTTCACCATTTCTCCCATTCGCTTTAGTGACTTGACGTTCCAGAACAAGTTTCAGGGCCTCTCCTGACATCCTTTTTGGTCTTTGTCTTTTCAATGACCTTTTGCTTTCTTCATGTATGATGTCCTGGATGTCATCCCGCAACTCATCTGGTTTTTGGTCTTTAGTGTTCAATGAGTCAAATCTATTCTTGAGATGGTCTTTATGTTCAGGTAGGATATACTTAAGGTCATACTCTGGCTCTCATAGACTTGTTTTAATTTTCTTCAGCTTTAACTTGAACTCGCATATGAGCAATTGATGGCCTGTTCCACAGTTGGCCCGTAGCCTTGTTCTGACTGATGATATTGAGCTTCTCCATCATCTTTCCAGAAATACAGTCGATTTGATTCTTGTGACTTCCATACAGCACAGACCACATTTATAGTTGCCATTTATGTTGTTGAAAAAAGATTATTTCCAATGAACAAGTCATTGGTCTTGAAAAATTCTATCACGCAACCTCCCACATCACTTATATCAGCAAGGCCACATTCTTCAACTACTGATCATTCTTCTTCGTTTCCAACTTTCACATTCCAATCAATAGTAATTATCAGTGTATCTTGATTGTATGTTTGATCAATTTCAGACTGCAGAAGTTGGTAAAGATCTTCAATTTCTTCATCTTTGGCCTTAGTCGTTGGGGTGTTTAAATTTGAATAGTAGTCTATTAACAGGTCCTCCTTGTAGGTGTTATGGATATTATCCTAACACTGACAGCATTGTATTATCTTAAAATGTTCTTTTTTAATGATTAATGTGATGCCATTCCTCTTCAATTCGCCATTCTCAGCATAGCATACCTATGATTTTCTGATTCCAAGTGGCCAATACTAATCCATTTCAGCTCACTAATGCCTAGGAATCGATCTTTATGCATTCCATTTCATTTTTGATGACATCCAATTTTCCTAGATTCCACGTTCTGATTAATCCATGTTCTGATTCTTAATGGATGTTTACAGCTGTTTCTTCTCATTTTGAGTCGTGCCACATCAGCAAATGAACGTCTCAAAAGTTTTATTCTATCTACATCATTAAGATCTCAGTCTGGAAGCTCCGCTGAAACCTGGCCACCATGGGTGACCCTGCTCGTATTTGAAATACCAGTGCCATAGTTTCCAGCACCACAGCAACATGCAAGCCACACAGCAACATGCAAGCCACCACAGTACGACAAACTGACAGACAAGTAGCAGAGCATTCTTTAGGAGTGCTAATTTATTAATGAAAATATTGTAATTTTCTGTGTTTATATCAACACATAATACTGGCCACATACTATAGGTCTTCCCAGTAGGGCTCCTTTATAATTTATAACCATATCTCTGCTTCTCCAACAGCTTTCTCCAATGGTTTGTAATAAAAAGGAAAGAATAAACAGAAGGGTTGGATGAACTCACCATCTAAAAACAAATGTACCATAAATCTCCCCAAACTCATTCATTCTAAATAAGTTGCCAGAGTAGATGCTGAAAAATAAATTGTCCTTTTGCAGCCAGCATAGAAAGAACCAGGGTCATAACTCGGGCATTAATTATAAATAATGGTCATTGTTCTTTGCATTTATCAGAATAAAGTCTGTATAAGAAATCCCCTATTTCTACAATGTGACTATTTTCATCTTCATCTGCTTCTTGGCTCCACGTATGTTTTAACACCAAAGATCCGTGTCCAGGCCCTTCACTGCAAACAGTAACGAAATCTGTCCAGTAAACAACATTCAAAGGCAGCTGCTATGTTAGAGTCGTCCTGCCAAAAAGCCTCTCCTCCTATGTGTAAAAAACTGTTTGAAAATAGGTCTTCCCCCTCTCTGCACTAGACAGAGACACAAAGCTTTGATCTCAGTGTGAATGCAGATATTTTTAATCTTCTTCTTCTACTCTTTCCAAACTTCCTCAACCTCTTCCCATTCTTCTCACATTTTCCATCCCTTCAATTCTTTAAATTCTCTACAAATATTCCAGGGACTTCTACCTGAAATTGTTTTTAAACTACCTACTTTTGTTGTGTTTTCATTCACACAGGTTAGTGCACACTCACTGTTTCCTTGCTGTGTCAGCTGAGGGGGCCTGGAAGGAATGACATCCCAGTAGCACCCAGAACTTGATTTCTAATATGAATCTACAAGAAATTGCACTAGGACTCTTTTGGAGAAATGGATGATTCTGGGCCTGGGCAGAAGTATACAAAACGAGCCCCAAGTCTCTTGTAGTGCCAGGAAGCAAGGAAGTGCTCAAAAAGCCCACATGGATGGGTGTATGTCAAAGGAGCACAGGAGCCAACTGAAAATGCTCCCAGTGGCCAAAGCTGGAACAATTTGAGCAATGAAACAAATACTTAGTATGTCTTCTTGAGTGGTTATAACATTTTTCCTCAACAAGTTTTCTACTGATTTTACCTATTTCATGCAAAATCACAGGAAAATAAATCCCCCACACAACCACTATGAATAATGATCAGATATAAATTGTGGTGTCTCTGCCCTGGTCAGCTTACTGTACGAAACGGTCAAAAGGAAACCATACTCCTAAGTATGATATAAAATAAGCTGATAGACAGCAACTAAGAATATGTATAGATCAATAGATAAGAGGGGCTGGTCTGCTTTAAATAACGCGACTCAGTTTTTAAAAGATTTTCACTTACAGAAAAACATGAGCCGTTACAGGACAGCAAATTGCCCCATCTTCCCATTCCACTTCCACAGAATTTTTTTTCTTTTTTTTTACCTTGGAAGAAACTTGATTTGTTTGGGAGCTAAACAAGGCCTGAAATAAACCATGTAACTTAGTTCTTATTAAAACATCTCTTAAATAAGAAGATATTGCATCAAATACGTTAAGAGTATTATAAGTATTTCACAGAAATTCTCTGTCAAGCCAAGCAACTGACACTAAAAATAGCAAAGCAGTTGTGCTAACGTTAGGATTTTAGGCAGTTTTTTTTTTCTTAAACTATCTTTTAGTTAAGTAAGTACTCTTTTAATTAAGTTCTCCTTTCTCCACTTTTTTTTTTTAAACTAAAAGCTCATTTTGCCTGGTGCAGAAAAAAAAAAATTCATTAACCACTGAAATTTTTCTGGAATTTCAAATAAACGTATATTGATTTCATTAAAAATTTATTGATTCTATGAGGATAATTTCCTGGTTTTTTTATAACTACAGTAATAAAACCATGAAGACACTAATATTTCACTGAGCACTTACTATGCCCCAGACGCTTGCTGAGTGCCTGCCTTAGAGCCACTAGCACACCTAAAGCTCACAGCAGGCCAAGGAGGAAGACAGATGACTCACTGACCATTTTACAGGTACAGACAACACCTCCACAGGTAGGAGGTCACCTAGCTAAGAGCACAAGAGCCAGGACTCTAAGCCACAAAACTCTGCTGGACTTGAAATAGGCTCTCCGTGAAAATGGAAAAATAAGAACTAGCAAGTGAGAGGTATTCTACACCTGCTGGCTCCCCAGGACAGGGATCTTGGGAAAGATCGGAGCTTTCATGAGCTGTCATTACCCAGAGCCCAGAATCCAGGCTGTTACCATGTCTTCCCCTTCCCCCCACCACCCCCACCCCCCACCGCGGAACTCATTCTTTAAGCAAGCTCACATACAGGATCCCAATACATAGACATAAAAACAGAGCTGATCTGGTTAAAAAAAAAAAAAAAAAACAGAGGCAGAGAGGGTCCAGGAACCGTGCTCACACAACCTCCCTTGCCCAGAGGTGGCCCTGGGTGGCCCCCTTCTACATAAGAGCTTTGGAGAACAGTGCTGGAAACTCACCACGTTCCTGCAGACTAGGCTAGTACCCTGGGGCCCACCAGACAGCCCAAGGCAAACCACACACCTGTTCAACCTGGGATACACAGCCATCCCCTTCATCAGAACAGTTGAGGTCTGGCAGTCACAGGGCAAGTAGTTCTCAAAGTGAGGTTCCCGGGCCATCACCGGGAACTTGTCAGAAATCTAGACTCTCAGTCCCTACCCACATCCACCCAATCAGAATCTCCACAGGTGGGGCCTGGCATCACTTGGTGCTTTAATGAGAATTTCAGGTGATTCTAATCAAGCTCAAGTCTGAGCACCACCATCCCAGAGACTGAGGGTAAGCTGTGCCCTGTGATCTATAGCTGAGACGGAGAAAACCCAGTGCTTTCTGAAGACACCTCGAGGATGACCACTGACCCCCAAAGGCTGACCATCCCAACCTTTAAAAGTCCACCTGCATAGAGAGTTATCCAAGAAACTGTGTGAGTGTCTGCCTTCTGCTGGGCACCAGAGCAGCACTCCAGAAGCAAGGCTGAGTAAGAAACAACCCCTGCACGCAAAGAGCACAGTTCTCTGGGGAGCTCAACAGCAGCAGCAGCAGAGGCAGGCTGAGAAGGAGCCAGGGCAGCACCTCAATCTCCCAGTGTTAGAGAAGTTTTCACCTGAACTGCCTGGAAGCGATGAGTACGAACTTTCCAGGAACAAGAGGCTGCTTTGTATCTAAATGTCCCCTCAGCTCCGTAAACACCTTGCATGATCCCAGTGAGTCAGCGCTCCAGAAGAGAACCACCCTCCAGAACATTTTTTTTTAATAATTTTTATTGTGCTTTAAGTGAAAGTTTACAAATCAAGTCAGTCTCTCACACAAAAGCTTATGTACGCCTTGCTACATACTCCCAATTACTCTCCCCTTAATGAGAGCCCGCTCTCTCCCTCCACTCTCTCTTTTCATGTCCATTTCACCAGCTTCTAACCCCCTCCACCCTCTCATCTCCCTTCCAGGCAGGAGATGCCAACATAGTCTCAAGTGTCCACCTGATCCAAGAAGCTCACTCCTCACAAGCATCCCTCTCCAACCCATTGTCCAGTCCAATCCATGTCTGAAGAGTTGGCTTCGGGAATGGTTCTAACCCCCTCCACCCTCTCATCTCCCTTCCAGGCAGGAGATGCCAACATGTCCACCTGATCCAAGAAGCTCACTCCTCACAAGCATCCCTCTCCAACCCATTGTCCAGTCCAATCCATGTCTGAAGAGTTGGCTTCGGGAATGGTTCCTGTCCTGGGCCAACAGAAGGTCTGGGGGCCATGACCACCAGGGTCCTTCCAGTCTCAGTCAGACCATTAAGTCTGGTCTTTTTATGAGAATTTGGGGTCTGCATCCCACTGCTCTCCTGCTCCCTCAGGGGTTCTCTGTTGTGTGTCCAGAACTTTTTAAAAACAGTTTTACTGAGATATAAAGGAGCCCTGGTGGCCTAATGGTTAAAGCGCTCGGCTGCTAACCAAAATGTCAGCAGTTCAAACCCACCAGTGGCACTGAGGGAGAAACTCCTTCTTTGCTTACTCAGCATCATATAGGCACATACAGGTACAGGGTGAGAGGTCATACTGCCATACAAACGTCCCTTAAGTAAAGGAGAGACAAGGTTGGAAATACCCAGAGCCAGAAGCTCATCTCTGGAAAATTCTTTCAAACACCCAACTTAAAATGTTAAGCAAAAGTTTTGGTTCTCATTGGTATCTATTTAAAACAAGTTTTCACCTGTCAGAGACATGCTCAGTAACAGCATATACAATTACACCATATGTTTTTTCTCTTATGCAGTAAATCACATGAAATTTGTCAAAAATCCTGGGTTTGTAGCAAGTATATCTGAGGATGAGGCTGCGTGATTTACAGGTCCCTCACGCACGCCTTAGCTTATCTGATGTATCTTGTCCTCACAAAGTCTGACAGTTCCAGATAAAACAGCATGCAAAATTGCCACCAATACAGAAAGGTAGCCTGAAGAAAAATGCTCCAGTGAAAAACTCTTACACATACTCCATCAATAATTCACTGTTTGCAGTGTCAGAATAAGGAGCCCTGGTGGCACAGTGGTTGAGTACCCGGCTGCTAACCAACAGGTCAGTGATTTGAACCCACCAGGTGCTCTTCCGGAAAAAAGGCCTGGTGCTCTGCTCCCGTAAAGATCACAGCCTTGGAAACCCTATGGGGGAGTTCTACCTTGTCACACAGTGTTGACACGAGTCAGAACTGACTCGATGGCACACAACGACAATAACAACAATATGAGAACATTTGGCTGTACAATTGTGCGGCTCAATTGTACACAGTGGCAATTTTTAAAATGCGTTTGAATCGTTCTTGTGTATGCCTTATCTTCAGACAAATTTTCTACTTTTTTCTGCAATTATTGATTGTTCCAAAATTCAAATACAATGGAAAAGAACTATTCCAGTGGAAGCTAAAACAGGAAATTGAAAGAACACTGGCAGAACATCAAAATGTCAAAAACTCTCCTATATGACAATAGAAACCAAACTCCAGGAGTCAAAGTGGCACACAGAACCATTTCAAAAAGAATCATGATAACCAAGAAAATACTGATAATAACAATGACAACAGAAAAGATAAATAAGATCATCAGAGTCAGAATAATACTCCCACATAGGAAACAGAAAAACACAATTTCTACTGCCAGCCCAGCCTCATTTTAATGCATTTGTTGACTTCAATAAGTACTGTAACTTTTATCCTGGCCTGTTACAATGAATAATTCTTTCATTCAACACTGAGTGAAAGCTTTTTGTCCCCAGAATCATAATTCCTATTAACAGAAAATCAGGCAGAACATATAAAGGATTTTAAAAGGGCTCCTCAACCAGATGTTATAGAATGAATTTAAAATGTGAACAAACATAATGTTAGAAGATCCTGGTTACTCTATTCCACAACTAAAGAATGTATGTGTGTATATATGTACATATACACACATATATACGTGTACTATACATTGTTTTATTGTTGTTGCCACTAAACATTTTCAAGAAGACACACGTTACTGACACCAGATGAGCTTTCAGGCTGGAGTATACCTACGGAGAGCTCTAAAACATCAGAAGCCATCACAGGATCCAAGGCGGCTAAGTTTACTTGGATTACATGTAAATTGAACGGAAGTGCCATAGCTTTGTAGAACAGACAAGAAAGAACACTCAGTATTACTTTCAAGTGCTAGAAAGGGTAATTGAGGCTATTAAATTGTTATGTGAAAAAGGTTTGCCCGTCAGGAATCACATAAAAATGTGATACTCTTGAACAGAACTTTCGGGGAATCATCTGACTGACTAGCTGCTAGATTTAATCCATTTTACATTGAGTGCTTAGAAGACTGTCGAAATGAAGGAATAAATGTGATTTATTTATCCCAAACAGCTAATGAAGAATAAAATCAAAATACAAGAAAACATGTAGAAGACGAGGTGGGAACTCAGATAAACAAACCAGACATCAACTCCCATCCTACCGCTGCAGATTCTACAAGAGCGAATTGCTTTGCGCCTGCCGTTATCATGCATTACTCTTGATGGAAGACCAGTTTGCTATACAGGAACCAATTTTTAACTCTGCCAAAATTTGTCTAAAATTAAGGCATACACAAAAAAAAAATTTTTTTTTTTTTTGGCCTTTTCAACAGAGTGAAGTTAAGTTCTGGACAACTGTAAGCTGTGTCAAGGATTTGCAATCAGTTGTATAACACCATTATAAAAGGTGAGAAGTTTCAAGTACTCTTTATAAAAAGGTTGTTGTGTGCCCTTGAGTCAATTCTGACTCTTAGCGACTTCATGTGACAGAGTGGAACTGCCCTGGAGGATTTCCTAGGCTGTAATCTTTATGGGAGCAAATCCCCAGGTCTTTTCTCCCTCGGATCTTCTGGGTAGGTTGGAGCCTCGGCCAACCTTCCGTTCAGCAGCCAGGCACTTAACCATTGCGCCACCAGGGCTCCTCTAAAAAAAAAAAAAAATACTAAGCCCTTAAAATACATTCTGAACCCAGCTCATTCCTTCACCACAACAGGAAAAGCTGCCTTCCCAGTACCTGAATTTGCTGATGATTTCAGGATTTTGCAACACTTACGCTTTCTTCTTGGGCTTAGCTCTTCTAGTGGATGTAGTATTTTGAATGCCCATGACCAATTGGATTTTTCTTTTTCAGAATCTGAAGACAGTGTTGTGGTTTTCCCATTATAATGCACGAGATCTTGTAGTGCAACACTGGTTTTTTTAGTAGACTTAGTTTTTGTAGAGCAGTTTCAAGTTTATGGAGAAATTGCTCGGACAGGACAGAGGTACACCCCTTCTGTCCCGTAAACACTGTTTCTCCTGTTATTAACATCTTCCCTTCCTGTGGCACATCTGTTACAAACGACGAACAATATTGTCACATTATTGACTAAAGTCCACACGAGTGTTGCTCCGTCCTCTGGGATTTGACGAATGCATAACGTCACATTGTCTACAGAACCATACGGTATAGTTTCACTGCCCTAAAAATGCTCTGTGTACAAATACAGCCTCTAAAATATATTTCCTAAGACTCGGAAGAAAAACATGAACACAAATGAGATGCAAAACTTTATTTGCCAAGTTAATAAACCGGGCACAAAAGGCCACATATTGTATAATTCCATTTATCTGAAGTGCCCAGAACAGACAAATCCGGCGGCACAAAGTAAATTAGTGGTTCCAAGTGGCTGTGAGGAGGGGCAGATGGGGGGTCATTGCTAACGGGTGCTGGATTCCTCTTTGGGGTGATAAAATATTGTGGAATTACATAGCAGTGATGGCTGCACAACTGTGAGACTACACTAAAAGCCACTCATCGCATGCTTTAAAGGGGTAAACGTGATGGTACGTGAAACTTAATTTTTTAAAGCTAAAGCCATAAAAACCCGAAGTTCACCTAGTGCTGTTCACGTGTTTCTTCGTGTGGATTACCCTGCAGCAGTATTAGTTGATCTCCAGTGCCTGCGTTCTAAATTTTTTGTGCATTCCAAGTTTTGCTTCTATTTTTTCTCACGTCTGACTATATTAGCTACTAGCACTCAATTCTAAAAACAAATACAGTGAACACGTTTGTCTTGACCCTGTATTAAAGGAAGTGTTTCTAAGCATAATGCTTAGAAGATGACGTAGAAGTATTTACAAAAGTGTCATGATAAATGCGACTCACTTTTAAATGCTTCAAAAAAATAAAATGAAACAAAACAAAGCGTACACAGATTGTCATGAATTGAATTGTGTCCCCCCCCCCCCCCAAAATGCGTGTCAATTTGGTTAGGCCATGATTCCCAGTATTGTGTGGTTGTCTTCCATTTTGCGATTGTACTTTTAGGTTGAGAGGATTAGGGTGGGATTTAACACACCTTACTCAGGTCACCTCCCTGGTCCAATGTAAAGGGAGTTTCCCTGGGGTATGGCCTGTACCACCTTTTATCTCTCAAGAGATAAAAGAAAAGGGAAGCAAGCAGAGAGTTGGGGACCTCATACCATCAAGAAAGCAGCACCAGGAGCAGAACGCATCCTCTGGACCCAGGGTCCCTGTGCCTGAGAAGCTTCTCGACCAGGGGAAGATTGAGGACAAGGACCTTCCTCCAGAACCAATACAGAAAGAACGCCTTTCCCTGGAGCCAACACTCTGAATTTGGACTTATAACCTACTAGACTTTGAGAAAATAAATTTTGCTTTGTTAAAGCCATCCACTTGTGGTATTTGTTATAGCAGCACTAGATGACTAAGACACAGATCTACTGGGAGAAAAGGAAATGTGAATGGAAATGAGTGATGTTCAGGTGTTCATTCTACTGTTCTTTCTGTGGGAATGAAATTGAAATAAAAGTTGGGGAAGACTATGCCAAGGCATTTCAATTTTTGTGTGTATGCAGTGACTCAGTGGTTAAAGCACTCAGCTGCTAACTGGAAAGTCAATGGTTCAAATCCACTAGCTGCTTCATGGGTGAAAGGTATGGCAGTCTGCTTCTGTAAAGATTTACAATAGCCTTGGAAACCTTATGGGGCAGTTCTACTCTGTCCTATTGGGTTACTACAAGTCAGAATCAACCTACAGCAGTGGATTTTTTGGTCTTGGCAGTAACTAATCCTCGTATCCCTTTAAATTATAGGTACTCACCAGCTTGTCATTGATGGTTCCATAATAGAGATGTGTTAACATAGTCCACAATATTAATAAGTCAAAAGAAGAATAGTGGAAAATCATTTGACAAAATTTGATATCCCTTGCAGATATAAGACACTTTTAATAAAATAGGAATATGTAGATGGTTCTATATAACATGATAAAATGATATATATTTAATTCTAAATGTTTGGTGGTTAAGCTTTCAAATTAATATGCACTTTGCTTTCTACTCCTTGAATTTGCTTTAATAGAGAAGAGTTTCAGTGCATACACTAATAAGCCAGTGATGCTCCAGGAAGGTCCAGGAAGATGCACCCTGCTTTTCCTATGGCCTCGAAAGCATAGTCAAGTATGCCAACTACCATCTGTATGCAGAGAGATACATTCAGAGAAGGTGAAGAAAGTATGCAAAACTTCCTCCCCCTGGAGGCCTTGATTCGGTTAAAAAACAGCTTAAAGTGATTACAGAACATAGCAAGAAATGTGAAAAGTCTAATTTTAGACTAAAGAAAAAATCAATTAATGGAAAGACCAAATTATCTTTCTATTCTAGCCGCAAAAATTATTACAAAATTATTGTTATACAAAGAGGTGATACATTAATATGTAACCAAAAAAAAAAAAAAAGGAGGAAAAAGTATTCTAGAACTGTATGGAACAACTGATCAATAAAAGTGCATTTCTAGATTTTGTGACATGTGATATTTATTAGCATTTTATATTTTAATTAGTTACGTAGCTCTATAACCAGGTTTTGTAGTTATAACTTGGATTCTTTTTCTTAAAGATGGCCCCCAAAATTGCTTCAAACCCACAAAATCTTGATCTGCCTTGAATGGGATTTAAGTTCATAGCAAACCTTCTGTTTCTTATTATGTTGAAGACAGTGTAGAAGCACAGGCTGTAATTTAATACATTACCTGGCAGCTAAAAAGTAACAGAAAGTCAGAGCCACTTGAAGGAAGCTCGTGTATTCACATTCATCAAACATTATGAAAAGCCTTGTGTGTGTCAGGCACTGTGCTAAGCTATGGGGATGCAAGGATGAGCAGGACACAGCTCTGCCTTCAGGAAGCTTAAGGTTGCGTTAAGCAGAGGTAAGAATCGAATTATCCCCCAATTCCTAACTACACTGGATGACGTACTAAAGAATGATTACACAGGTGAGCAAGAGTCAAACAAGATGAAAGAATGAAGCCTGGGGAGAGTTCTCTGGAGAAACAAGCACAGTGAAGGTTTGGGGACCTGAGACAGTCTCCACCCAGCTGGGCTGTAGCACTCAGCAGACCTGGAGGGGAAACAGCTCAGGGCAAGACCCATAGCTCAGCCAGGCCTGTGGCAATGTGCCTGCAGGGTCAATGCCAAATGCAAGGAGCTGCAATGACTGGCAGTTCCAGCAAGAGAGACTGCCCTCGCCTGACAGGTACAGACAGACTGGGATGGAATCTTGGTGCTGCCACATCGCAGCCACCTTCAAAACATTTGCAAAAAAAGGCAGGTGTGGGGGCTGAGTAACCACAGTACAAAGTGTTAGGTGCTCTACACAGAGCTTGGTACAGACACTAAATAAATGGCAGCTGCTCTAGTTTTTTTGCTCTAGTCCTGGTGCCACCCCCTGCACTTGGTCCTCAGACTAGCCTTACTTCACCCCAGACTGGACCTCAGCCCACAACTCCATCCCTATTAATAGCCAGCCATCTCTGATGCCCCATCTGCTTCCTAAGGTTGCCACCTAGTGCCTGGACACAGGTCAGTGCTGCCAAGGGACGGCGA
This sequence comes from Elephas maximus indicus, assembly GCF_024166365.1. NCBI lineage: Eukaryota > Metazoa > Chordata > Mammalia > Proboscidea > Elephantidae > Elephas > Elephas maximus. The sequence goes on along the minus strand of NC_064834.1, from coordinate 75,898,654 downwards.
TGGGGGGCTGGCATTTTACTACAAAGAGGTGGTTGTTAGTTGCCCTGGAACAGATTCTGACTCGTGGCAAGCCCATGTGTGCAGAGCAGAACTGAGCTCTATAGGGTTTTCAAGGCTGCAGCACAAGTCAGTTTTCGGAGTGATCAAACTGTTCACATTTTCACTATGGTGGTGGTTACATTACTCTCTGCATTTGTCAAAAAACTCACAGAACTGTATACCAAGCAGGGTCAATTTTACTATATGGAAATTAATAAAGTTAAAAAATGTATTTGCAGACTAAAGCCAGCAATATATAAAAAGGACACTGCCCTACGGCCAAGCTTGCTTACTTCAGGGATGCAGGTTCGTAAGAAAGCAATTAACGTAGGCACCACACCGCCAGATCAAAGAAGAAAAACCAAGTGATCTTAGAAATATAGAAATTTGATAAAATTCGACACCCATTCCATGATTTAAAAAAAAATTTTTTAATCTAAGCAAATTAGGACTAGTTGGCAACTTCCTTAATCTGATACAGGATTTCTACCACAAATTAGAAAATATTATTCTTAATGTGAAATACCAAAAGCATTCTCCAAAATCGGAAAGACAACTAAGGCGACCATTATCAGCACTTCTAGTCAACACTGTACTGGAGGTCCCAGTCAGTGCAAGAAAGTAAGACGAAGAAAAAGTGGAAAAGAAAAGGGGAATGAACAAAACTAGTGTTTACAGATGATATGATTATGTACACTGAGAATCTTAAAGAATCTACAGATAAATTTAATTAGTTAATAAAAGTTTAGTAAGGCAGTTAGCCATACACATCCAATCAATTTGAAATGGATTTTAATTATATAATTTAGAATAGTACCAAAAATGCAGTGAACCTCGTAAAAATATTTAAGACCTTCATGGAGAAAATGATACAGTTTTGGAATACTTTAAAGAATTCCTAATAAATAGGAAGATAAACTAAGTTCATGGATTGGAGACTCAATATTGTAAAGTTCTCCCCAAAATAACCTATTGATTTAATCTCAATCAAAATCCCAACAAGCTTTTTGTGAAACCTGGTAAGTCAATCCTAAAATTTATATGGAAATGTAGAAGGCCAAACTAGCCAAGGTCAAGGGAGAGGAGGCAGAGGAGTTGACACAAGTATTTTCTGATTTCTAAACAAAATAATTAAAGTATCAGCAAAATCAGTGTGTACCATTAAGTCAAAATTTCTAAAGCATCACAAAAGAACAATAGTAGACATATCCACAACAATGGACACAAATGTACCAACAATCATAAAGATGGTGTAGGATTGGCATAACATGAGTTTATAAAGAAAATCTTCTACATTCTACTTTCATGAGTAGTGTCTGGGGTCTTAAAAGCCTATGAATGGCCACCTAAGATACTCCACTAATCTCACCCCTTCGAGAGCAAGGGAGAATAAAGAAAATTAAAGATACAAGAGAAAGATTAGTCCAAAGGACTAATGCAAATGGACCACATCTACCACAGCCTCCACCAGACTCAGCCCAGTACAACTAGGTGGTGCCCAGCTACCACCACTGACTGCTCTGACAGGGATCACAATAGAGGGTCTTGGACAGAGCTGGAGAAAAATGTAGAGCAAAATTCTAACTCACAAAAAAAGAACAGACTTACTGCCCTGACAGAGACTGGAGAAACCCCAAGAGTATGGCCCCCAGACACCCTTTTAGCTCAGTACTGAAGTCACTCTTGAGGCTCACCCTTCAGCCAGAGATTAGATAGGCCCGTAAAACAGGATGAGACTGAAGGGGCACACCAGCCCAGGGGCAAGGACAAGAAGACAGGAGGGAACAAGTAAGCTGGTAATAGCAAACCAGAGATCATGAAGGGAGAGTGCTGACGTCTTGTGGGGTTATGAATCAATGTCATAAAACAATATGTGTACTAACTGTTTAATGAGAAACTAGTTTGTTCTGTAAACCTTCATCTAACCTGCAATTAAAAAAAACATGGTATATGTAAGGTTGCCATGAGCAGGAGACAACCAGATGGCAACTGACAAGACATATCTAAATGTCCCCCAAATTTGTTTTAAAAGTAAACACAGGCTATTTTTCAAATAAGAATCCCTGATGACAATAGTTAAGTGCTCAGCTGCTAATCAAAAGGCTGGCAGTTCAAACTCACCCAGCAGCTCCATGAGAGAAAGATCTGGCGATCTGCTCCCATAGAGATTGTTCATGTCATGAGGTGTCACTGAACTGATTCCAACTCATAGCAACCCTACAGAACAGAGCACAACTGTCCCATAGGGTTCCCTAGGCTGTAATCTTCATGGGAGCCAATCAGCAGGTCTTTTCTCTTATGGAGCAGCTGGTGGATTCCAACCACCAACCTTTTAGTTAGCAGCCAAGTGCTTAACCATTGCACCACCAGTGCTCTTTCCTACAAAGATTATAGCCTAACGAAGCCTGTGGGACAGTTCTACTCTGTCACATGGGGTCGCTATGAGTCAAAATCCACTCGATGGCACCTGACAACAACTTTTCTAATACATTGAAAGTTGGCTTTTAAGTAGTTATAGGCCCATGTTGGAAACCCTGGTGGCATTGTGGTTAAGAGCTATGGGGGCTGATAACAAAAAGGTCAGCAGTTCAAATCCACCAGGTGTTCCTTAGAAATTCTATGGGGTAGTTCTACTCTTTCCTATAGGGTTGTTATGAATCAGAATCAACTGGATGGCAACGGGTTTGGCTTTTTTTTTGGTTTTTGGAAGCCCATGTTAAGCAGGAAGGAAGGGAGGGAGGAAAGAAGTTAGCAAGTTAGGAAAGAAAGGAATTAGGAAATTAGGAAGGGAGGGAGCAAGGAAGTTAGGAACTTAGGAAGGATCCAAACCAAGAGACCTCACCTAATTTCATAAAGGCTGACCTGCTGATAGGTCTGATTTCTGGCAAAGGATTTGCAAAAACACTGTAATAAATGATGTGTCCCTTCTGGCACATGTCGTATCCCAGAGGTCTCGGGGTTGGCAGCAGCCTAAGCGCTGAGCCCAAGCCGTGACATGTTCTAGCTACGATCGTTATTTCTAACGACTTAGGTCAACTGTCCTCACAGATCACATGGAGAGGTAGAAACATTTCTGTGGCATTCTGCCAAGAACAACCATTCCGCAGTGTTTGCACTTAGAGCTCCAACTGCTCCAGGAGACAGGCTGTAGGAAATGTCGTTTCTTTTAAGCAAGAAAAGCACTTTTTTTTTTTTTTGCAAAAAAGAGAAAAGTCTTCCCCAAATGTCCTACTTAACGAAATCTGGTGAATTGTGCCAACAATATAAATTCATTTAGACACTATATGAAAATGGCTGTTTGCAAGGAAACATCTGGTCCAAAGTCACATCTGACTTTAAAACTAGGTGAATGTACCATCGCAGTCCCAAAGACTCAAAGGCCAGGCAGGTAAAAGTTTCAGACTACACCTTAAATCCAGAAAAAAAAGTAAATAAAGGCAAAACATACACATAAAAAGCTCAGGCTAAATGATTGCCGAGGTCGTCTTCTGCATGCTGTATCACGTTTCTTACACTTAACTGTAGTGCAAAATTACTATAGTTTATGATGGACAATAGTCCCCAGCAAGGAGACAAAGTTAGCAATTAGAAAAGTGGGGGGGGGGGGGAACACAGTCACAGTGTCACAGTGAGGACAAGAGACGCCAGTCATATCCCAAGTCCAAATTGCTCCCTGTCATTATCAGACATGGTCTCAGTGTGACTGGAACTGAAAGGTCCTACTATTGACTGTAGCATCAGCAAAATCCATACTTATAGGCAGAAACAAATAAAAGGTCATAGACTTACTGTTTGGTGACACAAGGAATCAAGAATGAGTATGCCCAAGAGAACTAACGCAACTAATACAAAGGTAAAAACAGCTAGCCTTTGGGTCAGTTAAAAAGTTAGGTGAGACAGAACTAGCCAGAAAGTAATGAAATTCAGTGGAAAAACTCAACTGAAGGTTTATGGTCAGTCTCAGAAGATGTTCATCACACACGCAGAGTAATCCTACAGCCCTCTCCACACTGGATTCTACAACAGCTGTGGGCAGAGGGACACACAGAGCCACAAAGTGTGGAAGGAGGAACACTTAAATGGTCACAGCTGAATCCACGGCAGAAGCAGGCACCCTCCACCAGCTGTGGACATCACGGTTGGCTGGGCTTTCCACACCTTTGACCCACTTTAAGCCCTTTGCATTCCCCAATGGAATAGCAACACTCACCATTAGCTTGACAGGGCTGGGCAGTCTTTAGTATTCCCTGTGATTCCAAAGACCAGGAAAGACCCTTCCCTCTTTCTTGAAGAGTCCCCAGGTCAGACACAGTGATTCAAATGATAAAAATTGAAGGACTATTTCTACCTCCGGTGAGTGTTTTCTAGTGCTGGGTCAGTTTGTATTAAACGTCAAGCGCTTCCCCAGGCTGATGATATGAGCAGGTAGCTCCTTACTAAATATTATCTGGAGCTAACAATAGCTCAGCCCTAATTCTCTTCAATGATTTTAGATTTATGTCACTTTTATGACCTCTATTTCATCTTAAAACCTAGAAATTCCTTCTCTCTCAATTATATGTAGATTTAACCAGGCCCAGCCACCTTTTGTTGGTCTCTACTCAAACATTGTATTTTTGTTTCTTTATTATTAGTTATTTCTGAGACTCTCCACTGACATTTCCCCCACCACCTAGAGAGGAGCCTGTTAGGGTAGAGAGAAGGCATGACTTATTTACAAAGGCCTGAGTCCTGTTTACCAGCTGTGAGACTTCGGATAAGTAGCCTCTCTGAGCCACAGTTTCCTCATCTGTGAGCTGGGGCTAATATTTACTGTGCAAGATTGTTTAAAGAACAGTGAAAATGTATGCAAAGCCTGTAGCATTTGGTCGGTGCTACAATGACAAATGTTCTAACTACAGGTTTTGATGCCAAATACACACACATAATTTGCCCCAGGCCCACACAAAGGGCCCATCATAATCCTAACCCATGACAACATGGATTAAAATGGCTTCTTCATAAACCCATGTGAAGGGATACTGGTAGGTAGTTCCTACTTCCTGCAGGTGGAAATCCTACTTAAGAATTCCCATTACTTTTTCACATACCAAGAAAGGAGCAAAATAATTCAATTAATTAAACTAAGGGGATAATACAGAAACATGAGCTGCTAAACTGAAACAGTTATTACAAGCTGTCAAATTAATACACAGAGCCATCTGCATTTTTTAAATGTTACTCAATGACAAATTATAGGGATCAAATATCTGTGCTTTTGTGGAAAATTCTCCAGTGTTTAGATCATACTCTTTCAGGTTATCCAGGCTAGCCCTTCATTGCCTTTGCGCTATTTTGTCACTCCTTAAGTTGCAAAGAACGGGTGCTTATGCCAATGACTCTTGTCTATGGACATGCCAATGACTGTCCCAGGGAGGGCAATCCTCCCCCCAGGTGGCAAAGTCAGTTTTGTATCATTTTCAAGTTTATTTCAGTATTCCTGACATATAAATGTATCTGTTCTCTGTCCTTTAAGCCGGCTGTAATGTCTTACAACAGTAGTTAGATAAAATCTTTAACGCAGAGTCAATGATTTTACCTTTCTTTGAAAATGATCTTTAACAAACATGAGCAACCTCCCTGGACAAGTTAACTCCATGCTACTCACGAGGTGAGGCCTGTGGCCCAGCAAGGGCATCATCCAGTTGCCCGTGTAAGAAATGCAGCATGTTGGGCCCAGTGGGCTTTTGCGGGACCAACTCAGTGTATGCGTTAAAGTCAGGTCCACACTGGGTTAACACACTTCACTGTAACAAGACCCCTTCTGTGTATGCATTAAAGTGAGGGCCACAATGGGCCAACACACATCACTGTAACAAGACCCCTTCGTGTACGCATTAAAGTGAGGGCCAAAACATAATACTGTAGTGAGACCCCGTCCGTGTACATGTTAAAGTGAGGGTCACAATGGGCTAACACACATCACTATAACGAGACCCCCTCCATGTACATGTTAAAGTGAGGGCCACACTGGGCTAACATCACTGTAACAAGACCCCCCCGTGTACGTGTTAAAAAGCGAGGGCCAATACACAATACCATAATGAGACCCCCTCTGTGTACATGTTAAAGTGAGGGCCACACTGAGCTAACACACATCACTGTAACGAGACCCCCTCTGTGTATGCATTAAAGTGAGGGCCACACTGAGCCAACACACATCACTGATTGACCAAACAGAGCAGGAGGAATGGGCCTACCAGTCTCCCAACATTTTTCTTGGTTTTGACAGCTGGCTCCTGCATTCTCACCTTCCTCCCCCCAAGCATCCCTCTCTGATGGGGTGCGGGTGATCTGCTAGCCAAGCAGTACTTTCTCACTTCACCTCCAGACCTAACTCAACTCAGGACTCCCTGCTTCTAGAGTTAATCAACCTTCAGGAAATTTTTTTAAGAAGTGCTCACAAAGAGGTAGGGGACTCAGGCTTCAGACCATACATTCGCACAGGGTATTTTCAGGTCTTCCACTTACTTATCCTAAGAAACTCTGAGTGCCTTAGAGGTGTCCTCACTGTGCATGCTGGTGACACAGCATGAACAAGACAGTCCTAGTTCTTGTTATCATGGGGCTGACAGTCCAGCTGAAGCTAAGGATGGGTGTAGAATTACCACAGAAGAAATTACTGAGATAAAAAAGCATAATGAGGAGGCAGTGCCAAGATGGTGGAATAAACACTTCCAGCGAGCCCTCTTACAACAAAGACCCCAAAAAACAAGTGAAACGAGTATATTCTTGACAAGCTAGGAGCCCTGAATATCGAAGGCAAAGTTAGGAAATGAACTGAGGGGCAGGAGGAGGAAGAGATAGTTCAGAAGCAGAAAGGAGTTACCAGACCTGAATCACCAGGAACCGTCCGGCACCATTCCCGGGAGCGGGTGCAGTGGGCTGGTACTAGCATTCAGCTGCAGTTTCCTCAGGGAGAAGCAGCCAGCCACACAGCCGGAACCAGAGAAGGACGACACTCTCGGCAAAAGCTAAGTACTTGTTTATAGTTTACTGCGCCCTGCCCCCAAGCCAGCTTCAGCAGCTGTTGGTTTCCCTGGGCCTGAGATAGGCCCTGTTGAGCACCTAGAGCCATCCTCCCAGCCGTGGAGAAGGAATAAATTCACACTTGGGGGAAAAGACAATTTGCCAGCTCCACTAACCAGGGGAGCTCAGGACAGAAGTAGCTCCTGTCCAGGCATAAATGGTCTGTGGACTTTGAATACCTTTCTCCCCTACATGGACCTGTGTGGGCCTATTTCAGGAGAATAGGCCCTTGTTGGCAGACTACAACTGTTTCAGCTGTGCAGCAGAGAGGTAGGTGTTTGATGTTTGACATTGTTTTGCCTATTAAACAGAGTCCTCACCTACCCACATCAGGGGCCTAAGGACAGACTGGTGGCTCCACTCAGGTCACCCAGCCACCCGTGACAGGGGTCCAAGGATAACTCGTACCTCCTAGTCCTTACAACCAAAAACATTGGGTGCCCATGGTCCATCTGCAGAACCGACCCACCTGTATGCTCTAGGGAACAGGGACACGATTTCCTCAGAGGCAGGTAGGGGGTGATTCTCAGCCTCCTGCCTTGTTCAGAGCATGACCCCCTGCTGCAACCAAATACTGATACTGGTACCTACACCAATCACCCTTGGCCCTCTAATACTATAGGACAGAGCCTGTACCACATACTTGATGATCAGCTACCTGGACACCGGAGCTGAATTCATACAAGAAAAGTGAATGGACTCCTAGGCTGATATACATGATAACAGCTCTAGCCATCTGGGGACAGGACATAAGAGCTCCAAAGGTGAAAATAATCAAGCTAGCTCACTCAAGCAACCCATTTGGGCAATATTGAAACAAAAAAAAGAAGCTATGATACAGTAACCAAACATAAAATAAACTAATAACTTATAGATGGCTTGGAGACAACAGTCGGTATCAAGTCACATAAGGAAACAGATCATGATCGCCTCAACAAGCTCTCAAAACAAAGAATCAAGGGATCTTCTAGATGAAAGTGCCTTCCTGGAATTACCAGAGTCAGAATACTAAAGACTAATATACAGAATCCTTCAAGACATCAGGAAGGAAATGAGCCAATACGCAGAACAAGCCAAGGAACACACAGATAAAACAGCTGAAGAAATTAAAAACGTTATTCAAGAACCTAAGGAAAATTTTAATAAGCTGCAAGAATCCATAGAGAGACAGTAATCAGAAATTCAGAAGATTAAGAATAAAATTATAGAATTAGACAACTCAGTAGAAAGTCAGAGGAGCAGAATTGAGCAAGTGGAAGGCAGAATTTGTGAACTTGAAGATAAAGCACTTGGCACCAATACATTTGAAGAAAAATCAGATAAAAGAATTTAAAAAAATGAAGAAACCTTAAGAATCATGTGGGACTCTATCAAGAGAAATAACCTACGAGTGACTGGAGTACCAGAACAAGGAGGGATAACAGAAAATACAGAGAAAATTGTTGAAGATTTGTTGGCAGAAAACTTCCCTGTTATCGTGAAAGATGAGACTCTCTATTCCAAGATGCTCATTGAACTCCACATAAGGTAGATTTTAAAAGAAAGTCACCAAGACATATTATAATCAAACTTGCCAAAGCCAAAGAGAAAGAGAATTTTAAGAGCAGCTAGGGATAACGAAAAGTCACCTACAAAGGTGAGTCAATACGAATAAACTCAGACTACTCAGCAGAAACCATGCAGACAAGAAGGTAATGGGATGACTTATATAAAAAAGTGAAGAAAAAAATCACCAGCCAAAAATCATATCCAGCAAAACTGTCTCTTAGGTATGGAGGTGAAATTAGGACATTTCCAGATAAACAGAAGTTTAAGGAATTCATAAAAACCAAAACAAAACTACAAGAAATACTAAAGGGAGTTCTTTGGTTAGAAAGTCAATAATATCAGGTATCAACCCAAGACTAGAACACTGGGCAGAGCAACCAGATGTCAACCCAGACACAGAAGTGACAAAAATAAATCAAGATAAAAAAACGCTCAAAACAGGGAAAGAGTGATGTTATTGTGTAAAACAAGACAACATTAAAACAATAAAGAGGGACTATGTAGTCATAGATCTTTCATACGGAGAGGAAGACAAGGTGACACAAAGAAATAAAATTTAGGTTTAAATTTAGAAAAACGGGGGTAAATAACAAGGTAATCACAAAGGAGACAAACTATCCTACACATCAAAATAAAATACAAGAAAAACATAGAGACTCAGGAGAAACAATATGAGGAAAAGACAATAGATAAAGAGAATCTACTCAGCACATAAAATTAAGTGGGAAAAAGAAACTCAACAACACACAAAAAAAGCCATCAAAATGACAGCACTAAATTCATACCTATCCATAATTATGCTGAATGTAAACGGACTAAATGCACCAATAAAGAGACAAAGAGTGGCAGGATGGATTAAAAAACACGATCAGTCTATATGCTGGCTACAAGAGACACATCTTAGAGACATAAACAAACTCGACAGATGGAAAAATATATATATCAAGCAAACAACAATCAAAAAAGTGCAGGAGTGGAAATATTAATTTCTGACAAAATAGACTTTAAAGTTAAATCCATCATAAAGGATAAGGAAAGACACTATATAATGATTGAAGGGACAATATACCAGGAGTATATACATATTAAATATTTATGCACCCAATGATAAGGCTGCAAGATACATGAAACAAACTATCAGCATTGAAAAGTGAGACAGACAGCTCCACAATAATAGTAGAAGACCAACACACCACTTTCGGTGAAGGACAGGGCATCCAGAAAGAAGCTCAATAAAGATATGGCAGATTTAAATGCCACAATCAACCAACCCAAACTCGTACACATATACAGAACACTCCACCCAAGAGCAGCCAAGTATACTTTCTTTTCTAGTGCACATGGAACATTCTCTAGAAGAGACCATGTATCAGGTCATAAAGCAAGCCTTAGCAGAATCCAAAACACTGAAATATTACAAAGCATCTTCTCTGACCATGAGGCCATAAAAGTGGAAATCAACAACAGAAAAAGCATGGAAAAGAAATCAAACACTTGGAAACTGAACAATACCCTGCTCGAAAAAGACTGGATTATAGAAGACATTAAGGATGGAATAAAGAAATTCATGGAATCCAATAAGAATGAAAACACTTCCTATCAGAACTTTTGGGACACAGTGAAAGCAGTGCTCACAGGTCAATTTACATCAATAAACGCACACATACAAAAAGAAGGGCCAAAATCAAAGAATTATCCCTACAACTTGAATAAACAGAAAGAGAGCAACAAAAGAAACCTACAGGCACCAGAAGAAAACAAATAATAAAGATTAGAGCTGAACTAAATGAAACAGAAAACAACAATTGAAAGAATTAAGATGACCAAAAGCTGGTTCTTTTGGGGAAAAAAATCAACAAAATTGATAAACCATTGGCCAAACTGACAGAAGAAAAACAGGAGAGGAAGCCAATAACCTGAATAAGAAATGAGTTGGGTGATATGACAAAAGACCCAACTGAAAAAGAATCATATCAGATTACTATGAAAAATTTTACTCTAACAAATTTGAAAACCTAGAAGAAATGGATGAATTCCTAGAAACACACTACCTACCTAAACTAACACAAACAGAGGTAGAACAACTAAATAGACCCATAACAAAAGAAGAGTTTGAAAAGGTAATCAAAAAACTCCCAACAGAAAAAGCCATGGCCTGGACGGCTTCACTGCAGAGTTCCACCAAACTTTCAGAGAAGAGCTAACACCACTACTACTAGAGGTATTTCAGAGCATAGAAAAGGACGGAATACTCCCAAAGTCATTCTATGAAGCCACCATATCCCTGATACCAACACCACAAAAAAAGAAAATTACAGACCTATACCCCTCATGAACTTAGATGCATAAATCCTCAACAAAATTCTAGCCAATAGAATTCAACGACATATCAAAAAAATAATTCACCATGACCATCCCAACAACATTCTTTAATGAGATGGAGAAACAAATCACCAACTTCATATGGAAGCAAAAGAGACCCCAGATAAACAAGGCATTACTGAAAAAGAAGAACAAAGTGGGAGGCCTTACTTTACCTGATTTTAGAACCTACTATATTGCCACAATAGTCATAACAGCCTGGTACTGGTACAACAACAGATACATGAACCAATGGAACAGAACTGAGAATCCAGACATGAATCCATTCACATATGAGCAGTTGATATTTGACAAAGGCCCCAAAACAGTTAAATGGGGAAAAGAAAGTCTTTTTAACAAATGGTGCTGGCATAACTGGATATCCATCTGCAAAAAAATCAAACAAGACCCATACCTTACTTCATGCACAAAAACTAACTCAAAATGGATCAAAGGCCTAAATATAAAATCTAAAAGAATAAAGATCCTGGAAGAAAAAATAGGGACATTAGGAGCCCTAATACATGCCATAAACAGTATACAAAAGATTATTAAGGATGCAGAAGAAAAACTAGATAACTGGGAGCTCCTAAAAATCAAACACCAGTGGTTTGGTTTATGCTCATCCAAAGACTTCACCCAAAAGAGTAAAAAGACTACCTACAGACTGGGAAAAAGTTTTTAGCTATGACATTTCCGATCAGCACCTGATCTCTAAAATCTACATGACACTGCAAAAACTCAACTACAAAAATACAAATAACCCAATTTAAAAAATGGGCAAAAGATATGAACAGACCACTAAAGAAGACATTCAGGTAGCTAACAGATACATGAGGAAATGCTCACGGATCATTAGCCATTAGAGAAATGCAGATCAAAACTACAATGGGATTCCATCTCACATCAACAAGGCTGGCATTAATCCAAAAAACACAAAATAATAAATGTTGGAGAAGCTGTGGAGACATTGGAACACTTACACGCTGCTGGTGGGAATGTCAAATGGTACAACCACTTTGGAAATCGATTTGGTGCTTCCTTAAAAAGCTAGAAATACAACTACCATATGATCCAGGAATCCAACTCCTTAGAATATATCCTAGAGAGATAAGAGCCTTTACACGAACAGATATATGCACACCCATGTTCATTGCAGCAATGTTCACAATAGTAAAAAGATGCAAGCAACCAAGGTGCCCATCAATGGATGGATGGATAAATAAATTATGGTATATTCACACAATGGAATACTATGCATCGATAAAGAACAACGAGGACTCTGAAACATTTCATAACATGGAGGAATCTGGAAGGCATTATGCTGAGTGAAATTAGTAGCAAAAGGACAAATATTGTATAAGACCACTATTACAAGAACTTGAGAAATAGTTTAAACTGAGAAGAAAATATTCTTTTGTGGTTACAAGAGGGGAGGGAAGAAGGGTGGGAGAGGGGTATTCACTAGATAGTAGGTAAGAACTACTTCAGGTGAAGGGAAAGGCAACACACAATACAGGCAAGGTCAGCACAACTGGACTAAACCAAAAGCAAAGAAGTTTCCTGAATAAACTGAATGCTTCGAAGGCCAGCGTAGCAGGGGCAGGGGTCTGGGGACCATGGTTTCAGGGGACATCTAAGTCAGTTGGCAAAATAAAATCTATTAACAAAACATTCTGCATCCCACTTTGAAGAGTGGGGCCTGGGGTCTTAAACGTTAGCAAGCAGCCATCTAAGATGCATCAATTGGTCTCAACCTACCTGGGCCAAAGGAGAATGACGAACAAGGACACAAGGTGATTATGAGCCCAAGAGACAGAAAGGGCCACATAAATGAGAGACTACATCAGCCTGAAACCAGAAGAACTAGATGGTGCCCGGCTACAACTGATGACTGCCCTGACAGGGAACTCAACAGAGAATTCCTGAGGAGCACGAGAACAGTGGGATGCAGACCCTAAATTCTTGCAAAAGGACCAGACTTTATGGTGTGACTGAGAATAGAATGACCCTGGTGGTCGTGGCCCCCAGATCTTCTGTAAGCCCAGGACAGGAACCATTCCCAAAACCAACTCTTCAGACAGGGCCTGGACTGGAGAATAGGATAGAAAAAGATGCTGGTGAAGAATGAGCTTCTTGGATCAAGTAGACACTTGAGACTACGTTGGCATCTCCTATCTGGAGGGGAGATGAGAGGGTAGAGGGGGTTAGAAGCTGGTGGAATGGACACGAAAAGAGAATGGAGGGAAGGACCGGGCTGTCTCATTAGAGGGAGAGACCAGTTAGAAGTATATAGCAAGGTATATATAAATTTTTATATGAGAGACTGACTTGATTTGTAAAATTTCATTTAAAACACAATTAAAAAAAAAAAAAAAAGCATAATTAGATACCAACTCAGAATACGGCGTTCTTTGTTGAAGGGAAAAAAAAAACTTTTTTCCCTGAAGAAAATTAGTTTCCCATAATATATATATAACCTATTGCTGTTGAGTGGATCCCAACTCATAGTGACTATATAGGATGGAGTGGAACTGCCCCACAGTTTCCAAGGAACACCTGGTGGATTCGAATTGCCGAACCTTTTGGTTAGCAGCCGTAGCTCTTAACCACACACTACAAGGGTTTTCCAATGTGTATATGGGGAGTATAGCCAAGGGCCCTAATCATTTAAGTGACAGAAAATATTTGAAGAATTACAATAAAAAGTGAATTCGGGTAGAAAGGCTCCTCATGACACCCATTGCTCAGTAGAAAGAAGTTGGGTCTGTCCTACCCTCACCCAAGAACATCTTTTTTTTTTTTTTTTTTAATTTTTACTTATTTTGTTGTTGAGAATATACACAATAGAATATTGCCATGGATTGAATTGTGTTCCCCAAAAATATATGTCAACTTGGTTAGGCCATGATTCCCAATATTGTGTGGTTTTCCTCCATTCTGTGACTGTAATTTTATGCTAAAGATGATTATGGTGGGATTATAACACCACCCTTACTCAGGTCACCTCCCTGATCCAATGTAAAGGGAGTTTCCCTGGGGTGGGGCCTGCACCGCCATTTATCTCTCCGGAGATAAAACGGGAGCAAGCAGAGAGTTGGGGACCTCATACCACCAAGAAACAGCACCAGGAGCAGAGCACATCCTTTGGACACTGGGTCTCTGCTCCTGAGAAGCTCCTCGACCAGGGGAAGATTGAGGACAAGGACCTTCCTCCAGAGCCGACAGAGACAAAAACCCTTCCCCAGAAGCCAGTGTCCTGAATTTGGACTTGTAACCTACTAGACTGTGAGAAAATAAATTTGTCTTTGTTAAAGCCATCCACTTGTGGTATTTCTGTTATGGCAGCGCTAGATGACTAAGACAAACATATACCAATTCAACAGTTCTTACATGTACAATTCAGTAACATTGATTCTCACCCTCTTTTTCTAGATTATCCTTCCTCTATTAACAAACTCACTGCCCCTTAAGGTTCCTACCTAATCTTTTAAGTTCCTACTGTTGGTTTGGAGCCCTGGTGGTACAGTGGTTAGGAGCTTGGCTGCTAACCAAAAGGTCAGCAGTTCAAATCCACCAGCCGCTCCTGGGAAACCCCATGGAGGGGGGCGGTTCTACTGTCCTATAGGGTCTCTACGAGTCCGAATTGATGGCAATGGGGTATTGTCAATTTGATCCCATATAATTTTTTAATTCTTAGAAGAGCACGATGCTCAAGGCAGGCATTCTTCACTAGTTAAGGTAAACTATTGTTTGGTTTTAAGAAGACTTCAGGAGATGCTTTCAGTTTAAGGTTTAAAGATTATCTCAGGGCAATAGTTTCAGGGGTTCATTTAGCCTCCATAAAAGTAATAGTCCATTAGAATTTGAAATTCTGTTCTGCATTTTCCCCCTTTTGATCAGGATTCTGCTATAGAATCTTTGATCGAAAGAACATCCTCTTTTTTTTTTAATAATTTTTTTTTTTTATTAACTTTTATTGAGCTTCAAGTGAACGTTTACAAATCAGGTCAAACTGTCATATATAAGTTTACATATACCTTACTCCATACTCCCACTTGCTCTCCCCCTACTGAGTCAGCCCTTCCAGTCACTCCTGACAATTTTGCCAGCTTCCAACTCTCTCTATCCTCCCATCCCCCCTCCAGACAGGAGATGCCAACACAGTCTCAAGTGTCCACCTGATACAAATAGCTCACTCTTCGTCAGCATCTCTCTCCTACCCACTGTCCAGTCCCTTTCATGTCTGATGAGTTGTCTTCTGGAATGTTTCCTGTCCTGGGCCAACAGAAGGTTTGGGGACCATGACCGCCGGGATTCCTCCAGTCTCAGTCAGACCATTAAGTATGGTCTTTTTGTGAGAATTTGGGGTCTGCATCCTACTGATCTCCTCTCCCTCAGGGGTTCTCTGTTGTGCTCCCTGTCAGGGCAGTCATCGATTGTGGCCGGGCACCAACTAGTTCTTCTGGTCTCAGGATGATGTAGGTTTCTGGTTCATGTGGCCCTTTCTGTCTCTTGGGCTCTTAGTTTTCGTGTGACCTTGGTATACTTCATTCTCCTTTGATCCAGGTGGGTTGAGACCAACTGATGCCTCTTAGATGGCCACTTGTTAGCATTTAAGACCCCAGACACCACATTTCAAAGTGGGATGCAGAATGTTTTCATAATAGAATTATTTTACCAATTCACTTATAAGTCCCCTTAAACCATGGTCCCCAAAACCCCGTCCTTGCTCCGCTGACCTTTGAAGCATTCAGTTTATCCCGGAAACTTCTTTGCTTTTGGTCCAGTCCAGTTGAGCTGACCTTCCATGTATTGAGTATTGTCCCTCTCTTCACCTAAAGCAGTTCTTATCTACTAACTAATCAGTAAAAAACCCTCTCCCACCCTCCCTCCCTCCCCCCCTCGTAACCACAAAAGTATGTGTTCTTCTCAGTTTATACTATTTCTCAAGATCTTATAATAGTGGTCTTATACAATATTTGTCCTTTTGCCTCTGACTAATTTCGCTCAGCATAATGCCTTCCAGATTCCTCCATGTTATGAAATGTTTCACAGATTCGTCACTGTTCTTTATCGATGCGTAGTATTCCACTGTGTGAATATACCACAATTTATTTAACCATTCATCCGTTGATGGACACCTTGGTTGCTTCCAGCTTTTTGCTATTGTAAACAGAGCTGCAATAAACATGGGTGTGCATATATTTGTTTGTGTGAAGGCTCTTTTTTCTCTAGGGTATATTCCGAGGAGTGGGATTTCTGGGTTGTATGGTAGTTCTATTTCTAACTGTTTAAGATAACGCCAGATGGATTTCCAAAGTGGTTGTACCATTTTACATTCTCACCAGCAGTGTATAAGAGTTCCAATCTCTCCGCAGCCTCTCCAACATTTATTCTTTTGTGTTTTTTGGATTAATGCCAGCCTTGTTGGAGTGAGATGGAATCTCATCGTAGTTTTAATTTGCATTTCTCTAATGGCTAATGATCGAGAGCATTTTCTCATGTATCTGTTAGCTGCCTGAATATCTTCTTTAGTGAAGTGCGTGTTCATATCCTTTGCCCACTTCTTGATTGGGTTGTTTGTCTTTTTGTGGTTGAGTTTTAACAGAATCATATAGATTTTAGCAATCAGGCGCTGGTCGGAGATGTCATAGCTGAAAATTCTTTCCCAGTCTGTAGGTGCTCTTTTTACTCTTTTGGTGAAGTCTTTAGATGAGCATAGGTGTTTGATTTTTAGGAGCTCCCAGTTATCTGGTTTCTCTTCGTCATTTTTGGTAATGTTTTGTATTCTGTTTATGCCTTGTATTAGGGCTCCTAAGGTTGTCCCTATTTTTTCTTCCATGATCTTTATCGTTTTAGTCTTTATGTTTAGGTCTTTGATCCACTTGGAGTTAGTTTTTGTGCATGGTGTGAAGTATGGGTCCTGTTTCATTTTTTTGCAAATGGATATCCAGTTATGCCAGCACCATTTGTTAAAAAGACTATCTTTTCCCCAATTAACTGACACTGGGCCTTTGTCAAATATCAGCTGCTCATATGTGGATGGATTTATATCTGGGTTCTCAATTCTGTTCCATCGGTCTATGTGTCTGTTGTTGTACCAGTACCAGGCTGTTTTGACTACTGTGGCTGTATAATAGGTTCTGAAATCAGGTAGAGTGAGGCCTCCCACTTTCTTCTTCTTTTCAGTAATGCTTTGCTTATCCAAGGCTTCTTTCCCTTCCATATGAAGTTCGTGATTTGTTTCTCCATCACATTAAAAAATGACATTTGGAATTTGGATCAGAAGTGCATTGTATGTATAGATGGCTTTTAGTAGAATAAACATTTTTACTATGTCGAGTCTTCCTATCCATGAGCAAGGTATGTTTTTCCACTTAAGTAGGTCCTTTTTAGTTTCTTGTAGTAGAGCTTTGTAGTTTTCTTTGTATAGGTCTTTTACATCTTTGGTAAGATTGATTCCTAAGTATTTTATCTTCTTGGGGGCTACTGTGAATGGTGTTGATTTGGTTATTTCCTCTTCGATGTTCTTTGTGTTGATGTAGAGGAATCCAAGTGATTTTTGTATGTTTATCTTATAACCTGAGACTCTGCCAAACTCTTCTATTAGTTTCGGTAGTTTTCTGGAGGATTCCTTAGGCTTTTCTGTGTATAAGATCATGTCATCTGCAAATAGAGATAATTTTACTTCCTCCTTGCCAATCCAGATGCCCTTTATTTCTTTGTCTAGCCTAATTGCTCTGGCTAGGACCTCTAGCACAATGTTGATTAAGAGCGGTGATAAAGGGCATCCTTGTCTGGTTCCGGTTCTCAAGGGAAATGCTTTCAGGTTCTCTCCATTTAGAGTGATGTTGGCTGTTGGCTTTGTATACATGCCCTTTATTATGTTGAGGAATTTTCCTTCAATTCCTATTTTGGCGAGAGTTTTTATCATAAATGGGTGTTGGACTTTGTCAAATGCCTTTTCTGCATCAATTGATAAGATCATGTGGTTTTTGTCTTTTGTTTTATTTATATGGTGGATTACATTAATGGTTTTTCTAATATTAAACCAGCCTTGCATACCTGGTATAAATCCCACTTGGTCACGGTGGATTAATTTTTTGATATGTTGTTGAATTCTATTGGCTAGAATTTTGTTGAGAATTTTTGCATCTATGTTCATGAGCGATATAGGTCTGTAATTTTCTTTTTTTGTGGTGTCTTTACTTGGTTTTGGTATCAGGGAGATGGTGGCTTCATAGAATGAGTTGGGTAGTATTCCGTCATTTTCTATGCTTTGAAATACCTTTAGTAGTAGTGGTGTTAACTCTTCTTTGAAAGTTTGGTAGAACTCTGCAGTGTAGCCATCCGGGCCAGGGCTTTTTTTTTCTTGGGAGTTTTTTGATTACCGTTTCAATCTCTTTTTTTGTTATGGGTCTATTTAGTTGTTCTACTTCTGATTGTGTTAGTTTAGGTAGGTAGTGTTTTTCCAGGAATTCATCCACTTCTTCTCGGTTTGCAAATTTGTTAGAGTACAATTTTTTGTAATAATCTGATATGATTCTTTTAATTTCAGTTGGGTCTGCTGTGCTGTGGCCCATCTCGTTTCTTATTCGGGTTATTTGTTTCCTTTCCTGTATTTCTTTAGTCAGTCTGGCCAGTGGTTTATCAATTTTGTTAATTTTTCAAAGAACCAGCTTTTGGCTTTGTTAATTCTTTCAATTGTTTTTCTGTTCTCTAATTCACTTAGTTCAGCTCTAATTTTTATTATTTGTTTTCTTCTGGTGCCTGATGGGTTCTTTTCTTGCTCACTTTCTATCTGTTCAAGTTGTAGGGACAGTTCTCTGATTTTGGCTTTCTTCTTTTTGTATGTGTGCATTTATTGATATAAATTGGCCTCTGAGGACTGCTTTTGCTGTGTCCCAGAGCTTTTGATAGGAAGTATTTTCATTCTCGTTGCATTCTATGAATTTCCTTATTCCCTCTTTAACGTCTTCTATAAGCCAGTCTTTTTTCAGGAGGGTATTGTTCAGTTTCCAAGTATTTGATTTCTTTTCCGTAATTTTTCTGTTATTGATTTCCACTTTTATGGCCTTGTGGTCTGAGAAGATGCTTTGTGATATTTCAATGTTTTGGATTCTGCAAAGGTTTGTTTTATGACCTAATATGTGGTCTATTCTAGAGAATGTTCCATGTGTGCTAGAAAAAAAAGTATACTTTGCAGCAGTTGGGTGGAGAGTTCTGTATAAGTCAATGAGGTCAAGTTGGTTGATTGTTGTAATTAGGTCTTCCGTGTCTCTATTGAGCTTCTTACTGGATGTCCTGTCCTTCTCCGAAAGTGGTGTGTTGAAGTCTCCTACTATAATTGTGGAGGTGTCTATCTCACTTTTCAGTTCTGTTAAAATTTGATTTATGTATCTTGCAGCCCTGTCATTGGGTGCATAAATATTTAATATGGTTATATCTTCCTGGTCAATTGTCCCTTTTATCATTATGTAGTGTCCTTCTTTATCCTTTGTGGTGGATTTAAGTTTAAAGTCTATTTTGTCAGAAATTAATATTGCTACTCCTGCTTTTTTTTGCTTATTGTTTGCTTGATATATTTTTTTCCATCCTTTGAGTTTTAGTTTTTTTGTGCCTGTAAGTCTAAGGTGTGTCTCTTGTAGGCAGCATATAGACAGATCGTGTTTCTTTATCCAGTCCGAGACTCTCTGTCTCTTTATTGGTGCTATTTAGTCCATTTACATTCAGTGTAATTATAGATAAGTATGTGTTTAGTGTTGTCGTTTTGATGCCTTTTTGTGTGTGTTGTTGACAATTTCCATTTTCCACTTACTTTTTTGTGCTGAGACGTTTTTCTTTGTAAATTGTGTGTTCCTCATTTTCATAGTATTTGACTTTATGGTTGCTGAGTCGTTACGTTTTTCTTGGTTTTTGAGTTATGGAGTTGTTATACCTCTTTGTCATTACCTTAATATTTACCCCTATTTTTCTAAGTAAAAACCTAACTTGTATTGTCCTATCTCCTTGTATCCCTCTCCATATGGCAGTTCTATGCCACCTGTATTTAGTCCCTCTTTTTGATTATTGTGATCTTTTACATATTGACTTCAATGATTCCCTGTTTTGAGCATTTTTTGTTGTTGTTTTTAAATTAATCTTAATTTGTTTTTGTGATTTCCCTATTTGAGTTGATATCAGGATGTTCTGTTCTGTGACCTTGTGTTGTGCTGGTATCTGATATTATTGGTTTTCTGACCAAACAATTTCCTTTAGTATTTCTTGTAGCTTTGGTTTGGTTTTTGCAAATTCTCTAAGCTTGTGTTTATCTGTAAATATCTTAATTTCGCCTTCATATTTCAGAGAGAGTTTTGCTGGATATATGATCCTTGGCTGGCAGTTTTTCTCCTTCAGTGCTCTGTATATGTCATCCCATTGCCTTCTTGCCTGCATGGTTTCTGCTGAGTAGTCTGAACTTATTGATTCTCCCTTGTAGGAGACCTTTCTTTTATCCCTGCCTGCTTTTAAAATTTTCTCTTTATCTTTGGTTTTGGCAAGTTTGATGATAATATGTCTTGGTGTTTTTCTTTTTGGATCAATCTTAAATGGGGTTCGATAAGCATCTTGGATAGATATCTTTTCGTCTTTCATGATGTCAGGGAAGTTTTCTGTCAGCAGATCTTCAACTATTTTCTCTGTCCTCCCTCCCTGTTCTGGGACTCCAATCACACGCAAGTTATCCTTCTTGATAGAGTCCCACATGATTCTTAGGGTTTCTTCGTTTTTTTTTAATTCTTTTATCTGATTTTTTTTTCAGCTATGTTGTTGTTAATTCCCTGGTCCTCCAGATGTCCCACTCTGCATTCTAATTGCTTGAGTCTGCTCCTCTGACTTCCTATTGAGTTGTCTAATTCTGTAATTTTATTGTTAATCTTTTGGATTTCTGCATGCTGTCTCTCTATGGATTCCTGCAACTTATTAATTTTTCCACTATGTTCTTGAATAATCTTTTTGAGTTCTTCAACAGTTTTATCAGTGTGTTCCTTGGCTTTTTCTGCAGATTGCCTTATTTCTGAGGTCATCCCTGATGTCTTGAAGCATTCTGTAAATTAGTTCTTTATATTCTGTATCTGATAATTCCAGGATTGCATCTTCATTTGGGAAAGATTTTGATTCTTTTGTGTGGGGGGTTGTAGAAGCAGTCATGGTCTGCTTCTTTATGTGGTTTGATATCGACTGCTGTCTCCGAGCCATCACTAAGATATTGTAGTGATTCACTCTATATTTGCTCACTGAGTCTTATCTTTTGTTTTCTTTCAATATATGTGGATGGGCTACTAGATTGTGCTGTCTTGATTGTTGTAGCCCTTGACTTACTTATGACCTATTACCAGCTGGTTTGGGCTGTTACCAGATATATAAGCCTGAGTCCATTCACTATTCTTGAGTAGAATCTGATTTTGGGTCATCAAGTGTGTGATGCACCCTATCACCTCTCCACCTTGAGAAGTAGTGGTGATAGTTGTGTGCACCAGATTCTAGTAGCAGCTGGGGTTCACACTCCAGGGGGGGCAGGATGCTGACAGACTTCCCCCAAGTGTCAGTGAAGTAGGTGTGTCTCTATTCCTAAAGCACCTTGGGCTCTGCAGCTGTACCTTAGGCCCCCAATGCAAGTACCTCTACAGATTGGTAGGTGTCACCCTTCTTAGACCCCTAACGCAGGAGGCTAAGTGGTCTGGGGGGAGCTTCAGCCCTCAGTTCCCTGTTGTGGGTCAATGAGGGCTCTGTTGAATACACAGAGATATCAGACGTGGGAAACTTGTCTTTCCAGTAAATCCGCTAAAAGAAAATTCAGTCAGATCCCTATCAGAAATGCCTTTGCATTATAATAGCCACCTTGTTCCCTGTAGGGTTGAAAGCCGGAGACTGTGGATCACATATGCTTGGCTGGAGCTGGTTCTGTGTTTTTAGTCCAATTAGGGAAGGATTTTTGGTCCCTGGGTTTTTTGTGGTTGCTTCTCTCAGGCCAGAAGAATGGGTTAGGAAAAGACCAAAAAACAAGTGAAAAGAAAAACCGCGGAGCAGTTCTCCCCCTTGCTCAGGAAATTCCAATTTTAATGAAGCTGCCTGGGAAGGGGAGGGGAGGGTTCAGAAAAACAGCACAGAGTAGCACCCCGGAATATAGTTACTAATCTTGCTTGGGATGACTATTTTATCTGAGATTCCCAAGGGGCGTGTCGCCTATGTGTGTTGGCTGGGTAGAGATTGCCCCCGAGGATCAGGCCTGCAGAAGCCGTGGTCAGTTCCTCCACTGCTAGTCCTAAGCCCAGCACCAAGGTTCCCCAGCTGGGATGCTGCACTCCCGGCTCCAAAACCAGTCGCTGCCTCCCGGGGACTTCTCCTCTTACCAGCCACATCGCCACGCTGCCCGGGCGGACCGGCTGGGCCCCCTCCCGGGGTCAATTCAGTGGGGTAGGGCTGTGCCCTGTGTTTGCACCGTCACAGGATGTTGTGTTAAGCTCCCCTGTGCCCAGTCCTAAGCCCGGCGCCAAGGCTACCTGACTGGGACACTGGCTCCAGGCTCCGAAAACTGTCTCTGCTTCCCCTTAGTTGTTCGTTCTCTGTCTCTGTCACTCAGGTCAACTCTTTAAATCTGTGTTTGTTGGTCAGGGTTTGTAGATTGTCATGTATGTGATCAATTCACTTGTTTTTCCGAGTCTTTGGTACAAGAGGGATCCGAGGTAGCATCTACCTAGTCAGCCATCTTGGCCCCCCTCTTTTTTAATTTTTATTGTGCTTTAAGTGAAAGTTTACAAATCAAGTCAGCCTGTCACATATAAGCTTATATATACCTTACTCCCTACTCCCACTTACTCTCCCCGCAATGAGTCAGCCCACTCCCTCCTTCCAGTCTCTCCTTTCGTGACGGTCTTGCCAGTTTCTAACCCTCTCTACCCTCCCATCTGCCCTCCAGACAGGAGACGCCAACACAGTCTCAAGTGTCCACCTGATACAAGTAGCTCACTCTTCATCAGCATCTCTCTCCAACCCATTGTCCAGTCCCTTCCATGTCTGATGAGTTGTCTTCGGGAATGTTTCCTGTCCTGGGCCAACAGAAGGTTTGGGGACCATGACCACCGGGACTCCTCTAGTCTCAGTCAGACCATTAAGTCTGGTCTTTTTATGAGAATTTGGGGTCTGCATCCCACTGTTCTGCTCCCTCAGGAGTTCTCTGTTGTGCTCCCTGTCAGGGCAGTCATCAGTTGTGGCCGGGCACCATCTAGTTCTTCTGGTCTCAGGATGATGTAAGTCTCTGGTTCATGTGGCCCTTTCTGTCTCTTGGGCTCATAGTTATCGTGTGACCTTGCTGTTCTTCATTCTCCTTTGATCCAGGTGGGTTGAGACCAATTGATGCCTCTTAGATGGCCGCTTGTTAGCATTTAAGACCCCAGATGCCACACTTCAAAGTGGGGTGCAGAATGTTTTCTTAATAGAATTTATTTTGCCAATTGACTTAGAAGTCCCCTGAAGCCATAGTCCCCAAACCCCCACCCTTGCTCCGCTGACCTTTGAAGCATTCAGTTTATCCCGGAAACTTCTTTGCTTTTGGTCCAGTCCAGTTGAGCTGACCTTCCGTGTATTGAGTATTGTCCTTCCCTTCACCTAAGGTAAGAACATCCTCTTTTTTTTTTAATGGTTCTCCTTAGGCATCCTTTCATTTGGTTGATTGGTTTCAGATTTACATATTTGTTTTCTCCTGGGTCTTGCTTCATAGTTTATATCAAGTGTGTAAACTATGCAGGCCAGGCCCAGTGGTAGGCCCTGCTCAAACCATATCTCATTTAATCTTCACAAGAGCCCTGCAAGACAGGTTCTGAGTCAGTCCTATGAGTCAGTATCCTGACATAGGGGAAGTGGCAGGAGGCTCAGCGCTGTCACCACTTGCCCCAAATCACAGAGCCCATCATGGCCACCAGGGGAGTCTGATTCCACTGCCCCTCCAGGCTCTGATATGCTACACTGCCTCCCTGTCCTGTTGGCATGGTGACAATTTTGTAAATTAACTCATCTTTATCTAAAAGTAAACAGATGCCATTTTCAAGGAGTGGGGACAATGACTATTATCAGACAGAGGAGAAAGTTTTAGTAAAAACAGCTGTAGCAAACCAGCCTGACTCAGGAGGAGGTTATCTGTAATCAAGTTGCCATCCGACAACTGATTAGTGAGCTAGTACACCAAGGTTATCTGTAATCAGGTTACCATCTGACTATTAGCGAGCCAGTGCACGGAGCACCTGGCCCTGGACAGTCCTCTTCTCACAAGCACGCCTTCCTTTTAGCAGACCCCTGAAGCCTCCAGTGTAGGCATCATGTGGGATGAGCAACAACCAAAATGTGGTATAAGGTCAGCAGAGGATAGAGAGTCATCTGTGCGCTTCATCTGCCTGGCGGCTCTGTTGCTGATCACCCATTTGGAATAGCCAGCGGCCAGGAGTCCTGTGCTTCCCTTAAAAGGTCTCATCCTTTTGTAGTTCCCTTTTCAGGAAACAAAGAATTTTGACAATTAGGCTCATAGTCAATAGAGTTTTATATTCGCATGACATTACCCTTAACTCATTCATTTTTGCCATTATTTGGGAGTTTTGAAAAATGTTGGTTGTATGTTCTAACACTGATTCACACTGAAGCTAAACATTATACATTAAGTAGATAAAATATTGGCGCTAACAGCTCAAGGTATTAACCAGGATATTTCTCAGATCAGTACTTTTACCACACCAATTATGTTACATTTCAAACCAATCAGCCTACACTATAAGCAAAGGAAACAAATTCAAGTCACTGACTTTAAGAAAAAGTGGTAGCTTTTACTTTCCCTGGAGCTTTAAGATCACAGACAAACAGAATGCTGGCAGTGCAAACAAATAAAAGGAAATGTAAGCTGAAGGAATGAAAGCCATAATGACACCCAAGCTAAGGAAGAGAAGGAGGTGGCAGAAGTTTCTATTTATGCTTCACTCTTCACTGGAAAAGTATATGAGTTACTCTGTGCTGCAGCTGTTAGTCCTGAAATATGGCCGGGCCAACTGGTTTATCTCCTGTGCAAACAACAGATTAGGAGTGGCTGCCAAGAGGAGCCTAGATCATGTTTTCCTTGGTAGGAAAGATCTGTCCTACCTGCCAGGAGCCCAGAGGCAGGGCATGGACACACACAGGCCAGGTGTTTGCCGATCCTACTTCACAGCCACCAGTCAGACTTTGAAAATAATCAGAGCAGTGCAGACAACCTTTCTTAAGTCTTCATTGATCTGCTTCCATAGAGATTCCAAAACCCACTTCCATTCAATCAATTCCTTCTCATAGCGACCCTAGAGGACAGAGTAGAGCTGCTGCCCCATCGGGTTTCCAAAGCTGTAGATCTTTACTGAAGCAGAATGCCGTATCTTTCTCCCATGGTGGGGCTGGTGGGTTTAAACAGCTGACCTCTTGATTAGCAGCCAAGTGCTTAACCACTGTGCCAGCAGGGCCCCCTTCCATAAAGATTACAGCTCAGAAAACCTACAGGGCGGTTCTTTGACACATGGAGTCACTATGAGTTGAAAAATGACTCAATGGCACCTAACAACAAAAACAACAAATCACTCTTTGGGATTAGAATATTTTAGAACAAAACAAAGAGAACGTTTTATTTTCATAAATGGAACTTGATAAACACATCAGGTTCAGATATGGACAGAACAGATTCTATACCACTTTTCTTATCCATCAACTACTGTAGAACAGCAGTACCTCCTTTTCTCCTTCTGTGTGGAGTACCCCCTCTATGTGAGGTGTTAGGAGCCACAGAAAGGTACACAATGTAGAATAAAAGGTAGAATAAAATAGAAATGGTGATCATTAGAGTCTAGTTGTCCTGATTTCCAAGGAGTCTAAACACCAGCAGGTGAGGAAAACTTAATAGTAATGTTCAAAGAAATTAGAATTTTCTACTAGCAGAACGGTAAAAATCCAAAAGTTTGATGCCACACTGGGTTGCGAGGGCTGTGGGAAAACAGGCGCTCACGTATATTGCTGCCGGGAGTGTCAATGGGTGTTAGCACTCAACAGTTCTCAAAGCTGACAACGCACACTGACTCTCACCGGGCAGTCCCACACCCAGGCGTCTACCCTGCACACAGCCTTCCACAAAAGCAACATGTCAGCTGTACGAGGTCATTCAGTGCAACTTTGTTTATCACGTCGCACCAGCTCCCTGCTGCTGCTCTGACAGATTCCCACAAACCGAATGTCTCGAAACAAGATAAAGTTATTACCTTACAGCTCGAAGGTCTAAACTGGGGCTCACGTGGCTAAAATCAAAGGCTGTGTTTCTTTGGGAGGCTCTAGGGGACAATTCAGCTCCTTGCCTTTTCCAGCTTCTAGAGGCACCCACAGTCCTGGCTCCTGGCCACGTACCACCCCAATCTCTGCTTTCATTCTCATATGGCCTTTTCTCAGCTTCTGCCTCCCTCTTATAAGGACCCTTATCATTGGTTACATTGGCTCCACCTGTATAATCCAGGCTACTTGTTCATCTTAAGATCCTTAATCATGTCTGCAAACTCCCGTATGCCATGAAAGGTGGCATAGCCACAGGTTTGGAGGGTTAGGATTTGAACATCTTTATTCAGCCTATCATAATAGCAAAAGACTGGACACAAACCAAATTTCCATCAGAATGGTGCTGCTTAAATAAATTATGGCACATTCATGCAATAGAATACTACACAGTTGCTAAAAAAACTATCAAGCTCATTATGTACTAAGTGAAAAGCCCTTCATAATATAAAGTTAAGTGAAAAAAGCAAGTAATGCAGAATATATCATTTGCTTGTATACTACATGTACAAGCAATTAGGAGTATATAGCAAGGTGTGTATAAATTTTTGTATGAAAGGGTGACTTGATTCATAAAT
This sequence comes from Elephas maximus indicus, assembly GCF_024166365.1. NCBI lineage: Eukaryota > Metazoa > Chordata > Mammalia > Proboscidea > Elephantidae > Elephas > Elephas maximus. The sequence goes on along the minus strand of NC_064834.1, from coordinate 75,871,697 downwards.
TTTCACTTAAAGCACAATAAAAATTAAAAAAAAAGAAAGAAAGATTATAGCCAAGAAGGCCCTATGAAGCAATTCCACTCTGTAACATATGGGGTGGTCAGGATTTCACCACATACTCTTCTGTAATTTTTTATGTTTGAAACTTGTGGCGGTACTACTTAGTCAAAAAGTAAAATATGAAAGTTTAGAAGAAAGTATAAAGAAAACCAAGGGAAAAAGGAGTTCCAGATGGGAGAGGTCCGAGTGGGCTGGGATCAGAAGAGCAGGTTTCATGATGAGATGCAAGACGGTGGCTGAATCCAAGACTGCATAACCAAAGGGCTTGAGACAACAAACACTGATCATCTCAGTTTGGGGAGTCAGGAGCTAGGAGCGGCTTAGCTGGGGGGCTCAGACTCAGAGTCTCTCTCGAGGTTGCAGTCAGACTGTCAGCCAGTCATCACAAGGCTCCAGTGTGGCCAGAGAATCCTCTTCCAAACTCACTCCTGGGATTGTGGGAAGGCATCAGTCTTCACCAGTTCTTGGCCAGAAGCCTCTGCTCCTCACCATGTGGGTCCTTCGTCCATAGGATGCCTGCATGTGCTCACAACATGGCAATTCGTGGGTGATCCCAGAGCCAAGAGTCAGAAGACCAGTCCAAGGCAGAAGCCGCAGTATTTTATAAGCTGATCTCAAAAATGACACATTATCAGTTCTGCCACATGCTATTGGCCACACAGAGCAACTGTGGTGTGCCATGAGAGGGACTGGCTACACAGGGTGTGACCACTGGGAGGCAGGCGGGGCACCAGGGGCTGCCTGCAGGCTGGCTAGCATAGAGAGAGAAGAGCAATGGAGGGCAGGGCACTGGGAGTAAACTCGCAGGAAGGAAGAGTAACATGAATGGCTGTAGTGAGTCTGAAGGCAGGAGAGAGACTGGCCTAATCAGAGAATCATGTGTGTGTTGGGAAGCAGTGAAAACAACGCTAAGGACAATGGGCATCTGTCCAACTACTAAGCCACTTCTCCACTCTGCCAGCCATGCTGACTCCCCTAATTCTAGCTAGAGTTTCAAATCTGTGCCCTAAGCCTTAAACCAAATAATAGTCTATCTCATCCCACTGGAAAATTCTTGCATATATGTTTTCTCCCTTCCTGGGAGGTGATTTCTTAGAGAAAAGGGACATGCCTTCCATTTCCATACTGAACCCCCATCTGGACACCACGCACACCTACAATAGTACAAAGCACCAAAAACAAACTCATTGCTGTTAAGTTGATTCTGACTCATAGCGACCCCATAGGAGGGAGTAGAACTGCCCCATCGGGCCTCTAAGGTCACACATCTTTACAGAAGCAGACTGCAACATCTTTCTCCTGCAGAGCAGCTGGTGGGTTCGAACCACTGACCTTTCAGTTAGCAGCTGGGTGCTTTAACCACTGCACCACCAGGGCTCCTACAAAGCAGCTAGCTTGGCTTAAACAATACAAATTGACTGGTTCTGGGATCACCAGTCCTGGCAGATTCAGAAAAGGCTCAGCAAGTCTTTTTCTTCCCCAACTTGTAACTATGTTCCATTACAGATAGTCTCCTTCAGCAGCAGCAGTGATACTGCGTCAAAATGCAATACAGAACTGACACCCAGTGCCTCTGGATACTATGCAATGAAAAGTATACAATGTTTTCTATGTAACATTCCTTCTAAGAATATTTAACGTAAAACATCATGACTTAACAGACAATTCCAGCATAGTAACACAGGAACATTCTATAAGACCACTAGCCTGCTCTCTTCAAATTGTCAGTAACATGAAAGGCAAAAAAGGTGGGAGAATGTTCTATGTCAAAGGAGGTCAAAGAAACATGACAAATGCAGTGTGTAATCCTCAACTGGATCGAGTCCCAGAGTCACGTTAAAAAAAAAAAAGCCATAAAGGACGTTAGTAAGATAATCCGGAAAATAAGAACAGGAGCCACATCCTAGGTCCTATTGCATCAATGTTAAATTGTGTGGGTGGGCGGTCATGGTACTGTGGTTCCAGTTCTAGGAAAACGCTCTCGCTCTTAGGAGAAGCATGCTGAAGTATGTAGGGCTAAAACATCAGGACGCGCGCAGCCACTTTCAAATGGTTCAGCAAATGTGTATGTGTGTGGAGGGAGTGAGAGAAGAGGAACCGAGTGCGGCAGAATGTCAACACTCAATGAATCCAGGTGAAGGGTATACAAGTGTGCCTTGAATGCCTTTCTGAACTATTCCAAAGCTCTGAAAACTTTCAAAATAAAAATATATGTGTTTGTCACACACACATATATATGTATATATGCATATATATATATATATATGCATATATATATATATATATATATATATATATATATATATATATATAGAAAGAGACAGAGTCCTGGTGATCCAGCGGTTAGGAGCTCAGGCTGCTGACCATAAGGTCCACAGTTGGAATCCACCAGCTGCTCCTTGGAAACCCTATGGGGCAGTTCTAGTCTGTCCTACTATGAGTCAGAGTCCACTTGACAGCCATGGGTTTGGTTTTGGTACACACACGCACATACACTTTTCATTTTGAAAATTTTCAGAGCTTGCCTTAACTCATGTTTTCTTTGAAATATTTCCTACATTTCAGAGAAAGCATAAGTTAAAACAAGTTGCATATCCATGTAGATGTATAAACAGGGGCTGACGACAGTCTTAAATATGAATTCCTTTAAAGATCTGAAAAGGCCTTCCTAAAATTCTCAGTGGGGAGCACCACTAGACCTCAGAACAGTGTGCCATGACAAGCACATGAGCAACAGAGCGCAGGATGTAAACTTCTTATTCCATCAGAGGGATGATCAAAGCATTCAACTTAAAGCCTTAAAAAGACTTAAAAACCCAAAGAAACCAAAATGGTGGATACTAAGGATAAAAGCAGAAATCAATGAAATCAAAAACAAGTGAATAATGGAGAAAACATAAAAAGCTGAAAATTGGTTCTCTGAAAATACAATTGACAAATTCCTGTGGTATCCAACCTCCAAGATGGCCACCCAATGATTCTCACTTCTTGCTATTCACATCCTTGTATCGTCAGTCCCCTGTCATAGCAAATACAGAGGACCTGTGTTACCAAGTGTTGTTGCTGTTGTGTGCCAGCAAGTCAATTTCAACTCATACCAACCCTATAGGACAGAGTAGAACTTCCCTATAGGGTTTCCTAAGCTGTAATTTTTACAGGAGCAGATCTCCAGGTCTTGCCTCCCTTGAAGCAGCTGGTGGATTTGAACCTATGACCTTTTGGTTAGGAGCCAAGCACTTAACGAATATGCCACAAAGGCTCCCAAGAGGATAATGCAAATGACAGAGCATGATTTCCAAGGCTAGATCAGACACTGCAGCTTCCATCTTACTCTCTTTTGGATCATTCACTCTGAGTGAAACAAGCTATCATGTTGTGAGGACACTCAAGGAGCCCAACAGAGAAATCCACATGCTAAGTTACTGAGGTCTCCTGCTAACAGCCAGGCCAACTTGCCAGTGAGTCGTCTTGAAATCAGATCCTCCAGTCCCAGTCAAACCTTCAGACGGCTGCAGCCCCAGCCAACATACTGACTGCAACCCAAGTCAGAACCCCCACAGCGAAGATACTCCTGAATTCCTGACCCACAGAAACTACATGTTATTTTCTACTGTTGCATAGTGAATTACCACACATTTTGTGTTTTGAAAAACCCATGTCCATCATCTCACATTTTCTGTATATTAGTAGGGCAGACGCAGCTCAGCTGGGTCCTTTGCTCAGGGCCTCACGAGGCTGCAATCAAGGTGTCAGCAGAGCCACATTCTTATCCTGTACCTGGCTTTGGAAACTGCTTTTAAGCTCATTCAGGTGGCTTACAGAATTCATTTCCATGTGTCTGTATGACTGGGGCCCTGGTTTTTCACTGCTGGTTGGAGGTCACCCTCAGTCCTAGAGGACACTGCAATTGAGCTACCTCAATACGGCTGCTCACTTCAAAAAAGCAACAGGGAGACTCTCTGTAGTGCATGTCAGCAAGATGAAGTCACGTATATGTACATACACATATAGTAACCTAATCGAGGCAGTGGCATCCTATCACCTTTTCAATATTTTATTGAAGCAAGTCACAGATCCCACCCACACTCAAAGGGCGGAAATTATACTAGCTTAATACCAGGACACAGAAATCATCAGGACCATCCTAGAATTCTAGCTACCACAGACAATAAATGTTTATTGTTGTTTGAAGACATTAAGGCTTGGGTTATTTGTTTTGATGCAATAGATAATACAAACCTCTAGCAATACAAAACGAAAAACGGGCTATCACTACAGATCCCACAGACAATAAAAAGTTCAGTTTATTATAAGCAAACTGATAATTAGACAATTTAGCTTAAATTGACTATTTAAAAAAAAAAAAAACACACAACTTCCCCAAACTAAACAGAATAAGAGTATATATACTTCTATATCTATTAAATAAATACGATAATTAAAAAACTTCCCACAAAGAAAATCCCAGTCCCAGAAGGCTTCACTGGTGAATTCTTCAATTTAAGGAAGAAATAATACCAATTATCCCAGAAACTTTTAAGAGAACAAAAAATAGAAGGAACACAGCCAAGCTCATTTGTTGAGATTAACATAAACTGCCCAAGAAGACAAGGCAGAGTAAGGGTCTCTGACAACCTGGAAAAGGGCAGGAAATGGCTAAAAGAACTGGCGCCTGGGGTCTAAAGAAAGGAATGCCACACCCTTTCTTTCAGCCTCTCATGAGAAACGTCCCAAGGATGTAGGCAGGAAAGTCCCAAGGATAAAGGTGTCCAGTTTTGCCCCAGGCCAGCCAACCAGCCCTGTGAGCCTGTGAATGTCCATGACCTCAGTGTCAGTTGTTTACTTTTGAGTTTGCACCACCTTCTGTATTTAGTGAGTCATCCAGGCCATTCTTGGGTGATGCCAGTATACATACACAAACCCCTCCTTCAATCCGGTTAACTAGTTCAGTTCCTGGGAGTGGCTGGTTAGGTCTCCCCAGTAGTCATGTTGTAACAGTGCTTCCTTTTCCCGTAAAGAGAGGGTGAAATCCAAGTGGTCTGGGAATCCAGGCCAGGAATAATGCTGGGCTAAGCCTGAGCTTCTGGAGCAAGGCAGCTTCAGCCTCTAACCCCCATGTTGTCTCGGCCCTGCCTGTGGCTGGCTGAGTGTCTGGAGGTCAGGACTGCACAGAATTGCAGCATTCTGATGAGAATTTTAAAATGCAGCTACTAAAATAGTGTTGTTTTGAAATTGTTAAAATTTTTAAAACGACTTATGTAAGCATTTTTTTTTTTTTAATGATAGGATTTGAATTATAACCTAATTGATTATAATATTTTTTAGGGGCTAAGACTACTTGAGAAAAAAGTTGTTACAGACTTTTAAAAAGATTCTCAGGCTTAATTAAGTAAAAAAATTATTCCTAAATTCTCACAAATCTCCCAGATAATGAACCACTTTTCCACGGAAATGCAAAGATGCGCTCCCAACCAAAAGACTGGCAGTTCAAATACACCAGCCGTTCCTTGGAAACCCTATAGGGCAGTTCTACCCCGTCCTATAAGGTTGCTACGAGTCAGAATCAATTTGACGGCAACAAGCATGGGGGTTTTTTGGTTGGGTTGTTATGTCTTATGATCTAGTAGTCCTCTTGGTCAAAAAGAAATAAGATTACTTGCCTATTTGCTTAATTTTTACTGAATAGAATGAAATTCTTTAAAAATCTCATTTAGACTCATAAAGGAAAGGGATACTGTATTCGTAATATAGCTGACACTGACGAGCACCTGACTTAAATGAACTTTAGTCAAAGCATACTCCATGAGAGGCACTTCAAATTTCACAGAAGCACAGCCCTTTCTGTTGTAGAGTAAAATGATTTTCTTCTTTTAAGCACAACAAGACTCTTCAGGAAATAAAATTAGATAAGGCATCCAGCTGTTAACAGTATCATGATTCATTCAATAGATATGTATTCAGTGCTCCCCCATCAGGCATCAAGGACAGAATGGCCAACAGGACAGACGGAGGCCTCGCCTCTTCCACCACCCTGCAGTCAGGTGGAGTAGATTTAAATAAATAAACAACTTAATCACCAACTGTGATAACTGCTAAGATGAAACAAGTGCAGAGATGGTGAAGGGTTACCTGCATCAGAGTCAGGGAAGGCCTTGCTGAGGACGTGACACCTAAGCTAAAAGCCCGTCTAGGGAAAAAAAAGATGAGTCAGACATATTAAAGCAGGAGGGAAAGGTATTCCAGGCATAGGGAAGAACTTGTGCAAAGCCCCACAGGCGTGAAGGAGCTTGGCCTGTTTGAGAGACCAATAATGCCTGAAGCATAATGAATGTTTGAGTTTGAAGAGGTAGGTCTGTCACAATAAGAACTTTGGTGAGCTTTTGGCAGGTGATTTGGGTTATTCATCAGATTTGAAAAGGTCACTCTGGCTCCCAGGTGGAGCACAGATGGAGTAGGGGAGGGGGGAGGAAATGCAGAAACACCTACGTACAATCAAGGTACAAGCAACGGAAGATGGTGTTTGGAGTATCAGTGATTACAGTGGTTGTTATTAGCTGCCCTCTAGTTGACTCCAAACTCCTGGACATCCCGTACGTAAATAATGAAGTGCTGCCTGGTCCTGGGCCATCCCACAATCTGCTGGGAATCAGACCGCTGTGATCCATAGGATTTTCACTAACTTATTTTCAGAAGTAAATGACCAGGCCTTTCTCCCCAGTCTGTCTTAGTCTGGAAACTCCACTGAAACCTGTTCAGCATCATAGCAACACCCAAGCCTCCACTGACGGACGAGTAGTGGCTGCACTTGAGGTGCCTTGGCTGGGAATCGAAACTGGGTTTCCCGCGTGAGAAGCAAGAACTCTACCACTGAGCCACCAATGCCTCACTAGTCATTACAGTGGGGAGAGGCATAAAGGAGAACATGCCGGTTATATTCTGGAGGTGGAACAAAGAGGCATGCCGGTGGACTGGGTGGCCACGGAGAGTGAAAGAAAGGAGTGAAGGATGACTCTCAGCTTTCAGTGGGAGGAACTGGGAAGATGGTGAAATCCTAGATTGAGATGGGAAGATCAGCTGAGAAACTGGTTTGGAGAGTCTTCACTGCTTCAACTATATGCTTCCAGTCTCTTAGTCACTGAAATAATTGGGGTCATTTAGCATGTCTTTTCAAAGGTGGAAAAATAGGAGGAAACTGCAGCTTGGCCTAAATTAGGTTCAGAATGTTTTTCTAGGGAGAATTTATCAGGCAGGTAGCAATGTGGTTGGAAATGGGTCTGAGGACTTACCTGGATGCAGAATTTGATAAATATACATAGTTTTTACAGATTGTTTGCTTAGGATGATTTGGGGGGCTAAGAAAGATCATGGGGGGTGCTGAAGGCCCCCACAGCCACCCTTTGATACCATCATTTACTAAGAAATTGGAGAAGAGTTAGCACTGTTGAATTTAAATATTAAGAAAACAATAAAAGTGCAGTTTGATGTCCATTTTCCATGTCATTTCATAGTGTAGTTAGTGGAGGGAGAGAATAATTAAAGATGTAAACATGTAAGCCAAGAGCCAAAAGCACTCTGAACAGCTCAAGGTTGTGAACTTCTTTAATTTGCCCTTTCCCTGAGGGGTCATTTCTTGGGTCATTGACTTATTATTATTCTGTAACACAGTGGTAGCCCCTGTCATCCTCTGCCTACCACCAGAGCATGATCCAGCTTGGAGTTTGAAGAGTTTGGTTATTGGATTTTAATGACTCGGTTAATAAAGGTCATTTCTAAAAGTAATAGAAAACTAAATGTGTGGACATAAAATGGATAAGACTGGCTCAGGGGCTATTTCTAGTAGTTCCTCAGTGTTGTTCTTGGATAGATGTTTCATCCTTAAAAAACAGTTAAGAAGGATCGTTCCTTTTAACCAATTTACTGAGGTGTCGCTAGGAGTCAGCATTGACTCGACAGCAACAGGTTTGGTTTGGGTTTTATAATTAAATAACACTGTAAAATGCTATTTGAAACCCCTCAAAACAAAGGTACAATGTAGACACCAGGCTTAAAACATTATAATATATTGCTAATATCGATAACTGTAGGATTGTAATTATGTGATATAATAATTATAACAGTAGTTCATATTATATGTGTGGTGCCCTACATCATCTCTGAGAGAGTGAAATACCTTAAGTCTCAAACGGCTGAAATCTGGTTAGATATGAATCTTGATGTTAAAAGGGACCTTAGAGATAATTTAATCTTGTCACTTTAAATACTGACTAACTTCACACAGTGTTTAGAAAATGTTTCTCTAAAGATGGTGTTTATTAGCTGTGAAAGAATTCCGTAAGGTAAAATGGTGGTTGTTTGAATCATCCCTAAAATTAAACTGATAAAAGCATTTAAGAATATGTGGAAAGGCATCAATTTACAGTCTCTCTCTAGGCATAGATTACTTAAAAACTGATTCTCACCCAAAATCCAATGAGCCGAGATGTAAATGTACAAGTCACACAGGTAATACATTTCTTACACAGTTTTACAAAGCCTTCCTGATCTGTCACCTGTGGGTGTCTCCAGCCTTCTCTCTCTTCTCTCTGCACCCTACCGCCCGTCTTCTCACCTGCAACTTTACTAGTCTTCCAGCTCCGAGCCTCAAATTCACCCTGCTTTCTCAAGGCCTATGTACAAGGGATTCCCTCTGCCTGGAACCCTTCTCCTTCGTTCTTTACTGAGTTAACTCCTTCTTCAGCCTAGCACTACTTGCTCCAGGAAGCCTTCTGTCCATTACTTTGCCCCTAATTTCAGAACCTACAGATGCTTCAGTAGTTCTTGTACAATCTCTGTTCAGTTTACCTGGGAAGGCTAAAACTAATACTGCCTTATTCACCATTCAGTCCCCAATGCTAAAACAGTGCCTTGAACATAAACAAACAAACAAAAACAATTGCCACTGAATCGATTCCAACTCATGGGGACCCCATGTGTCAGAACAGAACTGCACTGCATAGGGTTTTCAAAGCTGTGACCCTTCAGAAGCAGCCAGGCCTTTCTTCCAAGGTACCAATTTTTCGGTTAGTAATTGTGTGCTTAACCGACTGTGCCACCCAGGGACTCCTCTGGAACATGATGGGTGAAAGGACAAAGACTGAATGGGTAAGGAATGAGTGAACGGATAAAGGCAATCAACACCGAAGGATTTGAAATTTATAGTTTACACATTTAAACAATAACACAAACCTGAAGAAATAAAGTGGCTGTTTTAAATAGATACGTTTCACTTGTATTCTTTTCCTCTCTAAGGCGAGAACACGGATGGTCATACACTGCCTGGCATCAGTTTGACATAGGACAAAATGTTTACGTTGTTGTAATTTTTTTTTCAATGGGTTAGATTAAACGTAGGATCCAGAAAGTTATAAATGTAAATAGCAGGGTATTGTGTGAAAATCCTATCAATTCAAGCAACTATAACTTACAACTTGTAATCTTTTTCCCCAGGAAATGAGCTAAAAGGACAGGAAGAAGTCTTTAGACCCTTTTTGTTGGAAACAAATGGTCTTTCACCATGCCAGCATTTACCTCGGGGAATGGATTTGGTCTGAATACTTCCATTTCTGAAATTGTGCAAATGAAGATGACTTAGGTTTAGAGTCAAACCACATTCTTCTATAAAGGCTCAACGTTTTTCAAGTCTCCATGGTGCAGTGGTTAAGGGCTAGACTGCTTAACCAAAAGGTGGCTGTTCGAATCCACCAGCTGGTCCTTGGAAAGCTATGGGGCAGTTCTACTCTGCCCTGCAGGGTCGCTATGAGTCTCGACGGGTTTTTTTGTTTGTTTGTTTTTAAGTCTCCAGAGAAATTACTGTTCTTATTTTAAGAGCAAAAGAAGCAATAAAACATTTGCTTAGGCCAGGAGGAGCGGAGACCGGCAGAACCCTACATCCCTAGAGAAGTTTGAAAGAAGCCCGTGTTAGAGCTGATAACTCACCACCGCACATCTTTTGCCAAATACCAAAAACAACGTGGGAAACGGAAAGAAAACAAAAACCTAAAATGAGATTATTTTCTTTGCTTGTCCTTCTTCTTAAACCTCTAACTTTTTTTTTTTCCCCCTCCTTTAAATTGCGGACTGTTGGTGGGTGGGGGTGGGAGTTTCTAATGAACACAAGACCCAGCCTCAACGCAAGTTTAATAACTGACATTTTAGAAGCAGGATGGCCATTTACAATAGCTGAGCCAAAGTACCAGACTACGATAACAGCGACAGTAATAACAGCTATGAATTGACTGAAGGAGCAAAGTTGGGGGGCGTGCGCTCCCCTGTCCACACTACCGAGCTCTCCGCCCCTCGGCTCCCAGCCGAGACCCTTGGCGCTCGTGGCCCAACCGGTCACACTCGGCAGGACTGAGCCCCCTTTTTCCCTTCTCCGGGGGAGAGAAGCGCGAGGGGGAGGCGAGAATCGCGTTTCCACGACAAAAGCCACCCACTCATCCCCCGAGGAGATCCCGGCCCCGACCCGGCCCGGGGACCTCGCCCCTCTTACTCTGGGGCTCCATGGTCAGGTCAGCTGCGCCCCGGCCCCCGCGGGCCGAGCCCTCCCAACGCCTCTGCTCCCGCCAGGCGTCGCCCGGTCGCCCTGACAACCCGGCGGGCGGGGGAGGAAGGCAGGAAGGACGGCGAGCGGGAGGGACCAAACGCCGTGCGGAGCGCGGGAGGCCGCGGCGCGGGGACGGAGCCAGGGTGACGGCGCTCGCCGGTCGGAGACACTGCCCTCGGCCCGGGCGGCCGGTCACGCCCCCCTGCGGCCCCCCTGCGCCCCCCTGCGGCCTCGGCGGGCTCGGGGCGGGGCCTCCGCGCGGGGCCTGCGGGTGGCGCCGTCGCCGACCTGAGCGTCCGTCGGTCCGTCAGCGTCGGGCGCGCTCGGCCTGGCCTCCGGGTCGCGGAGCCGCCCTGCAGGTAAAGGGCGCCCGGGCGGCGGGAGGGTCGGGCCGGCGGGCGACCCCGGGGGCGGGCGGCCCGCGCACCTGTTGCGGCCCCGGGCTCGCTGCGCCCCCGGCCGCCCCGGAGGACCCGGCGACCCCGAGGGGCCTCGCGCCCCGCTCCCCGCACCCCCGGCTCAGCAGTGGGCCTGGACCTCTGCACCCCACCCCACCAGTAGGAGGGGCCCCAGCCCCCGCAGCCCCTTTCCCCCTCAGCAGCAACGTCCCCGGGCACCCCAGCCTCTTTCCCCCTCAGCAGGAACGTCCTCTGGCACCCCAGCACGCCCAGGTAGGAGTGTCCCCCGGTACCCCAGCCCCTCCTCCATGAGGGGTGCCCGCGGCACACCAGACCCCCACAGCAGAAGTGCTTCCGGTACCCCAGCCCCCGCCCCCCAGCAGGAGGGTCCCCCAGCCCACTAGCCCTGCCAGCAGGAGGGTTTTTCAGCAGCCCAGCCATGCCCCGCCCCAGGCAAGAAGGTCCCCCAACACCCCAGCTCCCGAGCAGGAGGGCCACCCAGCCGCAGGGCGTTGGCCTGGCGAGTGGTCACTCAACCACAGTTGCGGGAAGTGGGCCAGAGGTGCCTCCTGAACTCATGAAACCCTGGAGCCTTCCTCGCCGACCTTGCTCTGTCATCACCAGTATCCCATTTCAGGCCCTCTGCCGGTGTCGATCTTTCTGGTCGGTTTAGTTCTTCTGTGTTTGTTTTTGTTTCAATCCTGCTAGTTTTAGGTTGAGTTATTGAATCAGCCCACGTGCAGGGTTGTTAAACGAGTTTAGCATGAGCCCACACAATAGTCTTTACTGTTATTTGTTTAAAGAACACTCAGATCTTGTGTTAGAGGCGGAAGCTTTGAAGACCACAAGGGTCTTTTATCTGGCAGGTTGTAAAACCCCGACCACAGGAGTATCAGGTTAAGAAAAAGGATTCAGTAAGGAGAAAAGAAAAATGGAGAAGAGAGAAGAAAAAGATTGAGAATGGAAGTGCAGGTGGGGAAAAAAACTACCAGATTGATTTAGTACTCACATCTGGAGGCTGCGGTCCCCCCATCAATTCCAGCCACTGCTCAAGGCAGTACTGAAGGGGAATGGAAGAAGAGCCCTTTTGGGGTCATGTAAGTGATCACTCCTTCTTTGCCGCTAGAGAGATTTCCACTCCATAGATGACAGGGACACCAAGGAGGGTTGCTTTCCTCAGAAAGGAAATCATTCAGAGGTGAATGGAACCTGAGAACCATATATTCTATGATGGAAAAGGATATTTATTACATTCCCCCAAATTAGGGTTCCCCCTCTCAGACTGCATCAAGATGTTTTCAGGTTAATTGTCAAAGCAGGAAGGTCTGTGTGTGGACATTGACAAGCAATGTGATATAAACAGAATCTGTAATTCGTAAGCTAAAATATTAAGGTAATAATTCGGGTCAGAAAGTAAACACTCCATAGTACCTTCACTGTCTGTTCCAGAAACGCAGAGACAGGGAATACATTTTAGGCAGAAAGTGTCTAAAATCAACGATATTTCTACAGAGCAGTGTTTCTCAGACTCCAGTTTTCATATCATTAGCAAAACCACAAACTGGCCTTTTCATGCAAGAAGCAAACACAGGGGTGCTCATCAGTAATATCATAATGAAAAGTGACAAGGCAGTGGTAAAAACCTGGTGTTTATTGACACAGAAGAAGGTATGGCTAAAATTTCTCAAACATTAAAGGACTCGGTGTTTGTATAGAAAAAAAGAAAAAAACAACAAAACAAAAATATTGCAGCGCTCTGTGCTGAGATAACAAAGACTTGAGAATTTGGTAGTTGAATTCTACTTTGGTGAGTAGCACCTGGGTTCTTAAAAGCCTGTGAACGGCTATCTAAGATACAACACTGGTCTCACCCCTTTGGGAGCAAGGGAGAATGAAGAAAACTAAAGACACAAGGGAAAGATTAGTCCAAAGGACTAATAGATCACATCTACCAGGGCTTCCACCACACTGAGTCCAGTACAACTAGATGGTGCCCAGCTACCACCATCGACTGCTCTGACAGGGATCACAATAGACGGTCCCAGACAATAGAGCTGGAAAAAAATGTAGAGCAAAATTCTAACTCACCAAAAAAGAACAGACTTACTGGTCTGACAGAGACTGGAGAAACCCTGGGAGTATGGCTCCAGGACACCCTTTTAGTTCAGTGCTGAAGTCACTGCTGAGGTTCATCCTTCAGCCAAAGATTAGACAGGTCCATAAAACAAAACAAGACTAAAGGGGCACACCAGCCCAGGGGCAAGGATGAGAAGGCAGGAGGGAACAGAAAGGCTGGTAAAAGGGAACCCAAGATCGAGAAGGGAGGGTGTTGACGTGTCGTGGGGTTGTTAACCAATGTCATAAAACAGTATGTATACTGTTTAATGAGAAACTTCATCTAAAGTACAGTAAAAAGCAAAAATAATTTGGTAGTTGAGCACAGATCCTAAGGTCGGAAAAATGGTAATACACAGATATTGGTGAAGTACTTTATAGTAATATAAACCAGAAAAACCAAACCCACTACCACCGAGTCGATTCGGACTCATAGCAACCCTATAAGACAGAGTAGAACTGCCTCATAGTGTTTCCAAGGAGCGCCTGGTGGATTTGAACTGGCGACCTTTTGGTTAGCAGCCATAGCTTTTAACCACTACACCACCAGGGTTTCCTTATAGAAGAAGGTATTTTATCAGTAGCTCTGAGGTTGACATTGAAGAAGTCTTGCATTGAAATGCTTTAGGTAATAGGTAAAGGCAGCTATAGAGAGCAACATTTGATCTAGGTGACAGTGTAGGTATGGAAGACAAGCCTGACTGGTCAGTAACGGTGGGGAGGTAAGGGGACATTATCCAGTTTCTCTTTTCTCTCCAGCACCTAGTACTATGCTGGTTAAATGGTTGTTGAGTGAATAAGAAGAGCATTAGGGAATTTGCTGTAGATAAAAGAGTATGCTTGTTGTTAGAGAAAATATCCTGAGATCAGAAAGTTGCTAATAGGATCGTTGGAGGTGAACGGTAAAGGCTTTGGTGGCCCTTTTATGGGGGTTTTCTACCTTTGTGTTTTCTGCTTTCTTTTCAGTGGTATGTTCAGTATGCTATCAGTGGTCAATGAGAAACAAAATCTTGATTTTTTGTTTGTTTGTTTTTAAGTTTCCAAGCTCATTTTGGGATTGAACAGTTACATTATTCTTTACTTCGCTGCTGCTTAACTACATGTAGCAAACCAGCATTGTCAGCAGGCAGTAACAAGGCAACAATGAAGAGATAGATGTAGCCTTTCTCACTTAAACATCCAGGCCACACCAGAATCCTGAGGGGAGGTCACTCCAGTAGAAAGTGAACATTTTATCTCCTATTGTTTTTTTTTTTTTTAACCAGCGTGAGTGTACCTTTTTTTAGTTGTTTTTATTGCTTTCTGAAATTCATAAATCAAAGGTGACAATTACTTTTTTGGGGGGGGGTTTGCTGTTTTTATTCATTTTCCTTCAGATATGTCACTGTTTGTACTAACTCACTTGTTGGCCTCACAGGCATTGCCCGTTTCTCGGCTTTTTTGCTTATTCACTGAATCATTGGGCAGCAGGGCCTTGTGCCTCCCCTCCTCTGGGAAGTCTTCCAGGATTAGGCTAACCAAAAAACAAACTAAACCTGTTGCCGTCGAGTGGATTCTGACTCACAGTGACCCAGCGGGACAGAGTAGAACTGCCCTGTAGGGTTCCCAAAGGGGCATCTGGTGGATTCAGAGTGCTGACTTTTTGGTTAGCAGCCAAGTGCTTAACCACTGCACCACCAGGGCCCCAGAGGATTCGCTAAACCAAAAAACCAAACCCATTGCCGTCACTCACAGTGACCCTATAATAGGGCAGAGTAGAACTGCCCCATAGGGTTTCTAAGGAGCAGCTGGTGGGTTTGAACTGCTGACCTTTTGGTTAGCAGCCAAGCTCACTGATTGCACTTCGCTCTCCTGCAGGTGGGGGAGGGGACAGGAACACACAATTTAGCACTTTGCCCTGTGTTTTCTCATAGAGTTTTCTCCGGTTTTATGTGTATAGGTTTTATGCCTCAGATTAAACATTTTAGGAGCTGAATCCATAACTTACGTTTCTTCTGTGTTCCCTTTTAGCACATAGTGAGTGGGCTTTCTCAGTGTGTATTTAAATAGGATAACAACTGAGAGGACAAGACTTTAGTTGGGGATGATTGCATTAATTTCTAGCTCTACAGCCTCGGGAAAGTCAGGAGCTATTGTTTCCTCATAGAGAGCTGGGGTTGATAAACAAATGATTGTATAATAGGCTCGTTGTGAGAATCACATTAAATATGATTATAGGTATGAATGAAAATAACTTGTTATTTATTGTAGGTACTTTTTCATTGTAAGAGGTTGTTAGTAATTCATGCATGTGGCAAACACTGGGTGTCCACGGTGTATTAGGTACTTTTAAGTTCTGGGGTTCCTGTTCATAAAAGGTGAATGGGAGCAGAAAGGGTTAATTGTGAACATATTAGGGTGGGAAGAAGCAAGGCCGAAGAGGCAAATAAGGGCTAATTCAGAAAGAACCAGAGGACTGTGGTTTTTATCTTAAAGGTAAGGAGAAAGATCTGGGTCAGGGACATGACTAACTTTGCATTTGAAAAGAATCACTGGCAACTTGAGAATGACAGGTTGGTATGGGGCCAAGATGGGAGGCAAACAAAATGAAACTAGAGGTTATTGGAGAAATTCAGTGAAGAAATGATGGGATAATGAAGGGGACAATGGTGGGACAGGGAATAGGAGGCCCTGAGGGAGATCTGGAGCCCTGCTGGTGCAGTGGTTAAGAGCTTGGCTGCTAACCTGAAGGTCAGCAGTTGGAATCCACCAGAAAAAAAAATGCTCCTTGGAAACCCTATGGGCGGTTGAACTGTGTCCTATAGGGTCACTATGAGTTAGAATCAACTCGACGGCAATGGGTTCGGTGTTTGGTTTTAGGGAGATTTAGGAGGTAGAGCTGGCAGGTTATGAGGATGTAGGGGCTGAAGAGGGGACAGCCTGGGATGCTCTCAGGCCTCTACCTTGGGTGGTAAGGCAGATTGTGTTATTTGTTGAAATCTGGAACACGGGAAAGGAAGGGAGTGAGGGAGGATTTTCCTTTTTCAAGGAGTGGGAAATAGGATAGATAAAGAGTTCGTTCAGTGTTGGCTGGTAGCATGTGAGACACCTGCCATCTAAGTGGCGAAAACCAAGCCCAGTGCCGTCGAGTTGATTCTGACTCATAGTGACCCTATAGAACAGACTAGAACTGCCCTGTAGAGTTTCCAAGGAGCATCTGGTGGATTTGAACTGCCGACCTTTTGGTTAGCAGTCATAGCACTTAACCACTACGCCACTGGTGCTTCCTCTAAGTGGTGATGTCCAGCAAATAGTAGGTGAACCTGTGGGCCTGGAACCAAGGAAAGAAGTCTGAGATGAAGATGGAAATTTGTATTAAGCATTTGGTGATTGAAGTTCAAATGTGAATGGTTTTCTCAAGGGAGATTATATGGAATGAGGGTCAAGGATGGAACCCTGGGGTGCACTGATATTTTATGTTGATGAGAAGGAGAGGGCTAGAAGAAGAGCCCAAGGAGACTAAGGAGTGGCCAGAAAAATAAACCAAAAATCTGGAAAGATTCACCAACAGTTCCTGCCCTTGAGGAGTTCACGTACTGGCGTTCCCGGAAATAATTATATTCTGCCTCTCAGAGAGAGCGCCCCGTGGTTCATCGATTCTTCCGGTTTTATTAAAGTTAATGCAAAATAAAAAATAACCGCCTGTAAATTTGCTAACACAGGTCCCTGGGCGGCACAAGCTGTTTGCATTTGGCTACTAACCTAAAGGCTGGTGGTTCAAACCCACCCAGTGACGCTGCGGAAGAAGGACCTGGGGACCTGCTTCTGTGAAGATCTGAGCCGAGAAAACCCTACGGAGCAGTTCTACTCTGTAACATGTGGGGTCACCATGAATTGGAATTGACTCAGTGAAAACGGGTTTGGGGTTTTTTTGGTTTATTTTGTTAATAAAAAAGAAAAGCTTTTTTTGTGTTTTTCACAACGTTTAGAATAAGAATTCAACTGAAATGTAATTTTCAAAGTTGATTATGACGATCTTTCAACCAGATGTCCTTTTAAAAAGACAGGTAAAAGTCCATTTTGTGTGTGCTCAGAGGTTAAATAAATGTACTAACTCCCTCGGGGAGACTGGCAGTAACCTATTTTTTAGATTTCAGCCTTTATTGGATCTTACACATTTGCTCAGGTATTTAACTAGCCTGCATATAGCTGATCAATATTTGAGCATACTGTATTAATTTTGCTTTTACTCAGGTGCTGGGTTTTGAAATATTATATAACCAATCAGAAGTCATCAGAGTAACATTGAGAAGCATTGGATGACCCAGTCATTTGAAATTCTAACAGAATTCTTAAATTACAAACTTATTTGTGGAAAATAGTATATTATCATTATACATAAGCATTGCTAGAGTTTGGGAAGGCTTTCTGTATATAAGTCTAAACATTTTAAAATTGCGTTAGAATATAGGATTCTTTTTTTTTATTATTATACTCTAGATGAAGGTTTACAGAACAAACTAGCTTTTCATTAAACAGTTGGTACACATATTGTTTTATGACATTGGTTAACAACCCCACGACATGTCAGCACTCTCCCTTCTCAACCTTGGGTTGCCTATTACCAGCTTTCCTGTCCCCTCCTGCCTTCTAGTCCTTGCCCTTGGGCTGTTGTGCCCCTTTAGTCTCGTTTCATTTTATGGGCCTGTCTAATCTTTGGCTGAAGGGTGAAACTCAGGAGTGACTCATTACTGAGCAAAAGAGTGTCTGGGGGCCATACTCTCGGAATAGAATCTAGGATTGGTTAAAAAAAAAAAAGGCAGGATTTGCTATTTAAGCTGCATTTGGTATGAACGAATACTGAGTTATAAGTTAATCTTTTTTTTTTTGAGTGCTTAAATAAGCCCATTAACTTGATTTCCTTACTTAAAATTTAAAAAAAGAAAGTCAACTTTTTAGAAGCCTGGAAATAAGTTTTTAAAAATAAATTCAGAGTTTTTACCTTACCTTGTTCCAGAAAGAGTTTTCAGTAGGCTCTAAACCACTGTATGTAGGATCAGTAGATACTGAAGTCATACAGGATGTACTCAGGGGGCTCTGAGCCAATTAAAACAAAGGCGAATAAAGAAGTAGCCTTCTAAAAGTCCCAGTAAACAGCCCATTGTTCCAATTAAAGTGCATCAGGCCTGGGAGATGAAGTTACATATTCCATATTCGACTAACTCCGTGTGAGCACTTAGAACCATGTTTTTTCAAATCTGTGAAAGAGCTACACGTTTTCTATTTTATGGCATTTCTTCAGTCCACCCTGCCTGGCATCTTCCATAATACCAAGTATTTCTGTACCCCACGGTGCTGCAATGTGATAAGTAACATTTAACTGGGCACTTAACTAGGACCCTGGTGGCGCAGTGGTTAAGTGCTTGGCTGCTAACGAAAGGTTGGCAGTTCAAACCCACCACCTTCTTCGTGGAAGAAAAATGTGGCAGTCTGCTTCCATAAAGATGACAGCCTTGGAAACCCTGTGGGGTAGTTCTACTCTGTCCTATAGGGTCACTGTGAGTGGGAATCGATTCAATGGCAACTGGTTTGGGGGTTTGGTGCATTAACTGGGGTTAAGCTGGGCTTAGACTGCCTCAATTGAAGCACCTGCTTTACCACAGACCAGCTTCGAGAAGATAGATAAGTGAACTAAATCTCTGAAGGTCTAAATTTCCTTGTTTGAAAAATGGAAATAATAAAAGTAAACCCCATAGAGTCCTTAAGAGTTTGAATGAAATAATCCATATAAAGTGCTTAACCTAGTGTCTGGCATGCACAAGCACTCTTTAAATACTGACTGGTAGAATTATCATCATTATCATTGTTATCATTGCTATTAGTTTATCTTTAGTAGTAACACAGACCATGCTTCTCAAGTGTGGTCTGTACACCAGTGCAATGGTTGTGCCAAATGGAAATCAGTTAAAGCTGTTACTAACCATTCTGTTAGGTCAGCTGACTTTTTTAATAGCACAACTTCTTCAGTGAAGGAAGCAGTGTGTTTTAAATTCTGGTGTCAGCTCTTTATCTTGCTACGAACCAGCGCATTGAGTAATTGGGGTAGAGTATTGGACCAATGATCCTACTCCTTCTCTAAAATAA
This sequence comes from Elephas maximus indicus, assembly GCF_024166365.1. Lineage (NCBI taxonomy): Eukaryota > Metazoa > Chordata > Mammalia > Proboscidea > Elephantidae > Elephas > Elephas maximus. The sequence continues at coordinate 75,852,419 of NC_064834.1, read as the reverse complement.
TAGCCCTTTATACTGAAGACAGTTATTATTCACTTGTGGTGCTGCCACAAGCCAAGGAATGCATGGGGCTACCAGAAGCTGAAGAGACAAGAAAGGATCTTCCCTTAGAACCTTTGGAGAGAGCATGGGCCTGCCAACAGCCTGAATTTGGGCTTCTGGCCTCCAGAACTGAGAGAGAATAAATTATTGTTGTTTTAACCCACCCATTCGTAGTACCTTGTTCCAGCAGCCCTGGGAATCTAACACAAATGCTATTGTAATAATCCAGGTGGGAAAGGGCGATGGCACAGGTCAAGTGTTTGCAATAGACGTTGTGGGGTTCTTAATATATTTGGGAGCTAGAACTGGCATGATGGGCTATATTAGTTTTCTGTTGCTGCTGTAACAAGCTTAGTGGCTTAAACAACACGAAGTTATTACCTTACAGTTCTGGAGGTCAAAAGTTCAACATGGGTCTCACTGGGCCAAAATCAAGGTGTAGGCAGGGCTGCCCATCTGCTTTGTGATGAGCCAGGTGGTTTAGCAGGTTAGAAAAGCAGAGAAGGGCCTCACCAGGTAAGCATGCTGACCACAGTGTGATGTGGGTACTGAATCCCTAGAGAAAAACAGCTCCAGCACAGCAGTCCGGCCCTATCAAGTTCGGGGAAGTCCGAGGGCATTGTTGTGCTATAGTAACTGATGTAATGGTGACCCTGAGTTGTGAAGAAAAAGTTAAATGGTTGAATGTACTCTAAGCTGGCAGAAGTTCAATTATCTGTTGCTGCGTGGCGGGCCACTCTGGAACTTAGTTTAGGACAAGAGTGACCAGTTGTTATGGTTCTTTGGATTGACTGGGCTCGTGTGGGTGGTTTTTCTGCTCCCTTTGGTACTAGTTTGGTCTTATCTGGAGGCACCATTGAACTGGAACATCTTAGTCAGCTCACTCACATGGTTGGCTGTGCTGACCATTGATTGGTAAAAAAAAAAAAAAAAGCTCAGCTTTATTCTCTTCCCGTTGACCACATGTGGCCTGGGCTCCTCACAGTGTGACCATTGTCTCTAGGAGGGAGGGTTTCAACCGTGTGCACGCCTGGGAAGTGATCCAGCATCATTTCAGCTGCGTTCTTTTGCAAGTCACAGGGCCAGCTCAGATAAAGGGACGGGGGGAGGGGGAAGGAAGGAATAGCTTCCACCTCTCAGTGGGAGAAGTAGCAAAGGATGTGTGACCATTTTTAGTCCAACGTAACAGAGAAGTGGGCAGTGTCATTATACACATTGTATAACATATAAAGAATATATGATGTGTCAAGAAAGAGCTAGGTAAGCTTTACCAAAACCAAACCCATTGCCGTCAAGTCTATTCTGACTCACGGTGACTCTGTAGGACAGAGTAGAACTGCCCCATTGGGTTTCTGGAGTTGTACGCTTTACAGGAGCAGATGGCCAGGTCTTTCTCCCGTAGAGCAGCTGGTGGGTTCAAACCGCGGACCGTCAGCAGCTGAGAGCTTTAACCATTGCACCTCCAGGGCTCCTTTGCTCTGAAGAAATGTGAGTATTCAGAAAATTGGACTACTCCCTCAGGGTTTGACGTGATCACTTCTTTATAAGTAAGACTACTATAATTACAAAATTTAGGGTGTGTTATAAAATTGGAAAACATTTCAAGGGTTTCTATTTGGTGAAAATATAGCTATACTTTCTTTTTTCTTAAGGTGAAACAGTTCAGAAATTTACCTTAAGGCAATTTTTGGTGGTAATAACAGCAGCTTAATTTACATGTAGGATGAGAACCCTTGGAAGGGAAGAACAGAAGAAAAATTGAATGTAAAATTAGTCACTGTCTCAGAGCTAGCTTGTCCTGTAGTTTCAGGGAGCTCTTCTGTGGGTCTAGTTGCTATGAGAGTGAGCCCTGGTGGTGCAATGGTTCAGCGCTCAGCTGCTAACCAAAAGGTCACTGGTTTGTGCTCATCAGCCGTGACCTAGGGAGAAAGATGTGGCAGTCTGCTTGTGTAAAGATTACAGCCTTGGCATCCCTGTGGGGCAGGTCTACCCTATCCTATGGGGTCGCTGTGAGTCGGAGTCAACTTGATGGCAATGGCTTTGGTTTTGGATATTGACTAGAAGAGAGGGACCCGGCATGAAGGAAATGAACTGCTGGTCTAGATTTTTTGCCACTTTTGAGGTAGTTTCTCTGTTTAAATTTAAAGTTGTCTTATCTTGACTCTGTATTTTAACATGTTAGCCTCAAGACCAAGGAATTTAAAGAAATATGCTTGAGATTTCTTGTTTAATTGACCAAACCAAAGATGTTATTAATAAAAGCCAGCCATAACCTCAGGTACAGTTTGATTTGAAAAAAAAAAAATAGCAATTCACTTCCCTTAGGTGACTTTCTAAACTGGCATCAAGAAACTTAAAATGAGAAGTTTTTTTAATACACTGCTTTAAACTAGAGGATTTCTGAATAATAATAATAATACCAGACTCCTGTAGGCAGTGTGAGAGGAGCTGGCTTTCCCTGTTTTGTGGTTATAGGGCCCAGCACCTTTTGTAATGGGATTAAGTGAGCAGGTGATTGATTAGCCTCACAATCACAGTCCTGTCTACCCCATGGCTTTCTATTCACAGTCAATCAAGACACAGAGGCCTGTGAGAGAGGTCAGATAGGGAACACCTGGTTCGGTGCCTAATCATTTTCCAGCCCTGCCAGGCTGCATGGCAGCCTACCCAACTCTAAGAGCTAGCCTGAATGACCCTGATCATTTAAACAAGCAGCAGAAATAACAGATAATAACCAATTAATAGGGGGGAAAACGCTTTTGTTTTAAATGCCTGCGCTTTTTCTTTTACCTTCTTTGTGTATGTGTGTGTGCCTGATTATTTTGTTTGTTTTGTAGCGTGGCCTATTGACAGTCATTTAACACACCAAAGAGTGCTGAAGTGAGCCAGCACAACAGGTAACACAAGGAAGAGCCAATGGAGATTTGGGGAATTCAATGGGCTGAAACCTCGAACTGCAGCCTTGGAGACTGGGACATCTGAGTTTGTATAAGTAGACTTTTGACCCTGTTTGCAATGGGCTATTGATAGGAAAAACTTGACTGTAGTGCTTAAGCTCACTGTTGGACAAGATGGAAGGAGAAGAACTGGAATGTCTAAACCCATCCTCTGAAAAACGTTATTTTCCTGAATCCCTGGATTCCAGTGATGGGGACGAGGAGGGGATTTTGGCCTGTGAGGATTTGGAACTGAACCCTTTTGATGGATTGCCATATTCATCACGTTATTATAAACTCCTGAAAGAAAGAGAAGACCTTCCAATATGGAAAGAGAAATACTCCTTTATGGAGAATCTGCTTCAAAATCAAATTGTGATCGTTTCCGGAGATGCAAAGTGTGGCAAGAGCTCGCAGGTGAGTGTCCTGGCACCACAAAGACCAGTTTGCTTTATATGTTGTATCTGTTTTATTATGGAAATAATTAAAATGCCATAGCATATTGTTCTGATTTTTAAAAAAAAATTTTTTTTTAATATGGGAAAATAGTTACATTCACCATATTGTACAATTGTCTCCACTCTGTTTCTAAAAGTTTTTCATTGCCCCAAACAGGAACTCAGTACCCTTGAACCAGTACCCCCTTCATGCCAGCCCCTGGTAACCACTAATAAACTTTGGTCTCTCGGCATTTGCCTATTCTAGATATTTCATATAAGAGGGATCGTACAATATCTGTTTCTGTGTCTGATTTCTTTCACTCAGCACAATTTTTTCAAGGTTCATCCCTGTGGTAGCATGTATCAGGACTTTATTTCTCTTTATGTCTGAATAATACTCCATTTGCATGGATAGATCATGTTTTGTTTTTCCATTTATCTAGTCCAGAATCCAATCCAAAATTACAATGCATTTGATTCTCATTTCTCTTTCATCTCCTTTAATCTGGAACAGCTCCTCAGTCTTTCCTTGTCCTTCATGAAGAGTACAAGTTAGTTATTTTGTAGAGTGTCCCTCAGTTTGAGTATGTCTGATGTTTCCTTAGGGTTATATTTAGATGATGCATTTGTGGCGGGAAGTCCAAGTGGCACATGATGTGGATTTTTCCCATGACTTTACCAGGTGCCATCAAGTCAATTCCGACTTATGGTGACCCACATGTCAGAACAGAACCGTACTGCACAGGGTTTTCAGTGGCTGATTTTTCGGAAGTAGATTGCCGGGCATTTTTTGCAAAGTGCCTCTGGGTGGACTCGAACTTCCAACCTTTTGGTTAGCAGCTGAGCCTGTTAACCATTTGCACCACCCAGGGATTCCTTTCCCATGACTGGTGATGTTAAATTTGATTACTTGGTGAGGTGATATATGCCTGGTTCTTTACTGTAAAGAGATTGTTTTTCTCGTATAATTGGATATATGTCTTATGGGGAGATACTTTGAAACCATGTAAAGCATGTTTCTCATCATATGTTCACCCAGTTGTTTTGGGACCTGTGATGACTCTTACCTTTAACGTTGTTATAGTGGTGGTCACAAAATGGTGATTTTTCTCATTCTGACATTCCTTCTGTTATTATCATTTGGGATTCTTCTGTAAGGAAGAGCTTTCTCTTCTTCATCGTTTTTTTATATCAATGTGGACTCAAATTCTTTTATTAAGCCCATTGATTTTATTGCTCTAATTGTCCTCAGTATGCCAGTGGAAACCCCTTCAAAGATGACTTCTGTGTGCTTTGGACATGTCTCATCATTCTTAAGGAGCCCTGGCCATCGTTCTCTCAGCACTTTGCCTTCTGGCACAGTGAGATGTTATGGGCTCGTCTAGTGTGCTCCAGTTCCTGTCCTGGAAACAGCCCTTTTTCTCCAGGAGCCCTGGTTTCTTTTAGTGGAATACTATATTTGGAAACCAAGATCTGGATACTAGGTGTGCCCATTGCCACTGGTGTATCATTGCTTCTGGGCCCTCTTAGTGGACAGAGTGAGGAAATACATGTGTGGGGGTTGTATACACATATCTCTATTAATCTTTCTGTCTACTTCTATTTCTGTAACTCTATTTCTCTTTCTAGCCGTTCGTATTTCTCTGCCTTTCTGTATTTCTCTCTCTGTATTTCCGTGTACAGTTTTTCTCTGTACATTTCTGTTTGTTTCTGCCTGTCAGTGCGTATCTTAAAAACCATGAGTTCATACCGATGCCCCCAATTCCATTTCAGCCCTGCGGGGTTCATTCTGGTCGTCACCATGTCCATGTCTCTAACGCCCTTCATAACGAGAAACCTGGCTACAGTTACTTACAATCTCTTTACTTACTCATCCAGTCTTAGAATACTTACAGTATAATTTCACAGTTGCCAGCCCTCCCTGCTGTTTACACTACTGTAAAGAAGCAAATAACACAAAAATTAAGTATATATTCTTTGTGTTTTCTTTGGAGCCCTAGTGGTACAGTGGTTAAGCATTTGGCTGCAAACCAAAAGGTCTGCAGTTCAAATTCACCAGCTGCTCCTTGGAAACCTTATGGGGTAGTTCTACTCTGTCCTATAGGGTCGCTGTGAGGGGGAATCAACTTGACAGGAAAAAGTTTGCTTTGTGTTTTAGAATTTGTGATCTTTAAGAGAAAGAATTATCTTCATATATTATGTAGTATGTTGATACTTTGCGATGGTTTCTTTTGCCAATTTTAATGACTCAACCATTTTAATAAACCATGCTTGTTTGCTGTTAAGTAGGAAGACAGTATGTGTTTTCAGGGTGAAAAAAATCAAAATAGTTCCTTAATGATGGGGAAAAGAGTCCATTCTAAATTAATTTAAACAGTAGAGCATTCATTGTTTCCTTGATTCTGGAAACAACTTGGTTGTTTTTAAAAGACTTTCCAAGACTGCTTTCTAGTTTCTCAGAGCTTTAAGCCTTTCAAAGAAAAGCTTTAAGCCTTCCAAAGAGGACCACAAGTGTTTTGCTGGATCTTAAAAATTTCTTCTCTCTTTGGTGTAGATGGTATGAAGGCTGTCTGGTGACTGCCCTCAGGAAAAGGCGGCAGTTTCTCCTGTGTTCACAGAGCCTTTTCGTATTACATCTTTTTTGGCAGGTGTATGAAAAAGCCTGAAAGAGAATGAACCATTTTTAGACTGCCTGTTTTGTTTGCTTCTCCTTCTCTAGCTTTTGTCCTAAAATTTCCTATTAAATCGATGGACTAGTGAGATGAATAAGCATAAAGTAACTAAGACTTAAGTAATCCTGGTGGTGTGATGGTTACATGTTCAGCTGCTAACTGAAAGGTCGGTAGTTCACACCTACCGGTGGCTCTGTGGGAGAAGAGACCTGGTAATCTGCTCCCATAAAGATTATGGCCTAGGAAGCCCCATGGGACAGTTCTGCTCTGCTTTGTAGAGTTGCCAGAATCAACTTGATGGCACACAACAACAGCTAAAATTTAACTTAAGACATTACATGGCAAATAACATCTCCACCCTATTAACTGAGTAAAGTTGTCCACTATTTTCAGCTGGTAGAGTCTACCTGTATTTACTCAATGCCAAGATTTGTATGAATTGTGGCATCCCGGGATGTCTGGCCTTTGGTTCTGAAGGCGATCCACTCCTCAGTGATGCAGTCTGATCTGTTGGCTTAGGCTGGATTCTCTAGAGAAGCAAAACCAGTGAAGTATGAGTATATAAATATATATAGAGAGAGAGATTTGCCTCAAGGAAATGGCTCACGTGGTTGTGGAGGCTGACAAGTCCCAAATATATGGGTCAGGCATCAGGCTTCTCCTGACTCATGTGGTACCGGAACTGATGAACCCAAATCTGCAGGTCAGACAATGTGCTGCTGGCCCACAGGGCTGCAGAAGCTGATGAATCAGGTCAGACAGTAGGCTTCTGGCTCACAGGGCTGTGGAAGCTGGCAAATCAGGTCAAATGACAGGCTCCTGGCTCATAGGGCTGTAGAAGCTGGCAAATCCCAGAATCGGCAGGTCATATGTCAGGCTGCTGGTTCAAGTCCCAAGAACTGGAGGTCAGATGATGATGAGCCAGATGCAGGATCCAGAGCAAGAGAGAGCCTTGCCAGAACATCCATATATATTGGATGTAGTTCACACCCCCAAGGAAACTTCCCTTATATCAGAGTAAGGGTGTGACTTGAGTAAGGGAGTAAGGATGTGACTTGAGTAAGGGTGGGACTTGAGTCATGCCCTCTTGTAAGGCTGTGATTCAAAATACACCCTACACTTATCTCACCTCATTAACAACTTGGTTAGGATTAATGTATAGAGGTTAGGATTTACAACACATAAAATGAAGGATAATTACATCAGATGACAAAATGTAGGATCATTACATCAGATCCCAAAATGGAGGGCAGCCGCACAATACTGGGAATCATGGCCTTGCAAGTTGACACATAACATTAACCGTCACACATGGGGTAGAATGAGCTGCCCCAGGAGCATGCTTAGGCATAGGCAGAATGTCCACCTTGCAGGAATGTTGTAGGGATTCATATCTTTGGGCGAATTGGTGGTCCTTAAGGTTTCCTGGTGGCACAGTAGTTAAAAACTCAGCTGATAACCAAAAAGTTGGCAGTTTGAACCCACCAGCTGCTCCTTGGAAACCCTATGGGGCAGTTCTGTTCTGTCCTATAGGGTCGCTACAAGTCAGAATTGACTTGACAATTTTTTTTTAAGGTTCCTTTCAACTTTTGGGGGCCCCGGTGACACAGTAGTTAAGAGCTCAGGCTGCTAAGCAAAAGGTTGACAGTTTGAATCCACCAGCCACTCCTTAGAAACTGTGTGTCAGTTCTATTCTGTCCTATAGGGTTGCTATGAGTCAGAATCAACTTGATGGCAATGGGTTTGGTTTTTTGGTTTTTTCAACTTTTGGATTCCAAAATTCTAGTATTGAAATGAAGGAACCTGGGTGGCGGAAGAGGTTTACAATCAGCTGCTAACTTAAAGGTTGGCAGTGCGAATGTATCTAGAGGCTCCATGGAAGAAAGGCCTGGCAAACTGCTCCTGTAAAGATTGTAGCCAAGAAAGCCCTATGGAGCAGTTCTACTGTTTAACACATGGGTCACCATAAGTCAGGGCCAACATGATGGCAGCTAAAAGCAACAACGATAACGACTACTGAAATAGAAGAGAGTGACTGGAACCTTGGCACTAGGTGTATCGTTCGTGGTCCTGGGAATGTTAAGAGAAGAAAAGAGAAAAGGAATCAGGCCATTGTGGGCAGATGAGTGATGTAAAATGAGGGCTTGGAGCCCTGGTGGCACAGAGGTTGAGAGCCACAGCGTGCTATAGCCGCTAACCAGAGAGGTCGGCAGTTTGAATCCACGAGCCACTTCTTAGAAACCCTATGGGGCAGTTCTACACTGTCCTATAGGATTGCTATGAATTGGTATTGAGTCGTTGGCAGTGGGTTTGGGTTTGGTTTGGGGGACCTTGAAAGTAAGGATATGTTTAACAGACCAGTAGGAGCAGAGTGTCCCATGGTGGTGCAAATAGGTAACACATTTGACTGCTAACGGAAAGGTTGGCAGTGCGAATCCACCCAGGGGCACCTCAGAAGAAAGTCCTGGTGATCTGTTTCCAAAAGATCAGCCACTGAAGACCCTGTGGAGCACTGTTCAACTCCGACACGTGTGTGGTTGCTACAAACTGGAGTTGACTCGGTGGCCACTTTTTTTTTTTAGGAGCATGGTGTCTCATAGAGGACTTTTGTTCTCACTTCATGTACTCACGTTCAACCATCTGTCTATTAGATGAGGTGCACCTAAACTCTAGTGGCCTCCCTGGCCCACCCCAGAGGCCAGCCGAGGTGGGCTCGGGACAGAGCGTGAAGCGCACCCCATTGCTCAGGCTTCAGCACAGGGGCGCATCGTACGGTGCAGAGATGGACCGAGGAGAATGCGAAAGCTTTACTAGGTGAGATCAGGATGAAAATATTTGTCGTCATGGTTTCTACTAAGAGAGAGTTTCTAGACCAAGTGTATAAATTTAGGAGTTGTCTGTTGCCAAGCTCCCAAATAAGTAGCTTTATACATATTTTTTTTTCATGTGTTAAAGGAGCAGTTTCCTATTTTTTCAACATACTGCATCACTTTGCTTAATGCTAAATGCTAAGAACACCTCTACCCTATTGACTGAGTAAAGTTGTCCACTGTTCTCTGGTGGTAGAGTCTACCTGTATTAACTCAATGCCAAGATTTGTATGGATTGTGGTATCCAGGGATGTGTGGCCTTTGGTTCTGAAGGCCATCCTTCCTCGGTCTTGCAGTCTGACGTGTTGGCTTACAGGGGGTGGAATGAGTTGCCCTACGCCATTTAAGCCACAGCCCAAATAACCCAGAAGTAACAAAGGCTTCATAAAAAGGTGCAGCTGTTTAAGCTTTCCTGGTTCTCATAGTGCCATCTTGGCAACTAGCCCATCCAGAGTAATGCTTTCTAAATGCTAAACCAGAAAACCAAGCCCATTGCCATCAAGTCAGTTCCAATTCATAGTGACCCCGTAACAACCCTGGTGGCGCAGTGGTTAAGCACTTGACTGCTAACTGAAAGATTGGCCGCTCTGCAGGAGAAAGATGTGGCAGTCTGCTTCCATAAAGATTATGGCCTTGGAAGCCCTATGGAGCAATTTTCTGCTGTCCTATAGGGGTGCTATGAGTTGTCAATGCCAGAGGGAGAGTCTTCCAGAGGGAAACAAAGCCTCTAACAGGACCACACTTCAGCGGTGAGAGGGAGTCAAGTACTGTGAGACAAAGAAAAAGCTACAAGTACTTACCCAGAGGACGCTCAGAGCAAGGAACGTAAACACCAGCAGTAGGTACAGGACTTCGTTCAAGTGCAGACGGTGCTGTAATCTCAGTGTCCCTGGAAGTTACGAAGTGTTCATATTTCCAGCATTTGCTGAATCAGTTATTCTTAGCCAGCGCTTCCCATTTGCTAAGGCATCAAACTTCACAGTGGGTCTCCGCTCACCTAGTGATCCAGAACGTGTGTGGAACCTTGGCGAGACTGATAAACGAGACAGATGCTTTCGTGTTCTTCTGCTCTCTGTTCCCAGATAACCTTTTCAGTTTGCATTTGCATCACTTACTGTTAGGATCCACGTATAACTATTACCGAAGGGGGAGACACACCATATGTGGTCCCAGCCACACCTGAGTGGAGAGTGGACCCTGTAATTAGTTGACTTCTACTCAGCTATTGACTGAGTAAGCAAACATCCCCACATTCGGCACAGTATGTTTGGTCTTCTGCTGGTTATTTTAACTGATACTTGGAAGGGCTGTCCCCATCTCTGAGTTAATTTCTCTGCCTCATGGCTGAAATAATTTGCTCTATTGAGGAATGCATAAAAGGAAAAGTACGAACGTTGGATTGGTCCATTTATTGTACTTATAGGCCTATATGGTGTTTATACCCTATAAACATACCGTAACCATGTTTATACCCTTATAAAGCTACCGTAACCATGTTTATACCCTTATAAACATACCATAATCATCTAATCTTGCAGAATTTGTTTAAATGAGTGGATAGAAAGAAATGAAACATAGTCACGAAACAAAATCAGAATCTGGGGTGTAGCCTGTAATCATTAGAATCATGTGAACGTCTGGAGTTTGCAAGGAGCTTTCCCAGACCTAAGAGTAAAAGCCAGACAGCATATCCAAGTGTTTTACAGTGGATACCGTCATTGCAGCGACAGTTCTAGCTATATAATCAGTGTCCACTGCCATCATAGCACTGCCACCCTGGCATTGCTACTATGCTGGAAAAAGTAATTAAAAAATGTTGACCCCCTGAGAATCTCATGGCTCCGGTTACCACCTTCATGTAGTGATGACATAGAAGTACCAGTGGCCTGGGAGGACTTAGGTGACTGGTGAATCATGAAGCAATGCAAGTAGTGTGTATACAATCATAGAACTTAAAAATATTTCTAGAAAATGTAAGAAATTAATCTCTTCATTCAGCAAATGTTTATTGAGTACTGCAATTATTTGGCAAAGAAGCCACATGAAACGTGATGTGATGCGTGCCCTTTCGGGAATACACTGTGGGATCTGATAGCTGCGGGGGGCACAGCAAGCCTTGTGAAGAAAATAACACACTATCTCAGACTTGGAAGTTAACGCGCGTTAGGTTAGTCTATTCATTTGACAGGTCAGGAAACTGAAGCTTATAGAGAAGCTGTGATTTACATATAACCAATGAGTGGCAAGCCAGGCCTGCAACTCCTGGCGTAGGTCTCAAGCTCTCAAGCGCGGTTCGCCTTGTTTCCAAATTTCTTAAACTTCGTAACACAAAGTAGGTGGTCAGTAAAGAGCTACTGATGGTCAGCCTATTGACAAGGCTCACACCTGTCTTAAAAGGGAGGAAGTGTATTTGCACATTTGATCACTGGGAATTTGCAGTTCAATAGGAATCATTCGTTTTGGAGTTATTAATGATTTCTGGCGAGTTATGTTTATCTTTCAAGTTGTAGTGAGGATCGAAATCTAAGAATTTCAGGGCATAGTCGAGTAAATAGCAAAACTCAAGATAACTAAAAATGTTAAAACTTTTAAATACCTTAGATTTATGTAAAAAGCACTCTTATGATGCTTTATTTTAAAAATGCATGTTAAAAAGCAGAATTTATTGACAGTGTCTTAAAATTGTAGCATACAAATGAATCTAGTACTTTCTATTGTAATAATTCTTACACAAATGAACTTGATAAAAATTGATTAATCCATAATAGATTTTAAATAAAAGGATTTTAAAGTAAATGACTCAAAAGCAACCTTGGGATTGACACTTCCCAAACCTAACTGGGTTGGTTTATTATCTCACTGGGCTTATTTTTAATTGTATTTAAATGATAGATTGCCTGTATATTTTATCTTTTACTACTAGGGAACCGTTCAATAGGCTTCTCTGGTTATTTTTTTCTGATCATTTAGATTTTAAATGTGAATGCTTTAATTTTGATTTACTATTTTTAACCTAAAAGCTGTTCACATTGCTTAAAATAAAATAGTTGATACCAGAAGCCATATTTTTGGTGGGCTTTCTTTTTTAATTACAAAGAAAATAATCTGTCAATACATTAATCTTCAGAAACACAGCTGAGGTTAAAAAAATTGTTTCACCCTTTAATTTTATCGGAAACCCTGGTGGCGTAGTGGTAAAGTGCTACGGCTGCTAACCAAGAGGTCGGCAGTTCAAATCCACCAAGTGCTTCTTGGAAACTCTATGGGGCAGTTCTACTCTGTTCTTATGGGGTCGTATGAGTTGGAGAATCGACTCGATGGCACTGGGTTTGGTTTTTGGTTTTAATTTTATCAGCCTTTCTTTAGTCTGGGAGTCTGGCTTTTGCAGTCCCTGCTAACGTCCTGTTTATTGGGGTTCTTTAGTCTGGGAGTCTGGCTCTTGCAGTCCCTGCTAACGTCCTGTTTATTGGGGTTCTTTCGTCTGGGAGTCTGGCTCTTGCAGTCCCTGCTAACGTCCTGTTTATTGGGGTTCTTTAGTCTGGGGGTCTGGCTTTTGCAGTCCCTGCTAACGTCCTGTTTATTGGGGTTCTTTAGTCTGGGGGTCTGGCTTTTGCAGTCCCTGCTAACGTCCTGTTTATTGGGGTTCTTTAGTCTGGGGGTCTGGCTCTTGCAGTCCCTGCTAACGTCCTGTTTATTGGGGTTCTTTAGTCTGGGAGTCTGGCTCTTGCAGTCCCTGCTAACGTCCTGTTTATTGGGGTTCTTTAGTCTGGGGGTCTGGCTCTTGCAGTCCCTGCTAACGTCCTGTTTATTGGGGTTCTTTAGTCTGGGGGTCTGGCTCTTGCAGTCCCTGCTAACGTCCTGTTTATTGGGGTTCTTTAGTCTGGAGGTCTGGCTTTTGCAGTCCCTGCTAACGTCCTGTTTATTGGGGTTCTTTAGTCTGGGGGTCTGGCTTTTGCAGTCCCTGCTAACGTCCTGTTTATTGGGGTTCTTTAGTCTGGGGGTCTGGCTTTTGCAGTCCCTGCTAACGTCCTGTTTATTGGGGTTCTTTAGTCTGGGGGTCTGGCTTTTGCAGTCCCTGCTAACGTCCTGTTTATTGGGGTTCTTTAGTCTGGGCGTCTGGCTTTTGCAGTCCCTGCTAACGTCCTGTTTATTGGGGTTCTTTAGTCTGGGCGTCTGGCTTTTGCAGTCCCTGCTAACGTCCTGTTTATTGGGGTTCTTTAGTCTGGGCGTCTGGCTTTTGCAGTCCCTGCTAACGTCCTGTTTATTGGGGTTCTTTAGTCTGGGGGTCTGGCTTTTGCAGTCCCTGCTAACGTCCTGTTTATTGGGGTCTTTATTTGCTAGTAATTGCTCTGTGCATAAGCACAGGTAGGTGGTTCAGTTTCACTAGATGAGATGTAACACAGCCCACTGGTGAAAGAAAAACTCCTAAGAGGAGCCTTGCTGTAAGACAGTGCAAGGAGTCCTGGTGGCACTGTGGTTAAGCACTCAGCTACTAACTGAAAAGTTGGTGGTTCAAACCCACCAGCAGCTCCATGGGAGAAAGATGTGGCGGCCTGCTCCCATAAAGATTACAGCCTTGGAAACCCTAGGGGGCAGTTGTACCCTGCCCCGTGTGGTCGCTTAGAGTCAGAATTGACTCGACAGCAACGGGTTTGGTTTGGGTTTTTATAAGCCATTGCCGCCCCTTGGTTTTTTATTGTTTCCATAGCAGGAGCCAATCCTGTCTGACTTTTCCCCGTTACAGGTTCCTCAGTGGTGTGCTGAATATTGCCTTTCCATCCATTACCAGCATGGGGGCGTGATTTGCACCCAGGTCCACAAACAGACTGCTGTCCAGCTTGCCCTCCGGGTAGCAGACGAAATGGATGTCAACATCGGCCATGAAGTTGGCTACGTGATCCCTTTTGAAAACTGCTGTACCAGTGAAACAATACTGAGGTTGGTTTGGGGGGCTTCGTGTGCTCACCCCTGACAACCCTTAGCATGTGTTGTACAATCCTAAACGAGTGCTATTCTTGCATTCTACTTATTGGGCATCGGTGGTGCATAATACCAACTGGTTTCTTAGCCACCAGCCAGACACGGACCAAGTGTTTTCCCACACTGACTTCACGAGAGATTCCTTGTCTCAAAACCTGCCATGACTTCCCAGAAAGCTCAGGAAAAAGGTACAGCTAGTTAGGTTGGCCCACATAGTCCTTTGGGCTTCTACTTCTGAGCTCTGCCTCATGGCGGGTCCACACATGGCCTGTGTACATTGATGCATGTAGCTCTCCATGTGCTCCATGCATTCACGCCTCTGTCCTTCTGTACCTGCCATTCCCTTGGCTTGGAATGCCGCGGCTCTTCTGGGCTTGGCTGGTTTCTCCTAGTTGTTCCAGACTCATGCACGAGTCAGCCTCCTCCAGGAAGTCTTCCCTCACCCTCCCATAGTCTAAACTAGAAAACTCTCTGCTGGGCTTTCACAGAACTTAGGATGAGCCTCCATTGCAGAAGTTCGGCTTAAAGTCCTACAGGTCCCCAGGGGCTCTTTTTTGTATCTGGCTTTATTATGGGATTTCCTTTGAGCAAAGTGTTCCAGGAGCTTAATACAAAGAAGGAAAATTGGAGAAATGACTGCTCTGGGCCTGTGCTTCTCAAGCAGTTTTATATCATAGCTTACCTAGAAAATGGTAATATCTGTACAGCAGCTCAGGGCCATGGTCAAAGATGCTTGCAGCCAAAGATGACCAGCCCTGTCATAGGCTGGGTTCTCTAGAGACACAAAACCAATAAAGTGTATAAATATGTATATGTAGAGAAAGATTTATGTCAAGGAAATGGCTCACATAGTTGTAGAGGCTGGAAACGTCCCAAGTCTGTGGGTCAGGATAGAGGCTTCTCCTAATTCACGTAGCCGCAGGGACTGGCGAACCCAAGATTGGCAGGTCAGAGAGCAGGGATCTTACTCACAGGCTGCGAAGACCGATGAATCCCAAGATTGGCAGGCAAGACCACAGGTAAGCTGCTAGCTCAAGTCCCAAGAACCGGAGGCCAGATGAACAGGAGCCAGCTGCAGGATCCGGAGTGAGCAAAAGCCCATGAGCCTTGCCAGAATGTCCACTTATATTCGATGTAGGACACACTCACAAGGAAACTCCCTTTCAACTGATCGGGTACTCACAGCAGATGCCATCATGGAGGTGATCACATTATATCACATCTCGTCGTGGAAATGATCACAACGTCATAGGACTGCCAAACTACAGCACAACCGCCAAACCACTGAGAATCGCGGCCCAACCAAGTTGATAACACAACCTTCACCATCACAAGCCCCAAGCACACCAGCCCACCCAGCCTCTGCCTGACCATCCCAGTAGCTGGGGAGAGAAGCCTCTGAGGATCAACGTGTTTGCCCATTTAGAGTCCATTTGTGTGGCACACCAGGGCACCACAGCCCACCATTTGGGAAGGTCTGCCCTAGTATAAGAGGGCTGGGATGGTTTTTTTTTTTTCCACACCCATATCCTACATGTCTGACACAGTGCTTGGTCCAGGGAGCATGTTCGAGAATCTGATAATGAAAGGCAGGAGTCCTGCCCCATGCCAGCTAACTGCCTACAGAAGGCCCACGCGACTCATTTGGCTTGTGCTAAGCTGCTCTCCTGCAAACGTTCATCTTCAGAAATAGAAGGTATTGGTTCACAGGGAATCTTTAGACCAAAACCACTGTGACCAGAACTTATAAAATATGGTATCTTCTGTTACTATAGCCATGATGCCCTTGAGTTATTATATTAGCATATATTTATGTAAATAGTTCACAAGTGATACAAAAGCCCTGTAAAAACCACCTTGCTCCTTAAAATAAAAATTAACTTGCTCCTTTTTTTTTTTTTAGGAACTCACAAAACTATTTGACAGGTTGGACAGGATAAGACATATTCCCCTGAAACGGGGAAGGATTCCCTAAGCTTGGCGGGTTCATTCTTTATCCTTATATTTTAACATGGGTGTTCAAATTGTCATGGTTTTAATTCAGTTGTAAAGTGAGGACTGAACTAGGACCTATCTAGGTTCTGAAGTTAATGTATGTATTTTTATATCGTTGGTGCCATCTAAATGTTGGAAAGAACTCTTGGATGTAGCCATTTAAAAAATGAAATCATATAACATTTTTTATCTTAAGACAGAATTATGTTTATATATATACATACACACACATATATACATATACACACACGTGTCTGTGCCAGTGTGTGTGTGTGTCTGCAAAAGCCACAGAGACTCTAATAATGTCAGAATAGGTGTCTTAGGCTGAATTCTCTAGAGAAGCAAAACCATTGAAGCGTATTTATATAAATATAGAGAGAGAAAGATTTATCACAAGGGATTTATCTCAATGGCTCATGTGGTTGTGGAGGCTGGCAAGTCCCAAATCCATGTGTTAGGCATCGGGCTGGAAGCTTCTCCTGACTTGCGTAGTTGTAGAGGTTGATGACTCCAAGATCAGCAGGTCAGACAGCAAGCTACTGGTCCTAGGTCTTTGGAGGCTGGCAGATCCCAGAATTGGCAGGTCAGATGGCAGGCTGCAAGAACCAGAGGTCAGATGATGATGAGCCAGGTGCAGGATCCAGAGTAAGAGAGAGCTTTGCCAAAGGATCCATATATATATGGATACAGGCTGTGCCCTCAAGGAAACACCTCTTACATCAGATACTTGAGTAAGGCTGTGACTTGAGTAAGGCTGTCACTTAAGTATGCTACTCAAGATGCACCCTACACAAATCCTACGTCATAGAGATTTTAAGATTTATGACACATTAAATGGAGGATGGTTACATAGTATCACAAAAGGGAGGATAATTACATCAGATCACAAAATGGAGGATAATTACATACTACTGGGAATCCTGGCCTAGCCAAGTTGACACATAACATTAACCATCACAGTAGGTCCAGGACGTCCCTCACCTTTTAAACATCTGTTAGATGTTAGGCTTGACTTTCATGCAGTTGTTTTATGGTGAACAGCATGACAATGGTGAAAAAGTATGACAATTCTGACAGCCAGAGAAAGAACTACAATTTAAGTGGAAATATTTCTGCTTACCTACATGTAAAGAGCCCTAGTGGCACGGTGATTAAAGCAGTTTGAACCCACTAGTGGCTCTGCAGGAAAAAGATTTGGCAGTCAGCTTCGTAGAGATTTATAGCCTTGGAAACCCTATGGGGTTGCCATGAGTTGGAATCAACTTGACAGCGTCTGCATGTACTGTTCCTTTCTTAACATGGAAACTTGCTTTCAGGTGTGGTGGGTGGGGCTGCAAAGCAAGCACACCTTTAAAGGTGGATGGAAATTAGCAGCCTGTTTTGGCCTTTGCAGGTTCTGTTTCCTTCAGCTGTACCTGTCCTGTCTGGTCCTCTCTTGTTGTTTATAGCTTACCTTCACAGTTGCTCTTGTTGCTGGGACGGTGTGCTTTTTTTTTTTTAACCCGTGTGGAGTCAGCAGACACTCTGCATTGCTGCTCACAGGGTCTGAGTGGTGGGAAGAGTCCACGACTCTTGCAAAGCCTCCATTTGATAAGAGATAGGAATTCTTCCTTCTCCTCCTGGTATTCTGTGGGCTGAAGAGGAGGCGGTGTGGCTGTCAAATGAGTGTCTCCACCACTCAGTAGCTTGTAACCTGGGCAAGTGTGCTCACTGCTCTGGGCTTCGGTTTCCCTGTCCGTAGAATGGGGAGGGTGAATATACCTGCTTACCTACCAGGTTCTCGTGAGCATTAAGTGAGTTAGTGCACGGGACTGACACCTAGTAAACACACTTGTGTATGTTAGCTGTCTGTGTCATTGTAAAGATAAACTAAAACCAGACTCATTTCCTGATTAACTGTTTAAATCAGAGCATTTAAGCTTCTCTGTTGATTATGGAAGGCAGTAATCTATACTTAATATTGTCTTTTTCATTTTCTTTGTAACCTCCTGGTACCTATTCTGGTATTGGGCACATAATAAGCACTTCGTAAAGCTGATCTTTGTGCTTGTTACCTTGCTTTGGACCCTTTATGTAACAACCTAGTTCTTTACTTTTTTTTCTGGCCTTAATATCATGGATTCCTGAATATTACGTACCTAAAATAGTTGTTCTGAATTACATATAAGTGACATGTAGATTTCAAATAACAGACCCTCTAGATAACAGATTTTAAGAGAATTTCTCAAATTCTCGTTTAAGGTCAAATGATATATATAATTTTAGAAATTATTAATATCAATAAAACTTATGTTTTATGATATCCTTACCTATAGGGTTCCTATGAGTTGCAATTGACTCGATGGCAGTGGGTTTTTTATCTTTGGGAGATTTAGTCTTAGGAATTTAAAATAAAACAACTACATTTCCTGCTGGCAATGAACCTATATGTATTTTTACATAGTTACCAGTAACAGCATTTTTCTGAACACTGTACACATGATAATAGCATGAAGGTAAGAAATCTATCTCTGTGATATGCAGAAAAAATGAAGCTTCATATAGTAAGCTTTAGGATTGAGCCCCAAAAGGCAATTCCCTAAGTATTCTAGAATCATCTGGAAGGCCAGGCCATGATCGCTGAGTCTGGGAGAGTTTCAAACAAGCCATCCTCTTTCTCCCTTTTTAGTTAAGCCTGGATACATTTATATAACACACATGCCTCCTCCACCACACAGGGCGCCTTTCCTACTGCATGACTGGCGCTTAGGTAAGTGTTGCTAAAAAGGCAATAGAGACTTAATTTCTAACATTAAATTTAGGAAGTAGCATAGATTAAAATAATTGTTTAGGCAAGAGGCACTAGTAGCTTATATCCTTATATCCTACTAATTAACCTCAGCAAAAGATGGTCTGAAATCGAGATTTCATATGCATCTGGGTTTGCATCTTCCACAAAGTATAATGCTGCAGTATTCAAGGTAATTCTCTTTCTTAAGTTTGAGAGAAGGCGTGATCAGCAGTTTATCGCTGCTCACTTGGTAAGATGTGGGATACTCACAAGGTTGAAAAGAAAGGCATGGGGCAAAAACTGATTCTGTAAAGGTATAGAGAGGATGGACATGGACTTCATCTCCAGAATCATGGAGGCCAAGGAAGCAGTCTTTCCTAATTTAACTATAACATCGGATGCACGTAACTCTTCTGAACCTCAGTGTCCTCATTTATAAACAGGCTGCGGTGTCTACCTTGCAATAGGCTTCAATGTGTATATACCTTGAAGAATTATTCTGAAGATTAACTGCGATAATACATGCATCAGCATAAGGCCTGGCACACATTAGGAGCCTGATACATGTTTGTTTCCTTCTTTTTCTTTATTCCTTGTAAGGGGTAAACTGAGGACTGCCTGGGGTCCCCAAGACCACCCCCAGGTTTGATGATTCTCTAGGAGGACTCACCAGCCTCGGCATATGGCCACACTCACAACTAGGATTTATTGCAGCAAAAGGCTGCAGAGCAGTCAGCAGAGAGAAAAGGTGTATGGGGCAAAGTCCAGAGGAACCAGGTTTGAGTGTCTTAACAGCCCTCTCCCAGTGGAGTCACACAGGACGTATTTACTTCCCGCAGCAACTGTGTGAAATGTTGTCTACCAGGGAAGCTCGCGAGAGACTCATTGCCCAGGATTTTTATTGGAGGTTGGTCACGTAGGCACCCCCTGCCTGGGACATAATAAAATTCCAGACTCCAGAAGGAAAGCAGATATTCAGCATAAAGTGTATTGTTTGTACAAATAGTTCAGGCACAGTGAGCCACCTTATCACTTCAGAGAGTGGTGAGACCACTCTAAACTGCATGTTCCTCAATGCCAGCCAAGGTCCAACCTGCAGAATTGGTTTACTCAAGAAATAACATAGGGAAATTTGTAAATAGTGTCAGAAGAGGTTTGCATGGCAGAAACTGGAAAAAATCCCATTAAATATCACTAGCGAATGCCCTCCACCACTACCTTCTACTCCAAGAACGCTGCCCAGTTTGTATGCTGCCCTCAAATAAGTGGTGCCTCTCAGATGTTGGGTCAGTTAATATGTGTACCACATTTCAAACTTGTTGACACCAACATTTTGGTAATGTCACCTCCCACAGTGTGCCACCAACAGTCCCAATAATGGGCTATCTGGACTATGAAACTATGAAGCTGAGCACCCCCATTCTTTTTTTTTTAATACTGAGTTTTTGATGAAAGTTTACATAGTAAATTAAGTTACTGTGTGACAATTTCTACACATATTGTTCGGTGATATTGGTTCCATTTTCTAAATAGCGTCAACATTCTCATTATTTCCGTTCTGGTTGTTCCATTTGCATTATTCTTGCTTCCCTGACTTCCTGACCTTCTCATATGTGCTTTAGGGTAAATGTTGACTGTTTGGTCTCAAATAGATGATTGCTTTTTGTTTTGTTTTGTTGTATGTGAAAGGAACACAGTACTCACTAGCGATAGTGTTTATTTTGTGACCCAACCTGTTACTTAGTTGAAAGGTGAGATAGCTGTTCTTGTATTCTTCTTCGACCAGTGTGTGTGTTTGCTTACAAACCCCTCCCTCCATCGATGAAAGAGCAGGGAGAAATGCTAACCTGACAAGGGTATTTTGTGATATTACTTTTTTCATTTAAAAAGTTCAGGGCAAGTGTTAAATGTAGTTCCTGTTAATATTCATCGTAAATGTTTGGGCAGAGTTCTTTAACCTGGTGTCCAGGGATGGTCTTCAAAAGGTCTGTGAACCTATGTAAACTTTGTGCAAAACTTTGCTTATGTGTGTGTGTGGTTTTTTTTCCCTGTGTTTAAAGTCTAGAGATTTTATCACGTTAAAGGAATCTGTGGCCCAATAAAGATCTAGAGCCACTGATTTAGAGAAAAGGACATAGGAAAGTCAGTTTTGTTGTTGTGAGGAAGTGTTTTTGTTTGACTTTTCATAAGAGTATTCTAACTTTGATGTTGCTTCTCTCTAGGTACTGTACGGATGATATGTTGCAAAGAGAAATGATGTCCAATCCTTTTCTGGGCAGCTACGGGGTCATCATCTTAGACGACATCCACGAAAGGAGCATAGCAACTGACGTGTTAATTGGGCTCCTTAAAGACGTTTTGCTGGCAAGACCAGAACTGAAGCTCATAATTAACTCTTCACCTCTGCTGATTAGCAAACTCAGCTCCTATTATGGAAACGTGCCTCTCATAGAAGTGAAGAATAAGCACCCTGTGGAGGTTGTGTACCTTGGCGGGGCTCGCAAAGATGTTTTTGAGTCTATTTTGAGCCTTATCTTTGAAATTCACCACTCTGGTGAGAAGGGCGATGTGGTAGTCTTTCTGGCCTGTGAACAAGTAAGTAAGTAACATTCTAACCTAACAGAGCGAGTTTGCTAATCAACTGTTTAAATGTTTGCTTCCATCATATTTATTTTTTATACTTTAGGAGAAACACAGATAGGGTAAAACCTGTGCTGCCAGTTACTGGCATCTGTAAAGGGAGTAGGAGGTATTTCTAAAATCACATGCGGTTCTGAAAACAAAGAACGGGTAAGGCATTTTGAGGAGATTCTAGAAATGATCTCCAGAGCCAGCTCCCATCCAGATGCAGGGTGAAGCATGTGCTGCCCCAGACAAAAAGTTGGTACTACCAGCAGTGAGTTGGCATCTCTCAGTGGAGCAGGTATATGCTGACTCATCACAGTCATGGCTGCCTTGGGTTTGCAGTGAGTCGGGATCTCAGTGGAGAAGGTGTATGCTGACTCAGCACTCAGCACACTCGTGGCTCCCTCGGGTTTCCTCTGAGTCGGTGTCTTAGTGGAGAAGGTGTATGCTGACTCAGCGCACTCATGGCTGCCTTGGGTTTGCTGTGAGTCTGGATCTCAGTGAAGGTATATGCTGACTCAGCACAGCCATGGCTGCCTCATTGTGTCTTAATGGAGAAGGTATATGCTGACTCAGCATACTTATGGCTGCCTTGGGTTTGCTGTGAGTCAGGATCTCAGTGGAGAAGGTATATGCTGACTCAGCACACTCAGGGCCGCCTCGGGTTTCCTCTGAGTCGGTGTCTCAGCGGAGAAGGTGTATGCACACTCATGGTTGCCTTCCTTATGACAGGCAGCATTTGCTGGAGATCAGCACATGCTTGGCAGAGAGCTAAGTAACAAAGAATCACCCACAAATGTTCTAAAATAGTCGGTGGGGTGTTAGGCAGAAAAAAACCATTTACAGCATATGCAGAAGCCCTTCTCCCTAGATTGGAGCTCCTTTTCTTAAAAAGATGAATGAGAAAGATCTTAACTTGGATTTCTTGAAAATATCTCTTCAAAAGAACTGAAAATACACAACTGAGCATCTTTTCTATTCTCTGTTAAATTGCTTTTATATAGTCAAAGTGTCATTTGGGGTTGCCTTTTTTTTTTTTTAATTGAAGCTACACTGGCCCTACTTTCTCCACTACCGTTGGCTGAATCTCAAAGCCTCCAAAATAGAAAGAATTATGCAAATAAGGCACGTTATACATTTTTTGTCAACTGCATGGCCCCTCCCCCTCGCTATTTCCTAGGTGAGCTATGCTTCGTGTTATGTGTGTGTGCATGCTGTTGACGTGGTGTGTATTTGTGATAAGAATACGACTTCTTAGAAACTAATTGCTTGGCCATTTTCTCCCCTACCCATCTTATCACACCAAGAGTGAAAGCACTAGTCTTCGGATCATGACCCAAATTTGTAGAAACCCAGAAGGAGATCGTTTGGTATTGGCTGAGCCAGCTGCTGAACAAAGACAAGTACCTCAGCTTGTGTGCCCGAGCCTTTTCTAAGTATCCTTGTGCTTTCCGAGTGTTCAATTTTATATTCAAAGCATAAAGGAGGACTAAGGCTCCTAGCTTTAGGAACTTTAGACAGTTTTCTTATAACTTAGATTTGATCTGTTTCCTTAAAATCATTTAGAATCTCAGTGGGTAATAATAACTACAGCATACTTAGCATTTTTGTGTGCGTGCGTGTACAGAGTGTACATATCCCCTGGAATCCTAAGTGAATGCGATCTTCTACCCGTGACAGTGACTTACTCTCTGTGGTCATTCCTTAAATAAATTTCATGCATGATCCAAGATATTCAGGAAAGTC
Source organism: Elephas maximus indicus (assembly GCF_024166365.1). Lineage (NCBI taxonomy): Eukaryota > Metazoa > Chordata > Mammalia > Proboscidea > Elephantidae > Elephas > Elephas maximus. The sequence continues at coordinate 75,829,346 of NC_064834.1, read as the reverse complement.
CTGAGAAAGGTAATGAAATGATTAAGGAGATAGGAGAAGGATCTATGAAAACAATTAGACAGTTTCAGTGTAACTGGGTAAAGCTTAAGGAAGGGAAGAATGGCAAAATTAGAAGTCCAAACATTTGAAAGTTGAAAAAGAGGTGGGAAAAAAAAAGGACACTTCTGCAAAAAGAGTCAGATTACGCAAACATGCCAAAGTGGGCTTTTGAAAAATAAAGCTCACAGGCAAGCTGAACACAATTCAGTATTCCAGTGGGCTTTTTCTTTTTCACTACTATGTCAGGGTTACCATTAAGATAGTTCCTTTCCTCTGGCCTTGAAATTTATCTCTTGAGAGATTTGTCTTGCTCCGAAATCTGTGTTAACAACTATTGGTCATTTTTTCCCCATGCTGTTTGAAACTTTGTTGGTTTCTGTATAAAACTCGTAAAACCTTCCATACCACGTAAATATCATATGAAAACAGACCCAAACAGTCTAATGGAAACATATTGTCACTTTTTAATTATAAGAAATACAACATTGTAAATTGCAGAAATATTTTCAGCCACTTTGGTTTGGCGAGCCAGTGGTCCGTTCCCACTGGGGTGGCACTGTCTTCTGGTGTGTTCTCCACTCCCACCCGGGTCCACGGGCTGCCCAGTGCCTTGGTGCTTAATTAAGACTGAGAGCCCTGAGCATTCACGGTGTGGTGTTCCTTATCACTCAGCTGTCTTTCTCTCTGAAAACAAAAGGTGAAATAAACAGAAAACATCTGTGGAGATTTGTGGTAATGCCCATCTAGCCAGATCAGCCTTAGAGGCTTTACGCTGTCACAGAGGTGTCTGTATGTTGGTTTTCCTGGGAAACATTCTGTGCAGCTGTGAGTCTCCTCTCACTTTTTTTGGTTCTAGATGCCTTCCTTCGCTGTGGGTGGCTGTGTTTTCTGTCCCTCTACAGGTGGTTACAGGGAAGTCCCACGTATGTAAATGCGCATCGAGGAAGAATCAAGGAGATGAACGTGTGGAAGGGTTGAAGCAGCAGATACATATCTTAAGAACTTTTTTCTCGTGTCAAATTCTGAAGATTATGTCCTCAAAGCCCTTTCTCAGCTGTGCTTGAGGGGTCTCTATATCTATTTTGCTTTGCTTTTTGTCTTCTGAAGATTTCCTTTTTCCCTCCCATTTAGAAAATTCAACATTAATTCAACTTTAGAACCCACCTACAACTAAAAAGTTTTAGTACCTAGAAGTAAATAAAAATTAGTGGCAAAAATTGCTTTTTAAACAGCTTCCTAAGAGAATAAGAGTAAACATTTCAGTGCAATTTGAAGGTTTCTTTTGATAGGAATTTTTCATGCGTGGGCTGCTGGAAGGGCTCTCCTCTGCCCACTCAGACGACCTGCTGAGGGCTGACACTGCTGAGAAGCTGGCAAGATGTAGCCATCAGGGAGGAACGTGTGGGTAGCCTGTGAGCTGAGCAGGGCAAGGCTCAGGAGAAGTCCGCCCCAGTGCTTAGCCTTGCCCTTTAGGATCAGAATGACGAAGGGAGCAGAAATGGAAAAATGGAGAAATCGCTTTGTTCTCACTATCCCAATCTGCAAGCTTCCATTGATTAAGATGAACAATCATGCTGTTTGCTTGGTAAAAAATCTATCCCAAGTAAACAAGTGTGTGCTGAAAATGAACGGTGAGCAAGAGAACATTGCTGCACGAATTCTGGGGTGGAGCCCAAGAAGCAGCCCTGCCACTGCTGCTGGGGCCACTCTGCAGCTCAGCAATACCCTGAAACCGGCCCCCCAGCTCTTAGAGACACAGCACCTTCCCAGTGTTCTGGGCAAGTCCTCTGACAAGTCCATCTTACAGAACCCTTGAGTTAATTCAGTCCTGTTCTGCAAATGAACTAGAAAGGAAGGAGACACGAGCTGGAGATATGGAAAATGGAATGGAGTCTTAAAAACTAGCCGTCGCGGGACGTCATCTTTCCTACTTACAGTTTTAATTAAATCTTTTTTAGTAATGTAAATGGGGCTTCTTCCATTTGGTAGTTTGTTAGGCCCTAAACTAAAAAAAAACCCAGACCCGTTGCTGTCGAGTCAGTTCCAACTCATAGCAACCCTGTAGGACAGACCCTATAGCAACCCTGTAGAACTGCCCCATAGAGTTTCCAAGGAGCGCCTGGTAGATTCGAACTGCCGACCTTTTGGTTACCAGCTGTAGCTCTTAACCACTACGTCACCAGGGTTTCCTGGTAGCCCTTAAGAAGGCAGAAATTTTAGAAACAGATTAAAAAGGAGTAAGAATAATATTAAGTGACATCTTCTGTATATGAGGTTCAAAAAATTGTTATGATTTGAAAAATATTACCTAAATTGCTTCTTCTTTTGAGCATATTACACCAATTATTTGTGTGTAGGTTTTTTTGCAAATAATTTTCTATCTTTTTCTCAATATATCTGACAGGGAAACATTAAAGAGGGCATTGCTGAATGCCGGAATCATACAGAGATGTAAGTGGCAGTGAATGTTTCCCTGCCTGTTTTCTTGCATTTCTGCTATTTTAACATGCTGACGGGGTCAAAGTCATTTTCCCGATAAAGATTCTGATAACAGAGTTTGCAGTATATGTGCTTGTCGTGGATTGAATTATGTCCCCCAAAATTGTGTGTCAATTTGATTAGGCCATGATTCCCAGTATTGTGTGGTTGTCCTCCATTTTGTGATTGTAATTTTATGTTAGAGAAGATTAGGGTGGGAATGTAATACCACCCTTACCCAGGTCACATCCGGTGATCCAGTGTAAAGGAAGCTTCCCTGGGGTGTGACCTGCACCACCTTTTATCTCTCAAGAGATGGAAGGGAAGCAAGCACAGAGTTGGGGACCCCATACCGCCAAAAAAGCAGCACCAGGAGCAGAGCGCATTCTTTGGACACAGGGTCCCTGTGCCTGAAAAGCTCCTCAACCAGGGGAAGATTGAGGACAAAGACCTTCCTCCAGAGCCAATAGAGAGAGAAAGGCTTCCCCTGGAGTTGACGCCCTGAATTTGGACTTTTAGCCTACTTTATCTTAAGAAAATAAATTGCTCTTTGTCAAAGCCATCCACTTGTGGTATTTTTGTTACAGCAGCGCTGGATGACTAAGCCAGTGCTTTTATAGGAAATGCAGCAGTTGTTTGATAATTTTTAGTTCTGCAACCATTAAAGCATAGTGATGCATTGTTCTTGATGTGAGAATAACTTGTGTTTACCTGTCGTCTTAATTGGCGGGAGAAATTTGCATGAAGCTAGAAAAATAGGGTAAATGCATAAATGCAAAGATGGTACATTTCACAAGACAAAACCTGTTTTGGACAAACAGCAGTGAAATTGTTTATATATTATATTTAACTTCCCTAAAGAAAAGTTGTCACCCAGTTACACCTTTTTCCCCTAACTTAACGACACAGGTAACAACACAGGCATTTCTCCCCTGTGTAGATTATGCGGCTGTTGCCCGTAGTTTTCTTTAACTCAGACTTTTTAAAGAGTAGTAAGCTTGTTTGTTGTCTATTCTCATAGATGATGTTACTTTTTCACTTTAGGATATAGAAAAAGCATATGAAATTGTCTGTCAGGACGGATCTAATTTAAACCCAGATCTGGGAGAGCTGGTGGTGGTTCCTTTGTATCCGAAAGAGAAATGTATGCTGTTCAAGCCGAACGACGAAACGGAGAAGGGAAGCCGTGTTTATCAGAGACGAGTGGTGCTGACAACGAGCTCTGGAGAGTCTCTGATCTGTAGCAACACTGTCCGATTTGTCATTGATGTGGGGGTGGAACGACGAAAGGTAATTACCGTGGAGCAGGTTACACAGAGTCGCCTTCCTGGGCTTCCGTCATTTTAATGTGTGAGCCCAGCGTTCTGTCTGATCGGTCACGTGTGCCAAAAAGAATGACCACAGCCAGTAAGAAAACTCCTCTCCGCATGGTACTGCCTGTCGTTAGCATTTTGGCAGCCTGGAAACAAGCTAACTGAATTGACTGAAGTGCCCAAGGAAAAAGTTCTGAGGAAAGGTGCAGCCACTGAAGCACAAAGGTGGTGGCTCTTGTCAGTATGTTTCCTTGAGCTGAGGTACCAGCAGAGGAAAGTACTTGGCCCCTGAGCTCATCTGTCCTCGTGTACATCAGCTGGGTATTTTTGGTAACTCTTTTATCGAAATAATTGACATCCTCCCCCAGGGTGTTTATTAAAAATTAGTTTCAAGTACACTGACTGAATTTTAGCAAAATTTGTCTTTATAATTGACATGATACAATTCTATCCTAAATTAAATATATATTTGTTTATTTATCACTACCCTTAAACAAAATTAGGAAAAACGAAAACAGGGTGTCTCAAACTCTCCAAAGCACTAGAACTTCAGAAGGTATAGATAGCAGCATTTGAGACCTGAGAGGAAGCTCCCAAGTTTTGATTCATTTGCCCGTCTTCACTGTTGAGTAGGCTTTTATCCCTCGAGGAGACCATGGGTCTTCTAAGTAGCCTTGTCTCACTGTGACAGAACGATCTCAGCCATTGTGAAGGTTTCCTGGGAAGTGGGTTGGTCTTGATTGTGTCAGTCCACCATTCAGAGAACACAGGGCTATCATTCAACTTCTGAAACCACCTGTAAAAAATCACTGTTAATGCCATATGCAGTTTTTGTATTGGCTATTAGACTGGGAAATCTCGGTCTGTGTTAGGAAGGTGAGGCCAAGGAGACCCCGGTGAGTTGAACAGAACTTTGAAGAAACATGTTGCTGTCAGATGATAATCCTTTCTCTGGTGGCATATGAGTATCCGTTGCTATTCCCCAGTGTAGGGCTTCGAGATGTGACACACCGGTATTTCAGCAGCGATACAGAGGCCCTATATTTATTGGAGCCACAATGAAAGCAGACAACCCTTAAATCCGTTTATCAAAGCACTTGCAGTTTCCATTTCAAGGCAAGTGAAACAATAATGAATATTGTACAAAGAGAGTGAGTCTGTAGCAAAGCATTTCATGAAGTAAAGTGCTGCAAACAGCACAGAGAGCCTGCTCAATCTTGAGTTATCTGATGCTAAATACGCTGTCTTTCCACTTACAGGTGTACAACCCTAGGATAAGAGCAGACTCCCTCATCATGCGGCCCATCAGCCAAAGCCGAGCAGAGATCCGAAAGCAGATCCTCGGTCCGTCTTCTTCAGGTAGCAAGATAGACGTGAAAATGCAGTGCTGACATTCTTGCGTGAAGACAGCCCAGACGCATTACAGCCACCCTCCTTGGTTTCTTCTAGGCAAGCTCTTCTGTCTGTACTCTGAAGAATTTGCCTCCAAAGACATGAAGCCACTGCAGCCAGCAGAAATGCAGGAGGCCAACCTGACCAGCACGGTGCTCTTTATGAAGAGGGTAGACATCGCGGGCTTGGGCCACTGCGATTTCATGAACCAGCCAGGTAGCTTTGTGTTCACGTGTTAGCAGAGCTCCTGGGCAGAGATTATCTTCTTCCGGTATGCCCATCCCCAGTCCTAAGAGCAGCTGAGACTTGGTGGTGGTGCAAGCAAGCCCGGGGGCTTAGTTTGTACAGAAGCGTTTTTCCCATCGCGGCCCATGGTGTTAGGTGCTGTTGAGTTGATTCCACCTCCTAGCAACCAACCCCACGTAACAGAGTGGAGTTGTCCCGTTGGGTTTTCTGGGCTGTAATCTTTACGGTACCTGATTGCTGGGTCTTTCTTCTAAGGAGCCACTGGGTGGGTTTGAACCGCCAGCCTTTCAGTTAGCTGCCCAGTGCTTAACTGCTGAGCCACTAGGGCTCATTATTTTTTTCCACTAGAGGTAAAAATTCCCTAAAGGTAATTTAAAAAAAGACCTCAGGGGCTATCTGTCCTGACACTGGAGAATTTTCTGCCATGGGACACTTGAGCATGACAGGTTGTGCCAGGCCAGCAGATACAAGGAGGGTGTGTGGGGTCTGGAGGTGCACGGCCAAAATCAGTGGAGGGTAAAAGCAGGATTCTTGGCAGCGTTAGCAGAGTTGCTTGGTGGGGACATTTGTAGGCAGATGGTCCTTCGTCATGAATCATACTATCACCTGGTGAAAAGTCACCAGAATTCTCTTTGTTTGTAATACAGGTCAAACTTGTGTGCAAAGGAGGTAAAATTTTTAAACTGGGGACTGAGGCTTTATAATTACCACCTGAGAGTTTCTGTCCTAAGGACTGTCTCCTCTAATGAGGGCACTGAGAAAAGCACTGTGTCCTGTCAGAGGTGTTGGCTCTCTCCCATCTGGTATCAGACCTTAGTGGGACTGTGACTGCTCCCGTGGCTGGTTGCGTTATTAGGAACCACCAGAATATGGCATAAAGAGGCTAAGACAACACGAGGGCAGGCAGCTTGTCCCCATGTGACAGAGCTGCCAGAGCCACAGGCACAGTGAACCCCACACGCTGAGGAATGGGAGCCAGACCTTCCTCAGCCCCCTGGTTTCTTCCCCATCCCTGGTTAGCTCCTCCTGCCTTCTGGTTAAACACTTCTTCCACTCTGGCTGTCATATCAGGGAGGCTGTGTGGGCTGTTTAACATGTCACCAAACCAGCTAGAAAGCAGTGGATGCTCTGCTTGTTATTGTCTATTTAACACCTGTCCGTCCTCTCAAGAATAATGGCATTTCTCACTGTTTGCTAACGTATATTAAAGTCATTTAATATTGCAACAACCCTGTGAGGTAAGTGCTGTTATTTGCTCCATTTTACAGATGAGGATGCTGAGTCACCTAGAAGCTAAGTAACTCAGGCAAATGGAGAAGGCGACCCTCAAACCCGGGCAGTGTGGTTGCAGAGTCCTCTATCACTCTGCTGTAGTGTCTCCTAAAAACAGGCCAGATCCCCAGTCGCTGAACCATGTGCCCAAAGAGCCTTCCTGGTCTTTGGTGCCTTCTTTTCTTTCTCACAGTTCTCTGGTGGTTCCAGTCCTCCCTGAGAGCTGGCTCAGAATGTGCCAGAGGCTCCTAGCTGAGTGCAGTCACCAGGAGGCCAGGAACACATCATGAATGCAGTTCTTTGATTCCCCCCGTCTTCCTACTGTCCCGAGAACTGGGGGAGCTCAGGTCCCAAGGTCAGAATCACCCCACTTCCCAAATCAAGGTCCTGTTTTCCTTTGAACCTCTTCTTAATTCTCTGAGGTGCAGCTTAATGTTGTTGAAACTAAGTGGGTGTTGTTGTTGTTGTTATTGTGTGCCATCAAGTTAATTCCAACTCATAGTGATAGAGTAGAACTGCCTCATAGGGTTTCCTAGACTGTAATCTTTATGAGAGCACATTGCCAAGTCTTTTCTCCCACAGAGTTGCTGGTGGGTTTGAATTGCAGGCTTTTTTTTTTTTTTTTTTAAATTGTGCTTTAAGTGAAAGTTTACAAATCCAGCCAGTCTCTTATACAAAAATTTATATACACCTTGCTGTGTACTCCTAGTTATTTTTTTTGTTTCGTGCTACATAATCCTAGTTATTCTTCCCCTTAGGAGACAGCACACTCCTTCTCTCTACCTGTGTCCCCGTGTCCATTCGGCTAGCTTCTTTCCCCCTCTGTCTTATCTCCCCTTCAGACAGGAGCTGCCCACATAGTCTCATGTGTCTACTTGTGCCAAGAAGCTCACTCCTCACCAGTATCATTTTCTATCTTATAGTCCAGTCCTATCCCCGTCTGAAGAGTTGACTTTCGGAATGGTACCAGTCTTGGGCTAATAGAAAGTCTGGGAACCATGATCTCTGGGTCCTTCTAGTCTCAGACCATTAAGTGTCTGGTCTTTTTATGAGAATTTGAGGTCTGCGTCCCACTGCTCTCCTGCTCCATCTGGGATTCTGTGTTGTTTCCTGTCAGGGCAGTCATCGATTATAGCTGGGCACCATCTAATTCTTCTGGTCTCAGGCTGATGTAGTCTCTGGTTCATGTGGCCCTTTCTGTCTCTTGGGCTCATAATTACCTTGTGTCTTTGGTGTTCTTCATTCTCCTTTGCTCCAAGTGGGTTGAGACAAATTGATGCATGTTAGATGGCCGCTTGCTAGTGTTTAAGACCCCAGACACCACTCACCGAAGTGGGATGCAGAATGTTTTCTTAATAGATTTTATTATGCCAATTGACCTAGATGTCCCCTGAAACCATGGTCCCCGAAACCCGACCCCTGCTACTCTGGCTTTCAAAATGTTCGATTTATTCAGGAAGCTTCTTTACTTTTGGTTTAGTCCAATTGTGATGACCTCTTTCTGTTGTCTCTATTGTGTGTTTTTTTCCGTTCACCTAAAATAGTTCTTGTCTAATATCTAATTAGTGAAAACCCCTCTCCCTCTCCCCCGCCATAACCATCAAAGAATATTTTCCTCTGAGTTTAAACTATTTCTTGAGTTCTTATAATAGTGGTCTTGTACAATATTTGCCCTTTTGCATTTGACTAATTTCACTCAGCATAATGCCTTCAGGATGCTTCCATGTTATGAAATGTTTCGCGGTGAATCACTGACTTTCAGTTAGCTACTGAGCCACTGCGCCACCGGGGCTCCTTAAGTGAGTATTAGAATTCCCATATAAAGGTCCAGGATTTAGCATCGATCACCCTTCAGCTGATATCTTAGTTTTTATCTGTACTTTATATGGAAGGAAGTTTCTTAATTTTTTCCCACCGTTTGGGCCAGTGGTTGAAGTTTTTAGTATGTTTACCAAGGAGGTGAATAGGTCTGTTAATCTTGGTGCTTAGGTTCATGGCATTTATCAAATGTATACAGCTGAGGTCAGCCAGCAGGCCTTGAATGCAGAAGGTGCCCAAAAGTAGAAACTGTCCACTCCTACTATTTTCTGACATTTTAGCTTGATTCCTGTGTTTTTCGTTTTGTCCAGGGGCACCAATAGGATTTACAGGCACTTGAGAACTACAGGTTATTTAGAATGACTCTTTCTCAAACATTTCTTAAAGTAACTGGTAGGATTTGGAACAGGCCATTTTGGGTGATGGAGGGTCACCTACGATGCTGACCTTTGAAAGGAAAGGTAGAGGGAAAGGCACAGTGAGGGGCCATGGATAAGAGAAGAGCAGGATGCGAGTGGCCGCCATGAGTCCAGCCGGATGTCCCAGGAAGGAGTGCTCGCCGCACGCCAACCCTCGCCAGCATCACTTGAGGGTCCTCATCTGGGGACCACCACCATAGATCCTGGACTCCAGCAGGGACCTTCCCTGGAACCTCTTGTTGTTGTTAGCTGCTGTCAAGTTGGCCCCAACATGGTGACCCTATGCATGATGGGATCAGACTGTTGTCGATCCATAGGGTTTTCACTGGCTGATTTTCTGAGGTTGGTCACCAGGCCTTTCTAACTAGCCCATCTTAGTCTGGAAGCTGTGCTGAAAACTGTTCACCATCACAGCAACACACAAGCTTCCACTGACAGATGGGTGGCGGCTGCACTTGAGGTGCGCTGGCTGGGAATCGAACCTGTCTTCCCCATGGAAGGTGAGAGTTCTACCACTGAACCAACCACCACTACCCTTGAAACTCTCCCAGTAAACGCTGAAAAATGGTTGACTTTAGGGACCCCTTTACAATTTTAAATCTTCAGAAGAGACTGCTCCTGGAGGAGCCCTGGACCCTCTAAGAGGGTGGGCCTCATGAGCTCTGTGTCTCTTGTACGGATACTTCTTTCCTCTGGAGCCCTTTCACTCATTTGGAGCCATCTGTCCCTGCAGGGAAAAGTGCAGACTGACGTTCTGCCAAAATGTGTGGCCCCTTCCCCCTGGCTGCCTGCTCGGCTAAGTCAACATGAAACGTGCCAGGCAGCCACTGAGGGAACTGGAGGACTTTGCACCCGGGGAGGCTTTTCCTGGGCAGGGGCAATGGGTGCAGGGATCTGGCCTCCCTGAGGGCTCAGAGACCAACACCTCAGGGCACAGTGTGGTTTGGAGAGTTCCAAAATGAGGAAAGGGAGGAGGCTGGGAAGTGACGTGGAGGCAGAAACCCAGGGACCTGCAGGACAGGATCCTAAACATGGCGGATGTAGGGAGATCTTGAAACGTGGATTCCAACCATTTCTCTCAAGCGCGGTCTAGCTGTGCTCCTGGAAGAGTCAGCGCATCACCTCATCTCTGCCGAGGAGTCCCAGCCTAACTGCCTGCTCTGAGGGTGTTTTCCAACTTTTGCTGGAAAACACCCTCAGAGCACAGCGGCTGAGAGCCCAGCTGCTAACCAAGGGTCAGCAGTTTGAATCTACCAGCTGCTCCTTGGAAACCCTACGGGGGCAGTTCTGCTTTGTCCTGTAGGGCTGCTATGAGTTGGAATTGACTGCAACGGGTTTGGTTTTTTTTCCTGGTTTAGTTCCCCACCTGAGGAACGGGGAGTTAGTTCATTAGGCCTGGCCCCTTCCTAACGACCTTAGGTAGTGAATACTTCTGTGATAAATATGGCTATCTAAACAGGGAGCGTCCTGAGTAAGGAAAGAAATGGTCATAGAATGTGATGCGAAGTTGCAAAACGTATGTGGTAAACTCAGATCCAGTCCTTTTTTCTTATGTAGAAATTCTTAGACTGATGAAAATTGTGGGAAGTTGGACAGAAAGGGGGTGTAGGGCCGTGGGGGTGGGGGTCCCAAGGCCCTCACAGGCTAGAAGATTCTGGTGGCAGTGTTCCTGCAGCCACCCTTCCCTTTGCAGTTTCTCCTGTTTCCTGAGGAAGAAGGAATCTGTCAGGCGAGGGTCCCTGCCCCTTCCGTCCCATCTGTCACTGGTGACCCCAGAGCTTCTGGTGGCCTGGCGTTTCTGATAGGCTGATCAGCCATGGTGATGTTCCAGAGACCTGTCCGAGGCCGTCCTCCGAAGAAACCTGCTTCATGTTTGAAAGTTGCTCTTCCAGCCCCACCACTCATCTCTTCTATCCCATATCACCAGCTGTTGATGTCGTAGGCATCTGCTTGCTCGGGATGGCATGGGGGGGCCAGGCCTGCAGGGAGAAGAAAAGTCAGTCTCTGTACCATTCAGGGCTTTCAAAGCAAAGTGCAGCCGGGCGGTGGATCCTGGTGCTCTCTTCTCCATGGTCTTCCTCTACACTGTTCTACCACGAGGCTTACAGCTGCCATGGGGGACAAAGGGTCTGGTCACACTTTGTCCCTGACAGTGCTCACAGAACTATTTTCTGCTGTGCTTGGGGGAAATATAACTGTGGATTAACTCTGACTCATTGCTTTGGAAGCCAAAAGGATGATGCTTGCAGCTGCTGCCTTTAATTCTAACTGAAATGCACAAACGCAGGCAGTGATGTGATTTTTCAGGATCTGTGAGCCGTATGAAAATGCATTTGGCATAACTGGGCTAAAGACTATTAATTGAATTCCCTGGATATGGACCTCATTTAAAAAAAAAAAAAATCCATTACTGCTTCCTCCTCAGCTGCCTGGGGGTAGACCTCCATCATGGATGACACGGCAAGCATTTCTCTAGACCTGGAAGTTCAGACCAGCGACTGTGCCCGTGGAAGGAAGGGGATGGCCATAGACGCCTGTTACCTTGGGACAGCAGTGATACCTAGACAAAAGTTTGGGGAGAATCTAGCCAAAACGTACAAGGCTATGCCAGATGTCATCTTTGCATTCAGATGCAAAACTCATTTTGGTGGTGCTAAGACACCTGCCTTTGGGGTGCTCTGTGATCCCTTGTATTATACAAAGAAAAGTGAGCCCAACTCAGACTTGCCAGATGCAGCATATAAAACAAGGGAAGGACCTCAAGAAAAAGGGACAGCCCTGCAAGACCAGGAGAAAGAGGCCCGTGTGGGTGCTGGCAGCAGGAATTAGCGGTGGTTTTTTCTGCAGTGGCTGTGCCTGTGGACTGGGCAGATCCTCCCCTGGAGGGTTAGTAACCATAGAAGAAAGCAGTCCATCCAGACCTCCTGAGGGCCACTGAGCACACCGCAAGCCTGGTTTGGGAGTACACTAGAGAAGTGACATGCTCGTTTCGAAATCACTGAAAACTCGGGATTTTGCCTTACAGCTTACAGAACAGTCTTAAAATTTTACAGTCTGTACTAAAAGAAATGGGGAGACACGGCCAAGGAGTGTGCATTCACATGGCATCCTCACAAATCGCCTCGCTGCAGATCCTCGGGTGGGGAGGCAGGATTTATGTTGCGGCTGCCCCCGCCCCCGCCAGCAGCCCAGGGAACTCAGCATGGACGCTGACGTTATGCTGACCCAGGCCACGGCCTAGGATGTTAAGGTAGTGAAGTTTACACGTAATGTGTTTACAGACCACGCAGAAGCTATTGCTCTATTCAGATGGGAGGTGAGCAGATATGCTAAAAAGACCCCAGAGTCTGTGAGGGAGGACCTCAGAGGAAGTTGAGAGCAACAAAGTTAATAACTTTTCAGGATGTGAAGACAAAGTCTGGGGGGGGATTCTGCACAGAGCAGAAGCACTTTCAGCATTGATGCCCTGGAGGCCCCTGGTGGGCACAGTGACTGTGTTGTGATTTATCATTCAGGCCAGGATGACCCTGAGAGTGGAAGAGGTGCTACTGACAGTTAAGTTGGACGGGGTGGAGAGGGATACCATCCTGGCCCCATTGGGGCATGTGGTCACCCACATTCAGGCCTGCATCAGAAAGCTCAAGCTCTTGGCCAGATGGCCAGGGCCCAATCCTGACCCTGCCACTCACTAAACCAAAAAAGAAAAACCAACCCAAACCTGTTGCCATCCAGTGGATTCCAACTCGTAGCCACCCTATAGCAACCCTATAGGACAGAGTAGAACTGCCCCATAGGGTTTCCAAGGAGCAGCTAGTGAATTCAAACTGCTGACCTTTTGGCTAGCAGCTGAGCTGTTAACCACTGTGCTGCCAGGGCTACATAGGAGGCGTGGCATGCCATTAAGTACACCCCCCGGAGTAATTGTAGACAAAAACTTGACTTTTACTTGTGGGAAAGTACGTATAAATAATATTTGAATAGTACCAGCTACCTTGAGAGGAAAGAACAAATTCAGCATTGTTAAGTCATTTTGGCAAACGAGACAGTAAGTAGGACAGAGATTATTATAAAAAGGGAGATGTGGCTGGAGGAGAACCGCTGAGCACCTGAGTAGACTTTCTTGTAGGTGGGCAGGTCACCCTGTGAATCCTTCCACTCTACAGCTAACATTTTGGCATAGGTTTAAGAGCACAGGGAAAATGCCACCCAAGACAGTAGGTCCTAGAAACCATACAGCAGAACCTTGGCCGCCTCCCCTGCCTGTGCTCTTGCTCAGAGTAGGCACTGGTTCAGCCCCTTCCTCTGGCCAGTGGACTTGGGCCTGTGTTACAAAGGCAGGACCTCTCTGTAGCCAGCTTTTCTGCTGAGGGAAACAGTGTGGAGCCTGACGCCCGAGTTCCATGGGCAGGGACACATGGAACAGTGAAGAAGGATCGCACCCCAGGCCTTCATGTTACTGGGTGATGGCAGTGGGGGAGGCGCTTGACTCTGCAGGGTGCCACCCTACAGGAAGAGCAGCTGCATTTGGCCATAAACCTTAATAAAAATGATGTTCTGTTCCTATGGAAATTGCCTTCAGAATAAAGCTGCCTGATTTTGCACCACTGTAAAGAAGAGCCCTCTAAAACATGTATATTCCATTTGTTGGCATTATTTACCGTGGTTACACGTATGTAGTCATGCCGTGAAGAACGCTCATCTAAGCCCTTCTGCTTTTTACCAAGAGAATTTTATGGGCCACATTGGGGAGATGTCTTAAAACGTAGAATGTAATGTTAGCAAATCCTGTTCACTTATTTATTATGCTTCTTCCCTCACCTGTGCCATCTGCCTTCATTCACTTGTCCTGATATAACAAAGCCCTGGGAACACCCTCTCTTTCTGCCTTCGGGGCCAGGAGCAGAATCCTGAAGTCATCTCTGTCACCCTGTGTGCAGCCAGCTCCACTTTGAGGCATGCAAATGAGTAGTAGGTGCCCTTTGCGGACAGAGCCTGGCTGTCAAGCCAGATACTAATAGGGACAATTGCCAGGGATCCTGCGACTTGTGATGCAGCACCTTTGATAGTTTATTAAAAAGCTTCCAGTAATTAAGTTTGTGCTCCCAGCCCCCTCCTGCTGTATTTCATCTAAGATGCTCATTTTCTATTGCTGCTTTCTGTACCTTCTCTTGCTTTTCATTTTACGGCTCACTGAAGGAACTCAGGAACTTTTCTCTCTAAGTAGCCCATCTGTTTTCTTCCCGGTGATGTTGATGTCTCAAAGTCTCATCTTCGCCAATATGGTTGACCCAGGGGTCCACAAGAATGAGCGAGTAGTACACACATGCTCCAGGCCAGCACCCACGTCAGGCAGAGGGAACAAAAACCAACCACTTTAGGACAGGAGTATCCCTGGGAAGCCATGGTCTTCTGCTCAGTTTTAAGTCTCGATGTGATACATCAGAAGCACTAGGGAAATTAAGTGTATTTTCTACCAGGTGAGGATTAAGCCTGTGCCTCAGAGTCTTCACGCAGATGTAGACGGGGCTCGCTGCAGGCTTGCCATGGTTTGCCCCTCACCACCCCTCACGCCCTGACACTTGCGTTTCCCAGTAACTGATCTCTTTCTTGCAGCTGAGGTGCCAGAGGCAGAAATCCTGTTTCTTGCCTCTGCTCTTGTCCAACAAAAGGGCTGGAGATTTCTATGAACTGCATTTCAGCATCCATGAGCTATTTCTCAAACCATAGTGGTAGTTTTCAAGTTCTCATGTGTTAATCAAGTCTGAGTTGGTGATCAGGTTTGATTTACTCAGTTTGCCTGAAATCTTGACAAATAGTTTAATGGTCAAAGCTTGGAAAGCCAATGAGGAGATTTTACTATTTGTTGCTTTGAACCCCCCAGTGCAGACAGGCTAGATTGCTTCTTGGGCCCCACAGTTTTCCTCTCCCACTCCCCATGCACATATTGGAATAGAGACAAATGGAAGCAGCCCAGTGGCTCCCATGAGCCCTGCGGCTTCTGGGGTAGAACAGTACAGCACTATGTCACACGTACACGATGTGTATTTGCCCTTCATGTGTCCATTGTTGCTCTACCAAATGCCAGACAGGTGAAAACAACAGACGTTTATTTTAACATATTTATATTCTTCTGGGGCAAGGAAAATACCTTTCTTGGAATAAATGGTGGAAATTAAGCATATATAAACACCAGTGGGCTATCAATATCGTAAAAATTTAAAAACAGAATGAAAAAATGGAGAAAATTGGCTTGCCATCCTTATTTGCCCAGGCAAATAACTCTTCTAATGCTCTTGTCTACCAGTTTCTCTCCTATGTGTGAATTCTGGGTCAGTTTCTCTTAATTTTTTCTTTATCACGGGATGTATTTTCCTGCCTCATAATTTTTGATTGGATGATAGACATGCCACCTTTTACCTTGCTGGATGTTGGATATTTTTGTATCCTGTAAATATCCTTGAGCCTTGTTCTGGAATTGAGGGTACTTGGAGAAGGTGTGATCCTTTCAGGACTCGCTTTTAAGGTTTGTTCGCTGGGACTGGAGCAGTGTTCACCTGAGTGGTGGTTCCTCCCCTGCAGTGTATTCTGCCCAGGGCCTGGGAGTCCTGCTGGTGGGAGGAGGCCCTGTTCTCAGCCCCTCTAACTCTCTCAGATGGCTCTTTCCCTGGGTTTGGGTGGCTTCCTCATACCCTTGGACCGATGGAGGGGACCTTGTGCATTTTCTCTGGGTAGCCGTCTGCTCTCTGGTCCTCTGTCTTTAGACCGTGGCCACCTTAGTCTCCCTGGGCCCTCAGCAGCATCTGCATCCTCAAGGAGCCCAGCAGGCTGCACCCAGGCTCCCCTCCCTCAAGGCCTGGACACTGTCAAGGCAGGAAGCTGGGCAGTCACAGGCCCCTCTGGTCTGCATCCCCTTCTCAGGAGTCCCTGTCCTTCATTGCCTGATGTTCAGCGTCTTACAGGCCGTTGTTGCACATTCTGTCCATCTTTGGTGTTTCAGGTAGGAGGGTGAATCCGGTACTTGTCCTGCATCTTGGCTGGAGCTGAATGAGACTTTTCAGTTATTACTATTATTTTCTTTCCTAGCACCTGAGAGTCTGATGCAGGCGCTGGAAGACTTAGATTACCTGGCAGCACTGGATAATGACGGGAACCTTTCTGAGTTTGGAATCATCATGTCCGAGTTTCCTCTTGATCCACAGCTCTCCAAGTCCATCTTAGCATCCTGTGAATTTGACTGTGTAGACGAGATGCTGACAATTGCTGCCATGGTAACAGGTATTCCCGGAAGGATCTTCTTTTTTTGTACTCTGCACCAGGTATAGATTTAAATGAGATCCATTTGAAATGATCATATTTCAAGAAGTACATCACAGACACCAGGATCAGTTTTTAAAACTGAATGATAGTGAAGTACTTCAATACATCAGAAAGAAAAAAATTTAGTAGTTATTGTAATATGAAAAAAATACCTCAGAAGCTACTGGGCTTCATTATCAAAATGGCAACAGTGTCCAGGTGTGCTTCTGCTGAAGAGAGAGCCGCTGTGGACTAGCGCCCAGGTCCCTCGATTGTTCAGGCAAGCCGTGAACTTTCAGCCTGTCACACCAGAGGTCAGAAAGGTGCCTGTCTGGGAACTTAGGCTGTCATCACCGGGTCATCATCCACATTTACTAATCAATGCAGATCCAGAAAAACGGGTCATTGGAAGTGTTCTTCCCCCAGGGGATTACGTGTGTGGTTTTCTGTTCCTGCCAGCTGGACCCCTCCTGGTTTATGTGCTGTGACTTCTGCTTCGGCTGCTTGCTGTGTGTTAGCTTCAGTTCTCCTCCTCTTCTTGCACCTCAGCCTCTGCCATCCCTGCCGTCACTGTGACACAGCGGGGCACTAGCTGTGAAGCAGGCCTCCGAAAAGGAGAGGGAGGACTCTGAGGACCCACTCTGGGTTTCTCTGGCGAACGAGTCAGCAAGAAGAGCTCATGTGTGCAGAGAGCAGGCGTGGTAGTGCCCCAGCGGTGATGGCCGCCCCTGTGCCTGCTGTGCTAGAGGAGACGTCAGTATTGCTGACCTCCACCTTCTGCCCTTTCCAGCTCCCGACTGCTTCTCGCACCTGCCACGTGGCGCCGAGGAGGCTGCCTTGACTCGCTGGAAGACCTTTCTCCACCCTGAGGGCGATCACTTCACGCTCATCAATGTTTACAAGGCCTACCGAGACATAACCCTGCGTGCCACTGGCGAGCGTAAGTGAATGCCGTGACTCTGTCCTCTCCCAGAATGAGGCCGAGTTGTCACTGGTCACGCACCCTTCTCTAGCCCAGCTGGCCACCCGAGTGCACCCATAGGTGTCTCCTCAGAAGTAGAAGCTCGCCCTCTCGCTGCTAGAGCGCCAGTGGTGGGCCTTTCTCATAGAGTCCCGGTGCTCAGCCCAGCCTGGCTGCAGAGTGCGCTTGCTCTGAGCAGTGGCACGGGGGGATAGAGACGTGCCCAGTGCTCCTAGCCCCCGTGTCTGGGGAGGGAGAAAAGGAGCTGACACCTCTGTGTGCCTACCGTGGCCTAGCTGTGCTGCGTGCATTGCAATCAGCTGTCTGCAGTACACGAGGAGAGGATGCAGAGTGTGACCAGCCAGCTCTGGCAGGGCTGCAGACTGGGCTGGCGTGCCCAGGGGAGGCTCCAGGTGGCCCGCTTGGCGGAGGCGAGGAGCAGGTGCCGAGGAAGCAGGGTGGCGGATGTGAAGGCAGAGGCGGAGTAGGCGCCAGGAGCAGGTCGTTTTCATGAGGGTGCCCAGCAATAAGGGAGCTGGAAGTTCCTCCCGTGTGGCAACTCTCCTGAGGGACAGAGGGCAAAGCAATGTGGCGGGGGCACAGCCCCAAAGCAGGGCAGCCAGCGCCGGGTGCCCTTCCTAAGAGGGGAAGTCGGAGCCTCCAAAGCAGGGTGGCCAGCGCGGGGTGCCTTTCCTAAGAGGGGAAGTCATCTCTCCTTCACTTTCTCTGAAGCATCTTTTAGCATCTTTGCTGTGATGGATGGTGTGAAAAGTAGTGAAGTGAAAGACCTGACAGCAAACTGAAAGGCAGTAGGGGAGTTCAAGGGCAGGGAGTCTGCACTTGACAGCAGACGAGGACTTTGACGACGGAGCTAGAAAGTGCACGGGGAACGGGGTGGTGCCCTTTGAGAGCAAGCAGGGTGGGTGGCACCGTTTGACCCAGTGCATGTTTTTGTGGCTGAGCCTGCCTGAGCTGACAGGACAGGGTAAGCGAGGGTCTCCTGCCTGCTGTACCACGGCTGTGTGCATTCCCAGGTCAAGGCACAACTCAGGGTCCATCTTAAATAATTACAGGAGGCAAGAAAAGGTGACTTCAAACTGATCCAGGTGACCGATTTTTAATATACAATTTGCAGCTAGGATGGGTAGATGAGCTTAACTGTAACATATGAATTCCTAAGCCAGGCTAGTAGTCAGCCTTCTCTTAATCAGGTTTTCTCACAGATCAGAGGAATTTATACAGGATTTTTTTTTTCCTCCTAGTTTGATTAAATATGTAGCCATGTTATCCTTGCTGTATACAAGAGACAGAAGATCGATCTAAAGACAGCCAGCTCTCCCCGGTGCACCCCAGATTAAACCCAAAAACCCATAAGGGTAATCATAAACTTTGGTCAGCTGTTTGCCACTGGATGGGATCACAGACCCTCAACCACTGGCATGAGGTTTGCCAGACGGTGCCATCTCCCGTCCTTGCAGGGCCGGGAGTAGCCCAGCTAGCTGCCACCAGATCCCTGTCCCTGCTGCCCTCCCCCCAGTCCTTCAGGTGTCTTCCTTTCTAGGAGAGGCGAGTACACAGCGCCTTCCTACCTGGGCCTTCAGCTCATGACGGGTCACTTCTAAGCCGCCTTTGTTCTCCACTCCCTCCTAGACTGTGTTGAAAACTGGTGTCACGACCACTTCCTCCACTGCTCTGCGCTCAGGATGGCGGATGTCATCCGAGCTGAACTCCTAGACATCATCAAGCGGATCGAGCTGCCCTACGCAGAAGCCGCTTTTGGCTCACAGGAGAACACTCTGAACATCAAGAAAGCTCTTCTGTCTGGCTACTTTATGCAGGTAAGGGTGCCTGAGGCTGCCAGCAGCATGGTCGTTATAAAATCTCACACATTCGAGACAGGTGCTAGGGGCTTTCACTTAGGATGATCACTTTATTGATGTCAGTGTCTTAAAAATAGAGCTAAAACCCCTACGTTATTGAAGATTTGGTATTTAAACGTACATCCCCTCAAAGGACTAAGCCAGAATATGTTATCTTTGTCCAAAAAGGCAAAGGATCTTTTTTTGTTATAGAGGGAAGGCTGTTAAAACACTCACTGTAAGCCTTAGATACAGCCTGTCTCACCTGCTCGTGAATTGGTTCAACTCTAACTGGTAATCCTGACACCCAACACACAAAAGCCATGGTGAGGGCTGACTAGTGTAGCCCCTGTGAAAGCACAGTACAGAAGTGGGGCGCTATTCACGGCCCAGTACAAGAAATACTGTGGTTTTCCCACAGACGCTCTAAAGCGCCAGTAACAGAGAAGAATGACGTGTTAGCATGGACGTGCTCAGCTGTAAGGAAAAGCAGCTCCACCACAGGGTTTCTGTGAGGATTAAATGCGCTAAATCAAGTGTAAAGCACTTGACATTTAAGAATATAGTTGAGAATATGCCAGGTAACGTGCCAATTTTTAGTTCTTGACAAAACACTTAACCTTTATTGCTGCCTGGTCTTAGCATATTTTCCTGACATCGCGGAAGTTGGTGGAAACCTTCAATGCTGTCTCAGTTTTCAGCACAACCTGTTTGTGGCCTTTTTCTCTATCTGAAAATGGGCAGCTTGGGCTGCAGATTCATAGCCTTAACTATTCTGTATGAAATACTTTGGAAGATTTTGGGTAAACATTTTTGTGTATCGTTCTCCATATGGGAAGATTTTGGGTAAACATTTTTGTGTATCAATCTCCATATTAATGCAGAGTCTCTCTCTTCACACCCCGCCCTGTAGATCGCTCGGGATGTTGACGGGTCTGGTAACTACCTGATGCTGACACACAAGCAGGTTGCTCAGCTGCACCCGCTTTCCGGCTACTCTCTCACCAGGAAGATGCCGGAGTGGGTTCTCTTCCATAAGTTCAGCATCTCTGAGAACAACTACATCAGGATTACCTCAGAAATCTCTCCTGAGCTGTACGTTTAATGGGGAGGAGGGGCTCCTTCTGCAGTCACACTTGTAGGGATAAATGACAGACTTGGTGTGTATTACATTTTCAGTTATAATGTAAATTTACAAAAAAAAAAAAAACTACTAAATGCAGGGCTCTGTGGACGATATCTAAGAAATGTTCCTGCCTTTGAGGAGATTGCAGCATGAGGAGAGAACGCAGTGTAGACACAAAACAAAGCATGA
The DNA here is from genome assembly GCF_024166365.1 of Elephas maximus indicus. Taxonomy (NCBI): domain Eukaryota; kingdom Metazoa; phylum Chordata; class Mammalia; order Proboscidea; family Elephantidae; genus Elephas; species Elephas maximus. The sequence continues at coordinate 75,808,938 of NC_064834.1, read as the reverse complement.
TACATCTTGAAGGAACACATTGCTAGCAGCAAGGGCACAGAGGAGGACTGAGCATCACCATCTTTCAGGAACAAAGAAGCCACTGGGACTGGAGCCCAGTTGGGGATAGGGGTGGGGAAGACAAGAAGATGGGCAGGACCCAGAGGGTATAGGGCTTGTGCGTGGGCCACACAGAGTTTGGGTTTGATCTGAAGTGCAGTACAAAGCAAGAGCAGTATCTTCTCTGTACACTGGTCAAGATCACTCAGCCTGCCAGGTGCAGAATGGACGGTAGGGGCAATGGTGAGAACGGAGACCAGTATGGAGGCTTTTGCAGTTCTGATTCTGTATCCACTGGAAGGTACCACTACTGCTTGAATAAAAGTAACTCAGAGGTGCCTGCCTGAAGCAGCCAGATGTGGAAAAGTACTAGTAATAAGATAAGAAAGGGACAAAAATACTACCCAGTCAGAGTTCTCCTAAGAGTATGATCTGATCCCTATTGTATGGCAATGGGCCTTAGGGAAAATACCCATTTCTACCGGTGCTTGGAGGGTGGGCATCACTTCCACTGCAAGGAGACACAGGAGAAGCCAACTTGTTCTAGAAATGCCACTGAACCACAGAAAGTACTGGTTCTACAAAGGCAGCCTAAAACACGAACCAGTTCAAATTAAATGCCAGCTCTAAATAGATTCTCCAGGGCCGGTAAGTGCCCAGAAAGAATGTTTGGTGTATCTCACTTAAAAAAAAAACATTCTTTTTCCAAACAGATTTATGGAACTGGCACCACAATATTACTTCAGTAATCTGCCTCCAAGTGAGAGTAAGGATATTCTCCAGCAAGTAATGGATGACCTGTCACCCATCTCGACCACGACAAAGGAACAGAAAATGTGTGAGAAGTGCCCTGAAGCCACTGCTGAACAAAGATGCGTTATCCAGTGACGCCTCACGACTGCCCTACACTGAACCCCAATGTGCAATAAGGGTCCCAAAGGTACCAAGACCGCTGGGCCCTGGGCTGATGTGCAGGTATTTAACGTGAAGAAGGATATCACACCCACACCTGAGGAGTTTTGAAAAATAACGCTTTGTATATTATTTTAAAAAACAAAAAGTTTTTATTGAGTTCTTAGATTACTACTGCATGTTTTTCTTCTCATTGGGAAACTTTTTAATCAACCATTCATGATTTGACCAAAATGAAAAAAATAAAGACATTTTATAAATGTGTCACAGACACTGGTGGCAGAACCCTACTTTTTGTAGAAGAGCCTACTCAGAATAAAGTCACAGGTTTTTGAGTAAATCTCCACTGAGTTTTCTAGTAATCTTGCAAAAGCCGGCCCATCACTGTCCATGCGAATCAGGCTACAGAGAGAGATGTTCTTTCAGTTTATCCATGATCTCGCTCATCTTGTCGGCCGGGATCAGCATCACCGTGCGCAGGGGCTTCATCGGGACGTCATCAAAAGACCATCTGCCTCCCAGGCACGTGTCGCTCTCCTCCTGCACCGAGAAGCTGAACTTCAGGATTGCCTTCTAAAGCAAACAAATAACCAAGGTCAAAAACTCAGACCACCAAGGGCAAAACTCACTGAATCTACAACAAAGAATTCTATATCAGGCATGTATTTCAGCAGGAGTGACAGGTAACAGAAACAAAACTCAGAATAAAATAAACTCAAGTAAGACGCTGAGGCAGAAGTTGTAAAACGCTCACCAGACAGGTTCTTAACCTCCATGGGGGCATGGACAGCTCTGTCCCACTGCTCAAAGGTGAACAAGCCACTAAGTGTCACTCATGCTGCCGCCATTTATATACTGTTTCATTCTCAAGTCACTCATTTATGATCTCACTCTAATTCTCGACATAACCTTGTAACAGACAAGTGAAACTAAGTCTCTTAAATCTGACAATTAATGGGAAGTCTTCTAACTTTCTCCACTCTCCCCGCTGCTTCTCTAGCAGAAGGCACAGGGAAGTTTGTATGACCAGGCCACCTTAAGACACCTACACATCCCTGAACGATCGACCTTGGGTACTGAGGTAGCCAGGGAAAATTTGTTTATTTTTAAAATTCACTTTCTGGAAATGAGAGAGCTGAATGTGTAGTGCTTTAGCATTCGGTGGAAATCTGACAAATATTAAGTGATATCCAATCCAGGAAACATGCTCCCTCAGGGTTCTGTCCAGACTCCTTCAGAGGAGGACAGTGTGGATTACTCTGTGGTACTTGGCTGTCCACCATGCTACGTGTTACCTTCATAGGGAGAAAATGCTAGCGATCCCACCGAGGGGAAGACACCCGCTGACAGCAGGCCCGGAGCAGCAGCATGCGGGCCAGTACCAAGGACGGGCAGACCAGCTTCCGCACCAACCACCATGTGACCTCAGACACTCTGACTCAGTGTCCACATCTGGAACCAGGCTAATATCCACCTTGTTGAGGGGTTCCAGAATCAAATTTCAGATCTCATAGTAAATGTATTATAAACATCTGCTCACTATTAGCACGTTGGCTGCCTTTCTCCTCCTCCACCGCCAACAGCGAGGGCAGGTGACTAATAGATCGAGTACCTCTATGTGCCAGGCACTCTTAGCTGCTAGCTACTGGGGACAGGGAAAAATAAGAGTGGCTGCGCTTGAAGGACTGTAACATAAAACTGGAGAACCAAAAATTTTGACTACTGTCAAGGAAATCCTCATTTCCATGTAAAAAGATACATGAAAAATTGGTCTTACCTCGTAGAAAAATTCTTCTTCTGCATTTGCGAACATCAACTCATCTTTCTTTTGGCTGTTCCATTTCTTTCTGGAGTTGTTTTTTCCTGCTTCCACAAACGTCTTACTAATCAGAAGGTAGAAGGAACACCCCCCGCACGGCTTATTAGTTTCGTGTGCCTCCGCTAGTTCTTTCCTGTAAGGTGTACACACGTTTACATGTTGGGGCAGGTCAAGCCACCAACAGACCGGAGTTCAGTGAAAACGAGTGAAGCCACCCAGTGGGCTGGGTGCCACAAAGGCTCAACACGTAGACGTTAGACTTGGACACTCCTAAAGCAACGATTTTTATTTATCTAGTCAGTCACACTTTAGATTATGGCACCACTTTTTATCATAAATACTACGATGAATCTCTCAGATTAGGTTCTGGTAAGTTATCCTTAGAACTGTGGATACGTAGCAACTAACAGATGAGTCTTAAATTTCACTCAACGTAACATCACTGCCAGTTCAGAAAATAAATACATTTGAGAATCTGAACTTTTTAAAGCAGTGAACACTCAACTGACAGGCATATGGCCACCAGGGTCACTACAGCATGTGACCACAACAGTCCTGGTCACTGGAGTCTAATCACTGGATCACTCTGTGACATACTGCAGTGATCCTGCAACAGTCCACTGAGTGAAGCCCCCACCAAACCACACGTAACCCTGTGCACCCATTGCCCCTAAACAAAAATGCCAAGAAACTCAGAGAACAACCCACTTCTGTTTTCTTTAATAATAAAAAAAAAAAAAATAGAAGAGCAGTAAAAAGCAGATCGCTCTCCTGTTAAACCAAGTAAATGTGAAAACAAACTTATGGCACCAGAAAGTCCGCCAGGCGGAGCAGCTGAGACGGGGAGAATGCACGTAAAACCAGGAAGCAACGGGTCTACAAAGGAGAACGGAGAAACTGAAAGGTTTCCAGACTGTAGTTACCTTCCTACAAAACACTGAAGGGGAACCACAACACGGGGGCGGGGCGGGGGGAACTACTGAGAAACAATGTTGTGTAAAACCTACAGGTCCCCACCATTCTCTCTCCTCCTCCTCCTCCATTTCAAAGCACAGGCAAGGCCAATTCTAACTTTCCCTCAGGCCGGCTATAAGATTTATGGCTCTTCTTACATTTAACATATTTCTCACACATTAACTTAAAACCGCTGCATTAAAACAGCACCTGAGATGCAGGATCAGGACCGTGGTTCTGTTATTCACAGAACATACCCACGGGATTAGGACTTTCACTCTGTTTTTGTTATTGTAATTGTTCGGCACTTTATTCATGTTACAGAAATTTACCTGTGAAGAGGGTGAGAAGCTTTGCTCAGATAGGGGGTAAAACCCTTAATTTATGTGAAATTCATCTATTTTTATACCATTTAAATATTTAAAAGCATCATCCTTAAGATCACTGCCACAAACAGGTAAAACTCTTTAAAAAGCCAACTATTCATTACCTATGTTTCTCACAGGCTGTTTCTTCCACTCTCATCACGCTGAGCGGTTGCTTACACCAGGGCTAAAACCCTCTCTCTTCATATTCCACTCAAGTCCCATCTGCGTCCCCTAGGGAAAGGCCGCTGTTCAGAGGCCCTGTCAGTGAGGGCGCTTACCGCAGCTGCTGGTGCATAGGCAGGGCGATCTGGGGCGGGACGTTAATGAATCTTTCGCTCAGGAGGAGGCCCACAGGCCTGGTGGTGTCACTCAGCAGCTTCTCCAGCTGTTCAGCCACGCTCTTCTCCCCGCTCTGGCCACAGCCGTTCAGAATCCATTCTTTAATTTGCTCAGCACACCGGGTCCCCTAGAAAGCAAAGAGAAGACTGCCTCTGATTACAGGCTGTCACTTACAGGAGAAAAATCAAAGATGAGAGCTGTCACTTTTCATCTTACATACGGGCAGTTTCCTGCCACAGCCTTGAAAATACTGTCTGTCTCCAGTGTGGAATGTTCAGGTATTCCACAAAAGGTACACCACCCGGTCATGCAGCACCCCACGACCAGGGGAAGGGGATGCTTATAACCAATACTCGTACATGCTGTAACTGCAACTCCAGTCCATCTCACAAAGACAGATGGAGCAACTGGAAAATTCACTGAAAAACTAAAGCACGGCTTGTATCTTTTTCTGAGGAGGGTAAGCAGCTGGTTTACTTTTTATTAGAACTCTCCAGTGATTCAGTAAAAAGAGATGACTCAAAACACAAATGAATGTCCGTAAGTGCCCTTGACCTCAGAAAGCAAAGAAGCTTCCTGGGGTCCACACTTCACAAGTAGCAGACACCAGCTGAGACACAGCACATAACCAGCACCCGTGGCAACACCAACATCAGAACACCACTTACTGAAAAGTAAACCAGGGTTCCCTGCACCACAGGGAGTAATGACTGGCACAGGGTACAAACTATTCAAACCACAATACACCTTCAACACCTCAACAAGAAGGCAAATAATCCAATTAAAAAATGGCAAAGGATGTGAACAGACACTTCACCAAAGAAGACAGTCAGGTAGCTAACAGATACATGAGGAAGTGCTCTGGATCATTAGCCATTAGAGAAACGCAAATCAAAACTACAATGAGACACCATCTCAGCCCGACATTACTGGCACTAATCAAAATGACCAGAAAATAACAAATGGAGGGGTTGTGGGGAAACCGGAACTCTTAAACACTGCTGGTGGGAACATAAAATAGTACAACCACTGTGAAAAACGATACGGTGTCTCCTCAAAAAGCTAGAAATAGAAATACCATACCATCCAGCAATCCCACTCCTAGGAATATACCCAAGAGAAATAAGAACCATCACAGGAATGGACATACGCACGCACACCCATGTTCACGGCAGCATTACTCACAATAGCAAAAAGATAGAAACCACCTAAGCGCCCATCAACAGATGAATGGATCAAGAAACTGGTACATACGTACAACAGAATACTACGCAGCGATAAAAACCATCAGTCTGTGGAACATCTCACGACAAGGATGAATCTGGAAGGCAGGATGCTGAGTGAGGTAAGTCCATCACAAAAGGACAATTATCGTTTGAGACTGCTATCATAAAAACTCAAGAAAACGCTTACACGCAGAAAAACAATCTGACGGTAATGAAGGAAGAGATGAGGATGGGGAGCTGAAATCACTAACTAGATAGCAGACAAGTGATAACTGTGGTGAAGGCAAAGACAACACACAACAGAGGGGAAGTCGGCACAACTTGACCAAGGCAAAGTCACGGATGCTTCCTAGACACATCCAAACACCTTGAGAGCCAAGTTACTGGGGCTGAGGACTGGGGACCATGGTCTCGGGGAAGATCTAGGTCAACTAGCATAACATAGTTCATAAAGAAAATGTTCTACATCCTATTTTGGTGAGTAGCGTTTGGGGTTTTAAAAGCTTGCAAGTGACCATCTATGATATATCTATTGGTCCCATCCCGTCCGGAGCAAAGGAAAATGAAGAAAACCACAGACAAAGAAAATTTTAGTCCAGAGAACTAATGGACCAAATGAACCACAGCCTCCACCAGCCTGAGCCCAGAACTAGATGGTGCCTGGCTACCACCACCGATGTTCTGACAGGGATCACAATAGAGGGACACGGACACAGACACAGACACACACAAGACCAGACTTACTGGTCTGACAGACTGGAGGAATCCCTGAGACTATGGCCACTGGACACCCTGCTAACTCAGAACTGAAGCCACTCCCGAAGTCCACCTTTCAGTCAAAGGTCAGACAGGCCTATAAAACAAGCAATAACACATGTGAGGAACATGATTCTTAGTTCAATGAAGTATAAGAGACCAAATGGGCAACACCTGCCCAAAAGCAAAGACCAGAAAGCAGGAAGGGACAGAAAAACAGGACCAATGGACACAGGGAACCCAGGGTGGAAAGGGAGAATGCTGACACATTGTGGGGACTGCAACCAATATCACAAAACAACTTGTGTATAAATTTTTGAATAAGAAACTAATTTGTTCTGTAAACTTTCACCTAAAGTACAATAAAATTAAAAAGAAAAACACACCTTCACATTGAAAAGATTGCAACAAGATTTCATAAGAGCACATCTCCTTTTTTTTTTTTTAAACACTTCCATCATGCATTAAATAAAAGTGGTTTTGGCCTGGTGACGTGACTGACCAGTGACACCAACCTTTCTCTCGGTTAAATTTAAAAGGCTTATGAAACCAAAAACCTCATCTTCATCAACACCCACATCATCATCGCTGTCTTCTGACACATCTGTTTGCTGTTTTAAGAAGAGAAAAAAAAAATTATATTTGGTTGGGAAGAGGTATAATACCAAGTCTTGGAACCTAGGTCTCATTTACCTTTTCAAAATCAAGTCTTTGTTTTACAATCACCATTGCGGAAAAGCTCTCTATGCTAAACGCAGTGTGACCAGCTAATCACACCGTCCCTGGAATGGGTTCCTCTGCTTACATTCTGGGTGACCTCGTCCTGCTCTCAAGTCTACACCTAATGTCTTCTACAGGATTCTTGAAACGTTTTCCTGGATCAGAGACTCATAAATCCAGAACAGATGAAGCCCCGTGAAATAAACCATTTCAAACTATCTTCTAAACTATCTGCCTGGAGCCAGGCCTTGCTCGTTTCTCTGTGAGCCCACACGCTGTTTCAGGTAAAATTCACACACTTCCTGCCACCTGGCCACGAAGGAAGAAAAAAAGAGGGTGAGAAAGGAAACGAATTAAGAAAAACAGAACATTAAGAATGAAGTGGCTAATTCCAGCTAGTACGTCACAAAGATGGTAGCAACTCTTACTAGTTTCAGAACTTCGGTGGGGTGCTGGGGGCAAAAGCCAGACTAGTGTTTGAGGAACGAATAGAAGAGGAAGGGAAGACTGTGAATAAAAAGTATTTTTCAAGAATTTTGGCTTTGACGACAGAGTGAAGTGGCTGAAAGTGAGGTAACTGAAGTGAAACATAAGACTAAGGTGGAGTTTTTGTTTGTTTTGTTTTTTACCGCAGGCCAGGTAACGGGTACTGAGAATAGGAAACAAATCCACAGAGACAGCTGTATTTGTACACACTTGCCACGTGCAGACAATGCTCTGAGCACTTTACCTTCAACAACTCATTCTGTGCTGCTACCAACCCTCTGAGGTAGGAACCAGCATCATCCTCACTTTTGGAGAAGGAAAAGGAAAGAGATCAAGGCTACCGTGGCAGACTGTGTTTTCCACAGAGGACAAACACAGTATCTCCTATCCCACACTGAGGGGCAGTGTCTGCATGCCTTCCCCTAGAACCTGGCCAGACCCTTGTGTCTGTGCTGATCAACGAACAGCAGAAATGGCACCATCATAAAAATGCTGCACACTTCCTCCAGGTTCTTTGGGGGTGCTTGCTCTTGGACCCCAGCCCGCATGTGGCGAGGTCCCCATGCAGACAGCACCAGCAGGGCGCCCACCTCCAGCCAGTGCCAACCTGTCTACTGCATGAGTGTGACATCTTGAAAGTGAATCCCCCAGGTAAGCCTCCCAACTGGTGCAATGGGGCAGACAAGTCCTCCCCATGGAGCCCCACCCAGGCTGCAGACAGAAGCACGTACACCCAGGCTGCAGACAGGAGCACATAAACGACTGCGGCTGCTCTGAGGCACGGTGTGGTGGGGAGCTTGTCGTGCAGCCACAGAAAACTGAGTCACCAGATGACAAGGGCAGAACCAGGAGTCGCCCAGTCCTGTTTTCTACATCTCACAAAGAGGAGGACTCCTTCGAGTTCGCTCTTCCCTCACTCCCAAGATACCACACTCTACTGATAATTCTACCGCCCCCATCACTCCTTTGAGTCAGTCTCCTTTGCAGCCTCCACTTATTTTACTCATTGCATCAGTGCTGGGATTACCATGGCTTGTCTCCTGCCCTCTCTGGGCCACCTCAACCACTTCTGTGACTTAAATGACCACAGATTTGCTGAAAACTCCCAAGTCTTCTACCTCTAGCCCCAGTCTCTCCAGGGCTCCGGCTGCTGCTCAGTATCTCGCTTGTGTGTGTCACAGACACCTCAAACTCAAAGTGTGCAAATCCAAACACGTGTTCCCTTCCTAATCTGATCCTCCTCCATGTCTGCTATCCTGGTTGGCCACGTCAGAAACCTGGGAGTTACCCTTGATTCCTTCTTCCCCTCACTCTCACACCTAATCACTCACCCACCAGATTCCATCTCCTACATGTCTTCTGACTCGGCCCACTTCTTGCCATTGGCACTGCTTGGATCGCTGCATTTAATAACTCTGGACTGCTGCCAGGGCCCTCTAACTAGTCTCCCTTCCTCTAGTCACACTTCCTTCCAATCCAAACGCTAGAGAACAACCACCCTTGTGCTCTGGGCCTGCCCACTATTAGCAGGCCAGACAGAAGCAGCACACTGTCCTGCTTACCTTAATCACACTCCCAATGTGGCTCTGCTGTATCAAGAGATCTGTTAGCTCCGCAGTGTTCACGGGAGCCTTTAGGAAAAGCTAAAAGAAGAGAAAAATGTTTTAGATTTAAATTAAAGTATGATTTCCAATAAAATTTCTAATTCCTATATTAAACTAAAAATTAGGAAATTTCAGTGAAATGACCAAGAAGATAACCTAGAAAGGTAATCAAGAGAGGAAAGGGAAAAACCCAGCAGAGTCACAGACGTTAAAGCTACCAACACTTCAGGGACCAGACGGACGGACAGTGGTAATCTAGAGGGCTTGGAGGTGAGAGAGGATGGACATAAGCTCAAAGGCTTTGGGGACTAGGCCACAGGAGGCCTAAAGGGTAGAGAACCAAAGCCCCAGTATGTGGGGGGAAGGAATACGCAGATGCAGCGAGCACCAATTTGGTGGAAGCGAAGTGTGTAGTCAATTAGACGGCTGTTCTATAGGAACTCTCCGACCCCACAAAATTTGGACAGGAATTTGAGAAAAACAGAACAGTGTTCAAGTCATTAGCAGACGAAAGGAAGTGTATTTTAGGACACAGAATACTTAAATATATTAATCAGAGGAAGGGGTCTGGGAGCAAAGGCACAAAGAGAAGGGTTCGTCCTGGGAGAGAAGAGAGGCAATTCTTCCCTCCAAGGCAAGCGCAGGCGATAAAAACGGAAATTCTGAAATAGAAAGGTTGAAATTTGAGAAAGCTGGTGTCGACTGGATTGTCTTAGAAGAGCAAATTTATATAAAAAAGTAAAAGAATACCTGCTGCAGTAATTTCTTAATTCCGTCATAATCGTTATCTGAGATGGAATAAGCTTCAAATTCAATGTTCACTTCCTGTAAGTAACACACAAAATAGTCATCATTCACAACTGTCTAAGATAATTCAGGTGTTACTTTCCACTCTGAGGATCATCTATTTCTTTTTCCTCCATCTCCATTCTTTTTGGTCTTTGCCTACCTATCAGTTCATCCACAGAAGATGACAGAGAAGGGGCAGGAAGAAAAAAGTGTCAAGACTTAAGAACTATCCATGTCTGGATTTTGAAATTGGCAAGCATTACCAAAATTGCCACCTCACTTACAGATTGGAAACTCTGGTGGCATAGCGTTAAGTGCTATGGCTGCTAACCAAAAGGTCAGCAGTTCAAATCCATCAGGGGCTCCTTGAAAACTCTATGGGGCAGTTCCACTTTGTCCTACACGGTCGCTGTGAGTCGGAATCAACTTGACGGCAATGGATATAATTTACAGATTAGGTTACAAAGCTCCTTCCTAACATTTCCTCATTTTACAGAAAAGTGATTACACTCAGCATGACCTAGCCTAAATGTTGAGAAGGTCTGCTCTAGAAAGTATTTACTAGACTGCAATAAGGGTGGGAAAAGAACAAAATCACTTCAGAAGTACCTGGAATTGCCTGGAGCCTGGATCTGAGGCTACATGAGTCAGAATCGACTTGACCGCAATGAGTTTTTTTGCTTTAATGGGTCCATTCGCTTGGCAGGTGGTCACTGAGTCTCACCATGTACCAACCACTGTGCCAGGCACTCAAGATAAAGTGATGAGCAACGCAATCATGATGATTCTGCCCTTAGGGAGCTTATGGTTTAGACGGGAAGAGTAAGGAAATATTCACAGAAATAAATGTAAAGTTACAACGATGACTTAATGTATCATAGTCTGACTGCTATCGAATGAAAATGTCAGAAGCTGTTGGTGTTACCCATTTTCTGCTATATGGAGTATAAATGGAAAAGAAAACCAAATATTTTGAATGTAAAAGAAGAGTAAAGTAAAACAAACAGAAAGAGAAGAGTAAAAGAAAAGTAGAGATTGAAAACTGAAAAGGACCTCTGGGGTTCTCTATACATTCCAGGCCCAGGGACCCAGGGATTCCTGAGCCCAGCTGCTTTCCTACCCTCGGGATCTGAAGATACGCTAGAATCTTTATCACAAGTTCCCCTTTCTGCCTCCCTCCAAGGGGATGCTATTAAGCACAAACACGAGAGACAAAAGCCCTCATCACCCATCTGCGAGAACCTAATTAAACGTGCCCACCGTTCTTCACTACTCCCATCTCTCTTCCCTGAAGTTCCCATAGCCACTTCTGCTGCCACTGAGCCACTCTGCACTTCAAGTCCATCTCTTTAGGACACCAAATAACTCTATGCATTTCCTTCTTATACACCATCTTGTTTCAAAAAAGATCTGAGGGAGACTGAATTTTCAAAATAATCTTCATGGGTTTCTACATCAGGGAATGGGTTGTGGATTTGTGAACTGCTCAGAAAATGAAGGCCTCCTTCAAATAAATAATCAATAACCACTGTTTCAAAACAGGGAACTGTGCTAGCAGCTGTAACAATTTTTTCAGTCAAAAAAGTAATACACGCCAGTGGTCAAAACTACACATGGCAAGGACTATAAAGTTAAAAAAAAAAGTCTTGCTACCCACCCGCCACTCTCCAGAGGTCCCTGCTGTCAGTAGTAAACTATTCTTTGAAGAAGTTTACTAGGCACACATAATCAAATATATTTTGTTTCTTCTTTCCCCCACATAAAGAGTCACTACACCTGCTGCTTCCACTTAGCCCGCTCTGTGGCTGTGGTTGTAAAATGGAACAAGAATTCCTAACTCCCAGGGCTGATGTAAGCATTAAATGAGTTAACACAAAGTGCAGAGAGCCTAGAAGAGCAACTATTATTATTATTGTTACAAACAGAATTACTAAATCAGGGGAGTATCCATGTTAAGTTTTGATAGATATTGTCAAATTGCCTTCTGAAGACACTGCACCAACTTATACTCTCACCCGCAGTATGTGGAAGCACCCATTTCCCTACACTATCATCAGCAATGTTTATTACATAAGATTTTAACCTTTGGCAGTCTGATAAAAGATTATCCATGTTAATGCAAGAACATTCCGTGTTAATGCAAGAACACTGATTGGAACCACCCAAAACTGGCAAAATAGCCAAAGTTCTTCTAAGTGGAAAATGGTGAGGCCATATCAAGGGAAGGGGGCGAAGTAAAGAGCTGATCTGTAAGGGAAAGCTCTGTTGACAGGAGGACGTATCATAGACCCACACTAGTCTCATCCCAAGCCTGCATCCACACCTTCCATATCCTCCCCCTCTGCCCACTCTCTCTTTACCCCCCTGTACTTTGCGTATCACAGAATCTCCAAGTGGAAAACAATAAGAGCGTTTATTGTTGTTGTTAGGTACTGTCAAGTTGGTTCTGACTCATAGTGACCCCATGAACAACAGATTGAAACACCGCCTGGTCCTGTGGCAACTTCACATCATTGCTGTCTTAGTCATCTAGTGCTGCTATAACAGAAATACCTCAAGTGGATGGCTTTAACAAAGATAAATTTATTCTCTCACAGTCTAGGAGGTTAGAAGTCCGAATTCAGGGTGCTGGCTCCAGAGGAAGGCTTTCTCTCTCTTTTGATTCTGGGGAAGGTCCTTGTCATCAGTCTTCTCCTGGTCTGGAGTTTCTCAATTTAGGGACCCTGGGTCCAAAACACGTGCTGTTCTCCTGGCTCTTCTTTCTTGGGGGTATGTGGTCGGCATCCTGTCTGCTCACTTCTCTCTTTCATATTTCAAAAGAGACTGACGCAAGGTACAACCTAATCCTGTAGACTGAGTCCTGCCTCATTAAGAGAACTGCCTCTAATCCTGCCTCATTAACATCATAGAGGTTAGGATTTACAACATATAGGATAATCACATCTGATCACAAAATGATAAATAACTACACAATACTGGGAATCTTGGTCTAGCAAAGCTGATAAACATTTTTTGGGGACACAATTAATCCATAACATTTGCTATGCTTGAGCCCATTGTTTCAGCCATGGTGTCAATCCATCTCGTTGAGGGTCTTCCACTTTTCCAATGACCCTCTACTTTATCAAGCATGATGTCCTTCTCTAGGGACTGCTCCCTCCTCATACCATGTCCAAAGTACATGAGATGGAGTCTCACCATCCTTGCTTCTAAAGGGCATTCTGGCTGTATTTCTTCCTTGTTCACTCTTCTGGCAGTCCATGGTATACTGAATATTCTTTGCCAACACCATAACTCAAAGACATCAAATCTTCTTTGATCTTCCTTATTTATTGTCCAACTTTCACACGCATATGAGGCAACTGAAAAATACCATGGTTTGGGTCAGGCACACTTTAGGCCTTAAAGTGACATCTTTGTTTTTTAACACTTTAAAGAGGTCTTTTGCAGCAGATTTGCCCAAAGCAATATGTCGTTTGATTTCCTGACTGCTACTTCCATAGGCATTGATTGTGGATCCAAGTAAAATGAAATAAGAGCATTATTATATGACGATAAATAATTGGTTAATGTGCTCAGCTACTAACTGAAAGGTTGGTGGTTCAAGTCCACCCAGAGGCAGCTCAGAAGAAAGGCCTAGCAACCCACTTCTGAAAATATGCCAGTGAAAACCCTACACAGAGCGCAGTTCTATTCTGACACACGTGGGGCTGCCATGAGTCAGAGTCAGCTGGACAGCAACTGGAGGAAAAACCAGTAAGTGTTTACCATGTGCTGGGCACTACCCCGCATGCCTGCTGTGTCCTCTCACGCCTTACAATTACCCTGTCAGGCAGATGTTTGTTCCAATTTACAGAGAAGGAAACAGGATTCAGAATGGACATGTAATTTAGAAGGGACATCACTGAAAAGACAGTTGTTGAGCAATGATGTGCAATGATGGTTGTAGAGTCAATGAGAAGTGTGCGGGTATTGAAGGTGGAGCTAACAGGATTTAGTGATGGACTGGATGTGGGGTGAGGAGAAGGGAGGCATTAAAGTTAACTCCCAAGATTTGGGTTTGAGAAACTGATGAATCTGGGGACAATTTACAGAGACAGAAAACTAGGAGAGGAGGTGGGTGGACCGCAAGTTCTACTTTGGATAGGTTAAGTCTGAGGTACCTATTATGCATTCAAGGAAACCCTGATGGTGTAGTGGTTAAGAGCTACAGCTGCTAACTAAAAGTTCAGCAGTTCGAATCCACCAGGCACTCCTTAGAAACCATATGGAGAGGTTCTACTCTGTCCTATAGAGTTGCTATGAGTTGGAATCAACTCAAAGACAATGGGTTTGGTTTTTCTTTTTTTTTTTTTTTTATGCATTCAAAAGCTTCTGTGATCGAGTTGACTATGACTCATAGCAACCCTGTAGGACAGAGTAGAACTGTCCCATAGGGTTTCCAAGGAGCAGCTGGTGGATTCAAACTGCCAACCTTTTCGTTAGCAGCTGAGCACTTAACCACTGTACGACCAAGGCTCCATAATACTTAGCATTAAGTACTTAATATTTGTTGAATGCGTAATTAGAGCTGGATGACCCTTAAGACCACTGAATGCTTAATACCAAAAACAAAAAAACTGTTGCCCTCCAGTCCTTTTCGACTCATAGAGACCCTATAGGACAGAGTAGAACTGCCCCGCAGGGTTTCCAAGGCTGTGATCTTTATGGAAGCAGACTGCCACATCTTTCTCCCGTGGAGCAGCTGGTGGCTTGGAACCACTGACCTTTCAGTTAGCAGCTGAGCACTTTAACCACTGGCCACCAGGGCTCCTTTGTAAGCCTGTGGGGTAGAAAGGCACAGGAAGCCTTCAGGAAGCTGAAATCGGGCCGTGTGGCCGAAGCTGCGGAGGGAACAGGGGCAGAGCTGCGGCAGAGGTGGGCAGACGACAAACTCTGCAGGCCTTGGTGGCCTGGGAAGGATTTGGAGCTCCGGCCTGAGAACTACGGAAAACGACTCATGCCTGTGGTTGTGGCGGGTTCTCCCTCTGGGATGGGGGTGGGATGACAAGGCTGTGGCTGCAGTGTAGAGAAGACTGAAGTGGACTTCAGTAAGCAGTTACCATCCCCAGTTTCTGCCTCCAGACCCTCAGGGACGGGGAAGCCGCTCCTCCAGGCGGCTCAATTTCCACGTGGCTTTGACAGCCAGTGTCTTCCCGGATATAAACAAACCGAGGTAGCGCGTGGTGCTCACCTCGTCGACGACCTCGTCGTCTTCCTCGCCACTATCTTCCTCGTCTTCCTCCTCATCCTCGACTCCATCTTCCTCTTCTTGCTCGTCGCGCTGGAGCTGACCGCCCGGCGGCCGCGGAGCCCCGCTCTCCACCGCACGCCGCTTGGACCTGGACGCCATGTTGCCGCCCCAGGCACCGCGCCTGCGCACCGCCCCCGCCCCGACCTTCCGGACCGAACCACTCAAGGAAGGGGGAGGAAGACGGTGAAGAACCTCAGGGCTGAGTGGACGCCAGCTCCAGCGCCTCGGCTGGACTTCACGGTCGTAATTTCAGAGTTAAGTGCAGTTTGGGGGCTCTATCGCGGCCAAATTCTCTTTCTGTTCTCCTTCCCTCCAAGGCTACTCCGCCCCTTCACAGAGTGGTACGAACCGCCAAGCCTTCGCCTCGCCCCCTCCGTGACCTGGCTGTCGGCGCGCACGCGCGGGCTCCCAGCTGAGCAAAAGGGGCTCCCGGACTCGCGGGCTGGGGTGCCGGGTGTCCCCGCGGCGCGGGCACGGGGTGCGCGGAGCCCACCGATGCCATTGCACCTGCGGCCTCTGCCTGGGGCCTGCAAGGTGCGCGCCCCCGACTGGGCTCCGGCTTGTGGCGGGCGCAGCGCAGGGCTCGGTCCCGTCTCAGCCCACGCGTGCCCCCGCCCCAGGTAGGTGTCACCGCCCACCGTGCGGAGGAGGACAGCCCGCAGGGGTGAGGGACAGAGTGGGGAGGGGGCCCGAGGCGTCGCCCTTCGGTCCAGCCCGCCTGGAAGGTCACCTGTCCTGTCAGGTTCCCCAGGGCAGGTCAGACCCGACCCTGCCGTGCAAGGGCCTCCCTCGGTGTCTCCCCGCACAGCTCCGGGCACACACTTGGCAGTGATGCAGTGAGTCGGGATCGAATCCCCTGACGCTCTTTAAATGCATATTCTTGGCCCGAAAGTTTAAAAAAAAAAAAAAAAAAAGAATGTGTGAATCTTAAATGCTCAAGGTACTGGTGGGATAATCTAAAGGGGGCCCTGGTGGCGCACCGTTTAAGCGCTCAAGCGCGTGGCTGCCAACTGTAAGGTTGGCAGTTGGAGGCCACCCAGCTAAGCTGCTCAGCAGGAGAAAGACCTGACAATCTGTTCCTATAAAGATTAACCTGTTTCGGTCAGTGGGTTCTGACTTGTAGTGACCCTATAGGACAGAATAGAACTGCCCCATAGGGTTTCCAAGGCTGCAATTTTTTTTTTCAATTTTTATTGTGCTTTAAGTGAAAGTTTACAAATCAAGTCAGTCTCTCACACAAAAACCCATATACACCTTGCTACACACTCCCAATTACTCTGCCCCTAATGAGACAGCCTGCTCTCTCCCTCCACTCTCTCTTTTCCTGTCCTTTTTGGCAGCTTCTAACCCCCTCCACCCTTTCATCTCCCCTCCAGGCAGGAGATGCCAACATAGTCTCAAGTGTCCACCTGATCCAAGAAGCTCACTCCTCACCAGCATCCCTCTCCAACCCATTGTTCAGTCCAATTCCTGTCTGAAGAGTTGGCTTTGGGAATGGTTCCTGTCCTGAGCCAACAGGTCTGGGGGTCATGACCACTGGGGTCCTTCGAGTCTCAGTCAGACCACTAAGTCTGGTCTTTTTATGAGAATTTGGCGTCTGCATCCCACTGCTCTCCTGCTCCCTCAGGGGTCTCTGTTGTGTTCCCTGTCAGGGCAGTCATCGGTTGTAGCCGGGCACCATCTGGTTCTTCTGGTCTCAGGATGATGTAGTCTCTGGTTTATGTGGCCCTTTCTGTCTCTTGGGCTCGTAATTACCTTGTGTTCTTGGTGTTGTTCATTCTCCTTTGGTCCAGCTGGGTTGAGACCAATTGATGATGCATCTTAGATAGCTGCTTGCTAGCGTTTAAGACTCGAGACGCCAAGGTTGTAATCTTTACAGAAGCAGATTGCCACATCTTTGTCGCTGCAAAGATTACAGCCTTGGCAACCCAGTGGGGCAGTTCTACCCTGTCATATAGGGTCTCTGTGAGTCTGAATGGAATCAGCTACTGCAGTGGATATGAGTGGAGGGGACTGGCCAACTGGAGCGTGTATGCCCGTCTACAACAGACACCTGCTGCTCAACTGCAGCCAGTTACCAAAAAAAAAACAGTTCCTGTGAAGCAGACTCCTGGTGAGCCCACAGGTGTCAGAAGCAGACTCCTGGTGAGCCCACAAGTGTCAGAGTAGAACGGTGCTCTACAGGGTTTTCAATGACTGACGTTTTGGAAGTAGATCACCACGCCTTTCTTCCAAGGTGCCTCTGGGGGGACTTGGACCTCCAACCCTTCAGTTAGCAGCCGAGGACTTAACCATTGCACCACCCAGGAACTCCTTTGGCCAGTTTTAGCCCTGTGGAAATGTAGGCCTCATCTTGTCGGATCTTTCCATTTGAAGAGAAGCTGGAGTTAGGGATTTTTACATGAAATATGGATTTTTACATATAATACAAATATAACCTGTGCCCAATAAAATGCATCTACCAGTTAGATTTAGCCCACAGGCTACCACTTTGCAGCCTGTTTTAAAGACTTACTTGGCAGAAAATAGGGAAGGCACCAGCTTTCTGAGGATGGGGTCTGTGATTCTCCATTTTTTTTTTTCTCTAAATGAGGAAAGGGTTACATGTGTATGAGTCTGAAAATGGAATGAGCTGCCTCTACGTAGTGAGGTTACCCTTGCTCAGGAGGTTTAAGCAGAAGTTTAGTGGCCTTTTCTCAGTGATTATTCATCAGCATCCCTGAAGGTCCCCGTTACCCCAGAGTCTCCGTGATTGTGTTCTTTGAGTTCCATGTTTTCTGGAAGTCTCTTGTCTACCTGGTCACAACATGGGTATTAATATACTTAGACATCAGGGCTCTGGATGGGTCCCCCAACTATGCAAAAACACCTTCCCACCATGTAGAGGGAGTTGTGGTGGCTCAGTGGTTGAGAGCTACGGCTGCTAACCAAGAGGTCAGCAGTTTGAATCCACCAGCTGCTCCTTGGAAACCCTGTGGGGCAGTTCTACTGTGTCCTATAGAGTCACTGTGAGTCGGAATCGACTTGACAGCAACGGGTTTGGAGTAGGTTACCATGTACAGGGCAGGCTGTACCATGCTGGCCTTTTGGTAGAGTTGCACTCAGAGATCATGGATTTCTTGATAATTTTTTTCTTTCATAAGAGAAGGGCGAAAACATCCTTACTTTGTGTCCACAGAGTAGTTCTCAGGGTTGAGCACATGGTCAGACTGTGGATTAGAACGGCACACGTGGAAAAATGGCCCACCTGTGGTTTTGTCATTTAAGAAAACACTGTACTGACCCCAAGGAACTTAGCTCCATTGGAGATCGCTTATCCACTGCCTCAGCCTTCATCTTTAGCTCAGAGAAGCAGAGAGGTGGTTAGGAAAATGAACCTGGGCTTCAGACCTGGATTCAGATCCCAGCTCTGCTACTTTCTATACTGTGTGACCTTTGCCAAGTTATGCAAACCTCTCAGAGCCTTGGTTTCCTCCGGTGTAAAATGAGGATGATACTTACCTCACAGTTTTAAGTGAGAATGAGACCTTGCATGTGAAGTGTTTGGCCCAGTAAACACCAAAAGAGTAAGTGCTCGCTATAGTGATAGCTGCTGTCACTGTTGATCATCAGGCTGTGTCAGGTTAGAAAGTGTGGGTTTGAGGCCTGACTCCTTCTTACCAGTGAAGTGGCCTTAAGTCACTTCCCTGGTTTTCAGAGAAAAGGCGGTTGTTTTCCCTGGTTCAGAGATGCTGGGGAGGTTGAAAGCATTCAGAGTGGACAGGTATTTCCTGAGCCTCTCCTATGGGGAGGAAAGTCCCTCAGAAAAACCAGCGGTCCAGAGTCCCCAGCCCATTTCACAAATGCAGAATTGAGGCCCAGAGAAGAGAAGCCCAGACCAGAACCCTGGCCCCCTAGTGCAAGTACTTTTCCATTCCACCCAGCCAACCTAGGCTGCCACAGGGCCTACTCAGCTGAGAGGATCAAAACTTCAGGGATGTCTGTAAACCCATCACTGGTACACAGGTGGGCCGGCACACTTTGGTGCAGAAAAGGGCATTTTCAAATACGGTATGTCCGAAATGAATCTTTTGATTTCCCCTCCCTCGTTCTTGTCCATCTCATGCTACATGTGACCGTATTTCCAGTTGTCCTGGTGATAAACCTTAGAATCATCCTTGGCTTCTCTTTCTCTCCCCTGCATTCTATTGGCTCCACCTTCAAAATAGATCCAAATGCTGTCACTGCTCCCACTTCAGCTAGTCTAAGCTGCCGTCATTCCTCACAGACTGTTGTAATAGCCTCCTGTTTCCAGGCCTTTCTGCCTTCAGTCTCTTCTCCAAATGGCGGTGAAGTGGTCCTGTTACAGTATAAGTCAGAGCCTGTCAGGCCTCTGCTCACAGTCCCATGGCATTGCATCTCATTTAGAATAAATGACAAAGTCCTTATCCTGGCCCAAGAGGCTGGCACCCAGCTTCCTCTCCAGCCAATCCAGCCCCACCAGCTGGCCACCATGCTGTTTCTCACACTTGCCAAGCACAGTCTGGGTGCATGTGAGCTGCCCCCAGATTTCTTGGACAGAACTAAGGCTCTCCATCCCATCACGCAGTACGATCTGATGCTGGGAGCACCCTGAGCTGTTAGGAATGCAGCAACGCCATGATTTATTGCCCAAACTGAGCTCCTTTTGAGTGAAAGTGCATGGGGATATAAATTGGGGCTGTCCTGGGGAAACTGGGGTATGTGGTCACCCCACCTGTAAGGATAAACAGTCTGATAACAGTCTCCCCACCATCCCCCTTCCCGCCCCAGGCTAGAAGGGAGCAATAGTAAGGTCCCTCCCAGAGTTATGCTGGGACACACTAAACCAAAAAACCAAACCCAGTGCCTTCGAGTGGATTCCAACTCGTAGTGACCCTATAGTATAGAGGGGAAATAAATAAGGAAAGGCAATTAAGATTAAACCCCAAAGCTAAACTCCCTAATTGAATAAAGGAGTAATGGTAAGTACTACCTCAAATGGAGGATTGTCACCTGCCAGGAAAGACCACGTTGTTTCTTCCTCTGCGAAGTCTTTGGATGGAGAAACTGGCCTGAGCTGGTGGGAGAGAACAGAGACCCCCAGCTCTGGGTTCTTGGAGCAGCTCTGCCTTGGACTTCCTGTGTGATGGGCTCAGGCAGGTTTCTTCCTCAAACCTCTCTCCTCTCAGCCTCCATTTCCCAAATGAAGGAGGATTGGCTGTGCCGAGAACACACACACCAAAGTGCTCTTTCTTAGGAGACAGCAGTCCCGTGGACGGCTCCAAAACTCAGTTCCCCTTCTATGAGTGCTGGTGCACACATGTGTTGGGATTCTACCTTCTGGGTTGACTATGTTTTTTTCCTCTGTGGGTCTAAGATCAAAGACCACGTGGGTAAGAAGTAGCAATGAAGAGCCTTCTTATTTCTCTGAACCGTTGACTGGCACGTTTTAGAGATGGTGGGAATGTAGGTTTCTTGAGCAATGAAAGACTTACTCTGCACTGAGCTCTGGAAATGCTTTCCATTCCTGCCCTTGGTCTCGCCATGTTGCAATAATGCCGCCATCTACCTCCCACCCCCTGGTGGTGCAAACGGTGAAGCACTTGGCTGCTAACTGGAAGGTTGGCGGTTCAGACCCGCCCAGAGGCTCCATGGGAAGAAGACCTAGGGATCTACTTAAAGATTACCACCAAGAAAACCCTGTGGGACAGTTCTCTGTCACCTGGGTCGCTATAACTTGAAATCAACTCAATGGCATATGACAGCAACCTACCACTGCCATGACTGTAGACAGAAGACAGGGATTCCAGGCAGGGAAGTAGCTCATCATTCATAAGGCAGTGGCCAATGCTGTCCACTTGCTTGGATTAGAATTGCCTAGGCCTCGACTGTGCCATAGCCGGTCCCTCTCCCTGGTTGTTATGTCCGTTGCTAAGGCCCAGTGCCTGTCTGGTCCTGGGCCTTTGGTGCTGCAAGACTTCTGTCTCCTTCCCACTTTGAGGAGGTGTCTAGAGACCTTTCTCTGAACTCCTTGGCTTTGGCCCTGGTCTGAATGTGCTCCATAGTTCAGCCAACTGTACTTGTCAATCATGGAAGAAAAAAATCAATTCTGAAAACATTTTAGACTTTTTAACATTTAAATCACTAAGAAAAAAGTCAGGTGTGGTGTGCCTACCCCTGGGTTTCTTTCTCAGTGAAGCTGGTAGCCAGGGCTGCAGCACCACAGCGGCTTCTCTGACTGTACACTGGAGATGCTCTGAGCAATGGCAGAGAGGGATAAGGATGGTGATTGGATTTTTCTTTTTTAAGTCCTGTCGAACATCTCATGAAATCTCTTAACAGTTATTATCCTGAAACCCAAGCTTCACATTAGCATCAGTTTTATTACCTGAGAGAACCGTAGATGAGAGCCCAGAAGAAACATTTGCTGTTTGCAGTGGGTAGATGGGTTTTGCGTTCACGCGTTTGCATTATTACACTAGGTGCTTTGTGCTGCAGCAGTGCTTTATAGCTTCCTACCTCCGTTTTTCTATACACGTTTGTATGCCAAATCCACGAGAGGCGGCATAGCACAGGAGTTAAGAGCAGGCTGCCCGGGGTGTGAATCCCGCTTTGCTGCGTGTCCGCTCTGAAACTCTGGATGAGATCTACCCTCTACACGCCTCAGTTTCCTTATCCATAAAATGGAATAAACCCCACAGATTTAATGCATACAAAGCTCTTAGAACAGTGCCTGACAGCAGCGAGTGCTCAGTGTTAGCTGTTACTGGCGCCGTGGTAAAGACCTTGGCTGCTAACAAAAAGGTCAGCAGTTCGAATCCACCAGCTGCTCCTTGGAAACCCTATGGGGCCATTCTACTCTGTCCTATAGAGTCTCTATGAGTCAGAATTGACTTAATAGCAACGGGTTTGTTGTTGTTGTTTTTTGGTGGGTGGTACGAACGGTTAACATGCTCGGCTGTTAACTAAAAGGTTGGAGACTGGAATCCACCCAGAGGCACCTCAGAAGAAAGGCCTGGCAGTCAGCTTCTGAAAGGAGCACAGCTCTGCTCTGACACTAGGGTTGCCATGAGTCAGAGTTGGCCCAATAGCAGTTGGTTTTTTTATAGCCTAGCTGGAGTCAACTTGATACATAAAACTGACCATCACAGAGGGGTAGGTTCATCATTTCTATGTGAGACATATTTTGATTAACTTCAGAAATTGCTAGAAAAGTTATTGCCCATTTCCCTAAACCTCCAATTTCTCTAGCTAACAGCCTGACAGCAGCAATGATTAGAAATTGATTTCATGATCATTATTTGCTCACTCAGGTTTGGTTGCTTAGATACAAATTTTGAGCCAATTTTCCTAAGGTGTCTCATAGATATTATAATATTCCAGAAATATATTCACAGTAACTTATAAATAATGGCTCCCAGAGTCAATAGATTTTTCTTCCAAACAATATTCTCCATTTGACTGTCATCACTCCTGTAATATTTATGAAGCAACTCGTGGTGAGCCTAATGCCACCTCTGGGATGGTAATCTGCTTCAGGCAGAGTTTTTCCTGCAGTTCTTCGCCAGCGTTTATTCGGAGGCCCTTGTGGCCATAATGCACTTCTCCCTTCCACCACCGCGTACGGTGTGACGAACAACATAGCCATTGCAAAAAATTTTTTGGATAATATAGAAAGAGATAAATAAGAAAATTCTAACCTACCACCCAGAAATAATTACTGTGAATGTTTTGGTGTATTTTTTTTCATATATATATATATATATAAAGCCTGTAAGGTTTTATACAGTTTATGTTTAAGATTTATATAATTCTGAATTCTGCCTTTTTTCCACTTAACGTTATTTTGTGATCACTTTTCCATGTAATTGAATTATTTATGAGTATTTCAATGATTTCGTAACTGTGCCATGATTTATTTCACCATTCTCCCATTGCTGGACATTTACACTGTTTCCAGTAATTCCCAATTATAAATAACACCAACATGAACATCTTTATGTTCATCTTTGCTCACCTTTCTGAGTATTGCCTTGATGCTCATTCTTAGAAGTGAAATTACAGGGAGAAAGGGTATGAACTATATAAAGTGTTTGATACATATTGATATTGTTTCCAGATTCTTGGAAAATTTGTGAAAGATCATCTCATGCTATTTGACAACACTTACGAAACATCCTTTGACAAGTAGAAGAGTCAATATAATTTCTTCCTAAAGGGTTTATGTGCTACTTAGCACATTTATCTTGAAATGGAAATAACTGTTCATTTACCTCCTTAATACATGAGATACCCATTTCTCCATTTGTTTCTGATAGAACCCAGAACTTGCATCACGTCTCTTCTAAGAGCCATAAATGTTTGGGGTCCGATATGGGGTGTAACTAATGAGTTTATGTGCCTTTCCAAGTGTTATCACATCCCAACATGCTTGCCCTGGCCTTATCAGTGGCAGAAGTCATCGCGTGGGAGGTATCACCACCCTGCCAGCAATTGATTACCTCCTTCGCAGGCATGCTGCGGTCTGCTTCCAGCGTTGCTTAGGAAGGGTCTCCTGAATCTAATTAAGACCCTCTTCCCCTGTGTCACAGTGCCCGGTGAGGACTGCCAGATAGTAATGAAGGTTCTTTTACTGAAAGACCCTAAAGAGGATGACTGTGGCCAGGACCCGTATATCAGGGTAAGTGACCTGCGACTCGTAGTGCCATGAAGCTTGAGCTTAACTGCCTTCTTTCTCCTCACTTATGACTTCAGGAGGGTTGGGAGTAAGTGCCAGAATTCAGAGAAATGTCACAGAATAAGTTGTTGATGGAATCCCGTGACCCTTTCCTTATCTTCACAGCAGGCCTGGCCAACCCAAAACTGTATCCTTTCATTTGCAGGAATTAGGACTATATGGACTTGAAGCCACTCTGATCCCTGTTTTATCATTCGAGTTTTTGTCTCTCCCCAGCTTCTCTGAGAAGGTAAGGCCCAGTGCTGTGTCAGTGTTTGCTTTTCATAGAATCTTTGCCAGCCCAAGTTGGGGGACCTATTTTTTACTCCGCCATTTTCCCACCAAACTTTAACACAGGGGAAGCGCAGCCTTCCCCAGCTCCAGGACACTGCTGCTATCAGGGTTCTCTGGGAGGCCTCTGTGTCTACTCCTCCAAAAAGCCCCCCACTGACTGGGAGAGGCAGGGTCTGTAAGGAGGCCCAGGTAACGCTGATTTCCTGCACTGCTCCCAGCAGCTTCCCAACCTGCTCATGTTCATCCTCTCTTTTAACCCACCCCCACAAACCAAACTGCAAAGCAGGCCAGACAGGTATTATTCTTCCCATTTCAGAGATGGGGTAATTAAGACCCAGGCTGGCAACTTGGCCACGGACTTGAGCCCAGGACTTCTCTCCACCACTTCAGTTCTGCTGCCCTGTGTAGGGTGACAGACGTTGCAGGAGTCGTGCCCAGTTAAAGGTGACCGAAGGTCCTAGTAAAGCTCCAGCCCAGCTGCTGCCTTCAGGGCATCTCGCTGGGACCCCTTTCTAGACGAGGTGGCCGAGAGTCCATGGTGATTTCCTGGGACAGGAGTGCCCAGCCCTGCTTGCGGGGCTCTGGGGCTCTGCACCTCCTTAGAAGGCCTTGCTGTTTTTCCCTTTTAGTTTGGACTGGATATTGGACTATTCATTCAATAGTTTCCTCCACAAACAATGAGTGGGCATCTATAATGCTCCTGTGATGAGGCACCAGCTCTGCAGGCTTCAGGAACTATGTAAGAGGGGTCCACATTGGTATGGAATCTTCCTCCATTAGCAGCTGTAAAAAGGGAAAAAAGAGCTCATGATTTGGGGTCATTTCTAGGTCCTAGAGGCCCTCAAACACAGGGCGTCCACAGAAGCCTCTCCCTGGTTCTTGGCCAGCGTGCCACGGAGCAGGTTCTGAATGTGCTCTGGAAGGCTTATGCCAGGCAGAGAGTAAGAGCAGGGCAGGGATCACA
This sequence comes from Elephas maximus indicus, assembly GCF_024166365.1. Taxonomy (NCBI): domain Eukaryota; kingdom Metazoa; phylum Chordata; class Mammalia; order Proboscidea; family Elephantidae; genus Elephas; species Elephas maximus. The sequence continues at coordinate 75,783,659 of NC_064834.1, read as the reverse complement.
GAGGCACATATCTCCGCTCTGTCCTGCCACTCACCATGGACCAGTTCCTTCCCATCTACGAGCCTCTGGTTCTTAATCTGTGAGATGAGCATAACCTACCCATATCACAGGGTAGTTTCACAGTGAGGTAATGTGTATAAAACAGCCCAGTGCCTGGCTCAGGATAAATGTTCAGTAAATTATGTCTCGTTATTATCTTTGAGGAAACCCTGGTGGTATAGTGGTTAAGTGCTACGGCTGCTAACCAAAAGGTTGGCAGCTCTAATCTAGCAGGCACTCCGCGGAAACCCTGTGAGACAGTTCTACTCTGTCCTGTAGGGTCGCTGTGAATCAGAATTGACTCACTCCAGAATAGATATCATCCTGTGGATGTTCCAGTTCATTACAAGTGGTGGTCAAGTCTACTCTTCTATCTGCACCCAACCCCAGCCGCAGGCTGAGTTGCACTTGTCACCCTGTCTGTTTCCCCCCAGGCTGTGAGCTCATTGAGGGAAAGGCTGATGTCTAATTAATTTGCCTACGTTTCCAAAAAAACCTAGAGTAGTTTCAGGCTCATAGTAAGCACGCAATAAGTGTTGAGTGAATGGGGGGATGGGTGGATGAGTGGGTGGGCGAGTAGGTGAATGTATGAATGGATGGGTAGGTGGATGGATGGATGGACAGATGGGTAGATGAGTGGGTGGATGGCCAGATGGATGAATGGATGGATGGGTGGGTGGGTAGATTAGTGGATGGATGGCTAGATGGAATTAGCTTCCTACTTCCTTTGGAATTTAACCATCACGTGAAATGCCTTTATTGCTTTTTTGGTGTGCAGCTGTCTCATCCTGAAGGTTACGGAGGACTCATTTTTACCAGTCCCCGAGCAGTAGAAGCAGTGGAATTGTGTTTGGAGAAGGACAGTAAAACTGAAGGTGAGGATGGGTCTGCTGTGAATTCCATTTGCCTGTTACTTACTCTTCCCTCTACCCCTGGGGATACCAGATTCCAGAAATGGTAGCACTTCACATTTGAAATACACCGTGACTGTTAGCTCAAAAAATGTTTAAGTACCAAGTTACTTCGTGTTTGGGTGACCTTTGGAAGGAGCGTAATTTGGTCTTTCTTCTATAAGACAGTTTCTTAATGTCCAACACAGAACGTCAGGGCTACATGCTGACCTCTGATGGAAGTGAGCACTTAGTGGAGCTGTGCCACAGCTGCTTCCTCGGGAACAGGAGATACAGCTCCCTCCTGAACTCCCAGGCTGATGTCTGTCATCCAGCCTTAAATGTTTACCTGCTGGGCGTGCACATCTCCCCTCAGAATAGATTGGGTGTCAGTCTTCTCTGAAAATAGGGTAAGTGCCATGTTCCTTGAAGGGACGATGAGCAAATCCAACCATATATGAGACATGGGCAGTGCCATGGCAGGCCTTTTATGATGTGGTTTTCTCTTTGACCTTCTTCCTGCCTCTCTCCTTCTCCATCAAACAGTGTGAACACGGCACTGCCCATTAACGGAACCCAGGACTTCACTCTGGACAACAGCCTTCTCAGTCTGTTTGAATGAGCAGCTTTGTAGCTAGCATTCATTGAGCCCCTATTGTATACCGACTCAACGACAGCTGGTGATGGGGGTGGTGCATATTTAATTAGGTTTTCACTATAGCTTAAAAAATTGCCTTCTTGGTGATTTCAAGTACACCTTCACCACTTGTTGAAGAAAAAATTCGATGCTTTTCTTAGGGGTGAAGATCCATGCCGTGAAATCAGCGTGACAACTCAGAACCAGACACGCTGTTATCTTCATATTTCACATTTCATAGGTAGTCTGTCTTGGAGGTGCTTCAGAATGCTTTGTGTTACCATTTTATCATTTTCTTTTATATGGCTTTGAGGGTAAAGATGATGAGAAAGAACACACCCCACGAGTGTCCACCATGACTTTGCATATAGTGCTTTACAATTTACAAAGCGCTTTTCCACATACCTTCTTCTGTGGATTCTCATAACAACTCTGTAAAGTAGGAAGGACAGACATACCAAACCCAAAACCAAACTCATTGCCACTGAGTCAATTCTGGGTCATAGCGACCGTATAAGACCTAGTAGAATTGCTCCATATTGTTTCCAAGGAGCGGCTGGTGGATTCAAACTGCCGACCTTTTGGTTAGCAGCCAAGCTCTTAACCACTGCACCACCAGGACTCCAGAACAGACACAGGTGACTTCATCAGGTGTTTCCTGATGAAGAAGCAGACGAGGTGGGTTAACTGTCTTGCCCAGGAACCTACCACGAGTTAAGGGGCAGAGCCGGCCCTGACACCACCCTGGATTCAATCCAGACTCCCTCAATCGTTGTTCTGCTGCAAGGCTGGGAAATGATGTGTTCACATTGTTATGGATAATTTTTAAATAAAAAATACTATTTGCATTTGTGTGGTAGAAAAGAAGGTGAAACTTAATCTTTGGTTACTCTTTAAAAGGGAATTTCCCATAGGCGTGAAAAGCGGAGAGTAGCTCTATTGAATCTAAGGAAAAGTTATACTCATAATCAGATTTTAGGAAAGAAGAACTATTGTTTCTCTGTATTATAAAAATGTATTGAGCATCCAGTGGCCTTATGATATATTCTTACAATCCATTTTCTCTTTGTATTCCTTTAATGCATGTTGTTGTTGTTAGGTGCTGTCGAGTTGGTTCCAACTCATAGCAACAACACGAGGAAACACTGCCCGGTCCTACACCATGCTCACAGTCGTTGTTACGCATGAGCCCATTTTGCAGCTACTTTGTCAGTCCATCTCTTTGAGGGTCTTCCTCTTTTTCGCTGACCCTCTACTTTACCAAGCATGATGTCCTTCTCCAGGGGCCTGTCTCTCCCGATAACATGTTCAGTGTATGTGAGACGAAGTCTTGCCGTCCTTGCCTCCAAGGAGCATTCTGGCTGTCCTTCTTCCGAGACAGATGTGTTTGTTCTGGCAGTTCATGGTATATTCAATATCCTTCACCAACACCACAATTCAAAGGAATCAACTCTTCTTCAGTCTTATTCATTGTCCAGCTTTCACATGCAGATGAGGCAAATGAAAATATTGTGGCTTGCTTAGGTCAGGTGCTCCTTAGTCCTCAGAGTGACGTCTTTGCTTTTTAACACTGTAAAGATGTCTTTTGTAGCACGGTTGCCCAATGCAGTGTGTTGTTTGATTTCTTGACAGCTGTTGCCGTGGGTGTTTATTGTGGATCCAAGTAAAATGAAATCCTTGACAACTTCAGTCTTTTCTCCGTTTATCATGATGTTGCTTAATGGTCTTTAATGCATATTTAAAGATTTTTTATTTTTAATCATAAAATGATGATGTTCTCTTGGAAATATGAATCTGAAACTTATTATCTCTACTTTGACCCTAATGAACCCCTGAGCTCTCTCATCTGAGATTGTAGTTTATGGACTTTCAGATCTATTTCCCAAATAAACCCAATTATATTGCTTTATTAGATATTTAATTAGCTTTTTATTATTTTTTAATAATCATTGACTTTTTCTTTTAAAAGTCTAGAGCTTTTTTATTTTAATGTCACCATGCAAATTACTCTGCAAGTTACGTTTGTTTGCTAGTATGCGTTAAAAATACTTGGAGTGCCACCTTTGGAAACCAGTTAATACTTCAAGCAGGCACGCCGACACATTACCCGAGGTGATTTTTTTAAAAAGTTCGCCTACCGAATATATGTTAGTTTGAGATGCTAGTCTTTATGTTTGGTTATTAATAGTTCTCTTGCTTGCAAGTTTCTCAGGATAAACATTGGGTAGCATCCAAATGGTGACTTTGGTATTTGCAACTCACGTACATACGATTTCATGTTTTACAGCTTGGGAAAAGTCTCTGAAAGAAAAATGGAATGCTAAGCCAGTGTACGTGGTTGGAAGTGCCACCGCTTCTCTAGGTAAGCAGTTACAGTTCAAGGAGAATACTAAAAAATGACTTTGCCTTATTTGTTTGTTTGAAAAAGGAAAATGTACACTTCAATTCCTTTTAAAACTATGATAGTTTTGCCTATTAAATTTGCTGAAAGTAATTAATTAAATATGTAATACTGTCCGTAAGGGTGTGGTGAAAGAAATATACTCAAATATTGTTAAACAGCATCAAAAATGGGTTTAAATCTTCTGAGAAACACTTGGTCAGTATGCCGTTCAAAGCTCTATTAAAGTGTTTGTACCCTTTGGCCCACTAATGCCTTTACTGGGAATCTATCCAAAGGTAGTAATCCTAGATGGGAAAAATGAAATGGCTTTTGTGTGATAACATATATTGTAGCATTAGGTACAACTGTGAAAAACGGAAGCCCCGCCTAACTGTCTAGTAACAGCGGAGTAGTTACATATAGTAAGTGTCCTCCCCAAGGAGTGTTCTTTTCCTCTGCCCCATCTGTGATCTTAGGGCTGAATTGTTCATGAAGGGAAGGGGATGGGGAAGGCTCTGTCATCTTTTAAAATGAAGATTTTGAAGAATTTTTATAATGTAAGAAAATATAAGGTAATGTTAAGAATATATATATATGTATAGATCTATGGTGCAATATTAACTCAATTAAAAAATACAGGCACTGTAATAGATAGATGCCTCCTTCTCCCAAAATAGCCTAAAAGGAAAATCACCTAATATTAAAGGTAGTTCTCTCCAGGTGATGATATTATAGGTGGTTTTTATAATTTTCTTAACGTTTTCTACATTTTACCAAATAGCCTTGAATTTATGTATTGTTTTTAAAGCATAAAATTTAAACAGTGACTCATTAAAAATTAGCATTAAAACATTTTAAATACTTAAAAAAATGCTTAGCCATCATGAAGACCATAAATCCACGTGTAGCTTTGTTTCAGAACTGTTTAATTTGTCTACATGAGTTTAAAAATATCGGGGGAAGGTACAGTCTGAGTGAAAATAGATTAAGAATTAAAAGCACATTTTCCAGAGAACAAAATCAGATTGGAGAAGAAACCAGCTGGGAGTTGCTAGCTAATTAACAGAGGAAGCACAGCTCTTCTGTGTAGTAGGACTTCTACCACCAAGCTCAGCACATTAGTGGTTTGGTTGCCATGGGAACCACCTCCACTCCCCCGCATTCCCCCAGAAATTAAGTTAAGAATTTTCTTATACTTTCTTTTACTATTTTTGTTTTCTAAATGAGAAGAGGAAAGAAAATCATGCAGGCAATTTCTGATTTATATACCAAAAATTTCACTGTTGAATAGACAGCATATTTGTGAATTTTTGTACTTTGATTTTATATTCCAAGTCCAGCCCTTCACACATTAGCTGATGAGCAGATGCTTTTCACCGTCACTTGGACTTGGGTTTGATTTCAGCAGCATCATTGTGCATTTTGCTCTGACCCTTCTGTAAAGTGAGAAACTAGAAAACAGAAGGGGTGGCAGTGATGAGAAGTCCATGCCTCTGAGACCCGGAGCAGATGGCCTCAAGTTGGCCCCTGTTTATTCACTTGTGAAGGAAAAGGCATATTCTAAATGCTGGAAACTTATCATCAAAGGGGAAATAGTATCCCCTTTATCGTCAAGGATTTTGTTAATTTCTTATTTGTAATTTTAAATTTCCTTTGAGTTTTCCTTTATTTCTTCTTGCAGTCCAGTGAATTACTTAATATGACCCTTCTAAGCCATAGTCTTTGTAACTCCCACCAAATGACTGGGTGGGACTATGCAGATGAGGTGCTCGTGGCCCACCAAGGGGATTGGATAACTTGCTAATAATGTAAATGAGGTGCACGGTACCCTTGTGGGGGTGGTACCATGCAAATAAGGTATGTGACACCCTAATGAGAGGATTGGTCAGTTTTGTTATCCTGCTAGGCTTAGAGGGAGAGAGAGAGAGAAAGAGGAGCTGTAACACAGAAGACAGAGGGAAGCAGCAGAACCAGGACCAAAACCCAAACCAAAACCAAATCTGCTGCCGTCAAGTCGATTCCGACTCATAGCGACCCTACAGGGCAGAGTAGAACTGCCCCATAGAGTTTCCAAGGAGCGCCTGGTGGATTTGAACTGCTGACCTTTTGGTTAGCAGCCATAGCACTTAACCACTATGCCACCACGGTTTCCAGAACCAGGACAGAGAGGGAGAACTGTAACACTGGAGACGGCAAAAAGCAGGAGCAGAGAAACGGCAGCAGCAGAGGCAGGAGATCGACAGGAGATGGTGCAGTGGGCCTCCCGGCCCACAGAGCAAGAAAGCTGAGCAGCTTCAGGCAAGAGGCTTGCTGGTGGAGTGGGGTGCCTCTGGGCACTTACCAGCAGAGCTAAAAGAGCTTTTTAACACTTGCCACAGTAGGGCAGAGACTGAAGGCCAGAGAGGCAAGCTTAGGGGCACAGCTGAGAATAGGCTGTCCTGATTGAAGAACTGTATCCTGAGTGTTTCTGAACCTGAACAATAACCTGTTACTTCCCTAATAAACCTCATAACTGCAAGTATGGTCTGTGAGTTCTGTGTTGCCACTGCAATGAATTAACAAACCCAGCAGAGAAGCAGAGAATGCCATGGAAGGGATGGTTGGTGTCAGAATTGGTAAATCAGCCTTGGGCTGTTGATCTTGATTCTCCTTTCCCCTTGTGAAGTTATAGGAGGTCAGATGCCTCCATCACTCCATTTTACTTTATCTTTTTTTGAAACCACATCCTGGCCTAGCATGGAAGTCAACCACCCACTCTTCAGTTGGCCTTTTCTGAGATGACATAACAAAAGGAGGGCTGTCTTCATGGGCCCAGGGAAGAGGCATTGCATGAGCTCTGAGGTTTCTGCTCCTCCTAAGCTTCAGCAGGAGCCTGCAGAGTTAGAGGAAGCTGAGCGCTGACAGCCAGGAGGAGCCAGGCCCAGTGTATCAGTCACCTTTGCTACGTAACAACTACCCCAGCACCCAGTAGCTGGAGACAACAGAGATTATCTCACAGTTTCTGGGGGTTGGAAACCTGGGAGTGGCTCCATGGATCCCTCTGCTCAGGGTCTCTCACTGGCTGCAGTCACCTTGAGGCCTGGCGGGGGGCATGTCTGCTTCCAGGATCACTCAGTGGCTGCTGGCAGGATTCAGAAGACCCACTTCTCAGCCCACTCATGTGGGTTCTCAACAGGGCTGTCTCACGACATGCAGCTGGCTTCCCTGATGGCAAGACAGGTCGAGAGAGCCAGAGAGAACACCCAAGACAGAGCCACGGGCCTTCTGTAACCAAATCTTGGAAGTGGCATTCCATCACTTCTGCCATGTTGTTTGTTCGGATTGCATCAATAAGTCCAGCCCACACCCCGGGGGAGGGGGCGACATAAGGGCGTGAACACCAGGGACTACTGGGGTTACTTCAGAGGCTACCATGACACCCAGGAGCCCTCGGGTCAAGCTACAGCCAGAAGCTGCCCCTGGCCCCCTCCGGGACCAGGTCAGGACCGTTGGACGTTTGAAGCAAAGAGAAAAGGTAGAAGGTAAAAGCCTAGGAAACTGGATCCATTGGGGCAGTCATTGTCTGAACCCCTCAAATATAAAAAATATTCTGTCAGGTTTATCTAGGATCAGCTTGGTGTATTTAACACAGTTTGAATAATTTGAAGTTTCAGTGTCGGCCATTACTCAGGGAAGGACCTTAAGACAGGCTTGCCCTGAACTGAGTGCTGCGTGAAGTGCGTGTACCGGCGCTGGGGCAGAGCTGGCCTCTGTATGCTTGGTTCAGGCTTGGCTCTGCCACTTAGGGGCTGAGACCTCAGACCAAACGTTTATTGAGAGCTTCCTGTGGACAAGACAGACGCAGTCCCTGCCCTGCTCAGCGCCTCAGCTCCTCGTCTCTAAAGGCAGGAATAGCCCCCACTGTGTCGCTTGCAGCACGCACGTGGTCAGGCTCCAATGAGCAGGGGCTTCCTGAGAGAACAGGAAGGCCATTCAGCAGAGTTTTTGCTCCAGGTGTGGGAAAAGTGCCTCTCAATATCAGGATAAAGTACCATGGTCACCCAGCCGTGGTTCCCCAGTTCAGTTCCTGGGAGCAGTTCAGGGTTCCCTGGCGCTTTTAGACACTTCTAACTTGGACCAAGAAGCCCTGGTGGCTCAGCAGTTAAAGTGCTTGGCTGCTAACTGAAAGGTCAGAGGTTTGAAACCACCAGCGGCTCTGTGGGAGAAAGATATGTCAGTCTGGTTCCATAAAGATTTACAGCTTTGGAAACCCTTTGGGGCAGTTCTCCTGTGTCCTATACAGTTGCTATGAGTTGGAATCAACTCTGTGGTAGTGGGTTTGGTTTGGCTTTTGAACTTGCGCCAGGGAGGCACAGCCTGGGCTGGATCTGCAGCCTGAGCTAGGGCTTTGTTCCTGACACAGTTGACAGCAGCGTGTGGCCCTCCTCTTTGACTTAGCCCGTGTTAGTGACCCATAGTTAGAGCTGGCAGTGTCTACACTGAGGGTCAATGTGTTCTGAGCCAGTCTCTCAGGAGGGAGAGCCTGAATGGAATGCCCAGAGTGCCTCTCTTCAGAAAGCTCCATTTTCCTGAGAGAAGAGGGCAGAGCAAGTGCTGACTGAGGGGCCAGCCCTTCACCATCCCTGGCTTCTGCAGAGCAACCGGCCTCTTCAGGGTATGCGGGGAGCCGGGGTTGTATGGTCCTGCTCAGCTAGTGAAGGGGCGTGTCACAGAAGTGCAGGATGCCTGTTGGCATGACACGTGGCCCCTCCTCCCCCTTCAGTCTGGCCCTGTCAGCCACCTTTGTGAATGGGGGCTCGCCTCCCTAACAAAGTCAAGACTTTCTCATGCAGACCCTGGAGAAGGGTGTAGACAGACCCCTGTGCGTGCTCACCATCTCCTGGCTGACTGACAAGCCACAGACCAGGGAAGGGTGAGGCTGGGACCCGGCACCTTGATGCTCCTACACTGGCCTTCAGGAGAGGGCTGCCTGCGTATTTGCGTGGTAGAGAACTACATGTGAGCAAAAGGACTCCCCAAACCATGTAAGGAAATAACATTTCTTTGTTGTTTTCCAGTGAGGAAAATTGGCCTGGATACAGAAGGAGAAAAATGTGGAAATGCAGAGAAGCTCGCAGAATACATTTGTTCCAGTAAGTAGAAGAGCGCCCAAATGAAGCCATTTATTTTTGTTTGTTGATCTCACAGCCACTGGTTAAAGGGGAAAGAATGTGTTCCCTCTGCGATCTCCGTGATGATATTGATGGGTGTGCAGTGTGTAAGCCACCTCTGGGACCTTAGTCTGCTTGAATTTGTGGAGGTTTGTACTTGTTTGCACCTGGTGGTGCAGTGGATAAAGCACTGGACTGCTAACTGAAATGTCTGTGGTTCGAAACTGCCAGCGACTCTGCAGGAAAAAGGTGTGGCAGTCTGGTTCCTGAGAGATTTACAGCCTTGGAAACCCTATGGGGCAGTTCTACTCCGTCCTGTAGGGTCGCTATGAGTCAGAATTGATGGCAGTGAGTTTGGGTGGGGATTATTTGGGAACCCCTGGATGTTGCAAACAATTAATATGCTCAGCTGCCAGCTGAAAATTAAGAGGTTTGAGTCCACCAGAGACACCTTGGAAGAAAGGACCGGTGATCTACTTCCGAAAAATCAGCCATTGAAAACCCTATGGAACAGACATGGGGTTGCCCTGAGTCAGGTTCGACTCGATGGCAACTCGTTACTTTTTTTTTCACTTGATATACTTGGTTGAAGGTCCTTGGGTAGCGTGAATGGTTTGCACTACTAGCCAAAGGAGCCTTGGTGGTGCAGTGGTTAAGAGCTCAGCTGCTAACTAAAAAGGTCAGCAGTTTGAATCTACCAGCCACTCTTTGGAAATCCTATGGGGCTGTTCTACTCTGACCTGTAAGGTTGCTATGAGTCAGAATCTGCTCAACAGCCATGGATTTTATGGGTCTAACCAAAAGGTTGGCAGTTCAAACCCACCCAGTGGCACTATGGAAGAAAGACCTGGCAATCTGCTTCCATAAAGATTACAGCCAAGAAGACCCTATGGAGTAGTTCTACTCTGTAACACACAGGTTCACCATGAGTCAGAATCCACTTATGGCGACCCCTTGTGTAGGATTAAATTTTAGAGTTTTCGAAGAATAATTATTGGTTATATGGTGGGAAGACAGTTCCTTAACTGAATAGGTGGCTCCAGCTGTGCTTGCAATTGATGTATCCGTTCTGGAAGGGGATGGAAAGGAACTGTATGGGCCATTCCTTATTACGAGATTCAGACCAGCAAGCTAGCGTTCCTTCTTTGCAAACAGAAAGCAGAAACAGATCAATGTCACATCTGAATTATGACATTGATACTTCAGTGAAATGAATCCCGGCTTGGCAAGGTAAATACTCATATATTCCACCCTTATCTTGGAGGACACTGGCCTGTATTCTTTGCAGAGCCTTTGTTATTCCCGCTCATTTATTGCCAGCATGTCTTTCAGTCCTAACAAATCTTCAGTTCAATTAGAATATCCAAATGGAAATCCATGTTGACTGCTAATAAGGTACTCCTCCTTGGTCTTACTGAGGCATTGATTCTCTCCCTCAGTAAACTCTGAAGCTCAACTTTAAAAGTGAAGAGTCTGCCTCTGATGCTTGGAGTAAACAGCTTGATTCATAGTTCTTGCTTATTTATTTAACAAACCTTCACTTAGTGCTGTGTGACAGGTCCTATTCTGTCAGCTCATTTAATGGGATCACGCAGTGTTCCGACAGACAGTCACCTGCCTTCCCTGGACAGCTCCTCTAGAGAAAAGTAGCTAAAGTTAAATGGTGAAAGGTAGAAGACAGTTATGACTTTTTAAAAAGGAGAGAGGGACAAGGGCAGACAGACTGTGCTGCAGTTTATTTGCGATGGCTGCCAGGGCTTGGAGCTAGGCAGCTGTGTCCACCCGAGGGCTCTGCACCCTCCCAGCCTGGTGTTGGGCTCGTCCCAGTTTCTCCCAATCAGCCTCCTTGTCCTAATGATCTGCAGTGAAGTGCCCACTGCCCACGCTCTGCTGGCTTCTGAGGGGGCGAAATCTTTGCAGACCTGGACATGGTTACAGTCCTGCAGACGTGCACGTGCTCCCCTGGTGATATCTGACAAAAGTCTCGTTATTTTTGTGACCTACGGTGACTATTGAGCCCCCACCTGGCTGCATACGATCCTGTGATTGTCATCACCAGGGTTCATCTTCAGCCCTGACAACCCAGCTGTCCAGCCCTCCTCCCTGGGAAAGCAGTGGACACCTTTTTGGTGTCAGGCTGGAGCCCCTGCTGGCCGCTCTCCTCCTTTCTGTCATCCTGGGACACCTCTCTCCTCTGCAGAATCAGCCAGTCTTAAGCATTGCATTGACCTATTGTGGTTGCAGATAAGCCCACAGGCGTTAAGCTTATCCCATAAAGGAATGGGCTCTTTGCCCTTGGATTCCTGGAGGGGGGTAGTTCCCACGAAGTCTAGTCTCCATAGATCTGCCCTCCATAGCAAAGGAGGGTTCAGCCAGGACATGTTGAAAAGTCGTCGTCTTTTATGCTGGCAACAAGTCCATATCGATTTCAACTCCTGGAGACCCCAGGTGTGTCAGAGTAGAACTGTGCTCCTTAGGGTTTTCAGTGGCTGATTTTTGGAAGTAAATCTCCAGGCCTTTCTTCCGAGGCACTACCCAGGGACTCCTTTATGCTGATAGGGCAGGGCTTTTCCTTCTGGGACCCGCTGGGCATGGTGGAGCAGTGATAAAAAGGCCCACTCCTGCCTTGGGGGGCCCACAGAAGTTCAGCGCAGCCTGTGGGGGAAGGTAGTATCCTAAGCAGGGCTTCCAAGCTCTCTAACAGTGACCTGTAACCGGAGGATGAAAGCAAGCAGCTCAGCACTGTGCTGACCTTCAGAAGACGTGCCACCAGGGGGAGGTACCTTCTCGTATACCCCAGGGGAGGGGGTGTGCTTGTTGAAAAGTTTGGCCCCTGGCTTTCCTGCTGGATTCCCACAGCTGTCCCAGAGCAGGGGCTGTGAAGGGCCCGTGGGGGCAGCTAGAATCCTGCACCCCCAACCCAACACACACGGACCCCTGCCCTCTGGAGCTGTTGAGTGAGGCCCCCACCCATCACACACACAGACCCCCAGGGGCCCCCGCGCTCTGGAGCTGGTGGTGAGCAAGGCCTGGTTAGACAATGGCACTGAGCAGCTCTAGAATCTGTCTGCAGGGCTGGCACCCCCAGGGCATGGAAAGCATTCCCTCACACTGGGAAAGAGAAGCCAGCGGCATCTGCATTTAAAATTTCCAGACTTGTTACCTTCTTTTCTCTCTGCACTAATATTTGCAGAGCAGTTCAAAGAAAACATTCACCAATGTGTAGTTACTTAATAACTGAAATGAAGTAGCCTACAGTTACCCTCCTGCTTAGATGCTGCTTCATGGAGACAGTGCTGGACGGGAAGAGCTTGCTTTGCGTCTTCCTCTGATTGCAATCACCAGAGAAGGTGTCTTCAGCTGAGGGATGTGGGCAAATGCCTAACATCTGTGTATGACCAGCACTGGTTAGAATTTCCTGCCTCCGATGGAGAGAAGGGAAACCCTGGTGGCGTAGTAGTTAAGTGCTACAGCTGTTAACCAAGAAGTTGGCAGTTCAGATCCGCCAGCGGCTCCTTAGAAACTCTATAGTGCAGTTCTACTCTGTCCTATAGGGTCGCTACAAGTCGGAATCGACTTGACAGCAGTGGGTTTTTTGGTTTGGATGGAGAGACACAAGGGATAAACAGGTCTGTTCTACTGAAGTGCCTTGTTTTCATTCACATTTGGGGAAGACTGGCATCCAACCACCCAGCAGTTTTGTTGGATGGCGATGTTGCAGGTTGGCTAATTCACCTTCTGTCTTCACTATTCTCCAAGGAGCCTAGGGCCAGAAATACCTCCAGGTCTTCCCAGAGGAAATGGGGCCAGAGCTGAGCTCATAGCCTTGGGGCGCTGGGTGCCTGGCTAGACCGTTAGAGAGCAGGGTGCCCGCTGTCATCTGTGCTGAGGCGGCCCCACAGCCATCTCTCTGGCTGCCATTTCCTGGCTGCCTCAAGAGCACACCCCCACCCCAGGGTCTTCTCTGGAGGTAGGAATGTTTGCTCAGGTGCTGACCCCGGGACTGTTCTTTAACTTCCCGACTCTAGCTCAGGTGACTGCTGCTCGGAAGCCACTTCAGGGTGGGAGGGACTGAAGGAGCATGGGTGCAGCAGTCCCCGTCAGAACACGCGGTACCGTTCCGGGTGCAGCAGCTCACGTCTGAGCACGGTACTGTTCCGGGTGCAGCAGCCTGCTTCTGAGAGCCTAGTACTGTTCTCTAAGCACTTAAACCCACGTTGCCTCTTATGTTCCTCTTATAACAACCCTTCAGGCTGGAAGTACTTCCCATTTTATAGATGCTGAGACTGAGACCTAAGGAACCCTGGGCTGCTTGGTCTCCCAGGAGCTGTCCTCTCCCAGGCTGTTTATCACAGAGTCTGGTGCTTCGCCCACAGGGGAGTCACCAGCGCTGCCTCTTCTGTTTCCCTGTGGAACCCTCAAAGGCGAGATCCTGCCGAAAATGCTTAAGGACCAAGGTGACTGGATGCGTCGGCTCGTGGGCACTGCCACCCTCACGGTTTTGGGATCCACCAGGGACAGAAGTGGTCAGCTGCAGAGTCCACACAGGCCAGGCCTGGGGTGGGCGATCCCCACATGGAGCCAGGGTGCAGCTGTGCCTCCCCTGTGGTGGATCTGCTCTCCTCAGCCTGTCTGGCCCCAGCTGGAACACGAGCGTGTCCCCGCACCTCCACCAGGAGGGTGGCTGGTGGTCATGCCCTGGGGCAGGTAACGGGGTGACAGACCACGGCGTTTGGTCCTCTGTAACTGAGCACATTCCGACACGCAGACGAAACTCCGAGGATAGAGCTGAGCCTGTAACAGCCTGCAGAGTCCTCAGCCCACCCCTCACCACCCCCAGGCTCGCTCCAGAAACCTCTGGTGCACTCAGCCCATCCACTCCTTCCCTGGGGCTGCCTCAACAAAAGGCCACACGCTGGGGTGGTGGCGGCCGGGGAGGGGGGTGGTCCTAAAAGCAACAGGAGTGTATCCTCTCTCAGTTCTGGAGGCCAGGAGTCCAAAATCAAGGTGTCAGCAGGGCCGTGGTCCCTCTGACGGCTCTTAGGGAGGCTCGTTCCCTGCCTCTTCCAGCTTCTGGCGTTGCTGGCAGTCCTTGGCTTGCAGCTGCATCACTCCAGTCTCTGCCCCCCGTCTGCGTGTGGCCATCTTCCCTGTGGGTATCTGTGTGTCCCCTTCTCCCAGAAGGATTGGATTAGGACCCACCCTACTCCACTGTGACTTCGTGTGAGCTAATGCCATCTTCAGTGACCCCATATCCAAGGTCACATTCAGCAGTGGTTAAGAGCTCGGCAGCTAACCTAAAGGTCAGCAGTTCAAATCCACCAACTGCTCCTTGGAACCCTATGGGACGGTTCAACTCTGTCCTGTCGGGTCGCTATAAGTTGGAATCGACTCGACAGCGGTAGGTTTGGTTCAGGTTATTCAACCCACTACAATCACGTGCACCCCTTTTCCTGTCACAGTTGGCCTGGGAGCACGGGGTGACTAGTGGTTGGGAGTAGGAACTTTAGGGCGATACAAATCCAATTTGAATTCTCCCTCTGCTGTTATTAGCTGTGTGAACTAGGGCAAGTCCCATAATCTGTGTGTCAGTAGCATTGTCTGTGAAATGGGTATAATCATCATGGTACCCACCTCACAGAGTCATCGTGAGGTTATGTAGCATGACGCCTGGCTCTCAGAAAGCAAGCGGTTCACGGGCTCTTACTGTTACCCTTCTTAGGTTCTCCCCCGTTCTTCTGAGCCTCTCACAGTCCACATGAAGAACATTAGCCAGGATGGTCAGACCTGGTAACTTTCCGCTCTTACTTTAAATGGAACAAGATCGATCTCTTCTACTAGTATCACCTGTATCATCTTATCTTCTAAATGCTACCAGCAACAAGGAAGGGCCAGGGAGGTTAGGTAGTAAGATCTAGCAAGATCGTTAGCCTTTTGGAACCAAAACTACCAGGAGAAAACAAAAGAGAAAGCATGGTTCTGGGTATCTGTAAAGAGACATATAGGAATCAGAGGTTTGGCACTTGGCTTTTTCCTTAGATTTGGGTATGAAATGGTGACAGGCTAAAAACATCCCGCTGCTTCTGAGTGGTCTTCCTTCCTGTCCTGTTTCATTTTCTCAAGCCTGAGGTCTCCCCACCTGGTGTAGGTCCGTTTACTCCATGGCTGCCCCCGGTAAATCCACAGATGGGTGGCATGTTAGTTACTTCCATGCCCCTCCTTCATCACCAGCCTGAAACCCCCTGGAATGGTCAGAGTCTGAGTAGAATGGGAAGGAACAGACCCTGGGGACTGTCAGCCCACAGGGGTGGCTGATCCAGGAGCACAAATCAGAGCTGGGATGCAGCTGGAGCCCATGGCTGAGGCCAACATGCCCCTCTCTGGCCACTCGCCCTGAACCTGTGTGCCCTGAACCTGGTTTCCTAGCGTGGGCTGCCAGGGCCAAGGTGTCGGGACCCCAGGTGTGCACTCAGCCGCCTGCTTTGGCCTTGGGCTTAAGAAGCTCCCTCAGAGCTCTGAACACAGGCACTCCTTGCCCTCAGCATGGGATTCTGCACAGACAGGATTCATGTTGTTGAGGCAAGCGACTGCTCTGTGTGGGCAGGCCACACCCACATGAACTCAGGAACAGATGATTTCTGAGGTCGTGATGAAGACAACGGTGCCGGGACCCTTGGCCCTCATCCACCATCACAGCCTTCTCCCATGGCTCACTCTGGGCTGCGGGGCTGGGTTCTCCCTGTGCTACATTGGGATGTCTCCACTGGCTATGATCAGTGGGGGCGGGAGCATCCATTGCGTCCCCAGGGCAATAAAGTCTGTTTCCCGGTTTCCATTGTGTCCAGGGATCCCCATGGAAAGCATAACTGTCTATCAGAAGATCCCACATCCAGGAATCCAAGGGAACCTGAAGAGCTACTTCTCCAAGCAGGTGTGTGGTGGTCCTGGGGTGCCCCATGGGGTGGGCACCCCGGGGCAGATGGGCGCAAGATGCGTAGACAGGTTCTCAGTGCAGTTGCCCAGATGCCAGCTGTGTGGCTTTGAGGGAGCAGGTAACCTCCGTGGGGCTCTACTCTCTATCTGTGAAATGGGACTGTCCTGTCTAGTGAGGTGGTTATGAGGATTCACACAGAGGATTAGCGGGCCCTTTACCTGGCATCCAAGGTACCGTAAGCCCGAGGTGCACTGTGGCCTGGCTGCTGTTGTTGGGGTTCTTCACGGGATGTGGGGCTTCGGAGGAGCTGCGGAGGCCAATGGTGGGCCTACTGGGGAGGGGGCCTGCGGTGCCCCCCCAGGAGTCTGGACCGAATTTGGTAGGCCGTGGGGGACCTTTGGAGGCTCTGGCACTGGAAGGTCTTACTGAAGGACAGGCCAAATGCAGAAAGGCCGTCCGTTAGGTCTGTCTGCTCTATTTCTGGAAGGTGTGGAGAGTGGCCAGGGAGCCAGACGGGCCTACACCTTGGCTGACCAGTGCCACGCTGGCCTCAGGAGCTGGAGGCCTTGCCCAGTCTGCTGGGCATGTGGCATCCACAGTGGTGTTCTCTGGCCTGGGGGGCTGGCACAGTGACCCAGGAGCAGTGCCCCGCCTCCTGCTCACACCTGCTCTTTTAGCCAGTCCTTTCTGAAATTCTGTCTCATCAGAGCAGAGAGTGGTACCATCTCCTGCAATGCTCCTATTGTAACCCCCCTGGGCTGGCTGTCAGGAGCCACCCTCTGCCACAGCCCCTGTGCGTGAGACTGATTGGGACGGGGGTAGAGGAGCTGTTCTCTCCCCAGCCTTGCAGCAAGGGATGGGTCTTCTTCTCTCATCACTACAGGGTGTCCCAGCCAGCATCACATTTTTCAGTCCCTCGGGCCTGGCGTATGGCCTCCAGCATATCCAGGAGTTATCTGGTGACCACATCAATCAAATCAAGGTGAGCACGTGGTGGCCTTGTTGGTCATTTGCAGATTTTTTTATCTTAATATTAATTGTCCATGTAAAACCAAAGGCCCCTGACCTAGCAGACGCCCTCATGGCAGCTTGTAGAGTTGAAACGTGCTGGGCTCCTGGATCCACAAGCCTGCGTTTAAAGCCCAACAGCTCCACTTCTGGGCTGGTGCCCTTGGGCAAGTTACTAAACCTCTCTGAGCCTGTTTCCTTGTTTGTAACATGAGGATGAGTACCCTTTGTGGCCTTATAGACACGTATGTGGTATTTGTTGCTTGAGCTCTCCCCATTGTGCCTAAGAAAGCATTGCCTAATCCAGAGTCATGAAGATTTATACCTGTGCTTTCTTCTAAGAGTTTTATGCTTTTAGCTCTCACGTTTAAGTCTTTGAGCTCTTTTGAGTTAACCTTTGCATATGGTGTGAGGTAGGGATCCAACTTTGTTCTTTTCTTATGGAGTTTCTTAAGGAGTGGCAGTGTGGGGACCATGGGAGCTTGGGCCCTGTGTCCCATTCTGACTTGCCCCAGAGGGAGAAGCATGAGGCCCACAGCATCCTGAGATTGCACACAGATGGGGTATCTTGCTATCTCTGCTCCCACCTTGCTTGGTTCCCACATTCTGGGGAGGGAGAGTGCAGGGAGTTGCTGAGTGAGGGCCCACCTTCCTCACCTTCACAGCCCTCCTCCAAGCAGGTGCACCCTTGTTATCCTGAGCAGGGAAGAGGGGGAATATCTTCTCTGCCAGAGCTGCTTATCATCTCCCCTAGTCCCCCACAACCCCTGACAGCCAAGGGCAATCGTGCCTCTTTTACAGATAAGGAAACTGAGACTCAGAGAGATTCAGTGACTTGTAATAGCAGCTAGTAAGTGGCAGAGTCAGGACAAAACGTCATGCTCAGTCCAAGGCGAGGCTTTGGCCGTGACCGTGGTCAGCGGGCAGCATCCAGGGATGAGGCCCACACCTCCAGGCATTCTAACCTGGGGTAATGAGAGGACAGGGGCAGCAGCTGACATCCACTGAGTCATACCTGTGCCAGGTGGTTACACATATCACCGCATTTCATCCTCACAGCAGCCCACGAAGACAGTGCCGTGAACCTTTCTGTGTTATGGATTAGGAAATAGAGGCTCACGGGGGCGGGTCATTTGCCAAGGCCACTGTCCCATGAGTGCTGGCTGGTGTTCCAGAGCCCTGGTCTGGGCTGTGCTTTCCCGTCACACTCGGCAACACCCAGAGCCCCTTTCAGGCTGTCTGGGCTCCACCTGGTCCAGAACACAGAGCGGAACTGTCTGCAGCTCAGGTTTGCCAGGATGGCAGAACACAGTTCCGGCCCCCTCGAGTCCCTCCCCTCCAAGGTGCAGCCTCCTGACCTGAGCTGTGGGGACAGGTGTGATCTCTCTCAGGATGATAAACACAAAACCAAACCAGTTGTCCTCTAGTCAGCTCCAATTCATGGTGACCCGTGTGTGTCAGAGTAGAGCTGTGCTCCACAGGGTTCTCCATGGCTGAGTTTCTCAGAAGTAGGTCACCAGGCCTTCCTTCGGAACTACCTCTCTGTGGGTTTGAACCGCCAACCCTCTGGTTAACACCCAAGCACATGGCCGTTTGCATCACCCAGGGACTACCTAGCCATTGTCATCAAGTTGATTCCAATTCATGGTGACCCCGTATGTCAGAGTAGAACTGCTCTATAGGGTTTTTTGTTTGTTTGTTTATTTTGTTGTTGTTGAGAATATACACAGCAAAACATACACCAATTCAGCAGTTTCTGCATGTACAATTCAGTAACACTGATGACATTTTCCGAGTTCTACACTGTCCTCACCCTCCTTCTCTGAGCTCTTCCTCCCCCACTGACATAAACTCACTGCCCCCTAAGGTTCCTGTCTCATTTTTTGAGTTGTTGTTGTCGATTTGATCCTATATAGATAGATCTTAAATGAGTACAGTGCTCAAGGCAGACATTCTTTACTGGTTAAGCTAAATTATTGTTTGGTTTTAGGAAGACTTCAGAGGATATTTTTGGTGTAAGGTTTAAAGATTATCTCAGGGCAATAGTTTCAGGGGTTCATCCAGCCTCCGTGGCTCCAGAAAGTTTGGAGTCCATGAGAATTTTAAATTCTGTCCTGCATTTTCCCCCTTTTGATCAGGATTCTTTTATAGAATCTTAGACTACATAGGGTTTTCAAGACTGTGGCCTTTCAGAAGCAGATTACCAGTCCTTTTTCCGAGGTGCCTTTGGGTGATTTTGAACCACCAACCTATTGGTTAGTACTCGAACGCATAACCATTTGCACTACCCAGAGACTCAATGGCCAGGCTATACAAAGGTATTCTGCAAACTCTAAGGCCCAAGTAGAGTTAGGTGGTGTTCACATTTTATAAGTGCATGTCACTTACTTATTATGAGTGAAGCCCCAGAGGGAAGGCTGAGTGATGGACCCTACTCCCACTTGTCCTCTTGCACCCCTTTGCCCTTCTGGGCACACTGAGGCCTCTGTTCTCTCTTCTGTCCTTGCAGTTTGCAGCCATCGGCCCCACCACGGCACGCGCTCTGGTTGCCCAAGGCCTACCCGTGAGCTGCACCGCAGAGAGCCCCACGCCAGGAGCCCTGGCCGCGGGCATCCGGAAGGCGCTCCAGGCCCACAGCTGCTGCTGATTGGTCCCCTGGCACCCTGGGCTCTCTCAGCCTTCCTGGGCCAGCTCCTCCATGCTGCCCCCTTGGGATGGAGCAAGGCATTGGGCAGAAAGCAAGTGTCTAACACCTGCCTCGAGCCTGAGTGGAACCACCTGGGGACCAGGGCCAGGAAGAGACCTGGGGCTGGCAGCAGGCCTGCGTGCATGTGACATCTTTCCACGGAGGCCCACTCGGACCCTCACGCAGGTGCTTGCTGGCTGCCAGGCCCTGAGAAAGCACCCTCAGCCCGGGAAAGAGACCCAATAAACCACACAACGCTGTGCACGTGTGCGTGATTGAGGCTGTGCGTTGCTTTCAGTGTGGAGTTGTGTTAGGAGGAAACAGATGGGCCTCAATCTGACAGTGAGGGACCTGGTAACAAACCAAAGCCACTGCCGTCAAGTCGATTCCAACTCATAACGACCCTGTAGGACAGAGTAGAACTGCCCCTTAGGGTTTCTGAGGAGTGGCTGGTAGATTGGAACTGCTGGCCTTTAGGTTGGCAGCTGAGCTCTGAGCCGCTGCGCTACCAAGATTCCAACAAACCTGGTGTGATGATAAGATTTGCTGCTAATGGGACAGTATTAATCATCCTGTAAGCAAGACCTTGGAGTTCCTGCTCTGTGAGCCATGGACGCTTGTAATTCAAATGCAGGCTTCCCCTCAGGAGTAAAAATGCACTGGGACCAGTGATCTTCCTGGGCATCTTACTGTCCTAGAGGAGCCACACCTCGAGTGCATCCCTGTAGAAACCCCGGCCCCAAACCTGACTTCCCCTTCTTGAACATCGGCCAGGATGTGAGCTGGTTGAGGGAAACCTGAGTCTGTATGTTAATACTGAGCAAGCCGGGGAGGAGAGACCACCGTGGGAGGGGTGGGAAGGTCAGCGCCGGGGCGTCTTACCAGGGCACACCTGCAGCCCCAGCTCTGTACAGGGCTGTAGTGGCTGACCACCACTCCTCATCCCGGCCCTGAGGAGGGGACCGCACCACAGTTCCCATCTTTCTGGGGAAGAAACAGTCTCAAGAGGTTAGGGTCACACAGCTAGTGAGAGACAAGCCAGAACAGGTTTCAAAAGGCCTTCTGAGATCCAGCTTGTGGGCCTAGGTGGTGGGACTGCCACTTCCTATCAAATCCACATCAGCAGAGAAGCAGGCCATGGTGGTCATTAGACCTCCAGTCTCCGGGTGACCGGGACAGAGCTCCTGCACAGAGGGACGGTAACGACCACCCATCTGTCCGAGGTCATTTTCTGAATACCAGGCAGATCCATCCCACAGGCTTCCTTCTGACTTGAAAGCCAGACCCTTTCCTCAGGCTCAGCCAGAGTGCCCTACACAGATACAGAACCAGCCTCTCCAGGATCCCTGTTCCCTCATTCTGCCTTTATTGTGGGCCCTCGGCCTCCATCTGCCATTTTCCCTCCTAAATCCAGTTTATTTCCTCAAAAGCCAGTTTAGCTGGATTTAGCAGTCTGGTCCATCAAACACGCTGAGCCTTGAGAGTCCACCACACCCTGAGGCTGAGTAAGAACTGAGGGGAAGCATGCTGCGAGAGAAAAGCAGACGGTCCAAATGGGAAGCCCTCTTCCCTGGGAACAGTGGTCTGGCGCTGTGTGAGGCCAGCTGCACAGTGAAGTGGACAAGGCCTTCCAAAAAGGGCGGTGCAGTGGTTCTCCAGTGGGCATTGGGTGACAGGAGGACCTGGCATGGAGAACTCTGAGAGCTTGTGAGAACAGGGCTGCCCAAGCCACTGGGGATGACAGCCACCAGGAATGCGAGCAGGTGACATAGGGAAATGCGTGGACCTGAAAGGACCTGGGCACTCAGCTGAGGGCGGACGAACCCTGGACTGGAGGAGGAGGTCTGGGGAGAGAGTAGTGATCCGCCTCCTGGCCTGAGCAGCCGCCATCGGGAATTTATGTGCAATCACACACACCCGTCTGTGTGTGCACACGATGTGTGTATCTGCAAGAATGCTCACCAGAATGGTACCACCTGACTCGTAGGATTTTCCCCTTTGTTCTCAGTACATTTTAAACTTAACATTATGTACATTGGTCAGGTATTTATAAAGAGAAATAAGAACAAGAGGAATGAATGCCAGAGAAACAAACTAGAAATCCTCAAACCCTCTCTAACAAACAAAAACTCTCAAACCATGAATAAACTAGTGGTCATGGTGTCCAAATTCCAGGTCCGGTTCTGAGGTGCACGTCGCTAGTGAGGTTTTCGGCCTCCGCTAAAGAGTGGGTGGAAGTTTGCTGTGACTCCGCAGCTTGCCGACGCAGCAAACTTCCTCATGTGAGTGTCTCCACCAGCCTGGAACCCACAAGTGTTTGTTTGCAAGTCTGAGATGCAGTTATCCAAGGACGGCAAACACAGGAGGCCGAGGAGCGAGGGAGCTCTCAAGCCAACGAGAAAAGTGGCACTGGGGACTTCAAAGCCTAGCACCTCCCGGGCCGTGCGATGCGGCCACTGCGGAGCCGGTGAGCACACTTCAGGGCTGGGTGAGAAATGGTGGGACTCTCAGCACCCAACCTCACCCCCCACCCCGTGACTGCTCATAAAAGCCCCCTCAGGCCCTGCTCTGTAAGGAGGGGAGACAGGGACGAAGCAGGGGCAGGGGGGGCAGGGTCCCTCTGGTCAGTTTGGGCCATGCACGCTGCCTCCATCTTCCGTCCGACTCTGCTGCTCTGCTGGCTGGCTGCCCCCCAGCCCGCACACCCCGAGATCCTTTTCCACAGCCGGGACCACTCGGACCTGGAGCCATCCTTCCTGCGTCAGGCCCAGCCCATCGCCAACCCCCGCACCGCTCAGGTAGGAGAAGCCCTGAGGAACTCCAGAGCCCACGTGTAAATATGTACACCATGCACAATGCACAGAACATAACGTGCACATGTGTGCATGTGTGCGCACACACACACACACACTTTAAGGAATCTTATGTTATAGACCTATGCTGGGGATCCGTGGCAATCTGGCCCTCTTGTTCCTTCATACAGAGTTACTGAGCGCCTCCCATGTGCAGAGCACACTCTGCCCCGGAGAACTCCCGGCGGCTACAAGAGACCCACACGGCTGCGTGTGCCAGCCAGGCAGAGAGGCGGGAGGCAGGCTCCGCCCCGCCAGTCCTGAGCTCCGCAGGCTCTAGGAAAGGCTGCTTTCGTGGATGATGGTGTGCCGTAAACCGACACCCTGGTATTTAAGTAACCGGCAGCCCAGGGGTAGGCCTCTAGGAAGTGATCAGTGACCCCTGCACAGGAACCACAGCGTGTGATGTAGTGGCCAAGGCACTGACCCGATGGCATCTGTTGGCCTTTGGGCTGAGACCCCAGGATGCCCACCAGAGGGAGCAGGGAGAGAAGGCTCCCAGGCAGAGGGCGCTGCGCAAAGCCCACAGCGTGTTGGGGGACAGGAGGAGGCCCGCAGGGGACAGGAGGACAGAGCCGGTTGTCCCGGGTGTGTGTGGTGGGAGGCGCTGAGGGGCTACCACCCGGGCCTTCTCTCTGTAGCGCTTCCTGGCCAAGTACGGCTGGACTGCGGTCCCCCGACCCGGAGACCCGGGGCCCAGCGCCTTCGCCGAAGCCATGCGTGCCTTCCAGAGCGCCAACCAGCTGCCAGCCACCGGGGTGCTGGATGTGGGCACGCTGCGGGCCATGAACAGACCACGTTGCGGCGTCCCTGACCACCGGGAAACCCCCGACCCCCGCGGCACCTCGGATCTCCAAACCATCCCCAAGCCCCGCAGTGGTCCTGATCCCCAAGGTGCCTTCGACCCCCGTGGAGCCCTTGATCTCCGCGGCGCCCCCGGCCCCCAGAGTGACCCCCATCCCCGCAGCGCACAGACCCCGCCGGCCCGGGCCCAAGCTAAGCGCTTCCTGCAGCTGCTCCGCCCCCTGCTCGGCTGGGAGGAGGCCTCCAGGGACAGCGGTGCCACCAGGGCCTTCTCCAAAAGGATCCTCAAGTGGAGGCTTGTGGGGGAGGGGTACAGCAGCCAGCTGCCCGCAGACGAACAGAGGTACATCTTCAGACTGGCCTTCCGGATGTGGAGTGAGGTGACGCCGCTGGCCTTCCAGGAGGACCTGACCGGCCCCGCTGCCCAGGTTGACGTCAAGCTGGGCTTTGGAAGAGGTAGGAGAGCGCTGGGCGTAAGCCCGTCATTGCCAGGACTCTGCAGGCCACCTCCTCTCTGTGCTTCCTGAGTGTGGGGCCCCAAGGGCACAATGAGAGCTCCATAACAATGTGGGGTTCCTGTATGAGTCCATGTAGCGTATTGTGGGGTCCCTGTAGGGGTCCATGTAGCACAGTGTGGGGTCCATGTACACACTGCGGGGTCCATGCAGCAAAATGTGGGGCCCGTGTAGGGGTCTGTGCAGCACAATACGGGGTCCGTGTAGCACAGTACGGGGTCCATATAGTATACAGTGGGGTCCGTGTAGCGTACAGTGGGGTCCGTGTAGCGTACGGGGGGGTCCGTGTAGCATACGGTGCGGTCCGTGTGGCATACGGTGGGGTCTGTGTAGCCTACGGTGGGGTCCGTGTAGCATACAGGGGGGTCCGTGTAGCATACGGTGGGGTCCGTGTAGCATACGGTGGGGTCCGTGTAGCATACGGTGGGGTCCATACAGCATACAGTGGGGTCTGTGTAGCCTACAGTGGGGTCCGTGTAGCATACAGGGGGTCCATATAGCATACAGTGGGGTCCGTGTAGCATACAGGGGGTCCATATAGCATACAGTGGGATCTGTGTAGCATACGGTGGGGTCTGTGTAACATACAGGGGGTCCATGTAGCATACGGTGGGGTCTGTGTAGCATACAGGGGGTCCGTGTAGCATACGGTGCGGTCTGTGTAGCATACGGTGGGGTCCGTGTAGCATACAGTGGGGTCCATATAGCATACAGTGGGGTCTGTGTAGCCTACAGTGGGGTCCGTGTAGCATACGCTGGGATCTGTGTGGCATACGGTGGGGTCTGTGTAGCATACAGTGGGGTCCGTGTAGCATACAGTGGGGTCCATATAGCATAATGGTGGAGCCCATCAAGCACCTGCTCGGTCAGGCTGACGTAGGTGAACCCCACCTGTGCTTGTCTTAACCCCAGGCCCTTGCAGCACAGTAGGATAATCCCACCCTGCTGGCCTGCTCTGAGGTGACACCAGGCAGTGCACCCACACACTGTAGGCTGTGTCAAGTCGATCCTGACTCCATGTGTTTCAGAGTAGAAGTATGCTCCATAGGGTTTTCAATGGCTGTCATCTTTCAGAAGCAGATCACCAGACCTTTCTTCCAAGGCACCTCTGGCTAGACTCAAACTGCCAACCTTTTCAGTTAGCAGTTACCTGCACCACCCAGGGACTCCTGACCATGGGTAGCACCCCTTTATGTCGTGACCTACTCAGAGATGGGGATCCAGCTCCTACCTTCCTGTCTCCTCCGTAAGGCCTCTTTGAGGTCACCCTCCCCACCCCCCCCCATCTCTCTGATCCCACAGCACTTGGTAGGAGGCTGTCTGTAGCCCAGCCGTTATCAGCAGTCTGTCTCCTGTACTGTCACACAGGGCATTTGACCCAGAAGCTGGGCGGGGCAGCCACACGCACCCGCCGTTCACCGGGGCAGACAGAGATACTGGGTGGTTCCTGCTGCTGCGTCAGTATTCTGGTGCCAGGGAGGTGAGGGGCCAGTGTGGTGGGCACTCCCAATTCACCCCGCCACCTCTCGCTTGCAGGCCGCCACCTGGGGTGTCCGCGGGTTTTCGATGGGAGCGGGCAGGAGTTTGCCCACGCCTGGCGCCTAGGCGATGTTCACTTTGATGACGATGAGCACTTCACGCCTCCCACCAGTGACACCGGCATCAGCCTTCTCAAAGTGAGAGTCCCAGAGTGCCTGTGCTGAGAGACAAAGGGCAGCACAAATTCAGCCCCAGTCCAGAACACCGCAGCTTTTCCAGTCAGGTGTCCACGTCCATCTGAGGAAGGCAGTCGGCTCTGCTGACGGCTCCCTTTCTCCTTAATTAGCACAGCTCTTCTTGGAGCACAGGCCTCCTCGCGATGGGCCAGTCCCCATGGACACCGACAGCCTGGGCCGGGCCGGGCCTAGCACTCATGGCTTGTGTCCCATTTGCAGGTGGCCGTCCATGAAATTGGCCATGTCCTGGGCTTGCCTCACACCTACAGGACAGGATCAGTAATGCAGCCGAATTATATTCCCCAGGAGCCTGCATTTGAGCTGGACTGGTCAGACAGAAAGGCCATTCAAAAGCTATATGGTAAGCCTGCTCCACGCAAGATCATCCCAGAGCGCAAGGGAACACCCAGCAGGACCCCACCCATTCCTTACTGGGAGGCGGGTCCCCAAAGAGCACAAAATGGTACAACTCTGCCGTCACCCACAAGTCACTGCCTTCCGGCTCCATGATGCTAACTCTCTTAGTTGAAAGTGGCCATGCCCATAATGGTCTGACAGAGACTGGAGGAACCCCTGAAAGTATGGCCCCCCGGATGCTCTGTTAACCCAGATCTAAAACCATTCCCAAAGCCCATCCTTCAGACATAGGTAAGACAGGACTCTAAAACAAACAAAAAAATCCACGTGAGGAGTGTGCTTCTTAGTTCAACCGGATACATGAGAACAAATGGGCGGCTCCTGTCTGGAGGCAGGATGAGAAGGCAGGAAGGGACAAGAACTGGTCAAATGGACACGGGGAGCCCGGGGTGGAAAGGGAGAGTGTGCTGTCACATTGTGGGGATTCCAGCTAATGTCACATAACAGTCTGTGTATAAATTTTTGTATGAGAAATTAGCGAGCTGTAAACTTTCACCTAAAAGCACAATTAAAAAAAAAAAAAATGAAGTGTTCATGCCCCATTGGCAGCCACAAGTGGATGCTCCCTCCTGGACTCCCTCCCCCACCTGCCACACTGCATGCAGACAGGGTTCTCACCCGAATGGCCACTGTGCCGTGGTGACCGGCAGGAGCTCTGTGGACTGGAGGCCACCCACCACAGGAAGTAGATCAGTGTATCCTTGCCGGATAAGCTACTGTCTACTTGAGTGTTCCCACCAAAGACCTTGTGGTTAATGATTTAATGAAAGTGAAGAGCGACTTAGCACAGAGGCTGAGGAGCGCAAAGCACCTCCAGTTTTCCACTTTAAGCCACTCACAGGGACCATCCCCAAGTCTGCCCTACTTAAATCCCCGGTCCTGACACTCAGAATCCTTGGAAACAACAGAAGCTAGGACACATTTATTTCCACCCCCCCACCTCCCCCCCCCCCGCCCCGCCAGTGGAAAGCTTGCTCTTGGGAGTGCCCAGAACCAAACTTCTCCCCGGTAATGAAGTCAGACGGCCATCAAGAGGCATCAGCTGCGTCTGGGGTGGTTGTACGACTCAGCATCCAAACCGAGGCACCTTTGAGAGGGACTGGGAGCACTGTCAATAACGAAGCCAGAGTGACCCTGTGAGCGGAGACTGTTAGGGCACCCAGGCCACTCCAGCTCCACTCAGCTCAGCAGGAAGGCTGCTTCTGGTCTTGTACAAAGTCTTGCTTTAAGGTTTTGGTACAAAACTCCAGCTTTACAACTGCCTCTACTCAAGTCACACATGTGACTTACACCGTGTGACAAGCAGCCACATTTTTTTCTTTTTCAGGTACCTGTGAAGGCTCATTCGATACTGCATTTGACTGGATTCGCAAAGAGAGAAACCAATACGGAGAACTGTTGGTGAGGTTTAGCACGTATTTTTTCCGCAACAGCTGGTACTGGCTTTATGAAAATCGAAACAACAGGACACGCTATGGGGATCCTATCCACATCCTCATGGGCTGGCACGGGATCCCAGCACAGAACATCGATGCTTTTGTCCACATCTGGACGTGGAGAAGAGATGAACGCTATTTTTTTAAAGGTAAACAGTCTGTGGGGGCCCGATTTCTGTTTTCAGCAAATGCACTCGGAATAAATGTTTGGAGCCCCTACCATGGAATCTATTGTAATGCTCCTGTAATTAATTACTCGCTAATTCCTGCCCGCTCCAGCGGACTGCCAGCTCCCTGAGAACAGGGACTGTGTTGTATCACCTGATCTTTTAAAGAAGGCACTTGACGCACTGAATGATGAAAGAATGAATGAATGAATCATGCTAGGCACTGAGGTGTTGCCAAAAGTTTAATCTGGTTCTGGAGGAGAAAAAACAAAACAAAAACCGTGGACGCTGTACCAGCAGCAGAAGTGTGTTTTCAAGGGGTAGACTGAGCAAATGAGGCCGTCACTGCTGCCTGGAATCCCGTGCTGGGCCACCAGGAGTCAGGCCTTGACCTAGACTTGAAGGATGGGTAGTCTGGAGTGGCCAAAAAAGGGAAGGGGAGTGGGGGGTGTGTGTGGACGGGGGTGGGGTATGATGGCCAGAGACAGGAAGCAGGAGCAAAGCCAGAGGTCTGGAGTGACAAAGGCCCGTTGGTTGACAGTTGACCAAATCCAGGTGTGGCAGGAGATTCACGTGGTTTGAGGTTAGCTTGGAAACAGGACTATGGAGAGCCTCAAATGCTGGTCAGGGGCTGGGGGCCACCCAGCAGATAGCAAGGGATCAGGGCGGTTTCTGAGCAGCGAAGTTCAGTGCTTTGCTGGAAAGGCAGAAGCTGGGGTGGAGGGAACGGGAAGGGAGGGTGGTGGTGGAACGCAGAGGGGTCTACCTGGGCTCTGCACCAGTTCACACGGGCATGCTGCCTTTGCAGGAGCAGAGAGCACAGGGCCCAGCCACAGACATGACTCCGTCCTTCCCCGTCCCCCGTCCACTCTGCGTGAATCCCAGTAACAGAACCACCCTGCTTTAAATTACTCAGTTAACAAGGCAAGAGCCAAACTGAAAGAACTTTATATGCAAATCTCGCCATAGAAACCGGTGGATAAACTTGATCTTCATTTCCCTTCCCATGATGCAAGGGAAGAATTACTTCAGTTACACAAAGAAACTGCCTCAGGGTGGACTTTTCTAGTTCAGGTCTTTCAGGTTTGCAAGCGTATCTTTCTGTGTTTGAACAAGTCCTGAACTGTAGGGTTTGTCTTGGCAACATTCAAAGAAACGAAATTTTAGAATTAGGTAATTCATGGGTGATGGCTGCCCCACAGCTGTGTTCCATTCTTGGAACTTCAAAAACATCTGAAATTTAATTTGCTGTGAATAAATTCAAAAAATATTCCAGTTAGAGTGAGCTGTACCCCTTAACTGGACGTGCGTCATGTTGTCTTAATGGTGAGCCTTTCC
This sequence comes from Elephas maximus indicus, assembly GCF_024166365.1. Lineage (NCBI taxonomy): Eukaryota > Metazoa > Chordata > Mammalia > Proboscidea > Elephantidae > Elephas > Elephas maximus. The sequence goes on along the minus strand of NC_064834.1, from coordinate 75,754,688 downwards.
GGACGTGGTGAGCACTCGGCTGCCGAGGAACCTGACAGCTTCAGATGTTCTGCGAGCTGTGAACACAAAAAGATCTAACTCCGTGGATTTATTCTGATGTACGCTGACAATATGCCAAATAGGCAGGGTTAGGAACCAATAAGGGAAACCTAGAAGAATCCCCCGTTGTCTCAGAGCATGAAATTAGCATTTGGACCTCACAATGGAATGGAACAGTTAGGATTTCACAGGACTGTGGGTAAAAAGCCCACTGGCTGGAATTTCAGAGTGCTGGTTGCATCCCTGCCTCAGCGAGGCTGTGTGTACATGGGCGAGTCACTTCAGCCATCTTTTTTCCAGCTGCTTTCTTTGCAAATGGGAAGGGGAGGTGGTGGAGCTGGGTGATTCTAAAATACTGGGAAAGGGTAAAAAAGTATCCTGATTTCTTCATAAAATACGAGCTTGCCGTCAGGTCGATTCCAACTCATAATGACCCTGTAGGACAGGGTAGAACTGCCCCCAGAGGGTTTCCAAGGCTGTAATCTTTATGGAAGCAGACTGCCACATACTGCCCCTGTGGAGCAGCTGGTGGGTCAGCAGCCCAACATTTCAACCACTGTGGCACCAGGGCTCCTTTTCTACTGAAAAGGATAGGATAGAAAAATGAATCAGGGCAACCCATTTAGGCCATTAAAATGTAAAAGGAAGATCTTTACAGTATAAAAAAAATAAGGGAAGACAAAAAAACATAAAATACTTAGGGGAAAAAGACCACATTTTTTTGTTGCTTTTGATGAGAGCCAACACAAAGTTCATGGGTTGGGGTGCACTCACTGTGACAGGCAACCAGCACTCTAACTGCAGCAAGGACGTGGGGTCAAAGCCAGAAGTCATTCAAGATCTGGGTGGATCATTAGTTTGAGTGGAGGCCTCACCAGATTCTGAAAGTCCTGCTTTTTCTTGGAATCATAGCAAAACGCATTCTAACATGATTGGTTGGGACCTGTACTGAAAGCTGTCCTCTCAGTCGCTTCCTGTGGTTTAACAAGCCTCACGAAGTCTTTCTTGGTTGGCTCTCAGGAAATCAGTACTGGCGGTATGACAGTGACAAGGATCAGGCCCACACAGAAGATGAACAAGGAGACCGCTACCCCAAAATGATTTCAGAAGGGTTTCCTGGAATCCCAAGTCCCCTGGACACTGCCTTTTATGACCGACGGAAGCGACTGATTTACTTCTTCAAGGGGTCCTTGGTAAGTTGGAAGCTTTCCAGCCTAGGGCTGCTTCTGCCATCCGAAGTGACACTTGCTAGATGACCACGTTCTTAGTTAAAAGCTGCTCTTATTTTGCTCAAACTGGGGACCCTCAGATACTGCAGCCCTGTGGGGCAGTGGCAGATTGTTCATTACGTACAGGAAAGTTTTAAGAACTTCAAGTCTAAAGGCTTTGGTGCAAAGCCACAGATTTATTTACCTCATGGCTATAATCTGACCTAAAAAAAAAAAAATCAGTGATTTTCAGAAAAGCCAGTCTTACTTCCTAATCTGCTTTGCAGGTGTTTGCATTTGATGTCAACAGAAATCAAGTACTTAATTCTTATCCAAAGAAGATTATTGACGTTTTCCCGGCAACAGCTTCACAAAACCATCCTTTCAGAAACATAGACTCAGCTTATTACTCATACGCACATAACTCCGTTTTCCTTTTCAAAGGCAACGTGTACTGGAAAGTAGTTAATGACAGGGACAAACAGCACAACTCTTGGCTGCCTTCTAACGGATTATTTCCCAAAGAGTCGATCTCCGGGAAGTGGTTTGACATCTGCGATGTCCACACGTCCACGCTAGGCATGTAAAGAGAGCGAGAGGAAGATGGAGACAGTCACAGGGTTTCTCTTTTACACAGAAAACCAACCAGCTGTTTAGTGACTGAAGTGAACATGGTTCCCTAAGTTAAAACCCAAGAGAAAAAGCATTCTTTAGAATTTTAAAATACTTTATTTAAAAAACCAATTTTTCAGTCAAAAAATAACTTACAAAATAATTCTACTGACTTTTTAGGAGAGGTAAAACAAAAGCCTCCTGAGGAGCTCTGCTCTGCCTCCCCCCCCCGCTTTGGGGCTCCGTGGCCATGGTCCCAATGCTGCCCCCTCCCCAGTTTCAGGAGTAGGTAGGAGGGCAGACATAGCCAGGGGGTGCAACCAGGGAAGGAGAGGTCACCCCCTAGGCGCATGGAAAAATTTTACTGAGCTCAGCATTTCAGGATTCAGTGGGAAAGTGGACAGAACCCAGAGGAACTACACTCCCAAGTCCCTGTCACGACAATTCTTTTCCTCCCAGCTGACTGTACAAAAGGTGCTCTCTGTCTTGGTCTCCCCAGCTGCGTCAGAGAGGCAGGGGAGACGACTGGGCCCTTCCTAGTTAAAGACACTAAAATCGCTAGTGTGTCCTGACCAAAGTCAAACCCCGTGAACGTCGCCTCCTCACTGGAGCCCGCTGGGTCCACTCCGCGTCTCGTGGTGTTTGCACACAGGCTGTGTCCCCTTTCTGGCCCACTACGCTTCGTTTCCTGTCCTTCCTCCTGCAGAGCAGCAGACGCGCCACGTGACAACTTCTTTACGCCTTGAAAGCTAAACCACCAAAACCAGACCCTCGAGCTAGCTGGACTGTTTAGTTTTGCTAGATCAGCTCTAGCTAGCGTTAGATCAGTAGATCTAGGCTAGGGTTACGTGCCTTTAATTTTTACACAATCTGGCTATCGCATCTTAACACAAGCGAAAATCAACAAGAAAACCAATGTTGTGTAATGATGGGGGCAGAATCTGGGATGACGTTAACAGAGCTTCAGTAGTCTCCACAATCAAGCCACACTCTATTTTCTTCTAAAGGAACTGCTAAAATGGGGCACTCTAAGAAGCTTTACTTAAAAAGGACCGTCATATTCTTTGCAGAAACACTTTCATGTTAGTGCTCTGACAAGGGCAGTTCACTAGCAGTTATATTTTCTAGCTTAAAAACAAACCTGCCCCTTGACTGAAAGGCAGTTCAGCTAGAGAGAGGCTAGGAGACAGACACCCTGGCATCCCAACTCCAGCTCACTCCCACCGAAGCAGGAAGATTCTTTCTGAATTAATGAAGCCAAGAGGTGGAACCAGTGGCAAATGGCTGGTTATTGTCCGTGTGCCTGCTGCTGGGGAAGCAGCAGGACCCCAGCCCTGACACCAGATGCGACTGGCTGCACAACCACTTACAATGACTCATTTTTGCAAATGGATACAACTCTGTCCCAAGGCCAGTGCGACTAAGCAAACAACAGGGAGGGGGACAAATGGCAAGGACAGATCTGCCAAGTGATGGCAGATGCTAACTCGGTGTCAATGAAAACACCTGAGTGATCTCTGTAAGACAGACAGCAGCATGCACAACTAGCGCGGCTGAAAACCAAGTTTATCCCAGACTGTTTCCACTACAGCTCTGGTTCCTTCAAGGAAGCACAGCTGGTGAGTGGAGGGCCGACAGCGAGGAGAGGCCGCAGGCAGACGGAAGGGAGCCCCAGCGCGCCAGCCTGCATGCAGGTCCACAGCACACCTGAAAGCAGTGTAAGCCCTTGCCTACCCAGGTTCGTGCACATAAACCATCAACCCTGATAAAGCAGAAGAGATTTGATTTATACGTACCTCATCTTTCCTAATGAAGACAGGGCAAAAGAAGCCTGTACACTGCAGAGAGCAGAGCACGTCTACACGCAGCTGGACAGGCACACGGCTGCAGTGCGCGTGTCTACACACAGCTGGGCAGGCACACGGCTGCAGTGAGCACGTCTACACAGCTGGGCAGACACATGGCTGCAGTGAGCACCTCTACACAGCTGGGCAGACACATGGCTGCAGTGAGCACATCTACACACAGCTGGGCAGGCACACAGCTGCACTGAGCATGTCCACACGCTGCTGGACAAATGCCACGTGGCTGCAGCAAGCACATCTACACACAGTTTAACAGGCACATGGCTGCAGTGAGCACGTCTACACGCAGCTGGACAGGCACACAGCTGCAGTCAGCACGTCTACACGCAGCTGGGCAGGTGCCACATGGCTGCAGTGAGGAACTGTGATAGTCTAGTGAGAATTTCGTGGACAGCAGAACTTTTAATGTTTTGATCTTTACTTTGTAAAATTTATTGGACCTAGTTTAAATCAAAACTCAATGTGAAGGATGTGACATGGAAAAATACATCGACATTTTAAATAAATAGTTTATTTATTTAAAATAGCGTTCTTACCTTATTCACAGTTTTGAGTTTAAAAAGAAAAACAAAAACAACGGGTAGTACCTATCCCTGATCAACTGCCATAGAAAGTCTAAGAAAAGCTAATCCCTTGGGAACATGCGCTAAGTAGAGAGAACGGCACAAGGCTAGTTTCTGAAACCCCTGCACCGAGCTAGAAGGTGCCTTCTGTGGCGTGCAAACTAGAAGGAACACTGTAGATGTGCAGGGAGTTTCCTGAATTCTCTGGGCCAGTAAAATCATTTGGATAAAAGTTCCTCTGGCCAAAGTAACATTTTATCCAAAATAATCATATCTTAAACCCACGGAGCTTAACATACTTCCAAAATACACAAAGGTGTGATTGCCTGACAGCAGGTCAGTATCGAGGTACCATGTGCTTCTCAGAGACATCGACGTGGGCATGGGGGTTTGATTCTGACTGTAGCATTTCATGTGAGGAAGTCAGAGAACCAAACCAGAACCCTCTGTGTGGGAAACGATACACATGTTTCCACTGTGTCCCTGCTTTAAATGGACATCCCCCTCACATTTAATGAAATGAAGCACCGAGTGGACAGACCAGCTCCCGTGTTTAGAAGGCACTGACAGCAGTTCTGTGGAAGCAGAGCCGTGCGTGGAAGTCACTGAAGAGCGCCACCACCGCTGCCCCCGCTGCTGCGGGCGAGCTGATCCAGCAAATGGCCCACAACGTCGATTCTTTCCAAGAGCGTTGCGCTTCTGTTTGCCGTCGCTCTCAGAAGCTGAGAGTAAATGTGCTTGTTGGTTTTCAGGACCCCATCTTCTTCAGTGTTACTGCAGGGGTTAAAAAACAAAACAAAAAACAGAAAGCAAATGGTTATACCCACCAACAGTACAGAAAGAGAGCAATACTTAAATAAACAATACAGCCCAATGGCCACTCTTCAGAGAGAAACAGGTCTTCCCTAAAATATAAAAAACTGTTCATGCCTACTCCACACCTGCCTTCTTGCATCTACTGCTTGTGGGCCTGTTTCTAGACAACTGTTTCAATACATCAGTTAAAACGAACATTCATTCTTTTTACAAATACCTGTGTGCCTACCATGCACCAAGAATTGCTCCCGACGGGATAGAACACACAAAACTCCCTGCCTTCGTGGGATCTGCCTTCTGTCAAAGTAGGAGTTATTTAAGAAAATTAGAGGGTTCAAGGATAAATGCTAGGGAAAAAAAGCACAGACGGGCAAGGTCATGGAAGGAAGCTAAGCAGCATTTCTGTTTTAGGCCCCAGCCTACAGACCCTCAGAGTGTTAATAACAAGCACGCTTCCAAAGCACCTGTGGGATTGCTTTATCGAGAGCTAGAACCATCCAGGACTTCACACACAGACTCCTGACTTAGAGGAACTCCTGCACCTCAATTTACTCAAATATCAGTAAAATTTCCCTGTGAAGAACGGCCCTCAGTGGGAGAGGACTATACAGTTGTGGTTGTTGTTAGGTACCGTTGAGTCAGTTCCAACTCATAGCGACCCTATGTACAAAAGAACAAAACATGTCCAGTCCTGCGCCATCCACACAATCATTGTTAATGCTTGAGCCCACTGTTGTAGCCACTGTGTCAATCCTTCTCCTTGAGGGTCTTCCTCTTCTTCACTGAGTCTGTCCTTTACCAAGCAGGATGTCCTTCTCCAGGAACTGATCCCTCCTGATAATATGTCCACAGTTTGTGAGATGTAGTCTCGCCATTCTTGCTTCCAAGGAGGATTCTGGATGTTAACTTCTTCTAAGACAGATCTGTTCGTTCTTTTGGCAGTCCATGGTATATTCAATATTCTTCGCCAACACCACAATTCAAAGGCGTCAGTTCTTCTTCAGTCTTCCTTATTCATCATCCAGCTTTCACATGCATATGAAACAACTGAAAACACCATGGCTTCGGTCAGGCGCACCCTGGTCTTCAAGATGACATCTTTGCTTTTCAACACTTGAAAGAGGTCTTTTGCAGCAGATTTGCCCAATGCAATGTGTCTTTTGATTTCTTGACTGCATGGGCACTGACTGTGGATCCAAGTAAAATGAAATCTTTGACAACTTCAATCTTTTCTCCAGTTATCATGATGTTGCTTATTGGTCCAGTTATGAGGATTTTTGTTTTATGTTGAGGTACAATCCATACTGAAGGCTGTAGTCTTTGACCTTCATCAGTAAGTGCTTCAAGTCTTCTTCACTTTCAGCAAGAAAGGTTGTGTGATCTACATAATAAAGGTTGTTAATTAGTCTTCCTCCAATCCTGATGCTGCGTTCTTCTTCATATAGTCCAGCCTCTCAGATTATTTGCTCGGCATACAGACTGAATAAGTATGGTGAAAGGATACAACCCTGATGCACACCTTTCCTAACTTTAAATCATGCAGTATCCTCTTGTTCTGTTTGAACAACTGCCTCTTGATCTATGAACAGGTTCCTCAGGAGCACAATTAAGTGTACAGTAGTCCATTAAAAACTTTTAAGAAAAGCTTCCTAAGTTTGCTGTTTGTTCTGAAAATATTCAGGCCTTAAATGGATCAAGAGATTGTATTTTTGTTACTACAGTAATTACATGGCAGCTCATTTCTAGTATCTGGTTTTTTCAATAACCATAAGCAGGTAACAGCCGACAGTTCTATAGTGTGCATGATCACATCTGCGCCTCACAAAAAACCTGTCACCTCTGAAGGGCAAGGACTAGTATTATTTTATAGATGTGAAAACTAAGGCACAGACCCAAACCCATTGTTGTCAAGTCGATTCCTCCTCATAGCGACCCTGTAGGACAGAGTAGAACTGCCCCATGGGGCTTCCAAGGCTGTAATCTTTACAGAAGCAGACGGCCACATCTTTCTCCTGGGGAGTGGCTAGTGCGTTCAAACCGCCGACCTTTTGATTAGCAGCTGAGCACTTTAACCACTGTGCCACCAGGGCTCCTAAGTCCCAGAAGGGTTTTTTTAATTTCGATCAAGGTTAAAACACATGTTTTCTGACTTCAAATGTTATGTTCTTTGCACTTTCCTGTGAGCCGATTCCCTACCTTCCCCTGCATGTCTGTCAGTAGGCCTGCCAGAGAGCAGCCAGTGGTCTGGAACGTGGGCATCAGAGTAGCCATGTTTTAGTTTAACCATCACCAAAATCTTTGATGACCTTATAAAACTTTGAATGACCATTTCATGGTAATCAAGGCAAGAGCACTTAAAAATCAGAGGTGTTCAAAATATGACTTGCTCTATGGACAATGATATCACATTGTCATTTTAGGTGGGTGGGTACCTAAAGAAAATTTATGGCTGCTGGGATCATAAATTTTCATACCTTCTGATCTGTTCTGACCATACTCTGAACCTTAAATCTCCATCTTTCAATTTCTACAAATTATTCCCTTCCTTAGCCAACTCCCATCAGTGGTTTCACTGAACCATGAACACTACTCAGAAGGGCCCCATCATTTCATAGGATTATCTTTATTCCAGAGGTAGCTAACTTAGTCTTTTATTTTCCTTTTTACAAATCTTAACCAAATATTAACTGTATACATCTGGCCCAGAACAACCCATAACTCTAAGATTTGTTCTCTGCACTGCAGCAGAGGGATCCTGCACCTCACAGACTACTTCTGCTTTTTATAGTCTTTCATTATAGTAAACCCCAAAGTCACCAAAAGGTCAAGAGGCTTCTATCTGCCAAAGCACCAAAGATGAAAACATAGCACAGGTGCAGAGACAGAGTCGTAATCCACGAGAAAGCCCACAACCTAATGGACCACACCAGCGTTTTGGGTGGGCCAGTGCCAAGGCTGAGGTCACAGGACAAAGTGTCTGCATAATCTCAAAATGAAAACAAAAAGATTTTTTTTAATAAGTTAAATGCATTTTAATTTTCTTAGATTTCACGGCAATGCTATAAGAACCTAAGAAAATTAAGATAGATTTAAATTATTTATTTTACTCAATTTTATAGGAGGGAGGAGAGAGGAGAAACAGCTAAGTAAAACAAACCATAAACTTATTAATATTTCCCTTCTTTAAAAGTCTTGACTTCCCTTCATTCCAAAAGGGAATGCACACTAATCTGCAGTGAGGACGCTGTCTTCCTCACAACGTGATTACGGATGTTTTCATTTGCTTATCAGGGACACACAAGAAAGTCACTGACTCAGGAACCAATACTTCCTTATGTTTTGAAGCTTGTAAACATATTAACTGTATTACCACCAGTTATCACACTTTACAGTCTTTCATTTAAGAAACCCTGAAAAAGTGACACAAATTAGCTAAGTAGGATTTTATGTACTATGCATGAAAAACTTTGAGACAAAATATTGTTGCAACAGAACATTAATAATTTGAATAAAGAGAAGGTTAGAGGAGCCGCCACTAAAACAAAAATTACTAGGTCATACATGGTTGCTACGATTATAAAAGACATTATAGGACCAAAGCTATTACCCATCAGCCTTACCTGAATGATCAATTTGTGAAAATAAATGAATTACCGTTTCTCGCATATTGATATTACCACCTTGTGGAAACCACTAACATTTTAAAAAAATTAACCCGCTGCTGTTAAAATGGAAGCCCTGAGTTCCTCTCAACTGCACATCACTCTATCTCCTTTGCCTTTGGATTCTCCAGAAAGACGGATGTCTGCTTAGTTGCTGTGTACCAGTAACAGGACGTGCTGTAGACACTGAGGATTAAAAACTGGATTGCATGAAGGAGCAGTGTACCTAAATGTTAGTGAGTGCACCCCAAAATAAAATTTCTCATTAGGCTGTAAAAAATTATTCAGAGGCATCAATTGGTCTCAACCCACCTGGATCAAAGGAGAATGAAGAACACCAAGGATACAAGGCGATTACGAGCCCAAGAGACAGAAAAGGCCACATGAACCAGAGACTACATCATCCTGAGACCAGAAGAACTAGATGGTGCCTGGCTACAACAACCGATGACTGCCCTGACAGGGAACACAACAGAGAACCCCTGAGGGAGCAGGAGAGCAGTGGGATGCAGACCCCAAATTCTCATAAAAAGACCAGACTTAACGGTCTGACTGAGACTGGAAGGACGCTGGTGGTCATGGCCCCCAGACCTTCTGTTGCCCCAGGACAAGAACCATTCCCGAGGCCAATTCTTCAGACATGGATTGGACTGGACAATGGGTTGGAGAGGGATGCTTGTGAGGAGTGAGCTTCTTGGATCAGGTGGACACTTGAGACTATGTTGGCATCTCCTGCCTGGAGGGGAGATGAGAGGGTGGAGGGGGTTAGAAGCTGGAAAAATGGACACGAGAAGACAGAGTGGAGGGAGAGAACAGAGAGTAATTGGGAGTATGTAGCAAGGTGTATATGGGTTTTCGTGTGAGAGACTGACTTGATTTGTAAACTTTCACTTAAAGCACAAAAATTATAAAAAAATTACTCAGAGGCAATTATTGGAGGGGGTTTCTGAGGATGTAGACAGCTGGAAAAACTACTGCACCCATTCATACAAAACCACCACCAACAGAATTCAGGTGGAACAACAGAGGAGGGAGGTGAGCCAGGAATAAGAGGAAGATATAGATACGTGGCTAATTGCCTCCATGAACAACTGCCGCCTTTCCCCTGAGACCAGAACTGTATGGTATCTGGCTACCATTACTGAACATTTGGTCAAAGATTCTATAGCAGAATCCTGATCAAAAGGGGGAAAATGCAAAACAGAATTTCAAATTCTCATGGACTCTAGACTTTCTGGAGCCATGAAGGTTGGATGAACTCCTCAAACTATTACCCTGAGATAATCTTTAAACCATAAAGCAAAAATATCCCCTGAAGTCTTCTTAAAACAAAAAAAGTAGTTAACCTTAACTAGTTAAAAAAAAAAAAAAAAAAAAAAGGTCTGCTTTGAGCATTATGCTCTTTTAAGGACTATCTATATGGGATCAAATTGCCAACAGCAACTCGAAAGATTACATAGGAACCTTAGGGGGCGGTGAGTTTATGTTAATGAGGGAAGAACAGTTCATAAAAGGAGGGTATGAATGGTTGTACAACTTGAAGAATGTGATCAATGTTTCTAAATGGTACATGTAGAAATTACTGGTTTATGTTTTGCTGCGTATATTCTCAACAATAACAACAAAATAACATTAAAAAAAAGAACAACAAAAAAACCCAAAACCCAACACCTACAGAGGCAGGACAACCTACAAGTTCACACCTTTCCTTGAATCCATCAGAGAGCTGGGGTCCCAGGCAAGTAACTAGTAGGGAGTCTAAGGGCAGAAGTTCCATTCAGGGAGTGACAGGAGAGTACTTCCTTACCTGGGCAGATGCAGCTGGACAGTGTAAGAACTTGGCTGAAACAGTTAGGGTGCTGGTTAGGCTGTGCATGGGATCGTGAGAGTGGGGAGCCCCTGGGGGCTGCAGGGGAGGAGCAGTCCATACCTCCCCTAAAGGATTTCCTCCAAGGACCCTACCAGGTGCTCACAAGAAAGATTGGGGACAGTCAATGTAACTCACCAGTGGAAAACCATATGGTCCATAGATGCAGCAAAAATCTCTCTCTCAGGGAAACTATTACAACCACAGGGTATTCACCCTCAGGCAGCCAGATCATCAGTTTCCCTAATCTCCATCTACAGTGGTCTACACAGAGAAGACCCTGCCCTGACTGGTTCACAGTGTGGAGCACCACTGAACATCCTGGGTAACCCTCACAGAAGACAGAGAATACGACTCATGCTTTCATGATGCCAGCAGAGGCTACATGTATGCTTTCTCCAGGTAAGGTGCTGGAAGGAAATTTCTACCAATAACGGAATTTAACTTACCTTGTTTTCTTTTTCGTTGAAGAGAGCAGTTTGATGGACTGAAGAAGGAGGAATGACAACCGAGATTCAAATATGCTGAGGAGCTTTATCACTTCTTCTCGATTAAGACTCGGAGACGAATCAGCAGCTGGGGCAGTCTCATCACTCTTAGGCTGAAAAAACCAAACAGGTATTTCATCTAAGCTACTTGGGAATTACAGTCGCATACTGAAGCGATCGGACTGCAGTTTCATTAACCCAGTAACTTTTTAACCAAAATCAACCAAACGACAAACGTGAGATCATTCTGATAGCTTAAAACACATGATGAACAAGTCTCACACCTGGTAGGTACTTATGTGTACAAAATTAATCCTGAATGAGTATGTCCTAACTTCCCAATGTGAAATGCTAAGGGGGCAACACGGAGAAGGGTACAGCAGATATTTAACAAATGATCAAACCAGGGCTAGGAGAGCAATGGGCTGGAGTGCCCTGGCGACTGGGGGAAACTTTTAGCAATAGCAGACAGTAGCAGGAGTGCTGGATACCTGGCAAACAAGAACGGCCTTCCCGAGGGGACTGCTTAAGCCCATTCACCTTTCAACACTGCTCCCAGGACGTTTAGTGCAAGTGATAAAAGAGGGCAGAGATTAACAGAGATTTTATACCCTCAGTCCCTTACTAATCATGGTTTATGGACTATTTTTTTTTTTAAAGGTCAAGGCATAATTAAAAAAAAATTTTTAAATATAAATGATATATTTGCAAATTAAAGAGTTTAATAATTTCACCAAGCAAATCTAACAAATTACTGTTAATATTTTAATGTATTTCTATGCAGAAAATATATGTATGTATGTGTGTACACACACCATATGCCCACAGGGTACACTCAACATTTAGCTTAAGATACATAAAAATCAAAGATACATATTTTCTCCATTTACCTGGTCAAGTTCCTCCATAAGTTCCTTTTTGATAAGATGGAAAGCATGCTTAGTTCTCACCATTATATCAAGAGCCCCAGAAAGTGTTTTTAATTTTCCAACATTGCTGTTCTGACCTAAAGTATTAAACACAAAAACGACAGTTCTTTTAAATATCAATCTAGAAACCCATCCAATGTCAACATACTAATGAAAATTCCCATTTTCAAATGCTGTAAAGGTAGCTCGTGAGAATCCCAACAGATCTTCTAGATCTAACTTCTCGTTGGAAGTTTCCCCTGGAGAACAGTATTAAGTCCAGGCAGAGAATAATACCTGCTTCCCTGCCTCCCCTTGTGGTTCTGTCAGGCTGAGAGCAGCCGATTCAGAATGAGCGTCAGGATCTGAGGTGTTACGGGAATGGGGATCAGCAGAGGCATCGGTGGTTAGAGGGCCACCCACTAACTGACCAGTCATGTGACATGGTCAAGCTGCTTAGCGTCAGCTGCCCCACCTGTAAAACAGGTGTGTCACCTAGCTGTTGAAAGGCAGGTCAGACCCGCTGATCTGGTTGCATTTTACTCTGGGACTTCCCTAATACCTTTTCGACAGCTATGAGCTACAACAAAGCACCCTGCTCCTGCTCTCCTGGAGCTGATGTTCCACTGTGTGGAGGTGAGCACCAGAGGGTCAGCTCTGCCCTCGGCTCCTGGGAGGCCATCACTGGGCTCTCGTGTTTACAGGACGACGACCACCACTCCTTTACCACTGCTTCTCCAAGCCTAAGTTTTTCATTCTGACTTAGATCTTTGTCTAAGCTGACCTATCAAAATTTTTTTCAGTTAAGGGTCAAGGGCTGTATTGCAGTATTTTTAGTCACTGAACATAACCCAATGCATTTCTCTTAAGCTTTAAAAAGCACTTCAAAAAGGGGAGAGACTTTAAAACTTCTCTTTCCTGGACCCCACCCAAAGTCATTAACTATGAGCAAATTAAAAAGAAAAAAACATTGCTTGCATCCAAGAGAGATCCACAGCTCTGCCTCACTCTAAGACAATCCACCACTAAGCCAATGCATACAAATCTGAGAAAGAGAAGTCAGACTTACTGGTCATCTGAAATTCTGCAAATGCTACTCTTTCTAACTGTACTCTAAGGAGTTCACATGGGGCGTCTGTCAGGAGCTGGAAAAGCTTTACGGCTTTGCTGTAATGAAGATCTGCCAGCACTCGGTGCTGCTTTCTAAGATGTTCATCACCAACCTAGAACCAAAAATAAAACAAAGACACAACCCTAAAACTTGGGTCTCACAGGAACCACCAGACCAAGTCTTCTGACTGCATCACTAAATGCTCTTTAGTGTTTTCTAGAAGACTTAAAGAGTTTTAGCTCTTACATTTAGGTCTCTGATCCATTTTGAGTTAATTTTTGTACGCTGTGGGGCAGAAGTCCAGCTGTAGCTTTTGCATGTGGATAGCTAGCACCATTTGCTAAAAAGTAAAAAGACTATTCTTGCCCCCCTTGAATCGTCTTGGCAGTTTGAACTTGCTTTTGCCCCGAGGATCTTAGCCCACCTGGGCAAACGTGAATTTCAGTTGGGGGCCTCGCATGGCAGGAAGAAAAGAGCCAAGGATCAGCTCAAAATGGAACGAATCCTCTCCAGAATAGGCTGGACCTCAAAGGAGAAGGGCGACCCAGAAGTGAAGCCACGCCCAGGGGACGGGAGAATAAGTTGTCTTGGTACTGGGTTAAGAAAGGGGAAAGCAAAGAGGCAAACAAACAAAAATCATTCCTAAGAAACTGTGAGCACAAGACTCCTGGCAGAATCAAAGCAACCGCTTTGAAGGGGGCACCTTCATCCTAGGCCTCAAGTTATTCTTACAAATACCTGCCTTGAGCACCAGGACGCATACACGAGAGAGCTCACAGCAGATTATCTGGGACGGCCAAACTGAAGCTACCCACAAGTTCACTGATCACTGACTGGATCAGCTGTGATATATGCACTGAACAAGTACGATTCAGCTGAGAAAAAGCACAGCTACATGTGCCAACAGGAATGCATCGCCAAAACACGACGTGAAGTGAAGGCAATAAGCCACAGAAGTACACAGTATGAAGCCTTCTAGAAAGATCACAAACAGGTAAAATGTAAGCACACTGTTTAAGACGTAAAAGACCAAACAGGTATTCCATCCATATCTATTGCTGTCGAGTCGATCCTGACTCATAGCAACCCTGCAGAACAAAGCAGAACTGCCCCATAGGGCTTCCAAGGCTGTCATCTTTTTTTTTTTTTTTTTTAAATAATATTTTATTGTGCTTAGCTGGGTTTAAGGTGAAAGTTTACACAGCAAATTTGGTGCTCATCTAACAATTGCTACACAAATTATTCCGTGATATTTGTTACATTTTTCATAATGTGTCATCATTCTCCTTCATTCAGTTCTGGTTGTAGCGTTTCCAGTACTGTAGTTTCCCTGCCCCCTTACTTTCTCATCTTTGCTTTGGAGTAATTTTTGACCATTTGGTCTCATATAGATGATTTTTTTAAAGGAGCTGATTACTCATGGGTAATATTCTTTATTTTATGAGTCAATCTGTTATTTAGGTAAAACGTGATCCCAAGGGATAATTTTTGTTTAAGGTTTAAAGAGCACCTCAGGGTGATAGTCTCAGTGAGTCCTCTAGTTTCAGTCAGTCCAATAAGTTTGGATTTTTTTTTTTTTATTAACTTTTATTGAGCTTCAAGTGAACGTTTACAAATCAAGTCAGACTGTCACATATAAGTTTATATACACCTTACTCCGTACTCCCACTTGCTCTCCCCCTAATGAGTCAGCCCTTCCAGTCTCTCCTTTCGTGACAATTTTGCCAGCTTCCAACTCTCTCTATCCTCCCATCCCCCCTCCAGACAGGAGATGCCAACACAGTCTCAAGTGTCCACCTGATATAATTAGCTCACTCTTCATCAGCATCTCTCTCCTACCCACTGTCCAGTCCCTTTCATGTCTGATGAGCTGTCTTCGGGAATGGTTCCTGTGCTGGGCCAACAGAAGGTTTGGGGACCATGACCGCCGGGATTCCTCTAGTCTCAGTCAGACCATTAAGTATGGTCTTTTTATGTGAATTTGGGGTCTGCATCCCACTGATCTCCTGCTCCCTCGGGGGTTCTCTGCTGTGCTCCCTGTCAGGGCAGTCGTCGATTGTGGCCGGGCACCAACTAGTTCTTCTGGTCTCAGGATGATGTAGGTCTCTGGTTCATGTGGCCCTTTCTGTCTCTTGGGCTCTTAGTTGTCGTGTGACCTTGGTGTTCTTCATTCTCCTTTGATCCAGGTGGGTTGAGACCAATTGCTGCATCTTAGATGGCCGCTTGTTAGCATTTAAGACCCCAGACGCCACATTTCAAAGTGGGATGCAGAATGATTTCATAATAGAATTATTTTGCCAATTGACTTAGAAATCCCCTTAAACCATGGTCCCAAAACCCCCGCCCTTGCTCCGCTGACCTTTGAAGCATTCATTTTATCCCAGAAACTTCTTTCCAAGGCTGTAATCTTTATGGAAGCAGACTGCCACACCTTTCTCACATGGAGATGCTGGGAGGTTTAACCACTGCACCATCAAGGCTCCTCCGAAACAGGTATGGGCATAATTAATAGAACATCTGGGATAATGTGGGTGGACAGAGAGGGAAATACAGCGAGGGAGGGGCACACAGGTCTCTAAATCCTCACCGGGTACACAGGTGTCTGAGTTGTCACTCTTTAAACTATACACATATTTCACACATATTTTCCACGTGCCTTTATGTGCATGCTCAACTTCACAACAAAACGGATTTAAGACGGGAGATGGGCACAACATGTCAAGTTTTTCTAAGGTAGCTAGTTAAAGTAGATAGTATTTTTTCATTACCATTGGCATAAACAGTACACCAGCTCCTTTTTATTCCAGGTCTAATGCATTTAGCATCAAGGTGGGTCCCTTCTGAAATGTGTGAAGCTCAGCAGACTGGAGTTGGAGCCTCACTGTTGTGTAGGCTGGGCATTCTGTTAGGTGAAGCTTCCTAGACGTGTTAGTTTTGTAAACTTTTGCTTTTTTTTCCTTTATGCTGTGAGATAAGGCTTGCAGGCATAATTACGACTTTCCTGTGTGATGGTTAGGGGGCCCTGATGGGTCTGTTTTGGTTTTTCTGTGTCATGTATGGAGAAGCAGGGGTTCTCCATGAAACCTTGAGGGAAAGGCGCCAACAATTATCTACCTAGCCCTCAGCATACTGTCATGCCACAGATGGCTGGCGCCAAAGGGCCACTTGCCTCACTGGTGGGTTGTATTGCCAGATCCAACCAACCCAAAAAACCCAGTGCCATCGAGTTGATTCCGACTCAAAGCGACCCTATAGGACAGAGTAGAACTGTACCATAGTTTCCAAGGAGCGCCTGGAGGATTCGAACTGCCGACCCTTTGGTTGGCAGCCATAGCACTTAACTACTACGCCGCCAGGGTTTCCATTGCCAGATCATATTTCTCAAAATCCATGTAACCAACCAAAAATTTAAACACACTCAATTAGTCAGCATGCATTTCAATACTGAAAACACAGGCCATCAAAAAAAAAAAAAAAGAAAGAAAAAATGTGGTAACAAGAGGGTTAAAATATATACTAAAATGTCAGAAAAGCACCAGGAACACTTACTTGGCCTGGCCCAGAATTTACACTGGCATGCCAATACCTGATTCCGCAGACAACTGTGGTACATTGAAGCCAGCCTGTGGTGGATGGTTGCAGCCCGGTACTGACAGAGCGGCTGCCGAGCAGACACTGAGTCCACATCGCAGTACTTCAGGGACTTCATCATAGCCTCGCTGACTTCTTTTTCAATCTGTGTGGTTTTTTTTTTTAAGAGAAAGGGGAAAAAAAGTCCATAATTTTAACTAAAACCCCACTGCCATTAGGTGGATTTCAACTTTTAGTGACCCTACAGGACAGAGCAGAACTGCCCCATAGGGTTTCCAAGAAGCAGCTGGTAGATTCGAACTGCTCACTTTTTAGTTAGCAGCTAAGTTCTTAACCACTGTACCACCAGGCTCCATAATCTTAACTATAAGAGTTTTTAAAAATGTTTTAACACGGCTTCCAAAGGAAAGACACCAGACGCTCAGTATTTGTTAAACAAACACACAAAGACGGGAGGGGGCTTCCGTCACAGCGCAGTGCACAGCAGTACCTGCTCCTGAGCCTTTCTAGACAGCGGGGCGTAGTCTTGCTGTAGAGTTGCCATCGTAAAGTAAGTGGTGGACAGCTCCCAGTTCACCGAGTCCCAGACGGTGGGATGGACTTCTCGGGCACCCAGAGACCTGAGCGCTTTCAGATAGTAATCGACAGCCTGCAAGGGAGAAAAAAGCAGACGTTTCTGACTAAGTTTGCCAATATTGCATTAACATACTTCATAAAAACCCAGGTATAACTTGGGAGAATTTATAAAATGACATTATGAGGAAAGGAAGAAAGCAAAATAATGAAAATACTTTAATGATAAAAGTCATTTAAAATGGACAGAATCCCCACCACCTACACCTGTCTCAAGTCTCTGAGCAGCCAACCCGGGTGAGGTTTCCCTCTAGGGCTGGTGTGTGAGGAGGCCTCTTTTCTCTTGTGTGTTTTCTTTCTAAACGAAAGCCGGGGTGGAGTAGTGGTTAACAGTTTGGCTGCTAACCAAAAGGTTGGCAGTTCAAGCCCACCAGCCACTCCTTGGAAAACCTGTGGGGCAGTTCTGCTCTGTCCTATAGGATTGCTATGAGTTGGAACCAACTTGACGCACTAACAACAACACAACTAGTAAACTAGAAAATAATAATTTGAGAAGTCCGTGGATAAAAAATTTGCCAGGTTTTACTATTTAATTAAAAAAAAGGAAAAAGAAAGAACTCCAGCACCGCCGCTCCCATCCTTAAAGACATGGTTATTGTATTTAAACAACATAACAAACCTATCACAGCTCATTCCATCACTCAGCAATAATTTCTACAATTCTGGTGTATATTTATCTACTCTTTTTTTCTATGTGTATATAAACTTAAAAAAGAAAAAAAAAACAAAAGCAGTCACGGGTTCTTCTTCTTTTTTTTTTTTTTTACATTCACTATGCCAAGAAAGGAACCCTGGTGGCACAGTAGTTAAGTGCTTGGCCGCTCACCGGAAGGTCAGTGGTTTGAACCCACCAGCTGCTCCGTGGGAGAAAGATGTGGCCATCTGCTTCCACTGAGGTTACAGCCTACGAACCCTCTGAGGCAGTTCTCCTGTCTTGCAGGGTCATTATTGATGGAAATTGACTCAACAGCAGCAGGTTATGGCAAGAACATTTGTTACCAATGTTATTTAAATGGCTTCAAAGTACTCGGCCAAACAAGTGTCCCTGCCTTCTTGTACTCTCTCCAACACTGGTTGTTATCATTTGGCAAAAAATATTCAGCAATTTGTTCAATAAAACTCAAAATTTAAATTTCCTATCAAATTATTCCACATATGTATTAGCCCTTTACTTTGTCTACGTGTGTGAATCTTCTGTTCAGGGTATCTGCCCTTTATTCTAGTGGACCAGTTCGTTTTCAAGGATTAATTGTTCTTTATATTAAGAGTGTATTAACCTCCGATCTGTCATGTTCATTACAAATATTTTCCCTAGATTGTGGGATTGTGGTTTGTTTTTCAACAATGTTTCCTGATGTACATTTAAAAGACTTTTTTTTTTTTTTAACATAGTTAAAGTTATCCATCTTTTCCTTTGTGATTTCTGCTTATGGAATCATGCTGGGAACATCCTTTCCCAGCCCATCATACAAGGCTCTCCCTGTATTTTCTTCTGGTACCTTCGCAGTTTCACTGCCTCCATGCTCACCTTTAATACATTTGATAGGAGCTTCAGTTACACCAACACAATTTAGGAAATAACCAGCTTTTCCCCGCCAATTCAATTCTTACTGTTTTCAGGCCAGCTTTGCAGCGTTCTAGTCCTCTACCTACTCCTGTGCCAGCCCCACAGTCTTTTTATCTTAGTCTTACAGTAATTTGAGAGGAGCTGTGGCAACGTTAAGTGACAATTACACATGTTACCTTATTATAGTACAAGCCTTCTTCTGGTGAAAATTCCCGTTTAAACTCGTCCCCAGCCCCACAGTGCGCCTGTGCACAGATCCGCATGAGCCGTCCCGTGTTGCACAGTAACAGGGCAGCGTTCGTAGCATCATCAATTGACTCAAAGTTGTGAATTCCCTTTTCAAAACAAGAAAAGCTTTTTTTCCACAAATGTTGCTCTGCAGCAGACACACTCTTGCTCACTTTGCAAAATCACCAAGAAAGAAGGAAAGAAAACACTCCTGTCAGCACACATCAGCGTGACCCCGCCCACGTCTCCTGAGGAGGGCAGGAGGCAGAGGCGGAGGCCTGCCTGGGACCCCCGAGTGCTGCTCTAATCCAGTCACGTGCAGCCCCCAGTGTAAACCCACCGACACTAATGCGAGCAAATCGAAACATCTGCACAAAGGACTACTTCATAAGGATTAAAAGCACATGCTCCCCATGGCGACTGAAGGTTATGATTTGTGTTTACCTAATTCCTGTGGGCTTCTGACCACCACTTCCCATCCCACGCCACTGATTCTCCCTCCTCCAGATAGCCCTTAAATGCAGGTTCTCCCACTAGCCAGGAGCTCTTTTGGGGACAGTGTCTGTATCGCTAGTCGGCACAGTTCATAGGTCAGCAGGTGTCAAATACTTGTTGAATTTACCTGTTACCCTCAGTCCCACCTGGGCCCTTTTCCTGTCTCTCACTGTGTGTTCAGCCTTCACATTTCATCCATTCTCACAGGTTCAACTATCACCACTGCGTAAAGGCTCCCAACCTATATGTCTCCCTCACCCCAGTAGTTCTAAGCACACATTTCTGACTGACTAATACATTCAGACTTTTTCACAGATAGCCTACAGGTATCTCAAATGCAACATGACCCCCAATGAATCCATCGCACCCTGCCTGGACCACCCAACACCACTTGCTATTCCCCTCAACATCCACTGGACCCCATACCTCTGGCTCTTCCTGCTGCCCATCAGGCTGGAAAGCCCTCCTCTCCTTACACCTGCTGCTGAGCTGCCACACATCAGGCCCTGCCCTGCTCAAACTACACTTCTTCCCAGGAGCCTGAGGGAGCCCCACATCCCAGGAGCCTGCAGAAGCCCCACGACACGATGAATGCCCTCCCCACTCTTCACTGCCCTTGTTCTCCACCATGGCATCTCTCAGAGATTTGTATTCTTCTCTGGCTTCCCAACTAGAGAGAAGCCCATGTCTTAGCCGACCACATATCCAATGTGCTTCTGAACTGATCTAGATGGACTGAAATACATGTGGGCATGGTGGTCACTGAAATGACAGGCTCCAAGGGAAAAGAACGTCTCTCCTAACTTTATTTCTGGAGAATTTAACAGTGGAAACTCTAGAACACTCCCCCTTTATGACATAAAATCAAATGTCACGGCTCTGTGCTTAAATCACTCTGAGTATTACTCTCACTCATCAGGGTTAATCCAAAGAGGTCCTCACCCACTCTCTCGCTCTGCAGTGCGGCAGCCTGGTTCATATAAAACACACCGATTTCGTTTCTAACGTTACCCATCCTCTTCAGCACCTGCACGTAGTGTTCTGGGTTTTGGCTTTTTAAGTCACTGAACTGTAAGATTTCATTCGCAGCCTCGTAACACTTACAACTAACTGAAAGTTGACTTTCTAAGTCTGTAGATAAATCGGTTGCCCAGGCAAATCCTTAAAAGAAAACAAGAAATGTCAGTACGAGTCACATGTAGCCTTATTCCTCAGCATCTAAGCAGATCTGGTATTTTTAAGACTAAACCAGAAAATGCAATGTGGTATGAACATACTAGCATTATGAATACAACTAAGTTTCATGTAAAGATTCTAAATATTTAAGACAAACAAGAAAATACAATGTAGGATAAACACACTAAGATTCAATGAACTAGCTTTTTAATTTTACCGGTAAACCTCTATCTATAAAACATTACATTTTCTTGGGGCCTTAACGTTTGATTAAAAGAAACATATTCTTCCCTACAAACGCCAAACAATTCCCATCACCACCATGATCTTACAAGGCAGACTTGTTTACTGGTACAGACCTAAAGCTGTCCGCTGATTCAAGGGAAAATCTTTTTATGGATGGAAATAAGTATTTCTTGAAATAAAGCTCTGACGGCTCCCAGAGGCTAATTATGTGCGCTATAATCTGCTCACGTCAGCCTGAGTCACTGAGCAGTGGCTAGCTAAGCCCTGGAAGACGTACTACAGCTGCCATCTAGCGGGGGCTGGAGTAAACTTAGGCCCTGGGCTAGTCCCAGGGAAAAGCAGCACTCCTGCTGAGAACGCTAAAGTGTGCAGAATAACGTCACTGTCACAAAGGTGGACTTCAGGTGTGGCTAATCTGATGGCAATAGTAAAAACACCCCGAGGATTTTCCACTGTGTTTATGAAAATAAAACGACCAACCGAGAAAAACAGAGGGGAAGAAGAAAGAGGACAGAAAAATTAGGAAATAATATATTTTCCCCCCAATGTACTTCTCTAGCTATTAATCGTCTAAAACTTTTTGGAGGTGGACACCAATTGAAACGATTCAAGAGCAAGTGAAACAGTCCTGTGACCCCTTCAGACTGGTGCCATGCCCCGCTGACCATCCTAGAGGCAGTGTGCTCACGTAACTGCACCAAGCAAGACCAACGCTCTGGGTAAGTCACCCCACTTCCTGGCTCTAGAATCTGACAGCTCCAAGGTAGAGTGGTGCATTCAGTAAGGGCTGTGAACTAACTTTAAAAAACGATGCTCTCTCCATCTTGGCCCTGGGGTCACTCGGAAGGCAACTCCTCCACCTTCACTGAGTGCTATTCCTTTCCAAAAGGAAGCCCATGGCCTGGTGGGCTGACTAAAAGGGCTGCTTAGAAAAACTTCATGAAAAGACGAGTGTGAAAGTCAACACGACTGTCTTCAGAGCTTAGGTTATGTTCAGTTCTGACTGTAATGATAAAACATGTCAAAACCATTTTGTACACAGATACACAGGATCATGCTCTATTTTAAAAAGTAATAAAGGAATGAAATAAAACACAGTGAATATCCAAGCACTGAAGATTCCTGCCACGTTTCTGGGTATATTCACGCCAACACGAGCTGGCTGAATAACCCTGATGTGGATGAACCGAGGCGTCCCATCGGCGCACCTTGACAACTCGACTCTCTGTGAAGACTGTGCAGTATCTCCTGGTCTTCCTTTGTCTGATAGTTAAACTCCTCGAGGTGTGCGGCTCTATTGTTTGCATTCTGGGCCAGCATTAACTGGATATCACCGCAGAGTGTCAAATATTGAGAAAGAAACAGCAGCACTTCAGAAAGCATATTGGTGCAGAGGCAGCAGTAAGTATCTATGTAGAAAGGTGGGAAGGAGGACAAAGCAAACACAAGTGCTTTAAAGCTTAACGAACACAGTAAATACTCAGAAAACATGTTACCAGCTGGAAGCTTTGTGCCACTGTGTCTACTCTAAATTCATGTTGGATAGCATGGATGGCTTCAAATATTTCAAGATGAAGAAATACTGAACCACTCAGAGAAGAAAATAAAACACTAGGTAACGTAGTCAAAATTGGAAAAAGTCATCTTTTAGAATAAAATTTCACAGCAGAAACAGAACTAAAATCTCACTGCGTTCAGATACCGTTTCTGTTCTCCCCTCTCAATGCCTACCAACCGAAAACCAAACCAAACCCGTTCCCATCGTGTCAGCTGCGACACATAGTGACTCTGTAGGACAGAGTAGAACTGCCCCATAGGGTTTCCAAGGAGTGGCTGGTGGATTCAAACTCTAATCTTTTGGCTAGCAGCCACTGCTCTTATCCACTGTGCCACCAGGGCTCAATCAATGGCTACCCCACAGTCAATTACAACAGCTTACCATGGCTCTGCAACGCTAACTTAATGTATCGTAGCGCTCTCCCGTATTTCTGAAGACTCATAGCCGCATCAGACAAAACGTAGTAGGCCTTTGATGACTTGAGAATCAGCTGCAGTTTCATCTTATGTTGCCAAGAGCCGGGGATCATCCCAGATTGGCTGGAGTAGTTACCCTTCTGAAGGGAGCCCACTATGACACAAGGACAAAGCAGCACATTTTATTTGCATGTAAGTCTCACTATAAAAAAATACGTTGTTTCCAAATAAAAACGCTCCACCCTTAGGCACTATTGCTACAAACCTGGTAACTGCTGCGCTTTACTGCTTAAAGGCAATACAGTGGCCGGTGTGCAAACAGGATCTCGTGTGGAATTTCTGAAGCTAGGCTTCACTGCCATCGTCAACCCTTCCTTCTCTCTCAGGGTCACTGACAGAGCTACACTCGTGACAGACACCGCTTCCTTTCTCCAGTCTATGCCAACAAGCATACCTTCCCAAGGCACAGCTCTAGTCACAACACCTGTTCTGAAACACTGACAGGCTTCTCAGCACTTAGCAGACCACGGTGAAGCACCTTAGCCCGCTTCCCAAGCTGCAGCCTTTCACTTACCTCCTACCACCCAAACTATCCATCAGTCTAAGCTAAGCTCCTACTTGTTCCTGCACACAGGCCCCTTTTCCTGTCTCCTATCTTCACTGTCTCCTCTCTCAGGAATACTCTTTATTTATGGCCAGCCCATCACTACCTCTCTTCATTCAACAAATGATCACTTTCATGCCAACCCCCATGCTAGGCACTAGAAACAGTGCTGTTAAGTTCTATGGCCTCTGTCCTTAGACATGGAACAGACTAGAGGGGGAGCTGGGCTGATGACATAAACCACAAAGGAGTACTCAGTGTAATCCCAGAGGTGAGAACAACAGGCTGTGGGAACATGCCCTCCTCCCCAGCTGTAAGACTCCTCAGTTTTTGATCAGCTACAACACAGGGACCTTGCAGCAATGAAGGATACTTAGTCTCTATTATGGTCTTGCTGGTGTATCTATTTGTTTCTCTGCTACTATGTTACATAAACTCCTTAGAGGTGAGGAAACACGTTTTCCAACTGAATAAACATTGAGTTTCCCGTATGAGGCACCCTGAGAAAACTCAAGAGGAGTAAGACGGAGCCCTTGCTCACAACTGTGTGTACGTGACTCTTTAACACTGGTAACTACGACATGGGCAGGCTTCAGCGAACGCTCACAGCTCAAAATGGTGGGGAATCGAGTAATTCTGACACGGGACAGGAGTTTTAAACTCGAGCAGGATTTTCAACAGGGGAGGTGGGAAGGGAAGGAGAGACAGAAAAGGCACTAGAGAAAAAAAGTACCATGAAAAAGGCACAAAGACATCAAAAGTCCTGGTGTGGTTCTCCTCATCACACGTGAGCTCCAGCACCCAGGAAGTGCTATGTAAAGGTTGAGAAAATAAATCTCTCTACCCACCCCCAGCTATTTCTATTTATGGAAAAAAAAAAAAGTCCAGATAGCCCTCGTTATTATTTCAAACACAGAGACTTTCAAAACATTTTTTCAAACAACTGAAATTGATTCGAAAGCGGGGATAAGGTTGGAAAAACAAATACGACTTAGAATAAAATAAACAAGAAATTTAAGATTTGTTTCAAAATCCACATGTTCTTCATGAAGTGACGTTCCAGGAGAACAAATGAGATAATTCATAAATGGCATTCCCAGGTTGTTCCTGTACTATGAGGTAACAGCAGCTACCACTTCTGTGGTGTTTACGGTGTGTACTGTTTTAAGCACTTCACATATCACCTCACTTAATCCTTTGTCACAACCCTTGAAAGTAGCTACTATTACTGTCTCCATTTTGAGACACAGAAAACAAGGCTCACAAAGGTGGAACAACTTGCCTGACCAAAGTCAAGGTTCAAAGCTGGGCAGTCTGGCTCCCAAGTCCATGCCCTGAAATGCTCCACCACTTTCACTGCCGTAGGGGTCCCCTAGGAAAACCCTACCAGGCTGAAGGAGCTCCTCACGGAGGGTAATGGGGAGAATCAGGGTTCTTATGTTTCCACTAGAAATCTCTATGAAGGATAGCAATTATCCTGCTCTGTTTTATATTTGAAATGAAGAGATATTTCCCCCTACTTCTCATTCACACGATACCCTTTTCCTAAATTCCTTTCAATGAATGCCTTAATACAAGTCTGTTGTTGATCAGTACCCATATATTACTCTATTGAAAGGTATATCAAATTCAACTTACTTTTGTCCAGAAACAAGGCCATCTGCTTCTCCAGGCCCTCAGGACCCCCCCGGGTAGACTCATCTTCGTATTTTAGTGGAATTGGGGTGTTGGGATCTGCTGCGGGAAGGTCGCTTTCCTTCTTGATGCTGCTATCCACGGATTTCAAGCCCTTAACAAAGGAAACACATTTGCTACTAACTTAACCAAGTTCAACTGAACACTAAATAGAAAGTAGTATCTAGACTACATGCTGAATAAATTCAGGAGGACTTCTGTTTTGAAAACAGACTTTAAAAACTAAGTTTGATCTGAAAGGTCTAGGAAAAACGAACTAGCTTTTCATTTTAAACTTAAAGAAAAAAAAATCACGGCAGAATAGCAGACACTGCTGAACGAGTGCTATGTGCACGTCAAATCCGAATTTTACTGAAGAGTGAAGACTAAACTTGAACTCACCTCCAGAACGTAGCTAAGAACCATTCTACAGCGCTCTTCTATGTCATGGCAAACCGGAAATGCACAACTCGGCTTCAGAAACAAACATTTAAAACGATTAATATGCCACCAATGCAACAAATCCCTGAGGTCTCATCTCCTGGGAACTACCATAGGTCAGCACTGGGGGCAGCCGTGAGTCGGACACGACTTGACAAGCAACAGGCTTTGGTTTTGGGTACAAAAATCGATAATTCAGAAATCTGCCTGTGTATTCAGCCTAGTGAAGTACTGTCTCTGTTGTAGATTAAATTGCTATAAACATCATCAACAAAAACCTTGTTTAACAAAAAGATCTTCCAGCATATATATTGCTTTAAGTATTTAAACTTCAGAAAATAATTCTGTTATGACAAAAACGCGAGAAGGTGAGTCGTAAGTAGTCTTTCAGATAAGTGCACAGTGATCTGTTAGGTGGGCTGGACTCCTGGTTAGGACTGACACTTGGTAAGGCACAGTTAACAAGATCACCAGGTTAGCTATGTTCAGTATCAGCAGTGGTCTCACTGCATAACATAACTGACACTCACTTAGGAGCAAAACCAGGAAGAGCATCCACCTACTAAGAGACTGTTAGGTGTAGGGGTCTCTGCCAGGCAGTTCATTTCACTGACTCCTGTGAGGTGACATTTTACTCTCACTGTCCAGAAGGGAAGTGGGCGGTGCTAGGCAGCCTGCCTGAGGACACAGGGAGCAGCTGGGGAAGCCGGGACTCTGAAGCCCTGCTGCCTGACACCAAGAAGACAACGCTAACTAACTAAAGACGTGTTCACGTGGAAGGCTGTGACTGCACCAGCACTTCAGGTGCTGACAGAAAGGGCCGCCGCTAACTCCCCCAAGTCTTTAATTACCACCTAGTTGCACTGCAAGTCCAGGGTCTTGGGATATGATGCAGTTTCCCAAATACACGTGACTTCTGTCATCGATTTTGTTTATAATCAGAAAAATATTTTTTACTCCCTTGTGAGATTCAAGCTGATAGTGAACTAAAATTTAGATGGACAGTTGATGACTTTCTCCCATAGTCATTTAGTGAATACTCACTGAGAGCCACTATGAGTTCCAGACCTGGGAGACACAAGGCTGCCCATACGCTCAGGGAGCTTCTGTTTTAGTGAAGGGAGACAGACACACAGACAAATAGGAACTTCAGATACAGGTGAACTCCACAAAGGAGATATAGATGGGGTATCGGGGGAGGTGGCATGAAGACAGCACATCCTGGCTATGGTGGCCAGGGAAGGTCTCCCTGAGGAAGCGAGATCCAGCCAAGGCTTAAAGCTGAGAAAAAGGCAGCCATGCGAAGGTCTGGGAAAGAGATGTCACGGCAGGAGCTACTGCAAACACAAAGGCCCTCCAATGGAAATGACTGATGACCTGAGAGACAGGAAAAAAGCCAGCATGGCTAAGTCCACATGGCCAATAATGCAGGGGAATCGAAGGAAGGAAGAGAAGGTCAGAAAGATAGGCAGTGTATCAGGGTGACAGAGAGATGTCCTCTCAAAAGCTTATTTCAATATAGTTTCTGTCTGAAGTTAAACGCAGAGCTTAAACCAAGAGATTATCTGGAAATATGACCGTGCTTCATTCAGCGGTCAGAGCCCTTTTACGGCTGACCTGGATGTAAACACAGGGAGGGAGAACCGGAAAAAAAAACCAAAAAAGCCAAACCCGTTGCTGTCGAGTAGATCCTGACTCACAGCGACCCTACAGGACAGAGTAGAACTGCCCCACAGAGTTTCCAAGGAGCGCCTGGTGGATTCAAACTGCAATTATAATTTAGAAAACTGAAACATAATTGTAATGTCTGCGCAAAGACTGTTAGCAGGACAGTCAAGACATCCACACCAAGAGAAACCTGAAGGGTAGGGAGCTGTTTTGATCTCTCCGGCCCTGACCAGGGCAGGGGCAGGTCCAGTCTGGCTACCACCACCAGGGGCACTGAGAATGGACTTTCTGCAGCCCTCTAGACACAGAGAGCCATCCCTTCCTACTCTGACTCTGCGTTCACCAAGCAACTCTACATCCAGTTCCTCAGCAATCGGAAGCTGCACAGACGTGCCTGTTGAGCAGTCATGACTCGCTTGAAGGGAAAATACTCCAGGTGTCAATGACTCTACTGATACCTGCTTTATACATTAGTCCACCGTAAGTTTGCATCATGTGGGCCAGTTACCCTGAGGCAATTATAAACCCAAGTTCTAGGATTCATAAAGCTAAGGCTTACTAGACCCTGGACAATGAATTTACTGAAGTTTGCCACCTACTGAGAACCTGACTGACAGCCTAATAAACTATATTCAATGAACAACAGTTTTTCCATGGATAAAATTTTCATAGAAACTATAACATGCTTACTCTGATTTGATGAATGGACTTGTATTTTTCAGGCACTGACAACTCTCCAACCGACTTAATTATAGCTACGGCCTTGCTGTCCTCCGACGGAGCAGATCTGGTGCCGTAGGCTCCATTGTCATCGCTGTCCGGCAGCTCCTCCTCCTCCTCCTCTTCACTGTAGCTTTCGTCAGAGTTCTCATTTAAAGGAGAGTCTGAACTTTCTTCTTTTTTAGGTTCATCCAATTGAAAAAGTTCTGAAAGCATGTAATTGGCTGAAGCAATAATCTTATAAGAAGAAAAAAAAAGAAAAGGAAGAAATATGTGTGACTGTTACCCAAACTGAGCACTCTAGAGAAGAAGGAATTTCACTCCCATGCTGACGAATGCCAGGAAGGAGGTCTGCCAGCAGGCTGCTTTGCCAGGGGAAAGTGGACGAACAGAAACATACAGAACGTTCTCCACTCAAAGTTATGAAGACTCTGGGTGTGCTCTGTAAAATCCTTCTGGGTTGAGCTGTTTCTGACTTCCTGTAATTATTCCATCCCCAGCCCTCCCTCTCAAAGGTGGCAATTGTAACTCAGTGGAGACCAACAAAAGAGCTTTAAGTGTGGCATGATATAACTAAAGTATTAGCGAGACATCACGCCATGCCAAATGAAAAAGCAAATCTTCTCTTTACAACCTATGAGCTCATGCGACTTTACCGTTAACAAAACTGGCTGTTGTCAAATTGATTTGGACTCATGGTGACCCTAGAGGAGCGAACAGAACTGCCCCATAGGGTTCCTAGGCTGTAATCTTTTATGGGAGTGGACTGTCACATCTTTCTCCTACGGAGCAGCTGATGGGTTCAAACTACTGACCTGTCGGTTAGCAGTCAAACGCTTAATCACTGCACTACCAGAGCTCCTTATCATTGATCAGCAACTAATGTTTACTATATGACCTACGGTTCTGGGAGAACGCCAGCTAATGATCGAGAGTCCATCCTGACAGCTCTTACATTTAGCATATTACCATTTATCTACTCTGTTATTTGTTATTAAGCAATTCTTAAAGACACTCAGCCCATTTTCTAACTTGCACATAAACCATGCAAGTTCCACTACACACCACTACTCAATCAGAAGATATTTAAGTCAGAAATTTTTTTGCCATTTTTCTTAAAAAATTTCTTCTCTGGATTTGGTCTCTAGGACAACCTATATCCCTAAATTGGGTGTGATAATTAAAATTAACTTGGATCTTAAAAAGAAAAAAAGTACGTATATTACTGATTTTGACAGCACTGGGTTTTGGGGATATTACTGATTTAGATAGCATAAAACAATTAGCTTTCTACAGAAAGATACAACTGTGACATTCAGATGACGGAGGGTAAGAGTTGCATAAAACTGTGGGAAGCATGACAGATTATTGTAAGGGATGCTTTTATACACTGAAGTACATAACGTGTATCTCATCTATGCTAACGGAGTGATAACAAGGTTGATTAGGGTAAGTGGATCTTTTAAGAGATACTTAAAGCTTCCCACCTTCTAGCAGTGAAAGAAAACCAGCACAACTGTTAGAATTGCATGAGTTTTAAATTTATAGAGCTGTACCGTCCCACAGAAATGCTATGCAAGCCAAATAAGAAGTTTAAAGTTTCTAGTAACCATGTTAAAAAGAAGTACTTGGTGAGATGAATTTTAATAATATATTTAATCCAATAGATACAATATATTATCATTTCAACATGTACTGTGTAGACGCAAACACACACATCAAAATTCATGTGTGTTTACATTACAGCATATCTCAGCTCAGGTGAGGCACATTCCAAGCGTGGGACAGCCACACGTGCTCAGTGGCTACCCCATCAGACGGGACGGAGCAGTCATACAACATGAACAGAAATCCTCATTTACTGTCCAGGCAGCAATGCTAGAATGGCTTTTAGAGAACATACACATGGTCATCTTACTTGAGGATGCCTGCCCTTGTCCAACAACTTAACACAATTAAGGAGCAACGTCCTAATGGTCCCATAGTGCTTCTTATTTTGATTCTTCTTCACCATCATGTTGCAAGCAACCCTAAAAAGGAAGTTTAAATCAACTTTACTCCCCATTCATCGTTCTCTACAAGACTCAAGTCTAGGGGGGCTCTCACTTCCAAGGGAATAAAGGCTATGAGAAACACCTAACTGAATGTTGTACTTTACCTCGCCACCGCCCCCCACCCAAAAAATAGTTATACTGCTTTCACAGGAGAGCTGAGTACATTTGCTACAGTCCAAATAGGTACATACATTTTTAAAATATTTAAAGCCTGGGCTTAGATGGTGTGGCTGCTTGCTCTAACATTTTAAATGATAAGGCTAGCTACTTCCTCATCTTAAATTCTGAAAGCACTCACTTATACAAGAGAATGGCCACTGGCATTGTGAATGGATTTTGGTATTTGTCTTCAGTTTCTTCACAAAGAGTTGTAAGATCATACAGCTTCACTATATCACTGCCACTCGCTGAAAAGAAAAATAAACCTCATTTTACAGTAGTCACCCAAACTAATTATTTAGTTCATTCGAGAATTCGCTTACCTTTAAATAGCCAATAGGTATGTCCTTCTTTGGTACAATTTGATTTAAGAAATGATAGAATATTCTGTGCAATGTCCTTTATGACTTTAGTAGAAAAATTAGAATTTTCCAAATTGGGAATCTCTTCTGTCTTGATCATTTCGTACTTCTGTAAAACACCGATGGGGGGCAGTTTAAAAGAAACCTAGGCAGCGACACTTCTCTTATTAAAAAGCAGCCAAACACATAAATCCTACATGCTGCTGACCATCTCCTTCCTTAGAGCATGCCCCTCCTGGAGGCTACACCACGCTCTTCTAGCTCCCCCATCACTTGGAAGGCCCCTCCCTCCTCATTCGCATGGGGAAAGGCCCAGTGTTTGATACTAGTGAAATCCTCTGGTGGCGGGATCTAACAGGAGCCAGGCAGATGGTGCCTCCGTTGACTTCTCAAGCCCCATCCTCTTCAAAAAGCTCACCGGGCATTTTGATGCGTTCCTCACACTGAACACGTGGTGAAAACAAACATATGGCTTTCCCTGCCTAGGCCAGGTCAATGCTCCATTTCAGATAATCTGCCACCATTACTCTAGTCCCCGAGTCTCTGAAACCTGAAGTCCCCTTTGACTCTTCCTTACCCACTGCCCCCACCAATACCTCACACCCCACCACTAAATGGCCTTTTATTAAGCGTTGCCACTTTTACGGTGATGGTATAACCAAACCTGTTGCCTTCGAGTCAGTTTTGACTCATAGTGACCCTATGGGATAAAGCAGAACCACCCCACTGGGTTTCCAAGGAGCAGCTAGTGGATCTGAACTGCTGACCTTTTGGTTAGCAGCCGAACGCTTAACCACTGTGTAACAGGGCTCCTGATGGTGTAACAGTGGGTCTCAATCAAGGCCCAATCAGCATCACCCACGAAGCTCTACAAACACATCCCACCCCTCCCACGGGACTGAGGGCCCAAGCAGGTATATTTTCTAAGAGGCCATGGATGACTCTGGTGCACACCGCAGGTCAAGAATCACTGGGCTGGAGGACAATGGCCTCAGACAGGCTGAGATACTGGCACCATCAATCTCCCAAGCAACGAAGCCCTGGGCAACTCACTTGGGCTCCCTGCTCCTCAGTTTTCCTCTCTATCCAAAGGAGATAATAGCACACAGGTAGCTAAGAAGACCCAATAAGTAACGCACTTGCTTTTAGTAAAGTGTCTGAAACAAAAAGAAGCACTCAGGAAGTGCTAGCTGTTACGACCACGGTTGATAGTACCTCCTCCGCAGTATACTTGCAAAAGTAGTGCAATGCCTAACCAGTCTGTCTCCAAATCTTCCCTGCCTGCCCTATATGCTAGCTCTAAATTAATATCCCAACACAATGCATTTCTCCTTCCAGATGCAAAGCCTTTATTGATAGCAGATCACCAACTAAACCAAGTCCAAAGTCCTCAGCTTTATATTCAAGACTTTACATTATTTGGCCATGACTTTCTTAACCTCATTTCCAACTCTTCTGTTACCTGAATCCTATGTTTCACAAACTGGATTCATCACCATTCTCCATCCACTTAGTTACGGTAGCCTTTTAAAATACACCGCTTTATTTTTTTAGAACCTATTATTCAAGACCCAGTAAAAAGTGTCACTTCTCCCATGATGCCTTTCTTTTCATACCAAAATAGAAGTGATCTCAAGCTCTCTGACATCCAGACTTCCCAGGGCATGCTACACTTTTAGTACTCACCCATCTTCTACTTTTCTCTCTGCACATCCTTATTTTCTAACACATCATAACTTTCTGAATAATGATGAAATCTGAGTCTTTGTTTTCCTCTGGCATTTACAATGGGAACAAAGTGCCTTGCAAACAGTGCGTGCTCAATAAGTAATTTGTGAAATTAGCTATCTACCTCATGCAGTTTTCTCAGTGGCCTTGTCCCCGCTAGAACTCTGCACATACTGAGTAGATATTTGTATACTGAAGAAATGCCTTCATTGTGTAAACATTTCCAGGTAATTTACTGCGGGTGTCTGACATTAAAAATTAGAGTTCTATAGCTACAAATGTAGGCTGCAGTGTATTTACAACCTTCCCACAAATTACCTGTGAGGCTACACTCCTGTAACATCTAGAATTCTGACGTTGCCAACTTAAGAGTGAAAACATCCCAATTTCAGTTTACTCACAGCGCTCTTCCCTGCCTAAAATACATCTTAGTTTCTAAGGGCCTTAAATGCTTTGGTGAGGCGCTCTGGGGACTGCTGTGCACAGAAGAGGTTTGCAGACAAGAGTGAGGCTGTATCTTACCTGCACAATTCCATTCACATGGAAACACATCACAAGCTCTGGCACGTTGCATATCAAGTTGTCCAGCCAGTAGTCAATTCCAGTTAGCACATTAATTGGTTTGTTGTTATCCCTAAAAAGATACAATTCTAGTGTTATTCGGTTTAATTAGGATGTTCTACCATGAATCATCTGAGACGTTCTCCCCATTTAGATATCTGAAGCTACTCTCCCGAGATGGAAGATGCCATGTGCGCTGAGGAGATGTGCACAAACAGCCCAGTCAACGTATTTACGGAAGCTCTGTTTGCCATTTCTCACTAGTTATCCACAAGGACTCGGTCAGACGAGAGGGGATCCTGCTGGCAGCTGGCTGTGAGGACGCGCCATGCTCCTCAGACTAGCTGAGGTGAGAGACTGACCACCACACATAATAACGCCCAGGTCACAAGTCACACTGGCTGCTACGGGCACGCTAGGGCACTAAGAAAAGTGCTCACAGTTAGTTAATAGGAAGGCAGTAAAAATCTTCCTTAAGTAATTAAATACATTATGCTGTACTCTCACAAGCTGAAGATTCAGACACAAGAACCAGCCAGTCCATTTAGTTAAGAACTAGAATAAAGACTGAACTACAGGGCTTTCAGCATTTTCTGATCATAGCGCCTTCCTTATTGTGGCCACTTCAGTTGGCAGGGGTGGGGGTGGGGGTGGAGAAACCTAGAAAAAGAGGATGCCCAAATAGAGAAGTGAAAGCAGACGGAACACTGATTCTAAGGGAAGAATTCAAACAATTTAAGACCAAGGAGGGATACAACTTTGAGTTACCTGAGACGTAAGCTGACAGCTGGATACCTGCCGCCTCCAAATATAGGCATGTTGGAGCCGACTAGCATATGTATGTCTTCAAACGTCCACAAAATATTCCGAACAAAATCATTTTTAAGACCCTTTGATTCAAAATAAAATAGGAAATATTATAATAATCAGAAGAGCCATAATCCTCCCCCCCCCCACCCCCGTGATCCACAAAAAAGACTAGAAAAAGGAAAAGACAAAGGAAACAATAGAAATTAAAGTCACAGAACTGGAACATGACAGGGAGGCTTTAGAAAGTGATTTCTAGGACCAAGTGGATTTTTCCCCCAACCAACTCCAATCTGGACAAGTTGCGAGTGATATCGTAGCCTGGGATTCCTGTCTCAGCCTGGGGGCCATGGAAAGCATACCTGACTGTTCTCCCCATCATTGAACAAAGTTGTCAGGTTCTGTTCTTTGGGTGCTGAGGCCACATGCCCCACTATGTACGAGGGCTCAAAAGGCTCACTCTCCTGTGAAAAGTCCAAGGGTAAGGGTGATTCTGCGGCCATCACTGCTAAAAAATGGCCCATTTTTAGAGTACAACCCAAACATTCAAAGCAGACACCTCAAATGTACTGTTGTGAGTTCAGACTAACACAAATTATTAACCCTCGTCACAGGGTAGCTCGCTTCAGCTCTTCATTATCACAGCAACCATATAATAACCTAATCATCTTTACACAGATCTTACTCAGTCGATAGAGACGAAAGCATTCAAAGATTTTCATTTCTCTTTTTTTGGTGGATGTGAATATCATGCTCGTTCAGTCCACCCCATCTCTACCGAATTTAAACGTTCCTAAACCTGTCATGTTTTAAAAAGACACTCATCTTTAGAAAAATCTCTAGTTTAGCGTTTCTTAATATGTGTTTTGCTGACTTCAGAATACTGTGGTTTAAAGTCGGGAAAGGTGCGCATCAGAGTTGTATCCTTTCACCATGCTTATTCAATCTGTATTCTGAGCAAATAATCGGAGAAGCTGGACTATATGAAAAAAGACGTGGCATCAGGATTGGAGGAAGACTCATTAACAACCTGCAATATGCAGATGACACAACCTTGCTTGTAGGAAGTGAAGAGGACTTGAAGCACTTACTAATGAAGATCAAAGTCTACAGCCTTCAGTATGGATTACACCTCAACATACAGAAAACAAAAGTCCTCACAACTGGACCAATAAGCAACATCATCATAAATGAAGAAAACACTGAAATTGTCAAGGATTTAATTTTATTTGGATCCATAATCAATGCCCATGGAAGCAACAGTCAAGAAATCAAACAACATATTGCACTGGGCAAATCTGCTCCAAAAGACCTCTTTAAAGTGTTGAAAAGCAAAGATGTCACCTTGTAAGACTAAGGTGCACCTGAACCAAGTCATGGTGTTTTCAATAGCCTCATATATATGCAAAAGATGAATATGAGTAAGGAAGACCGAAGAAGAATTGCCGCCTTTGAATTGTGCTGTTGGCAGAGAATACTGAATATACCATGGGCTGCCAAAAGAATGAACAAATCTGCATTGGAGGAAGTACAGCCAGAATGCTCCTTAGAAGCAAGGATGGCGAGACTTAGTCTCACATACTTTGGACGTGTTTTCAGGAGGGACCAGTCCCTGGAGAAGGACATCATGCTTGGTAAAGGAGAGGATCAGCAAAAAAGAGGAAGACCCTCAAGGAGGTGGACTGACACTGTAACTGCAATAATGGGCTCAAACACAGCAACGACTGTGAGGATAGCAGGACCAGCCAGTGTTTCGTTCTACTGTACTTAGGGTCCCTGGGAGTTCGGAACTGACTTGATGGCACCTAACAACGTGTCTTTCACAGAATACCAGCCCCTTGGATACTCAATAAGAACTTTCCAGAGTCAAGTTTGAAAACTGCTGCGTACTGCACGGTCCCTGTTGGAGAGCAGCAATGTCTTTTGGTGTTAGAAATGACTCTAAGAGGACCTACAACAGAAAAATCTACTTTACCTCTGAATAATCTGGGCTTTCCTAATCTTTCTTCATCTGAGGCCACTTTTTGTTCTTAATACATTCTGTGGGATATATGTTGGAAAGCACCTGGGAAGGGGGTGTCTGACACTGGGAGACTACCATTCCATTTTCCAACCATGAGGACAACTGCCATTAAGTGATATCACAATTTCTACGGTGGCCAAACAGCAACACTACTTTAAATCTTTAATGTCAGTGCCACATGCACCTGTGTCCTGCTTCTTCCAAGTGTAAGCCAAGAGGCTTAGCACCTGCCTGCGCAGGTAAGCGAATGCTACTGCAGCACAGGTATCTCCCACTTTTGTTGTGTCTTGCCTTCTCCGTAAGAAGTTCAAATAACAGAACTTCGGATTCCTCTTTTACTATTTGTTTATATAGGCAAGTTCTCAACCTATGTACCAAGTCCCAAAATTATACTTGCCAGGTAGTTGCTTTTGTCGGACTTTAGCTCTAGGTTTCAACAGAGCTCTCGACGTTCCCCATAAAGGTTTGGCTTCAAGGCTATACCACAGGTACCTATTTAACCTCTGTCACCACTTAAATACAGGCCTCTGACTAGCAGTTCAGTTTTAGGAACAAGAATTCATGAGGTCATAGCTTAAAAAAAAAGAAAACAGACCACTAAATGTTGAAACGGGCAGAAAAATACCCCAGAAAAGATTAATCCTACGCCAGGCTAGCTCTGCTCAGGAGTATGGCACAGCTAAGACAATCTGACTGAGCACAGGGTCTCCTAAACACATACGGTCCACGGGGAGTGAATATTGCTGTAAGAGCAGGTCTTAAGTGTCAACCTAGCTCACCTTCACCAGCTGTGAGCCACGGAAACACATCTGCTTTTTATGAGCTTTAGCTTATTTGCAAAATAATGCAGTTTATTTACATCTGTAAACATGTAAAATGATAGGCAGCTCCAAGGATGACAAAACATGTCATGTACACACGTACATCAAAGTACCTGGCATAAGAGGCGCTAATCATGCCCGTCTGCTTCCTCCACATGCAAGTTTACAAATCCCCAGATGCCTCCAAGTTTTCACAACAGCCCTTAAATGAGTGGCAAGGATAGAGAAGACTGAGAAACAGGTAGGAGGGGAGGAGTACTGTGTGGTCCTTTCTGTAAGGTGGGTGAGCAAGGAATACTAAAGTACTTTTGATTTCCTGTAGTGAAATATTATCACATACCAGGAAAGTAGAAAAAAAAAACAAAATAAAATATGATGACCAATTACCAAGCAAACTGCCCAAGTAACCACTGCCGAAGTCAGGGGGTAAAACCCCGCCAGAAGCCCAGCACCCACCTTCTCAATCACACACCGTCCCCACTGCCGGGGTTACCACTACAAGGACGTGAATGGCAACTACTTCCTTCCTTTTCCTTACAGTTTTCCCACCTCTGGAAGAAACGTATATATAGTATGTAGTTTCAGGAGACCACTTTTCCATCCTAAAACCTACTAATGCTAAAATGAACTTAAATATACTTGCTTCCTGTAACCCTGTAATTTGTGAAGATAGAAACAATCCCGTAAAATAGTGTTCAATATGTGAAAATATGTAACGAGGAAAAAACACAATTCACCAAGTTAAAGATCTTATTTTCTTGAAGTTACCAATACATTTTCCTGAAAAAAGACATGTCACAATTTACATCTATGGGCTTGTTTCACTGTTTGATAGACACTATAAGGACAAAAATAAACAAAGAAGAAATCAAGAACGTGAGACAGAATAGGCAACATATTGCACTCTCTCTCCCTTCCTACAAGTTCTGTACGTGAACGTAAGAACCTCACCCAGAAAACCCTACAGGATGTTTCACATCTAACCAACAGAGGGTTCAGGTAGGAACGTCGGCATTTAAGTTACGAACAAACCTGTGGTCTTCATATGCGATGGGTACTCACTACATAGAAAGGAACCCTGGTGGCACAGGGGTTAAGAGCTTGGCTGCAAACCGAAAGGTCAGTGGTTCAAACCCAGGAGCTGCTCCTCGGGAGAAAGACGTGGCCCTCTGCTTCTGTAAAGATTTACAGCCTTGGAAACTCTATGGGGCAATTCTGCTTTGTCCCGTAGGGTCACTGTGAGTTGAAATCGACTCACAGGCAGTGGGTTTGCTTTGGGTTTACTACAATATACTACACTGGTAGCTGTATTACATGTTATAATACTTTTAGGGAGATAATCCGCATTGAAAAATATTCTTATAAACTATTTTAAACACTAGTGAAAACTTTAAAATATTTTGAATTATTTAATTGAAAAAGAAAAAAAAAACTGATCTACCCAATCATTTAACAGTTCTTATAAATTCTATTTTGAAAAACGAAACAAAGTGTTTTTTTTTTTTCCTGCTAGAAGTAAATGAATAGGATATTCTTCCTCATCTATTTTTATTAACAAGATAATTGGTTTTACCTGCTGAACTGGCACTTAAGTACTAACTGACCTGATTAGAAGCACTGGGATCTTCCGAAACTGAAGAAGGCACTTCAAATGGGGCAGGCCAGGAGGCCCCCTCCCTATCATGTGTCTGGTCTGGACTGGATGAGCCCTGCGGGTCCGCAGCAGAAGGCACGGGCTGAGCAGCTCCGTCACCATTGATACTAGCCAAATCAGAAATGAGATCCATCAAGTGGTTGCTGGAATTAATTTTATTTAACAGACTACAGGTTTTTAAAAACCAGATTCTGTAATTAAGTGCACATCTTGCAGAAAAGCAATGTAAGTAAAGTTTCACAATGTCACTGTGGCAAAACTTAAATACTTCCTTTACAAGCTCCGCATTAAATTTTAGACCAGAATTTCATTTCTCCTCTTAATTCTAAGATCAAAACGAACAAGTTGCGTAGTACCTGTAATACAAGAACTTGGAAAGGATAGCCTTCTGATACCAGTGCTCTTTGCTCTTCTTCTTCCTCTGCCATTTCTGGTCAATAAGTCTTTGATAAAACTCTTTCAACCACGTCCAGTCCCCAGTCTGAATAGC
The DNA here is from genome assembly GCF_024166365.1 of Elephas maximus indicus. Classification (NCBI taxonomy): domain Eukaryota; kingdom Metazoa; phylum Chordata; class Mammalia; order Proboscidea; family Elephantidae; genus Elephas; species Elephas maximus. The sequence continues at coordinate 75,715,873 of NC_064834.1, read as the reverse complement.
ATAAGAAATTATTAAATAAATCCCGGAAGCATGTGGTCAAAACAATCTGTCATTAATTACTCTTCTATGGGAAATAGCCTTTATTTGTTGAATATTGTTTCAGAAGGGCATACTCACGAAACACTCAACATTCTAGACTCACTTTACACAGCCTTTTGTGAGAAACCTCCCTGTCCTCTTCCTTGCCCTAAGCCAGGCTCTCCGTGATGTTTTCTTTGGCACCCGGGGTGAGCCCCACTATGCAGAGTACTGAACTGATCTATGCATGTGTTTGCAGACCCAGAGCTACTAGGCGAGGACTGTGGATTTTCACTGTCACATCCCAAGGCCTCCACAGTGCCTGGCACGTGCATATACACTCAACTGAGCCCTGGTCTTTTCAAACGGAAAAACATTCATTTTAAATATCAATTTAAACAACTGGATCTTATTTTCCTTTATCAAAGCATTGAGGAATACTCTTTACACAGTGGCCTATGCAGTGGTAGGGCCCATGACAAGATGGCACACGAGCCTTGAGAAATTCTACATCACTCCACCACTGCTACTGGATTTTACAAAAGTACCTATCTTTAACATGGGGAGGGGACTCCTTTACCAACATGTAGTTTAGCCCTGTTCTAAGAGAATCGGCTAATTCTAATAACTATTCAGTCACAGGAATAACTTAACAGTGTCTGCATTTCCTGGTGGCCATGTTTCATGAATCTCTTTAATGGAGACATCAAAGGATTTTTCAAAATGTAATCTAGTCCCTTAAGCCTCTATACATTTTTCTCAACTTTCTTCAGTGGCTTCATCTTTTTCCTTGTAACAATCCTGGCTGTTGGTGTCAATAAAGTAATTTTCTTCCCCATTCTCTCTCTCCTACTTTTTCTATATTAAGGTTTTCTTTATCTTCAGTGAAACTTTTCATTTCTTGATTGCTGAGGCACTTGGCTATTTTTCCACTTTGGCTTTTCTCTGAAACAAAGTCATGTCTCTAGTGCTCTGCGGCTGTTAGAACAACGTGCCTGTGGTGGCCTCTCAGTGTTACCTGCGATGACCTCATGAACAGCTCCTGAATGTCAAGCTCGTCCAGCAAGAGCGTCCTTCCTATGCGGTGCACTGCCATGCTCACATGAGACTTGCTGTACGGAATCTTCAGGAGCTTTTTAATGTTCTGGAAAAATCAGAAGGAAAGAGAGTTTAGAAAGACTCGTTATGATTTTGGATCTTTCAAAGTTTATTCAACTTAAAAGCATAATAAACCTTATTTCCTCAAGGTTATATAAATGGTACTTCATGCAAATTGCTACACACAAACACATGGAAGACAGAGCTTGGAAGCCAGAAATACCTGCACTTTACAAATAATAACATGTTAACATACATGATGGTCAAACATTTATTTTTACACAACAGAATCTCTCAAAGTCAAGTATGTATAGGTCACACTGTTGCAATGACCTGGGCTTTTAGCAGATCAGATAAAACTGACCAACTAAAGATCGGCAGACTTTACTGAATTATCATTTCCAATTCTCCACAGGTAGCATATACAGGACAATCCCAAACATTATTATCAGTTTTAATCAACATCAACATAAATATTATTAGCACTGCCAGTGTTTTGGGGGCTGTTTCCTCCTCTTTAAAGACATGTTGTAAAGGATGCTATTTTAGTAACTAAAAACACGTTCAATAATGAGATAGTATCATCTTATTTAATCACTAATTTCTTAGACTAACAGTTAACATAAAGCAGAGCAGGACATAAAACACCTAGCACAAAATACCCCCAAAACTGCATTACGCAATAAGTGACACTTACTTCAGAGTCGGAGACAACATCCACGTCATTTCCCACTGAATCAATGAAGTCGTATGCCATACCGAAGCTAACGAAGGGAAAAAGGCCAGGGGTTAAAAAGGGCACGCTCATAATGACGCAAGGCAAGTTTAAAAGTAGAGGACTGTATCTCATCACTCCCCAGACACACACTCCCCACTTCAACGTCTTGCAAATCGGAAGGCATGGTACTGTTACAGTCGACTGGCTTTTCCTTCTCAGTGGCGCATAAATAATGACACCTTTGATTTGATGAAATACAGTCATGATCATTAGAAACAATTAGTAAGGAACAATTAGCATAAAAGCACTTAATCACTATTTTTTATTTTGGTAATCATTAGACCGAAAAAGTCTCTAAAAGAAAACAGCCAGTTCAGGATTTTATTCTTTTTAGGTGGGGAGACAAGAAAAACAAAACCAGGAAAACTTACCAAGATTTTAGTTTTGGGGATTGTGTCCCCCGTGAGGTAAAATGCTATTCTTTTAAAAAAATGTATGACACCAATTTGGCCAGAAGGAGAAAAGAAAAAAATAAACCCTAACTGAGCGTCAAACTTGTGTCAGGTACCTTATGAGGCAGGTACTGTACGAGGCACATCTATAGTTTACAAGCCTGAAAAGCACTCCATGTCACCGTTTTTCAGTTAGTAAGTGGCAGAGAGTCACTTTTAGGTCCTTTTTTTCCTCTACGACCTCAGGTCACTCTCTCAACTTTAAATACTGCCTGCAGAATTCCCAACAAGCGTCAGAGTCAAGCATGTACTGTCACCCAACATGCTGGGTTTCCTACAACAGGCTTTCTCAGCCCAGACAGTCCCCCTTTCTCCTTTGTTTAATGAAAAGCTCCACAGGACGCTCAGGCAATTGTTAAAGGTTTTCCTCCTCAGGCATCACCCTGATTCTTGGTATTTAAATACTTGAAAGGCATGTAAATGGGTTAAAAATAAAACAGCTAATGGAATTTTAGTGATTAAAAGTCAGTTTTGTCAACAAGATGATGTAGACTTGAAAGAAGACAGCATATACAATCAAAATCTTCACGATATAATTCTAATGACGGGGAAAAAAAGGACCTGGAAAGTCAGATGTGATCTTTTTCTAAAGAGAAATTTTGGCAAGTTGATGGGCATTACAAATTAAAGTATTAAAATTTTAAGGAGGGTGGAGGGGCAGGTAAAAAGGCCTTCAATTAATATTTACCTTGAAAATGGCTTGCTTTTCTTACTATTGCCAAGAATGGTAGTTCCTGCAGGCCCAAGTCTGGCACTCTCCCGTAACCAGTTGGCAGGTGGGAGCTTCAGGTCAGTTTTCTCTTCCAGGCGGGCAAATGCTGTGCGAGGAGGGGCGGACGAGTATTTCACCACTGCTCGGCTCTTCACTTCATTGCCTCCAAGGAATAAAGCTGATCCCTAATTAGTATATTGAAGGAAACTTTAGTGACCGGTACTCAGAATTAAAACCCCACCTTATCGACTCGACGGCAGCGGGTTTTTTTTACACACACACAGACACCAGCGGCAGGCCTGGTAAGAAAGCATGCTGCACGTTACTAACAGCACCTAATGCAGGTGAGCAGCATAAAATGTCACATTCACTCAGCTTTTTTCCATATAATTTCAAAGAAAGAAGACGAGTCAAAGAGTATGAGAGCTGTGGTTATTGACCAGGAAGTAGGCCAACCAATCTATTTTTTAAAATGTATTCACACTGATGCAGAAACCAAAGAGAGTCAATAGTATCATGTTCCCTAAACGCTAAACTGAATGAAACCTGTTTCATATTAAAGACTCATGGAGACCCCAAGTGTTACAGCGTAGAGTAGAACTGCTCCATAAGGTTTTCTAGGCTGTAAGCTTTAGGGAAGCAGTTCTGCCAGGCCTTTCTTCCGAGGAGCAGCTGGTTGGGGCCTTGGGGTCACCATGACTTAGAATCGACTGGATGGCAGTGTTGTTGTTGTTAGGTCCCGTCGAGTCAGTTCTGACTCACAGCAACCCACAGCAAAAAAAAAAATACTGCCACAAAAAAAAAAAAAAATTTTTTTTTTTTTTTTTTTTTTGGTGGCAGTAGTGGTTAAGAGCTCAGCTGCTAACCAAAAGGTCAGTAGTTCAAATCCATCAGCTGCTCCTCGGAAACCGTATGGGGCAGTTCTGTTCTGTCCTGTAGGGTTGCTATGAGTCAGAACTGACTCGACGGGACCTAACAACACCACCACCACCAGGGTTCCTAAATTCAGGAACAAAGAAGGACCCCAGGTTTGGTCTTTTGGTTTAGTGTTAAAGAAAAGGTATTTTGATTTCGATAACACACTCATCTAAAAAATAGTTTGTGGTCAGGTATCCGGGACTTTTCAAAAACTTTTTCAAGCAAACGTTCAGTAACTGAATCGTCTGTTGAATGGACAGACACTCCGAACCTCTTAAATTCATAACAAGGCACACGGGGTTCCTCACGGTCTTCACCTGCGCACCCCCAAGCCAGCTCGGGGTCTGGGGTCACTATTACCTTCTTGAACTCTGTTCCTCTGCAGCCTGGCAAACACTGTGCACCCTTCGAGAACGCGCTCACAGTCACGCTCTCGCCGAGGCCCTCGCTGACATCCTCTCCTGCCTCCAGCTTTGCACGACTGGACCTTTTTTTGGAACGGCAGGGTGGCATGTATGCTTCCTGCGAGCAGAGATCGAGTCTAACTGAACCCAGAGCTGCTTTGGATACGAATGACTTGCAAGTAAACACCTGAATACCTGACGGCCGGCACACGGACTTCACTCCCCGTGCTTGGGGCCGCCAGGAAGGCGTGGAGCAGGTGCCAGAAGCTGCCGGGAACCGTGACATCGCTGTCCGGCGGAGGGGCCCGCAGCTCCGGGCACCTGGCTGGTGCCGCCCCGCGGTGCACTCACCTGTGCAGAAGGTTCCTCGGACTCTCCCTGCGGCAGGAGGCTGAGCCTTCCCCGAGCAGCGTCCCCGGCCGGCAGAGCCTCGGCCCCGGCCTCCTTGAGGTCCCCCATCACCTCGGCCCACAGCAGCCGCGACCAGGAGCCGGCCCGCCGGCGCGACAACCCCAGCTGAGCAAGCGCCGGAGACCGCCAGCCGACCGTACTTCCGGTCCCTGACGGGAAGGAGCTGCGGTGACACGATTAAATCTCGCGAGCTTTGTTCCCGAGGCCCGCCCCGCCGCGGATGCCGCCTGAGGCCGCCGGGGAGGAAGCGGGGCCGAGCGGGGAAGAGTTGTAGTGCGCCTGCGTCTGTCGGATCCGCTCCGGACACCACTTATCGCGGTATCTGACTTCCAGGCTCCACCCCCGGCACGCCGCTGGCTTTTGTTGGCAAATAGCTCCCGGGGCGTCGACTCCGGGAAAGTCGGAATGGGGTGGCCTGCACTGGCTACCTAGGGATTTATAAATTGTCAGAACTCCTGCCTTCCAGCCTTAAGGGCCGCTTCCCAAAAAGGGAAGACGTGCCCAAGTGAGGGGCAATCCAGGCCAACCCCGGGGCCCCCCACTGGGCGTCCTCTCCTTGCATCACAATCCCGGGGTCCTGGGTGCAGGAGCCGAGCTGGCACCGAGGCTGCAGGGCTTGTAGGACAAGGGGCGCTGAAACAAGGTGGCTCCTGCACAGGTTTTGAAAGGTACGGGAGTTTGGACATCGGTGCGAAGCTAACCCGCAGGAACTCCTGGTGGAGGGGAACCAGAGGAGGGACTGGATTTCCTGGGGCCACACTCTGGGCGGGGACTTCAGTGATTTAGGTAATAAACAGGCCAGCGGGCAGCGAAGGGACCCTCCAGGAATGTTTAGAATGGGGCGTGTATCCTTCAGTTTGCCACAGTACCCCCCACGACCTAGTGTCTTAGGCCTGCCAGCCTCACTCACTTACTTTACCTATGAGGATGGCGAGACTTGTCTTATGTACTTTGGACATGTTATCAGGAGGGACCAGTCCCTGGAGAAGGATAGCATACTTGGTAAAGTAGAGGGTCAGGGAAAAAGAGGAAGACCCTCAATGAGATGGATTGACACAGTGGCTCCAACAGTGGGCTCAAGCATGACAACGATTGTGAGGATGGCGCAGGACGGGGCAGTGTTTCCTTCTGCTGTACATGGGGTCACTGTGAGTCAAAACCGACTCCACAGCACCTAACCACAACAACGCTGGGCCTTGCAAGGCCCTGAGTTTCTGACCCTGGTCTTGGGCTTTTAGAACGGGAAGAATTATTTGAGATTAGATGGTCCAACTCGTTCATTCTTTAGATGAAAGCAAAGCAGGCCAGAAGGAGAACTGACTTGTTGAGCATCACACAAGGATAGGCAGCAAACCCAGGACGGGTACGCAGGCCGCCTGCTCCCTTCCTAGCACACCAGGTAAACGAGTTGCTGTTGAGTCAACTTTGACTCATGGCAACTCCACGTGTGTCGGAGTAGAACTGTGTTCCATAAGGTTTTCAGTGGCCGATTTTTTTTTTTTGGAAGCAGATTGCCAGGCCTTTCTTCCAAGGCACCTCTGGGTGGATTTAAACCTCCAACCTTTTGTTTAGCAGCCAAGCACATTAACTGTTTGCACCACCCAGGGACTCCAGTATACCAGGCAGCCTACTAAAAAATTAAATTGCAGATATAGTCCAGTGGAACTTTAACTTGTTACAGAATGACCTGAGGAACTTGTTAAAAGAGTGGATTCTCCAGCCACCTCCACATTCTGATCAGTGCATCTGGGGCGGATATTTTTGTTGGATGCCATTGATTCGTTTTCGACTCATAGCGACTCATGTGACAGAGTAGAACTGCCCCATGGGGTTTTCTTGGCTATAATCTTTACAGAAGCAGATCGCCAGGTCTTTCTCCCCTGGAGCAGCTGAGTGGGTTCAAACCACCAACCTCTGGATTAGCCACCTAGCTGTTAACCGTTTATGCCACCATTGCTCCCCATCTGGGTGGTCGTGTTGTCGTTAGGTGCTACTGAGTGAGTTCGGAATCACAGCGACCCTATGTATAACAGAATGAAACACTGCCTGGTCCTGCACCATCCTCACAATTGTTGCTATGCTTGAGGCAGTTGTTGCATCCGCTGTGTCAATCCATCTCCTTGAGGGTCTTCCTCTCTTTCGCTGAACCTCTACCAAGCATGATGTACTTCTCTAGGAGCTAGTTCTTTTAGCATGTCCAAAATACACAAGATGAAGTCTCACCATCCTTGCTTCTAAGGAGCATTCTGGCTGTACTTCTTCCAAGACGGATTTGTCCCTTCTTTTGGCAGTCCGTGGTATATTCGGTATTCTTCATCCACACTATAATTCAAAGGCATCAATTCTTTCATCTTTCTTATTTGTTGTCCAGCTTTCACTTGCATATGAGGCGACTGAAAACGCCATGGCTTGGGTCAGACATACCTTAGTCCTCAAAGTGACATCTTTGCTTTTTAACACTTTCAAGAGGTCTTTTGCAGCTGATTTACCCAATGCAATGTGTGGTTCGATTTCTTGACTGCTGCTTCCATGGGTGTTGATTGTGGATCCAAGTAAGAGGAAATCCTTGACAACTTCAGTGCTTTCTCTGTTTATCATGATGTTGCTCATTGGTCCAGTTGTGAGGATTTTTGTTTTCTTTATGTTGATGTATAATCCATATTGAAGGCTGTGGTCTTTGATCTTTGTCAGTAAGTGCTTCAAGTCCTCTTCACTTTCCACAGGCAAGGTTGTGTCATCTGCATAATGCAGGTTGTTAATGAGTGTTCCTCCAACCCTGGAAGAACCTTTTTTCAACAAGATAAATGGCAACTATTCATGTGGACTTCACCGGATTGAAAACACAGGAATAAAATAGACTACATCTGTGGAAAGACACCATGGAGAAGCTTGATATCATCAGTCAGAATAAGGCCAGGGACTGACTGCAAGCTAAACCATCAATTGCTCGTATGCAAGTTCAAGTTGAAGCTGAAGAAAATTAAAACACATCCATGAGAGCCAAAATGCAACCTTGAGTGTATCCCACCTGAATTTAGAGACCATTTTAAGAATAGATTTGACACAATGAATGTTAATGACCAAAGACCAGATGAGTTGTGGGATGACATAAAGGACATCATACATGAAGAAAGCAAAAATCATTAAAAAGACAGGAAAGAAAGAAAAGACCAAAATGGATGTCGGAAGAGACCCTGGAACTTGCTCTTGAATGTAGAGCACCTAAAGTGAATGGAGGAAATGAGGAAGTAAAAGAGCTGACCAGAAGATTTCAAAGAGCAGCTCAAGAAGACACAGTAAAGTTTTATAATGAAAGGTACAAAGACCTGAAGTTAGAAAACCAAAAGGGAAGAACATGCTTGGCATTTCTCAGGTGGAAAGAACTGAAGAAGAAATTCAAGCCTTGAGTTGCTATATTGAAGAATTCTATGGGCAAATTGTTGAACTATGCAGGAAACATCAAAAGAAGATAGAAGGAATATACAGAGTCATTGTACCAAAAAGAATTGGTCAGCGTTCATCCATTTCAGGAGGTAGCATATGATCAAGAACAGATGGTACTGAAGGAAGAGGTCCAAGCTGCACTGAAGGGATTGGTGAAAAACAAGGCTCCAGGAATTGAAGGAATATCAATTGAGATGTTTCAACAAACAGATGCAACACTGGAGGCACTCACTCATCTATGCCAAAAACTTAGAAGACAGCTACCTCGCCAACTGGCTAGAGGAGATCCATATTTGTGCCCATTCCAAAGAGAGGTGATCCAACAGAATGTGGCAATTATTGAACGATATCATTGATATCACACACAAGTAAAATTTTGCTGAAGATCATTCAAAAGCAGCTGCAGCAGTATATTGACAGGTAACTGCCAGAAATTTAAGCTGGATTTAGAAGAGGACGTGGAACCAGGGATATCATTGCTTATGTCAGATGGATCCCGGCTGAAAGCAGAAAATACCAGAAAGATGTTTACCAGTGTTTTATTGACTATGCAAAGGCGTTCGACTTTGTGGTTCATAATGTATTATGGATAATGTTGCAAAGAATGGGAATTCCAGAACCCTTAATTGTGCCCCTGAGGAACTTGTACATAGATCAAGAAGCAGTCATTCAGATAGAACAAGGAGATACTGTGTGGTTTAAAGTCAGGAAAGGTGTGTGTCAGGGTTGTATCCCTTTACCATATTTATTCAATCTGTATGTGGAGCAAATAATCTGAGAAACTGGACTACATGAAGAAGAATGGGACATCAGGATTGGAGGGAGACTCATTATCAACCTGCCATCTAGGGTAAAAAAAGTGCCAAGAAATCTGCATTTTTAATGAATTTACTAGCTTCTGACAACCTCTGCCTGTAGGGCATACCTTAGGACGCTGGTTTCCAAAGTCAGTCCACTGGTGTGCAGGAAGAACTGTAACCTTTTTTTAAAAACCTAAGATGGCCAACATTAAGCTTTACTGATATTTAATACAGTGAGGGCTTGATGGTTCGGTAGTGGAATTCACACCTTCCATGAGGGAGACCTGGGTCTGATTGCTGACCAGTGTACTTCATGTGCAGCCACCACCTGTCTGTCAGTGGAGGGGGTGTGTTGCCAGCATGCTGAACAGGTTTTAGTGGAGCTTCCAGACTAAGACAGACTAGGAAGAAAGGCCTGGAGATCTGCTTCTGAAAATCAGCCAGTGAAAGCTCTATGGGTCACATGGTCTGATCTCATTATACATGAGTTTGCTATGAGGTGAGGACTGACTTGATGGCTGCTAACGACAATAGTATTTAATATACAGATTGGCACCTGTATTCCACCTTGAGCCACGGCCAGCTGTTGAATCAATCAAGTACTGCCGGAGTTACGGAAAAGAAAAGATTTCCACATCTCAGTGCCTTATAACTAGGCTTGCCAGATAAAACACAGGACTTTCAGTTGAATTTGAATTTCAGATAAACAACAAGACATTTTTTAGTGTAAGAATGTCCCAAATATTTAGTATAAGCCCATCCCATGCAACATTTGGGACATAGTTAAATACTGAAAAATTATTCACAGTTTATCTAAAATTCACATTTAACTAAGCGTGCTCTATTTTTATTTGCTAAATCTGGCAACCCTCCTCACAACCACAAAGGCTTGTTTCTTGCTCTCGGGACACATCAGTTGTGGCTCAGCTGTGGCTCTCATCCACGTCATCTCTATCCAGGACCCCGGCTGACGAAGCAGCCTCCATCTGATGCTTTGCCAGTTGGAGGGGCAGAGGGACAGAGAGAGTGCTGAGACATAAGTTAGCTCATGAAGCTTTGGTCAGAAGGGACAAACGTTCCTGCCATTCAACATTTTTTGGCCAGAACGAGTCACATGGCCAATCCTAGCATCAGTGTGGCAGGGAAGACCAGTGCTTCTCCAAGGAGGGGCTTGAGTATCTGTGGACCAGTATGCAGTCTGCCACAAGCTTATGGTGGCCTGGGTATGCTAGTCGCTAATTTGGTGAAAACAAAGCCTTAGGAGAATCTTTTCAAAGCTTTGCAATAAGATGAGAAGCGACCTGGAAAATTTCCTGAACCCCATAGAGATCACAGATCATCTTGTGGCAAAGCACTTAAAAGAGTTGTCACACTTAAAATCGAGTTACTGTATTTTCTTTTGTGTACCTGGGTGGTGCACACAGTCAACTTACTTGACTGCTAATTGAAAAGTTGGAGGGTCGAGTCCATCTAGAGGTGCCTTGGAATAAAGGCCTGGCAATCCACTTCCAAAAAATCAGTCACTGAAAACCCTATGGAGTGCTCGCTTCAGCAGCACATGTACCAAAATGAACAATACAGAGAAGATTAGCATGCCCCCTGAGCAAGGATGACGTGAAAATTCGTGAAGGGTTCCATATTTTTGAGAATGTAAGGGGGCAGGGAAACTAGATTAATGGAAATGGAACAACCAGAACAGAAATAGTGAGAATGTTCACGCATGGTGAAGAATGTAACCAATGTCACTGAACAATTTGTGTAGAAATTGCTGAATGGGAACCTAAACTGCTGCATAAAACTTTACTGAAAATACAATAAAATATTATTTTAAAAAAAGAAAGCCCTATGGAGCACAGTTTACTCTGACATACGTGGGATCGCCATGAGTCAGACGACGTCACGGCAACTGGTCATGTTTTCTTTTACGAAGCGTTTCCCATTTTCTCATCTTTTCCGTGATGACAAGGAGTTGTCATAAGGATGATACTTAGATATATTTACAAAAATAAATAGTTTGTTCCTTCAAGATAAAGGTGATGAAAGAAGTTTCCAGGATAAAATAAATGCTTCAAAGGTCAGCAGAGCAAGCGCGGGGTTTGGGAGCCATGGTTTGAGGGGACTTCTAAGTCAATTGGCAAAATAATTCTATTATGAAATCATTCTGCATCTCACTTTGAAATGTGACGTCTGGGGTCTTAAATGCTAACAAGCGGCCATCTAAGATGCAGCAATTGGTCTCAACCCACCTGGAGCAAAGGAGAATGAAGAACACCAAGGCCACACGACAGCTAAGAGCCCAAGAGACAGAAAGGGCACATGAACCAGAGACCTACATCATCCTGAGACCAGAAGAACTAGTTGGTGCCCGGCCACAACCGATGACTGCCCTGACAGGGAGCACAGCAGAGGACCCCTGAGGGAGCAGGAGATCAGTGGGATACAGACCCCAAATTCTCATAAAAAGACCAAACTTAATGGTCTGACTGAGACTAGAGGAATCCCGGCGGCCATGCTCCCCAGACCTTCTGTTGGCACAGGACAGGAACCATCCCCGAAGACAACTCATCAGACATGAAAGGGACTGGACAGCGGGTGGGAGAGAGACGCTGATGAAGAGTGAGCTAATTATATCAGGTGGACACTTGAGATTGTGTTGGCAACTCTTGTCTGGAGGGGGGATGGGAGGATAGAGAGAGGGAAGCAGGCAAAATTGTCACAAAAGGAGAGACTGAAAGGGCTGACTCAATAGGGGGAGAGCAAGTGGGAGTACGGAGTAAGATGTATGTAAACTTATATGTGACAGACTGATTGGATTTGTAAACGTTCACTTGAAGCTTAATAAAAGTTAATAATAAAAAAATTATTCCAACATCGCCTTGAGCCACCTTGCCCAAAATTAGAAAGTCAATTCATGTAGAATAAAAAGAACTTGGAAAATAAAAAAATAAAAAAAAGATAAAGGTGATGTTTGAACAATGAGCAGTGGCTGGTTTTCAGAAGAACCGTATGCTATCCAGAGGGTACTTTTGAAAATGGTTGTTTGGCAATCTTTCCATTGTTTTGTGATTTGGTTGCTCTGATGGTTGGGCTGTGATTCTGCGTATTCTCACAGTCATATAATGTTGTGATCACTTCCCTGTTGAGATTTGATGTGTGATCACCCCCATGATGGAATCTGCTGTGAGCGGCCAATCAGCTGAAAGGGAGTTTCCTTGGACATGTGGCCTGTATCCAATGTAAGCGGACATTCTGGCAGGGCCCAGGGTTTTTTTGCTCACGTTGGATCCTGCGGCTGCCTCTTGTTCATCTTACTTTTGGTTCTTGGGACTTGAGCTAGCAGCTTACCTGCGGTCTAGCCTGCCGATCTTGGGATTCATCCATCTTCACAGCCTGTGAGCAAGAGCCTTGCTCTCTGACCTACCGATCTTGGGTTCTCCAGCCCCTGAGACTGTGTGAATCAAGAGATGCCTCTATCCTGACCCACGGACTTGGGATGTTCCAGCCTCTACAGCTGCGTAAGCCATTTCCTTGATATAAATCTCTCTATATATTTATATGCTTTACTGGTTTTGCTTCTCAAAAGAACCCAGCCTAAGACAGATGCCAATTAAAAAACTCATCTCTGCACACTTGAGAAACTGAAATTCTCGACCCCTTTAAATGTCTTCCCAGTGGACAGTTCGGGTTTTAAGTATATTGAAGAATTATAATGAGAAGAATGAGGTAGAATGGTACTAAGGGGAGGGTACCAGCAGGTAGCCCACAGAGGCCACAAGCCTCATATGCTTCACAGCCAAACGTCCATGGTTTCCCGAAAAATCTATAAACGTACTAATTATTTCCTTTGATACAACTAGCCAGCCTACTCAGGATGCCCAGACTGATCTCTCTGTGAGCTGCCAGCTGATTTGTTTACCCCCAAAACGTGCCTTCAGATTCTCTGCAGCCAAGCTGCCTGCCCACCGCCCTTCTCCTCTTCCCTCTCTCATCCGCATCCTGTTTTCAGTTTTGTTCACTCACTGACAACAGTGGACTGGCCTTTCTCCCTCATGTACGAGTGAACAAAATACATGTGAAGCAACTAATCAAATATTTCCGAGTTATTCCATGACACTATTTGATTGGTTTGTAAGAAATGCTAATGGACTCAAAGAAAATGGAAATTTAACTAGCCGAGTGAGTTTCAGCTAAAACCTTTATATGATTCGTGGGGTTGATGGAAGTGAACATGTTGAGTGGTAAACCCGGAGGCCACGTCAGTCTTCCCTGTAGGTTTACTAATCTTTCGAGGTATTATAACCTATGACAGCCACGAAAACCATGTTTTAAAATGAACTGAACTTTGAGCGAGACTCCAAATTGCTGTATCACAAAGATCTGAGGCAAGATTCTAAAAATAAAAGAAACCTAGTCAACTACTTTGCTCTCTTAAAAAAAAATTAGTGAGAACAGAGCTGTTTTGTCACTCATAAATGAGATAAAACTATCTTAAATATTGCTTATACTTTAAAATGAAGCCCTGGTGGTGCAGTGGTTAAGAGCTCAGCTGCTAACCAAAACGTGGGCTGTTCAAATCCACCAGCCACTCCTTGGAAACCCTGTGGGGCAGTTCTACTCTGTCCTATAGGGCTGGTATGAGTTGGAAGCAACTCACCGGCACCTAACACACACACTTTAAAATTTTGCTACCTTTGTTATTATTATTATTAATGTGTTACTACTAGTGTATAGAAGAGCTCTGGTGGCTCAGTGGTTAAGCACTCAGCAGCTAGCCCAAAAGTTGGCGATTCAAAAACCCACCCAGCCGCTCTGTGAGGGAAACACCTGTTAATCTGCTCCCATAAAGATTACAGCCTAGGAAACCCTATAGGGCAGTTCAGCTCTGTCACACGGGGTCACTATGAATGGAAATTGACAGCAGCTAACAACAACTTAAAAAAAAAAAAAAAGTTTTTTTTAACAACAACTAGTGGATAATTTATAAATAAATACACATATTCGGGTGCCTGCTCAGAAATCTTTTTAGTGATTAGGTGGTAAAAAGGTTACAGATTACGCTTTAAGAAAGACTATTTTACGCAGAGTCTCTGGGTGCAGATGGTAAACATGCTCGGCTGCCAAACCGAGAGGCAGGCGGTTGGAGTGCACCCAGAGGCGCTGCGGCGGAAAGACCTGACGATCTGCTTCGGAACAATCAGCCACCGAGAGCCCTGGGGGCACAGTTCCACTCTGACCCGTGTGGGTGGCCACAAGGCAGAAGGGGCCCCAAAGCAACTGTGGTCGTTGTTTTTTGTTTTATTTGAGAGACAGTGGCGCCAAAGCCCGAGTGCGGCTACTTTTGCATCGAGAACAATTGACAAGTTAATGATCTGCTCCTTCCTTTGCAGTTTAATTCAACAGAAGTGGAATGTTAAAAGTGGACGACAAGGCAAACAGTCACGTGCAGTTCTCTGGCGTAACAGAGCAAGATCCTCTTGGTTACAGCAATATAATACCTTATTTACATATGAAATGATAATTATTTAATGATTACCTGTAGATAAATAACATCTAAGCAAAGTCTTTGAAGCTAGCTGGGAACCATTTCACTGCATCTGGAGGAGTTCATTTCCCAGGCACCTGATGGGCAAACTCCTTTGGCAGCGCTTGAGGGCTGATTCGCAGGATACCATGAGTGATTGCAGGGGTGGGTTGGCTCTGGGAGGTGTCAGCATCACGGTAGATATGTTCTTGGAGCCTCTGTGAGGTTTTATCCTCCAAAGCTGATGATTATCCTAAATGATTCCTAGGAACAGCTTCAAAGTCACTCCTGGCTGCTCCTCAGCCTGTGGGTGGCTGGAGTCGTTACTTGTGCCGTGCTTGCACATTGGAGCAAAGACTTCTGGAATGAGTCTCACTCAAATCAGTCCACACTCAGGCCCTGCCTGTGGGTCTCCTCAGCTTTCCAGTCAAGGGTCTGGCCTTTGCAGACCCCAATGAATCATTCAGCAATTAAGTATTTACAAGGAGGCCTCCAAGGAGCGAACAAAAGGGAAGCATTGCCTAATGCTAACTCATGCAGTGTCAAACGAATCCAGGGGCCTGGACCTTCCTACTAAACATTTCCAGAATGTTTGTCTTTCCTGGGGGCACTGAGAAGATAGACTTCACTTCTTCAGGGCGATGCAGTCACAAGGCACCAGGTAATAGAACCACATCCGCCGCACTCGATACACTGGGCAGAAGGCTAACTCCTGAAGGCTGATTCCGGGGTGAGCGGCGGGTGTTGTCCACATATGACTTTTTTTTTTTTTTACATATTTATTTACAGTTTTCTTTTCTTTCTAGGAAATGGAGCCAGAATTCACAGATGTCTGTATCCATCTGGACATTTTTGTTTACTTTTTTACCCAGAAGGCAAAGATCTTGCATTTTAAAAGTGTCTGGACTTTTGTTCTTTCTTATCACAAATGATTTGAGAAGCTCTCGCCATTCCCGGTTACCCCGAGCAATGGTGCCAGTGAAGCCTGCTTCCCGGAGAGCTTTGAGCGTTTTATGAGCACAAAGTGGAAAACCATCATTTTCATTCATTTGCTGCCGTGGCATTTCTCCCTGGAATCTTCCTCTTGTCTGTAGACAAGATGAGGCCTGGCCTCATCTACATTACAAATGTCACTGTTTTAATGGCCTGCAAGTAGGAAGAGCGGGAAGAGAAGCTTCAGCTCTCCTGTTGGAGGGTCTCAGGCTTGTTTATCCGTAAAACCAGTTGGGCATAACTAATGGGGGTATTGTGAATCGTTCTGGAAAGGGCTGAGCGTGAAATCAATACAGTTCTTTGTGCATCTTGGCTGCAGCGATATTGTTACCTGAATAGGGTCCATGCCCTGGAGCAGTCCAGCCAATGAAACATACTTCAAGTCAGAAAGAGTGAGAAAGTTTATTAAGGAGATGCATGCATCACTGGGGACCCAGCAGCAACACAGGTTGTCTCTATGGAGTCCCAAAGAGCAATTTTACATTAGAGCTTACATAGAATCTTACAAGGGTTACAAGTGTCTTTGTAGTCCCCTGCCAGACATTTCTTTATTAGGCTAAAGATACACATATGTGATACTGGGCTCCAACTTTCCTGTGGGGGTTGTATGCTACAGGTAGTCTGGACAGAACAAAAGGTTATTTGCATCAGTTTAAAACAAAGAACAAAGTCATTAACATTTGATCAAAACAAAGTCATTAACAGAGGTATGTGAAGGAGGCAGGCAGAAGAAGAACAACTTATAGGTTTATTGTGGCTTTATGTCAAGCTCTCAGTTGCCCATTTTGAAAAAGGAGAAAACATGCTGGGGAGTATTGGGGTTACAATATCAGTATGATCCCAACGGTTCTGGTCCCATTGCAGTGACCGGTGGGAGAGTCATGGCTGTAGGGAGTACTGTCTGAGGGGTCACTTAGAATGGACCCATTCTGGGCAGGGGATGGTCTGTACTGGCCTCTACTGCCACAGGAAGGCTCCAAAGTCTAGAACTTTTCACCAAGATGACTCCTATAACCTGTGGATAGACCCCTTCTTGGTGGGGACCCTGCTTGGTGTGATTTAGGGACATCGAGAAACTCTGTCCCAGGGGACCTTAAGACCTTGGTGTATGCCTTATCACATGTGTGAGGTTTTGCCAACTGGCTAGCTGAAGAAGAGCTGCGCTCCAAGGGGCTCCCATTCCATCTGGGGATGTTCTAGGACACAGGATATTACCCAAGAGACAGAGCCTGGGATGGCATTGCTTGGGTCAAAAGATGGAGTGGGAGGGGGTGTCTTAGGCTGGGTTCTCTAGAGAAGCAAAACCAGTGAAGCTGACAAACCCGAGAGCCACAGGTCAGATGGTAGGCTGCTGGCTCATGGGCTTCAAAGGCTGATGAATCCAAGATCGGTAGGTAAGAGGGCAGGCTGCTGCCCCAAGTCTCAAGAACTGGAGGTCAGATGTCAACAAGCCGAATGCAGGATTCAGAGCAGAGCAAAATCCAGGGAACTCTGCCAGAAAGTTCACATACATTGGATGCAGGTCACATCCCCCAAGGAAACTCTTTTTAACTGATTGGCTACTCACAGCAGACCTCATCATGGAAGTAATTACCTCATTATACGACTGCCAAATGACATCATAACTGGCAAACCACTGAGAATCATGGCCCAGCCAAGTTGACACACAACCTTAATGATCACAGAGGGTATAAAAATGCACGGGGGAAGATAGGGCTGGGGCACGGGGTACTTGGAGAGAAGGAGCAGCTGCCACAGGAAAGAACTACACCCAGAGGAGGGAGGCCCAGATCCCAGCCCCTTTCCCTCCTACCACTGCCTGGGACAGGCAGACTCCTCTGAGTCTGCAAATCAGCTTCTTCCTCTCCTCTGTCTTCTTCAAATCTTCTCGTTATGAAAAATTTCAAATATATACCTCAGTGAAGAAAACAGTTTAAAGTGATTGACTACTAGCTGAAAGGCCGGCAGTTCTAAGCCACCAGCTGCTCCACGGGGGAAAGATGTGGCAGTCTGCTTCCGTAGAGATTCATAGCCTTGGAAACCCTATGGAGTTACTATGAGTTGGAGGTGACTCAATAGCAGTGGGTTTTTTGAGAGAACAGTAAAACGTAAACCCCCATGTATCCATCGTGACCAGCAGCTTCAACGATTATCAACACATGGCCAGTCTAGCTCCACCTATTTTATTTCTCATCCCCCATTCTCCAGATTATTTTGACATCAGCCCATCTTAATTACATTTAATTTAATCCTCCCTGTTGCCTTTTCCTGGCCATTTTCTTCTGTGCTGTCAATCACTGTCTTAAGTCAGACAGTCTGCTGGGTTGGCTCTGAAAAGACGTTTCTCAAGAACCCCTAAGCAGTTTGGAGGGACTGTTGTATGTTTAATTCAATTCAATTCAGCAGTTGCTTACTGAGTCCTAGGCCAAGGCCGGATCTGTGATGTCAGGAAAACATGATGGCTGCCCCCCAGGGTCCTATGATCTGCTTCTGCAGGGAAGAGAGGTGTGGCAGCAAGAACTCAAAATGTTGTAACTGCGAAAGGGGAAGTTCCAGGTATGCGGCGGCTCAAAGGAGTGACAGACACACTGCACCAGGAACGTGAGGAGGAAGTAGGTGTCAGGAATACTTGGTTGGATGGATGGTGTGAAGGAGCTGGAGATGACCAAGACAGCTGGTAGGTGGTAAGTTGGTTTGGGACACCTAAGCGGAGGCGAAGCTGGCAGTCGGATACACAAGTCCTGCTGTATAGAGAGGTATGGGTTACAGATGTAAGTGTGGGAGTCATTTCCGTAAATGAGGTGAGCCAAGTCATGGACATAGGGGTGGGGGCGATGCCTCAGAAAGGCTGCTGCTCAGCTGGTAGAAATTAGCCCAAAGTCTCCCATGTGGATGAGAACTTGAAAAATGAAATCACATACACAGAGAACAAAAATAAGAAAAATCTCCCAGCCACCTTGGATATGACATTTGTCACTGTAAACAGGCTTGTCAGACACCAATCACCTGTGACAACAAACAGGATTCTGAATGAGCTGGTCACCATTGCACACGTCTTTTTGTGCGTTTGAATTTAAACCGGATTCTTGTTACCCGCACGCCATTTTGCGGTGTATATTTGTAAATATATTGTGCCAGCATATTTTATGCTTCAGTTAATTTAGTTGACATATAAAAATTAAATCAATTTTCAGGCCAAATACCCATAAAATAAGTGAAATGCTATGATAGGTTTCAAGAAATTAAAATGTAATATATTTAGGCTTCTAGTCTAAAGCAATTTCACCCAGAATAATAGATACTGTGGACATCATTTTTTTTTTTATGAATCCCTGTCAATTATACAATAATAAATGTTGCTACAATATATTCTGAAATTTATCGCTTGGACTAGTTTGTTGTGAAAGCGATTTTTTTTTTTTTTTTGGATGGGGTTTCCTTTAAAACGTCAAAGAGGCTAAAAATGAATACTTTATGTTTTGATGTTCAGGCTGTAATTAAGCCGTGACAATGATTATAACTTTGGATATAAACACTATCAAATTTTCATTGGATGAGTTCTTTTTTTAATTAATGTGGAATTCTGTTCTGTTTATTACCCTGGTTGCTTATGTTTCCTATCATTTCCCAGTTGTCTTCGTGAATTCTGTTTTTTTTCATAGTGACTTAGCAACTGATAATGCGTATTGATTTCAGTTTTGCTTCTAATTTATAATTTTATCTCTTCGGTTGATGTATTTGGCTTAATCATTTTATTTTCAGAAGCAGTTGTACAATTTGTTAATTTAACTCAATGATTAAATTTGACTTCTACAGAGTTTGTTTTAGAAAACAGTCCCTGAAGTAAATCAGCATTTGGCATTTCCAATGTGTCAAAAGGACTGGCCGCTTAAAGATAACTGGAAGCGGAACTTGAAATGCTGAAAAGCGTTTTCATAATTTTGAAACCTCTGATTATAGAGAGCTGTATATTCCAGTAGGTGGTGCAAATCAACCCCATTTCAAATGGAAATGTAATTTAAAATCGTGATGTGACAATTTTCACCTTATAAATAATATTTCAACAGGTCTGTTCAATTGCGAAATTATTTTCCTCTCTAGAGGGAGCTGGATTTTCCTTCCCCACGCTCATTTTTCTTATTTTTTTATTCTACAGGTGTCGTTCTGATGATCGCTGTCACAGAAGAGGGGAGAGGGGAGCTGGGCGGTGGTGGGGGCTGGAAAAACCAGGGAGCCCACCGAAACTTATGAATGCATGACAAGCCATTTGCTTCTGTACTTCTAGTCCGTAATAAGGTGAGCTCGGTGTCAGCCTCAGTGTTACTCTACAGCTGTATGCCCGCGGGATGGCCATCTTCTTGCCTTTACAAAGGCTTAGAGCATTTCACCTCTAGGATCTGATATTCTCACACAAACACACAAAAGCTGTACACAAGGCCTTTTTTAAAATTCATTTTCACTATTATTGTAGTAATTAATACATGTGCATGAAAGCAGAGAAGTAAGATGATGAAGAACAAGAGTCTGGGGTTGGCCCGCCTGAGTGGGAGTCCCTTAAGATTTCTCTGTGCCTCAGTTTCCTTTTCTGCGAAATGCAGATGAGTACAGCACCTACCTCACAGAATTGATAGGAGAATTAAGTGAGCATATGTTGAACTATTCAGAGCATGCCCGGTGCACAGCAACATTGTAGAAGTGCTAACTTGATTCTTTTAAATGTAAAAGCTTATTGTTAGGTGCCATTGAGTTGATTTTCGACTCCTAGTGACCCTATGGAGCCCTGGTGGTGCAGTGGTTAAGAGCTCGGCTGCTCACCAAAAGGTTGGCAGTTGGAATCCACCAGCTGTTCCTTGGAAACCCTATGGGGTAGTTCTACTCTGTCCTATAGGATGGCTATGAGTTGGAATCTACTCTCTGGCCACAGGGTTTAGTGACCCTATAGGACAGAGTAGAACTGCCCCATTTGGTTTCTAGGCTGTAATTTTTTTTTTTGTATTAACTTTTATTGAGCTTCAAGTGAACGTTTACAAATGAAGTCAGACTGTCACATATAAGTTTATATACACCTTACTCCGTACTCCCACTTGCTCTCCCCCTAATGAGTCAGCCCTTCCAGTCTCTCCTTTCGTGACAATTTTGCCAGCTTCCAACTCTCTCTATCCTCCCATCCCCCCTCCAGACAGGAGATGCCAACACAGTCTCAAGTGTCCACCTGATATAATTAGCTCAGCATCTCTCTCCTACCCACTGTCCGGTCCCTTTCATGTCTGATGAGTTGTCCTCGCGGATGGTTCCTGTCCTGTGCCAACAGAAGGTTTGGGGACCATGACCGCCGGGATTCCCGTAGTCTCAGTCAGACCATTAAGTATGGTCTCTTTATGAGAATTTGGGGTCTGCATCCCACTGATCTCCTGCTCCCTCAGGGGTTCTCTGTTGTGCTCCCTGTCAGGGCAGTCATCGATTGTGGCCGGGCACCAACTAGTTCTTCTGGTCTCAGGATGATGTAGGTCTCTGGTTCATGTGGCCCTTTCTGTCTCTTGGGCTCTTAGTTGTCGTGTGACCTTGGTGTTCTTCATTCTCCTTTGCTCCAGGTGGGTTGAGACCAATTGATGCATCTTAGATGGCCGCTTGTTAGCATTTAAGACCCCAGACTAGGCTGTAATTTTTATAGGAGCAGATCTCCAGGTCTTTTTCCTGAAGAGCTGCTGGGTGAGTCTGAACCGCCGCTGAACTTTTGGTTAGCAGCCGAGTGCTTTACTGTTGTGCCACAAGGGATCCTTAAAATAGCACTGAAAGGATTATAATGAAAAACAGCAGTAACTTGCCATATCCCCCCTCATCTCCTCATATCTCTTCCCAGAGGCAACCACTCACAACTCTTAGCTGTTTCTTCCGTTTCCCTAACTTTAAATATTCTTATACAGGTATTTCTTCACTTATCAATTGTTTACATTCTCTTTTGATTTCCAGACATGGTAGATCAGGCAGATGAGGACTTAATCAGCCCTCTCCCCTTCCACGTACACACGTCCTATCCCCACACCCACATAGTTTTGGCTCCATCAAAAATCAGGCTTTTCCTTGCTGTGACTATGCAAATACCGTTAACACGCCTTGCTCTAGGCCCAGGTCTCTTTTCTTGAATACTGGTCATTTTTTTCCCCCCTGGAGTTAATAGTCACATCAGTTTTGCACTTGCCTGGTTTTCTATGCATTTTTCCTTAATGCTCAGCTACATGATTACCAACGACATGTTTACCAAGTACCATATGGTCAGACACGGGAGTTCTGTTTTGTTCTGTTTCCTTTGGATTTCTGCTCTGTGTTTTCTCTTTTTCCAGAAGCCTAGTGTCCTTCTGCTCCAGTCTGAATTGGGAGTTTCCTTGTACTATCGCCATTCTGTCCTCTTCCCATTCCCACCAAACTGAGACTTCTCTCTTTTCTCATCTTGGATCCCTTGCCCTTCTAAGCACAACTTTCAATAACTTTCTAAGAAAAGGTCTACAGGATGTAACAACAACAACAAAAAAAAAATCTTGGGTGCTTGCATGTGTAAAAATATCTTTGTTCTAGCCTCACTATTTTGATAGTTTGGCTGGCAATAGAATTCTAGATTGAAAAACCATGTTTACTCATCATTCTATATAAGGCATCTTTGCTGTTTTTTTTTTGGCTTTCAATGTTGCTGTTGAGAAATCATACATTATCATGATTTTTTTTTCTATTTTACTTTGAAAAATTTCAAATCTACACAAAAATCTAAGGAGTGGAACAAGCAGTTGAATATCCCATACCTAGATTCATTATTGCTAACACTTTGCCACACTAGCTTCATTTGTTCTCTGTCTCCTACCTATTGATTTTATCTATCTTTGTATGCATATATTTACATATATATTTGTGTGTGTATAATTCCTTTGTTTAGCATGGCTCTTTTAAGAACAAGGTGGCGCACTGGTTAAGAGCTCAGCTGCTAACCAAAAGGGCAGCAGTTCGAATCCACCAGCTGCTCCTTGGAAACACTATGGGGCCATTCCACTCTGTCCTGTAGGGTTGCTATGAGTTGGAACTGACTTGAAGGCAACAGGTTTGGTTTGGTTTTTGGTCTTGGGTTCACAGGGGCTCTGAATGCTGCCTAGTTAATTTCTTACTGGCATCTGGGATGTAGCTGCTGCTCTTTGCTGTATCACCTGCTGTTTCTCCACCTGTTCTCTATGTTACAAAACAAATCTACTAGAATCTTTCTCTCAGTATTGTCTCCTGTTCTCTTTGTTCTTGTGGGTTTGTGCCTTTAAGAATTTCTTTATTGGAGGGTTTCCAGAAGGGGAAGAAATAGCAGTATGTGGTCCATTTGCCATGTTTAACCAGAAATTTATCTGCAGGATGTTTTTATGGAAAAAAAAAATTCATTTAAGGCTATTGAGCACCTACTGTATACCATGGAAGAAGTATAGCCAGATGCTCCTTAGAAGCAAGGATGGCAAGGCTTCATCTCGCATATTTTGGACACGTTGTCAGGAGAGATCAGTCCCTGGAGAAGGACATCACGCTTGGTAAAGTAGAGCATCAGTGAAAAAGAGGAAGACCCTCATCAAGATGGATTGACACAGTGGCTGCAACAATGGGCTCAAGCATAACAAAGATTGTGAGGATGGTGCAGGACCAGGCAGTATTTTGTTCCATTGTACATAGGGTCGCTGTGAGTTGGTACTGACTCAACGGCACCTAACAACAACAACAACTGTGTACCTGGCACCCAGGATGAGCTGGTGTGGTAGGAGAGATGGTCTGTGGTCTTGGGGGCTAGCGGTCTAGTGGAGAAGACAGAGATGTGAGCACATGTCATATTACCGACTGTGAGGAGGTGCTTTGAAGGAAGGTTCAGGTTTCCAAACTTAACAGGAGAAGGCCAGGGAAGATTCTTTGAGGAAGTGACAATTAGGATCTGAAGGATGGGTAGGAGTTGAGTAGATAAAGGGGCAGTATCAGGTGAGGGGTCTGGGGAGCCCAATCAGGCCAGAGAAATGTGCAAAGGCTGCATGTATGGAGCTTGCTTCACTGAGCGGGGCTATCATGTGAGATGCAGCCAGTGAGGATGGCCGAATCACAGAAGCAGGAAATTCTTGGAAAAGAACTAGATTTAGAAAGTATCAGAAACAACCAAAATGCCAATCAACAGAAGAACAATCAAACAGATTGTTACAGAGGCAGAATTAGAACAGCCGTGGCTTTGACTGACAGAAAGCCAGAAAGTAACAGACAAAGGAGGAAGAACGTGCGGCATGGTTCTAGAAAACAGGGTCAGGGTCAAGATCATGGAACCAGTGATCAACAGAAGACCCTCCCAATAAAACCCCAATCCCAGTCTTGAGAGGTCAGGACACTGGAGAAAGGCTGAAATCTGAGGATGTGGCTCATTTTCAAACTTGAAATCTCCATTTCCAAGGGGAGCTGACCAGTTCTGGATGATTGCATCATCCACGATGACCATAAGGAGGAGTCAGGTTGGCATGTACATTGGATGGAGGTCCAGGTGGGATCTACCTGGCATCACCCTTCTGGAAGGTGGGCAGACCCACCAGAGCCAAGTGGCCTCCAAGCAAAATGGGTGATGGGCTCAGTCAGATCTAGTGAGGGGCCGTCTTTTGAGCTGGGCCTCTAGCTACCACTCTCATTAAAGCTTCCACTTCCCCATCCCAGCCCAAATGCAGCCCCACCCTCTATCACCCTCTATCCATCAGGCTGGGAAAGAGAGCGCCCCCCAATGGTTCAAATGAAAATACCTGAATGAAGGAGCTGCTCCAGGGTTAAGGGACCCTATGGGATGGTGAGGTTCTGTCCCCACTCCTAGGACTTAAGGGATGAGGGAGGGAATGGTGTTCCCGAAGCCCAATAAAGCCGGAACCAGGGAGGAGGTGGAGGGAGGCTGTGACTGCCAGGGAACAAGCACCAGGGCAGGAAGGAAGCTGGGAGAAATATCCAGCTTCTCCCCTTCCCTGGCTGTGATTGCCTCTTGTCCAAACCCATTTGGAAGCCAGTGGGTGAAGGAGACCAAGGAGGCCGGTGGTCGGCTGTGGTCAGCCTTCTGGGATGCAGATCAGGGCAGGAAGGATGGATCAGGGAGGGAGTTGATGGAGAACAACCTGCGCTTGTCCCTTCCTGCATCTCCAGCATCATCGCCTGTGTCTGTCAGTGACCGCGGTCCATGCTGGCCGGGCTCATGGGGAGACGCCTTCCGGGGGTGCAGTCTGGGTTTCAGGACACTCCCAGACCCCTTGGTGCACACACATCTGGCAGGGAGGCTCGCTGTCCCCCATGCTCAGAATGTGCACAGAAACATCTCCCAAGGCCAAGCAGAAATGGCTTTTGGATTACCCGCCATTTGGTTGGAATTATCTGCACCACTGCTTCTGTCCATTAGTGAGCAGAGCCAGGCGGTGTGGAGACTGTCCTTGGTGCCACACGATGACCTTGTGGAGAGCCAGTCACAGTCCGCGGGTGGAAAAAACTTTTACCTGTCATTCTGAGAATCCACACTGGTGCAGTGAAGCTTGACCTTTGGCCTGTGGCTGGAACCCATCCTGAAGGGCCATCATTGCTCATGGTTTTCTTGGGAGACCCGAAATCAGAAGGCAGCAAGCCTTTCCATGGACAGAGTTGTGATGTCTCTGCATTTGCTTTGACCCTTCCGGGCTCCCGATTTGGTGCTCTGGGATCTCCCATAGCAGTCCTCTCCTGCTACCTACATGCCACCTGCAGGTCCCCAACATCATGCAAAGGGCAGATGCCAGCCCAGCTGCAGGGCACCTTGTGTCTGAGCAGGAGCGAGAATGACAATGCGAGGCAAGGGTGGGATCTGAGGTCAGGCCTGCAGGAGTCAGTAGAGATGCCAGCAGTGGGAGTTAGGGGGTCTTTCTAAACCTGGATCCCCAGGTTTTCATGGACAGCAGCTTCCTCCTCTGAATTCCCAAAGCCCCAACAGTACAGACAGGCTTCCATAGCCCTTGATGGCCACCTCATAGCTATACTGATTCCCTTGCTCTGGTCCCACCCATTTCTGATCTCTTAGGACCCCTTCTTCCTCTGGCCCTAGCCACCACTGTATTCTCATGGGCCTTGTGACAACCCAATAACATGGAGTAAAAAAGGCTGACATTCATTTCCACTGAATTACACTCCAGGCACTTTTCTGAGCATTTTGCTATATCAATGGCTTCAAACCTTACAACAACCCAAAGATGTAGGTACTATCGTTTTTAACCTCCATTGTACAGATGAGAAAACTGTGGTTAAGAGTTTAAGTAACGTGCCCAAAGTTGCACACCTAGTAAGTGGCAGGGCTGGGATGCAAAACCACGCCAGCTGACTCCAGCGCTCAGGCTCTCACCCACCATGCCATATGCCTCTTGTGGTGGGTTCACCCAGGGTTTTGCTGATGCTTATACATTTTGGTTTGCATTCCAGGTTTTCCTGGTGTCCAAGGAGATATTGAGGTATTAGCACCCAGGTGGGTTTTGTTTTCAACTATGACTTATAAAACACACACACACACCACAGTTGCTGTTGAGTTGATTCCGACTCATTGTGACCCCATATATGTCAGAGTAGAACTGTGCTCCGCAGGATTTTCAATGGCTACAATCTTTATGGAAGCAAATCGCCTTGGCTTTCTTCCAACATGCCTCTGGATTTACTTGAACTGCCAGCCTTTTGGTTGACTTGAACTGCCAACACTTAGCCGTTTGTGCCACTCAGGGCCTCCTAAATATGACTCAGGCAACAGATAGTTCTGGATGGACTTTTTAAAATCCTGATTTACTCCATTGGCAATGGGGTTAGAACAGAGGTTTGCTTAGACTTTTCAGTCCAACTACATTAAAATCCAGAAGACATGGCCAACAATGGCACAGGATAAAAATGCCTATTTTTAAATAGAGAAATACTTAATTTTATGTTAATGACATTGACATGGTGATTAGCAAAAGAATAAATTAAATATGGAACTCATCAACTCTCTTCAATAAAATGGAATTGGTGGGGCTTCTGCCATTTGCTCTTTTAACATTTTCATTGTAATGTCCTCACCCTGTCTGTCACTCTCCAAATGGAGGCTGGGCCTCATGGGTAACACAAGGGCAGGTTTTGTTAACAAAAAAGGCAGCTATGCGCAGGACAAGCAGGGGTTGCTTGGTCCTTGGGGCCTGCATCTAGGGCTATGATAATAGTACCTGCACTTTTGGGTTGCTGTAAGGATTGAAGTTATTGATATAGCAAAGAAAGACCAAATCATAGGAGCAGGTCGTGTGTCACTTTGGCTAGACCATGATTCTCAGTGGTTTGGCAGTTATATAATGATGTAGTTTGATAGTTATGTAATGATGTAGTCATCCTCCATGATGTGATCTGATGTGATGAGCAATCAGTTGTAAACGACGTTTCCTTGGGGATGTGGCCTGCACCCAATATGTATATGGACATTCTGGCAAAGCTCGGTTGCTTGCTCTGGATCCCGCATCTGGCTCTTCATCATCTGACCTCTGGTTCTTTGGACTTGAGGCAGCAGCCTGCCATATTAACTGCCAGTCTTGGAATTCATCAGCCTCCACAGCCTGTGGACCAGCAGTTTATCATCTTACTTGCCGATCTTGGATTTGTCAGCCTCTGCAGCCGATAAACCAGCGTTCTGCCGACTGACCTGCTGATCTTGGGTTCCTCAGCCCTTATAGCTGCATGAGTCAGGAGAAGCCTCCAGATTGTGCCTGACCCACAGACTTGGGACTTTCCAGCCTCTACAACTGAGTGAGCCATTTTCTTGAGATAAATCTTTCTCTATATATACACTTCACTGGTTTTGCTGCTCTAGAGAACCCATTCTAAGACATTTGGTACCAGGAGCATGGGATGCTGCTCTAACAGATACCTACAATGTGGAAGCAGTTTTGAAACTGTGAATGGGTAGATGCTGGAAGAGTTTTAAGATGTCTAGCAGTAAAATCCTAGATTGCCTTTAAGAGACTGTTGGTGGAATTATGGACGTCAAAGGCAATTCTGGTGAGGGCTCAGAAGGAAGTGAGGAGAGCTATAACATCAGAGATGGAGCAGATGGCAAGAATCAGCAGCAAAGAAACCACAGCAGTAGAACCAGGAGACCAGCATGAGAAGGTATGGGAGCTGACCCACAGAGCGAGAGCTGAGTGTCTTCAGGCAGAGGCTTACTGGCGGTGTGGGCTGCCTCCAGGCACTTATAAGTGGAGTTAAGCTTGCCAACCCACAGAGCAAGTGAGCTAAGTGCCTTCCAGCTGAGGTATACTGGTGGAGTGGAGTGCTGCTAGGCGCTTACTGGTAGAACTAAAGTGCTTTGTAATACTTGCCTGAGCAGGGCAGATACTGGACCTGGCCAAGAGGGCCAAGGGGATGGGGCCTTCCAAAGCCAAGGGAGCAGACTTTCCATCCCAGTGGGCCTGTGAGGGGTAGCTGAAGCCCAGGGCTGAGGGGCCTCCTACCAACAAGAAAGAAGAGCCAGAATCTGAGCACATCCTTTGGACCACGGGTCCCTGCACTGAGAAACTCTTAGACCCAGAGGAAGATTGATGACAAAGACCTTTGCCCAGAACCTTCCCCTGGAGCTGGCGTCCTGAATTTGGGCTTCTAGCCTCCTAAATGTGAGAGAATAAATTTCTGTTCATTAAAGCCATCCACTAGTGGTATTTCTGTTATAGCAGCACTAGAGAACTAAGACTAGCAGCTAGGCTGTCATGGAGTCCCCTGCATTTGCCAAAAGTAGTCCTTTCTGGGAAGAGGCAGATGGTGTTTGGAGTTAAGTTCAAACCCAGAGCGGGTCAGCTGGAGTGGGTGTCAGGTGCATGGAGAGTCCTTGGGAAGCAGGCAGTTGAGGTACCCTCCTTTTCCCCGGCAGCATTGTTCCTGGGGAGAATTGATATCAAGAGACCCTGACCTACCAAAGACAAGGGTAGGGAAGGACTGGGCCAAGCCCACAGTAATGAAAGCAAGGGGATTGGGAACATGGGTGGGAAGAAGCCTCAGGCCAGGCCTCTGGTCCCTAGGGAGCACATTCTCTTCTCCCTTTCCCCCCACGCTCTAGGGCTCTCACGTCTTTCTTCCCCACTGGTCCTTTCCTCTCCCTTAGTCTCTAAGGCTAAACCTTCCTCCTTTCTTTCTCAGCTTCTCCCTCAGTCCTCATCCCCTTTGATAGCAGGAAGGGAATCATGCATGAACAAGCTCAACAGTACTGTGGCACCAGGTACCAGCTCTGACTGTGTCTCCAGGACCCAAGTTCCCTCCGTCCCTGAGGGCTGGTCTTCTTGTGCTGGCCTCATTCACGTGTCTTCAGATGCAAATCCTCATGAAGGAATGAGATTCCTTCTCTGCCCAAATAAGAGTTCTGGAATGGTGTTTCATGTGCTTTGATTGACCTGGTTGGTCATGTGCCCATTGAAGAACCAATCCTTATTGCCAGGGGACTATGATGCTCTGATTGGCTACTGCTGGAGCAAGCAGGGACTGTGATGCTCTGAGTGGCTAGTGCTGGAGCAAGCAGGGACTGTAGTGCTCTGATTGGCTAGGGCTGGAGCAAGGGATGGAATCAGCTCCGCGTAAGCCATATGTAACAAGAGTGAGGATGAGATAGGAATGGTGGTTACTGCTCGAAGAAGGGGGCTAACAGATGCTAGAGGACAAGCCTCAAATACCTCCTCTACTCCCAGTTCCTTCTGCCTCCCATTCCGCCATAACTAACCCTTTCAATTAAGATCTGGTTCCTGGGAGTGAACACTGCCTTGACTCACGTGACCAATGGCTGGGGGGTCCTGCCCTTACCTCTTTGAGGAAGAATCTGTCAGGTGTTCTATTTACTGCAAAAATTAACACTGGCTATGGAGCCCTGGTGGCACTGTGGTTAAGAGCTCAGGCTGCTAGCCAAAAGTTTGAATCCACCAGCCCCTCCTTAGAAACTCTATGGGGCAGTTCTACTCCATCCTATAGAGTCACTACAAGTTGGAATCGACTCAGTGGCAACGGATTTGCTTGTTTAGTAAAGAAACCATGCCAAAACTTTTCAGTATTGGAGAAAATATATATACCAAATTGACATGACCTACCTTTTGGGGGCATCTGTTTTCCTGAGGGCAGAAGCTTTGAAAGTTTCAGGTTGTGCTCAGAAGAGCCACCGAAGACATTTTGGCATGTGCTGGCCTTCTTGATTAAATATTACTGGAACTTGGAGCTTTGTTATTCCTATCGTCTGACTGCAAGGCATCCCTCTTAAAAGTCTCAGTTAAGGCCAAGTGTCATGCCTCTACAGACTTTAAGCTTGCTATGACCTCACTTTCCATAAAGCAAGCCTTATTAAAGTGGATTCCGAAGCACTGGGTGGGAGAACTTCCCTGCCTGCCACAGGGTTCGATGGCAAGGCTTTGGTGGAGATGACAATCTCAGTTGGCCATGACCCCCTTGAGAACAGGGACA
The DNA here is from genome assembly GCF_024166365.1 of Elephas maximus indicus. Classification (NCBI taxonomy): domain Eukaryota; kingdom Metazoa; phylum Chordata; class Mammalia; order Proboscidea; family Elephantidae; genus Elephas; species Elephas maximus. The sequence goes on along the minus strand of NC_064834.1, from coordinate 75,685,840 downwards.
TTCTCTCATGCACCTCTTCAGCACCTAATGCCATTTGGAAGATTGGCTGTAAATTACTTTTCTGGAACACAAGTTCATGATTCACATACAAGTTCATGATTCACATATGAGTTCATGATTCACATACAAGTTCATGATTCACATATAAGTTCATGATTCACAAACAAGTTCATGATTCACATACAAGTTCATGATTCACATACAAGTTCATGATTCACATACAAGTTCATGATTCACATACAAGTTCATGACTTGACCACAGCCAGGCTAGCTCTCTTTGTTCTTTGTAGACCTTCACTGGTTCTGTATACTTTGTAGTTTAATTTGCATGGCCTTCCTCCTGCCTCCGTCTTAAGTTGCTGCAAGAAACTGATCATACATCACTTGCTTGAATATGCCTTCTTTGAAAAAAACTTGTAGTTTTGTTTCTGACACAAAAGCCAAACATGTTCATTATGGAACTTTGGAAGAGCCCAGTGAAGGGGGGAAAAAAAAATCAACCAATTCTAAAATTTTTGTGTAAGTTTCCAATTTTTTTCATGAATATATGTACATTTTTTAAAAAAAATGGGATCATTTTGTATCTGTAGTTACCTTTCTTTTATACTGAAAAAATCAACATTTTTCTGTGTCATTATTCTCTATTTTTTATGACTGCATTGTGTTCAATTATATTTACATTTGTTTCCTTTTTTTTCTGTAACAAATACTGTAATGAGCATAAAACCAAAAAAAACAAACTCTCTGACATCGAGTCGGTTTCCAAGGCTGTAATCTTTACAGAAGCAGACTGCCACATCTTTCTGCTGCAGAGCAGCTGGTGGTTTCGAACCACTCACTTTTCAGTTAGCAGCCAAGTGCTTTAATCACTGTGCCACTAGGGCCTGGTATACTTAGAGATAAATCTTTGTGCAAATACATGAGTAATTTCTCAGAAGTAGAATTGGTGGATCGTAAAATATAATTTTTTTTTTTTTAATGATCCAGCAATTGCTACCAAATTACTCCTTGCACCAGTTGTTGCTGGTTGCCTTCATCGAGTCAGCTCCAAATGGCATAGCTCCCAGCATCATAGCAACATGTAAGCCACTACGGTATAACAGACTGGCAGATGGGTGCTGTTGCCACCCGTGGAAACCTCTTCATTCTTCTCCTGACGCCAGTCCTGGTAGCATCTGGCTGCCCAGTGGGGCAGACTTCTGAGCTGATCTTTCTAGATGAGACTTCTGGCTACAGGGCTCTTTGTTCCTTACAGATAAACTGGTCTTTAGCAGGTCCAGTACTCCTCATTGCTTCCTGTTCAAATCTATGGGTAAGGTCTTGAGACCTTGATCATTCAAGAAGGCAATGCTAACCCATCTGTTGCTTGATTAGTCAGCTTTTTTTTCTGGGTTTCCCACTGAATGCCCCCAAGGAGGGCCTGCAGGCAAAGACTTACCTACCTGAGAAGAAGGCCTTCTATCTAGAGACCAACTCTAGCTTGGGCTTGGCCATTTGGACTACTCCACTCACAGGGATTATAGGGATTATTTTGTATAAACAAGAACCTGAATCCAAGGATGGGCGACCACAGGGACTTCCTGGGAAGTCAGTTTAGGTGTTTCAGTGAGGCGGTTTTTAAAAATCGCAGGTGGACCGTTCAGACGCCAGCAACCATCTGCTGGGATAGGAGCTGCTCACCGGAATGTCCCTGGGCTATCCGTAGAAACGTCTAGCTGCTCTGGCCAATGAGAAGCGAGAGCTAATTTGCCCCGAGGACGCTCGTTGACTGGTGGCGCCGTTTGCGCTCCTACTACCTAAGGGCTGTGCCTCTGTTTTCAAGCGGGCTTGCAACAGACTCACCTATGGGCCCGCAAGGCAGGCTCGTTCTGGAGAGCCAACTTGTTTCAAAGAAAAGTAGATTTTTATTAACTAGCCTCGAAGCAGTAATTACACGTTCAAAGAGCACAGCAACAATTTAATTCTAAATACTTGGCAGTGAAAGGTTGAAGGCGGAGGTGCGCGTCTAGCGTGTGGCATGTGTTTTAATGAACCCAGCATCTTCCCCTCTGAAAGGAAGCCGGAAATACAACCGCAGACTTTGAAATTTAATTTTTAGTAACAGGATGTGTTTCTAAATACCAGTAACATATCAAAAGGAAAATGCGTAGTTAAAGACTTTAAAATGGTTATCAAAGCAATTGCAAAGCAAATGAGGTGCCTTTAATTAAAAAAATTTTTTTCCTTAAAGGATGGCTGTGTCTGAACATTGAAAATAAAGTCTCCACGGAGAATCAAAAGCACGGTGGTGCCTTTGCAACTTATGCAGCTGAACTCGGTGCTCCCCGATCTGATTCACAGTTTATAATCACAGTTATCATAGATCCATTAAAAGTCTATTAAATGGAATTCCCACAATCCCTTGGGGGCAAGGGCAAAGAGAGAGCAAAATAACTTTGAATGTAAATGGAACACAGCATTCGAAAGGAATTTCTTTTAATTACGCCAGTGGAGGAAGAGAGCTGATGGGTGCAGGGATCCTAGCAGATGGCCCTGCAAAGAGCACAACATGAAGTCTTAGGATGTGAGGGAAGTGATTTCTCTTCGCAGAGACAAGCCGTTCCAGAAGCAGCATGGATGGCCTGCTCGAATGTGTATCTGCTGGTGAGGTTGAGTGGACAAACAGGACAAATTGTCCAGTTGACTGGACAAACACTGTGTCGTGGGTGATCAAATCAGCCTGAAAATAAACCTTGGCCACATTCGATGGAGGCAGAAGCCCCGCAAATATTCAAGCCTTTGTCACGCGAGAAATGTGTTTTCGTGTTTTCCACCCTTCAGTGCCTCTGCTGACACCGCCCCGAACAAAGCTATTACGTCTGCACCAGGAAGGCAGGGCCGTCAACACACCGCCTGTGGCCCCAGATAAACCTGGGTTTTCTTATCTCACCGCTGAACAATTAGAGGCGTCAAATAAAAAAAAAAAAAAAATCATACAGCAGTGAGCTAGGTGCGTGCCCATGACAGAATCTGTTCCCCAATCCCTGACCCCACCCTGGGAGGTTAGCATCTCTGCGTTGGGGGCAGGCACCAAACCGTCTACACAGCCTGCTCCCACCAGCTGGGCTGGGACCTGGTCTCGAAAATCAAAAACCAAACCCACTGCCCTCGAGTCAATTCTGACTCATAGCAATCCTATATAACAGAGTGGAACTGTCGCATTGGGTTTCCAAGGCGGTAATTTTCACTGGAGCAGACTGTGGCATCTTTCTGGTGGGTTTAAACCACCAACTTTTTGGTTAGCAGCTGGACTCTTAACCACTGCACCACCAGGGCTGCTTAGATGGGTTCTCAGCCCTCTGTAAGGGGGCATTGGCCTTGCAGGAGGAGGGAAGCCACTTCCTCTGCTCTTCCTCCTGACTCTAATGCCAATCAATCCACCATCCCCTTCAGTGAGCTCTCCCTGCATGAATTACCCACATTCACTGCCCAGCTTGATCTCCTTCCCGCAGCGGGTAAAGTAAATGACTCAGTGCAGAGGGAGCAGGCTATTGTCCAAGTGCTTAATCAGGCGCATGGCCCTGATGTGGTCATTCTCGTACAGCCAGAGTGACTGGACTGTGGTGTGGCCACACCAGGGGTTTGGTTTCCTCTCGTTTGCCTGTGCCACAGCTGAATCAGTGGGGCAGCAATCTAAATTAAGCATCAGGACGACCCCAAGGCAACATGTTTATGTACCTGTGCAGAGAGGCTGCATGTGTCTCCATGGAAAACACAGCCCACGCCTTCCCTCCCCAATGCTCGGAGGTTGGGGTGGCCCCACCTAGAAAGGGTTGAGCTGCTGAGGGGACAGCCTTCTAAGTCAACTTGATGCCACGTCTTCCTTTGCACCTCCTGTTCTGGCTTCAGAAGCTTTAAAATCAGCACGGTGATCCCCGTCCAATTAAAGGAGGAAACATGGGCTCAGGCTTCGGTGCTTACTTGTAGGCCTGCGGCCAAATGTGCCAGGGGGCATTACCGAATTCACTGCCCTTGCTTTAGAAGGATGTCCTTGGGTGCGGCATTCGATGCAATTGTCTGCTGACTGGAAGTTTGGGGTTCAAGTTCATTCAGAGGCACCGCAGAAGAAAGGCCTGGCCATCTAGTTCCAAAAAAATCAGCCACTGAAAACCCTATGGAGCACAGTTCTACTCTACATGCCTGAGGTTGTCATGAGTCAGCATTGACTCAATGGCAACTGGTTTTTTCATTAGAAGAACCAAGGAAGTGTCAAAGACAGGCAGGGACACAAAGCATCTCACATGTCCCCTGATTCTCTAGGGAGATGCTTCTCAACCTTTAAGGTGTGCACAGATCACCTGAGGATCTTGTTAAAAGGCAGATTCTGGTGCAGAAGGACAGGGAGGGGCCTGAGATTCTGCATTTATAATAAGCTCCCAGGTGATGCTGATGCTGCTGGTCTGTGGATCGTACTTGGCAGAGCGAGGCCCTAGTGGGAGAGTCCCTACCTCATCGCCAACTCAGACATCAGGCAGGGGTAGGGAACGACAGACGGCTGAGGTTTTGGTGACAAGGTGTGTTTGAAGGCAGAGGGGAGGCTGAAGGCCACATAGAATAAGTCAGCCTCCCTTGAATGAAGGCATGGGTCTGGATTGGCCTCAATGCCATGCCCTGTCTGACTCCTCCATCGGAACATCATTACTGAGCTAAATAAGCATGTGATGTGTGTGTCGTTTTTGCTGGTGGTGCAGAAGTTAAAGTGCTCAGCTGCTAATGGAAAAGTTGGTGGTTCGAACTGACCAGCCAGTCCTCGGAAGAAAGATGTGGCAGTCTGCTTCCGTAAAGATTCACAACGTTGGAAACCCTATGGGGGCAGTTCTACTCTGTCCTGTAGAGCCCCTGTGAGTCGGGATCAATTCAACAGCGGTGGATTTGGTTTGGTTTTTGAACTTGACCAGGGAGATCCAGCCTAGGAATGGAGAGCTCTGAAATGGTTTGGCTGTCAGGATGGCTCCAACTCATGGCACCTGTGTGTTCAACAGGGCAAAATATTGCCTGAACCTGCACCATTTTCACGGCTGTTGGCAGTCTATTGTTACGGCCACTGTGCATTTTGAGTGCCTTCCAACCTAGGGATCTCATCTTCCAGCACTACATTAGACAATATTCTGTTGTAATCCATAGGGTTTCATTGGCTGATATTTGGAAGTACATACCCAGGCCTTTCTTCCTAGCCCTCTTAGTTTGGAAGCTCTGTTGAAACCTGTCCACTATGGGTGACCCTGCTGGTATTTGAAATGCCGGTGGCATAGCCTCCAGCATCACAGCAAGGCACAAACCACCACGGTAAGACAAACTAGCAGACTGGATGCATGTGTATAAGGCCCAATGCTAAGAGTTAATGCTGTGTGTATTTCCTATTTGCCTTTTGAAGGCACACCGTCTGGCTCAAGATGTCCTGGAATGTGAAGAAAGCACAAGGACAAAGAGGACAAATTGATGGTCATCCACACGATTAACTGAGTTGATGAAGCTTGGATCTCAGTAGAGCTGGAGAAAGCAGGGCCTAAAGCCAGAACTCAGGCCAAGTCTGTCTTTGACAATTTTGTCTTTTTATTATCTTTGCAACAAGGCTCTTTTATTAGCTTGCAGTCTCCTGCCAAGTTGATGGAATCTCCATTATATTTTACAGTACAAAATAAGAGGATAAGGGTGATCTTAAAAAGCTTACAGCTCCCTCATTCTTCCAGGGCCCTCTGCTGCCCCTGCCCCTCTCCCTGGGTGGGGTAGATGTGCACATTCTGTCATCTTCCAAGACACTACTCATTTTCTCTTCAGCTGAGAACTATCTTTTTCTTCGGTCTTACAGATTCTGATTCTGGAGGCTGGCGTTTCCCGTTTCACTGCTCTGCATTCGGAGCCACACTTGTAATTACTGCTGCCTTTTATTTTGTGTTTTCTGAAGACTATTCCATTCAAACTGTGAGAGGACAAAAGCAGCTGTCTTTCCGGAGGGGTGAAAGCAATAGCACAAAGTCTTGTTGTAAACCGCAACAAATATTGAAATACAGAGTGGAAATAATAAAAATCCCAACACATGGAGAAACTGGAATCAGACCGCATATTTCCACCTGTCTTTTCCAGAATTTGGAGAAAGAGCAAACAAGCTCAACATGCCTGCTGCATGGCGAGTCTTACTCCTCAAGCGCTTTCCTTCCCAGGGCAGAAGCTCTCGAATGGCTTTGCTGTGGGTGTGATTCCCTGCATCTCTGCCTCCTATTCACACTTGGTCAGTTGGTTAAGGTCAAAGAAGGCAAGGTGCCTGTCCACAATCCTTGTCATCATGAAGCCCTGGGTGACCTGGCTTCCTGGCCTTTGTGCCCACGTGTGCATGGTGTCAAAGCCACACTGGCCTCCTTGCAGTTTCTTGAGTGAGTCCAGCTCCCCTCAATATCAAGGCCCCCACAGGCTGTCCCTCTGCTTGGACTACTCTTTGCCACCCTCCTCTTGGCACACTGTGCTCATTCTTTTTTTCTTCATCACCTTTCCGATCACCTTTCCAATCATATCAATCCCATTCTCATATGCTCTTAGAGTACCCTGTTTTTATGGTTGCCGTTGAGTTGATTCTGACTCATGGTGACCCCATGTGTTCAGAGTAGAAATGGGCTCCATAGAGTTTCCAGTGGCTGATTTTCCGGAAGTAGATTACCAGGCCTTTCTTCCAAGGCACCTCTGGGTAGACTGGAACCACTAACATTTTGGTTAGTAGTCAAGTGTGTTATCCATTTGCACCACTCAGGGACTGTGAGCACCCTGTACCTATCATAGTTACAACCAGTTATTTGTCTAATAATGTCTGTCTCCTCCACCAGCCAGCTTCATGAGGATGGACTGTGTGTTCCGTGTCTGCCCCTGTATCCAGTACAAGCTGGCTGCCTGTAGCCGTTCTTTGAGTGATCAGTTCTACAAATGATCCATGAACCAAAAATTTTTCTAGAAACGATTTGCCAAGTTTATAACAATTCATGTTTCAACAAGGATACCCCAAATCCAGTCATTGCCATGACCATGTCTTCTGTAATTTGAATTTGGAGTATCATGCATATTGGAAGAGCCAAGGTTTTGTTTTTTTTTTTTCTTTTTAAATATTAGAGGAAGTTTCTATCTTCCAATATAATGAACTTCCAAGTTGGGCAACTTATCCTTCTTGTCTTCCAAATTAGTCCTACTTGTCTTCATCCAAGAACTGTTTTCTTGAGAGGACGGGAGAGAGGTGGAGCTAATTTTTCAGAATGTCTGCAATATAGGGTGTCATGGATTGGATTGTGTCTGCCCAAAATATGTGTCAACTTGGTTAGGCCAAATTGTGTGGTTGTCCTGAATTTTGTGATTGTAATTTTATGTTAAAGAGGATTAGGGTGGGATTATAACACCCTTACTAAGGTCACATCCCTGATCTAATGTAAAGGGAGTTTGCCTGGGGTGTGGCCTGCAACCACCTTTTATCTCTGAAGAGATAAAAAGGAAAAGGAAGTGAGCAGAGAGGCGGGACCTCATACCACCAAGAAAGCAGTGCCTGGAGCAGAGTGTGCCCTTTGGACACAGGGTCCCTGTGCAGAGAAGCTCCTTGTCTGAGGGAAGACTGATGAGAAGGCCGACTGAGAGAGAAAGCCTCCCCCTGGAGCTGACACCCTGAATTTGGACTTTCAGCCTACTTTACTGTGAGGAAATAAATTCCTCTTTGTTAAAGCCATCTACTTGTGGTATTTCTGTTACAGCAGCACCAGATGACTAAGACATAGGGTAAAACAAAAAATGTGTTTCACATTACAGACGCCTGAAGACTTCTCAGTGTGGAATACAAACGTGTTGTGCGTCCATTACAGTTTCCATTAGGACCATCTGAATCACGTGTCGTAATAAAAACTGCAATTGAGTTGCCTCAATTGGGTTGCTATTCGCAGAAAGAATTCACATAGTTCACCTTGCAGGGTGAAGCAGCAATGCCATTTACAGTTCAGTCCCTGAGAATTTCCCAGATGCTCAACATTTTAGTGGTGAATGAATTGGCTTTCCCCAGATGCAAGCTAAGTGGTCCAGGATTAGTGGCTACGAACGTGGAGATGGAACCTGTGTTTGGTGGAATGACAAACCACAGCCTGCCTGTGCGTGTCTGTGGGTCCATCCCCGTGGGGCGTGTGCAGACACTCATGGGAAAACATTCCCACACAGCACCCACAATTCCACCGCTTTCGTTCCTGCAAAAGACAGAAAATCCATGAACTAAAATGCAGAACGGCAGTAGAGCACCGAAAAGGCATAGAAGAGATGGGCCCACCCACCATTCACAAAATCCTTAAGACTTCTGATATATAAAATCTACAATTCAAAGTACGCAGAAACCGTCATGTCAACAAATACGTTGGATGAAAGACAACTCACTGTAAACAGTGTAGGTCATTCACTGAAAACAACCTTGGCTTAATAGTAATCTGGGGTGCAGGCCATTGGGTGAGTTGCTAAATTCGTGTGGTGCTATTTAAAGAACTGATTTTTGTGAAATCCCTTGGAGTTCTCTACAAACAGTGCTGGCACATGGCAGGTGTTGAGTAAATATTTGTTGGCAGAAGGAATAAACATTGCTGTATAGTTGGTATTTACAGCCCTCCCACCACAGGCTATTTTGGGCCACACTCGGAGTAGAGGGCAGTGGCAGGGGGCAGGATGGAGCGGGACCCTCCAGCATTCTTAGCCCTGGTGATCAGAGACCTTGAGAGCTACACAATTTGTTTTCAGAGCAGTGAGTCACAAAGTTCAGCCTAGGAATTCAAACCTCTGAAAATAACACTGTCAACAAGGAACAGCCCTACCCCAATCTTAGAGAGAGAAATCCTAGCTGAAGAAAAAAAAAAGGAATTTCATTTTTCCTGGCCAGGTTGGCTTTATTCAGTTCTGATTTTCTTAGACAAACTGGTTAGCATTTTGAGCAATCATTCAAAAGGGAGAATGCTCACCTTTACAAGGGATCACGTACCTTGTTTAACGGAGCCTAAGACCCACTGCAAGGGAGATGCAAAAGAGATTTAAAAACAAAGTTTCAGTTCTAGAGGATACAAAGTGAGCGTGCATGCAGTCCTGTGTTGGAAATGGCACCGGTTTTAGGTTTTTAAATTCAAGCCTTTGTCTCACTCCCTCCTCTTTGATTTTACGCTTAGTTTTAGGTTTCAGGGGAGCTACATTCTGCAGTGGCCAGCCCATCACCTTCATCTATGGGGTGTGCTCCTGCTTTGTGTGCACTGGGAAGGGCCACTGGCGTGGCACGTGGCGTCAATCACTTGGCACCTGGCCTATAAGAGCTCACCTCTGAGGATGACTGTGGCTAAGGCGCAGGCGTTTAAAGAGGCCTGGGTCTCCTTTTCTCATTTGTAAATGCTGAGGGTTGCGAAAACGCAACCTGTGTAAGGCGGAAAACTCAAATATTTTCCACTGATAGAGAGCAATAGAAAAGTGGTAAGACTGCGCCCTATCAAGGGTGGAAAACTTGTGAGACCCGTAAAAACAAGGCAGTCCCGTCCAGTTTCAGCTCTCACAGATTTCCTGTAAAATGAAACGTGTGAAGTGTTTAGCTTAGCATAACACCTGGCATGTAACAATTATTCCTCAATGTTTCATTCTACTCTCTCTGAGTCCCCTGTGTTTGGCTCTGTGCTGGTACACCTGCAGCTGTGGGAGGAGCATGGTCAGAGGCTTGGGTCCTGGGCTTCATCATGCTCCTGAAGTGGACAAGATCATCCCCTAGCCAGGGACTCAATTTACTTCTCTGCAAACTAGGAGGCTAGGACAGATGGTTACGATGGGGACACCCAACTCAAATAGAATCGGTTGAGGGAATTAGAGGGTGCAAAAAGTTGGCTGTTACCTCCGGGCTATGTTGGTCTCACCTGTGTGACCTATTGAGGCACTTCCTCACCTGGGACCTGGTGGTTCTGCTTCTTACCTGGGGAGCCGCAGTGGCAGGAATCCTCAGAGGACCCAGATGACCGGTCCCCTCCACCCATTGTGATGGGTGAGCTCTGATTCTATGACAACAATGGACATTCCCCAGCTTACCTCCAGGTCAAAGGCTGAGAATTCAAGTTCAGGAACAGGGAGGAGGAGTGACGCCCTAGATGTGCAGAGCTTGAGAGGCAATGGAGAGGTAAGGCAGCCAGCCTCAGCCACGATCAGCTTCCTGGAGAGAATGCCCAAAGGAAGATGCTTCAACCCACCTTTAGACAAGGATGGAATATGGGTAAGAGAGATGGTGCCCTCCGCTACCTTTCTTGTGCCACATGGGCTTGGCTGAGTATGCAGAACTGAGTTCAAATCCTGCTTCTGCTACCGATGGCAGCGTGACCTTTGACAAATTACTCAGCCCCTGCTCCTTCATCAGTGAAATGGGAATCTGATGGGGTTCCTGGGAAGGCGAAATGAAGTCACGTGTGTAAAACACTCAGCACGCTGGCTCCTTGTAAGTGCCCACTAGGCAGTACTTGCTGCCTGCTCTGCTCTTTCTTTTTTCTGTCACATATCTTCTGACATATTTTATAACATATTTTATCGTGTTTATTGTTTGTGTCCCCCAGCTAGAATGTAAGCTCCATGAGGGCGGGGGTCTTTGTCTTTTTATTCACTGATGAATTCCAAGTGCCCATAGTAGGATCTGGCACAGAGAAGGCGCTCAATAGATATTTGCTGAATAAATTAATATTGTATTAGAAACCTCTAAACACATTTCTTCTGGCTCACAACCTGATTCCCACCAGACTACGGAGTGGGAAGAGTTCCAGAAGGCACCATCAGCCCATCTCGATCATTGGCAAGCCTTCCAGCTTCACTCTTCCCCAGGCCCTTCTCTTTTAATATTGGTCACAAAGCCCAGAGGGAGTTACTACTATCCCACTATCTACAAGAAACATTTGTGGCCCAAGAGCCTCTCTTATTTGGTGTTGACCAGTAAAACCAGTTGCTGCCAAGTCAGTTCCGACTCGTGGCGCCCCCGTGTGTGTCAGAGTAGAGCTGTGCTCCGTAGGGTTTTCAATGGCTGATTTTTCGGAAGTATATTACCTTTATATTACCAGGACTTTCTTTCTGGGTGCCTCTGGGTGGACTCGAACCACCAACCTTTCGGTTAGCAGCTGAGCACGTTAACCATTTACACCACCAGGGACTCCTGTTTGGTCTCTAGTACGTATATATCATGTGCTGACAGGTCTTTTCCACTTCTGATTTCTGTAATTCATTCACAAAAGAAATTTCAAGGGTAGTCACAGCAGCAGACTGTCACCTGTACCCACCCGGATACTTGGCAACGAGGGGCAGAATCAGGGCCAGACATGGAGTTAACCTCTTTTAAGATCGCGATACACAGAAAACTCTTACATTTGTTTACAAGAAAACATAAAAAATAAAAATTGAGGACACCTTGGTAAATTCGGGTTTGAAGTTCTTCAAAAACTGACTCTACCCACTTTAGCATGACTTTGGCTAATTAGATTAGTCTTTCTAAATCTCAATTTCTTTATCCGTAAAATGGGAGCAATAACGTACCAAGGTTAGAGGGCCATTGTGGGGGTTAATGAGATAATCATACAAAAGTGGTAAATATTCTGCTTGGTACATAGTGCCCACTCAGTACTTGATAACTGTTACATATTGGAAATCCTGGTGGCGTAGGTGCTGCGGCTGCCTACCAAAAGGTTGGCGGTTGGAATCCACCAGGGACTCCTTGAAAATTCTGTGGGACGGTCCTACTCTGTCCTATAGAGTTGCTTTGAGTTGGAATCAACTCAACAGCAATTGTTACATATTGTTGTGTTGTTAGTTGCTGTCAGTTGCATGTGACTCGTGGCAATCCCATGTATTACAGAGTAGTACTGCTTCATAGTGTTTTCTCAGCTGTAATCTTTATGAAAACAAATTGCCAGGCCTATCTTCTGTGGTACCACTGGGTGGGTTTGAACCACTAACCTCTAGGTTAGTACTTGAACACAAACTGTTTGTGCTACCCGGGGACCTTCACTACTACATATAGATATATGCTTTCCCTTTTTTTTTTTTTTTTTTTAACACACCTTGCTTCATTCCACAAAGATTTAAGGTGATGTGTGGAAAATACACACAGTAAAATAGTTTAAATACATTTTAGAATAAGAGATGAGGGCTGGTGAAATAAATCACCAGTACGACATGATGGCATCAAAAAAAAAAAACCCAAATCCGTTGCCGTTGAACTGATTCTGACTCATAACGGCCCTATAGGACAGAGTGGAGCTGCCCCATAGGATTTCCAAGGAGCAGCTGGTGGATTGAAACTGCCAACCGTTCTTTACCACTGTACCACCAGGGCTCTGGTAGCTATTTGGGCATCAGACGTGACTGTGAGCTCCCTGGCAGCCAAAGTAAAATGGGAAATAGTGTTAACTACGTAAAACTAGGAAACCCTGGTGGCGTAGTGGTTGAGACTATAAACACTATGCCCATGAAGAGAAAACGTAAGTTTCCCACATTAAGTTAAGTAGCTTCCCCTCTTTCTATCGCCAACAATATCGGTTAGGATTGTGTTTGACTGAACATTATGAAAAACTGACTACACTGTCTTAACCAAATATAGGTTTCTATTTCTCAAGTAATAATAAATTTGGAAGTAGTACGGGGCTGATACAGCTGCTCAAGGGAGTCATCAGAGACCCAGGCTCTTTTTAGCTTCCTGATCTGCCATCCTTAGTATGGGATATGCCCCCATATGGAGATGGGGGAAGTGGTTCAGCGGTAGAATTCTCATCTTCTATGTGGAAGATCTGAGTTTGATTCCTGGCCGATGCACCTCATATACAGCTACCACCTGTCTGTCAGTAGAGGCTTGTGTGTTGCTGTGATGCTTGTTATAGATTGAATTGTGTCTCCCAAAAATGTGTGTCAACTTGGCTAAGCTATGTATTGTGTGGTGGTAGGCCACTTTGTGGTCTGATGTGATTATCTAGTGTGTTGTAAATCCTAACCTCTACGATATTAATAAGACAGGATTACAGATAGTTATGTTAACGAGGCAGGACTCAATCTATAGGATTAGGTTGTATTTTGAGTCAATCTCTGTTGAAATATAAAAGAAAGAAACGAGCAGAGAGGAGAGGAACCTCATTACCACCAAGAAATAAGAGCAAGCAGTGGAGCATGTCCTTTAGGCGAGGGGACCCGGCACTGAGAAGCTCCTAGACCAGGGGAAGATGGATGACAAGGACCATCCCCAAGAGCCAAAGCCTTCCTCTGGAGCTGGTGTCCTAGATTCAGACTTCTAGCCTCCTAGACTGTGAGAGAATAAATTCCTGTTTGTTAAAGCCACCCACTTGTGGTATTTCTGTTATAGCAGCACTAGATGACTAAGACAATGCTGATCAGGTTACAGAGGAGCTTCCAGACTAAGATAGACTATGAAGAAAGGGCTGGCAACCTACTTCTGAAAATGAGCCAATAAAAACTCTACAGGCCACAATGGTCTGATCCGCGACTGATCATGGGGATGGTGCAGGACTGGGCAACGTTTCATTCTGTTGTGCACAGGGTCACCATATGCAGTGCAGTGAATTACTTAATATGGCCCTTCTACCTATGATCTTTTAACTCCCACCAAATGACTGGTTGTGAGTATGCAAATGAGGTGCTTGTGGCCAATCAAGGGGATTGGATAGCTTGGTAATAAAGCAAATAAGGTGCATGGCACTCTGTGGGTGTGGGACCATGCAGATAAGGTATATAGAACCCTAATGAGGGGATTTGTTAGTTTTGCTATCCCGCTAGGCTTAAAATGGGTTACCTCAGAAACAGAAAGGGGGGACCTACTACCAAGAAAGAAGAGCTAGGAGTACAGTACATCCTTTGGACCTGTGATCCATGCACTGAGAACCTCTGAGTCCCAGCAGACAGAGAGAGAAAGAGCTGAACACTGGAGATGGTGAGAGACAGTGAGAAGCAGCAGCAGAGAAATGGTGGCAGCAGAAGCAGCAGAACCAGGAAATGGTGCAGTGGGCTTCCTAGCCCACAGAGTGAGAAAGCTGACCGCCTTCTGGCTGGAGGCTTGCTGGAGGAGTGAGGTGCCTCCAAGCACCTGTCAGTGGAGCTAGGCTTGCTGACCCATGGAGCTAGAGAGCAGAGCGCCCTCAGGCCAAGGATTGATGGCAGAGTGGGGTGACTAGGCACTTTTTGGCAGAGCTAAAGAGCTTTGTAACACTTGACCAAGCAGGGCAGAGGTGGGGCCAAGAGGCCCAAGAAGCCTGAGGGGCTAAGAGGCCAAGGGCCAGGGAGAGGCCTACCTGTGGGCATGACTGAGAAGAAGCTATCTGATCAGAGAACTGTATCAGGAATTGTAACCTTTTATTATTTTTTTATTTTGCTAATAAACCTCCTAACTGCTAGTATGGTTTGTGTGTTTTGTGTGGCCATTGCAGCAAATTACTGAGCCCAGCAGAGAAGTAGAGAGTGCCAAGGGAGGGGCAGCTTGTGTCAGAATTGGTAAAAAGATGGGAGGGTAGAGACGTGTCTGAACTCCACCTCACAGCAATCAGCCTCGGGCTGTTGATGTGGATAAAGATTTCTGTTTCCCACTTGTAAAGTTAGAGGAGGTCAGATGCCCCTCCCCGGCTGCCACGCCATTTTTTCACAGTGAGTTAGGGGCCTACGCCATGACAGCTAACAACAACATTCCCTGTCTAAGCATCGAGTCCAAACCCAGGCAGGAAAACAAAGGACAAAAGGACAGAGGGCACCCACTAATTAAGTCTTCCCCTTTTAATCAGGAAAACAATAGCTTTTCCAGGAGCCCTGTCCGATGGACTTTGGCTGCCTTCTTACTGAGTTGCATGACCAACTTAGCTGCAAGGGAGTCTGGGGAGGTATTTATTAACCAGACACATTGCCACCCCAAACAAAGTCAGGGTTTTGTTAGTAAGACAGAAGGGAAGAAAGAGTCTTTCACAGGTGCATAGCATCCTTCACCCGAGACTCCAGAACTGTAGCCCCATGCCTGGGTTTTAGGTGGAGAGGCCATGTTCCCCAAGCTTGATCTTAGCCTTTGGTGTGGACTCTTTCTGCCACCAGCATGTAAGAGCATAAAAAAGAATAGTGCTGATCCTGGCATTTCCCAAAGTAACTTGTAGATGAGTTGGGAAAATTAAAGAAATTGTTGGCCTTGAGTCAGTGGCAGGCAGACCATTTGGGAGGGCAGTAATTGCCACATTAGAGGGGATGGTTGTTTTGCGGTTGACCTTGCTGGCTGTCATCTGACTGCTGCTGGGTGGGAAAGACTTTTTCTGCAGGTTTTCACCTCCTTCTTTAATATTTCAGTCATCGAGTGATTGAGTGCAGCAAAAATTTCACCGCTGACTAGTTAAAAAGCGATATTTCATGGTTACAATATCTAACAGAAGGGTTTATTTCACAGCTATCTTGTTATAGCCATTAAAGATATATTTTAAAAGAGTGAAATTAAAATGCTAGAGCCATCTTTTTTCTAACAGAGATCCAATTCATGGATTTGCAGAATACGAATGAACCCAAGTCAGTTGTCACGTTTCTGGTGAGAGAGAACATTCCTGATGTCAGAGCTGCTGCCCCCACCTTCAACCCAATTGTCCACAGCTGCCCAGAACCGAGGGTTGACCCGACTAAACTGGAGGAGGGAAGAAAGGAAAGGTTGTTGACCCTGTGCATTATTTATATTTACCCTTAAAAGGTAATTGTTCAAAATGGTTTTTGAAAATGTAATACAGGATGAATTAGAAATTAACAGGTTGACTTTGAAGAATGTCCGGGGTATATTGTTAAGTACGAAAAGCAAGATGCAAGCGGTATGCATAATAGGATCCCATTTTTGCAAAGCAGCATAAATCCCCTCTCAGTGGTTGATATTGGTTCTCTGGGGGTGGCATGGGGGGGGAGGGCGGGAGGTGACAAGAAGGAGAGAGAGAAAGTAACCAAAAAAAAAAAAAAATTTTTTTTTTTTAAAGTTCCTGTCAAATGAAAAGGTACTCATCATTTTTAAAACCACATTTATAATATGGTCCTATGTATGCAATGGAGCCCTGGTGGCGCAGTGGTTAAGAGCTCAGCTGCTAGCCAAAAAAGGTTGGCAGTTAGGACCCGCCAGCCGCTGCTTGGAAACCCTGTGGGGCATTTCTACTTTATCCTATAGGGCCGCTGTGAATCGGAACCAACTCGACGGCACATAATAACAACAACGTGTATGCAAGGAAACAGTGGTGGTTCAGTGGTAAAATTCTCACCTTCCATGCAGGAGATCCAGGTTCGATTCCCAGCCAGTGCACCTCATGCGCAGCCACCACCTGTCTGTCACTGGAGGCTTGCATGTTGCTATGATGCTGAACAGGTTTCCGCAGAGCTTCCAGACTGAGACGGACTAGGAAGAAAGGCCTGGTGATCTACTTCTGAAAATCAGCCAGTGAAAACTCTGTGGATCACGTTGGTCTGATCCACAGCCAATCATGGGGATGGCACAGGACCAAGCAGCATTTTGTTCTGTTGTGCATGGAGTCACATGGACGGTGGCTAACAATAACAATAAAATGAGGGCCAGAATTATATATGTGTGTGTGTGTGTGTGTGTGTACATCCTTATAGGGATATATGAAAAGGATGGTCACCGAAGAGTTAGTGGGAAGGGGTGATAGGGTTTCAGGTGAATTTTACTTCCTTCCTCTGCTTTTCCATATTGTTCGAATTCTTCTAAACCATGAGCATGTATTACAACTCTAATCAGAAACAAAACACAATCATTTTTGAAGAAAAATCCACAATGATATATGCACTTAAGAAACAGTGAAGAGAAAGTCTTCCTTCTTCCAGATTCTCCTGTGAGCAATTTCCTACAGAACCTTCTAGACCGTCCACATAAAGGCACGGGAGTTGGTGTGGTCTTTTCCTTGCCCTTGACCCCCAATCCCCATCCCCACCCTCCTCACCCCACTGGCAGCCATTCAAATGTGTGCATGGACATTCTTTTATTCGGAGGAGTTCTTGACAATTATGCGTTGTTGTTTGTGCACAGGGATCATCTGTTTACATAAACAGTGTGGGGCTATATCTCTCATTCTCTTCTTTTTTCCACTCAGCAACTGTGTTTTGAAGATCTGTCCATTGCTGATACAAATCCCTGGTGGCACAGTGATTAAGAGCTACAGCTGCTAACTAAAAGGTCTGTGGTTCGAATCCACCAGCTGCTCCTTGGAAACCCTAGGAGGCAGTTCTACTTTGTCCTATAGGGGCGCTAAGAGTCGGAATAGACTCAGCAGCAACAGGTTTGGTTTGGCTTTTTTTGGTCCATCGCTGTGTGCCTCTGAGCTGTTTCTTCTCACAGCTGCGTAGAACTCCTAACCAAGCATCTCTTCCATGTCTGCATGAGTGTAAAACACACTAAACACACTCTTGTGCACAGACTTTAAACAAACACCGGCTCAAGATCAAGTCATGTTGTGGCCTGGGAAGGAGCAGAGGGAGTATAGCAGTGCTGGCCAATGCCCTTACAATCCAAGAGAAGGAAGGCAGACTGATTCAAGGCCATACATAGCAAAGGGTTCAGGGACGGGGGACAGCTGTGAGCAAAAAAAAAAAAAAAAACTTGCCTGGGTGCATGCATTGCCCCTTTTAGACAAATCTACCTGATAAAGTGTCCCCAGGTGGTACAAACAATTAAGGTGTGCAGCTGCTAACTGAAAGGTTCAAGTCCACCCAGAGGCAGTATAAAGGAACCCCTTCCGAACAATCAGACACTGAAAACCTTATGGAGCACAGTTCTACTCTGACACGCGGCGGGTCACCATGGGTCGAATCGACTTGGCAGCAGCTGGTTGGTCAGTTATTCTATCAAGAAGGTGTTATTCCCATTTCACGGGTAAGGAAACGGAGGCTTGGAAAAGTTAAGTCTCTTACATAGGGTCACCTGGTAGAAGAGAAAGCTGGGACTGGATTCAGGGCCTCTGAGTCCATAGCCATGGCCCAGGCACCATGTTATGCTTCCTCCCTTTGTGGGACTTTTCATCGAGTCAGGCCCTTGCCTTTCATTTGTATTTTAGTTTCCGCCTGTTTTCCACTCCTAGAGATCCCTAAGGTCTTCGGTGCCTACTTTGTTGGGGTGGCTTTCAAATAAAATTGAAGTGAGCTGCAGTGGCTATGAAGTGTCACCCACATCCTCCTCAGGAAGAAGGGCTTATTCCCCTGGTCCTGAGAAAGTGGCCCTCACAGTCTACCCCTCAGGACTCCTCGGCTGAGGACAGCTACCTCGCCCACGGTCAGCTCCTTTTCCTGTGGCAGCCCCACAGATGTCTGAGCCATCAGGGAACACAAAGGCCGGGTGTCCTTGCCCGTAGTCAGGACAACTCAGGTCCTAGGCAGGGCTGCTGAGGCCTCCATTGGTATGACATCGCAGCTCAGTGCCTCCCTCTCCCCGCACCTGCTTCCTCCCTTCTTTTCACAGGTTTTGATCCCTAGGGCTCTCCTAAGTGATCCTCGTTTTCCTCACTTTTTTGCTTTGCATCCTTCTACCCCCTTTGCTTCCCTAGAAGTCCCCACTCTCCACCACCCTACATTCTCATTGGAGGTCAGTGGGGTCCCATGTTCTCGGGCCACTCTCGTACTGTGTTGCTGGAGGTTGGGCTCACCTCCACGAATGTGGGCTGGATCCCTGATCTCAAGTACTGGGAGCTCCCTGCCCGGAAGGAGGACCTCAGACAACCCACTTCTGTCTCCTCTGAGTGCTGTCTGCTCTTGCTGAGGCCGACGCCAACCTCCAGGCCTGGAAATAGTTTAGGCGTGGGTGCAGCAGAGGTGGCCCCTGTAACTTGAAACCAGCAGGTCATTACAGTGTTTTCTTGTCTTGGAAAAAATACTTTAAAATTACAAAAATAATGCCATTTCCACTGGATGCCAGAAGCACCCAAATTGCATTTTAATCACTTTATGGAGGAAGCTCTGATACTTGGTCTGTAGGTTCAGATGTGTCTGGTTTTAATCAAGACATGCACTGTCTTTCCAGTTCCCTCACATTGGACTCACGCAGAAGACACCAGAATCCATCACAAGCGCTATGTTAAAACAGCCTCATGTTCCACATTTGACTTGTCAAGTGGAGGGGAAGCTACCACCGATATACAAAGTCCGGGAGAACGTGAGTGTGGAGAGGGGGCTGCAGCCAGATGCCCCCAGTGCTCTCAAAGGGGGCAGCACCATTGGCGTTTGTATCAGTCAGGGTTCTCCAGAGGACAGAGGCAATAGGATACACATGCATACTCACACACACACACACACACACACACGTACATATTGTTGGTTGCCATCTAGTTGGCTACAACTCACAGTGGCCCTTTGTATAACAGAACAAAACATTGCCTGGTCCTGCGCCATCTTCATGATCGTTGACATGTTCGAGTCCATTCTTGTGGCTATTGTGTGGTGCCTTCCAACCTAGGGGACTCATCTTCTAGCACCGTATTGAATAATGTTCTGTTGTGATTCGTAGTGTTTTCATTGGCTAATTTTCAAAAGTAGATCACCAGGCCTTCCTTCCTTCCTCACCTGGAAATTCCACTGAAACCTGTACACCATGGGTGACCCTGATGGTATTTGAAATACTGGGTGGCATAGCTTCCACTATCACAGGAACACCCAAGCTACCACAGAACAACACACTGACAGTGGGGTGATGGTACACACACACACACACACACACGCCGAAGAGATTTATTTAAGGAATCGGTTTATGCAGTTGTGGCGGCTGGCAAGTGAGATCTGTAGGGCAGGCTGGCAGCTGGAAACCCGTCTTAAGAATCCCTTCTCCAGGAAACCTCAGTTTTGGCTCTGATGAGACCCACCCACATTATCAAGAATAATCTCCTTTACTTAGAGGAGCCTGATTGTAAATGATAATCATATCTGCAAGATGCCTTCACAGCAACATCTAGACTAGTGTTTGACCAAGCGACTGGGCACCATAGCCAAGCCAAGTTGACACATGAAATTCACCAGCAGAGCCTGTGTGGCCAGATGAGTCTTCCTTATGAGGAACTGCACGCGTACCAGCCTGGACCCTAAATGGTGGCAGCATGCTCACCTCACACCTCATCATTTTGACAAGCCCAGGCCCCTGCCCCATTTCCCTACATGCTCCAGAAGGAGGTACCTCTTGGTCCAGGTGGCCACGTCAGGTTCATCTAAAGACACGAAGCAACACCTTTGGTTACGGCTCATAGTTCACCGCCTATGATTCACGAGCAACCTCAGTGGTACTGAGTTTACGCCTGCTCCTCACCTGGGTCCTTGGACTAGCGCTCTGCTCTCCCAGGATCCTTACCGCCCAAATGAAGGACTCAAACATCCTTTCCAGCTTTCAGTTCAGAAGCCCATAAACTTTTCCTTCTTTCCTCCAAATAAGGTGTTTTGAAAGAGGATTTTTATGATTTCAGAAAGTTGGCGATAAGATTGGTTTCAAAGCCTTGATCCACCACAGACATGTGTGACCTCACTGTCCTGGGCTGTTTGTCCTCTGGTGGTGGGTTCATTTCTTTACTCTGAGATCACTTGCCTCCTCAACCTTCCTTCCCCGCTCCCCGTGTCCCAGTCCTGAAAGCACCCTGAGTTTCTGATGTGTGCCTTCTAACCTCTTCCCTCGCTCTTTTCCAGCAAGCTGTAAATAACAACTTCCCCTTCTCCGTCCACGACAACCGGCACAGCTTTGAGAACACTGGGTACTACTTTGACACTGTGAGTAGTTCTTTCCAAATAAAACGGGGGACAACATCAGGGCTGTTGATTTTCTGAGGCACATTGAAGATAGAGGACTTCCTGACCTCAAAACGAGATCAAGGTCAACATTAAAACAAGGTCTTAAACAAGATTCATAACAGGTTACCAAAAAAAAAAAAATGCATGAAACTCCCAAATTTCCACACAGCTTTTAAGGTCGACACCAGCCTTTTGCCTCAGGTTTGTGTGCTCTTCCTACTTCTCAAGGTGACTTGCTGTAAATTTTCTCATCGTGAGCTTTCTTGTGAAGATCTTTCATGGGAAAGAGGCATGGTGTCTTTGGACGGTAGAGCCAAGGCCCACAAGGAGGGTGGCAGGGAGGGGAGCTTACATATTACAAGGAAGGACTTCCTAATAACTGGAGTTGTCCATGGGTACAGGTGGTGAGTCCCCCATCGTCGGAGAGCGTGAGCAAAGTCTGGTTAGTGGTGGTTAACTGCAACAGAAGCATAATGCGAACCTCACATGGAATCCTACATTTTCCAGTAGCCACATTAAGAATACTAAAAAGAAACAAGTGAACTTAATCTTAATATTTTTATATAACTCCATGTTTCTCAAAATTATCACTTCAACATGTAATCAATATACAAATAATTGAGATATTTTGGAATTCCTTTTTCCAAACTAAGCCAGTGAAGTCCGATTTGTGTTTTACACTTTACGACACAGCTCAGTCGGGATGGCCCATGTTTCAAGTGTTTGATAGTGGCTACCATATTGGATTTGTTGTGGTTGTTAGGTGTTGCCAATTTGCTTCTGACTCATAGTGACCCAATGTACCACAGAACGACATACTGCCTGGTCCTGCGCCACGCTCACAATCATCCTTTTGCTTGAGCCCATTGCCGTAGCCACTCTGTCAATCTGTCTTGTTGAGGGTCTTCCTCTTTTCCACTGACCCTGTATTTACTGAGTATGATGTCCTTCTCCAGAGACTGATCCCTACTGACAACATGTCCAAAGTTTGTAAGACATAGTCTTGCCATCCTTGCTTCTAAGGAGCATTCTGGTTGTACTTCTTCCAAGACAGACTTGTTTGTTGTTCTGGCAGTCCATGGTATATTCAATATTCTTCACCAACACCACAATTCAAAGGCATCAATTCTTCGGTCTTCCGTATTCATTGTCCAGCTTTCACATGCATATGATGCAATTGAAAATACCATGGCTTGGGTCAGGCGCACCTTAGTCTTCAAGGTGACATCTTTGCTCTTCAACACTTTAAAGAGGTCCTTTGTAGCCAATTTGCCCATTGCGATGGGTCTTTTGATTTCTTGGCTGCTGCTTCCGTGGGTAATGATTGTGGATCCAAGTAAGATGAAATCCTTGACAACTTCAATCTTTTCCCCGTTTATCATGATGGTCCAGTTGTTTTTGTTTTCTTTATATTGAGGTGTAATCCATATTGAAGGCTGCGGTCTTTGATCTTCATCAGTAAATGCTTCAAGGCCTCTTCATTTTGAAGCAAGTAAGGTTGTGTTGTCTGCATATCGCAGGTTGTTAATGAGTCTTGCTCCAATCCTGATGCCCCATTCTTCTTCATATAGTCCAGCTTCTCAGATTACTCGCTCAGCAAACAGATTGAATAGGTATGGTGAAAGAATACAACCCTGATGCACACCTTTCCTGACTTTAAACCACCCAGTACCCCCTTGTTCTGTCCGAACAACTGCCTCTTCATTTATGTACAGGTTCCTCATGAGGACAATTAAGTGTTCTGGAATTCCCATTCTTTGCAATGTTATCCATAATTTGTTATGATCCACACAGTTGAATGCCTCTGCATAGCCAATAAAACACAGGTAAACATCCTTCTGGTATTCTCCGCTTTCACCCAGGATCCATCTGACATCAGCAATGATATCCCTGGTTTCCATCCTCTTCAGAATCCGGCCTGAATTTCTGGCAGTTCCTTGTGGATATATGCTGCAGCTGCTTTTGAATGATCTTCAGCAAAATTTTGCTAGTGAGTGATATAAATGATATTATTCTATAATTTCCGCATTCGGTTGGATCACCTTTTTTGGGAATAGACGTAAACGTGGATCTCTTCCTGTCGGTTGGCCAGGTAGCTGTCTTCCAAATTTCTTGGCATAGATGAGTGAGCACTTCCGGTGCCGCATCTGTTTGTTGAAACATCTCAATTGATATTCTGTCAATTTCTGGAGCCTTATTTTTTGCCTGTGCCTTCAGTACAGCTTGGATTTCTTCCTTCAGTACCATCAGTTCCTGATCATATGCTACCTCTTGAAATGGTTGAATGTTGACCAGTTCTTTTTGGTATAATGACTCTGTGTATTCCTTGCATCTTCTTTTGATGCTTCTTGTGTCGTTTAATATTTTCCCTACAGAATCCTTCACTATTGCAACTCGAGGCTTGAATTTTTTCTTCAGTTCTTTCAGCTTGAGAAATGCTGAGTGTGTTCTTCCCTTTTGGTTTTCTATCTCCATCTCTTTGCACATGTCATCATAATACTTTACTTTGTCTTCTTGAGCTGCCCTTTGAAATCTTCTGTTCAACTCTTTTACTTCAACATTTTTTCCTTTTGATTTAACTACTCGACATCCAAGAACAAGTTTCAGGGTCTCTCCTGACATCCCTTTAGGTCTTTTCTTTCTTTTCTGTCTTTTTAATGACCTCTTGCTTTCTTCATGTATGATACCAGTCAATTTTAGCTCACTAATGCCTAGGATATTGATGTTTATGCATTCCATTTCATTTTTGATTTCCAATTTTCCTGGATTCATACTTCGTACATTCCATGTTCTGATTATTAATGGATGTTTGCAACTCTTTATTCCCATTTTGAGTCATGCCGCATCAGCAAAGGAAGGTCCCAAAAGCTTGACTCCATCCACGTCATTAAGGTCAACTCTTTTTTTCTACTTTGAGGAGGCAGCTCTTCCCCAGTTGTCCCTTGAGTGCCTTCCAACCTGGGGGGCTCATCTTCTAGCACTATATCAGACAATGTTTCTCTGCTATTCATAAGCTTGTCACTGACTAATTCTTTTCAGAAGTTGACTGCCAGGTCCTTCTTAGTCTGGAAGCTCACCTGAAACCTGTCCTCCGTGGGTGACCCTGCTGGTATCTGAATACCTGTGGCATAGCTTCCAGTATCACAGCAACATGCAAGCCCCACAGTATTACAAACTGACAGACACGTGGTGGGCATATTGGATAGCAGTTACCATACTGGAGAATGGTTATCATACTGGACAGCACTTAGTTAACACATCTTAGATTGAGAGTTGTATCAGGTGACTTCTGAGATTCCTTTCTGAACCTGAAAGTCCAAGAAGATGATGATGTTAATAATACTTACCATTGCTGAGCATTTGCCATTGTTGAACCTGTTGCAGTCTCATAATGACCCTATAGGACAGAGTAGAACTGCCCTATATGGTTTCCTAGGTTTTAATCTTTATGGAAGCAGACTGGCACATCTTCCTACCACGGAGCAGCTGATAAGTTCAAACCGCCAATAATTTGGTTAGCGGACAAGCGCTTTAACCACTGCGCCCGCAGACCTCCTTGCCGTGTATTAGTGCTTCGTATTATCTCATGATCAACAACTCTGTGGGCTAATTACTTGTATCACCCCCAATTTTCAGGTGAGAAAACAGAACTACTGAAGTTAAACAACATGTCCAAAGTTACTCTTTTTTTCTAGGCTACAATTGAAACGGCAGAACCTAAAAAATCTGGTTTGCCTCTTGCAGAGTTGGATAAACAACCAGAATATCCACTCTGTCCTTTTTTCCAAATGGAATCTTTTAAAATTGTTTTCTGAATGATCAAATAACATATGTCCTTAAAAAATTTCAAAAAATACAGAAGTGTGTAAAATTAAAATTAACATTCTTATTTTTTACCCTCACAATCTCATTTTGAAGGCTCGATGCTGATATCAATTTGGTAGGTAAAATTTGAGAATTTTTGCAATTCACTTGCAAGCATGCACACATAAATATGTGTCCTTTAAATTATATAAATGAGACTGTACCACATGTATTTTTATCAGAGTTAGGCTAGTCTTGTAGAAAGCTTTGGAAGCTTTCCAACTTTCTCTGTGTTCTGGAACAGTTTACATAACATGAGGATTTTCAGATTAACAAATGTTACTTAGAATTTGCCCATAAAATTATGTGGGTTTGAGATCTTTTTTAGAGTAATTATTTTACTACCTTCTCAATTTCTCCCTTAATTATTAACCTATTCCAACTTTTTATCTCTTCTTGAACAGGGTCATTCTAATCTCTTCTAGGCTTACCTAGAATTTATCCAGTTCATTTCAAATTTATTGGTATAAGCTGCACATGGTATTGTCTTTAAAATATTCTTTTTTAAAAAATATTTTTTTTATTTTTCAGTTGAATGTTTAGTTTATGTGCTAGCAATCCTTTTTGTTAATAAATTTATTTAAGACTATGAATAGTCTTCTGTTACTGCTTTGGCTACATCCTAAAGGTTTTTCGAAGTAGAGCTTCATTATTATTTGCTTACAAATAGCCTATAATATACTTAAAATTTCTCTTTTAACTAAAAAATATTTAGAAGAAGGTTTTACATTTGCTATAGGGTTAGATTTTTTTTTTTTTACAAAAGGGAATCTTTGAAAGAGCACAATGCTCAAGGCAGACATACTTTACTAATTAGGCTAAATTATTGGTTGGTTCAAAGTAAACACCTGGGGAAACTTTTGGTTTTAATTTGAAGGTTTAAAGGTTTTCTCAGGGCAATAGTTTCAATTCTTCACTCAGCCTCAATGACTCCAGAAAGTCTGGATTCCATTGAGAATTTAAAATTCTGTTTATCCCTTCCACCCCCATTTTGATCAAGATTCTTCTATAGAACCTTAGATTAAAACATTCACTAATGGTAGCTGGGCACCATCCAATTCTTCTGGCCTCATGATCTAGGAGGCAGATGCTCATTGTGGCAACATTTCCTTCTCTAATTCCTATAAAAGTCATCATTTCTTTATATGAAAATTTAAACATTCATATTTTTGTGACAATTTGTTTTGGTTTTATTTTTGCCATCTCATTTTATGTTTTCTTTTTATCATGTTTGCATGTTGTTTCTTTTTCTTCCTGTCCTAACTTTGCTGGATTGGTTGCATGTATTTACCCATTCTGTCTTCTATTGATATGCAACTAGTGGTTACTCTTAAGTATACCATATTTTTATGTAAATAACACACTGCTATGCCAATTTTTTTTTTTACATATTGCTGTAAAAAAAATTAGCATAGCATGCTTACAAAAATACCTCACGGGGGATAGCACAGTTAACAAACAAATGTAGAATGTGTGTGTTATTTGCTTAAAAATACAGTAAATATTTAAGAAATATATTAACACTTATATTACCCTACCAATATAAAAGTTAATAGCTGTTTCCCAAGAATGAGGCAAGACCCTCAGAGTGCTTTACCCCTTCACTTACCCTCCTGGAATTCTGTTGTGTTCAGAGGTACAGGTTGTGTGCTCCCAGCTGCAGGAGGTGTCATCGTTTAGGATAAGGTTAAGTGGTGCCACCTGGAGTTCAAAGCAGTGGTTGGTCCTAACCTCCCTATCAAGCTTGTTGAAATCTCTGGAGTTTCAGTTCCAAATTGGTATTATCTTTCTTTTTTATGAATTCTTACTTCACAGTTTTAATACATTTCATAGTCCCATTATCAGCAAGTCTTAGACTTAATGATAAGTTTTACTTGTTGCTTTCCTTGTGGCTCTTTCTCCTTTTCATCCCTCCCTTTTATTTGTTTTTTCATTTTCCTGGAGTATGCTCAAGTAATTTTTAGAAAGAATGCTTGGACAGTGTGCACAGTATCTTCCATTTGTCTCTCCAGAACCACATGCCCTCTCTTCTCCCTGCCCTGCCCCGGGGCTGGTCTGTGTGCACTAGATCCCTCCCTGTACCCCTTGGGTCTAGAGGCACCGACCCTTGGGGTTTGCCCCCACATGTGTGACACGTATGTAAATGTCTCCTTATGAAACTCCTCACATTATTCCTATTTGAGTGTGTCATCTGTTTCCTGCTGTGACCTGCATGATGCTGACCCTTACGAAAATCAGCCTCACTTTATGTTGTATCTGTTTCTTTTTCATCTTTTGTCTAAATGTAGTGTTTCTTCTTCAGTTTTCACATAGTTGTGATCAAATTGAATACATAGCTTTGAATGCACATTAATTCTCAGGTCCACATGTGAGGTGCTGACAGTCAACAAGGAAGCTTGTGAGCAGGAGCCCACGGTGCTATTTCCTTTGAGGAACCCTCAAAGATGGAGCAGAATTCAGCCTCTCCAGACTTCTCACACTGAGAGCCACCTGCCCCACCTAGAGTTGGAGTGCACCCAGGACTGGATACACTGAGGCTGGGTGCAGAGATGCTGTCTCAGTTACCTAGGGCCGGTAAACATAAATACCACAAGAGGAAATTTACGTTCTCACAGTTTAGGAGGCTAGAAGTCTGAATTCAGGGCACTGGCTCTCGTGGACAGCTTTCTTTCTCTGTCAGCTCTGGGGGAAGGTTCTTATCTCTTTTCATCTTGTTTATTAGCTCCTTGGTGTTCTTCATGTGGTATGGCATCTATCTTCCCCCACTGCTGCTTGCTTGCTTAATCTTGCTCTTTTATATCTCAAAAGAGCTTGACTTAAGACACACCCTACACTGATACTGCCTCTTTAACATAACAAAGAAAACCGTATTCCCAAATGGAGTTATAGCCACAGATATAGTAGGATTTACAACCCATATTTTTGAGGGACATAATTCAAACCATAATAGATGGTATAGGACCTCCCCAGGGTCCTGGTGTTTGAGGCTGGCTAATAGGCTGTGTCTGGGCATGCTTTCTGATTTCTGTCTGCCATGTCTCTACAAGTCCATTCTTCTGGGCGGGACTGGAAGCCTGTGCAGAGAATCACAAAACACCACCAGGACGCTGTGTAGATTTACAGCCTGCAACAGGTTGGTAAGGGAGCATTCTTGTTAACAGTTGTCATATGGCGCATTTAAACATAGGATATAATGTAACTGGATTTCATAAAGTTCTCATAACTGTGTGATCTTGGTTGAATGTTTCTCTCCTAATCTTCTCATGATTCTCCCCTAGGGCCTGGGACGTAAGAAGGTTTCCACAGAAAAAAGGCAACAAGTTTCAAGAAATTTCAATCTTTGGGCATGTGACTATGTTCCATCTTGTCTTGATGGCTTTTCAAATAACCAAATATCTTATGTCTATAAGGAAGCCGTGGTGGTCCCATTTTTCAGGCGCTTCCCAAGACATCATGGTGAAATATGGAACACCTTTAAATTTATTCCTGAAAGAAGCTATACAGACTTTTTGAAAAAGAAACCAAAAGTGAGATTCGCTATTGACAAAAAGGCAACTTCCCCACTGGAGCCCTAATCTTTCCAGAAGACTGTTGATGAGTCTTGTGATATTGGTATTTCATCAGACATTCTAAAAGTAAACATCGTCTGATCCAGCATGACCATTTAACATAAGATTTGTTTCAGAATTACAGATTAGAGATTGTAATACTTTAATGAAACTGCCTTGCAGTGACAACATAGAGGTTAAAGTCATTATATTGGGAAACTGGAAGGGCAACGAATTATGTTAACTCTCCCTGTCTTTAAAATATTTTTATGATTTTTAATAAGGTTGAAAAGCATTCAAGTCCTTACAAAATAAAGACATGTACGTGTGTAAATAAACTTAACATTGCCACATTTACTCTCAAGGGAGTTTTAAAATTACATAATTAAGATACGGGTTACATTTTCATTTTAACGTTTCAGACAATACAGAGGAAGCCCAGTCCCCCTTGATATCACATCTTACCGTTTGTTTTTTTCCTGTGCATTTTACAATCACATATAAACAGTGTATGTTTAAAATTTTATGCATGTGCATAAATACATAAAATTTTAAACATACACTACAACACACAGGACATAAATCCTACAACTTTCTTTTTTATGTTTAACTTTATGTGTCTGGGAGTTTTTGCAATCTCAGTATGAATAGATTAATTTTTTGAAACTGCTGCATTGCATTCCCTAATATAGATGCACCATGGACATTTGAACTCATTCTAATTTTTTGCTATCAGACACCATACTACATAAACTCGCTTGATCGGCTTCTTGGGGTGCATGTTTACACGCACCTCTAGAGTAGACTCTGAAAAGTTACCTTATAAATCTTGGATTAGATGGTATGCTCATGTAAAGTTTTAATAAGCAAATAAATAAACAAATTACATTTATCATTTAAATGTAATTTAAATGATAAAGAACAGATTGCCTTTGAAAAAGACCGGACCAAATTATACTCTTACCAACAGCATCTGTGAGTTTGCCTTTCTCCACCCTCACATTATCTTTTAGGGCATTGAAGGACAAAAACAGGCAGCCCTCGTGGCATAAAGTGTTGGCACTCGGCCACTAACCTAAAGGTTAGCATTCAAAACCACCCAGTGGCCTTGCCGAAGAAAGGCCTGGCGATCTGCTTCCATAAAAAGGTTACAGCCAAGAAAACCTTATGAAGCAGTTCTACAGTGTAACACATGGGGTTGCCATGAGTCTGGATCAACTTGATGGCAACTGGTAAGGGCAACAAATGATATCTTGTTGCTTCCTTCTTTTGCATTGTTCTGATTAGCCAAGTTGAGTACCTGTTTTCATCCAGTGGCAATTTGATATTTCCCTTCTAGAAACTGAACAGTGTCATCATCATTCTGTGCATAAATTTTCTTGCCTATTCTTAGATATTTTTTCTATAGATGAATTTAAGAATAAACTTGTCAAGTTAAAACAAATGCCCTTGGCAATTTGATAGGAATTGTCTTGAATTTAGATAATAATTTATGGGGAAACGATACCCTTATACTATGGTGTATCCTCATTTATGCAAATCTTATTTTATATATCCTTCAGTAACGTTTTATAATTTTGCTCACATAGGCTGACGTGATTTTTTCTCTCTGTTTATTCCTGCATATTTTGAGATTTCAGGGCTATTTTGAATGTTTAAAAAGTCTTTTTTTTAGTTATGCCTTTAGATTAGTTGGGTAACCCTGGTAGCGTAGTGGTTAAGTGCTACAGCTGCTAACCAAACTGTTGGCAGTTCGAATCCGCCAGACACTCCTTGGAAACTCTATGGGGCAGTTCTATTCTGTCCTATGGGGTCGCTATGAGTCGGAATCCACTTGAGGGCACTGGGTTGGGTTTGGATTTTTTAGATTAGTTTTGGCTAATGCATGAGAAAGATACTGATTTTTGCATGCAAATCTTGTATTTGTTCACCTGGATACGCTTTCTTAGTTCTAATGACTTTTTCAGGTGATTCTCCTGGATTTCCTATGTAGACAATTGTATCATTAGCAAAAGTGATAATTTGACATTATTTCTAACATTTATACTTTTTTTTTTCTTGGTCTCGTTGTGTTGGATAAGACCTCAGGTATAATTTGAATATTATCACACAGAGTGCAACTTATTTCTGAAGTTAATGGAACTTCTTCTAATGTGTCACCATGAAATGTGACTTTGTTGTTGGTTTCAGATACATGATTTTTATCTAATTAAGAGAGCTCCCTCTTAGCCTTCCTTTCCTTATATTTTATATCTTTTAAAAAAAAATTTGTATCTGGGTTTTTTTTTTTTTTTTTTGCATTGATATCTGGCTATTTATTTATTTATTTGCATTTTTTCCTCCTAAAGTATTTTTTTTGAGGTATATGTATACAGGAAAATTTCAAAGAAAATAAAAATAGACAGTGAAAAATTAATTTTCTCACATTTCTGACTCCTGGTTCCCATTTTTTCTTGCAGAACCTGCCCTATTAACACTTTTTGTGTACATCTGTCTCAAGATAGTCCACGGTGATCATTCTCTCTCTCACACACACACACATACACACACGCCTTTAACAAACACCAACGGTAGACTCCTTTCTGCTATTGCTTGCTCTTCCTTCTCCCCCTCCCTCCCACCCACACTTATGGATATATCTTGGACATCATTCTATATCACTACCTATAAATCACCTTCATTTTTTAAAACATGGTTCCCTGGTATTTCATTATTCAGATGTGGCATGGTTTCCATAATCAATCTTTTGATGGCCACTTAGACGGTTTCAAATCTTCTCCTTCTATAAGCCACCTTGGGATAAACATCTTTACAGATAAATATTTGCATCTATCTAGGAGTATTTCTGCATGATAAACTCCTAAAATAAGTACATATGACCACATTTTCTATGAAAGACTGTACTCCAGCTTACAGTTTCACTAACAAGTTATGACCCTTGAGATTTTCCTATAGCCTTGTGTTTTTTAAGGTATTTGCCAATTTGTTAGCTACAAAATGGTATCGCATTTTAATTTGCATTTCTTTCATTGTTGGGGGTGCTATTGAAAAGCCATTTATATTTCTTTTGCTATGAATTGCCTATCCATGTCTTTTATTATTTTTCTATTGGTTGGTTTGTCTTGTTTTTTTAATGGTTCGTATGATTTCTTTACGCATAAGGGTATGAAACTTTTTGTTTCAAATGTGTAGCAAGTGTTTTTTCTAGTTGGCTGTTTTATTTTCCTCTTTGTTTACCCTATTTTTAGCTCTGCATATTTTTTTAAAGTAGTGAGATATATGAATCTGTTATTTTATACCTTCCTTCGGTCTTTTCTTTGTTTGAGATTATATTTTAAATGCTTCTAAGAGATTCTGTTGTACTTTCTTTTGCTTTTTGAACATTTTATTGTGGTTTAGGTGATAGTTTACAGAGCAAATTAGTTTCCTACAACAATTTATACACAGCTTTTTTTGTGACATTGGTTGCTATTCCTTCAAAGCGCCGGCACTCTCTCCCTTCTTCCGTGGGTTCCATTTGTTTAACCCATCTTCCCTGCACTCCCTGCCTTCTGAGCTTTGTGTTTGGGCAAATGCTGCCCTTGTGGTCTCCTAAGGTTTATTGTTTTCAGGGGCACGTTCCTCACAGGCCTTATTGTTGCCTTTAGAGGCCTGTCTGTTGTTTAGCTGAAAGGCGGTCTCCGGGAGTGGTCTCAGTTTCAAGTTTGAGGGGTGCCTAAGGGCCACAGTCTTGGGGGTTCCACCTGCTTCTATCAGACCAGTAAATCGGGTCTTTTATATGAACTTGAATTTTGCTCTATGTTTTTCTCCCTCTCTGTCCAGGACCTTCTTTTATGATTCCACTGAAAGTGGTCGGTAGTAGTAGCTGGGCACCATCTAGTTCTTCTGGTCTCAGACTCGTGCAGGCTGTGGTTCATGTGGTCCATTAGTCCTCTGGGCTAATTGTTTCCTTGAGGCTTTGTTTTTCTTCACTCTTCTTTGCTACAGAGGGGCAGGATCAATAGTTATATCCTACATTGTCTCTTGCAAGCTTTTAAGGCCACAGTTGCTACTCACCAAAGTAGGATGTAGAGCATTATCTTTACGGACTGTGTTATACCAATTGACCTAGCTGTCCCTCAAGACTGTGGTCCTAAACCCTCATGCCCAATGACTCAGTTCCTTGAGGCTTTTGGTCTTAGCTAAGAAGCTTTCATAACTGTGCCCGCCGTGTGCTCTGTTATATAGATGGGTATGTTTGCAGCATGTACAAATATGTATATAGTAACACCCGCTGCCAAGTTTTTATATGCTCGTGGGGATACTCCCATATGCCATCTCACACTTGTTCAGCTTACGTGTAAACCTATGGAACCTAATAATTATTACTGTTGTTGCAGGATTGTGTATGTGATAGCATTTACCTTTGCTGCCTTTTACTCTTGTGTACCTCGCAGTGTCTTCTTTGCCTTGGCCGTGTTGTGCTGACGTCTCCCATATTGTGTATTGTTTTTCCCTTCACCAAAATTAATAGGTGTCTACTATACGGCACTGGGGTGGGGTGATCTAGTTAGTGATTTTTCCTCCTTCCCCCCTCCCATCCCTGGTAACCATCAAAGAATGTTTCTTTCCGTGTGTAAATCTCTTCTTGAGTTTTTATAATAGCGGTCTCATACAGTACTTGTCCTTTTGTGATTGACTTATTTCACTCAACATAATGTCCTCTAGATTCATCGATGTTGTAAGATGTTTTGTGGATTTACTGTAATTCTTTAATGTTGGGTAATATTCCATTGTGTGTATGGACCACAGTTTGTTTATTCATTCATCTGTTGATGGGCACTTAGGTTGTTTCCTTCTTTTTGGTACTGTGAAAAAGGCTGCAATGAACGTAGGTGTGCATATGTCGAAGCCCTGGAGATGCAGCAGTTAAGAGCTTGGCTGCTAACCAAAAGGTCGGCAGTTTAAATCCACGAGCCACTCCGTGGAAATCCTATGGGGCAGTTCTACTCTGTCCTATAAGATCACTATGAGTCTGAACGAATGACTCAACAACAATGGGTTTGGTTTGGTGCATATGTCTGTTCCTGTCATAGCTCTGATTTTTCTAGGATACACACTTAGGAGTGACATTGCTGGATCATATGGTATTTCCATTTCTAGCTTTTTAAGGAAGTGGCGTAGTTCCATTGTAGTTCTTACTGTTTATGGATGGGTGTGACATTATAGTGAATGATGTCTTGCTTGGCATTTACTGAGATGATCGCGTACATTTTCTAAATTAATCAGTTAATATGATAAAGTGTATTAATGGATTTTTCTGAGTTGAGCCATTCTAGCATCCTTGGGATAAACCCTAGTTGGCTATGATGTATTATTCTTTTGATCAATGCAGGATTTGATATGCAAATGATTTATTTAGGTTTTTTGTATCTATTTTTTGCAAGCGAGATTATGTCTATTTGTACACTTTTTTGTTTTTAAGGTCTGCTAAATTTTTTTTTTTTTTTTATATCATTATTTTAGCTTTGGGTTAGGAACAGCTTTTTCTCTTCTTTGCTCTGAAATGGTTTATATAAATTGCAAATATCTGTAGAATTTGCCCATAAAAACTCCTGCACCTGGTGCTGTTTTTACGGGAAGATCTTTGACCATCTTTTCAACTTATTTTATGGAGACCAGGCTATATGGAAGGAGCCCTGGTGGCGCAGTGGTTAAAGCCCTCAGCTGCTAAGAGAAAGGTTGGTGATTTGAACTCATCAGCGACTCTGTGGGAGAAAGATGTGGCAGTCTGCTTCCACAGAGATTTCCAGTCTTGGAAACCCCATGGGGAAGCCCTACTCTGTCCTATAGGGTCACTATGAGTTGGAATTGACTCAACAGCAGTGAGTTTGGTATGGGTTTTTGGGCTATATGGCGCTTCTATTTATTTATTTACTCACTTTGATAATTTTTCTTTTCAGAGGAAATCTGGATTTTAAATTTTGGGGTACTTTAATACAGTTATATTCTTTAAATGCTTCAAGTTATATCTTGTCCCTTTGACATGCTGAGTGTTCCCTGTTTACCACCCTCCCCTCTCCCCCTTTGTGTTGTATGCTTTTGATCTCATTAATTAGTGCTTTCATGCTTACTAATTCCTTTCTGGGTGTTATTTTGGTCTTCTATTTCTAGCTTATCAAGGTGAAAGCACAGCTCAGTTATTATCAGTCTTTCCTATTTTCCTGCAAAAGGCAGTTAAGGCTGTTAACTTTCTTTCGAATATCACTTTGCAGTCACATTAGGGTGCTCTTTTTGGTGTTCCTTTTTCAACAGCTTGTCATTCTTTTCTTTTTTCAGCCAAGAATTATCAAGAAGTGCATTTTTAAAATTTATTCTTTTGTTGTTCTTTCATGGCTAATATTTTATTAGTTCATTTCTACCCTGTGGTCAATGATGAAAACCTGTACGATCTCCGCTTACTGGAAATTTAAAAATGCTCTGTGGCTTAATACACGGTCAGCTTTTGTGAATATTCTGTGTGTGTTTGAAAAGGATGTGTGGTCTCTCTTTTTAAACACTTTTGCTTTCGAAAAGATTACAGGTTCACAGGAAGTTGTGAAAAGAGTACAGGGAGGTCCAGTGTCCCCTTCACCCCGTTTCCCCAGTGGTAAGGCCTGGCATGGAAACCCTGGTGGCATAGTGGTTAAGTGCTACGGCTGCTAACCAAAGGGTTAGCAGTTCGGATCTGCCAGAAGCTCCTTGGAAACTCTATGGAGCAGTTCTACTCTGTCCTATAGGGTCGCTATAAGTCAGAATCGACTTGATGGCACTGGGTTTGGTTTGGTTTTGTTTTGGAAGGTCTGGCATAACTATAGTGCAATGTTGCTTTAGGTTCTTATAGCTGTGGTACAAATCAGCACAGACTTAGCAGCTGACAGCAGCACCCACCTATTAACTCACAGTTCTGCTGGTCAGAAGTCATGGCTGGCTGGGTTCTCCGCTCAGGCCTCGTGAGCGACAATCAAAGTGTCATCTGTGCTGCGCTCTCAGGGGAGGCTCAGTGTCCCTTTTCTAGGTTCATGGTTATGGCAGGCCACACCTCCCTGCAGTAATATCACCAAGGTCACTGTTTCCTTATGGGCTGTCAGGCATGCTGCCTCAGTTCCTAGAGGTTGCTGGCATTCCTTTTGATATGCAGATGACCTATCTAGGATTTTTGTATCTACTATAATCCTGGTGGTGTAGTGGTTAAGTGCTATGGCTGCTAACCAAAGTGTCGGCTGTTCGAATCCGCCAGGCGCTCCTTGGAAACTCTATGGGGCAGTTCTACTCTGTCCTATATGGTTGCTATGAGTCAGAATCAACTCGATGGCAGTGGGTTTTTATTTTTACAAGACAGATTATGTCTATTTTCACAATCGAGTCTTTTTTTTTTTTTTTTAAGTTTTGCGATCATTATTTTAAGGAGTCCTGGTGGCACAGGGGTTAAAGCACTTGGCTGCTAACCAAAGTCAGTGGTTCAAACTTACCAGCCACTCCGAGGGAGAGAGATGTGGCAATCTTCTTCCATAAAGATTTATGGCCTTGGAAACCCTATGGGGCAGTTCTTTATTTTTACCTGTGCATATATTTATCTACATTATTTTATTTATATTTCTTTTTCATTATTTTAGCTTTAGTCATTCACGTGGCCACCTCCAGCTTCAGGAGCCAGCGATGAAGACTTCCCCTGGCGTTGAATCCCTCTCAAACTTTGGTGCTGTCACCAGAGTCCAGGCAGATCTTGTCCGTTTTAAGTGATCCATGACTAAGTCTGGCCCTCCCAGGATCACCTTCCTATCCTAAGGTCAGTTGATTTGGGAAGTTAGTAACATCTGCAAAATACCTCAAGGGCAG
The DNA here is from genome assembly GCF_024166365.1 of Elephas maximus indicus. Classification (NCBI taxonomy): domain Eukaryota; kingdom Metazoa; phylum Chordata; class Mammalia; order Proboscidea; family Elephantidae; genus Elephas; species Elephas maximus. The sequence continues at coordinate 75,649,763 of NC_064834.1, read as the reverse complement.
AGGATTACGTGAGAGTTAGAGTCATTGGGGTCATCTTAGAATCCTGCGACCACAAATACTACCAGTAAACCACTTGCCATGGAGTTGATTCTGACTCATGGTGACCCCGTGTGTATCAGAGCAGAACTGTGCTCCAGACGGCTTTCAGTGGCTGAGTTTTCAGAATTAGATTAGCCTCTTGTCTCCAGTTTCGAAGAGGTACTTTGTGTTTGTTTTGCTGTGTTTTAATAGAACACCTGTAACCGTAGATTTGGTGACATCAGAGCCATCAAGGCCTGCTTCTTGGGTCCCATGCCTGATCTAGACATTTAGAGCAATTGGAGGCTTGAAACCCTGTATTTAACCTATTTGGGACTGCTTTATACGTAATTCTCAAGGCCACGTCCCAAAGCACAGGGTTACATGGTTCTTGCTCTCTGCCCATGGTAAGTTCTCTGCAAAGCACCATCTGCCCCCTGACAGATGCAGAAATGCCCTTCTTGCCAGCTGGGTTTCCTGCCACTTCCTTCGCAGGGAATCTTCACAACATCCTTACCTGCCTCTTCTTCTGCCACTTCTCTCCTTTCTCTACCCAAACACCAACAGTCTCCACCAAGAAGGACTTGTAATTCATTTTACTGGAAACGAAACTTAAAAAAAATGATAAAAAAGGCATACAGATCCTGTCTGGAACAAAGGCAAGTGAAGAAAACCAAAGACTCAAGAGAGCAATTAGTCCAAAGTGCCAATGGATCACATGAACCACAGTGTTCACGACCCTGAGACCAGAAGTACTAGATGGTGCCCAGCTACCACTACTGACTGTTTTGACTGGAATCACAACAGAGGGCCCTAGGCAGAGTGGGAGAATTGCAGAACAAAAAATCAAATTCACAAAAAATCCCAGACTTCCTGGTCTGACAGAGACTGGAGGAACCCTCGAGACTATGGCCCTAAAACGCCCTTCTGACCTGGAACTGAAGCCATTCCCAGAGACCACCTCACAGCAAAACAATAGATAAACACATAAGATAAATAATAACACCTGAGAGGAATGTACTCCTTAGAACAATTAATTATAGGAGATCAAAAGGGCTTTATCTGCCCCAAAGCAAAGGATAGAAAAGCAGGATGAAAGGTAACAGGGAACCCAGGGTGGAAATGGGGAGAGTGCTGACACATTGTGGAGAATGAAACCAAGATCATGAAATGCTTCATGTACAAGCTATCGAATGGGAAACTAACTCGCTCTGTAAACTTTAACCTAATACACAGTAAAAAAGAGAGAGAGAGAAAGAAGAAATACACAGAGACAGAGAAGACTGTGGCCATGCGTGTGAAAATGCATGTCAAGGAATGTCAAGGGTAGCCAACCATCACCAGAACCTAGGAGAGAAGCATGGGGCAGACTCTTTCTCAGAGCTCTCAGAAGGAATCAACATGGCCAACACCCCAATTTCAGGCTCCTAGTTTTTAGTTTCTAGAACTATAAGGCGATACATTCCTACTCAGCACCAGATCTTCAGTTATGTGAAGGGATAGGGAAAGATAAGTGCCTACCCTTTGGGATTAATGAGTAGGGGTATACTTACCATCTACAGAAACACAGATTAGATAATTTTCCCTCTGAAATCAGGCTTTCTGCTCTTAATTGTTTTGCACCTAAAAAAATAACACTGTCCAATTACCTGGCAATTTTCAATCAAGTGAATCAAGAAGAAAAGGATGCAACCCTTTAATGGAGGGGTAGGTCCTGGGGGAGTCAAAGTTGACATCCCAAATACAATAACCCGCTTTACGAAAATCAACGTCTTTAATAACTTGGCACGATATCAATGACTTGCTGTTGTTGGTTCTTTGTTTCAGTGTGTTGTTTTGAGCAGAGAAAGAGACAAACAGCCAATTTAAAAAAACACCCCAACTTACTAATCAATTACATGCAGGTGTTTATAGATTTCTTCCATTTTAATGAATTATACTTGAATCTGTGCAATCCTAGAAATGATAGACATGAAAATAACAACCAATAGCTTAGTAATACCATTTTGGAGTGACGATGCCTAGAATTCATTCTAGAACAATACCAAGGAGCTCAGTTATTTACGGTGCATATAGTCAAAACAAACCAAACCGAACCCACTGCCGTCGAGTCAATTCTGACTCATAGTGACCCTATAGGACAGAGAGGAACTGCCCCATAGAGTTTCCAAGGAGTCCCTGGCAGATTCGTACTGCTGACCTTTTGGTTAGCAGCCGTAGCACTTAACCCCTACCCCACCAGGGTTTCCTGCATATCGTAGGCATGTGCATAAGACTGAATTTCTGTTTTCTCAAAAGTCAGATCTAAGGGCCCTTAGGCAGGACAGTTCAAGGGCAGAGTGATGATTTCCTATACCAATCAATTGTTAAAAATGCCTATTTTTAGGCAGAGAAGCATATTCTCATTGGCTCTGTTTCGACATTTAAAGCTAGTTTTAACAGTTGTCATGTGCCTTCTCTTTGTTTTGACCATCTCGTGGCTGTCTTTGGCCAAAGCTATTTCTGGTCTGGTGGTCATAGCCCAACTTCAGCTGTAGTAATTGTTGTGTGTCTTCTACCATGCCTGATGGGACAGCTATTCTATGTCCACCTTGTGGTTCACTGGTCAGTTGCAACTCCAACGAAAGCCCAGGACACGTCATTACTGGCCCATGGGTCAGGAGGAAAGGATGCATCATCCAATTCAACGTTTTTTTTTTTTTTTTTTTTATCATCTACAGAAGAACTGGCGCCATATTGAGGATTCGTAGGGGAGAGATGGATGTGGGGGAGGAAGGGCTGGAAATGATAAGCTAAGTATAGGCTTCCCATATGTTGCGCTGAGTTCAGGGAAGACTCCATGCTGTTATGGTAACACCCTGAGAACCAGAAAACAAGCAAGAAGAATCCATTTCCTCCTCCGAGCTCTTTGCTGCCATCCACGATTTTTGGACTGAGCGTGGCATTGTGAGCCAGCAATTTGGGAAGACCCCATTCAGCTCTGCTCTGAGCTTCGAGACTCTGCAGCTCTGATGGAGCCCTGCTTTTCCCCGGGTGAATCAGGGTGGCACTTCACAAACACACGGAGTAGTGGTTGAGCTAATCCTGGTGCCGTGTTGAGGACTCAGAAGAGCTGTGTAAGTGTGAAATACTGTACATTGCCTTTATAAGTACCTATCAAAACAAACGAAAACATCTCACTTAACACACAGTATTTAGGTAAACATGCTGCGGATATACCAAAATAATCCCCCCAAATATTAAACAACAAACCAGCCCCCTGTCAGAGCCTGACTCACTGACTAAATGGAATGAATAAAATTGAAACACACGTGCTTGCCTACAGTTCTGTGAGATTGTTGACTTTGTTAGGTGTAGCGTGTGATTTCTGCACTGAGTAACCAAAATAACCTCACATGCTTTATTCTCTCTCCTGATCGAAATGAAACCACAGATCTGCAATTCCCAAGTCGGTTAACACAGGCACAAAAACACAAATCACGTTTCTTTCTCTTCTTCCTCTTCCCCTGCCCAGAAAAGAACATCGGGATCCGAGGACATTCTTTCTACTCCACTTGGGGCGGGTCTAGCTGCATCCTTTGCAGAGACCATCGTAGGATAGAACAGAAAGAACAACTGTGCTCATGATCCGTGCTCCATGGTAGGGATTACAAACAAGAACAGAATACAGTCTTCTCTGCAGAAGGTATGTTATTTCCAAGGCCGAAAGGATAAACATCAAAATTGCCTTAAATATTCTTCTGCTGTTTATAACCTTGGTCTGAGATTCCACAGCTATGATAAGCCGTCAATGACACGTCCAATCCCTCCCCAAGAGGAATGCCACTGGGATTCCAAAGGAGGGCTGGGAAGCCTTGTCGAAATCCCACGGGAGAAATCTTACTGCTCCTCCAAAGAGCACTGCTTTTTGAAACCAACTCCCTAACATCTGTGACATTCTAGATTTTTAAAGGGGTAATTTGGCTCTGCTAGTACACAGCTCTCTGAAGAGTTCAGTGTCTTTAGCCTGTCAGGTTAGTTCGGGTTAAAGCAGTACGCTTGCCGACAGCACCTTGACACATTCCCTAACGTTGCCCTGTCCCTTCCCCCCTCAGTTTCCCCTCTGAATTGCTCCACTCCCTTTGGGTCTGATCATGCAGCCACATTATTGTGTATTGTTGTTAGCTGTTGTGGAGTCAGCTCGGACGCACAGCAACTCTGCATACAACAGCATGAAATGTTGCCCGGTCCTGTGCCATCTTTACCCTCATTGGTACGCTCGAGTCCATTGTTGCGGCCACTGTGTATTTTGAGTGCCTTCCAACCTAGGGGCCTCATCTTCCAGTACTATATTGGATGATATTCTGTTGTGATCCACGGGGTTTTCATTGCCTAATTTTCAGAAGTAGATCACCAGGCCTCTCCTCCTAGTCTGTCTTAGTCTGGGAGCTCCCCTGAAGCCTGTCCGCCATGGGTGAGCCTGCTGGTATGTGAAATACTGGCACCATAGTTCCCAGCATCATGGCAACATGTAAGGCCACCACAGTACAGCAGACTGACAGACAGGTGGTGGATTATATAATACAAATGTGAATAAATGTAAGACATGCCCGAATGCCTCATATATTCATTCATTACTCAAAGAATTTTGTGGGGGGCACCTGCTGTGTGTGAAGCGCTGTTCTGGGCTACTAGGGTGAGCACTACGGACGCCATCCTTGCTCTCAAGAGCATCCAGCCTACACTGAGCCTTCAGACAGTGAGAGGCAGTGGCCCTCTGCAACAGCCAAGATTTTGAGCTAAGAATGCTGATTAAGCGTGGATCAGGTGACCGTACCTTGAAAGGTCACAATTATAATTTTATTAAGCTGTGATCAGGGAGATAAGATAAACGCCATAGAAATGTGTTTCATATGGGATACATATTATATTGCAGAACGGTGACGGATTTGTGTTTCTTGTGTACATTAAAACCCAGATACGTGTAAAGGCAAGAGCCGACGCTAATTTTTTACCTTCTGGAGAAGGAGTTGATTTTAATTCTTTCTCTGCTTATTAAAGGAAAATTAGAAAAACAAACTATTTACTACAGCACTAAGTACATTTTGATTACTTATGGATATAAGCAGTTATTTTTGTTTCATTTATTTATTTACTGGAAGCTTAATGACAGGTAAAATTAAGAATTAATAGTGCAAGAGTGAGGAATGATGGGTTTATCCTGCAGATGGAATGACGCATACTCATCCCACCTCACAGCTGGGAGAATGGAATCCTAGTGTCTGCTCTGGGGGGCGTAAACACCCTCGAGCCTCCGATTAAACAGGAGGAGTTCTTCAGGACCGTGGGAGGGGGACAGCTTGGGGGACAAGGTGGCGAATGGTGGTGCAGACGTGTTCCGTGGTTTTGCTCAGGAATAGCTCAAGATAAGGACTAGATAGATACGCAGAGAAGGCCTGGGGTGATAACTTGATGGAGAAGCGGCCTCAGCAGAAGGATACAGTTAAGTACTCAGCGGCTAACCAAAAGGTTGGTGGTTCCTCCGCTCTGCGGGAGAAAGACCTGGCAATCCGCTTCCTGCACCCCCAGCACACAGCACACGGCTGCACGTACAGAGCATTGTCCTCAGGGACTGCGGCTGGAGCATCCCCCAGTGTCTGCAATGGACAGTTGCGAAGGCTGGGCTCAGCTTACTGGTCGGGAGTGTAGCTTTGGCACCTAGCTTATCACTTACTATCTTCGTTGCCTTGGGCAAGTTACTTCTAAGTTTTTTATATAAGTTATCCTTGTGCTGGGGCTAGCTATAGGACCCACCGCCAGGTTACATGGGAAAACATCTGTGCGCAAACCACCTTGTCCTCCCAGGCTGCAAGCACCTGAGGACCAGGCTCACCTTCTGTGAGCTTGCCACGGTGCTGAGCACTCTACCTGACCCCTGATTTATTAAACATTTATTGCACTAATGAAGACGTGCGTGTTTTCAAAACACAACCACCAAAGCCTGTGGTTTGCAGATCTGGGCATTTTTAAATCTGATTTTTAACAAAATGTACATGTTCCATTTTAGCAAGCTGCAACGATCATTTGGCTTTACAAAGCTGCAGCCGGTAAGTAAAGATGTGTCTGCAAAGTTGATAACGTTTTATGAAGGTCACATTTGTGAAAAATAACTCTCCTATTTTTCTCCTGTGAAGATAGATTCCCTTTAGTTATTTATTTAATAGCTGTGATCACAGGTGGCGAAGATAACAATTTCACGCTGGACTAAGTATTTGAAAAGATACACTTCAGGGGTAAAACTGCCCAAAGCAAAAACTGAACACTGAAAAACTTGAGCCCTGGTCAAGACTAACCATCTCAATGGGCTGCAGAGGAGCTTGTCATAAACAACGAGGTAAAAAAAAAATCTCTGCTCAGCCTGGAAAAGAGACACTGAGAAGTAGGGGACTGGCTTCCACTCACTCTGTGGAATTAATACATATTATCTATATTTTTTATGGTGGTTCAATGGTAGAATTTGTGCCTTCCATGTGAGAGACTCAGGTTTGATTCCTGGCCAAGGTACCTCACGCACAGCCCTCACCCATCTGTCATTGGAGGCTGTGTGTTGCCATGATACTGAACAGGTTGCAGTGGAGCTTCCAGACTAAGGTGGACTAGGAAGAAAGGCCTGGCAATCTTATTCTGAAAATCAGCCAGTGAAAGCCCTATGGATGACAATGGCTTAATCTGCAGCTGATACGGGGATGGCGCGGGACTGGGCAGCACTTTGTTCCATCGTGCATGAGGTCACCAGAGTCTATATTTTAAAACTTGGGTGGTGCAAATCCTTACCGTGCTTGGCTGCTAACCAAAAGGTTGGTGGTTCAAGTCTACCCTGAGGCACCTCAGAGGAAAGGCCTGGCGATCTACTTCTGAAAAATCAGCCGTCGAAGACCCTGTGTAGCACATTTCTACTCTGACACACACAGGGTCATTATGGGTCAGAATCGACTCAAAGGCAACTGGTTTTTTGGTTTATCTACATTTTAGGTCCCCAGTCATTCTAGTGCTACACAAAGTTAATCAGACTCAGAAAAGTTTTTTTTTTTTAATTTTTATTTTTTAAATCATACTTTGTAACAGACACCTTCACTTTATCCTCTCCCTTTAAATTACTGTACAAAGATTAGTACTTCTTTTAAAAAAAAATATTCGGGCAAAAACAAATCAAAAAACAAAGTAAAAAACCTAAGGTAACTTTTCTTAGACCAAAGTAACTAACAGTGTCTAGTGGCCGTAGAGCAGCCTTGAGCCTCCAAGGCAGCCTGCCGGTTCCTAATGGCCCCAAGGAGCAGGGCCCTGCCTCCCTAATTACTCAACAGCACGCCTTTGTTCTCCCGGTGTCTGCTTTTACAATGCAGTCGAACAAGGTAGAACTGTGTCCATTTATGGGAAAGTCAAAGACCAATAAATAAAAAGTTTAATTTCCTGATTCCCTGAAGTCGACGGGGCTTAGAAAATACTCACCAATCCTTCCAACAATGGCCTGTCCAAAGATCGTGTGAGCAGCACCTCGTATCCAGTTTCATTGCTCATAAAAAAGAATCAGATAATGTTAAGTGAAAAAAGGCAGGATTCAAAGCACATGGTGTTTACAACGACTGAAAAACTGTATCTGATCACGGGCGAGGTCTGGGAGCCTCTGTGATGGAGGTTGGATTTGGGAGATGGTTTTCCCTCGGCTTCCTAATTTCTCCCTTGCTAGACGGGTTTCACCAGAAAAAGAAAAAATTAAAAATCAATCAGTAAAACAATTAGTTAATTGTTTAACAGAAGCTATTATTACTCAGAACAAAGAGCTTTGCGCTAGGCTTCCAAGGTTAAGCAAATCAGCTAAAAACCGAAGAATTCAATTGGGTATCATAGGACTGAATTTCTTTGCTTGCTTCCAAAGGGTTGTCGACTCTTACAGATGTCCAAAATTACTATTATTAATAAAGGTGATCATGCTCTCAGTCTTCCACCTATGAAACCCTTGCAGGTAATTAATAATATTGAGGAAGTTTTCCCTCAGCAAAGATGAAGACTAGGCGATGGCGCATGCAAGTGATTCAGGTCTCTGATAAGAAAACGACATGGGAGACAAACCTCGGTTATTCTCAGGGACCATCCACAGGGATTAGAGCCTACAGGCCGGTTGATGGAACCAGTCCTGCCCATTAGCTCAAACTCCTGGCTAAGCAGGCCAGCACGATCTTCTCCTCCAAAAACCGTATCTGAGGTACACGTACTGCTGGCCCTTGGCTGTGTCTATCGACATGGGAAGAGCAGGTGACAAGTACATTTGCTGGACTGGTTCTTTCCTCCGTTTCCAGCCATTGCTACAATGGGGGTACTCAGAGTCATACTCTCGGCCGCCTCCCTAACTCTCTTTTCCTCTCCTCTCTCTTACATGCATTTTGTGGGCCACTCACTTATGGAGACGGCCATTTGTTCAGCATGATTTGCTGACCCCTTCCGAGGTGCCAGGTCCCACACGAGGCAGAGGAGATATGAGGCAAAGAAGGCTTCGTTGCTGTCCTTTAGGGGTGTGCTTTCCAGTGGAGAGGAGACATGTAGACGAGCAAAAATGAGTCAACACGATGAAGCTTCAAGCCAGAGCCAGAGTTGGCTCTCAGACTCGCGCCCTGAATGTCTTATTAAAATAAACCCAACCAGGTGCCACTGAGTCAATTTCAGTCACGGTAACCCCATGTGGGCCAGAGTAGAGTCGTGCTCCGTAGGTCTTCAAAGACCTATTTTTCAAGAGTGGATCAGGTCTTTCTTCCGAGGTGCCTCTGGGTGGACTCGAAGCACCAACCTTCTGGTTAGCAGCCAAATGCATTAACCACCACCCAGGGACTCTGGATGTCTCTTAGGCACAGTAAACTTACCAAGTCCAAATCTAAGGTCAGGTCCTCCCCCAGACCTGCTCCCTTGGGGTTCCACAGTTTGGTTAAAGACACCACCATCTATCTAGTTACCAACTTCCTACACCCTCCTGCCTCCATTTCACCCCATCCCCCATCATGCCAATCCACTCGAAAAATGTCTCTTTAATAATTTCCTTCTTCCTATTTCCACTGGCTCTGCTCCAGCTACGCCTCACTTCCAGCTTCCCTCTGGTCATCTTCTCACATGTTCTTTCTCTCCCATGCACCGCCATTCTCTGAGTAATTCTCCTAAAATATGCCCCCAAGAGTGTGGTGCCCTTGCTTAAAAGCCATTGAAGGCTCTCCATCAATGGATCAAGTTCAACCTCCCTGCCATGGTCCTTAACCACTTGATTCCAACCTCCATGTGCAGCCTCACCACCAACCACCACTTCCTATGTCACCAACCCGGGCCCCGAGTGCCTGCCTCCTCCCAAGCACATGATGCTTTCTTCACCTCTGTTCCTGCTACATAGAATACTTTCCCACATGCCTCTCACCAGAAGGCGGGTTCTGGAAAAAATCCTGCTCATCTGCTGTTCAAGGGTCAGGTCCAATGTCATCTTCTCCAGATCCTCACACCTCCAACCCTGACCCTGGGCCACTTCCTTTCTACCCACAATGACGAGTCCACCTTCTTGGGGCTCCTATGTTATGATTCATTCATACCTTCGAGAGCAAATTCAGAAGATGCACTCTTTCCTCACTCTGACAATTGCGCAGAACATTTAAGATCAGAACGGCCACAGGAAATCCAGGTGCGGTCACCATCACACAATCCCCAGCCACCCCTGGACGGCACGTGGCTGCATGGTCGTCCCCAGAAGTAGCTCGTGGGCAGTGACCACAATACCAGTCTTTGGTGTCCCTGAATACCAGGCTACTTTTTTTCTTTTTAATTGTTGTAAAAAAAATATCTAACACAACATCGGTCAATTGAACGTTTTTCATGTGTGCAATTGGGTGACATCAATTCCCTTAGTTATGCTATGTGACCCGCACCAATATCAGTTGTGCCAGGGCATTTTCAGGAATCAAAGTACTCATACTTTCAAATATAAAAGTCTTAATTCAAGACTTGAGATGTACCCAGATAACTAAGGCATTAAAATTTCTAATCAGATGAGGTTGCATTTATTGAGAAAGGCTTCTGACCGCAACATTTCCCGCCTAAAAACCCTTTCAGAGAATCTGATTGCAGATTTAATGTCGGTTTCCAAGGTTATTAGTGAAATTGAGGTTTTTTTTTTTTTTGTAATGTTTATTAGGCATTCCTGTTTCTCCCAGAAGTCCTTAATGGTGTTCTTCTAAGAGACGGAGAATAAGGATTGGGAGTCTGGGAAGCAGGCTTAGAACAGGAGAGTAGAGGCTAGTTCCACCGCCGCCTGGAGCCTGACCACCTCTTCCCCAACCACTCTGGAGTCTCACCTCCATTTTTTCTTCCAGAGCCAAATCCATTTTATTAGAGTCTGGTCGCCTCTTATTGTTGTTGTTAGGTGCCATCAAGTAGGTTCTGACTCATAGTGACCCTGTGAACAACAGAACAAAACACTGCCTGGTCCTGCACCATCCTCACAATCATTACTATGTTTGAGCTCGTTGTTGCATCCACCGTGTCAATCCATTTTGTTGAGGGTCTTCCCTTTTTTTGCTGACCCCCTGTTTTACTAAGCATGATGTCCTTATCCAGGGATTGGTCCCTCCTCCTGATAACATGTCCAAAGTAAGCTAGACGAAGTCTCGCCATCCTTGCTTCCAAGGAGCATTCTGGTGTACTTCCAAGAAAGATTTGTTTGTTCTTCTGGAAGCCCATGGTCTAGTCAGTATTCTTCACCAACACCATGATGCTAATGCCACTTCTCACCTGGAATGATTTACTTTAATTAAGACTTTCTTTCTGATCATCCCCCTGGAGATATCCTTCCAGAAGGACAGGGGGATCTACAGTCTTAAACGCTGGCCCACAGCTGCATGGCTAATGTCTTAGGTCTAGGGGCAAGATGATGACAGTCACTTAAAATTAAAATCAAATACTGGCCCATTATTGAGATGTGTGACTCCCAACGATCCATGCTTCCCAGTGCCCTGGGATAGCCCCCTCCCATAGCGCATCAGAGCTGGCCCTTTGTGAGCAATAGAATATGGTGGAGATGATGGATGATATCTGACTCCCGAGGAGAGGTCATAAAAAGGACGTAGCTTTTGTCCAGGCATTCTCTCTCTCAGGAAACTTACCCTAGGAACAGAGCCACCATGTTCTGAAGAGCCCCAAGCCGGCCTGTGTGAAAAGGCCATGGGTAGAAGCTCACATCGAGAGAAGCTCAGTTCTCCCAGCCTACAGCCAGCATCAACCACCAGATGCGTGAATGAACAAGCCTTTAGATGATTCTAGCCCCCAGCCCTAGACATTGTGATAAACCCGATAACCCATTGCCATCGTGTCAATTCCGACTCATAGTGACCCTATAGGACAGAGTAGAACTATAATTTTTGCAGAATGATTAACAGTTAATTTAACAATGCCATACTTGTATTAATTATAGATATATTTTTGTAATGAAAACACCTACCATTTCATTACTAAGAGAAATTAAACTGCTATTTTTGAACATCAGTGGGATAAACATTTCCAGGCTTCGTGTCCTAGGCTGGAATCTTTACAGAAGCAGACTGCCACATCTTTCTCCCGAGGAGCGGCTGGTGGGTTCGAACCTCTGACCTTTCGGTCAGCAGCTGAGCGCTTCATGGCTGCGCCATCTCTTATCTGAGTTTCTGACTCGTAGAATGGTTGGTTTGCACCTGTAAATTTTAGGGTAATTTGTTACGCAGCCTTAGTAACTGGAAGAAAATAGTGAAATAACCAGGTAACCAGCTGCCACTGAGTTGATTCCAACTCATGGCAACCTCACGTGCATCAGAGTAGACCTGTGAGCCATAGGGTTTTCAATGGCTGATTTTTCGGAAGTAGACAGCTAGGCCTTTCTTCTGAGGTGCCTCTGGGTAAACTCGAACCTCCAACATTTCAGTTAGCAGCTGAGCACTTAGCCATTTGCACCACTCAGGAACTCCCTAAGAGGGAAATACCAGTCATAATTTTGATCCGGTATTGCTGTCACCAAATGTAAGTGCCTTGAGGCTGTAATGCCTAGCAGAGGTGGGCCTAGTACATGCTTGTAGAAAGGAATTAGAACTCTTTGAGAAGACTCTGTCATTAGGCGTACCAACACCACCTAGAGTATTGGCTGGGATGCCCCTGTTCTAATAGTCCTGAAATGTAGTAGGTGAGCATACAGACGCATGCCACAAGAGGGCAGGTGTAGATGCTGGAACTGGGCTTCCAGACTCAACCCCGGTCTCTCTTATTAACTTTTTTCCCCCCTTCATTTCACTGATGGTTTTGTTCCTTGTTGATCACTGTGCACAGACAGGCCTCCTTTTCCAAGGAGTGAATCTACATTTCAACGTCCAGCCAGCCAAGGAAGCCTTCAGTAGGAGGGGCTCCCTAACAGTTAACAATGCCATATTTGTATTTATTATCAAATACATTTTTGTAATGAAAACACCTACCATTTCATTACTAAGTGACATTAAGCTGCTATTTTTGAATGTCAGTGGGATCAACATTCCCCAATTTTGTATCCCTGTAAGAATGCAGCTGTGCTATTACCCGATCTCATTTATTTCATAATGGGATTAAATAATGATTCATTATTTCATAATGAATAAAGTAATATATGAATTTTGAAAAAAAGAAGCAATTACACTTAGTTTTCTTTCACCCCAGAAGCCCCCATGCATTCTGACATTTAAATGAGCTGCTTTGTTAGGTAATTTCAAGTTGCCTCCATTTCTCCAAGAAAGATGAGAAAATAGGCTTCTCAGAACCCGGGATTTTTCTGATTACGAACTGTTTTCTCAAAACATTTCTTATAAAACTCCTCATAGCCGAGCTCTCAGAATGCTTCTTCCACATCACACACTGCCTGCTTACTGTGACTGAACAGGGTGGATCTCAGCAGCATGGGGTTTTCTTTCTTTTTTAAAATTTTATTTATTTTGTTGTTGCTGTTGAGAATACACACAGCAAAACACACACCAATTCAACAGTTTCTGTGTGTACGATTTAGTGACGTGGATTACGTTCTTCGAGGTGTGCAACCACTCTCACCCTCTTTTTCTGAGTTGTTCCTCCCCCATTAACGTAAACTCACTGCATCCTAAGGTTCCTATCTACTCTTTGGAATTGCTGCTGTCGGTTTGATCGAATATAGCTAGTTCTTAGAAGAGCATAATGCTCAAGGCTGGCCTGTTTTACTAGTTAAGTTAAACTATTATTTGGTTTTAAGATGACTTCAGGGGATATTTTTGATTTAAGGTTCAAAGATTATCTCAGGGCAATAGTTTCAGGGATTCATCCACCTTCCATGGCTCCAGAAAGTCTAGAGTCCATAAGACTTTGAAATTCTGTTCTGCATTTTCCCCCTTTTGATTAGAATTCTTCCATGAAATCTTTGGTCAAAATGCTCGGTCATAGTAGCTGGGCACCATCCAATTCTTCTGGTCTTATGGCAAAGGGGGCAGCTATTTATGGAGACAATTAGCCACACATTCCATATTCTCCTCCTATTCCTGACCCCCCTTCTTCCTCTGTTGTTCCAGGTGAATAGAGATCTGTTGTTGAGCCTTGGATGGCCACTTGGAAGCTTTTAACACCCCAGGCAGTACGCAAGGAACTAGGAGGTCAAAGAGAATCACTAAACACATTACTAGGCCAGTTAACTAGAATGTACCGTGAAACCATGACCCTAAACCTCTAAATCAAGGAACCAAATCCCATGAGGTGTTTGGTTGTATACAAGCAACCTCAGCAGCTACTCTTTTTTTTTTTTGGTCATTTTAAATGTGTCTGCAGACAACCTTTGCCAGTTCGATTTTTTACAGGTGTACAACATATCGACAGCAATTAAAATAATCAGCTGTGCAATACCCTTACTCAGATTTTTCCATCACCGTTAACCCCCTTGTTCCCTTTCCCTTCCACCCCTGGTAACCACTGTTCAACTTTGGTCTCTATATATCTGCCTTTTCTTGTCTTTTTATATAAGTGAGGTCATACAATATTTGTCCTTTTGTGATTGGCTATTTCGCTTAGCATAATGTCTTCAAGCTCCGTCTATACTGTAGCATGTATCAAGACTTCATTTCTCCTGCTGGCTGAGTAGTGTTCCATTGTATGTATATACCACATTTTGTGTATCCATTCAGCTGTTGGTGGGCATTGAGGCTGTTTCCAGCTTTCGGCCATTGTGAATAGCGCTGCAGTGGACATTGGTGTACATGTCCCTTTTTGTGCCTTTTCAGCAGCAGGGTTTATTGCAGTTGCAGGACAGGGAGTGCTGAGATGGCAAAGATGCTGACCATCATTCATGTGCTGTTTGCCCGGTACTGACTGACCCAGAGCTGCAAGCAGAGGCCCTGGGGCTCAGCGGTGAAGAGCTTGGGCCCTGCTGTGTAGTCACATGACCTTCAAACCTCACTGAACCTCAACTCTCTCATCTGTAAAATGGAGGCCATACTTGTTTTTTTTCTCAAGAGGTTATTGCAAGGATTTAATGAGATGATGGGTGTAAAGGACTTAACCCAGTGCCTGGCATACAGTAAACTCTCAGGGTTGTAGGGATGAATTGTGTCCCCTAAAGATATAATCAGGAGCCTTGGTAGCACAGTGGTTAAATGCTCAGCTGTTAACCGAAAGGTTGGCAGTTCGAACCCACTAGTTGCTCCAAACAAATCTCTTGGAGGAAGCACAGTCAGAATGCTCCTTAGAAGTCAGGATGGTGAGACCATGTCTCACACACTGTGGACAGGTCATCAGGAGGGACAGGATGGTGAGACCACGTCTCACACACTGTGGACACGTCATCAGGAAGGACAGGATGGTGAGACCACATCTCACATACTGTGGACACGTCACCAGGAGGGACCAGTCCCTGGAGAAGGACATCACGCTTGGTAAAGTAGAGGGCCAGTGAAAGAGAGGACGACCCCAAACGAAGTGGATTGACACAGTGGCTGCAACAAAGGGCTCAAGTATGACAATGATTATGTTGATGGCGCAGAATGGGGCAGTGTTTTGTTCTGCTGTACACAGGGTCGCTATGAGTCGGAATGGACTTGATGGCACCTAACAACAACAACAAGATATATTCGAATCCAAACCCCCGTACCTGTGAATGTGATCTTACTTGGAAATATGGTCTTTGCAGACGTGATCAAGTTAAGACAGGGTTTTACTGGATTATAGTGGGCCCTATTCTAACGCCTGGCGTCTTATCCAAAGAGAAAACAGAGAGACAGACCCACAGAGGGAGAAAGCCATGTAAGGATGGAGGCAGAGATTGCAGTTATGCTGCCACAAACTAGGGAGCAGCAAGGATTGCCAGAACCACCAGAAGCTATTAAGAGGCAATGTGGGATCCTCCCCTAGGGCCTTTGGAGAGAGCATGGCATGGTGACACCTTGATTTCTGACTTCCAGCCTCCAGAGCTGTGAGAGAATAAATTTCTGTTGTTTTAAGCCATTCACTTTGTGATAACTTGTTGTGGAAGCCCTAGAGAATGAATCCACCCAGTAACGTACCACCCCCACAGCTACAACTATCTGGTGACCGTATACCACCTGTGGAATGTCCATTACATTACCCAGAATGCAGCCAACAATCAGTAGACAGCTAACTATTATCACTTCTTACTGCCCTAATTTTTGTTCTATAAAAATAGTTTAAAATGAGTTTGAAAAGGGAACAGTTAGATAAATATTAATCTACCTCGTAAGCGGCATACAAATGCATGACCTTTGTAAGGTCTTCTAGAAGTTTCCTCCAGAATGGATGCTCCTTTCCATGCTTCCATACTGTACCCCAAGAACTAAATATTGTCACTGGAAACATAATCGAGATGAGTGAAGCCTTCCCATCCCTTTTTCACCATCATTGTTACTTGAAGACTGACGTGCTGATCTATTTACAAAAGGCAGCAACTTCTAAAGCGGCTCATGATCTCTTTTCCTCTGCGAAGGTTGTCTGCAATATGCACAGATGCCAAGAGGCTGTATCGGAGGCCACAACAACCAATGAGATGCAGTGGAACACTCACTGTGCTCCACATTCCTGGTACTGAGGTGGAAACCTTTCATGGCAGAGTGTGCAGGGCTCCCAGCCGGTTTGCGTTAAGCAGGGCTCATCCTCTGACTCCAACAGGAGCTCTTTAAAGCTTTGCTTCCTCCAGGTAAGGCACACTGAGTCCGATATTTTTATAGGGGAGAAGTCTAAAACAGCACACTTTCTTCATTTTCTTTTCCTTTCCCATACCAAATGTTTCTTATTACGCAGTTGCAAATGTATTTTATTATTAGCTTTCTTTCTTTCTTTTTTTAAAGGCACCAATAAACTTGCATCACCTTTAACCCATAGCGCAGACACGCTAAATCTGGACTGTCAGTGAATTGGGATTTTAGTCGTTAAGTCACTTGGGTTGGCCTAGACAAGTCTCTTAACCTCTGCTTTGAAGAATCTCTGAAGTGTGGCTGTGGGTTTAACATCCCAGGTATCACCACCTCTGGCACTTTCCCAGACTCCATGGTGAGGTTGGTGCCTGCCTCCAGGCTCTGCAGCCCCTGCGCCTACTTCTGCCAGGCCCTGCCCTCCGGACCATGACGCTGTCCTTACTTGGTCTCATTCTCAAGTGTGCATTCTTGGGGGCATGAGCTGAGTTCTATCACCTTGGTGTCCCAAGAACCTAGCACAGACCTGGACCAGGGACCATGTCATTTACCAAGAATGCAACACGAATGGTGTCCACTGGGGTTGTGCAATGTGGCAGTACGTACTCCAGGCACTCAAATATTTGTTGATAAAGGGCTTAATAATTTATGGCAAATTCCTGACTCAAAATATTTGTTTTCATATTTTTATTAATTAAAATTAAGATTCATCTTATTTTAGAACAATGTAAAATGCAATGCTTAAACAGAAAACGACATTTTAAATTAAAGACACCCTTTCAAAGAACTTAAGTGAATAGATTTTTTTTTTTTTCCTGAATGACTTTAAACATGACTTAAACATTCTAACAGGCCAATGGTTTATTGATCAGGAAAACTGAGGTATTAAATTATCAGCCAAATACTGCCCTAGGAATCCCATTTGTCTTTAGATTATCGGGTGATTAATTTGATAAGTCGCCAAGATACATTTTCATCTTTGAAACATCTGAAAGCATAATCCGATGCTCATTGTCGGTCTATCCAGAGCCGTCCTAAAGAAGTGTGTCTGACCCCACAGTCTGCATTTAACGTTTTTTCCACTGTCAACATGCTCCAAATCAGATTACTGAAAACATCACACTTGCAGGGATTTTTAAATCTTGGTTGTCTCAAGGCTCTTTCCCTACTGGAGGTACTTAATTCCACAAATCCTGTTGACTCAGGAAAGTAGCAAAGACGGATTGAAGTTAATCCAGGGCTTGAAGTGGGACCCGAGGCAGCTCGCCAAGATCATGTTGTTCTTTTCTGGTTTGGGAATCCCATCGCCCACCTACCACTGCCTGGAAACTTCTTTTTCTTCCCTCTCATCCCTTCTTTCTTTCCCAATTCCATTGCCAGGTTCCCAGGCAGCAGAGCTGGATGTGAAAGAGAGACTCCTGGGAGGTCATACTGGGGTGGCGGGGGATGGGGGGGAGGGAGTGGAATGCCCACTGGGCTTCCCTCCCTTACACTGTCCTGGGTTGAGTCAATCAGAACCTCAGAGTGGGCTGGTCTGCGTGCAGGTTTACATCTCTTTTGGCACCTGACTGTGATGTTTAGCATTGGGATTTGTGCTTCTGTTGACCCATTGATTCTGCTCTGCAGCTGCCGGTTCTGGGTTCATTGGGCAGTCTCACCTCTTCTGGGAAGCCCTCCCTGATTGCTGTCCTTCTCCCCTCATAACTTCCATGTTTGCCCTACCATGCCTCTTAGTGCCTGGGAGAATGCTCTGTTTTGGCATCAGTCTTCTGCACTAGGCTATGAGGTCCCTGTATGCTCACTCCTGGTGTGGACCATGCACATCACAGATGTCTGCTGGATGGATGAGTGAATGAAGGAATGAAGGAGCAGATGGCATAATGTGAAGCGGAGCACTTCATAGGCAGCAAAGCACTACATGGAGCACATGAACATTACCGACTATCCTCTCTATGTTCACTAGCACCTACTGCGTTGCCCAGGACATAGCAGGCACTCAGAATGGTCTGCAGAAATTGAAGCATGAAAGCTGGGGAGCTGGTGCTGCAGGCTGAGGCCCAGGAAGCAGATTCTGAGGTAGAATTTAGCGTGCAGGATGTTTACTATGGAGGGCCTTTGGGACAAAACCTGTGGAAGGGTGGGGGAAAGGAAGTGAAATTGGGCAGAGGGGGAGGTTAGGCTATGATGCTGACACAAAGACAGCTTTGGCTAATCCTCACAGGGACCCCTGGGCTATAACAGCCCTTCTGAGCTGTCCTGAATGGGGCCAAGATGGTCTGGTCTTTACACCCTGGATCAGTCAGTCATTGGATATGAGTCACCCCAGGAAATGGTGACTCTTGGGTTAGGTGGCTCTCTGCAGCTGCCACCCCTGAAGGCCATGTGCTACAGCACTCGCAGCAACTGGATAACATGACCTTCATGGAAGAGGGGTCTGGGCAGTGCATCACAGTGTTCACTACACCAACACTTACAGAATCCATGACCTGGAGGGGACATGCTCAGAGCTGAGGAAGCCAGGCTTGGCAGATTCTCTATCCACAATGGAGGAGAATTTCAGTTGAGAAGGCAGAGCCTGGTGTATATACAGAGGCCCTGCATGGCCAGGAGCCAGGATCCTCAAAAGTCCATGGCCAGGCCTCTGGGGTACTGGCAAGGTTCTGCTTCTTGATCTACATGCAGAGTTACATCAAGTTGTAACTTATGACATACTGGCTTTTCTACATACACATTATATAAATTGTTTTCAAATTTTGTAACAACTCCCTTGTCTTTAGTCTTCCGGTCTGCCTCCTATGTGTTCTGTTTTAAAAAAAATGTGATTGGGGTTTTATTACACATACTTCTGCCAACCTCAAATGGAAACAAGTATTTTAAAGCTAAATTAGGAACTGAGCCAGAACGTCCACATGATCTTTGGATCGAACCTCAATTTCCCTTTAACTTAACAACTGTCCATTCTCTGCTCAAATCCTTTAATAACCTCCGTCTCACTCAAAATAAAATTTAAAAATGCTGGCAGGCGGGGGTGGGGGTGGAAGTCTAAACTATTTTCAGTTCTTTCCACCAAACTTTAATTGAGCGTCTACTCTGTGCCAGGCACTGCATCCAGCTCTGGGTTTAGAAACAGAGTGAATGTGGCAGAGCGTCTGTCCACGGGGCTCATGGTCTAGTGGATACTCTGACGCACACATAACATCCATATGTCATGATAAGAGCCACATTAGTGACTAAGCAGGCGCCACTGAGGAGGGTCAGGGTCGGCATGACCTTTCTGGAAGAGGAGCTCCACCTGCCAAGTCTGCAGAGATTGTTCTCTAGATGGCTTGGCATGGCCCCTGGAAAGCTTGCTTTGCTTGTGTTTGCTCTCCTCCAAGGGCCAAGGTCACACTGTGCTCCTCTGAGACACCAGCTCCAATGTTCGCTTGTAGCTCTTGCCTTTATGCATGCTTTGCACTCCCTTCCTTATCTTTCTATGCAAAAGGGTTGCTTGCTTTTAGGTCCCTGTGCTTGCTGGGGGAGGAACAGTCACCTTGCCAGGATTTCCCTGCTCCAGAGCCCCTCTCGCCAAACGCCCTGCGTCGTTTCCTGAGTTGGCTGGGCGACACTCCATTAAAGCCATATTGTTCCAATTACTGTTTTTGTTTTTTTGAACTGCAGAACTGTATATCTCATGAGTATTTGGTCATTTTGAGGAAGGTTCATCCCCACCTCATTGCCTTAAACTTCCAATTAAGATCAGCGCACAACAGACAATGGACAAGGGGAACTTACACCATGTGGATCTTGCTTTGCTGTCTGTGTGAATAATAAATTTCATTCAAAAAAAAAAAAAAAAAAAGATTAGCCCACAATAACAAGCTGTGCAGGAGGGTATGGGGGACCTGCCACCCTCTGACACGCTCTGAACCAGCCCGACCAGTAATGACTCCTCTGTTTCTTCCTGTGGCCCCACCTGTTCCTTTTCTCGGGACAGTGTTGTTGAGAAGGCCCTTTGGTTGGGGTCAGAACTCAGACCGTCTCAGGACAGTAGGGTGCATGGTGACCTGGTGGTTGCTGTTTCTCTTTGCTGTCTTGTCACTGACCCCTCCCAACACTCACCAGGGCCAACACCTGCTCTTGGCTCCCGGGGAAAGGAGAATTCTGCCAAAATTCACCTGAGCATCCTGGTACTGCCCCAGTATCCCTTCAGTGTGGTCTGGGGCGCTCTCAGGGTGATACTGGGAGGCAGGGAGGACCTGAGAGGGAATCCGGAGATTCAACAGCCGGAATATATTTTGCTTCCATTACACTTAAATGAATTTGCCTTTCTTGTGTCTGCAACAACTCACAGCTGGGGGAAGGGATCCAGGACTCTAAAGTTTGTTCATCTTCAAATAAAAAAGTTACTGCAGACAAGCCTGAAAGTGGAGAATTAGGAATTGATGATATCAAGGGGACAAATTCCATGCCTTAGAACACTTTGGGCAATGTCCACAAATATCTCTCCATCCAGCCGACTCTCAGCCATGTGTCCAGCCTGAGGCGAGGATGTGATGGCCACTGTCCTTGTGCTCTGTCTCCAGCACCAACGCAGAGAGGGGACCAATGATCTGTAAATTCACACTACATAGACAGCCATTCAGAATAATTTACCTCCAATTCCTTCTTTAATGCCTTATTAAATCCCTGGGTACATATTTGCTGATAAAATATTCACCACGAGGTGGCTAAGAAATGGAATGAACTTAAAATGTGTTCCTCACTCTTACAGAGTCACTTCAAACCTACCTGTGAGATACCTACAGGGCCCCCTTACACCTTAACATTCTCAGAGGCTGTAGGTGATGCGGTTGGTCAGGCACTGACTTAAGTCTTTTCTCCTGTTGTGAAATTGGGATCACAGGGATGAGACAGATTGACACAATGGGTACAACAGACTCGAACATAACAATGATCACGAAGGTGGCACAGGACCAGGAAACATTTAGTTCTGTTACACATACGATCATCATGACTCAGAGCTCACTTGACAACAACTAACAACGGCAACAATTTACAGCAGGGACCTGTAGACCTTGGATATCAGCCTTCTCACGGCAATTGTCATTGGTGGCTGGATGGTATTCTGGCCTGGGCATGTGTCACCCGAGGTATGTTGTGAGTCCTTGGCTGTATCTTACTGATCCAAGTCCACCATGGTCCCTGGGACAAGACTGGGCAAATAGATGGTCAGCACGTTTTTACTGAATGTCATAGGAAGGGAGGGAGGGAAGGAAGAGGGAAAAAAGGGAAGGAGAGATGAATAGAATATCAACAAAAGATAAATTAAGAATGGACAGTAGCCAAATGAGAAAATGTTCAGCTCCACTAATGATCAAAGAAAAGCCATTAAAACAACAATGAGTTTCCATTTCTCACATGAAACGAGCAACCATTTTTATTATTACACAGGTTTCGCCATGAGCTGAAAGTACGGAGTTCCTATGAAAACATTCCTAAGCCAAAATGGCATACATCGAAGAAGCAGTTACCACTAATTTATATGGGAAAAGTCTTTTAGTGCTGCAAGACTCAAAAAATAGCCTACTTCCAGTTTGAATCTAAGCATAATGCCCTTACGAGCTCTTAGGCTTTTTTTGATACCTTAGGATACACCAGGCATTGGCGAAAAACAAGGTTCCAGGAATTGATGGAACATCAATTGAGATGTTTCGATAAACAGATGCAACGCTGGAAGTGCTCTCTCATCTGTGCCAAGTAATTTGGAAGACCGCAACCTGGCCAACTGACTGGAAGAGATGCATATTTGTGCCCTTTCCAAAGAAAGTGATCCAACAGGATGTGGAAATTATTTAACAATATCATTAATGTCACACACAAGTAAGATTTTGCTGACGATCATTCAAAAGCAGTTGCGTCAGTACATCGACAGGGAACTGCCTGACATTCAAGCCAGATTCAGAAGAGGACGTGGAACCAGGGATATCATCGCTGATGTCAGATGGACCCTGGCTGCAAGCAGAGAATACCAGAAGGATGTTTACCTGTGTTTTATTGACTATGCAAATTCGACTGTGTTGATCATAACAAACTATGGATAACATTGCAGAGAATGGGGATTCCAGAACAGTTAATTTTACTCATGGGGAACTTTGTACTTAGACCAAGAGGCAGACGTTCAAACAGATACGGCATAGTTTAAAATCAGGAAAGGTGTGCATCAGGGTTGTATCCTTTCAGCATACCTATTCAATCTGTATGCTGAGCAGATAATCCGAGAAGCTGGACTATATGAAGAAGAACGTGGCATCCGGATTGGAGGAAGGTTTATTAACAACCTGTGATATGCAAATGATGCAAACTTGCTTGCTGAAAACGAAGAGGACTTGAAGCACTTACTGATGAAAACCAAAGACCACAGACTTCGGTATGGATTACACCTCAACATAAAGAAAACAAAAATCCTCACAGCTGGATAAACAAGCAACATCATGACAAAGACAGAAAAGATTGAAGTTGTCAAGGCCTTCGTTTTACTTGGATCCACAATCAATGCCCATGGAAGCAGCAGTCAAGAAGTAAAACAACATACTGCATTGGGCAAATCTGCTGCCAAAGACCTCTTTAAAGTGTTAAAAAGCAAAGATGTCACTTTAAGGACTAAAGTGCACCTGACCCAAGCCATGGTATTTTCAATCGCCTCATAAGAATGTATAAGCTGGACAATGAATAAGGAAGACTGAAGAAGAATTGATGCCTTTGACTTATGGTGTTGGCAAAGAATATTGAATATACTGTGGACTGCCAGAAGAACAAGTAAATGTTTTAGAAGAAGTACAGCCAGAATGCTCTTTATAAGCAAGGATGGTGAGACATCATCTCACGTACTCTGGACATGTTATCAGGAGGGACCAGTCCCTGGAGAAGGCCATCATGCTTGATAAAGTAGAGGGTCAGTGAAGACGAGGAAGATCCTCAATAAGGTGGATTGACACAGCGGCTGCAACAATGGGCTCAAGCACAGCAACAATTGTGAGGATGGCGCAGGACTGGATAGTGTTTCGTTCTATTGCACATAGGGTCGCTATGAGTCAGAACCGACTCGACGGCACCAACAACAGCAACAGGACACATCTTAATAACAGACGCACAAAATAAATCTGGATAAAGCACAGAGGCTCACAGACACAGCTCACAGCTACGGCGGCTTGATGTTGAGATGCTGAGCATTGTTCCTGAGGAAGGAGCTTGGCGATCCCACTCTCGATGATGCGGGGGTGCACGCTGCCTCTTTAACAGCTTTGCGGCAGAACAAACGTTGAATGCTATTTCCACTTTTTGCTTTTTTTGTAAAAGCAGAAATTCTCTTCAGATTTCTTTCAGTTAGCAAAAACAGGTACTAATGTAGGCTTTTCATAAAAGCGAAGTGGCATAAAATGAACTTTTGAAAAGCGAGGGATACCTGTAATTTAAATATCTAACCCTGGCAAGCGTTTACTGAGATGGATAACTTCAGACAGAATCGGTATATTTCTGTACAGAAATTTAGTAGTACATATCAACGGCCCTCAAAAAAGCTTGTAATTTCAGCCCCCCAAACTTTCCTTCTAAGAACCTATTCTAAGGAATCCACAAGGTACTTAGACAAAGATCTAAGGGCAGTGATTATTTATAATAGTTAAGTTATTTATAATAGTTAAGAGACCAGAGCTAAATATCTAGTAAGTGCGGTGTGGTTAGGTGCAAGATGAAAAATTATGTCCCCACTAATTATTTTAAAAGAATATTGAGCTGTCTGAAAAACGTTCACAATCATATCCATGTAGGGAATGCATAAAATAAGATCAGTTTTGTAAAGAAAAAAAAGGATAGAAAACAGATAGGGAGGAAATATAAAACATATCAACATAATCCATGATTTGTTTGTTCTTCTGGCAGTCCAGGGGATTTTCAATATTCTTCGCCAACACCATAATTCAAATGCCTAAATTCTTCTCCAGCCTTCCTTATTCACTGTCCAACTTTCATACGCATACGAGGCAACTGAAAATACCCGGGGTTGGGTCAGGCACACCCTAGTCCTTAGAGTGACACCTTTGCTTTTCAACCCTTTGAAGGGATCTTTTGCTGCAGATTTGCCCAATGCAATATGTCCTTTGATTTCTCAACTGCTGCTTCCATGGGCATTGATTGTGGATCCAAGAAAAATGAAATCTTTGGTAACTTCAATCTTTCCTCCATTTGTCATGATGTGGCTCATTGCTCCAGCAGTGAGGACTTGTGTTCTCTTTCTGTCGAGGTGTAATCCCTACTGAAGGCTGTGGTCTGGTTTTCTAGCTGTGAGGACTTGTGTTCTCTTTCTGTCGAGGTGTAATCCCTACTGAAGGCTGTGGTCTGGCTTTTCTAGCTGTGAGGACTTATGTTCTCTTTCTGTCGAGGTGTAATCCCTACTGAAGGCTGTGGTCTGGCTTTCTAGCTGGGTCTTTCTCCTGTGGAGCCCCTGGTGGTTTTGAACTGTCAGCCTTTTGTTTAGCAGCCGATTGCTTAACCATTGTGCCACCAGGGGCTCCTTATGCACACAGGTGTGCTGTTGTCGTTGTGCGCTGTCTAGTTGATTCCAATTCATAGCGTAGAAAAAAAATTAAAAGGGGGTTTCCTAGACCGCAGTCTTGACGGGAGCAATCACAGGTCTTTCTCCTGTGAAGTCACTGCTGGGTTTGAACTGTCAAACTTTCTGTCAGCAGTGAGAGCTTAATCCTTGTACCACCAGAGCTCCTTCCATGTAAGATATAGGGTTTAGGGTTCCAACACTTACCTTGGGGAGACAAAACTCAGTCCATACCAACCACCTTAACACCTTCACTACAGCAGGCTTTCCAGTATATCAAGTCGTTGCTCAGCTGGCATGCACTCTGACAAGGCTGACCTTGCTTGGGGACTGATGTCTGGGAGCTGAGCAGGACCCCACACCACTTGAGACATTCCAGCAGAAGCCCGGAGTCCTTGGCGGTGGAGGTGCAGGCAGGCACCTCCATCGTAAAGTGTGGAAAGCAGCCCCACTCTCATGCCTCACTCGCATGACCTGGGCATGGCCCTTGCTTTTGACTGGGAGTCTGGACCTACTGCCCTGGTGCAAAGAGAGATCAGAGCAGGCTTATGGTGGGGTGGGTGTGACTGCTTTTAGTACTAATATGAGAAAGATTAGAATTACTTTGTGAGCGCGTCAGGAGACCATCTGGATATCTTTTTAAATTTATAATTGAAAAAAAAAAATTACAACCTAAATACAAGACATCTTCTTCTATTTCGGTTTAATGGTTTTTTTCCCCCAATTATAAAAGGACTATGTGTTCTGGAGGCTTTAGCCAGTGTAATAAACAAATCGAAGATGCGAGTTGTAACTAGTAGAAATAAGGCAAACTAAATTATTTTGAGATGTTCTGTTTGCCTGCTTATAAAACCCAGGGGATTACCTAGAGGACTAGAGCAGGTGAGAGGACAACATCATTGACCGAGCAGGCCCCCATCTGGCTGCAAACTCCTAAAAAGGCTGGAAAGGCTGGAACTATAAAACTCCATCACTATATAACTGTGTGTGTGCATATATATGTACACACATGTTTATACGTATACATGTATATTGTTGTTGGTAGTTGTCATGGAGAGGATTGTCAAGGCAGTGACCATTTGGAAGCAGATCACTAGACCTGTCTCCCGAGGTGCCTCTGGGTGGGTTCGAACGGCCAATCTTTTGGTTAGTAGTTGAGCACTTAACCATGTGCATCACACTGGTGCTTTACATGTATTTACCCAAAAAACCAAACCCATTTCTACTGAGTCAATTCCAACTCACTGCAACCCTACAGGACAAAGCAGAACTGCTCCATAGGGTTTCCAAGGAGCTGCTGGTGAATTTGAACTGTCGACCTTTTGGTTAGCAGCAGAGCACTTAACCACTGTGCCACCAGGGCTGCACTTACATGTATTGGTTGAGCTAAACGGATACAGGCAGGAACTGTTAGAAAGGAAGGGAAATAATCAGGCTTCAGGAAAAAAGGCAGAGTGGTAACACCTGAGCGGATGCCTGTGCCTGGCACTCTGATGGGTGGTGGGGACACAAATGGGGACAAGAGACAGGGCTCCTACCTTTATGGGGCCTGCATGCTACGGGAGGATGTGGACATCAATCAAATTATCACACACCAATAAAACATTCCCACCGTGGAAGTGCTATGGGGGAAGGCACCCGGGGCTCTGTGAGTATGTAACAGGGGATTTTACCTGGTTTGGGAAGTCTGGAAACACACCTAAAGATTGAGTGTCACTAACAACTGCATTACACAGGTAAACATGAAAAACAAAAGCTAAAAGAAGTAAAAGAAAACATAATGGAATAATTTTAGGTTAAGACCCATTGCCGTCAAGTCAATTCCGACTCCTAGTGACCCTGTAGGACAGTAGAACTGCCCCATAGGGCTCCCGGGGCTGTAACCTTTACGGAAGCAGGTGCCACGCCTTCTCCCAAGGAGCAGCTGGTGAGCTCGAACCGCCAGCCTTTCAGTCAGCAGTTCAGTGTGTAACCACTGGGCCAGTGCGTCAGGGTCCAACGTATTTATTGTTTTCCTTTAGCGTAATGCTGTTGTTGCCGTTGAGTTGGCTCTGATTCACAGCGAACCGATGCTCAACATAATGAAACCCTGCCCAGTCCTGGGCCATCTTCATGATTGTTGGCATGTTTGAGTCCATTGTCCTCGCCAGGGTCTAGTGCCTTCCAATCTAGGAGCTCATTTTCCAGCACTGTATCAGACAAGAGTCTGTTGTAATCCATAGGGTTTTCAATAGCTAATTTTCAGAAGTAGACTGCCAGGCCTTTCTTCCTAGTTTTAGTCTGGAAGCTCTGCTGAAACCTGCCCACCATGGGTGACCCTGCTAATATTTGAAATACCGGTGGCATAGCTTCCAGCATCATAGCAACATGCAAGCCACCACAGTACAACACACTGACAGACAGATAGTGGTTTAGCATAATACCGAGGGAAAACAGTGATAGATTTGATTATGTCAAAATATAAAGTTTCTGCACATTGAAAAACACCATCAGCAAAAGTAAAAGGCAAAGTGCAAATTGGAAAAAACTATTTGTAACATACATAACCAAGAGCTATCATTCTCCACACATAAAGAGCTTTTATCCATCAATAAGGAAACCCTGGTGGCATAATCGTTAAGAGCTATGGCTGCTAACCAAAAGGTCGGCAGTTTGAATCCACCGGACCCTCCTTAGAAACTCTTCGGGGCAGTTTTACTCTGTCCTAGAGGGTGGCTATGAGTCAGAATTGACTCAACGGCAATGGGTTCTTTTTTAAGAAAAAGATACATGTACCTTAAAAAAAAAAAAAGTGTTAGGACTGGATATAAAGGTCAATAAACACAAAAAATGTTCACCTTCTGTTGTAATCAAAGGCACATGAATTAGAACAATAACATGTCTTTATTTTATTTGTCTATTTTTGTCTATGAAATTGGTAGAAATGTACATGCCAAAGTCTTTAAATGTTGAGGAAGATAGCAGGAAACAGGTTGGAATATAAATTGGTACAAGTTTTCTGGATGGCAATTTGGCAATATCTACCAACTGCCTTAAAAATACGCCTACTCAGTAATTCCACCTCAAAGAGTGTATCTTAAGGAAATCAACTTGCATGTGTGGGAAGACTGCGTGAAGGATCTTCACCTGGCATTATTTATAATAGAGTAAAACAGAAAACAACGTAACTGTCTACCAAAACAAAGCATGGCAGAACACTAGAGAACCATTAAAACTAACATCGTGAAGAATTCCTGGTGATGCGGATGAAATGCTAACAACATACCGCTAAGTGAAAAAAAAAAAAAGGGGGTTTACAAAACAGAAAAATTCTAATGGGGCACCAGAAATATCAACCAAGCATATATGGAAACTCGATACACGGCTGAGGTAAGCATTACGAGCTAGTAGGGAATGGATGGACAATTCAATGAATGGGGCTGGGGTAATTGATTGTCCATATGAAAAAACAAAACTGGAGCTTTACCTCGCACCCAGACAAAAACAAATTCCAGGTGCAATAACAATCTAACTGTGAAAAAACTTGCTGAAGACAGTGTAGCATAATAGCTTCATGATCTCAGGGAGAGAAGACTTTCTTAAGAGACAAAGACGACAAACCATAAAATAAAATAATGATAAATTCTACAGTGTTAAATATGTACACATACAGTATCCGAAGATAGTGCCAGAAAATGGAAAGACAGCTAGAGACTGGAAGACAAAGTATTCTATGGATTTGAAAGATGAACTCCTGGAGGACATACAAAGCTCCTCAGATCTTCACATGCATTTAAATCACCTGGGTGATCTGAATCTACTCAACAGCAGTGGGTTTGGGTTTTGGGGGGTCTTCTTGGTTTTCTAGAAAA
This sequence comes from Elephas maximus indicus, assembly GCF_024166365.1. NCBI lineage: Eukaryota > Metazoa > Chordata > Mammalia > Proboscidea > Elephantidae > Elephas > Elephas maximus. The sequence continues at coordinate 75,621,090 of NC_064834.1, read as the reverse complement.
GCAGATTCTGACTCAGTAGGTCTGGGCTGGGACCTGAGATTCTGTGTTTCTAGCAAGCTCCCAGGTAGTGTTTGTGCTGCTGGTCCGCAGGCCACACTTTGATTAGCAAGGAAATAAAAGATCCTGTGGATAAATAAAAAAGAATAACCGATAATAAATTGGGCAGGAGAGAGAAATAAATTTCCCAGGAGAGAGAAAGCAAATGACCGATAACCAAAACCAGTTGCCAACAAGTGGGTTCCAATGCATGGTGACCCTATGAGTGTCAGAGGAGAACTGAGGGCCGTAAGATTTTCAACGGCTGTTTTTTCAGAAGTAGATGGCCAGGCCTTTCTTCTGAGGCCCCTCTGGACTCGAACCTCTAATCTTTCACCTCTGAGCTCATTAGCCTTTTGCACTACCCAGGGACTCGTGCCATAAAGTGGGTGATCATTAAACTTATTGTTCAATATCTGGAGGAGTGTGGTGGAGCCTGGTAGGTCTGGAGACTCGAAATCTCATTCTGGCTTCAATCTTATGCGCAAAAGCCTCCTGACTTCTCAGCCTTGAACAGTTCAGATATAAGCAGGGGTTATAGTATCCCTTCTAAAGGCTAAGCGCCTCAGTCATTTACTTATCCAACAAATGTTTATTGAGCACCTACTATATGCCAGGCGCTGTACTAACTGCCGGAGATGCAAAGGTGAACATAAGCAGATAATATGCCCACATGCTCATGGAGTTTGCAGTCCTGTCAGGAGCCACGTGTCAGTCCGAGGATCACACAAAACCACGTGTTCTGGTAAACTACCTTCAGCGCAACATAAGCCTCCAGGCCTGAGCTCATGGGTTTATAGCATCCTCAGGCATGTGAGCCACTACGTTCTCTTGCTCAGGGGGGAGAAGCATTCTTATTTGCCCTCAAGGCTGAAGGTGTCCTGAGAGCCACCATGTTTATAACAGCAGATCTTCTGAAACAAACGTGGGGAAGGCAGAAACGGGCAAAACCAGGCAGCCTTTTCCTTTTCATCATCTCTGATGTCAAAATGACAAAAATAGAATTTTCAGATAAACCAATCAACCTCATACATATTATCCAGAGAATTCAACCTGGGGACATTTGCTTGAGAACACTGGAAATGACAAATGCCTTCTATTTATTCTTCAACCCCTTTACTGTTTGGAAGGAAGCGTCACCTCTTGCTGTTGAGTCAATTCTGACTCAGAGTGACTTTATAGGACAGAGTAGAACTACCCCATAGGGTTTTCAAGGCTGTAATCTTTACAGGGAGCCCTGGTGGCGCAGTGGTTAAGAGCTCAGCTGCTAACCAAAAGGAATGCAGTTTGAATCCACCAGCCGCTCTTTGGAAGCCTTATGGGGCAGTTCTACTCTGTTCTACAGGGTCGCTATGAGTCAGAATTGGTTTGATGGCAAACGGTTTGCTTTTGGGGTTTTAAACTTTATCAGAAGCAGGCTGCGGAATGGCTAGTGGGTTCAAACTGCTGACCTTTCAGTTGGCAGCGTAGTGTTTAACCACTGTGCCATCAGGGCTCCTCGGAAGGAAGTGTACTGCCTGATAAATATTTCACATTATGGAGCTTTTTGGTAAGCTCCTAAAGTAATTTCAGATCTCAGCTAGGCTTGCCCTCCCTGTTGCCCAATACAGTGTCTTCCAGGACTGCTGCACAGGAGCGATCCAGAGAAAAGAGAAATTAAGACCATTTCCCAGCATTCTGTAATCATTTGCATGTGAATGAGGGCCGTCCTGCTGTGTGATAAATCTGAGAAGTAAGAAAAGCAGGAGAATCAAAGTTCACATCCAGTCTGGTGCTTTCTATGTACATTGCAAAGGTTGCTACCCCAAAAGTGATAATATCCTTGCAAGTATATGACTAATGAGAACATGTATGGCACATCTGAGACAGCTCAAATGTGTAATTATTGCGAAGATATCACAGACACATAAATATAATGATCTTCAGCTAAGTAAATTGCTAGCTACCAATGAAATAAATAGGGTCCCTTCAGAATTTGAAATCATTTGGAATGGTGGGTGGTGGGAAATGATTCACCTTCGCCGTTGTCTCTGGAACTGTAATATAGAAGTAGATCTGCCAGCTCCGGGGCGTCTACATTGTTCTTCACTTCCTGTGGTGTTTGTCAGAAGAGCTGTAGTCCCTGCTGACTTCCAGCCCCTTATTTTGATAAGTCACAGCACAGCACGACCCAGCACTGGGTGGGCACAGCTAATGCTGTTTTCCGCAGCAGGCATCCCAGCCATAATATTTTTCCAAGAAACACTGATGTGTTTAAAGGTCAGGTTGATACTGATTTGACGGAATAACATAAATTCATCTTTCTAGGAGTAAAATGGTGTACGTGACTTGGTTTAAAGGTTAAGCTGTTTTTTTGTGCACCAGAAAGCTCAAAGATAGAAGACTTCAATGTATAAAGTATAATTACCTGTTTGGACAGACAGGGAGACATGGTCCAGAGTTTGGATTTTCGATGTTTGACGACTTGGGAATCTATTGACATCTTACCGTCCTGGAATACATTTCGTATAGGGGGAAAAAAATCCTATAAGGGGGCTGAGTGCGGACTGTCTCTTTCCCTGTTCCTAGTTACTTGACTATTGGGATTCTAAGAACTGATTTTCAGAGTACTGATACACAGCCTGAGGATGTTCCCAGACGCAAAGTTCCCTCAGAGCTGGTAAACTCCCAAATACAAAAATTACATTTAAAAAAAACCAAACCCATTGCCATGGAGTCAATTCTGACTCAGCCAGTGCCTGTGGCACAGCAGTTAAGAGCTCGGCTGCTAACCAAAAGGTCAGCAATTTGAATCTACCAGCTGCTCCTTGGAAACCCTATGGGGCAGTTTACTGTATCCTATAGTGTCACTATGAGTCAGAAAAATTACATAGTAGGCGTTAAATAAAAGCTTGGTAGGTGAAGGGAATCAATGGTTGTTGTTTTGTTTTTTTTTACTGACAAAGTTGGTTTTGATAAATAAGAAAAAAAAAAAGTAGAGTCTCTGGAACTAGAATCTAAAATAGACAAATCTTGGACCCAGGGAGTTTCCTTCAATCATTCATTCGTTTATTCATTCACTTGTTTATTTCTTTTAACAGAAACGTTTATTAAGCTCTCACCACATCACGGCACTGTGCTGGATACTGGGATAAACTGGGTAGACTGGTCCTGACCTCACAGAGCTTGGGAAAGAAAAAATAAGTGAGCTGAGGGCAGAGGGAGGGAGGGGGTGAAGGGAACAGTCTGACCTTGCCTGGGTGCTAGGGCCAGCATCCTCCACCCGCTCCATAGTCCCCTCTGCCTGCTGTGGACACTTTTTCTAGAAACGCATCTCTCCTCTATCTCTTCTCCCTAGGCCTTCCTCCCACTTCGCAACCTGATACAGGGATACTGGTCCTACTCTGCCTGCAGGTGCAGGGTCCTGGCAGAGGCCGGGACTGAACCCGGGCTGAGCCCCACGCTGCCTCATCCCCTCAGGACTCAAGAGCAGGGACAGACAAGTTACCTGCCTGCCCTTGCGCCGGCCCACGCCCACCTACTCTTTGCGCGCAGACACTTCTCACCTGGAGGGTCGTGGTGGGGGAGCAGCCGAGCTGGGGCAGGGGCAGGTCTGTGATTCTCAACACCAGGAGTCCAGGACCAGGCGCTGGCCCTGTGCGTGCCAGGTGAGGACTGGGTGGGGTGCACGCCTCACCCCCACCCTTGGATCACGCTCTGTGGCTGCTGCCTTGACGTCACAGTTGAGCAGGCCCCCAAATTCTGCCGCCAGCCCCGCGTTGACCTTTGAGAAGAGTGATGGCACATGTCCCTGCGCATGGTGCAGTTGTAGTGTTTGATCAAGAGGTTTGGGGGCTGGGTTAAAAGGGGAAGAGGGAGAGCAGCGGGGGGTACAAGGGGGGAGCGGAGGGGGTCCCAGCTAAGGGTGCGGTGCAGAGGGCGGACGCCAGGGGGGAGCAAAGGAGGGGAGGGAGCTGAAGGGGCGACGGCAGAGGTGGAGGGGCACTCCTCTCACACCTACCCCACCGCTCTGGTCCCCCACCCCCAACCCCCTTTAACCCTCCACCCCCCCCCCCCAGGCAAGGTTTCTGATGTGGTTTGGGGGTAGCAAGTCCTTGGAGGTGGAATTTGTAGCAGGAAACCACCTCTTTTCTGCAGTTTCTCAGGTGGGCGTGGCGAAGGCGGGCACTTTATTGAAATCATTTTAGTTGGAGAAGGGGGGGCTCTTAAAAGAGGAAGACCGCTGAGCAGGACCCCCAGGTGGCAATCACACCTGAAAAAGTTTCCGCCTCGCTTCCTGCCCCTTTTTTACTGTTTGGTCCTGAAAACCATTGTAACTCTCCTGGTGGGTACTTGGTCCCAGGTGGCTCTGTGGCAAGGCCAGCCGTGGAGCGCCCAGGGCCAGGGAGCCCAGGGCCCAGCTGGGTTCTGGGAAACGCCCAGGGTCCGCCCCTGGTCGTGGGTCCGGCGAAGGCTCCGTTTGCACCAGACACTGTGTTACGTTTTAACAAGTATGCCTTGCAAAGGACGCAAGTGTTAATATTTACCAAGGGAATGAAATTCGATGTAGCATGGAAATATAAACAAGAATCTTAAAAAAAAAAAGAAAAGAAAAGAAAAAACTGGGTAGTGAATGCATCTAGACATTCTATTAAATCCCTGCCTTTGCCCTCTTCACATCTCTTCCTCATCGAGTCATTTCATCTGCTTCTTCTGTCTGTCTTCTGCCTTCTGTCCCCTCTGTTGACTTGAGGGTCCCCAGGGCATGTAGCAGGCATTTAGAGCATTGAATGAATGAATGATACAAATATAAGTCAGAGGGATAGAATGCACCCTGGGGATGCACATAAGAAGTCAATTCTGAGGAGAGGGAATCCAGGGCCCTTCACAGAGATGCCTTCATGCTCACCCCAAAAGTCTGGGTCACAGGGAACAGCCTGAGAAAGGGCAGGGAGGGATGTCACGTATTTGGGAAGGGATGGAGGAGGGAGGGAGGAAAATATTCCCAGCTAGAACTCAGAAAGGGGGAGGGATGTGTTGGGAGCTGTGTTTTTTTGGCTCCCTGAGAAGCTCTTCCCCTTCTATGTTTTCAAGTACAGTAATGGCCATTTTCACTTCACACTTCATATGAAAATGAGGCCTGGCCCATCCTTAGACTTGGATGGTGGGGATGTTTGTGGAGTGCCTGCCAGGAGACAAGCCCTTGGGTGGCCCTGCCTCACGAGCCACCCTGAATGCTCTCCTTCTCACCCAGGCCCTCTCGCCGCTCTGCGTTGGCAGAGGAGGAAGCTGACACACAGGGGCAGGAAGAAGGGGCAGTGCCAGGGCAGGCCTCCCTGGATCTCACTGGGAATCTGTAGCCTCCCCTCCCACCCTCACTCCCCCCACCCCCACATATGTGTCCTGGATCTCCTGCAGCACAGCAAGACCTGGGAAAAGGGAGGCACCCAGTGTTCAGTCCCTGCCAGGGCTGCTGAGAGCCTTCTGCTGCCCTCGGGGGCTTGGCAGTTGAGTGTTCCCAGAGGGCGTCAGCAGAGTGCGTGGGCTGTGATACATCAACAGCCCTAAAAATGTCCCAGCATCACAACACGCTCTACAAAGCAAGACTGAGGCCGGGGACCGCCCACTAATAAAGGAGCGTTGGTAGAAGCCCCAGACTTGTGTTTGAGCCATCCACAGGGGCAGCAACTAGAAGCACTGAGGACGGCCTTTTTCCAGAATTTTTTAAACCAAGTTGGCAAGCTGGTGAGCACCATTGGGTTTAGACGATACCTCAGCCAGAAGCAAGTGTGATTCACATGCTGCGGCTAATGTCTGGCTGATGTCCCCAGCAGGGGTGAGCAATCACGTGTTCCTGAGTGATCTTCTCTGTGTGAGCCCCAGACAGACAAGGCATCTTCTGCTTCCTTAGCTAACTCTCTCTGGGGGGAGGTGGCTGAAAGGTCAAGAGAGTGGTTCTTTGAGGTGGGGACCTGGGGTAGCCACTTCCTGGCTGTGCACCTTGAGTAGGTTCCTGGGAGGTCCTGGTGCCTCAGTTTCCGTAACACCATACTTGTCTCAGAGGGTTGCTGTGAGGATTAAATGAGATTATTAGTTAAAAGTTCCTTGCATGAGGACGAGAAGGCAGAAGGGGACAGGAAAGCTGGTAATGGGGAACCCAGGGTCGAGAAGGGAGAGTGTTGACATGTTACAGTGCTGGCAACCAACGTCACAAAACAATATGTGTATTAATTGTTTAACGAGAAACTTGTTTGCTCTGTAAACCTTCATCAAAGTACAATAAAAAAAAAAATGCTGGTGATTCAGATCTACCCAGAGGTGCCTTGGAAGACAGGCCTGGCGATCTACTTCTGGAAGGTCACAGCCTTGAGAACCCTATGGAATAGTTCTACTCTGCACACTCATTGGAATTGACGTAACTTCAACTAACAACAACAGCAAAATTCCCTGCAGGTAGTAAGCACACAATAGATGTTAGCTATTATTATTGACTGAAACGAAAACCAAAAATATTAATAGATAAAAGTATGTTTAGATTAGATTTCACAAATATGTTTATTTTCCAAAGTTTTAGGTTTCAACCAGACAGCCAAATTGAATCAAGACATACACATGCCAACTCCCCTGGCCAAATGAGAAAGCTAGAACAAAATTGCTTTTGGACTCAACAAATAGATTCTATTCTTTAGCAATTGCTTTTGCCTGCTAAGGCCATAGGCTAGGTTTTTGCTATTAGTACAGTTTCAGGTAAAACCTAAATGGAAACAGGCCGTGGTATTCAGTATCTTCTATTTGTAAAATCAAATCTTCTCACTCTCTGGTAGAAAGGGTCGTATACCCTTGAAACTCTAATGAGATTTTTAGATCTTTCCATGTGGTTGTTGAGAAACATGGAGTCCTGGTTGCACAGTAGTTAAGAGCTCAGCTGCTGACCAAAAAGTCAGCAGCTTGAATCCACCAGCAGCTCCTTGGAAACCCTATAGCGCAATTCTAGTCTGTCCTATAGGGTTGCTATGAGTTGAAATTGACTCTGTGGCTACAGGTATGTATGTGTGTATGTATGTATATGTAAGATAGGGACAATCTATTACTTGAAAATTTGGTAAAACTCACCCATCAAGATGGCTAAATCAGAGGCTTCTACATGAGAAAATTTTAATTTCTGATTCAGTTTATTAAATAGGTCCGGTTTATTTAATAGGTTACTGTCTTAGTCATCTAGTGCTGCTGTAACAGAAATACCACAAGTGGACAGTTTTAACAAAGAGAAGTTTATTCTCTCACAGTCTAGTGGGTTAGAAGTCTGAATTCAGGGCACTGGCTCAAGGGGAAGGCTTTCTGTCGGCCCTGGAGGCAGGTCCTTGTTATCAGTCTTCCCTTGGTCTGGGAGCATCTCAGCGCAGGAACCTTAGGTCCAAAGGACCCACTCCGCTCCCAGCTCAGCCTTCTTGGTAGTATGAGGTTCCCATGTCTCTCTGCTCGCTTCTCTCCTTTATATCTCAAAGGAGATTGGGTCAGGACGCTATCCAGTCTTGTAGACCTCATCAACATAACTGCCGCTAACCCACTTTATTACATCATAGAGGTGGGATTTACAACACATGGGGAAATCACATCCGATGACAAAATGGTAGACAATCATACAAGGGAATCATGACCTAGCCAAATTGACAGGTGTCTTTGGGGGACACGATTCAAACCATGACAGTTACTGTTTGTAATATGTATTTCTAGAAAATTATCCATTTTCATTTAAGTTTTCAAATATTATGGTATAAGGAATACTGTTATTCATCCGAGTATTCTCACGATTTTAAAAATCTTAACTGCAACTGTATTTATATTCCCTTTTCATGTGTAATAATTTTTATTGCACATTCTCTTTTTCAACTTTCCTCTCTGTCTTCAGTCGGAGCTTGTCTATTTACATTAGCCTCTTAAAAAGCAGTTTTTGGCTTTGTCTGTTCTCTCAATTCTTTTATGCTGTTTTATTATTTCCTGCTTCTTTATAATTTCCTGCCTTCTGCTTTCTATGCAATTCTACTGCTGTTCTTTTTCCTAACTTCTTGAGTTAAACCCGTTTATCAGGTTTTAATCTTTCTTTTTTTTAAATACCTGCATTTGAGACTGGCTTTCTGTCTAAAAGATGCTTTAGCAAAACAGGTAGATTTTGATATTTTATACTTTCTTTGTCATTCACTTAGTAGTTTAAAAATGTCAGTATAATTTCTTCTCAGATCCATGGTTTATATAGAATTATGTTTTTAAATTTCTAAGCATGTGGGTTTGGGGGGGTTTTTTTGGGGAAAATTTTTCGATCTACTTGGTTAGACAATTTCTAAGAGAGGTGTGATAAACTAGAATGTGGGCTTATCAGTCCCTTCTGAGCTTTCTGACTGCCAAAGAGATTTTTCTTTATTTAGTTTCCATCTTTATGTGTTTTATTCAGGAAAAAACAAAAGGCAAAGGCTCGATGGGGTCTGAGAAAGCTGAAGATCTTATACTATGCGTCCAATTAACTGCCAAATATATTCTGAAGTTATGCTGTTAAGTTTATGAAAGCTCAAGATTATACTTTTCATCAGTGTAATATATTCCTGTAGTTTCTTTTAATGATTTTCACCATGAATTCTATTCTGTCTGGTATTGATTTGGCTACATCTGTTTCTTCTTGTTTTCACTCACCTGATAACATCTTTTTTTTTATACCTTACTTTCAACCTTTTCTTTTTTAAATGTGTATCTAGTAAGTAGCCTATTGCTCTACTTATTGGAGAAGACAGTTGGCTACTATACCCCAGATACCAGAAGTTTAACATTTTTAAGTTCTTATGGGTTGTACCCCTCTCCCTCACCCTCTACCAAATGTAGCCCAGGTGGCAGCTGGGGCTTCCCGCCCCTGGGAAATCTGGTTTTATGTGAGCTAAGCCTCAGATAGTGTGGTGGCTTGTATATTGCTGTGATGTTGGAAGCTATGCCACCAGTATTTCAAATACCAACAGGGTCACCCACGGTGGACAGGTTTGAGTGGAGCTTGAAGACTAAAGCAGACTAGGAAGAAAGGCCTGGCTATCTATTTCTGAAAATCAGCCAATGAAAGCCCTATGGATCATAACAGAATCTTGTCTGATACAGTGCTGGAGGATGAGCCCTCTAGGTTGGAAGTCACTAAACATTAACAGTAGACGCAATAATGGGCTCAAACATGCCAATGATGGTGAGGATGGCACAGGACTGGGCAACGTTTCCTTCTGTTGTGCCTGGAGTTGCCATGAGTCACAGGTACTCGATGCTAACTATCAACAACATACAGCCTCAGATGGCCCCTCTGACTCTTGAGAGTCCAGGGTACACACACCATGCGTTCTCTTCTGTGCTCCTCTGCCAATATGCTCTCTTCATCAGCTCCACTTGGAAGACCCCCAACTTTAGTGACGCCCCCAACATCCATCCACAGAGACACTTGGTGCTTCTGGTGACCTTACTCAGCATTGGTGTGTGTGTTGGGGTGGGGGCGGTCTAATCATGGTGGCTGTCTGCCTGTTTGCTGGCTCCACTCCACACCCTTCTTCCTCCCTGGAGAACAAACATGTTCTTCATTTTCTGCTGCAGAACATCCCCACTTGGAGGCATCTCAGGTTCAGCTTCTGTGCCAAATCGCTGATCAAAGAATAACTCAGTTCTCTCCCTGGATGCTGTTGTCTGCCCCTTCTTACAGAGAGGACAAAGTGAGGGTTTGAGGGAAGAAAGAGCTAGGATTATATCTGTAGGAACAGAACCAGATGGTCAGGGAGAGATATAGCGCAATCATCCATCCCGGTTCCCCCGGGGCAGCCCCCCCTTGATAGCCATGATCTCCATTTCACACTCAACAGCATCGTGGTTAGAAGGACAAATTATGTGGTCACTCCATGACGAGGGGGTCTGTGTGCTCCCTGATTCGATTACTAACCAACCCACAGAAAGCAGGCTCTTCTGTGTGGGGGACAGACCCAGCCCTGGAAGCACAGGAAGAAGAGGGGGAGGCAAACATTTGCTGTGCCTCCTGACATCCCACCCAAGGAAGTACTGGTGAGGAAAAGTGCCAGAGATGGACATGGATGGACGCAGTCCATACTGCAGTCAAAAGGCAAAATAATAAATGTCTTCTGAGGATGATTTAAGGTCCCTTGGTGACACAAACAGTTTGCGCTCAGCTACTAACCTACAGGTTGGTGGTTCAAACCCACCCAGCACTGCTTCAGAAGAAAAGGCCTGGAAATCTGCTTCTGCTGAGATCACACCCAAGAAAACCCTATGGAGCAGTTCTACTCTGCAACGCACGGCATGGCCATGAGTTGGAATCGACTCCATGGCAAAGGGTTTTTTGGCTTGTATGGCGGTTTGACCTCTCGCATAGTTTGACCGCAGAAGGACAAAGTGCCAATATATGGACACAGCTATTTCTGGGTCATCTGTAAGTTATATTCCTTGTTGCAAGTAATGCTGTGTCTCCCTAAGCCTTCTGTTCATTTTTTAAAATTTTATTTTATGCTTTCATCATCAAAGTTTTTCATAGGAGCTAACCTCACCTGGGAGCCCTGGTGGTATAGTGGTTAAGAGCTCAGCTGCTAACCAAAATGTCAGCAGTTCAAATCCACCAGTCACTTCTTGGAAATCCTACGGGGGAGGTCTACTCTGTCCTATACGGTCACTATGAGTCAGAATCAACTAAATGGCAACAGGTTTATAGGTAACCTTGCCTGAGGCTGAAAGGACAATACCGTACATTTGTGTGATGCTCTGCACCTCCTGAGAATTTTCTAGTACATCAGCCAGTTTGAGTCTCGTCATGAGGTAGTCACAGCAGACCTCATGCCCCTAAAGTGACTGAAGTCCAGAGAAGCTCGTTGTATTGTCTAAAGTCACATAGCACACGGCTGAATTAGGATGGAATCCCAGGCCTGCCAACCCCATTACTCTTTCCATAGCCTGGCAACTTCTTAGAAGTTGGGGATGACTTCTTTCTTCTGGAATCCGCACATAAATTCAAATTACTTCATTTTGTATAAGGGAAGAAAGAATCACGTTGCATTCATGGGCGTGTAGTTAGGGGACAGTACATATGTTGGAACCAGAGCCCCTTGGGAGCGTGTGAGAGGGCACTCGAGGTGGAGGTCAGGTGCAGGCCTGGGGTGGCCTCCAGCACATCTGTCTTCATGTGGACAGTCCCACCTGCCACCTCCAGCTTCGCTTCCTTCATGTCCATGGTCTTTACCAAGGGTTTTCTCCCAGTGGGAGGGTTTAGGATGCACAAGATACTTGCTCTTCCAAAAAAATGCTGAACGTTTCTCCAGGGGCCAGAAAAATCAACCACGGCACCAACAGGCTGGAAGACAATCTTGTTTTTCCAAGCTCTGAAATAATCAAGATCTCGCTGTGAACATGTTTGCAGACAAGAAGGAACAATAAGCAAATTCAATATGTGGAGTTTTATTGGCGGCACCATTGTGCAGGGCTGGGATTTGTTAGGCCTTGATTGTAAGTGTTGCTCTGAGAAAATATTGGTCCTGCTCAGAAATGATGTTTGTCCCACTTGTGAAAGGCAAAGATGCGGTCTTTCCTGTGGGGTTCTAATCATTCTCCTGGAGGCAGCGGAGTTCAGTTTAAACCAAGAAATATTGACGACAGCAGTGTCAGCAAGACCGTCACTAATGTATCTGCTAATTGATCCTGTGCGTTTGAGGGGGTATTTAGCTTTAATGTGGCAGTTTCATGTACGTGCACGTGTCTTAGAGCTACACTTTCAACATTGAGTTAAGATGAAGATTTGCTCTGATACAGGAGCAACGATTTTCTATTGACTTGAGTAAATTAGAGTGTAGGGAGCAAATCAGAGTGTAGGGAAAACCGAGGGAGACACCAGGGTTATTTGTCAGTTTGGGTTCCGAGTATGTACACATACAGTGTGAAGACACCCAGCCAGGTATCGATCGGTGCTTTTCGGAGGGATCTTCACGACAAATCCATGTCCCTGGGGTCTAACGATTGCCTCCCAGTTACAAAGGGTAGCACTACCATGTTTTCATATATTCTAAGTCTTGTAAAAAAAAAAATACAAAGAAAACGTTTGGAAGAAAAAATACCAACATGTTAATGCAGTTAATGTTGTAGGGGATGTTTTTATTATATTTTTTTTGGACTTTATTTCTGAACTTTCTACATTTATTAAAAATCAAGTTGTATCTGCACATCTGCAGATACAAATACAAAAATAAGATAACTTGAGCAAGTTTCTATTGCTGCGTTACAAACCACTCCACAACTTAGTGGCTTCAAACAACCACCATTTTACTTGCCGATATTTCTGTAGGCCAGCAATTTGCACTGGGCTCAGCTGGGCAGTTCTTCTGCTAGTCCTGCCTGGAGTCATTCATGTGGTTAGAGTCATCTGGGGGCTATCCTAGGGCTGTTTCGTCTAAGATGGCCTCACTCACATGTCTGGCAGTTGGTGCTGACCATCAGCAGGGCCTCTTTCTCCATGTGGTCTTTCATTTCCAGATTGCGAGCTTGGTCTCTTAAACCAAGAAAATGTCTGGGGTTTATTTGTTGACTTTCTGAACAACAACAACAAAAATAGTGGGTGAATGCAGCTGAGACACTCTCTAAACTAAACTTTTGGCAGCAGCAATGTTCCAGGAGGAATACAGCAGAATCTATAAGCTCTGTTAAAGCCCGGACTCCAAACCCACCCAATGTCAAGCTCATTACATACAACCTATGGGTCAAAGCAAATCACAAGGCCTGCCCAGACCCAAGGGGTAGGGAAACAGACTCCACCTCTTGATGGGAGGAGAGGTAAAGTCACGTTGCGAAGGGGCTACCACACAGGGATGGGAAGAGGTATGGAGCCCTCTTTGTAGACCATCTACCATACCACCTCAAAGAACTTTGTAAAATTTCTCCTAGTTGAAACTTTGCATATGTATTTTGAGGCAGTAATAATAGCCAACACTTTTGTATTGATTATTTTGTGCCAGACACAAGATTCTACTTGGACTTGAAAGAAAATTTTGGAAAATAAAAACGAGTCTTACAGCTGATATTTTTCACCAAAATAAATGGACTTTTCCACTCCATCAGCTTGAATTAGTGAGATTTTATAGCATATGAATCAGGGAAAGAAAACGTCTTCAATTTAGCTCCTGGCTGCTGGACAAATTTGTGGTAGTGACTTGTTGTTGGGTGCCATCGAGTCGATTCCAACTCATAGTGACCCCATGTGACAGAGTAGAACTGCCCCATAGAGTGTTCTTGGCTGTAACCGTTATGGGACCAGATCACCAGTTCTTTCTCCCAAGGAACCGCTGGGTATGTTCAAACCACCAAACCTTCAGTAAGCAGCCAAGCGCTTAACCATTGCACCAGCAGGGCTCCTTGTGGTAATGATTAGAAGAATGCATTTCCCATAATTCTGCAATTCAGCTCCTGCTCATTTTCCATTCCTGATTATGTGGTAGGCGAGGAACCATCTCCCAGTTGCTTAATATTATCAGATTAGCAAGAAGATGTCTAACATGACTCAACATTGTTCTTGAGAAATAATTAGCTACCTAAGTAGACCTCCACAGAATACAAGTACTGTCTTGGCCACCTAACATCCAGTTGGGCAGCACCCAACCACATATGCGCCCATGGTCCCATAAGGTTATACTTTGCCAGATACATTAGCTGAAATACAGTACTGTATGTGTACAGTATCTTGACTGTTTAGTCCATACAGGTACACTACAGTATCCCATGTAGCTTTGCTATGTACAGACAGCCCCTGAGTTACAAATATCTGACTTAAGTACAACCCATAGTTACGAACCAGCTCCCAGAAAGCCTATTATATTAAAAATTCGAAGCACATATGATAAAATTTTTTTTTTTTTTTGTAATAACTAACAACAAATGGGTGATACTTTGTGACACACATTAAAACATTATTATTACTGTATCGGAAACGCTGGTGGCGTACTGGTTAAGTGCTGCCGCTGCTAACCAAAGGGTCGGCAGTTTGAATCGCCAGGCACTCCTTGGAAACTCTATGGGGCAGTTCTACTCTGTCTTATAGGGTCACTATGAGTTGGAATCGACGGCCCTGGGTTTCTGGGTTTTTATTACTGTATTATTATGTTAAAGATGTTTTAGTATATCTGGAAGTGTTTCTTTAATTTTTTTATCCATTTATGCATTGAAAGGCACACTGTGTACTATATACTAAGACGAACATTTGATTAACTGACATTAGATATTAACCGTACCTGTTCTGACTTACTACAAATTTGACTTAAAGACCGCCTCAGGAACAGAACTCACTCGCAATCCAGGGACTGCCTGTATATAATATGGTGTTCGCACAACGTCCGAATCGCATTAACATCCTATTTCACAGAAAGTGTTGTGAACATTAAGCGACGTATGGCTGTATATCTCTCTTCTACATTTAAATTTAGAGGATTAATTATCCAGTGAAAAATAGTCACTTTAACACCTTGGTCCATTTGATTATATAGTGACATTATTAAAATGTTTTCCTGGTCTGTATGGAAATTGCTTTTTTTTTAAACCAATTTATCTCCTAGCAACCAAAGTGAAATAAGCACTGAAAAATGACATCTTGAGAAGATGTTGGTCTCTTAATCCAAGAAGATGCCTGGGGTTTATTTGTTGCTTGTCTGAATGAAGAAATGGTGGGTTTGCGTTGATATGTGTGTGCAGCTGAGTTACTCTCTAAACCAAAGTTTTATGCTGGTAATTAAATAGTCAAGTTCACTCAAATAAATGGTAAAATCTAGAGCAGCTGGCCACCAACTCGTCACTGAAAGCATGTGCTTTGCTGAATGGGAGCACCCCACGTAATGTTATTTGTGTGCATTTGAAAGACCTGCCTAGACTCAAGTCTGGGGCAGGTGCTAGATCTTCTCAGGGATGTACCTGGCCATGGAGCTGCAGGGCTTTGAACTGGTTCATTCTGGTTTGAACCCCTGCTGAGAAATTTGTATTTCTAACAAGTTCTCAGCCAATGCTAATGACCACCCCAGATATTCTGAATCAGAATCTGCATTTTAACAAGATCCCTCACCTGGGACTGCCTGTATAGAATATGGCGTTTGTACAACATCCAAATCCCATAATATCCTACTTCACAGAATGTATCCTGGATGTTAAGTGGCACATGGCTGCATATCTCTTTTCTGATGTAGATTCTGATTCAGAATATCTGGGGTAGAATCGTTAGCTTTGGCTGGAAACTTGTTAGAAATGCAAATTTCTCAGCAGGGGTTCAAACCGGAATGAACCGGTTTGAAGCCTTGGAAGCCGGCAGCCATTCCACCTCCCAGAGCCTCTGCTTCCTCATCTGTGGAATGAGTACCAAATCCGCATTCTAGGTTCTGGGTTGAGCAGATGAGAGTTAGATAACATGGGTGCAAGCGCCCTACAGCCGGAGCTGGCTGCAGTGAAAGGCAAGGTTCTTCTCAGATGAGTGCAATGATGTTTATCACAACACTGCTTATAAAGATAATGCATTGGAAACAATCTAAATGTAGCACAATAGGGGTGAAACACTTAAATAAATAAAGCCATGGTGGCCCAGTGGTTAAGCTCTCAGCTGCTAACTGAAAGGGTGGCAGTTTGAACCCACCAGCTGCTTCACAGGAGAAATATGTGGCAGTCTGCTTGCATAAAGATTACAGCCTTGGAAATCCTTTGGGGCAAATCTGCTGTATCCTATCGGGTCTCTATGAGTCAGAATTGACTCAAGGGCAATGGGTTTTGGTTTTATATACATATATATATATATATATATATATATATATATATGTATTGAACACAAACTTGCGAACCTTGTGACAGAGCAGTTAGGATGGGCTACAGCCCCAGCATGACCCATAGGGGACCTCTCTGGCCTTGGAGCTCTCATGTGAGGCTGCCAGCCACCTCCCAGGGCATGAACTGTCAAGCTGGAGGGGCCACGTGTTCCCTTGCTTCCTGACTCAGGTGCCTTGTTGTCTGAAGGTACTCAGACTCATCTTGTCCAGCTAGCTGCCCAGGAGGAGGCCCATCCCACCCCGATGAGGCCTTGTCCAAGGCCACGTGGTTGTGCTCAGCCTCCTACTCTTGCTACGGTGGCTGGAGCCAAGGCAACCTGGGCACAGGCCCTTTCAGGTGAGAGGACAGGCAGGTCCCTTCCCAGACGGGGCTATGCCTGCCAGAACTACCCCCAGGGCTGCTGCTCTTCAGGCTCACTCATTCCATGGACAGACTGCATGGGCCAAACAAGGTTAGGAGTCCACGGCCCCCACAACCCAGAACAGCCACAACCCTCAAAGCCCTGGAATCTGCAGACTGGCCCACCTGCTCTTGGTTCAGGATTCTCTGAGAATGACAGAAGCCCAAGTCAACCACAACAGCTTAGGTAAAAAGAAAATTTCTAGGCTCAGGCTTAGACGAATGTCTTTTGGGATGACCATGGCCTGGCCATTCCTGGCTAGGTCAGGCGCCCTGAAAGCTGGGCCTGAGACAAGGGCTTGGATGCAGGTAGTTTCTTTAGAAGGTGGTCCCAGGGAGCCCAAGTGAGGAGGTGGAGAAAGTGGACAGGCTAGCAAGCACCGCCATGAGGACGAGTCCGAGTGAGGTACTGCCATGGCAGGCCCTCTGAGAAGCCTGTGGACCAGCTTCAGAGCCTCCCAGTGCTGGCGGAAGCGCCTGGGGGCATTTCTCCGCCAACTCCCACCCTCTGTGGGTGGAGGCTGAGCCTGGCAAGCGGGCTTCCCTGCACTTTTGTGTGTGTCTGCTGCACCAGAGCAAGAACTGGACAGGAAGACTCTGGGACTGCAGGTGGGCAGGGTCCCCGGCTGCCTGCTGGTGAACTCGGGTGGGCCAGGTGGTTGGAGTGGGCACCGCCACCTTCTGGTCTGCAGGCAATTGCTCTCGGGACTCTCTTTCTGTCTGCTGTTTTGTTCTCTCTGACACGCACTTCATCTCAGTTCTCTCAGGGCTGATTTCCTCACTGATTACAGTCAAAGAGAAAGAGGACCCTTTCCACTCAGCCAGAAGTCTCGGTAAAGGACTCTGATTGGCTTGGTTGAATCATGTGACCATCCCTGCACCAATCACGGTAACCAGGGTGATAAAGGGTTATGATTGGCCCAGGATGGATCTATGCCCGCCTCTGTGGTCAAAGGGGTGGAGCCTGTTAGCGGAAGAGGGGACGAACCACCTGGCCTTTCCCGCCATCTTGTTTTGGGACTGTCCCCCGGATCCCCAAAGCTTCATTAATTTTAACCCTTGGCTAAGAGGGGCTGCGTCTTGATCCCTTTCACCTCAGAAGACTTCTGGATTCTAAACTTAAGTTTACCCTTTTCTCCCTCCCTAACAGCCTTAAATTCTATGTATCAGTGATATCTCCTTCCCCACCCGACCCCACCTCCTTTTCGTTCCAGCTCACCAGCCGCTGCTGCAGGGAGGGAGACACTTAAAATTCATAATCTCTGTGTAGCTGAGCATGCCCTGTCGTATTAGGGGAAAACTCTCCTCATGAATATAATCTGGAGAAAAGGTTTTGACAAAGGATACTACCAGAAAAGAGCAAATGGGAAATTTTTCACACCTTAGGGCAATTGACATTTTAGTGAGCTTCGTGCTTTTGCTTTCACTTGCCTGAACTTAATGAATTTTGAGGGAATCTTTTCATAGCTCAAAGATAATTCCAGTATGTGGAAGCCAGTAGTAAAAGCCAAAGGACATTGATCGGTGTGAAACTGATATCCCAAATATAATTCTTCCTGTCTACTAATGCAGACAGGTGTTTGTTCATTCTTTCATTCAATTAATAGGCATTAACTACCCCAACGGGTGCTTAGTAAATAGTGTTGACCGAGATCAGCAACGTTCCTGCTTTCAAGGAGCTTACATGGGGTTGGGGAGACAGAAAATTGAAACCAAAACCAAAACCAAACCCAGTGCCATGGAGTCTATTCTGACTCATAGTGACCCTATAGGACAGGGTAGAACTGCCCCGTAGAGTTTCCAAGGAGCGCCTGGCGGATTTGAACTCCCAACCCTTTGGTTAGCAGCCCTAGCACTTAACCACTATGCCATCAGGTTTTCTGAAAATAGACACAGATGACTGAACAATCAAGATTCCCTCTGAATAAACTGAATGCTTCAAAGGCCAGCGTAGCAGGGGCAGGGGCCTGGGGGCCATGGTTTCAGGGGACATCTAAGTCAGTTGGCATAATAAAATCTATTGAGAAAACATTCTGCATCCCACTTTGAAGAGTGGCGCCTGGGGTCTTAAACGCCAGCAAGCAGCCATCTAAGATGTATCAATTAGTCTCAACCCACCTGGATCAAAGGAGAATGAAGAACACCAAGGACACAAGGTGATTACAAGCTCAAGAGACAGAAAGGGCCACATGAACCAGAGACTACATCATCCTGAGACCAGAAGAACTAGATGGTGCCTGGCTACAACCGATGACTACCCTGACAGGGAACACAACAGAGAAGCCCTGAGGGAGCAGGTGAGCAGTGGGATGCAGACCCCAAATTCTCATAAAAAGACCAGACTTAATGGTCTGACTGAGACTAGAAGGACCCCGGTGTTCACGGCCCCCAGGCCTTCTGTTGGCCCAGGACAGGAACCATTCCCAAAGCCACCACTTCAAACAGGGATTGGACTGGACAATGGGTTGGAGAGGGGTGCTGGTGAGGAGTGAGCTTCTTGGATCAAGTAGACACTTGAGACTATGTTGGCATCTCCTGCCTGGAGGGGAGATGAGAGGGTAGAGGGGGTTAGAAGCCGACAAAATGGACACAAAAAGAGAGAGTGGAGGGAGGGAGCGGGCTGTCTCATTAGGGGGAGAGCAACTGGGAGTATATAGCAAGGTGTATATAAGTTTTTGTGTGAGAGACTGACTTGATTTGTAAACTCACTTAAAGCGCAATAAAAATTAAAAAAATAAAAATAAAAAAGAGCTCACTCTGGCCAGGAAAAAAAAAAAAAAAAATGAGTGGCTGTCTCATTAGGGGGAGGGTAATTGGGAGTGTGTAGCAAGGTGTATATCGGTTTTTGTGTGAAAGACTGACTTGATTTGTAAACTTTCACTTAAAGCACAATAAAAATTATTTTTAAAAAAAGATTCCCTCTGAGAGTGAATGTGCTAGAAATGAAATAAAACAGGACTTTAGGGCAGCCTGTGAGCCAAGATTTGAATGATCAGGAGTCCTTTGTGTGATGAGCTGGGGAAGAGCAGCTCAGGCAGAGGCCCGAGCATATGCCAAGGGCCAGGGGCAGGGACTGGTTTCGGGCGTTCAGGAATTGGAAAGGAGGTGGGAGTGGCTGGGGTGCAGTGTGGGGAGAGGCTGAGGGGTGGGTCAGAGAGGAAGGCAGATTGTATCAGCAAGGCGGGGAGGTTGTGGTAAGGAAGGTGGATTTTAATCTAAGTGCCACAGGAAACCATTGAGGGGCTGTGCGCAGGGTGACAACAGATACGGGTTTATGCTTTTGAAAGGTCACCTTGGCTCTTGAGAGGGTAATGCTTAGAGGGGGCTGCGGTGGTCCAAGAGAGAGGTGGGGGTGGTCTGCCTGCAGGTGGTAGTGGAGGAAACTGGCCACTTCAGATCTATTATGGAGGTAGAGCTGGCGGAACGAACACGGGCTGAGGACGAGGTAGCTGGGGTGAGGGATGGCAGGATGGCAGAGGACGGGGCTGCCCAGCCCTCCTGGCTCTGTTCTTCAGGAATCTGCTTGATGCCAGGTGAGCTCATAGCCTAACTTGGCTGCATATGCCAAATGTCTTTTCTCCGCCATCAAGAATACCTGGGTCCTGCCTGTGTGATCTTGGAAAAAAGAAAACCTAAGTCAGAATGACAGAAAATTTAGCTCTGTTTACCAAAGACAATTTAATTCCAGTTGAAATGCCATTTCTATACCAGCAAACAAGTGCTACTCAGTCACTGTCCTCATGTGACCCAGGCAGGTGAGGATTACCCAATAAGCAAGGTAAGCATGGGCTTACTCGTGCTTTCTTACTAATCTGCAGTGCACGATTTCACATGGGTTTCACCACGTCATGTGAAATTGTGTACACAGATTAGTAAGTAAACACAACTAAGCCAGTGCACAGCTTGCGTACTGGGTAATCCCTCCCTGGTTAATCCCCTGGGTGAGGAAAGTAAATCCCTGGGTCACCCGTGGGTTTATTGTCATCATCCACTGGAGTCAAGTTGAGCTAAACCAGAGTTCAGTTTGATGTGAATTTCAATTGAGCAGATTCATAGCCTGTGGGTTTGGATCCACATATTATCAGCAGCTCTCAGAATAGTGTCCTCTCCTCACCCGAAGCTGGAGGTGCTTTTGGAAAACCCAGTTACTGCCCAAAACCCACAATAAATCTGTGGTTTCTTTGGGGCAATTGCTACTTTCCCCAAAGCATCCTGCAGCAGGAGAGTATAAGCTTCAGCTGGCACTCAAGACTGTCTGGTGGACTCAATTATTGAAAGAATCAGAAAAAAAAAATGCATTCAGTTATTAATGGCTGGAACTCTGATCAACACTGACACTTACAAGGTGCCCACACATACAGGATGCCATTTGATGATATCAGCAGCCTCTTCAGGGATTACTTTCTTAATCCCGCTTTCTCCTCTCTTTGCTCAAATCCCTCAAACCAAAAACAACAACAACAAAAGTCTGCACTCCTTACTACAGATTTTTCTGCCAAAGTGCTGAATGGGCAAGGAAGTAGATGGTACAGGAAACCGGCAAGAGAAATAGCATGAGAAAATCCGTCTGTTACCGTTTCAAGTAAAAAGAGCAGGATGCAAAATTGTCTCTACAATATGGCCGGACTATATTAGACACATACACATGCCTAGAAAAAAAATTTGGAGGAAATACTCCATCATGTTAACTACCGTTGTTTGGGGATGACAGGAGCAGGGGTGATATTTTTACTCTGCATTTTAATACTTTCCCACGCTTTGAAAGGATGAGTATTTGTAGTATTTCTTATTTTGTCCATTCAGAAGAGCATTCTGGGCCTTTTAGAAAACTTCCTCCCCAGCTCCAACCGTGTATCTGCCAAGGGATGCCCATCATGGCGCCCCACCCCTCTGTCTGGAGAGATGGCTATGTATATAACCTAAACTGAGTCAGTAATGTCACTCCTGTACTTGGCCCTAATGATTGTTCATGGATGAGCATATAAGGCTCAAGCCAGATCACACTAAATCCCTCCCCTGGATTTTTTTCTTTTTCTTTTTTTTTTTTTAACTCAAGTGGAGAGAATAAGGCCTCTCTTTCAACCTTATGGATTGCAACTGAACATTGACTTGCTTGCTTTGGACATGTCCTCAAGAAGGCTCAATTGCTGGAGGAGGACATCATGTTTGGTGAAGTGGAAGCCAATGAGGGGGAGGGAGGCCCTAGGTGAGATGGATTGGCACAATAGTCACAACAATGGGATCAAAAATGATGAGGATCATGAGGATGATGCAGGAGCAGGCAGTGTTTCATTCTGTTGTACATAGGGTCACCGTGAGTTGGAGTTGACTTAATGGCAGCTATCTGTCTATCTACCTACCTATCTATCCTACTATCATCTATCTGTCCATCCATCCGTCCGTCCGTCTGTCCGTCCGTCCGCCTGCCTGCCCGCCCATCCATCATCCATCCATCCATCCATCCATCCATCCATCCATCCACCCACCCACCCACCCACCCACCCACCCACCCACCCACCTACCTTCCTCTCTAATTGCTGACCTAGAAGGATTTGAATGGGAAGCTGCCCATAGTTATGTTTTCTCCCTTTTCTACCCACCACCTGTCTGGAGCAGGAGAGAATAAAGTCAACTGACTCTCAGAGAGAATCAGATGAGAGAGGTGGGGTCCTATGAGTCTTTGAGTACCTGGTCAGCCCCTCTTTCAGGCCTAAAAAAAACCGGTTGAGTCGATTCCAACTCACAGTGACCCTATAGGACAGAGTAGACCTGCCCCACAGAGTTTCCAAAGAGTGGCTGATGAATTCAAACTGCTGATCTTTTGGTTAGCAGCTGTAGCTCTTAACCACTTAAGGCCTAATAAATTTCTTACAGTATAAGTTCTTCGGAGTCAGGTTTCTGTCGCTTGCCACCAAAGAGTCCTAACTAATACAAGGCTGTATATTAATTGGAAGAAAAAAAAAAGGACCTTTTAGCCTTGGTCTGGTCATCAAAATGTATTCTTAGTCTCCGTTGAGAAGTAAATTCACAGCTATTCGGAGAAATTCTGCTGGCCTTCACAGTAGCAGGTCCTAGACGGTGGTCTCTCAGGCAGAAAGAATGACATGCCTAACGATCTGCTGTTTTCTGAAGCCAGAGAGATGATGTGTGTCTCCTTGTTTCACTCTCAGAGTAAACAGATAAATCCTCAAAGTCAGATGGGACCACTCCTACCACTGACAAAGCACCCTCTGGAGCTCTTTGAAAGTATCTAAAAGGTTTCCCTTTGATCAGAAGCCCCGAAGCGTAAATGCACCGATGCATATGTTGTTTACTCAATGTAGTAAAAGCAGAAAAGGGCACAGGTAGACACCGTGAGTCCCTACAGAATAAAACGCAGCTTGTTACAACACGATTCCCATTCCACGGAACTAGCGCATTTCTTCGTTTTGCATTGTGCTAACTCTCACTCAGGGGGTACCATCCAGGAATTGGGGGAGGCAGGAAGGACCTGCCTCAGGGACTGGGGACACTGGCGCAGGGAGGGTTGGGCAGGCCCAGCACAGTGAAAGAAGGGCGTGCTGTTGAGGGTGGTGGGGGCTCTGCTGTAGTCATTCAAGGCTCCGGGGACTGTTGTGTGGCACCGTGGCTGTGAGAGATGAGTCTGGGCTGGGACTGGGGCAGAGGAGAGCAGGACCTGCCCATGTGGTGGAGGTTGGGATGCTGGGCTGGCTCTGACTTAGCAGGGGGGTTAAAGTGTTAAGACAGGAAAATGAAAGCACCAGTCTGTCTCTCCGTCCGTCTGTTCATCCATTCATCCGTCTATCCATCTATCCATCTATCATCTATCCATCGATCCACAAATATATTCTGAGCATCAGCTATGTTCCAGGTACCATGCCAGGTACTGGCAATACCACAATGAGCAAGACACGGCCCCTGATCTCAAGGAAGTTAGAGTTGATTCAGGGAGAAAGACAAGGAAGCCACAAGCGTACCACAGGGCAAGGAAGCCTGTAGCAGGGCGTCACCCCCATTTGAGGGAATTAGGTGGAGGTGATATCTGACCCAAGTCCTGAAGGGGGAATAGGAGTTGGAGGAGTGGAAGAAGACAGGAAGAAAGGGATTCCTGGCTGAGAGAATGGCATGTTGCATGTCTGCAGGCCAGACATGGGGGAAAGGCGGTCCAGGACGGAGCAGGAGAGGGCGTGAGAGCAGGAGTCCTGAGAGGTTGGGGTGGACAGGTGCCAGGGGCCCACTTTAAAAGGCCTTGGCTCTGAAGCTGGGAAACGTGGTTCAGTTCCCCTTGGGTGCGCATTGGGGAGTGTGGGAGGTGGGAGGCGGTAGCAGTCATATTTCAGATGACACCTCCACAGTAGCAGGCACCAGGGCAGAGGGGGGCTTAGTGAGCTCCAGGAAATTCCGGGCTGGTCAAGGAAAATGATATGACCACGAGGTAGCAGCATTTCACAACAAGCTATTTGTGGGGACCCAGACATTGACAACCAGATGCAGGGGGTGGTCACCCACAGCAGGAGGTCTTCCAGAAGAAAACAGGCAGGGGCCACTAGAAGGGAAGGGAGAATGACAACTCCAGGGTGTCCTCAGGGACAGAAAGAAGGGAGAGGGGTTCCTGCAGTGAGGACTCTGGATCCGAGAGCACAGACACAGCTGAGGGTCCTCGCTACAGCAGGGTTCATCTTACCTAGGGATAGCAGATGTCGGGTGCGGTGTCGAGGAGTATGTAAAGCAGGCAGGTTCTAAGTGGCTAAAAATATGCTTATTTGGGCTATTTTTAGAACAATTGGATATGTATAAATTTGAGCCTGAGGCTGGCAGACTTTTTGGGCTAACACGCCTCAGCTCGCTTTGAAGCAAACAACTTGGGGCCAATACACAGAGGCCAGGTTTGACTAGTCTGTATAACAGGGCCTGCGTGATAGAAGCCATCAGCAGTTGGTGGGTGGACTGCAGGGTCTAAGGGCAGGTGCTGAGCAGTGTGAGCTACCTGCAGGACAGGCTGTGCTGGGTGTCCCTGTCCCCACCCCAATTCCACCTGATGGATAGCCCAGTTAGAACCAGTCAAAAGTGAGGAGAAAGGAAAGGGTTAACTGAGTTTTCAGAGTGACTGAGGGTGAGCCGGAGCTTAAGTGCGTAATTGGGTCAGGAAAGCCCACTCCTAATACTCACAGAGCTCGGGGCAAGAGTACAAATGGAGACCCTCTTATGATATGCTTAAATATTTAAAAATATAATCAAGTTAACAAGCTATTAAATAAAGTGTGTTCCACCTCTTAATTTGAGAGCTCCACCTTCATAAGAACAGAACTAAAAAATATGTATGATGCTATAATTTTTATATGATGGAAAGTTGCCAAAATATTAAAGATGGGCAAACTCCATTCTTATTTTGCAGGTCTAGGTGTTCTACCGACGGGTCAGTGATGGCTGGATGAGGAATAACTTAAAGAGGTGTGTTGTTGATCAATTACATTTTATTTCATAAAGTTTATCTTCATTTTATTTCAGCAAAAATCATCACTAGTTATAGAGTTACAATAAAGATTTTCATATTATTTACACATTTACACATTATGGATGGAAAATTGGACATTTTTTTAGACAACATTTCTTGAGTTATCATATGTCTTAGTTTTTTTTTTCATTTTATTGTGAAAATATACATAACAAAACATGTCATCTCAACAATTTCTACATGTACAATTCAGTGACGTTGATTACAGTCTTCAAGCTGTGCAACCATTCTTGCTCTTCTTTTCCAAGTCATTCCATCACCATTAACATAAATTCAATGGCCCCTAAGTAAGTCCCCACCTTGACCTTCCAAACACCCCTGGTAGCCACAAAATCTTTGGTTTCTATATATTTGATCATTTCATGTAAGTGAGATTATATAATATTTGTTCTGTTGTACTTGACGTAATTTGCTCATCATGATGTTTTCAAGATTCACCCATATTGTGGCAAATTCTCAGTGTTTATTAGATTTATATTGGACAACTTCATCCTGCTGAAGTAGTAGCTACTGGAATTGTCAATAAAATTTTTAAAGCAACACTTAGACTCCAAAATGGGCCATGAATTTTACATAGCTCATCCACATATCATAATGGAATCACATATAAGTTATTGCAGAAAACATTACGAAATATTTTAATTTCATCATATAAATCTCTATCACCTACCTAGCAATTTTAGCCATCTCTTAAAGCAGTATCTAAATTTATTTAATATTTCTTAATATCGTCCTTCAAATTTTTCAATGCTAGGATCTTATGGAGAAAGCCGAAAGTAGCAGTTACTCAATTTTTCACATCTTTTTTCAATTGAGACTGATACCTGGTCCATAATTGCCAGAAAATACTCTCTATAGAAATTAATTTGGGAATTATTTTTATGTACATCTTCAGCTATACAATTATTTTTGTTTCTTTGTTTTAATTTCTTTACATTTTCTTGGAATATTTCACATGCATTTTTTTC
This sequence comes from Elephas maximus indicus, assembly GCF_024166365.1. Classification (NCBI taxonomy): domain Eukaryota; kingdom Metazoa; phylum Chordata; class Mammalia; order Proboscidea; family Elephantidae; genus Elephas; species Elephas maximus. The sequence continues at coordinate 75,595,335 of NC_064834.1, read as the reverse complement.
TGATTAAAAAAACCATTGAAATTTTTTTCAAAAAATTGTTGTTGTTAGGTGCCCCTGAGTCTGTTCCAACTCATAGCAACCCCATGTACAACAGAATGAAAGATTGCCCAGCCCTGTGCCACCCTCACAATCGTTACTATGTCTGAGCCAATTGTTGCAGCCACTATGTCCTTCTGTCTTGTTGAGGGTCTTCCTCTTTTTCACTGACTCTCTACTTTTCCAAGCATGATATCCTTCTCCAGGGACTGGCTTCTCCTGATAACATGTCTAAATTATACGAGACGAAATCTCACATCCTTGCTTCTAAGGAGCATTCTGGGTGTACTTCTTCCAAGACAGATTTGTTGATTCTTCCGGCAGTCCATGATATATTCAATATTCCTGGCCAACACCATGATTCGAAGGCATCAATTCTTCCTCAGTCTTCCTTACTCATTGTCTAGCTTCCACTGCTATTCCTAAGGTTTTCACTGGCCAATTTTTTTTTTAGAAGTAGATCACCAGGTCCTTCTTCCTAGCCTATTTCAGCCTGGAAGCTTGCTAAAACCTGTTCACCATAGCATCCAGCATCACAGCAACGTGCAAGCTATCACAGTATAACAAACAAAATTCATTTAAAATATTTTCAAAAAAATACTTTTCAATAATTTATAAAGTGAAGTTTCCGTCTGCCATGGATTGAATTGTGTCCCCTCCAAAATATGTGTCACCTTGGCTAAGCCGTGATTCCCAGTATTGTGCGGTTGTCCCTCATTTCGTGATCTGATGTAATTATCCTCCGTTTTGTGATGTATTGTAAATCTTAATCTCTGCCTGTGGTTATAATCCCACTTGGGAATGGGTTATGTTTGTTATATTAGTGAGGCAGAATTAGGTTACATTAATGGGAATTTGATTATGTTTGTTATGTTAATGAGGCAGGGTTAGGGCATATCTTGAGTCAATCTCTTTTGAGATATATAAGAGATTAAACAACCAAGCTAAGTACAGGAGTAGAGATGGGGGAAGAGAGATGCCAAGCCACATGAAGATCACCCAGGAGCAGAACCTCAGAAGAGATAAGGACCTTCCCTCAGAGCCGACAGAGAGAGAAAGCCCTCCTCAAGTACCGACACCCTGAATTAGAACTTCTAGTCTCCTAAACTGTCAGAAAGTAAATTTCTCCTTGTTAAAGCCACCCATTTGTTGTGTTAGAGCAGTACTAGATAACTAAGACACCACTTTTAAACTATTTTTCTTTTGGATGCTTCTACCGATATTATTAAGAGCAATACATATCAAATAACTGTGGAAATGCAAAGTCAAAATGAATTTCATTTTCCACAATTCACTCTTTTTTGTGGATCTTCTGTTGTTTTACTTAACTCTTGTCTAAATTAATTCTGGTTGCTTGAATAGCATGTGGTTGGCATTTCCATCCTGTGTCCGTGAGAGGCTGTAAGGTCAAATTTGTTGTACGTTTCATCAAGATGTTCTCACTTGGGAAGATCCAGAAAATAACTTTTATAGTTGCTTAATCGTTTTGAAGGATGCATCACTAAGGGCCAAGTTGAGGCCACATCTCCTGTAACAACTATGAGGCATACATGGGATGCTTCTGGATTTTGGGCCAAAATTCTGGTCCATACACCTTTTTCTTTACCAACTAGGTTAGCACTGTTTTTATAGACTTACCCTCAACAATCTTTCAAATCAATTTCTAAACTTGAAAGTTGCTTTTCCAGCTCCTAACTTAAAACCAGTACTTCAAGGTATGAAGGCCGTGAAATGTGTTCTTGTTTTCTTTTTCAACAATACATATAAAAAATGTTAGTTGTTCAACATGACTTTTGTCCTGGTACCATCTCATTGCACTGAGTGATGTTTACTTACATTTTTATGTTATGTGTGATTTATCCTTTCACTTTATTACCTACTAAATTAATAATCCCATTTTGAATTATTTGTCTTAGGTAGTGATTATTTGTTTTATTACTTTTATCCATCTTACATTTTTGGCTATTGTAGCATAAAAATTGGAATGATTTTTACTAAGCCTAGAAAATTTTTATTGCTTTCTGTAAATATTTTGCTGTTAGTACTGTGAGAAGCATCATTATGCTTGAGTAAACATTCGAATATGTATATTGGTATATACTCCATACACACACACAATCACGACAGTGTTATAAACTGGCATTTATTTGTCATTATAGGACACTACTGGTTGTTTGCTATTTATTCAGTCCCAGTATCTTCACATGTATTTTTCTATATGCGTGCAAGTGATATTTTATGTCACTTCAATGAAAATATCTAAAAGTTTCTGGCCACAAATAGCTTCTTTGACCAAAGTTGATCTTGAGAATTGGTTGTGAATTATGACACACTCATCATACAATATGTTGTCTTTAGGCTTGGAATGCGAACACCTGTTTCTAGAGGTTCCTTCTCCTTGTGGAAGAATGTTGGCATAAAATGTAATACTAAGTTTTCTGCCATGTTTGTCCAGTGAAAAATTGTGTCACCAATTGAATTGGATTATGTTTTGCTAGAAACAGTCTCGTGCTATCAGGAGGGCGGGACACCGTTTTTAGGATCATCCTCCAGTAAATGAGGAAGGCTTCAGAGATTTCATCTTCCTTATCCAAGGTGCTGACTTCATGAATGGGTTTTTCGTCATCTTTCAATGGATAGGCCAGACTTGTGCTTGCTACTCCTGAGATGTGAATTTGCTACGAATAATCCCCTTTATCATGCTCATCGCTTTGATCAGTAATTAAATCTTCATGGAGTGAGTGAAGAATATGAAGTTCCAGGGATTTCATCTGACCTATTGAAGGCATAGAAATCCTGGTGGCGTACTGGTTAAGAGCTACGGGTGCTAACCAAAATGTCGGCAGTTTGAATCCACCAGGCGCTCCTCGGAAACTCTACGGGGCAGTTCTACTGTGTCCTGTAGGGTTGCTATGAGTCGGAATCAACTTGACAACAATGGGTTTTTTTTTTTTTTTTTTTTTTGGTATCATGGTCTTGCCTTGTATTTATCTTCCATGAAATAAAGATTAAAAATAGGATGTAACTGTATTCATAGTGATACAATTTGAATGTCCTTTTGTCAAAAAGCAAATGTGACCAAAAAAAAAATTAACGTTATTTTCATATGTTTCAAAAAATTACTTTCTTTCAAAATATTAAATATATCTATTAAAATTTAAAGGAAAAATAAAAATTACAAGTAATATAGAAATGAAGGTCAATTTTTAAAAGCTGAAATATTATTTAATCTTGAAAATTGAGCTGAGTTGTATTAAATAGTTTTAAAAAATAGGACGAATTTCAGTTCTAACGTTCAATGTGCATCAAGTTGCAACGTAAGAGTTGGTGTCATGCTTCATGCATGTTATACCTAGATCTATATATATCCAAGCTTAAAAGTAATACGAATTATTTGAATATTGCAAAATATTCCTCAGATACCATGTGCGACTGTTGCAAATACCTCCCTAATTCTTCTGTACCTCTAGACCACAAATTGGAATATGAAGAGATACAAAAAAAAAAAAAAAAAAAGGACCCTCAGCACCACCAAGAAAGAATGCCTCATCATGCAAAAATCTATTGTGTTCAGCCTGTTTGGGAGGATGAGTCTGACAAGTTAATTAATTAGCCTTTTACCTTACCTAAGCGCTTCTGCTGCTCAGATTTCCCCTACTCCAGAGCAGTGTCTGTATCTGACATCTGCTGCAGCACAACTCACTAACCTTCACCACGTTCAGGCTCAGCTGCTTTCGTTTCAAGGACCTCAGGCAAGACTTGCCGAAAAGTGTTTCCCTGGTGCATGAGTGTGTCATCTGCCAGAGAGGATGTTTAGAGTTGCAGATAGCTCCTAATCAGCTTCAAGATCAGATCCCCAGGGGCAGAGGCACCACAATTCTGATCTGTTCACCTTTACCTTTTTTCTTTACCATCTAGGTTAGTGCCATTTTCATAAGATTTTTGTGACTCTTACAGTGTGTGTGTGTATCTGGATATGCAGGGTCCTTCAAAGTTCATAACTTTGGATAGAGGTTCCTCTTGCCTGGAACTAAGGGTAGCAAAAGAAAAAATAGCCTTTAAATATTTTTGTGGATGAGATTTGGAAAGGAAATTTCTGAGTTTATCCATTCATCTTTCCTTCCATTCACTTGTTCAAACAACAAATATTTTTTGAGTGCCTCCATGTTCTAGGAGCTTCCCTACATGCTGGGCCACACGGGGGTGTTGAGAACCCTTCTCTGGAAGAAAGTCTATGCAGACCTGTAGATTATGAAAAGTCTTCATCTCAGTTGGAGCGTGGCCAGACAACAGGGCTCCAGGAAGCCAGGGACACACAGTGAGTCCAGAAGGGTGTGTGGGAGCCTAGTTTTGAGTGACCTTGCTGCCGCGGCCGTTAAGGAGTGTGTGCCTTATCCTTTAGGCATTGGCATGAGGATCAGCTCCATGGTATGAAGACTATCTTGAAACAATAGAGAATAGAGGCTAGAAGACCCCTGAGGCGACTATGGAAGAGTCTGAGAAAGAGGCAATGAAGCCTAGAGCAGGGCTTCAGTTAACCTGCATAAGGCACCTGGTGTCTTGTTACAGTGTTGATTCTGATTCAGAAAGTCTGGGGTGGGGCCTGAGATTCTGTAATTCTATCAAGCTCCCAGGTGATGCTACTGGTCCTTGGACCACACTTTAAATAGGAGGTTTTGACCACAGCCGGAATGCTGGTGGCACAGTGGTTAAGAGCTTGGCTGCTAACCAAAAGGTAGGCAGTTTAAACCCACAAGCCACTCCTTGGAAACCCTCTGGGGCAGTTCTACTCTGTCCTATAGGGTCCCTATGAGTTGGAATCAACTCAACGGCAGTGGGTTTGGCTTTGGTTTGTCTGCACCACAGAATCACCTAGCCCACATCCAGACCAACCCCCAATATCTGTGGGGGTGAGCCAGACATCAGAGTTTTATAAAACTCCCCAGGTGATTAAAACTGCAGGCAAGGTTGAGGGACGGCATCTCAGCCAGATCACCTGAGCTTCTCTCCTAAGTGCACCCCACCCCCGTGCTCTAAATTCCCCCACTCCTCATATCAGAGCCGGCTCCTAGCAGGCTGTGTGGGATGCTTGGGGAATGGTAAGACAAACTGAAGACAATTGCCTAGCAGAATAGACATGATGACCATTTTCATCTCCATCTTCTTTGAGGTTTCTGATTTTGTTGTCTTATTTGGAAGTAGTCTTCATGTATTTCATCTCATAGAGTCAGAAAGCAAAAATCTGCTATTGTTTACCACCATTGGCTAAACATCTTTGAACCCTGAACTACTTACTGCTCCTTACAGAAGACTGAGCTAGACAAAAAGCAAATGGTTTTTAAAAAATGTTAACTGCTTTTTCTAATTACAGGATAATACAGGTTTATTGTAAAAATATCAAACATGACACACAGGTGAAACCTAGAAGGAGGCAGTGCCCAGGATAGAGCTGTTTTATTTTAATTTTCATTAAAAAAAAAAAAAAAGAGAAACAACCAAAAAGCAAGGTAATGAAGCTCAACCATGTTGGCACTGAAACCGGCCTTCTTGTCAAGCTGTGACTGCACTAGCCCATTAGCTTTCGACTTCCAAACTTTCCCAAATGTGAAGCTGTTCTCGTCTGCTCACCTGGAACGATCACCACTTAATGGTAGTGATTAACTCTCTGCTCAGAAGGCAACTGGTTATTAAATAACAACCTCCTGCCAAGTTATCCTTCTCCCAAACAATGTGCGCACAAGCCCCAGTGGTCTCCCCGCACACCATGTCTTGGCTTCGGGTCAGGTGGCACAAATGAACTCATCACCAGGCACCCAGTGAACCTCTCAACCAGCCCCACGTGCGCAAGGTTGAAGACTAATGTCGCAACAATTTCCAGTGATTAAACTTGCTCTTGCTGGTTAAAATCCCACAGGTTTGTGCTATCGATGGACTGTTAAGCCATAAGTCTGCTAATAGAAATAAGGGAACAAAATGTAGATTATTTTTAAAGCATTGATTTGGCACAATTGTGGGACATCTGAGGAAGACGATATTAAAATTTTGTGGATTCTGGAGCATGCCAGAGGAAGAGTGGAAGGAGAAGTCTGCAGGATTGAAGAGCAAGGTAGCAGGTGCCACAAATCATAGAAACAGAACCTCGGGCATGAAGTCCACTGTGGGCTAGCACCTACATGCCTGTGTGAAGCCTGTACATTTCATTAGAACTAAAGGAGAGGTTGATCATGTTGGAATTATTTATTTCAAAAAACTGGGGTTTGAGATGCAGCAAATGCTACTGATAGTGGAGAAGAAGGGTAAGAGAGTGGTCTGGCTCAGGCAGTAATTTAACAAAGAAGAGGATACAGGGTGACGTTGTTAGGTGCTGTCGAGTCAGTTCTGACTCATAGTGACCCCATGTACAACAGAACAAAACACTGCCCGTTCATGTGCCATCCTCACAATCCTTGCTATGACTGAACCCATTGTTGCAGCCATTGTGTTAATCCATCTTCTTGAGGGTCTTCCTCTCTTTCACTGACCCTTTACTTTACCAAGCATGATGTCCATCTTCAGGGACTGGTCCGTCTTAATAACATGTCCAAAGTATATGAGACAAAGTCTCGCCATCCTCACTTCTAAGAAGGTAAAATATTTTAGCCAAAATGAAATGTTTCCATTTTCTCACCTTCTTTTCTTTTCCCACAAGGTCAAGAGGAAAGTTTTATCAGTTGATATCTATTAAATTTAGTCCCCTTTAATATTTAACAGCTCCTGTAAAGATTATAGCCTAGAAAACCCCATAGTGCAATTCTACCCTGTTACATTGGGTTGCTATGAGTCGAAAATTGACTTGACAGCACCTAAAAACAACAATAGTAGACCATATGATTTTCCAATTCAAAATGGTCAATACTAGTCTATTTCAGCTCACAAATGCCTAGGATGTCGATCTTTATGCTTCCCACTTCATTTTTGACAACTTCAATTTTCCTAGATTCACATTTTGTACATTTCACATTCTGATTACTGATCATTTTCAATTGGACGATCATATGGTCTACTATGCAAGGAATGACAAAATAAAGAGGAATGGAGTCAAGTCCATCATCAAAAAAGAACATTTCAAGATCTATCCTGAAGTACAATGCTGTCAGTGATAGGATAATATCCATACTTATGCCTACAAGGAAGACCAGTTAATACAACTATTATTCATATTTACGCACCAACGACTAAGGCCAAAGATGAAGAAACTGAAGATCTTTGCCAACTTTTTTACAGACTAAAATTGATCAAATCTGCATTATAATTACTGGTGATTGGAACGTGAGAGTTGGAAACAAAGAAGAAGGATCGGTAGTTGGAAAATATGGCCTTGGTGATAGAAACAATGCTGGAGATTGAATGATAGAATTTTGCAAGACCAACGACTTCTTCATTGCAAATGCCTTTTTTTTTTTTTGACTGCATCAGCCCATTAGCTTTCGACTTCCAAACCTTCCCAAATGTGAAGCTGTTCTCATTTTCTCACCTGGAATGATCACCACTTAATGGTAGTGATTAACTCTCTGCTCAGATAAAAAAAAAAAAAATAGATAGATGGAATATACGGGAATCAAACTGACTACATCTATGGAAAGAGGCGATGGAGAAGATCAATATCTTCAGTTAGAACAAGGCCAGGGACTGACAGCAGAACAGAACATCAATTGCTCATATGCAAGTTCAAGGTGAAGCTGAAGAAAATTAGAGCAAGTCCACGAGAGCTAAAATACAACCTTGAGTATAAAAAAAAAAAAAAAAAAAAATTTTTTTTTTTGAGGTATATCCCACTAGAATTTAGAGACCATCTCAAGAATAGATTTGACACATTGAACACTTATGACCTAAGACCAGACAAGTTATGGGATGACATCAAGGACATCACACATGGAGAAAGCAAAAGTTCATTAAAAATACAGGAAAAGAAAAGACCAAAATGGATGTCAGAAGAGACTCTGAAACTTGCCCTTGAACATAGAGTGCCTAAAGTGAATGGAAGAAATGATGAAGTAAAAGAGTTGAACAGAAGATTTTAAAGGGCAGCTGGAGAAGACCAAGTATTATAATGAAATGTGCAAACACCTGGAGTTAGAAAATCAAAAAGGAAGAACACACTCAGCATTTCTCAAGTTGAAATAACTGAGGAAACAAATTCAAGCCTCAAGTTGCAATGTTGAGGGCTTCTACAGGCAAAATATTGAACAATGCAGGAAGCATCGAAAGAAGGTAGAAGGAATACACAGTCATTATACCAAAAAGAATTGGTCCAACGTTATCCATTTCAGGAGGTAGCACATGATCAAGAACTGATGGTACTGCAGGAAGAAGTCCAAGCTGCACTGGAGGCATTGGTGAACAATAAGGCTTCAGGAATTGACAGAATACCAACTGAGATGTTACAACAAACAGATGCAGGGCTGAAGGTGCTCACTTACCTATACCAAGAAATTTGGAAGGCAGTTACCTGGCCAACCGACTGGAAGAGATCCATATTTGTGCCCATTCCAAAGAAAGATGACCCAAATTATTGAATAATATCATTAATGTCACACGCATGTAAAATTTTGCTGAAGATCATTCAAAAGCCATTGCAGCAGTGCATCGACACAGAACTGCCAGAAATTCAAGTCGGATTCAGAAGAGGACGTGGAGTGAGGGACATCATTGCTGATGTTAGATGGATCCTGGCTGAAAGCAGAGAACACCAGAAAGATGTTTACCTGTGTCTTACTGACTATGCAAAGGCATTCAACTGTGTAGATCATAACAAATTATAGATAACAGTGTGAAAAATGGGAATTCCGGAACACTTAATTGTGCTCATGAGAAATCTGTACATAGATCAAGAGGCAGTTGTTCAAAAAGAACAAGGGGATACCGCATGTTACAAAGTCAGGAAAGATGTGCATCAGGGTTGTATCCTTTCACCATATTTATTCAATCTGTATGCTGAGCGATAATCTGAGAAGCTGGATTATATGAAGAACATGGCATCAGGATTGGAGGAAGACTAATTAATAACCTATATGCAGATGATACAACCTTGCTAAATGAAAGTAAAGAGAATTTGAAGCACTTACAGAAGATCAAAGACAGCCTTCAGTATGGATTGTACCCCAACATAAAGAGAACAAAAATTCTTAAAACTGGACCAATAAGCAACATCATGATAAACAGAGAAAATTTTGAAGTTGTCAAGGATTTCATTTTACTTGGATCCACAATCAACGCCCATGGAAGCAGTCATTAAGAAATCAAACGAAGTATTGCATTAGGAAAATTTGCTGCAAAAGACTTCGAAAGTGTTAAAAAGCAAAGATATCACTTTGAGGACTAAGGTGGGACTGACCTAACCCATTGTATTTTTAAACGCCTTATATGCACATGAAAGCTGGACAATGAATAAGGAAGACCAAAGAAGAATTGATACCTTTGAATCACGATGTTGGTGAAGAACACTGAATATACCACAGACTGCCAGCAGGAGGAACAAATCTGTCTTGGAAGAAGTACAGCCAGAATGCTCCTTAGAAGCGAGGATGGCGAGACTCCGTCTTTTGTACTATGGACATGTTATCAGGAGGCACCAGTCCCTGGAGAAGGACATCACACTTCATAGAGCAGAGGGTCAGCAAAAAAAAAAAAAAAAAAAGGAAGCCCCTCAACAGGGTGGATTGACACAACTGGCTGCAACAATGGATTGAAGTACAACAATGATTGTGAGGATGGCGCAGGACCGTGCAGTGTTCTATTGTACATCGGGTAGCTATGAGTCATAACCAACTCAACAGCACCTAACAACAATTCTCAACAACCCATCTCTGCTTAATGGGCTTCATTTATGCAATCATTCGATCTGCCTTCCTGGTGTGTCCTGAATTCTTGCTGGCTGAAAATCAAGTGCTCTCCCCGGAAATGGCCCACCCATAGTGACTAGATGCATTTTCAAGTTGAGTCCAGTTTCCCCGTAATATGCATCACCCTTGCGAAGGAAATTTCTTTCATTTTTGATTAAATAATGCTGTTTTGCTTGAAGGAGCTGATCTCCTGATTCAGGGTCTGCCACAACCTTGCATCCTGGTGAGTGGTGTTCACATTTCTGCTGCTCTTTATTTACCCTTCAGAGTCTTCTACTGGTGTTCTAGAATACGAAATGGCTCCCATTTAGGCATTTTTTCCCCATCTTTCTGAGTCATTGCCTTACATTTGAAAAGCCAGTGAATCAACTGAAGTCACAACCCAGCTATGCTGATTTCGAAAGCAAGTTGGGATCAAAATAGGAACGAGTCTTTCCCTGATGGGAAGTTGAAAGGGCCATGTATTTTTAGTTCCACTCTAATCAACCACAATTGCTGGGTAATTCAGGTAGAAATGGGGTCTCCTTCCACCTAAATGATCCAGGTAATTTAGGCAGTGAACTTTGGTACACTCTGGTAGTCACTGATTGTCAATGACTCACATATTAGCCATCAAGTAATAACTAAATACTTTTCAAAAATTACTCCCTACAGAAGTCTTGATTTCTTCCCATTTGTGATGATCAAAAACTCATCATAAAATCTCTCCAAATATATTGTTAAATTAAAAATGCAAGGTGCAGAACAATGTATATAATATGTTACCATTTACAGTAAAATAAGGACTGGAAAAGAACATACATTTGTATTGGCTTGTATATGCTTTAATGAGCCCTGGTAGTGCCATGGTTAAAGCCATTGACTGGTAATGGAAAGGTTAGTGGTTCGAAACCACCAGTGGCTCCTCTGGAGAAAGATATGGCAATCCGTTTCCATAGAGGTTTACAGGCTTGGAAACCCTATGGGGTCGCTATGAGTCAGAATCAACTCAACGGCAGCGGGTTTTGTATATACCTTAAAATATCTGGAAGAAAACAAAAATCAAAAACAAATCTTATAACCACGGTCCTGTATTGCCAGAGGTGGGGAATCGGCCAATATGAGGTAAGGATGGGTAGAAGTTTTCCCACTGGGTACCTCTGGGATTTTTCAATGTCTGAACCATGTGAATGAATAATCTGTGCAAAAAAAGTCCCACAAATAATTATTCAATTAGAGACCTTCATGGCAAGTCATTGTTAATTAGGGATGAAAGGCAGGGAGGACACATCTGGAGGCTCCATCAGCTTCTCTCTAGCATTGCTCCTCTTCCTGGAAGGAGTGACTGAGGGAGTAATAAGGGCTAATGCATTTGCCTTCTCTCACAGGGAACTCAGGAAGAAAACTTCACCATCCAGCGTGGTGTGGCCGATGGCCAGCCAATGGCCAGCCGATGGAAGTCATCCCTGGAGGTCTGTGGCCTCCGCTGGTCCGGTTAGCCGTGGCCAGGGAAGGTGTACAGGTGTGCCTGACTCTGTGTGAGGTGAGCAGGGCACCACCAGGTGGGTTGAGTCAAGGGGTCCTGCAAGTGGCCATTTGACTCAGAATCCATGGTGGGAAGTTTTTCTTAGAAGACTTCATGGACCCAGCAGGCAGGCAGGCCCCTGACACATCTAAGCACACAAAACCTGCCTTCCTCCTGAATTGTGTGAGCTCCTTGAAGGCAGAGGCCATGCCTTTTGTATACGCATAGCCCCGTGCCTGTAGAAGGGCTGATACAGTGGAGGTGGTGAGTGTTTGTTGATTGAACGCATGATGGTACATATGGGTTGTTCAAACCCACCTAGGTGCTCTACCCGGCTTCTCTTGGGTACTGCTTCTGTGGAATTTAGTGGATTTCCCTTTCAGTAGTCATGTTTCCTTCAAATTTTGTGACTAAAAACCTTCTTTACGTCTCCATGTAAGAAGAAATCAGTGCTGAGATGGGCAAAATGTTGCTAATAGTTAAAGCCGAGCGATAGGCACATTGGGTCCATCGTACTCTTCTCTCGACATTAGTGAATTCCTAAAAATTTCTATAATAAAAGGTAACTAAGAAAAGAACAGAGAGGGTGGTGGTTCAGTGGTAGAATTCTCACCTTCTGTGCTAGAGACCCGGGTTCAATTCTCAGCCAATGCACCTCACGTGCAGACACTCCTGCCTGTCAGGGGAGGCGTGCATGTTGCTCTGATGCTGAATAGGTTTCAGGGCAGCTTCCAGACTAAGACAGGCTAGGGATAAAGGCCTGGTTACCTACTTCTGAAAATCAGCCCGTGAAAACCCTCTCGGCGGCAGCGGTCCGATCTGAAACTCATCCTGGGGATGGTGCAGGCCTGGGCAGCATTTCACTGCGTTGTGCGTGGGGGCCAACCCACAGCAGCCTCGACAAGAAAAGGAAGGGGCTCTTTTTAGCAAAAACTACACAGAGGAAGACCCATTGAGGATCTGGGCTCCTGGGACATCTGAAGGGGTTGAGAATGCGTGAGCTTAGCTGAAGCACGAGTTTGCACTTCAGTCCTGTCCAGCATTCCAGTGGGGAGAGGAAGTCGGCACCGCCCATCGGATTCCGGACCGCAGTAGTCTGAGCATCATCCTGTCTGAGCTGTAAATCTCTGCTGGTGAGAATCACATGTATGGATTGCAGGACACACGTTTCTGATCTACTACTTTATTTATGTTCTCTGTGTCACCTGATACGTGATTAAACCTCTCTGTCTACCTTCCCAGAATTAGCAGTATCAACAATCTTAGTGTTTTATTAAGCTTTTTAAACAGACCGATTGATCCCCTCGCCAGAATACATTGCTTTGCTACCGCAGCTTACTCCCAACGCGGCTTACCGGGGATATTTGCCAAAACATTCTTGGATCCATTTGTAATCCATTTACTAACTTACATTTGAAGGATAATTGTTTGTGTACAACATTTACCAATTATTATGCCTGTTGATGGCTACCTAGATGAGTTGGTAAATTATATAAAAATAACAGTAAATAATAATATAATGATAACCAAATGCAGAAAATCAAAAGAATATGCTAACTCTCTTCCAAGATATCTCTACATTATGCCAACGTTCCAGATGAGAAAGGAAATTATTGCACATCTGGATGTCTTATCTAGCTGCTGCCAGTTGTCTACATATTTGGGCAAATCCGGGAGATGACCTTTTCCAGTACTGTGTGCATAGATGTAGCCATAAGCAATTCAAAGAAGATCAGAGTTATGAAACGGTCATGATGTTGAGAAGAAAGTGGGAGGGAGAAAGGTCCAGGGGGCAGGGATATGTTATGAGATAATAAAATGCCAGAAAAAAAGAATGATGGAATATTCACACGCACACAGAGTCACATGGTACCAGCTCAGATAAAGCCGCACGGCCTCTGCCAGGCGCGGGTTTACATGAGATGCCGTGTAACCTCCCGGAATCCTTTCTCACCTTTCTTAGGGAAAGGGGTCAGACGAGACGGTCTGGAAAGAATTTCTAAATGCAATATTCCTTGCCACTGACCCACCTCTCAACAGTTGCTCATAAATTTCCAACCCTTCAGTCTCAGGTCTGAGATAAAAACTGCCCCCCAAAATAATAATAAAAACAAAGAGAGTGCCATTTCTGGAGGTGTTTTGTTTCAGAGGCTAGCCTTTGATCTCAGCGGCATCGTGGGTCGGTCTGCAGTCATGTTGAAAAATCAAGTCCCTGGGTGTTTTTTTTTTCACTTGAGCCTTTTGCAGCGTGTGCCATAAAAACTGGGGCTGTCCCTCTTGATCTTTATCAGACACTGCCATTCCCTTTGATCTCCTCCTCTGCATGTGACATTTGTGCATGGTTTCCGCACTTAATTGTCTGACTTTTGGTTGCTATTTTAGTATGAAAGTTAACAGTAGTTTTTTTTTAACTCCTGATATCCTCCAGTTAGCCCTTGAAGTAAAGTGTTCGATTTCCCATTGGCACCTAGTCAGTTAGGTTAGCAATGCCTGCTCAGTGCGGTTTTGCACATACATTAGCTTTGTGATATGGCAAAGAGGAACATCTCGTAGGAAAGTTCATTAAGAGGTCCTCAGTCGTGGTTACCCAGGGTCTGTGTGGAAGGCACAAAGGCTAGTTTGCAAAGGGTCAACTTCGGTGTCCCACGGTGGGGCCAGTCTCTCCAGCTCATCCTGGCTTCCTCAGTTTCCCCACGCCCCTCCCTCCACTGGGACCATGAGTGGAGAGTGTGAAGTAGGAAACGGCAAAGACCCTCACTCCCTGTCCTGCTCGAATGTCGCGGATATTTAGCGATGTCCCAACTGGTGGGGGGACTTGAATGGTGAGGTTTCCCACACAGTTACAGCCGGAGTCTCAGCTGGGACTTCGAAGCTGCATCTACCAGGGATGCAACTGATCGTTGATCGTAGCAATTTGATCCCATTTAGAAAGTTCTTTAAAAGAGCACAATGCTCAAGGAAGACATCCTTAACTAAATAAGCTAAACTGCTGTTTGGCTTAAAGACGACTTCAGGGATAGTTTTGGTTTAAGGTTTAGGGGGATAGAGGTTTGACAGTTTGGAGGGCAAACGGTGTGTGATGCTTTAGAAAGATTTTTTTTTGTGGTCATTATTCCCATTTTATACGTGAGAAAGCTGAGGCTGGGGAGGTTCATAAATGCTGGTTTATTTGCTTCCCTCTCACGTGACTTTTGTGCTTTTAAGAATCTCACTTTTTTTTTTAATGCTCCGCAGGGATGCACACTTGTTTCAAATCATGGCTCAGTTCCACCGCTGCCAGAGGTGGCGCTGATGAGCACGTGCTGGTGGCAACCTGGCCTGGTGGAAGGGAAGGTTGGGAAATGAGCTTGTGCTTTGTCTCAGAACAAAACACTTGACAACACCCTTAAGACTGAGCAAAACACTTAAGAAGTGGTCAGCGAACAGTTCCGAGAGCGCTCCCCTTGGGAAGGGCCGCCATCAGCACAGTTGATCTTTCCAGATTCCAGGTCCCAGCGGTCCCTCCCGCTCAGCATCCAGCAACAGTGGAAGGGCCCCCAGGAAGGTAGGCCCATCCTCTAGAGTGGGAGAGTCTTAAAATCAGGATGTGCTCATCCAAAAAAAAAAAAAAAAAGCAGCTGCTATAATGCCTGCCAGCGCTGGGGGCCTCCTGGGGAGCTGACACACAGGGACGGGTGTGGTGTGAAGACAGCCTCTTTCCCGCACCTCGCAGCGCGGTTGTGATGAAATAAGTATTCGTGGACCTTTGCTTATTGCCATTTTCCCTATAAAAACTTCAGGCATCTTCATTTTTTTTTTTGGCTTCTGATTTATTTATTTTTATCGTTGTTGAGACTATACACAGCAGAACACACACCAATTCAACCATTTCTATATGTGCAATTCGGTGGCACTGATTACATTCTTCAAGTTGCACAACCATTCTTACCCTTCTTTTCTGAGCTGTTCCTCCCACATTGACTCAAAATCACTGCCCCCTAAGGTTCCTACGTAAACTTTCAAGTTGCTGTTGTCAATTTGATCTTATGCAGGTAGTTCTTCAAAACACCACAATGCTCAAGGCAGACATTCTTAACTAATTAAGCTAAACAGTTGTTTGGTTTAGAGATGACGTCAGGGTATATTTTTGGTTTAAAGATTATCTCAGGGCAATAGTTTTGGGGGTTCATCCAGCCTCAAGGGCTTCAAAAAGTCTGGATTCTATAAGAATTTGAAATTCTGTCTTGAATTTTTCCCCCTTTAGATCAGGATTCTTCTACAGAATCTTTAATCAAAACGTTCAGTGATGGTAGCTGGGCACCATCCAGTTCTTCTGGTCTCATGGTGAAGGAGGCAGTCGTTCATGGAGGCAATTAGCCACACATTCTATATCCTCCTTCTATTCCTGACTCTCCTTCTCCCTCTGTAGCTCTAGGTGAGTAGAGACCAATTGTACCTTCCAAGCTTCTTTTGAGCAAAGACTATGCTCAGTAAAAATGAGTTGAATGAATGAACGAGGTGTTTACCAGGGTAGCAATTTTATCAGGTAAGCAAAGAAAGATCCTCAGTGATGGGTGCCGAGGGAGGTAAGGGCCCCAGGTGAGGAGGTCATTCTGAGAAGGTGCAAGATCTCATCAGGGAAACGGGTATGTCGGAGTCAGGTGGCTCAGTGCAGGAAGAAGGCTGTCATTGAGTCAGGGCAGGGGCTCAGACTGGCAGCCTAGAAATAATCCTGGGGTGGGGGTGTTGGGGAAGGCAGGGCCTTCTGTGCTCGGGGCTGGCAGCAGGCAGCTCTAAGCAAAGCGGCTGGGCCGGCAGGGTAATACCTTAAGGTCTTTGTGCAAAGACCTCAGGGAAAGGGAGGAAAAAAAGAGGAAGGATGAAGGAAAAGAGAGAGGAATAAGTAGGAGTTGAAGGAAAGAGGAAGAGAAGGGCACTGAAGATGAGAAGGAAGAAAGAGGAAAGGAGGAGAGGAAGGGGGAGATGGAAGAAAGAAGGAAAGAAAGAAAGAAAGGAGGGAGGGAGACAGGGAGGGAGACAGGGATGAAGGAAGGACCGTGGGTGGGTGGGTGGAAGGAAGGAAAAGGAAAGGAAGATTTCCTATTCTCTTATTAGTAGAAGGAAGCGTTAAGGCCGGGAGGATGTGAATATGGCCATCACAAAAGGTAAGAAAAACAAATCGTGGGGAAGGAAATAGCAGAGAGACCGCACTGCTTCTCTGTGATCCAGCGCGGGCGAAGAGGCGCGGTGTCCGTGATGCAGAGCGAGATTGACAGGAAAAAGAAGCGCCAGGCAGGAGCGTATAAATAGGAGCTCCGGCGGATTTGTAACTTTCATTTTTACCTAAGGATGATTGGCGCGTGGATGGCTGGGAGGCCAGGAGCCCCTGATCTTTCACTTGCAGGTCACATGGAGAAAACTTTGAGAAGCTGCTGGGACATGGAGATGTCAGCCTGAGTGACAGCCCATGTGCGGCGCCTGCGCCGCGGCCGCTTTTGCATGCACGGCTTCACAGAAATGATGACTGCCATTGGAACAAAGAGACATCCTTCCTGACCAGGGTCGGGAAACTGACAGCACCCATCCATTAATAGAAATAACTGTCATTTAAAAGAAAATGCTGGGTGGGAAACTTCAGAAATCTATTAGGTAACACAGGGCCTGTGATCAGGGCACCCATGAATTATGGTGCTGGATGCAGGCATAGAGACGTGGTGCACCCGCTGGAGAGGATTCAACCGGGAGCCGTCCCTGCAGGGGGCCAGCTGGCTGCTCCGTGCTGAGCCTGCCAGCTCCTTCTCTAATTTACTGCCCACTATATCTTCCTCAGGAGCCTTCCTTATGGGAAAACGCAGGGCGGGATCTGAATGACAACATGGTTTCTAATTTGACAACTGCTTATGGCTTTAAGGCTTTTGCTGAGAGTTTTTCGGGGAAGGTTCTTCCCTGATAAAATAAGAAAGCCAGTCGTGCTCACTGCTGAGAGGTGCCCAAAGCCTAGGCCCTCCTATGAGCTTGCCAGGTACCTTAGTTTTTGAGTAAATAAGATATTGCATCAAGATATTTGGCTACTCATCTAGGGACCATGGTTTCAGGGGACACCTAGGTCAACTGGCATAACAAATGTACTAAGAAAACGTTCTGCAACTCACTTTGGTGAGAGGTGTCTGGGGTCTTAAACACTAGCAATTGGCTATCTAAGGTGCATCAATTGGCCTCAGCCTGCCTGGAGCAAAGGAGAATGAACACCAAAGACATATGGTAAAGATAAGCCCAAGAGACAGAAAGGAGCACATAAACCAGAAACTCCATCAGCCTAAGACAGGAAAAACTATATGGTGCCCGGCTACCACCAATTACTGCCCTGACAGGGAACACAACAGAGAATCCCTCAAGGAGCAGGACAACTGTGGGATGTAGATCTCAAATTCTCATAAAAAGACCATGCTTAATGGTCTGACTAAGACTAGAGGGACCCTGGAGGTTATGGTCCCTGGACCCTTTGTTAGTCCAAGACTGGAACCATTTCTGAAGCGAACGATTTAGACAGGGATTGAACTGCACTATGAGATAGATAATGATACTGGTGAGGTGTGAGCTTCTTGACTCAAGTCGGCACATAAGACTATGTGGGCAGCACCTCTCTGGTGGTGAGATGAGAAGGCAGAGGGGGACAGGAGCTGGTTGAATCGACATGAGGAATACAGGGTGGAGAGGAGAAATGTGCTGTCTCATCAGGAGGAGATCAGCTGCGAGTGCATAGCAAGGTGTGTATAACTTTTTGTATGAGAGACTGACTTGATCTGTAAACTTTCACCTAAAGCAAAATAAATAAAAGTTAAAAAAAAAAAAAAGATATTGGCTACTCAAAAAGGTAATATGGTACTTAGGCAATTTTCCTTGGATGTTCAATAAATTTAGCAGTTTATTAGAGGGTCCGCAGCTGCACAAAAGTGACAGTGCTTGAATGTTCGCCTGCAGGAATGGCCTTCCATTGTCTTGTTCTTGGGTTGCATGCTGCGGTTTGTGCTCCAGCTGGTGGTATCAGTGGCTAACATTGGTGTCGTGCCCACTTGGGTGTATGCTGTGGTTTGTGCTCTGGCTGGTGGTGTCAATGGCTAATGTTGGTGTCGTGCCCACACACACTACCTCATCTGAGGTCATCTTCAGGACAGCTATAAGACGAGTACTAATGGGACCCCTCTTTTACAGACTGAGGTGCAGAAGGGTTCAATCGCTCTCCCAAGGGCAGTCGCCTCGTGAGAATGGAGTCCTTCAGCCTCAGGTTCTCAGCCTGCAGTAATTGAGACCACCCTGCAAGGCAGATATCATGGCCGTCACTTCACAGATGAGGAAACTGAGCCCCAGAAGTCATAGGGCTGATAAAATATAGAACAAGGGTTAGATCCCAACTTACCTTGTTCCAAGATCTGAGTCAGGCAGTCTGTTTTCCTCAGGGCCCTGCTCCCACTGCAGGGGTTACTGGGAGTCTCCCAGGGGTGCTTCATCCCACGAATCCCACGGAATTGCAGTAATCACCCCAGCTAGGTGTGACTCCTCCCTGTGTGGACACTCATGGTTCCAGCTGCCAGTGCTCAGATTCCATACCCCACCTGTGGGCCTCCCTGAATTCTACAAAGTCTAGCAAGGGTCCGGCCCAGGTGCGGCCATGAGGGGTAACACAGGGGCTGCAGTAGAGATGAGGACAACTTTAAACGGACCCTGAGACCCACGTCTCCTGGTGTCCTCTGACCTTGCCCTTCACAGAGACCCCCTGTTGGTTCTCTCTTTCCTTAGGGCCCATCCGAGACTACACTCCTCGAGGGAGGGAGGAGACAGCTCTCTTCATATCCCCTACCCGGAGTCCATCTAAGACCTTGCCACTCTCAGCCCACAGGAGAAACGAGACCCAGCCCCACAATGTACCTGACTGTGTCATCACAGTCCCTGCTGAGGTGCAGCCCCACACCTAGAGGAGACAACATTTAACACAGCATGGCATTTTGTCTGTTGCGGTCCCAGCCTCTCCATTCCCAAGCAGGCCTGGGGCTGTTCTTCACGTGGCCACAGGAAAATTGCAGTGTTCTGCCTGCCCCCAAACCACCAACAAGCAGCCTTTTTCCCAGGACAGTATCTGCTTCCACCTCCAGCTATGGAAGAAACTCTGGGCAACTTCAAAATCACAGTGTCTCTCTCTTTGGCCATCAAGGTTTAAAAAAATCCATCAGTGTGAGTTTAGCAGCCAGCTTACCAGTAGATGTCAAGCCGACGCCTACTGGTAGCGATCTTATGTGTGTCAGAGTAGAACTGCTCCGTGGGGCTTTCAACGGTTGACTTTTTCAGAAGCAGATTGCCAGAGCTTCTGAGAAGCATCTGAGTGGACTCGAACCACCAACCTTTGGGTTAGCAGCCGAATGCATTAGCCATGGGCATCACCAGGGGTATCAGCAGCCAATTAGCAAACATAAAATAGGGCCCAGAGTACCCTGCAGGAGTGTCTCCTGTCTAATTCACTGGAACAGACCCCGAGGTGGGGGGCTGCCTACAGAAGCTTTCCTGGGGCATGTTCTTGGGACAGTCACCTGGAAGGAAGTGGGGACGGTGGGGTTGGTGAAAGAGGAAGTGACCCACAGCCCAGTTGCAACAGAGGCACCCGCCGAGCCTACAGGAGCTCTGCAGCCAGGACAGTCCTTTAGTGTTGTCCTCTAATGGAGGGGGGGTCCTTGAGTGGTGCGAACAGTTAACGTGCTCAGCTGCTAACCAAAAGATTAGAGGTTTGGGTCCACCCAGAGGCTCCTTGGAAGAAAGGCGTGGTGACATACTTCTGAAAAACCAGCCACTAGAAACCCCGTGGAGCACATTTCTATTCTGATACACATGGGGTCGGCTAGGAGTCGGAGTCGGAGTCAACTCAACGACAACTAGATTTTCAAACTGAGGGAAGCGGCTGCCCCTGAGATTTGCACAGCCTTGGGCACGGCTCTCATCAGGGTGGGCTACAGAAGTGAGCCGTCAGCAACTGGGGTCGGGGGGTGGCAAATGCTTTGGTTCTAAAGAGGGGATTGGGCAGAGTACCCCAGTGTCCACTACAAAAAGGCATCAAGAAAGGGCCAAGGGTTATGGAGGAAGGAGAAATTCATTCCACTGTAGCTTCAGGGGAGGCTTCCAGGAGGCAGGTTGGCTTAAGAGCTGGCTTTGGAGGATGACTGGGATTCATGCTTGCTGCCCGCTGCCGAGGTTGTGCAGCCTGCCAACAAGTCCTTGGCCCTGGAAAGCTGGGGGCTGGGCTCCATGAGTGCAAGATACCTGCAACTCTAACAGGGTTTGACCTGTGATCCTGTGTCCGTCAGAAAAATGCACAGGGAAATAAAAGTAATGGCAAGGTTAATTAATGGTGCCTGCAGACGCCTTTATAACCAACTCCACTTCACAATGTCAATAATAACTTGAGAGGAGATTTTCCCCAGAACACCCCGAAGCGTGACTAATTGCTGTAACACCAAACACATTCCCCCTCTCCCGTCGTCTCCAATCTGGAAAATGGTTTTGCCCTTTTCCAGACATTTGGTGCAGAATGGGTGAATTCATCTGAACATATTTACATAGTGAAAGCTCAGATACAAAAAGTGGGCCATCCTTGGCGGTTCCCTGGCAGTTCTCTGGAAGCCACCCCAGGGGTGAGCTGAAAAGCGATTGCGCCGCTGCAGGCTTGGGGTAGAGCCCTGTCATCTCCCCTGTGGTGTGCACAAATGCTTCCCCAGAAGTCATCTACAGTCGTATGTGCAAGATGTCTTATCTGAAAGTAAATTTTGCTTCGAAGACATTCACATTGTTTTCCAAAGGTTGTGCCAACACTTTCAATTCTTAGTTCTTACTGAGGTCCTTTGCTAGGAAAGGACATCACATTTGGTAAAGTAGAGGGTCAGCGAAAAAGAGCAAGTCCTTCCATGAGAAGGCCTAACACAACAGCCACACCAGTGGGCTCAGACACGGCAACCGTCGTGAAGATGGTCCAGGGCTGGGCAATGTTTGGGTCTGTTATACATAAGGCTGCTATAAGTTGGAGTTGGCTCAATGGCAGCTGATGATCCGGAGCTCCTGGGATCTGTAGAAAGTCCAGTGAGGACCAGGCACTTTACATGGCCATGTGGGAAGCGACCTGTATGTCTGGAACATGCTGGAGACACGTAAGACTAAGAGGCTGTGCTCACCCCATGTCCATCACCCAAAGTACCAAAGAATGAGTTCTGTTAGGGGTGTGCTGTGTGGTCAGTTTCAAGAATGGCCACGGTTTATTTGACTCCCTCTCTCTGCACCCCGAACGAGGCAGCGGTGGTTTGGTGGTAGAATTCTCCCTTCCATTCTGGAGACCTGGGTTTGATTCCCAGCCAACGCACCTCATGCACAGCCACCATCCGTCTGTCAGTGGAGCCTTGCGTGTTGCTATGACATCGAACAGGTTTCGGCGGAGCTTCCAGACCAAGACAAACAAGGAGGAAAAAGGCCCAGGATCTACTGTCAAAAATCAGCCAGTGAAAACCCTTTGGATCACTGCAGTCCAATCTGCAGCCTATCATGGGGATCGTAAGTGCTCAGAATTCGATCCTTTCTTTTTCTGAAAAGATGAGGTGGAGTGTTGTGGCCAATTGAATTGTCAGCCCCAGTTCCTCACCCCTTTCAGGGACCACATCCTTGTCATGGCCCTCGTGGGAGAAGTGTACCCACCCCTTGACTTTGGACCCAGCCATGTGACTTGCTTTGGTCAATCATACATGGGCAAAAGTGACAGCGCTGGTTCTGAGCTTAGACCAAAGGGACCTGGAGGGCTTCTACCTGTCCTGTGTGTCCCTGCCATCCTCACGAGAAGGCCACACACCAGCTGGGCCACCATTGCAGCTGGAGGAGGAGAAATGCCAGTGCAATCTCCACAGCTTGAAGGAATGCTCAGCTCAGATGAGTCGACAGCAGCCGTTCCACACATCCACGAGGACAAACAACTGGTGTTTTAAGCCATCGAGTTTCTTTTTTTTTATTGTTGTAAAGAATATTTCACATAGCATTTGCCCAGTCAGCATTTTTCATGAGTATAATTCAGTGACACTAATTACGTTAATCACGTTGTGCAACAATCACCGGTTTCTCTCGCCCGTTTTTCTGTCTCCATGAAGAGATACTCAATGCTTCCTGAACGGAGTCTTGTCCTCCCCCTCCCTCCCACCCCAGGTAGCCACCACTAAACTCTGGTCTCTATGCATTTGCCTGTTCTAGATACTTCGTGTAAGTGAGATCCTACAATGTATCAGGGCTTCATTTGTCTTTATGACGGAGCAATATTCCATCGTATGGGTGTACCACAATTTGTCCATTCACCAGCTGTTGGACATTTAGGCTGATTCCATCTTTTTTTGAGACACTGAGGTTTTTTTTTTTTATTGTACTTTAGATAAAAGTTTACAGAACAAACTAGTTTCTCATTAAATAGTTAGTACACATACTGTTTTCTGATATTGGTTAACAACCCCACAACATATCAACACTCCTCCTTCTCAACCTTAAGTTCCCTATTACCAGCTTTTCTGTCCCCACCTGCCTTCTAGTCCTTGCCCCAGGGCTGATGTGACCCTTTAGTCTTGTTTTTGTTTTATGGGCCTTCTAATCTTTGGCTGAAGGGTGAACCTCAGGAGTGACTTAAGTACTGGGCTGAAAGGGTGTCCAGGGACCATACTCTCAGTGTTTCTCCAGACTCTGTCAGGACAGCAAGTCTGGTCTTTCTTTTTGAGTTAGAATTTTGTTCTACATTTTTCTCCAGCTCTGTCCGGGATCCTCTATTTTCATACCTGTCAAAGCAGTCAGTGGCGGTAGGCACCGGGCACCAGCTAGTTGTACTGGACTCAGTCTGGTGGAGGCCATGGTAGATGTGGTCCGTTAGGCCTTTGGACTAATCTTTTCCTTTCAAGACACTGAGTTTTAAGGTGGCTTGTTACACTGCATTATTGAGACAATGGGTAGCTGATACTAATGGGATCCCAACTGCCAGCCACATTTGAAAGTTTTAGGTCTGGTCAACTCCCATGAGTATTTGGAAACAGGATAAGGAAGAGAAGGTAATAAGCAGGGACTGACGTCTTACTTCTGTCACCTCTTTGCCTGAGAAAACGCTTGTTAACCACTGCAGAGCACTATGCTGGGAGCAGCAGGATCGAGAACGATATGCCTTTCTACAACGTGCAAACAGTCTGACAGGTGCCAGTTGTTGTGTTTAACGCTCTGTGGAACCAGCCTTCCCAAGTCTTTAAACAACACTGTGAGGCAGTTAAGGGAGCCCTGGTGGAGCAGTGGGTAACAGCTAGGCTGCAACCAAAAGTTTGGTGGTTCAAACCCACCAGCTGCTCCCCAGGAGAAAAGTGTGGCAGTCTGCTTCTGTAAAGATTACAGGCTTGGAAACCCTTTGGGGCAGTTCTCCTCTGTCCTATAGGATCGCTATGAGTTGGAATCAACTCTACCACAATGAATATGAGGCAAGTGCTACAGTCAGGCCCACTCCCCAGGTCAGGAAACAGAAGCTGAGAAACATAGGGAAGTTCATCAGAGTCGTGAGTTGAGATCCAAGATCCAGCTCCTGGCCAGTGGCTCTCACTTCATCATCCTTCAAAATTCAGCAGCCTTATTCCACTGCGTCAGACCAAAGTCTCCTGGGTCTTGCCCAACTCAGACAGCTTCTCGTGCTGGTTGTGGAGGCCACAGGTACTGCTGTGGTGCAGCCTAACGTTTTAGTTTATGAACTGAAGAACGTCTTTGTGCGGGAGAATGTTTCCTTGCGCACAGACTCCACACTCATGCCGGGGTGCGGCACACATTCTATTTTTGAGAAACACAAGGTGCAGACGTGGGACAAGCACTCATTCCAGTGACGTTATTTTTCACACCTGAGTTGGCAGCAGCGTCAAAGAGCACAGCATATTGTTACCTGGCAGAGAGGGACACTCCCACCCAACGACCAGCGCGATGTGGAGGCGTGCTGGGAGGGAGCAATGTAACTGGGACTCCCGTCCTCCTGGCACCCTTTTCTCTTACACAGTGACCCTGTCAAAAGGGGAACCAAGACACCAGAGAGAACGAAGGGGGGCTAGGAGGACAGGCGTAACCTGACTCTTGTGGAGAAACTAAGTATGGGGTCACCTCACCCTGTTGGGGAACTTCACAAAAATAATGACAACTCACCTTCAAAAAGGCACACTTGGAGTACTGTTCTATGGATGAGCAAACTGAGGGCAAAGGACTTTAAAGGCATGTGAAAAAATCACGGGCCTGTTAGTAATCACCAGGGGCTGGAGGAATGAGGGAGCGGGAGTCAGTGTGTCGGAAGCACTGAGTATCTGTTTGTGGTGATGGAAAATTTGGCAACGGATGCGGGCAAAGATCGCGCAGCGCGATGAATGTAATCAATGTCACCACACTGTACATGGAAAAAATGATGAATTGGCAGGTGTTGGGTTATATATACATTTACCACACACACATACACACACACACAAAATCATGGGTGGCAAAACAGTGACTTGAATGCCAGGTTTTCTGACTCCAGATTTGGAGTCTTTCTTCTACAGGACTTCTTCGCATCCTTAAAATCATTTTCTGTGACCTGCAGGTAGAAGTCACGTGATGAATATTTGTTGAATGAATGAGTGAAACAATGAATGTAATGGCCAAAAAAATAATTCATAGCATTATTCTATCTGTGACTTCAGAGAGGGTTCAGAGGCATTTTGTAAAGTCAGAGAGAGGCTCCGTTCCTGTTGGAGCTTCTCTGAAATCTCCTAATAACTTAATTGCTCCTTAATATGAAGAGGTTTTGCCAGTATCCCCTTCTGTTCCCGGGTTGCTAGAAATGAGGACTTTGTTCTTCCCGGCGTGGGAGGATTTGGCTGAGCTCTGTAATCAGCAACAGTGGGAATAATACCTTTTTATGTTCTCTCTGCACCCCCCTAGCCCCCAGCCCCTCCTCTAGGGATCATTCCCTCCTTTTTATTTGCAGCCCCCCCCTTCCACCGGTGTCAGAGGGGTGCTGCTACCTTTTATAAAGGCTTTGAAAAGCTCCCTCTTTTCCTCCAAACTTTCCACCCAGTCTGCTTTTGCTGTAAACACTAAGAAATTAGGTAAGCAATATCATCCCCCAAGCACTTCTTTCTAACATTAATCTTCGTTTTCCCAGAGAAAAACGCTTTCATTCCTAAGAACTGAAGACAGCAGGGCGTTACGTGGTAACAGTATGTCCTATGAAAACATTTTGGCCACGGCGTCCATGAAGATAGCTGTTAATGATTTAAAGAAAACTAATCTCTTCTAGAAATAAACCCACGATGAAGAAGAAAAGTGGACTCTGATCTCCTGGAGCTCAGCCGTCAAGGTGTCGGCGGCTACACTGTCTTTGCTAATCCCCTCTAAGTTACTAGACACCCAAAAGGCATGCTTTGATCTTTGGGGATATCTTCCCTGCCCTCTTGTAAGAGGCCCCAGGACTGTTGAACACACCCTGCCCCAATGTGGTACGCTAAAGTTCACTTGGGCAATGAACTTGAAGGCTCAGGTAGAGTCCTTCTTGGAACTGGACGAGGAGTCCCATGGGTTTAGTCCATCAGCCTCACGATCAGCCCGGGGGCAGGATTTTAGAACAGGCTCCCACTGAATGCAGCTCTTGGTACCCAGAGTATCGGCCGGTTAGACACGCTCTTAGCGGCCATTGAGTCAGACATGGACCTGAGTGAAAATAGACCAAACCAGTTACCACGGAGTCGGCTCTGACTCACGGTGACCCCCATGTGTGTCAGAGTAGAATTGGGCTCCATAGGGGTTTTTTTTTTTTTTTCATAACTTTTATTAAGCTTCAAGTGAACGTTTACAAATCCAGTCTGTCACATATAAGTTTACATACATCTCACTCCCTACTCCCACTTGCTCTCCCCCTCTTGAGTCAGCCCTTTCAGTCTCTCCTTTCTTGACAATTTTGCCAGCTTCCCTCTCTCTCTATCCTCCCATCCGCCCTCCAGACAAGAGTTGCCAACACAATCTCAAGTGTCCACCTGATATAATTAGCTCACTCTTCATCAGCATCTCTCTCCCACCCGCTGACCAGTCCCTTTCATGTCTGATGAGTTGTCTTCGGGGATGGTTCCTGTCCTGTGCCAGCAGAAGGTCTGGGGAGCATGGCCGCCGGGATTCCTCCAGTCTCAGTCAGACCATTAAGTTTGGTCTTTTTATGAGAATTTGGGGTCTGTATCCCACTGATCTCCTGCTCCCTCAGGGGTCCTCTGCTGTGCTCCCTGTCAGGGCAGTCATCGATTGTGGCCGGGCACCAACTAGTTCTTCTGGTCTCAGGATGATGCAGGTCTCTGGTTCATGTGGCCCTTTCTGTCTCTTGGGCTCTTAGTTGTCGTGTGGCCTTGGTGTTCTTCATTTTCCTTTGCTCCAGGTGGGTTGAGACCAATTGATGCATCTTAGATGGCCGCTTATTAGCATTTAAGACCCCAGACGCCACATTTCAAAGTGGGATGCAGAATGATTTCATAATAGAATTATTTTGCCAATTGACTTAGAAGTCCCCACAAACCATGTTCCCCAGACCCCCGCCCTTGCTCCGCTGACCTTTGAAGCATTCATTTTATCCCGGAAACTTCTTTGCTTTTGGTCCAGTCCAATTGAGCTGACCTTCCATGTATTGAGTGTTGTCTTTCCCTTCACCTAAAGCAGTTCTTATCTACTGATTAATCAATAAAAAACCCTCTCCCACCCTACCTCCCTCCCCCCCCTCGTAACCACAAAAGTATGTGTTCTTCTCAGGTTTACTATTTCTCAAGATCTTATAATAGTGGTCTTATACAATATTTGTCCTTTTGCCTCTGACTGATTTCGCTCAGCATAATGCCTTCCAGGTTCCTCCATGTTATGAAATGTTTCACAGATTCGTCACTGTTCTTTATCGATGCGTAGTATTCCATTGTGTGAATATACCAGAATTTATTTAACCATTCATCCGTCGATGGACACCTTGGTTGCTTCCAACTTTTTGCTATTGTAAACAGAGCTGCAATAAACATGGGTGTGCATATATCTGTTTGTATGAAGGCTCATGTATCTCTAGGGTATATTCCGAGGAGTGGGATTTCTGGGTTGTATGGTAGTTCTATTTCTAACTGTTTAAGATAACGCCAGATGGATTTCCAAAGTGGTTGTACCATTTTACATTCCCACCAGCAGTGTATGAGAGTTCCAATCTCTCCGCAGCCTCTCCAACATTTATTATTTTGTGTTTTTTGGATTAATGCCAGCCTTGCTGGTGTGAGATGGAATCTCATCGTAGTTTTAATTTGCATTTCTCTAATGGCTAATGATCGAGAGCATTTTCTCATGTATCTGTTGGCTGCCTGAATATCTTCTTTAGTGAAATGTGTGTTCATATCCTTTGCCCACTTCTTGATTGGGTTGTTTGTCTTTTTGTGGTTGAGTTTTGACAGAATCATGTAGATTTTAGAGATCAGGCGCTGGTGGGAGATGTCATAGCTGAAAATTCTTTCCCAATCTGTAGGTGGTCTTTTTACTCTTTTGGAGAAGTCTTTAGATGAGCATAGGTGTTTGATTTTTAGGAGCTCCCAGTTATCGGGTTTCTCTTCATCATTTTTGGTAATGTTTTGTATTCTGTTTATGCCTTGTATTAGGGCTCCTAGGGTTGTCCCAGTTTTTTCTTCCATGATCTTTATCATTTTAGTCTTTATGTTTAGGTCTTTGATCCACTTGGAGTTAGTTTTTGTGCATGGTGTGAGGTATGGGTCCTGTTTCATTTTTTTGCAAATGGATATCCAGTTATGCCAGCACCATTTGTTAAAAAGGCTATCTTTTCCCCAATTAATTGACACTGGTCCTTTGTCAAATATCAGCTGCTCATACGTGGATGGATCTATGTCTGGGTTCTCAATTCTGTTCCATTGGTCTATGTGCCTGTTGTTGTACCAGTACCAGGCTGTTTTGACTACTGTGGCTGTATAATAGGTTCTGAAGTCAGGTAAAGTGAGGCCTCCCGCTTTCTTCTTCTTTTTCAGTAGTGCTTTGCTTATCCAGGGCTTCTTTCCCTTCCATATGAAATTGGTGATTTGTTTCTCTATCCCCTTAAAATATGACATTGGAATTTGGATCAGAAGTGCGTTAAATGTATAGATGGCTTTTGGTAGAATAGACATTTTTACTATGTTAAGTCTTCCTATCCATGAGCAGGGTATGTTTTTCCACTTAAGTATGTCCTTTTGAATTTCTTGTAGTAGAGCTTTGTAGTTTTCTTTGTATAGGTCTTTTACATCCTTGGTAAGATTTATTCCTAAGTATCTTATCTTCTTGGGGGCTACTGTGAATGGTATTGATTTGGTTATTTCCTCTTCGGTGTTCTTTTTGTTGATGTAGAGGAATCCAAGTGATTTTTGTATGTTTATTTTATAACCTGAGACTCTGCCAAACTCTTCTATTAGTTTCAGTAGTTTTCTACAGGATTCCTTAGGGTTTTCTGTGTATATAATCATGTCATCTGCAAATAGTGATAACTTTACTTCTTCCTTGCCAGTCCGGATACCTTTTATTTCTTTGTCTAGCCTAATTGCCCTGGCTAGGACTTCCAGCACGATGTTGAATAAGAGCAGTGATAAAGGGCATCCTTGTCTGGTTCCCGTTCTCAAGGGAAATGCTTTCAGGTTCTCTCCATTTAGAGTGATATTGGCTGTTGGCTTTGCATAGATGCCCTTTATTATGTTGAGGAATTTTCCTTCAATTCCTATTTTGGTAAGAGTTTTTTATCATAAATGGGTGTTGGACTTTGTCAAATGCCTTTTTTGCATCAATTGATAAGATCATGTGGTTTTTGTCTTTTGTTTTATTTATGTGATGGATTACATTAATGGTTTTTCTGATATTAAACCAGCCTTGCATACCTGGTATAAATCCCACTTGATCAGGGTGAATTATTTTTTTGATGTGTTGTTGGATTCTATTGGCTAGAATTTTGTTGAGGATTTTTGCATCTATGTTCATGAGGGATATAGGTCTATAATTTTCTTTTTTTGTAATGTCTTTACCTGGTTTTGGTATCAGGGAGATGGTGGCTTCATAGAATGAGTTGGGTAGTATTCCGTCATTTTCTATGCTTTGGAATACCTTCAGAAGTAGTGGTGTTAACTCTTCTCTGAAAGTTTGATAGAACTCTGCAGTGAAGCTGTCCGGGCCAGGGCTTTTTTTTGTTGGGAGTTTTTTGATTACCGTTTCAATCTCTTTTTTTGTTATGGGTCTATTTGCTTGTTCTACTTCTGAATGTGTTAGTTTAGGTAGGTAGTATTTTTCCAGGAATTCATCCATTTCTTCTAGGTTTGCAAATTTGTTAGAGTACAATTTTTCATAATAATCTGAAATGATTCTTTTAATTTCATTTTGTTCTGTTATGATGTGGTCCTTCTCGTTTCTT
Organism: Elephas maximus indicus; assembly: GCF_024166365.1. Lineage (NCBI taxonomy): Eukaryota > Metazoa > Chordata > Mammalia > Proboscidea > Elephantidae > Elephas > Elephas maximus. The sequence goes on along the minus strand of NC_064834.1, from coordinate 75,565,439 downwards.
ATTCGGGTTATTTGTTTCCTTTCCTGTATTTCTTTAGTCAGTCTTCCATAGGGGTTTTAATGTCTGCTTTTTTGAAAGTAGATCACCAAACCTTTCTTCTGAGGCACCTCTGGGTGGACTTTCAATTACAGCCAAGTGCATATGGTTTGCACTATCCAGGGACTCCCAAGTAAAAACACAAACTTGGAATTCCCCCGTCTCTGTGGTTCTTCAGCATCTTGTCTCTATTAAGGGTAGAGGTCACGTTGGTGCCAGTCAGGCTCCCAGCTTCCAGGTGCTCTGTCTCCCCAGGCCCACAGCTCCTTCAGAGGCCTGTAAGGAGTGAGCCCACAGTGCCCCAGAAATCCGTTCCCCTGTGGCCCAGAGCTGATGGACGTAGGAGGACAAGAGTCCATGCCTGGCCTCAATGTGGGACAAATGCTGGAGTATAATCGATGGTTCAGAACTCCCCGCAGGACCAGGCAGAGGCTGGGATGTTCTTTAAAATTGCACCCTTGCCTGGCTGCTTCTTACTCCCGTTCCCTGCCCTGATGCCCCACCTCCTCAGCTGTGCCTTCAGAAGCCCATCTTCCTAATCCTTGTCTCAGGATCCCTTGTCTCAGGGAGCCCAACCTAAGACACACGTTTACAAGAAAAGTGCACGTAAGCAGGAAGCGAGCGTTTCAGCTGAAATTCATTCTGAAGGGCGATCCCCTTTGTCTCTTTCCTACCATGTTTGCTGCAGAACTCCAGGTAACAATTTCTCCCATCGACACAGATGCAGACTGGGCTATTCGCAGCCTCCCAATCTGGTGGTGAGTACAAAGATCACATCGAACATTGCACAGTGCCTTACACACCTACCAAGACCTTCACCACCAAGTTCATTGGTTCACTCGGCAGTCCATTTGTTCACTGAGGATTGAGGATTCTAGATGCTAGAGCCCATGCTCAGCGTTGCGATGCAGAGAGGGCTAAGACCTTGCCCAGGACTCAAGGAGCATACAGTGGGGGAGACAGACAAGCGAGCGGAGACAGACAGCAGGACAGCAGAGGTATAGAAAGCCCTGACTGTGAGATGCAGCCCTCTTCTTGACCATCGCTGCTTCAAGCATACTGACCTGCTGCAGAGGAAGACCTCGGGCTTGTTGAAATCACATGAGATAATGCAGGCCAAACACTCTAAAACACCAAGTGCCCTAGCCACGGAAGGAGTTATTGTTAGCAGTAACTAAAAAAAAAAAAAAAAAAGCGGTAATAATAACAGCAGCCTTGTGACTAGGCACTAGAACGGTAATTATAACAACAAATTTGTGAGCTTGCTATTGTTAGGTTCTGTGGAGTTGATTTCAACTCATAGTGGCCCCACGTGACCGAGTAGAACTGCCCCATAGGGTTTCGTAGGCTGTGATCTTTATGGGAGCAGATCATCAGGCCTTTCTTCCCAAGTGCCACTGGGTGCTTTTGAATCACCAAACTTTTGATTAGCAGCTGAGTGCTTAACTGTTGCACCACCAGGGCTCTTCAAAGGGGTCTAATTCTCCTGCCTGCTTGTTCTTCTAGCCTATTAAAATATACACGCACACATGCCCTTAAGATACTGTGTTCCTTATGTGGCATATTTAGTGTCAAAAATTCCACATTCTAAAAAAAACAAAAACAAAAAAATCTTCATTTCAAAAATATCTAATACTACCCCTAATATCCTGCTGCCTTTCAGATGGGTTCCTCATATCTAGACTCATCGACCATTAGGCTCAATGAAAGGGCAAGGGAATTTGTAAGCCAATGCTCTTGTAACCCAGCTCAGCGATGTGAAGTGCAGCAACCCAAGGCAGTAAAACCAAGCCAAAGACAACAGTTTGGAAAGGCAGTGAGATTATCCAGCACATGGCATAGAACCAGGTGAACGGCCAAGGCATCCAGGAGAGGACAGGCTTCGTCACAGCTGGAATCTGATAAGCCTTGATTTAACTTTATTACATTCAAGGAGATACAAAAAATGTCTTTGGTTGGGACAGAAATGTAATACTTAAGACTTGGAGAAATTTACAAAAGCCATTTCTAATTACTGGTAGTTGAAAATGACCCAGTACCACTGTTCAAAAGGAAGGCATTTCAAAGAGCTTCAGCCTATCTGTGTTGTCCTGGGTTTCTCCTCCTAATGGGGCAGTACCCTAGAATGCCATTCCCATACAAGCTATGCCTGAGAAATGCCAGGGTAGTGCCAGCTTACCAGGCCCTTTGTTCCACCATCTTGGCTTTCCCAACCACAGGCGTGTGTAATGAAAACAAGACACACTCCTGTGACTTTCCACCTGCCACCCACCCCATTCCTCTGGCTCAATTTCTCCTTGTCCTCTGTCCTCTAAGGAGAGTTCTGTCTTTTCCCTCCAACTTCCCAGACTTTAGAGATACAAAGCTGGGAGACTGAGTAGAGGATGGCAGGTCTGGAGAGATGAGGGGGAAGAGGGAATGGGAGGAATAGACTGAGAAGCCGCAGGGACCGAAGGCTCTGGGACCTTGGCGGCAGACTTTTGAGAGTGAAGCAGGTAGAGTTTGAGAGGCTCCAGAACACCTGTGTGGATTGTGTCAGAACTGAAGAGGAAAGGAAAAGGGGCTTTTTAGAAGCGTTTCTAGAGATTATAATTTGGGTTTCCTCTGATGTTCTTTTGAAGAAGATTGAAGTTATTTTTATCACGTGTGGTTGCTTGCCTGTCTCTATTGTGGCACTAGGCTGAGTCTGGACTACATGGGGCCTCATGATTTATTCAGGTTGCGCATGGTTATCTTGGAGAAGTATGAGCTACTTCCAGGGCTTCTGAGGTTGTTTTGTCACCCACAGGAGCACTGTGCCAATTAAGGAATACTTCAGTGAAGAAAAGAAGCCCCAAGGGGGTGCACATGGTTAAGGCATTTGGCTGTTAACCAAAAGGTTGGAGACCAAGCCCATCCAGATGTACCTGAGAAGAAAGGCCTGGTGATCTAGTTCTGAAAAACCAGCCATTGAAAACCCTGTGGAGCACAGCAGTACTCTGACGCATGCGGCGTCCCCGTGAGTCGGAATCGGCTCAACGGCTGAGTGAAGTGAGTAGAGTTATGTGAATCGTCACTCTCTCTCTTGCTTTGTCTCCATCCTTAGAGGCCAGCCTGGCTCCTTCGGAGGCTCTGTGGAATAGACTCTGTTCTCCATTCTATGTACTTGACCTTTAGCCTTGCCTTAGTTACACAAACATGGGTATGAGCACAATTGCTCGACAAATCCTCAAGTTCGAGTTCTGTTTGGTTGATACCTGAGATAGTTTCAGGAGTTCTAGGGGAGGAAGAAAAAGCGAAAGACAGGAGAGAAAGAAGGAGGGAAGACATGAAGAAAAGAAGGAAAAAAAAACATTGTCCACCTGCTCTGTGCCAGGCACTGGGTCTGAGGCTTCACATTTTGGATCTTATCCTCTAACAACCACAGTCGGCATGCTTTACTATCCCCAGTTTGGTGAGGAAACAGAGACTCAGAAAGGTTGAGTAACTTTTCCAGGTGAAAAAGCAAGTAAGTGGAGAGATAAAAACCTGTTCGCTCCCCTCACTTCCCAGTCTGGCCTCTGCAGTAGAGGATTGGCCTTCCCAAATCTCCTGCCTCACTGCCCGTCTGGCTCTCTCCTGATGGGCCACTTCTCCCCATCAGGGTGCTATGGACTGAGAAGGAAGGGAGGATCGGTCTTAAGGATCTTCTCCAGGTGAGGCATCTACAGATATACAAGCCGAGTCTAAACTCCTTGAGCTGCAGCTGGAACTGACCCACGAGGCCTTGGAAACACATCCAGGCCCAGTGTCCTTCTACTCGGACGCAGTGGGATCCAGAGGGAAGAACCGAGAATCAGGAGACCTGGGTCCCAGCCCGTGACCTTGGTGAGACTTAATCCCAACACACCTCAGTTTTCTACTCTGTAAAATGGAAATCTAACAGTTATCTCAAACACTTCCAAAGCTGTGAATGGATAAAGCACACACTAGCTGTGCTGTCCTTTGAGAGGAATGATGCAGAAAGAACAGGAGGTTTGCTTCAGTTGTGGTTGGATGTCATGCATCAATCGCCCTTCGTATGTGCAGCGGCACATTCTTGTGAAGTGGGCAGGGCAGACAGTTAGCAGATGTGGAAACCGAGGCTCTGGAAGCCTGTCACATAGCTGGCGGGCAGTGGAGCGACCCTTATCTCCTGAGTCCTCACCCCTGTCTCTCCTAGCCCGTCACAGCCAGCACCTACCTGTCTTGCATCCAGGCCCATGTCGTCTGGCTGTGGCTCAATCTACTCATGACCCAAGATGACACCCTAAAGAGGCTGCCAGCCATGCCTGGTGTGGCTGGGTTCCAATTAAGAAAGGAGCGTGTGGCTGGCCGGGCACAGCCCATTATCACTAATGGGGAGGAAAAGCTACTAAAGGCACTTGTCCGCCGGTGGCTGGGTGCACAGTGTCACCTTCAGACAAGAAGGGGAGTGACAAATGTGTGTCCCCCTTCATTCAGGCCTCAGCAAATGAATTTATTATCTGCTGTCTCAAGGCGTTGGTCTAGTACCCGTGGAATAACATTTATTTCAGTCTGACGGATGAGGCATAAATCAACTTCAGTGCCCACGTTTCTCTGTATTTGCTGGGTGTACCGAGCTGTTTCTTTAACAACAACAAAAAAAAAGTTGGAAAGGTAATTCTTCCTGGAGCTGGATTAATGATGGCACGTCTCCTATTACCATGGGCTTATAAGACCAGGATTGACAGCTGTTTCTGGGCTCCCCAGCTGGGAAAGGTTTGTTTAACAAACACTGCAGGACACTTACATGATCCTCTGGCTGCCTGTTCTCATTCCCATCTCATAGGATGGCACTGTGCCCACTCCCGAACCATCAGCTCCCTGCCCTTGGGTAGAGGTGCCAGGGAATTGTGGCTTTAAATTGGCCTTGAGCAGAACGCAGAGGCTACTGGGCTGGTTCTTTGCCTGAAGCCACTCAGTGCCCACGGCCACCCAGAGGCTCAGCACTCTCTCAACGTGCACTTCCCCAAACTGGCACCTGAGTATTATGACAGGATCCTAAAGGAATAATAACCCATGAACACTTGTTCCTGTCGTATGAACTGTGACGATGGGTCGGGCACAGTCCAAAATAAACCCTTGTGTTCTTTATCGCGTTTACAGGTCACAGACGCCCTTGCAGATCTATAGATAGGTACAGTATTACCTCCACTCTACGGACGAGGAAACTGACACTCAGAGGGCTTAAATAACCTGCCCAACTTCTTCTTCTTTTTTTAAATAATATTTTATTGTGTTTACACACCAGTTTAGGTTCCCCATTCAGTAATTTCGACATAAACTGTTCAGTGGCATCGGTTACATTCTTCACAATGCAGGAACACTCTCGATATTTTCATCCTGGTTGTTCCATTTCCATTAATCTAGTTTCCCTGTCCACATACACTCTCATCTTTGTTTTAAAGTAATTGTTGACTCTTTTGTCTTATACAGATGATTTTTTTTTTTTTTTTAAGGAGCTCAGTACCCACAGGTCTGCCCAACTTCTTGTAAATGGTAGAGCTGAGAGAGGCTCTAAGGACACCATCCAACAGTTCCCAGGTGGGAGAGTTGAAATGTCTATAAAGACATGAAAAAGGTGAAGACTGGAATCAGTAAATTCAAATGAAAGCAACATAGGGTTACCATATCTTATCTTTTAAATTAGCAAACAAGTATTTTTTTACAAATATTCTCATTACTGGTGTGGTGAATCAGAGATGGCCACAAATTCTTTGACACTCCTGCCATTGAAAAGTAGTCTTGCTCCCTGTCTTGAACCTGGGTGAGCACTGTGATGGCTTTGGCTGACAGAATGTGGTGGGAGTGACACTGGGCTTCAGAAACTGGCAGCTTTCCCTTCCTGTCTCTAGGAGCCCTGGCTTGCTGGCAGTGTGCGACTTCTGACTACCCTATGGGAGAGACCCTCAAGACGAGGCACCGAGACCTCATGGAGAGGGAAAAGCAGCTGTCTAAATCCAGCCATCCAGCTGTCTCCGCCAGGGTGCCGGGCATGAAGGGAAGTCACCTTGGACCCTCCAGACCAGACCACTTGCCAGCCTAACCCCACTGACTAACCCCAGGCAATGCCACGTGGGGAAGAAGAATTGGCTGGCTGAGCCCTGCCCTGACTCCCACGGTTGTGAGGGATAACAAAATGGTTGTTACCTTAAGAGGCTACGTTTTGGGGTAGTTTGCACAATCTGTAACTGGAAGAGCTGGTGAGTTGAACAGTCACAGACATGTTCAAACCTAATGGGGTAGTGTTCAGTGGGGCAGACTTTCTAGAACGCAATTTGCTAATACGTTTTTAAGTTCCTAAAATTTTCATTTCCTCTGATTCCATAATTCGTTTTTGAAGAATCCATTCTAAGCAAATAATGCGAAAATGTGGACAACATTTATAGATAAAGATTTCATTTCAGCTTTATTTAGAACATAAAGTTGGAACATTCCGGTGTCAAACATGTTTGATTGCACGGAAACTTAAGCTACAGTGCAATCAAACAATGACGCGTTCTGTAGCTGATGTAAAACATCGTTTAGGAGTAGTCTTTGATGGCAGTGGGAAAGGAGTCTAAATTCTGTATTTAATATGTTTTTATCTGTGTTAAAAAGAAATGAAAATAAAATGCTGTAAGGAAATATGCCAAAAATAGTAATCATGATTGCCTTTAGGTAATGGAATTATGGGTGATTTTTTCCCTAATTATTCAAAAAATTTTTTATTTTCCAAATTATTTATCAAGAGATTGCATGTCTTAATTATCTACTGCTGCTATAACAGAAATACCACAAGTTGATGGCTGTAACAAAAATAAACTTATTCCCTCGTAGTCTAGGAGGCTAGAAGTCTGAGTCCAGGGTGCCAGCTCCGGGGAAAGACTTTCTCTTTTTTATCTCAAAAGAGTCTGACTCAGGATACAACCTAATCTTGTAGATTGGGTCCTGCCTCATTAACATAACTGCCTCTAATCCTGCCTCATTAACATCATAGAGGTAGAATTCACAACACATAGGAAAATCACATCAGATGACAAAGTGGTGGACAATCCCACAATACTGGGAACCATGGCTTAACCAAGTTGACACACATTTTGGGGGGACACAATTCAATCCATAACATCCCACACTTTAAAAAAAAAAAAAATAACCCCCCAAAATTCATTTCTTTGCCACTTGGAAAACACATTTGCCCTATCATATCATAATGAAAATCTTAATTCAACTCCAAGCCCAAAATCCAAAAATTTCTCTTCATCTATGAAATCTAGAATACAAGTTATCTGTTTCCAAAGTACAATGGTGGGACAGGCATAAGGTAGACATTTCCAGTACAAATGGGAGAAATTGAAGGGAAAGAAAGGATAACAGGCATCAAGTAAGTGAGCAGAACACATTGTATTAGCTCTCAAGCCTCGAAAATAATCCTGTTCTCTGAGACCATTTAGGCAATGGCCCTGCCCTCCAGACTCTAGGTGTTGGCCACACCTTTCAAATTCTGAGTGGAGGCCCCTCCGGCTTCAGCTCCACCTTCTAGGCCCACTGGGACTGCAACTTTTCTCCCTTGCATTTGGGCGGCCCCATTCTCCTAGTCCACCTGAGTGGTGACTTCACTCCCTCGGCCCCTGCAGGCTCAGTTCTTCTGCCCCTTGGGCAAGGCATTCCCACCCCCTTGGCTTTGGGTAGCTGATCTGGCCCCATCCAAATGACACTCATCAAAGGCAGCCTCGCATTCCAGAACTGAGTTGGTAAAGATCTGTCTCTTTGAAACCTAGGAGGCTGTGGTCTCCCCCTTTGAGACCCCAGAGGTTGTGGCCTACCCTTTGAGACTGAGGGAAATGAACTTCCTGTATTCCTTGTCTCTTCATCTTCTGCTTCCTGGTTCTTTGGGATTTTGACCCCTCAGGCCCTTAGGCCAGCCTAGTGTTTTCCCTGCTCTGGTGAGTGTTCCAAACTCTTTAGCTCTACTGATAAGTGCCTGGAGGCACCCCACTCTGCCCATAAACCTCAGCCAGAAGGAACTCTACTGACTTGCTCCATTGGTCGGCAAGCCTAGCTCCACTGATGTGTCCGGAGGTGCCCTACTCCACCAGAAAGCCTCCTGTGCAATGGCACTCACCGAGTGAGAAAGAGAGTCCAAATTCAGGGAGCTAGCTGCAGGGGAAGGCTTTCTTTCTCTGTCAGTTCTAAGGGAAGGTCCTTGTCATCAATCTTCTCCTGGTCTAGGAGTTTTCAGTACAGGTACCCCAGGTCCAAAGGATGAGCTCCAGTCCCAGAGTTTCTTTCTTGGTTGTAGGGGTCCTTCTCCACTCTGCTCACTTCTATTTTTTGTATCTTAAAAGAGATTGACTCAATAGAACCTAATCCTGTAGATTGAGTCCTGCCTCATTAACATAACTACCTCTAATCCTGCCTCATTAACATCATAGATGTTAGGATTTACAACACGTAGGATAATCACATCAGATCACAAAATGGTGGGTAACCACACAATACTAGAAATCATGGCCTAGCCAAGTTGACACACATTTTGGGGGAACACAATTCAATCCATAACACTGTGCTTGGTATGTATTGTTAGCTGCCATCCAGTTGGTCCGCAATTCATGGCAACTTCATGCACAGCAGACAAAACCCTGCCCAGTCCTTTGCCATCTCCATGATCGGTTGTGGATAGGACCATTGTGATCCATAGGTTGATTTTTGAAGTTGATCACCAGGCATTTCTTCCCAGTCTACCTTAGTCTGGAAACTCCACTGATACCTGTTCAGTAACATAGCAACACACAAGCCTCCGCTGACAGATGGGTTGTGGCTGTGCCTGAGGTGCATTGGCCAGGAATCGAGCCTCGGTCTACTGTATGGAAGGTGAGAATTCTACCACTGATCCACCACTCCCTTATTCGGGGTGCAGATACCATTGCCTTCAGGAAGTCAAATAAGTTGTGGCCTTTCTTGCAATCTACCACAGAGCCTTGTTCAAGGCCACACAACACATGAATGGCAGAACTCCTTCGTTCCTGCTTTGAGTGACAGACAGGAGGTGAGCACAGCCTCTGTGCTTGGCACAAATGATACAAATTGTGCTCCCAGTTCTTGCCCCAGGAAACTTACAATCTAGTCTCAAGGCCCTTGGCACATTCTAGGTTGTACTAGAGCAGTTGGTGTACCTGGCTTATCGCCTCCTGCAGCCTGTGAGGTGTCTGAGGGTGGCAGCATCCATGTCAGACTCTCTTTTTCCATGGTCCCCAGCCCCAGCACACAGCAGACACGCATTAGGTATCCCTAGAAGGCATGGTGCATCGAATGTCCTGTCTACATCTCCATATTGTCAATAGAGTCAAATGTGCTAAAGTAGAGGAAGTGTTGTGTAAATGGCAAACTACTGTACAAGCAGAAGGTATTACAGTTATTAATTAAACCAGTTGCCATCGGGCCAATTGTGCTCCATAGGGTTGTCAAAGGCTGATTTTTTGAAGTAGATGGCCAGGCCTTTCTTCCAAAGCAGTGGGGGCCTGTTAACTGTTCGCACCACCCAGGGACTCCACAGTTATCAATTGTTGTTGTTAGTTGCCATTGGGTTGGCTCCTCGACGTCTTTATGAAGTCCTTATGGCTTCTTGACTCATAGCGACCTGACGGTAACAGAACGGAACGGTGTCTGGTCCTGTGCCATCTCCATGATCTTTGATTACATGGAATGAAAAACACCAACCCTTTTCATGTCATGGGGGAAAGCATTCTCTTCTCCGAATTTGTCTGAGAAACAATTCCATCTGCTAAATAATATTTTCTTTTTGCAAAAGTGGGAGCAGAGAAAGCAGATCATCAGTCCCGGCGATGTCAGTTCTGGGGCAGAAGCTGACTGGAGCAAGTCTGTAGCCTTGACTGACCTGCTGTTGCTCTGTTGTGGCAACCTTTAATAACAGCCTTGATGAAAAGGGTAAGTGTCAGACGCAAACACTGAGGACCAATGAAACGCCACAGGCATTATTACATGTCAAAGATAACACTTCCTTGTCCTTTGTACCTGTAAATGTTTTCAAAGTTTTAATCCCTCCTTAGAGTCCATTTTTGACGTAATTGTTTATAAGGAGAGCACCGAATCAGAAAAATGAACGGAAGGGCAGACCTGGGGCAGGAGTTCTCCACCGTAATCTACCCAAGCTCCATTTAAGTCCCCGTTCACAATGCAGGTACCAGGCCCACCCCAGAGAATGGTACTTGGTGAGTTTGTGGGGCAGAGGCCATGCAATTAAGATGCGCGTGGTCCCAGGACCCCAGGTTGGGAAACCGCCATATCAGGGTGTGCTGATTTGGGGGAGTCCAGAGGTAAGCTGGTGAGAGGAAAGGCTTTCTTATAAGATTTTATGTATTTGTTTATCCATTTATTTGTTTATTTTAAATAAACATTTGTTTAAAGCCAACTCTGTGCCAAGATAAAGACTGAAAATTGCCCCTTGGGGTTACTGGCAACTTGAGCTTGTTTGTATGTGACGGGGCAGAGCCAGATTGCTGTGGGCTGAGCAGGGAGTGGGAGGCGAGAAGTGGAGCCATGAGCTGGTGACTTGGATGACGCTCTGTTGTGAAGGGGAGGAGCGACAGAAAGTTACAGACAGAGGAAGGGTTTAGAATCTTGTAAAATGGGTGGGGACCTTGAGTATGTTTAACTGTTGATGGGAAGGGAGAGGTTGAAGATCCAGGAAAGGGCAGAGATAGCCCTTGGAGGGAGCCTCTCAGGAGGTGGTCGGGGCAGGACCCAGAGCTCTGGGAGAGGGACTGGTCTGAGACAAAGAGCATACCTCCATCTAGCCTAGTGGCTAAATAGAGGTCAACATCTGGCTCTGCCACATACTACATACGTGGCCCCAGGTAAGCTTCTTAACCTCTCTATACTTCAGTCTCTTCATCTGTAAGATGGGGATCATAATAGCCCCTGCCTACTGGGTTATTATGAGGATGAAGTAACAGAGGTAGAGAGCTTCATGGTTAAGTGCTGTTGTAGATGTTATTACCCAAACAGAAGAAAGATCAGGAAAGGATGGGTGAAGCCTCGGGTTGGTTTGTAGGATTGGCCCTGCTCCTGCCTGAGGGTGTCTATTTTCTCTGTGAACTGAGAGGCTAGGTCATTCGGGGAGGAGAGGCACCAGGGGAGGGGTTAGGCAGAGATTTAGAGGAGAACCAAGACGCTAAATGGTCTTTGCTGAGAGTTAGAGTGAGCTTTGTAAGGAAAGGCAGTGGGTTGCCAGGCAATGTTGAGGCCTGACTAAGGTGAGGTTCCATTGACATGCAGGTCCAACCTGCCTGGAGTGTGGTATCTCCAGACAGCACCCAGGGGCAGGCTGGTGTGGTGCCGAGTTGGGTACACCCAGAGTTGGAGTTTGCCAGTGGGTGCCCCAGACCGGTGGTGCAGCAAGGAGCCTCAGGATGGTGATAAGGGGGTAGCTGAACTTGGGAACCATAAAGTCTATTCTGGGTAGGGAGAAGAGTGAAGACAAAGAGGGAGCTGCAGGGTGCTGAAGAAATAGAGGGGTCTGTGGGCTAAAATCTCAGAGGGTGAGGAAGAGCAGGCCCAGAGGAAGAGGCCCAGAGGCGAGTTCCTTGGAGAGGGGCTATGACTGGCCTGGTTGCCGAGTTAGCCTAGAACCCGAATCAGGGCCTTTCATGGTATGCTCAGCAGCTAAGTGCTGAAGCAAACGCTGTTTGTTGAAGGAAGTACTTGAGTGAGGAAGCCAGAAGAAGAAGGGAATGCGGTGGTGTAGTAATGTCTGACCCAGTGATCTTTGAGTGATGACCAAGCCTGGAGTTGCCCTTGGGAGAGGGTGGCGTTGAAGATGTGAAGGTCACGAAACCAAGAGGAGATAAGATGATCATCCTGTGGACTTTGGAACCACTGGGGACAATGAGAGGGTTGGTGTAGACAAGTCCTGTGAGCTGGAAGCCAAGGTCTTCTGTGAACGGGAGTTGTAAAGAGGTCAGTGACTGCAGCCGAAGAGGGGTGGGAGGGAGGAGTGTCCCTCAAGCAGAGGGACCAAAAAGCAAGGGCATTTGCAAAAGGGAGGAGCAGGACAGTAGAGGCTGTCAGTGCCCACCCCATCGCCCCTCAGTCACTTCCCTGTGACCGCCAGCTGCCATGGGAGGTGCTGGCCCGCTGAGAGCAGTGCCCCTCGAGTGCCAGTCTTCTGCCAAAGAGCTTTCTCTAGCTTCCCAGGCTGTTTTCTCAGTCCTCCTACAGTGCAGAGGATAGATTATCTTCAGGGGCAATGCTCAACCCCAGAGGATGGGAAAGGGAAGTCAGATACCCCATTGTCTTGTTTCCCCACAGGACAAACCCAAGGCCTGTTCGACACAGTCCCCAGAGGTCCTTGCAGGATGCCCACAGCGCTGGCCCCTCACCAGTGTCTCCTCAATGGGCTTTCTTTCTTCCTAACCTCACTCTCCCTGTTTTAACTTGTGCTCACACCACTCTAGTCCCCCACCAACTGCTGATGCTGCTTCCTACATATCTTTCTATTCCCTCCTGGACAAGGGCCCCAGCCCTTCAGCAGGTGCTCTGATCCAGTCTCACCCTGCCAGGATGCCCTTTGCCTCAACTCTCTCTGGCTTTGTTGGCTTCTGCGGCTACTGGGGCACTCATCCACTCAGGCAACAAACCCACACTTCGGTCACTCGGGACAAGGTGTGCAGAGGGTTCTGGCTAAATTATGGACCTGCCACCACAGGACTCCTGTGCTGACACCTTGCGGGCCTGGGAAGCTATTCTAAGCTAACAGCGTTATCCAGGGGCTGGAGAAGACGGCCGCCATGTGAGTGACCAACGGCATTATGGTACCACAAAGAAACTTCTATTCCGCTAAGGGAGGCAAAGCTAACATAATAGACTCTGTAAGTCAAATCTTTTTATTTAGTTTCTTTTATGAGCGAACTTTTGCTCTACATGCTCTTGTTAGATGCTCTTACGCCAATGATACTACAAGAAATGCCTAATGTCACTGTAGCCCTCAGACTCCTCCCTTGTGTGTCCAGCACAGGACACAGACTGACAGCCACAGAGCCGCGTAACAAGCACCACTTCGGACCCACAACTCGAGAGGTGAAAGCTGTGCCTCCTCCAGCATCAAAACTGTAGCATCCGCTTGACAAAAACATCGGATTCTTAGGGAACGAAATCCACTCTATCAAACACACCCCAAACATGCTCCTCCTCCTCTCTATTCCAGAACACCACCTCCATGGTGCACCACCTCCACTGTGTGGATAGCATTCAGCCTTTGTGTTTTCAACGTACAGTGTGATGTTTAATTAAGCAGTAAATATCTACCTTTTTTCTTTCAAGGAGAGTTTAAAGATAGTCCATCCAAACATGATTCTAATTTTATCACCTGCCTTTTGAAGTCAAACCTCTCAAACTGAAGTGACATGTGTGGTTGGGACAATTATCTGAATTATTCAGGAAGCAGAATTTTGGCCTAAATCATCATATTCCTAGAGAACAAAGAATATCTGTCAGTTCAGCAAAAAAGCAGAAAAATTGAACACTTGGCTCTTTTTCTACATGAAATAACATCTCTGCTGTCTTATTTTCCTAAGCTAATTGGCTAATGAATTCTACCTGACCCTGTACAAAGATGGAGAAGACACTTGAGAAGACGAAGCCAGGAGGTTGCAGAGATCTCTGCTTACCAAAGGCTCCAAACCAAAAACCAACCCACTGCTGTCAAGTCGATTTGGATTCTGCTTTAAATTGCTGAGGCCAAATTGGAACTTTCTGAAGAAAGTGTTCAAGCTTTTTCCTAGCTCCTGGTAATATTTTGGTTTAGTTAGGTCCATTGTCCACTTGCACTTTACATCTGAAAGTTATTCCACAAATGTAGAACGAATTGTAGAGAATTTTTATTTTATACTAAAGTTTTCTATTGTTTCCTGTGATGTAGCGTCTGAGAAGTCACTTGTAGAGATAACAGTAAAGCTTAGACATTAGGCAGGCTGTTTCACTTGCGACAGCATAATTTAGGATGAAAACTACCTTTGTGTAAAAAGGCTTTGACCCAAGAAATGGTGAATTTTGCCAGAAGTGTTGGATAGCCTATTCTGTCCATCCAAATAAAAGTTTCTTCCTGAGGCCATTCTGACTTTGAACAAAATCAAAGAACCCAGGTTGGAGGGGGTGGACCGTTCACTCTTTCTTTTTAAATAAAGCAATAGATCACCAATTAAATAGGATGGGAAAGAACAGATGTACTTCTCATTTCTAATTTTGAAATACTCAAAGTATAAAGTCTTTTAAAAGCAGAAAGTTTATATGGCAACACGGTATGTTCAGAATAACGTCTGGGTGGAGTTTGGACCTCTGTTCTCCAGTTCGTCCTAGGGAGAGAAACAGAGAGTAGATTCGGCATGTTTGGTCAACGCCTCCCCCAGATGATGAGACATCAGCTGATTCATCTTGATTTCCATGCTGCTGACACCTGCTCTGAGCACCCTGTCCTGTTTCCATGGCAACCAAAGGAAAGCATCCTTGTCCACATACTTTCGGAACCTCATTAAATCAGGCAGCAGGACAGCAGCTGTGTTCTCCATGCGTTACTCTTGACAGCCATGGACTAATTTTACAGTGCTCAGGTGATTCTGGGTTCTTTCTAGGCCAGCCTGTTGAGAATGTGTAGATAGTGGGACAGATGGTGGGATAAATAAATATTGCCGAAGTGTTTAATGCACACAAATTTTCTGAAAGGTGCGAACCAACAACAGTAATTTTATTGACTGAGATAATGTGAAGCCAAATAATAAATAGGAAGGGAACAGGAAGCTCATGGAAATCGTTAGCTTGAGGCACTCTTCCGACACTAAAATTCTTTTGGGGAAATGGTACTTCACAAGGTGTGGTCCTATGTGAAGATGTGAAATACAGAATTCTCTCCCCAACATCTTATTATGTGGTGGACTCAGGAAAACCTGAAGGAAGATTCTTTTATATGTGTACATATATATATATCCACACATGAATGCATACACACAGATATACACATATATGGTTATGGATGTGTGAGAAACCAAAAAATAAGTCAGTTCAAAGCCCAATTTATACCAAAGTGGATGTAGGCTTAACGCACATTGCATCAATAATCAGTTTCTGAGTCAATAGCCAGATTTTTCCCATTGCTTTAAAAAAAAAAAGATGCTTGACGATACGTGTCTAGCTGAGTCTAGGATAGCTTGGGTTAGTCCCGAACAAACATGTTGTGCTTATTTCCAAAGATAATCCAAAAACGACTTCAAAGTAAAGGCAGTAGAGCAAGCGTTGGAATAGTCCATCGTAATAGCAATGACCAAGAGCCAAGAAGAGCATCCCAAGTCTTCTGCCTGTCTCCTCCAGGATGGAGGTGTGGCTTCTTCCCCAGATCTGGAGCTAGACTGCTTGGTTCCAAGTCCGCCCTGGTGCTGATAAAGACATGACCTTGGGCAAGTTGTCTAGCCTATCAGCGCCACATTTGCATCACTTATAAAATGGAGATAATAATAGGATCTTCCTCCTAGAAAGGTATGAGGCAACAACAACACCTCATAGAAACTTGATGAGCATTTAATGAGTTAATGTGTTATAATAAATGCTTACAACAGTGCCTGGCATGTATTAAGTGCTGCTTAGGTATTAGCCATTTGTAGTTTTCCTTCCATTATTCCCACACATTATAAATGTTGTCTGTTTCATACTGTAGTTCCCTTTTTTTTCCCATGTAGCGGTTACAAGCAAATGGCTTGGCTATGGAGAAAGTTAGACCTGTGCCTGAATCCCTGATCTCCAAGTACTTATTAGCTGTGTGGTCTTGTGTAGCGGCTTAACCTTCCTGAGCTTCGGTTTGCTCATCTGTAATAACAGAACCCACCACACGGGGGGTTGTTGGTGTTAGGTGCCGTCCAGTCAGTTCCAACTCATAGCAACCCTACGTACAACAGAATGAAACACTGCCTGGTCCTGCGTCATCCTCACAATCATTGCTATGTTTGAGCCCATGGTTGTAGCCACTGTGTCAATCCAGCTTGTTGAGGATCTTCTACTTTTTGGCTGACCCTCTACTTTGCCAAGCATAATGTCCTTCTCCAGGGACTGGTAACATGATAACATGTCCAAAGAACATGAGACGAAGTCTTGCCATCCTTGCTTCTAATGGCCATTCTGGCAGTACTTCTTCCAAGACAGATTTGTTCGTTCTTCTGCCAGTCCATGGTAGTATATTCAATATTCTTTGCCAGCACCACAATTCAAAGGCTCCAATTCTTCTTCAGTCTTGCTTATTCATTGTCCAGGTTTTGCATCCATGTGAGGTGATCAAAAATACCACGGCTTAGGTCAGGTGCACCTTAGTCCTCAAAGTGACATCTTTGCTTTTTAACACTCTGAAGAGGTCTTTTGCAGCAAATTTGCCCAATGAATTACATTTAATTTTTTGGATGCAGCTTCCATGGGCATTGATTGGGGAGCCAAGTAAAATGACACCCTTGACAATTTGAACATTTCCTCCATTGTTGCTTATTGGCCCAGTTATGAGGACTTTTTGTTTTCTTTATGTTGAGGTATAATCCATACCGAAGGCTGTAGTCTTTGATCTTACTCAATAAGTGCTTCAAGTCCTCTTTGTTTTCAGCAAGCAAGGTTGTGTCATCTGCATAATGCAGGTCCTTAAGGAGGATTAGGAGGACTCAACCAGACAAAGCACTCAGAGCACTTAATGCTGAGCTTAACAAGTAGAAGAAATTATTATGATCACGCTGTTCTTAGTATTAAGAAGTCATTGCTTGTCAAAACTATGTTCAAACTTTAGGAAAACTAGGCTTTGTCTTATTTGAAAGAAAATATAAAAGTAATATAAAGTGATGAGTGGACAGATAGAGTCTGGGTTGTACACATGAAATGTGATGGCAGGAAAGCGATTCCTCCTTGAAAAATCAGCTCTTGATCTTTTTTGTGTGTGTGGATTCAGTCCTCACAGGAGATTCTGTACCTTCATCCTTCAAAAACTACGTGATAAAATGTTCCCTATGTTAGAAGAGGTCAAGAATTACGTAAACCTCGGTGTAATTAGTTAGATTCAGAATAGCCTTAATAAATACGTCAGGAGTTTGAGCGGCCGCTAGACATCCCAATTCTCTGTCTCTGTAATGAAAAACAAGGTCCCTGACTGGATCCGGTGTACAAAATGTCTTTGTTACTCTGAAAGTGAGTATTAAAAAAAATAGTTATCTGTAAAGAATTAAAACTCATTATGCAGAATAGAAAATGCCTACTGTGGTAGGGAGTCTCCAAGATCCAAAGACGGAGAAAACAGATTTAGAGAGTCAGAATCTGGAGTGGCCGTAACATACTCTACAGAACTTTGTTACTGTATGCTGTCAAGTCGATTCCAAATCATAGCGATGCTATAGGACAAAATGGAACTGCTCTGTAGGGTCTCCAAGGCTATAAAGCTTTACAGATGCACACTGCCACATCTTTCTTTCTCGGAGCAGCTGGTGGGTTCAAACTGATGACCTTTTGGTTAGCAGTCAAGCACTTAACCAATATGCCACCAGGGCTCCTTCTACAGAGCTTACTGCCCTCCTGATGCTTGCTGTTCTTCCTGAAGCTGTGGAGCCCTTTTGCTTCCTCCTTCTCAACTCTTCTATGCCAAGCAAGGTCAATTCAGGGCAGGGTCTAGGGAGAATGGAACCCTGGCAGGGCAGAGGTTAAGAACTCAGCTGCTAACCAAAAGATTGGCAGTTCAAATCCACCAATGGCTCCTTGGAAACCATATGGGGCAGTTCTGCTCTGTCCTATAGGGTTACTATGAGTCGAATTGATTCAACGCAACGTTTTTTCCCCTCCCGTAGGGAGAATGACACTATATTGTCTTGGGATATGAACAAACACTTGTTGACATGTGTTGTGCGTAAAACTCTGTGCTCATTGTCCCCACCCTTGCAGAAGCCTATGGTGAAATGGGAAAGAGAGAGCTACGCAGAGTTAGAACAAAGATGAGATGGAAAAGGATAGAGCAGAGGGAGGTGGAACAAGTCCTGCAGTAGCCTCCTGTGCTGAGTTAGAACCTGGGAAGCGGCTGCTCACACTTAGTCCACACCAGGGGCAGGGCCAGCCCTAGGAAGCCCTTGCACAGCCATGAGGTGAGAAAGAATACTAGGCAGAGGGCCCCGGGGTGGATTTGAGCCTCCCAACATCCATTGCTGTGCCAACAAATTCCTACCTCATGCTCCCTTTGGATGGGAGTGAGGAGTTTCTATTATTTTGATATTGCTACTTCCCCCTAAATGTGAAAGAAAGACATGCTTATTATAGAAAAGTAGAAAGAAGAAAATTTAAAAATCACCATCCAAGATAACTAGTCAGTACATTGGTGAGTTTATTCCTAATTCTTTTCTCTGCTTGAATTTTTTTGTTAGGTTTTAATGTGTCATCACATTAATATATTTTTATCCTGATTTTTCACTTACTATTAAAATGAATGCATTTTCATGGCCTTGTAAAATCTTTGTACAAACATCACTTTATTAGTGCATAATATACCATCCTAATTTATCTAGTTTTTTTTTAATGATATATTTTACCTATTATAAATTGCCTGATTGTTTAAGTTGTTTCCTAATATTTGTTACTGTAAAGAATTTGCAACAAACATCTTCGTGCTTAAAGCAGCATTTCACAAACTGATATCTTTTGAAGGATAACCTGGAGGATGTGTTAATAGGTAAGCTAAAAAATAAATTTCTGTGCTCAGTTTAGTTTGGGAAAGGCTGGATTGAAAGTTGGGTTAGAGACACAGGCTTTTTCCTGCAGGATTTTGCAGAGCCTTTGTACATGGAGAATCTCTAACAGAGGAATGAATTTCCTGGATCTATTGGACCACAAAATCCTTTCTTTTCAAGGACAGCTTTTTAGCACGACTAGTACTTTTTAACAGAATTAAGTTATGTTCCATATTCTTCTGCAAAACACGTTTGTAGTGTCTTTCTGATGATTTCCTTAAGTTGTATCTCCAGGAACGTGTTCCCTGTGTTTAAAAAGTATGAACATTTTAAAATCTGATGTGTATTGTCAAATCACGTTTCAGAAAGATAGAGAAAACTTACAATTCCACCAATAGCATGTGATAGTCACTCTAAATACCTAGTGGAAGTTAATAGGAACACAGAATTTAGAACCTCACATTTCTCTTTATAACTGTACATGGAGGAATTTCTTTTAAATAGCAGCATCTCGTGTACCATAGACTAGCATTTCCAAAGAACGTTCTACAGAATGATAAAAGTTAATAAATGGATCTTACATTTTAAAAAAAGAAGAAGAAGCAGTCTCACGGTCAGATACTTTTGAAAGATAACTAAACAATGTTTGGTGCAGGATTTCTCAGAACCAGTCATAAACTGATCTTCAAGGGAGCCTAGTATGCTGTGTTTCTCAATTTGCAGACTATTCATTCATTCAACAAATATTAATTTTTAAGCTATTATACACCAGACCGTGTTCTGGCACCAAAAAAAAATCTTCTTCTTTAGACAAATTTTAAAAACTAGCTCATGGAACTATTAGTTCCGTGAGTTGTACAATGGTGTCATATGCTGGTATTCTAAGATTGTATGTGGAAGAAAGTGTACCCATATCCAAAGAATGCCTTCCATTTCTAAATATCCATGGAATCATTTCAAAATTTTTCATATACTAGGTCACAAGGAAAATTGCAGTAACTTCCAAAAAAATCCTGATATCACATTTCATATTTTATTATGACAGTGCAATAAAACTAAAAATTAATGATGAAAACATGACTCTCCCCAAAATCTAAAGTGAAGGTCACTGTTTCAAACAGCTCTTAGAAAGGAAATTAATTTATGCTGAAGTGCAGCATAGACCATTTAGAAACCATCAAAAATGAAAATACTTGTAAAAGTTGATTCATCTTGAATAATACACCTTCACTCACTCACCATCCAACTTCCATTATTTTATAGTATTTTGATTCTGCTCTTGTTTAACTGACAAATTAGTCATTATTATTTCATGCAGATAGTGTTTGTCTGTATTTACATGCATGTTTATTATTTTATTTGGTCATTATTCCTTCTTGCAGCTCAGATCATCATTCTGGGATCATTTTCCTTCTTCCTGAGGAACATTCCTTAAAAATTCCTTTCTGCAGCTCTCCTGGTGACAATCTTAAATTTTTTTTTAGCCTAAATATCTATCTTGTTATTAAACCATAGTTTTGATAGAGACTCGGTTTTAGTTGCCAGATGGTTTTATTACTGTGAAAATTTTACATTGTCTCCTGAATTCCATTGTTACTGTTGAGATGTCTGCTGTCATTCTAATCATTTTTCCTTTGCACATCCCCTATCTTTTCTCTTCGGTTGCTTTTAAAATCTCTTGCTTTAGTGGTTTGCAGTTTTCGTACATCATGATGAGATGTACACATAACCTTTATTAGTTATATGTTAAATTTTCTCTCCTCTCCATGTCTTTTTTTTTTATTAACTTTTATTGAGCTTCAAGTGAACGTTTACAAATCAAGTCAGACTGTCACATATAAGTTTATCTACATCTTACTCCTTATTCCCACTTGCTCTCCCCCTAATGAGTCAGCCCTTCCAGTCTCTCCTTTCGTGACAATTTTGCCAGCTTCCAACTCTCTCTATCCTCCCATCCCCCCTCCAGACAGGAGATGCCAACACAGTCTCAAGTGTCCACCTGATATAATTAGCTCAATCTTCATCAGCATCTCTCTCCTACCCACTGTCCAGTCCCTTTCATGTCTGATGAGTTGTCTTCGGGGATGGTTCCTGTCCTGTGCCAACAGAAGGTTTGGGGACCATGACCGCCGGGATTCCTCTAGTCACAGTCAGACCATTAAGTATGGTCTTTTTATGAGAATTTGGGGTCTGCATCCCACTGATCTCCTGCTCCCTCAGGGGTTCTCTGTTGTGCTCTCTGTCAGGGCAGTCATCGATTGTGGCCGGGCACCAACTAGTTCTTCTGGTCTCAGGATGATGTAGGTCTCTGGTTCATGTGGCCCTCTCTGTCTCTTGGGCTCTTAGTTGTCGTGTGACCTTGGTGTTCTTCATTCTCCTTTGCTCCAGGTGGGTTGAGACCAATTGATGCATCTTAGATGGCCGCTTGTTAGCATTTAAGACCCCAGATGCCACATTTCAAAGTGGGATGCAGAATGTTCTCATAATAGAATTATTTTGCCAATTGACTTAGAAGTCCCCTCAAACCATGGCTCCCAAACCCCCGCCCTTGCTCCGCTGACCTTTGAAGCATTCATTTTATCCCGGAAACTTCTTTGCTTTTGGTCCAGTCCAATTGAGCTGACCTCCCATGTATTGAGTACTGTCCTTCCCTTCACCTAAAGCAGTTCTTATCTGCTAATTAATCACTAAAAAACCCTCTCCCTCCCTCCCTCCCCGCCTCATAACCACAAAAGTATGTGTTCTTCTCAGTTTATACTATTTCTCAAGATCTTATAATAGTGGTCTTATACAATATTTGTCCTTTTGCCTCTGACTGATTTTGCTCAGCATAATGCCTTCCAGGTTCCTCCATGTTATGAAATGTTTCACAGATTCGTCACTGTTCTTTATCGATGTGTAGTATTCCATTGTGTGAATATACCACAATTTATTTACCCATTCATCCGTTGATGGACACCTTGGTTGCTTCCAACTTTTTTCTATTGTAAACAGAGCTGCAATAAACATGGGTGTGCATATATCTGTTTGTATGAAGGCTCTTGTTTCTCTAGGGTATATTCCGAGGAGTGGGATTTCTGGGTTGTGTGGTAGTTCTATTTCTAACTGTTTAAGATAACGCCAGATAGATTTCCAAAGTGGTTGTACCATTTTACATTCCCACCAGCAGTGTATAAGTGTTCCAATCTCTCCACATCCTCTCCAACATTTATTATTTTGTGATTTTTGGATTAATGCCAGCCTTGTTGGTGTGAGATGGAATCTCATTGTAGTTTTCATTTGCATTTCTCTTGGGAATGGCTAATGATTGTGAACATTTCCTCATGTATCTGTTAGCCACCTGAATGTCTTCTTTAGTGAAGTGCCTGTTCATATCCTTTGCCCAATTTTTAATTGGGTTGTTTGTCTTTTTGTGGTTGAGTTTTAGCAGAATCATGTAGATTTTAGAGATCGGGCACTGGTCAGAGATGTCATAGCTGAAATTTTTTTCCCAGTCTGTAGGTGGTCTTTTTACTCTTTTGGTGAAGTCTTTAGACGAACCTAGGTGTTTCAGTTATCTGGTCTCTCTTCATCATTTTTAGTAATGTTTTGTATTCTGTATATGCCTTGTATTAGGGCTCCTAACGTTGTCCCTATTTTTTCTTCCATGGTCTTTATCATTTTAGTCTTTATGTTTAGGTCTTTGATCCACTTGGAGTTAGTTTTTGTGCTTGGTGTGAAGTATGGGTCCTGTTTCATTTTTTTGCAGATGGATATCCAGTTATGCCAGCACATTTTGTTAAAAAGACTATCTTTTCCCCAGTTAACTGACACTGGGCCTTTGTCAAATATCAGCTGCTTATAAGTGGTTGGATTTATATTTGAGTTCTCAATTCTGTTCCATTGGTCTATGTGTCTGTTGTTGTACCAGTACCAGGCTGTTTTGACTACTGTGGCTGTATAATATGTTCTAAAATCAGGTAGAGTGAGGCCTCCCACTTTGTTCTTCTTTTTCAGTAGTGCTTTACTTATCTGGGGCTTCTTTCCCTTCCATATGAAGTTGGTGATTTGTTTCTCCATCACATTAAAAAATGTAGTTGGAATTTGGATCAGAAGTGCATTGTATACATAGATGGCTTTTGGTAGAATAGATATTTTTATACTGTTAAGTCTTCCTGTCCATGAGCAAGGTATGTTTTTCCACTTATGTAGGTCCCTTTTAGTTTCTTGCAGTAGTACCTTGTAGTTTTCTTTGTATAGGTCTTTTACATCTTTGGTAAGATTTATTCCTAAGTATTTTATCTTCTTGGGGGCTACTGTGAATGGTATTGATTTGGCGATTTCCTCTTCGATGTTCTTTTTGTTGATGTAGAGGAATCCAACTGATTTTTATGTTTATCTTGTAACCTGAAACTCTGCTGAACTCTTCTATTAGTTTCAGTAGTTTTCTGGAGGATTCCTGAGGGTTTTCTGTGTATAAGGTCATGTCATCTGCAAATAGATATAATTTTACTTCTTTCTTGCCAATCTGGATGCCCTTTATTTCTTTGTGTAGCCTAATTGCTCTGGCTAGGACTTCCAGCACAATGTCGAATAGGAGTGGTGATAAAGGGCATCCTTGTCTGGTTCCTGTTCTCAAGGGAAATTCTTTCAGGCTTTCTCCATTTAGGATGATATTGGCTGTTGGCTTTGTATATACACCCTTTATTATGTTGAGGAATTTTCCTTCTATTCCTATTTTGCTGAGGGTTTTTATCATGAATAGGTGTTGGACTTTGTCAAGTGCCTTTTCTGCATCAATTGATAAGATCATGTGGCTTCTGTCTTTTGTTTTATTTATATGGTGGATTACATTAATGGTTTTTCTAATATTTTGAACCCATCTTGCATACCTGGTATAAATCCCACTTGGTCATGGTGGATTATTTTTTTGATATGTTGTTGAACTCTATTCGCTAGAATTTTGTTGAGGATTTTTGCATCTATGTTCACGAGGGATATAGGTCTGTAATTTTCTTTTTTTATGGTGTCTTTACCTGGTTTTGGTATCAGGGATATGTTGACTTCATAGAATGAGTTAGGTAGTATTCCATCCTTTTCTATGCTTTGAAATACCTTTAGTAGTAGTGGTGTTAACTCTTCTCTGAAAGTTTGGTAGAACCCTGCAGTGAAGATGTCTGGGCCAGGGCTTTTTTTTTTTTTTTTTTGTCGGGAATTTTTTTTTTAATAATTTTTATCTTGCTTTGAGTGAAAGTTTACAAATCAAGTCAGTCTGTCACACAAAAACCCATATACACCTTGCTACACGCTCCCAATTACTCTTCCCCTAATAAGACAGCCTGCTCTCTCCCTCCACTCTCTCCTTTCGTGCCCTTTTCACCAGCTTCTAACTGCCTCTACCTTCTCATCTCCCCTCCAGGCAGGAGATGCCAACATAGTCTCAAGTATCCACCTGATTCAAGAAGCTCACTCCTCACAAGCATCCCTCTCCAACCCAGTGTCCAGTCCAATCTATGTCTGAAGAGTTGGCTTCGGGAACGGTTCTTGTCCTGGGCCAACAGAAGGTCTGGAGGCCATGACCACTGGGGTCCTTCTAGTCTCAGTCAGACCATTAAGTCTGGTCTTATGAGAATTTGGGGTCTGCATCCCACTGCTCTCCTGCTCCCTCAGGGGTTCTCTGTTGTGTTCCCTGTCAGGGCAGTCATTGGTTGTAGCCGGGCACCATCTAGTTCTTCTGGTCACAGGATGATGTAGTCGCTGGTTCATGTGGCTCTTTCTGTCTCTTGGGCTCGTAATCACCTTGTGTCCTTGGTTTTCTTCATTTTCCTTTGATCCAGGTGGGTTGAGACCAATTGATGCATCTTAGATGGCTGCTTGCTAGTGTTTAAGACCCCAGACGCCACTCTCCAAAGTGGGATGCAGAATGTTTTCTTAATAGATTTTATTATGCCAATTGATTTAGATGTCCCCTGAAACCATGGCCCCCAGACCTCTGCCCCTGCTATGCTGGCCTTTGAAGCATTCATTTTATTCAGGAAACTTCTTTGCTTTTGGTTTAGTCCAATTGTGCTGACCTCCCTGGTACTGTGTGTTGTCTTTCCCGCTGCCTGAAGTAGTTCCTTTCTACTATCTAATTAGTGAATACCTCTCTTCCACCCTCCCTCCCTCCCCCCTCTCGTAACCACAAAAGAATGTTTTCTTCTCAGTTTAAACTATTTCTCAAGTTCTTATAATAGTGGTCTTATACAATATTTGTCTTTTTGCAACTGACTAATTTCACTCAGCATAATGCCTTCCAGGTTCCTCCATGTTATGAAATGTTTCACAGATTCCTCACTGGTCTTTATCGATGCATAGTATTCCATTGTGTGAATATATCGTTGGGAGTTTTTTGGTTACCTTTTCAATATCTTTTTTTGTTAGAGGTCTATTTAGTTGTTCTGCTTCTGATTGTGTTAGTTTAGGTAGGTAGTGTGTTTCTAGGAATTCATCCATTTCTTCTAGGTTTTCTCAAATTTGTTAGAGTACAATTTTTCATAGTAATCTGGTATGATTCTTTTAATTTCATTTGGGTCTGTCTTGATATGGCCCATCTCATTTCTTGTTCGGGTTATTTGTTTCCTTTCCTGTATTTCTTTGGTCAGTCTGGCCAATGGTTTATCAATTTTGTTAATTTTTCAAAGAACCAGCTTTTGGCTTTGTTAATTCTTTCTATTGTTTTTCTGTTCTCTAATTTTTTAAATTCTGCCCTAGTTTTTATTATTTGTTTTTTTCTGCTGCCTGATGGATTCTTTTGTTGCTCGTTTTCTATTTGTTCAAGTTGTAGGGACAGTTCTCTGATTTTGTCTCTTTCTTCTTTGTGTATGTGTGCATTTATCGATATTAATTGACCTCTGAGCACTGCTTTTGCTGTGTCCCAGAGGTTTTGATAGGAAGTGTTTTCAGTCTCGTTGCATTCTATGAATTTCTTTATTCCCTCCTTCATGTCTTCTATAACCCAGTCTTTTTTCAGGAGGGTATTGTTCAGTTTCCAAGTATTTGATTTCTTTTCCCTGATTTTTCTATTATTGATTTCTACTTTTATGGTCTTATGGTCTGAGAAGATGCTTTGTAATATTTGATGTTTTGGATTCTGCAAAGGTTTGTTTTATGACCTAATATGTGATCTATTCTAGAGAATGTTCCATGTGCACTAGAAAAAAAAGTATACTTTGCAGCTGTTGGGTGGAGTGTTCTGTATAAGCCTATGGTTCCAGTTGGTTGATTGTAGCAATTAGATCTTCCGTGTCTCTATTGAGCTTCTTACTGGAAGTCCTATGCTTACCAAAAGTGGTGTGTTGAAGTCTCCTAGTATAATTGTGGAGGTGTCTATCTCATTTTGAATTCCGTTAAAGTTTTTTCTATGTGTCTTGCAGCCCTGTCATTGGGTGCATAAATATTTAATATGGTTATATCTTCCTGGTAAATTGTCCCTTTAATCATTATGTAGTATCCTTCCTTATCTTTTATGATGGATTTAACTTTAAAGTCTATTTTGTCAGAAATTAATTTTGCCACTCCTGCTCTTTTTTGATTGTTGTTTGCTTGATATATATTTTTCCATCCTTGGAGTTTTAGTTTAACTGTGCCTCTAAGTCTAAGGTATGTCTCTTGTAGGCAGTATATAGATGGATCATGTTTTTTTATCCAGTCTGAGACTCTCTGTCTCTTTATTGGTGCATTTAGTCCATTTACATTCAGCGTAATTATAGATGAGTTTAGTGCTGTCATTTTGATGCCTTTTTTTGGCGTGTTGTTGACAATTTCGTTTTTCCACTTACTTTTTTGTGCTGAGAAGTTTTTCTTTGTAAATTGTGTGTTCCTCATTTTCATAGCAGTTGAGTTTTTTTTGCTGAGTCATTATGTTTATCTTGGTTTTTATTTTGAAGTATGGAATTGTTAGACCTCTTTGTTGTTACCTCAATATTTACCCCTATTTTTCTAAGTAAAAACCTAACTTGTATCGTCCTATATCGCCTTGTTTTCCTCTCCATATGGAAGATCTATGCCTCCTGTATTTCGTTCCTCTTTTTTGATTATTGTGATCTTTTACATAATGACTTCAATGATTCCCTGTTTTGAGCATTTTTTTCTTTTTTAAATTAATCTTATTTTGTTGTTGTGATCTCCCTATTTGAGTTGATATCAGGATGTTCTGTTCTGTGATCTTGTGTTGTGTTGGTATCTGATATGATTGATTTTCTGACCAATTTCCTTTAGTAATTCTTGTAGCTTTGGTTTGGTTTTTGCAAATTCTCTAAACTTGTGTTTATCTGTAAATGTCTTAATTTCACCTTCATATTTGAGAGAGAGTTTTGCTGGATATATGATTCTTGGCTGGCAGTTTTTCTCCTTCAGTGCTCTGTATATGTCACCCCATTGCCTTCTTGCCTGCATGGTTTCTGCCTAAAGTCTGACCTTATTGATTCTCCTTTGTAGGTGACTTTTTGTTTATCCCTGGCTGCTTTTAAATTTTTCTCTTCATCGTTGGTTTTGGCAAGTTTGATGATAATATGCCTTGGTGGTTCTTTTTTGGGATCTATCTCGTATGGTGTTTTATGAGCATCTTGGATAGATATCCTTTCATCTTTCATGATGCTAGGGAAGTTTTCTGCCAACAGATCTTCAACTATCCTCTCTGTATTTTCTGTTATCCCTACCTGTTCTGGAACACCAATCACACTCAAGTTATTCTTCTTGATAGAGTCCTACATGATTCTTAGGGTTTCTTCATTTTTTAAAATTCTTTTATGTGATTTTTCTTCAACTATTTTATATTGGTGTCAATTGCCTTATCCTCTAGCTCCCCCACTGTACATTCCAATTCTTCGATTTTGCTCCTGTGACTTCCTATCGAGTTGTCTAATTCTGTAATTTTATTGTTAATCTTTTGGATTTCTGAATGCTGTCTCTCTATGACTCTTGCAGCTTGTTAATTTTTCCACTATGCTCCTGAATAATCTTTTTGATTTCTTCAACTGCTTTATCAGTGTGTTCCTTGGCTTTTTCTGTAGATTACCTTATTTCATTTCTGAGGTCATCCCTGATGTCTTGTAGCATTCTGCATATTAGTTTTTTATAATCTACATCTGGCAATTCCAGGATCGTATCTTCATTTGGTAAAGATTTTGAGTCTTTAATTTGGGGATTTGTAGAAGCAATCATGGTCTGCTTCTTTACGTGATTTGATATCAACTGCTGTCTCCGAGCCATCTATAAGATATTGTAATGATTTATTTTATATTTGCTCACTGAGTCCCCTTGTTTTGTTTTCTTTCAGTATACTCAGATGGGCTACTAGTTTGTGCTATCTTGATTATTATAGCCTTTGAAGCACTTATGTCCTGTTACCAGCTGGTTTGAGCTGTTACCAGATATATGAGCCTGTAAGTCTGTTCACTATTCTTGAATAGAATCAGCTCAGGAGTGCTGATTGTGGGTCACCTAGTGTGTGGTGTAGGCTGTCACCTATTAACTTAGAGGAGTAGTGGTGATGGTTGTATTCACCAGATTCTAGTAGCAGCAGAGGGTCACACTCCAAGGAGGGCAGGATGCTGACAGCCTTCCCTCATGTGCCAGTGAGGTGGGAGTGTCTCTATTTGCAGAGCATTTTGGTGAGTGGGCTCTGCTGCTGTACCTTAGACACCCAATGCTTGTACCTCTAAAGACTGGTAGGCACCACCATCCTCAGACCCCTTTAGCAGGTGGCTAGGTGGTGTGGGTGGAGCTTTAGCCCTCAGTTCCCTGCTGTGGATCAGTGAGGGCTCTGTTTAATAGGTAGAGAGGTATCAGAGCTCCAAAACTTGCCTTTCCACTGCTCCGCTAAAACAATTACAGTCAGATCTCTATCAGAATTGCCTTTGCATTATAATAGCCAACCGCTTCCCTGTAGGGATGAAAGCCAGAGACTGTAGATCTCTTGCTTGGCTGGAGCAGGTTGCGTATTATTATTCCAGTTTAGGGAAGTCAGGGAAAGATTTTTCTCTCCTGGATTGTTAACTGATGCTTCTCTCAGGCCAGGAGAATGGGTTAGACCTCCCCCCCACTCCCGCAGAGCACATCACTCCCTGGCCCAGGAATTTTCAATGTTAATGAAGCTGCCTGGGGCAGAGAGGGGAGGGGTCAGATAGATAGGAGAGAGTAGCATGGCAATATAGACAAAGTTACTTGTCTTGTTTGGTAAAGACTGTTTTATCTGAGATTCCAGAGGGGCGTGTAGCCTGTGTGCGCTGGCTAGGTCGAGATTGCCATGATCAGCTCCTCTGCTCCTAGTCCAAAGCCCAGCACCAAGGTTTTCTGGCTGGGATGCTGCGCTTCAGGCTCCAAAACTAGTCACTGCTTCCCCATGATTTCTTTTTCTCCTGTCAGCCACATCGGTGTGCAGCCTGCATGCGCTGGCTGGGTTTCCGGCCGAGGTTACTCCAGGGGTTTAGGGCTGCATCCTGTGCTTGCGCCATCTCAGGAAGCTGTGATCTGCTCCTCAGTGCTTAGTACAAAGCCCAGTGCCAAGGTTTTCTGACTGGGACACTGGCTCCAGGCTCCGAAAACAGTCACTGCTTCCCCATGGGTTCTCGTTCTCCTGCCAGCCGGGTCAGTGTGTAGCTTGCTTGCACTGGCTGAGTCTCTCCTGAGGTTACTCCAGGGGATTAGGGGATAGGGCTGTGCCTATCTCAGTAAGCCATGATCAGCCAGCCCAACCACTCTGGCACCAGGGAAGTGCGAGGGGTCAAGGCTGTGGTAGGGGAAGCCAGTTCCAGAAGCAGTCGCTGCTTTACTGTGCAGCTTTTTGCTCCCCTGTCACATCAAACACTTAGTTCTGAGTTTGATGGTCAGGGTTCGTAGATTGTCATGTATGTGATCAATTTACTTGATTTTTCTGAGTGTTGCAAGAGGGATCCACAGCAGTTCTAGCTGGTCAGCCATCTTGGCCCTGCCTCCCTCTCCGTGTTTTTTAACCTCTTATATTTTCCAAATCCTTCTCTCTTTGAGCCACGTTTTGAGCAGTTTCTTTAACTATATATTCTACTTCATGAATTCCCTGTTTAGCTGTGTCTAAACTATGCTTATGCAATCTAATGAGGGGTTTAAATTATATTTTTCATTTCTAGAAGTTCCATTTGTTTTTACTTGTTTTCAAATCTGCCTGTTATTTCTACTTGTCCCTGATTACTTGTTCATCTTTTATGCATCTAATTTATTTAACCATTCTGTATCTTTTTAAAATTCCAGTATCTTCAGTCCTAGGAGGTCTAAATATGTTGTTTATTATTATTTATGCTCACTCTCACTTTTTATGGTGCTTTGACTTAATATATATTTGGTGATAACTGATTGTGATTTATTGTAATCTGAGTGAATCCCTCAGACCCAAATTGGAGGAACTGGGTTCTAAAGAGAATTTTCTTTTGTTTCTGCCAACTACCAGGGGGCACTATTAACCTGGAATCACTTTAGCCACTCCATTTTTTCCCATGTTTATCCTGCTGTCCCCTCTTCCCCATGACCTTATCTCACATTTCTCTGAGAAGTATGCTGAAATGTCACTTCAGAGAGGTCTCTGCTGAGCACGCAATCTTAAATAACACTGTCGACTCAACCACCTCTGTCACTCCATTTCCCCTTTTCTACTGCCCCCTCTGACATACTACATACTTAAGTGTTTGTTGTCTGTGTACCAACACCAGAATGTTAGCTCCTTGCGCCCAGGGACTCAACTTGCTTTGTTTCCTGCTGTATTCTCAGTGCCAACAGCAATAACTGGCATGTGGAAGGTGTTCAATAAATGTTGTTAAATGAATGAATGAATCACTTTACAGCCATAAGATTAGAAAAAAATTAAATAATAATACTGATACCTGATATTGTTAGAGAAGCATGTAAAAGAGATGTACACCTTGTAAGTAGTTATAATCTCTTTTAGGTGCTCTCTGGAAACATGAAAATTAAAAATATATACAGCAATCACCATTCCTAAGAATCTTACCTGTAGAAATTAAAGCTGAAGGGCATTCAGACATATATAAAAGGATGTTTGCAGTATTGTTTAGCAAAAAAAAAGTTAACACCCATCAATAGGAGAATGGCTAAATAAATTAGGGAACACCCACACTATGGAATATTATGCAGCACTTTAAAATGAGTTTAAGTTATACCCATTGTTTTGGCAAAATTTCCATAAAATGTTGAGCTAAAAAGAAAATGTGCAGAAATGTGTATATAATATGATCCTATGTGTAAATATGTGTAAATATTATAATAAAATTAAATTGTTAGCATAAAATCTATTCATTTTGCCAACAGTGTAATTGTAATTGCCACACTATGTGCGGAAAAGTAGTGCAAACATACCAAAGAAAGAAAAGAAATTGTCTTGCGTTTTCATATGAAAACGCCACTTACTTTCTTATAGAGTAGCAAAATGATTATACAACAGGAAACAAATGTGGAAAATGCCAAGAGGAGAGTGATCCAAAGGTTTTCTCAAGGAGGTAAGCTATAATGAGGTTTAGAGAGAAATGATGGCTTGGATCAAGAAGAAGGTAGTAAATGGCAGGCATTTACTTGCATAGAAAGTCATCAAATGCCTGGCAAGTCTTTACTTACCAGCTTAAGGGTTCATATACATAAGTTCCATGAGCCAGAAGAATTTATGCTGGAAGTACTATAAATCAAGATGATACGTCCATTCAAAAGGGTGTAATTAAATAATTTTATCATTAGGATATCATTTCTCAAAAAAATCATGTTGGCACATCTACTGAAGAATTCTATTCAGTGTGATGTGATGCGTTCATTTGGATATAATTGCTAGCTTGAAAACTTCTACACTGTAGCAACCCCAGGTGAAGAGAGAATATAGATTCACAAAGGAAGTTAAGTATTTATTTATAACAATAAGAACAGAAATTGAATTATTTGTGCAATCAGCGATTCTGAATGTTTCCAAACTCCATCTTCTCATCAATGTGTGTATTTCAGAATGTCAGACTGAAGAAATCCTGACTAAGGCTCACCATGCCTGATTTCACCGTGAGACTCAATGTCCGCTGATGAGAGAAGTCATTGTTCAATTGCATTAAAAAAAAAAAAAAAAAAACTCAAACTTACAGAAAAATTTCAAGTACCGTGCAACTTTTGTCCAGAACTGGTACTCTGACAATGACATTTTCCTACATAGATACAACTCAAGCATAAAATCAGAAAATTAACATTGATATAACACTACTATTTAACTGCACTCAAGTTTTTCTAGTTGTCCCAATGATGCCCTTTATAAAAAAAAAAAAGAATTAAGTTTGGAACTACATGCTGATTTTAGTTGCCATTTCTCTTTAATCTCTTCAGTCTTTCTTGATTATCATGACCTGGACACTTTTTTTTTTTTTTGTGCTTTGAGTGAAAGTTTACAATTCAAGTCAGTTTCCCATACAAAAACTTACACACACAATGTTATGTGACCCTAGTTGCTCTCCCTACAATGTGACAGCACACCCCTCCTCTCCACTCTGTACTTCCTGTGTCCATTCAATCAGCTCCTGTCCCCCCCCTCCCCAGGCCTTTTCAGCTCGCCTCCAGGCAGGAGCTGTCCACATAGTCTCATGTGTCTACTTGAGCTAAGAAGCATACTTCTCACCAGTATCATTTTATGTCTTACAGTCCAGTCTAATCTTTGTCTGAACAGTTGGCTTTGAGAATGGTTTTAATTTTGAGCTAACAGAGAGTCTGGGGGCCACGACATCTGGGGTCCCTCCAGCCTCAGTCAGGCCATTAAGTTTGGTCTTTTTACTAGAATTTGAGGTCTGCATCCCACTTTTCTCCTGCTCCATCAGGGATTCTCTGCTGTGTTTCCTGACAGGGTAGTCATTGGTGGTAGCTGGGCACCATCTAGTTCTTCTGGTCTCAGGCTAATGGGGTCTCTGGTTTATGTGGCCCTTTCTTTCTCTCAGGCTCGTAATTACCTTGTGTCTTTGGCGTTCTTCATTCTCCTTTGCTTCAGGTGGCTTGAGACCAATTGATGCATCTTAGATGGCTGCTTCCTAGCT
This sequence comes from Elephas maximus indicus, assembly GCF_024166365.1. Taxonomy (NCBI): domain Eukaryota; kingdom Metazoa; phylum Chordata; class Mammalia; order Proboscidea; family Elephantidae; genus Elephas; species Elephas maximus. Next base: position 75,532,600 of record NC_064834.1, on the reverse strand, counting down.
TTTAAGAACCCAGACACCACTCAGTAAAGTGGGATTCTCAATTCTGTTCCATTGGTCTATGTATTTGTTGTTGTACCAGTACCAAGCTGTTTTGCATGGATATGAAGTGATTGAAAATACCATGGCTTGGATCAGGTGTACCTTAGTTCTCAAAGTGACATCTCCTGTGCGTTCTAACACATTAAAGAGGTCGTTTGCGGCAGATCTGCCTAACACAATGTGTCATTTGATTTCTTGACTGCTGTTTCCATGTCCGTTGATTGTGGATCCCAGTAAAATGAAATCCTTGACAACTTCAAAATTTTCTCCATTTATCATGATGTTGTTTATTCGTCCAGTTGTGAGGAGCCCTGGTGGCACAGTGGTTAAGTGCTCAGCTGCTAACTGAAAAGTCAGTGGATTGAACTCATCAGTCACTCTGTGGGAGAAAGATGTGATAGTCTGCTTCCATAAAGATTTATAGCCTTGGATACCTGATATAGGCAGTGCTACTCTGTCCTATAGGGTCGCTATGAGTTGTAATTAACTAGCCAACAATGAGGAGCTACTTTAAGACTATGTAAATAGCTTATACTTAAATTTATATATTTTTATCACTATAAACTCATGGTTTCCTATTTTATCTAATGGGTTTCATAATCCATCACTATTACTATTTATTTTGATCCCTAAGATGTACTAGATTTGCCAATGGGAGCTCCTTCAACCTGGCTTCTGGGTCGTTTTGGCATATACCTGCCATTCTTTAAGGACTGTCTTACTATCTGGCACAGGAAGATATTCAGGATCATCTTGTTCTTTTCCAGTCCCGGCCCTGGAATCAGCCATTTCTCAAAGGAGCCCTGGTTCCTTTTAGCAAAGAATGGTATTTAGAAACCAATATCTGGGTGCTGGATGTGCTCAATGCTATTGAGATGTCTCTGTTTCCAAGTCTTTTGGTGGTCACAACTAGAAAACATCTGTATACATGCAAACACACATTTACATTGAAATTTATTTATAGATCTATCTCTCTATATTGAAAACCATGTGTTCATATCAATACCTCCAATTTTAATCCAACTCCGCAGGATTTGTTTTAGCTTTCTTCTTTTCCAGAATTATAACTCTCTTCTCCAGCAATAAGAACCCTGGCTCCCATTATCCCTATTTATTTACTTAATCAGAGCCCCATGCGATACCTCCTCACTACACACAGACTCTGGCACTCTTCATCAGCCCCTCTCCCTGCCCTGCCACCCACCTTGAAGATGTCCTTCTTTCCCCACTCAGCCAAATCCCTGCTCTGAGCCACAGCAGCTGCCATCTGCTCCATTCCCTGCACAGATGTCTGCCCTGCTCAAGCCCACTTAGTAGATTTTGGACTGAATTTTTGTGCCTTAGTAAGATATGTTAACTAAAGGGCTGCATGGCCTCAGAAAGGCGTGTTTAATGGAACCTCCTGATATCGCCTGTGGGAGGTGATCAGCTCCCCTATTTCCCTCCCCTGGCCTGCATGAAGGGAAGCTGAAAGAGTGTCACCAGGCACCATGGAGTCTGGACTAAGGCCCTTTGCAGCAGGATGGCTCTGCCACCTTCTCAACCCTCTCCATGACAAATTCTGCCTTCCTGTGATCCACCCTTTCTTTTTTGTTTTTTCTCCCATTTTTTAAAAATGTACTTTAGATGAATGTTTACAGAACAAACTAGTTTCTCATTAAACACTTAGTACACATATTGCTTTACGACAACCCCACAACATGTCAACACTCTCCCTTCTCAAATTTGGGAGCTTTCCTGTCCCCCTCCCAAGGACTAGGGAGCTAGTCCTTGCCCCTGGGCTGGCATGTCCCTTTAGTCTCATTTTGTTTTATGGGCCTGTCCAATCTCTGGCTGAAGCATGACCCTCAGGAATGACTTCATTACTGAGCTGACGGGGTGTCCAGGGGCCATATTCTCAGGGTTTCTCCAGTCTCTGTCAGGCCAGCAAGTCTGGTCTTCTCTTTGAGTTAGAATTTTGTTTTATAGTTTTCTCCGGCTCTGTCCGGGATCCTCTATTGTGATCCCTTTCAGAGCAGTTGTTGGTGGTAGCCAGGTACGATCTAGTTGTACTGGACTCAGTCTGTTGGAGGCCGTGGGAGATGTGGTGCATTAGTCCTTTGGATTATTCTTTCCCTTGTGTCTTTGGTTTTCCCCATTCCTCCTTGCTCCCAAAGCGGTGAGACCAGTGGAGTATCCTAGATGGCCGCTCACAGGCTTTTAAGACCCCAGGTGCTACTTACCAGAGTGGAATGTAGAACACTTTCTTTATAAACTATGTTATGCCAATTGAGCTAGATGTTCCCTGAGACCGATTCATCCTTTCTTAAGTTCATTTAGAGACTAGGGAAGAGAGAAGGGCAAGGACTCTGTGGAAGACATCTTGACTATAGCACTAATATTTTAATGACTAAAGATACCATTACCTTTTGCCGTTAAATGCCTGAAGGTGAAACTGAGTGAACTTAATGTATCAAGGAGACTAATTATGAGATAATTCTGATTGCTAAATCATTCCATCTAGATTGGAAATTGTTAAAAGCAGAGTCTGTGCTCGTAAACATTTAATATTTTGTACTAATTTTATTGGTTGCAATAAAAAATGATTTAACTGCGTTGTCTTACATTTGAAAGGTTTGGAAATGTTTGTGCTTGGGCTATTACATTTTTGGCTCTATGACATTTATGCAGGAGGACATCATTTCTCAGTTTGCTCCCTCTTACATTTCAACAACAATGACATGGTGAGGAGGAAAACTCACTGAGCTCGGGGAACTTAAATAACTGTGAAAACATTCTAGTCACAGGTTCGGATTTGCTGGTATGAAACCTGAGGTGTGATTTTGTCACAGCGTGTGCAGGTTTCTGTTTCTCAGGAATCATCTTTTATTTTGATAAGAGTCACACAAGCTCCATCTCCAGAGGCTCCGAGGGCAAAGCTCCAGCCTGCCCATTGTGTCTGAGAATCTCTGGAACATTCGGGACACTCCCACTCCTCCAAGGTGGGGGCCCAGAGAACATCTGGTCAGGATCTAGCATGTAGCCAGTTACGCCCAAATAAAAAAAGCATTCTCCTCTGTGCTTTAGATATGTTTTTTTGAAATCCTCTCAAATCCAGATCGCTGTAAGCTTTTGTTTTATTTTTGTCTATTTGTGTCGGTTTTTTAATTTTTTTTTTTTTCCACCTGGATGGCTGTGGGGGGAAGCTAGTGCCAGGAGCATAGCCACCAGCACTGGTTGGGGGATTTTCCAGCTCGCTTGGCAACAGACTTGACTGGAGGAATGCAGAGAAATGATTTTCCCATGCCTTCCTCAACTCAAAGCGGAATGCCTTGCCCCAGTCTCTGCCTATCTCAATCCAGGGATCCATCCAGGCCTGCTCTGCTGCCAAGTCCTCCATGAAGCCATCTTGGATCACCACTGCCAGAAGCAACTCTCGCCACCTTTGAAGAACCACTGCCTTTCCTGGACCTTTCTGGTGGCCCTCAGAGCATGATGGTCATTCCTGTCCGTGTGTCCCATCTTCTGATCTCTCTGGGTAACTCAATACCCTTGGAAGTCGGTTTCTGAATTCAACCTTGAATGCCTCGCTGTGTCTCCGCAGCACATAAACAGTCGTTGAATGAATAAATGAACGAATGAATGAAAGGAGAGAATCAAATGGAATGAGTGTTCTGGAGAATAAAACCTACGTCCAATGTCGTCATCACAGAGGCAGCTCTCGTGTATCTGGTTATTTAAAGAGTGAGGGCTGTGAGCTAACGGAGACCATAAGGTCTTGCCAAACAAGGACGGACGTGCCTCTCAAATTTCCCTGTGGCCTTGGCTGGAAGAGTCTTCAGTTCTCTTCCTGAGATCTCCATAGCCTGGAGAGAGCCATGAAGAATTAGAGAAATATGCTCGGCTTCATAATCACTACCAGCTCAGGAGCTAGGATGTGAAACACTAAGATAAAATTCCAAATCTTTAACGATGACGAAAATACAAAATAGTGTTTATTTGTTGAAGAGAGAAACAGTAAGAATGCAGTCCCACGGTGAAGGAGGTGAACCTTCTGTCATGTCTATAGGTGCACTCAGCCCGGGTGCTCTTCCAGCCCCACCTCGCAGCGGTGACATATTGAACTGTACCGTGTTACTAACACATGTCCCCAGCAAGCCATTCCATCACTTAGCTGTGCCTGCCACCCCGGGCCTCACCGTCAACGTCTGATTCACTGGTCCTAAGATTCCTTTTCCTCCTCTTAACTGTGTGGAGTGGGTCTTTGGCCTCTGGCTTCGTTTCATGCAGCCCAGGCTTGGAAGCTCGCCAGCGTCCCTCCTCCCTGCTTACAAAAGAACTGGGCTGACAGGGCAAATTGGGACCAGAAAAGTTTTTTTGGAACTTCTTTTGGCCACGAGCCTAAAAGGCCATTAAAGCTAAAAGCTGTGTAATTTTTCTGCTGGGCAAAGAATGGCGTGAGGGTCTGGTTCGACTTTGGAAGCAAGATTTCTGCTTTTGTGGGAAGTTTGTGGTAGAAGCAACCCATTTTGTGTTTTTACTTTGAAAATGATTTCCTCTGTTCTGCTAGGTGAATAAACAATTGTGCTTCATTATGACGGAAATAGTCATTTGGTTCACATAAGAAAGCCTTCGGCAACTTGGAAGCAACAGACCATAAAGAATCTGTGCTGAGTATCAGTAAGTACAAACTTTTTCAAGTTTATATCTTTAAAGAATATTCAAGAATAAAGACATCCGGTAAAGGTCAAATTCATGTTCTCATTTAAGGACCGTGTTCATTTGACATTTCAGTTGAGGAAAGACAGTTTCTCTGCTACTCAGAGAGGAAGTAAAAGTTGTCTAGTGGCAGCTGGAGTTGCTGCTGTTAAACAAAGGCCCTGATACTCATTTCCTCTCTGTTCTAAATCATTGAGGGTGGGGGGGATGACTTGGTCTTTGCCAGATGAAGGAAGAAAAACAGTAAAAGAAAGGAAAACATTTTCCTATCCATGAAGAGACAAACACAAAGACCATTTTATTTATTTATTTATTTTCTGGCAAGAGTGAGCTCTTTTTTATTTTTTTAATTTTTATTGTGCTTTAAGTGGAAGTTTACAAATCAAGTCAGTCTCTCACACAAAAACTTATATACACCTTGCCACATACTCCCAATTGTTCTCCCCCTAATGAGACTCCCACTCCCTCCCTCCACTCTCTCTTTTTGTGTCCATTTTGTCGGCTTCTAACCCCCTCCACCCTCTCATCTCCCCTCCAGGCAGGAGACGCCAAGATAGTCTCAAGTGTCCACCTGATCCAAGAAGCTCATTCCTCACCAGCACCCCTCTCCAACCCATTGTCCAGTCCAATCCCTGTTTGAAGTGGTGGCTTTGGGAATGGTTCCTGTCCTGGGCCAACAGAAGGTCTGGGGGCCATGGCCACCAGGGTCCTTCTAGTCTCAGACCGTTAAGTCTGGTCTTTTTATGAGAATTTGGGGTCTGCATCCCACTGCTCACCTGCTCCCTCAGGGGTTCTCTGTTGTAGTCATCAGTTGTAGCCAGGCACCATCTAGTTCTTCTGGTCTCAGGGTGATGTAGTCTCTGGTTTATGTGGCCTTTTCTGTCTCTTGGGATTGTAATTACCTTGTGTCCTTGGTGTTCTTCATTCTCCTTTGTTCCAGGTGGGTTGAGGCCAACTGATGCATCTTAGATGGCCGCTTGCTAGTGTTTAAGACCCCAGATACCACTCTCCAAAGTGGGATGCAGAATGTTTTCTTAATAGATTTTATTATGCCAATTGACTTAGATGTCCCCTGAAACCATGGTCCCCAAACCCCCGCCCCTGCTACACTGGCCTTTGAAGCATTCAGTTTATTCAGGGAACTTCTTTGCTTTTGGTTTAGTCCAGTTGTGTTGACCTCTCCTGTATTGTGTGTTGCCTTTCCCTTCACCTAATATTAAACTTATCTACTATCTAATTAGTGAATACCCCTCTCCCATCCCCCCTCCCTCCCCTCTCTCGTAACCATCAAAGAATATTTTCTTCTCTGTTTAAACTATTTCTCGAGTTCTTATAATAGTGGTCTTATATAATATTTGTCCTTTTGCAACTGTCTAATTTCACTCAGCATAATGCCTTCCAGATTCCTCCATGTTATGAAATGTTTCACAGATTCATCATTGTTCTTTATTGATGTGTAGTATTCCATTGTGTGAATACACCATAATTTATTTATCCATTCATCTGTTGATGGGCACCTTGGTTGCTTCCATACAAAGACCATTTTAACTGAAAAAATTATTTGACAGATTAAGTTTTCTCACACATACACACATACTGTCTGAAAAATGGCTTTTGGAGGAAACAAAATAGTTACAGAAGATACTATACCCATTGCCAGTGAGTCGATTCTGATGCATGGTGAACCTATAGGATAGAGTAGAACTGCCCCATAGAGTTTCCAAGGAACAGCTGGTGGATTCGAACTGCCAACCTTTTGGTTAGCAGTTAAGCTACATACCACAGATCTCAAATTTTGTGCCAACTTGTGAGGAATAAATTGCTTGACAGAGACTTACATAGGTTTGGACAGCTTTACTAAATTGATATGATGATACAAAGGTGACCAGGGTCACTTACTATGCATTTGTCCTTAGAAGTTTCACTGTCAGGAAGAAGCCGGAATGGGCTTCTACACCTCCTCCAGCCATGCAGTCCCTCGTACAGAACTGTCTTGGGGTCCAGGAGGCCCGCTGGTCACACTGCATGGCTGAGACACTGGCTGCTGGGCCTGGACAGGGTCAGGCCCTGAAGTCCCAGCCCCTGAGCATAGCTCTGCCTCAGCTCATCTGTCCGTGGCCACAGTCACCCTGCAAGTCCTCCAATCCCAGCACCAAAACCCTCCTAAGGAGCAAGCAAGCCTGTGTGGACTTTGTCTTCCTCTTCCAGAATGTGTTTAGACCTGGCTGGCAAAGATCAGTGCCTTTCCTGTGCCATTTAGACCAGAGAGGAAATGAGCATAGATGTTTGTGACCATCTCTGAACAACAGTCTTCCCACCTTGACCCACTGTGACTCCCTCTTTTGGGCCACGACTGGCATTGGTGGACGGATTCTATTTAAGAAAAATCACCTGCCGTTTTCTTGATCTGATTAGTCCACCTGAGATGTTCTGTTACCTGTAGAGCCCTGACTGTGAAATCTTTACTATCTGTTTAACTACATTTTTAAGTTGCTGGAAACATTTTTTTTTTTTTTACCTAAAAAAAGCTACTGGCATATCTTTCTTTAAACAACAATGACCTAGAAATAGTTGATTAAAAAACAAATTGATGAAAAAAATGAACTAGGAAACAATTATTGCAAAAATGATGACTTTGAATATAATTTTCAAAGATTCAGTTTATCACAACTTCTTATGGTGGGTGCACACCCTCATTTACTCCTGGCGCATAGGTAAGGGGGAGTTTATTTTCTTCATGAAAGAAAGGAAAGAGACCCAGAAAGAGTCTGGAAGGCAGGGCTGTGATTGAACAAGCACTTAAGAGATATGAGGTCTTCTATGCTTTTGGAGGAAATGAGATTTAAAAAAAGAAAGAGAAGAAAGAGATGGGAAATGTAAATACCCTGCCTTAGGTAAAGGGAGAGGAAAGTCAGCTCCTTTTAGTTTTGTCTGAGAGGGTCACCTGTGATCATTATTACTAAGGAGAGGACCTTCTCTCAGCCTGCATGTCTACTGGGTTGCCATCACAAAGGGAAGTGAACACTGTCCACGAAAACTCTTCTTATTTTATCTTATTGATATTTCTGAGAGGAACACTTTTTGGTGAACTCCAAATACTATTTTTTGACTCTTAACCACCTGAAACCATTAATTCAAATGTATCAAATGGAAAGTATTCATTATGGCAATAGGGACTTGCTTTTTCAACGGCCAAGACCAATCTTAGTCTCTCTCCCTCTCTTTTTTTTTTTTTCACTTAGTAAATGTTACTGAGTACCTACTGTGGGTTAGGCAGAATACTAGGCATTAGAGATTCAACAATAAGCAATACTGACCGAGTCCCTTTCCCTGTGGAGTTTATAGTCTGGTGGAGAATAAAAACACAACATTGAGATAAGGGAGTTACAGGATGCTAGAGCCCAGAAAAGGTCATCTAACCCAGTTCTTGGGAGTCAGAGAAGGTTTCCAGGCAAAAGGGACATCTTAGTTGGGACCTGAGGGATGAACTGGATTTAGCCAGGCAAAAGGGAGGATGGAAATGATGGGGGAGGAAGTTCAGGTGAAGAGAAAACACATGTGCCCAGGAATGAGAGAAACACTGAACCTGAGAAACGAAAAGACTTAGGGATGATTGTAACAGAGTCCAAAAAATGGAGGAAGAAGAGGTAATGATGAATATTTTCAAATATCCAAAAGACAGTCATCCAAGAGATTAGGTTTATTCTGTATAGTTGGCTAGCTGCAGGGAAAGAACCAGGATCGAATGGTAGAAATTCCAGTAAAAAGGACGTTGACTAAAAGTTAAATTATAATGGCTTCCACTTATTTAGTACTTCCGATATGCCAGAAACTGTGTTAAGGGTTTTACATCAATTATCTTGTTGGATCCTCAAAATAACCCCATGAGGCAAATGCTATAGATCAGAAAAAAAATGCAGAGAAGTTAAATTAGGTAGCTCAAGGTCATACAGCTGGGATAGGGCATAGTGGGAGTTCTAAAGCCCAACTCTTACCACCACTTTCAAACTACTTCCTGGTGAGAAATACTAGTGGGCTGTCAGAGCCCTGGGAGTTTCCCAGAACTAAAGGGATGAACCAAGTGACCTTCTGAGGGTCCCCCAATCATGGGATTAATGGATTCAATGGCATGTCAACAGTCAGATATGTAAAATAGCCCCTAAGAAGACCACCCTTTTCATTTTGGGTTTGGTTATTGTCATGGGAGGCCCTGGGTGATGCAAACAGGTAATGAACTTGGCTGCTAACTGGAAGGTTGGAGGTTTGAGTCCATCCAGAGGTGCCTCAGAAGAAAGGCCTTCCGAAAAATCAGCCATTGAAAACCCTATGGTGCGCAGTTTTACTCTGACACACATGGGATCTCCAGGAGTAGAGAAAGACTCAACGGTACGTGGTTTTAACTGGTTATTGTCACGTATGCAAATGAGCAACTCCTGGCATATCTGGAAGGGAGGCATTTTTGGCTTCCATCACTGCAAGAGTGGGGTATGTTGAGCACTGAAAGTGAGGCATAGTGGACTGGACCGAACAGGGCAGCTCAGCCCTCCAATAAAGACATGCATCTTTCACAAACACCTGCTTTAGCTAGTGCTGACTTTGGGCAGTATTGAACTATGTATCCAGCTTTTAAACTGTCACAGATTCAAGCTTTAAGAACATAACTGTGAGAAGATATTGCACCACTAACAACAACAAAACAGCTCTGCTCATGTTGCATTAAAAATTTTTGGTGCATTCCCATAATAATTCTTCATTTTCTTTCAAATCAAAGGGCATTGTGGGGGACCCCAGGGGTGCAGTCATTAAGCGCTCAGCTGCTGACCAAAAAGTTGGCAGTTTGGATCCACAAGCTGCTCCCTGGAAACCCTGTGTGGCCGCTCTACTCTGTCCTATAGGGCCACTGTGAGTCAGAATTGACTCAACAGTAACGGGTTTGGTTTTGGTTTTTGGTGGGAGACCAAGTAGGTTAGGATGCATAGGATTTTTTTTATTGACTTGTTTCAGAAAATAATAAAATATTGCCTCTTTCGCTTAGTATTCGGTCAAAGGGACCAAATAAATAACAATAAATTATACACAGATTTAGGGAATGTCAGAGGTAGAGATACCTTTCTAAGGTTGGGAATTGCTTTTTATTTACAGTGACGTGTTCCTCTGAGTTCTCAAATCATTGTCTTCTTGATATGTGGACTAGGCAGCCAGCTCCCACCCTGCCCTACCATGTTCCTAAAGCAGAAAGAGCCAGGTTATTGCAGAAGGAGACTCCATGCATGAATTTTAAAAAGAGAGCGAGAAGCGAGGGGTGGGGCAGTGTCTCCTCTTTCTCATCGACCCCAACATACCCCACAGTATCGATGGCTCCCTATCTCTCTACGCACTGCTTCAGTTTTACAAGAAGAGGGAGACAGAAGGGAGCAATTAGACAAAGGTGGAAAGAAGAAAATACATGGGCCATTGCCCAGAAATACACAACCCCTCAGCAGCATGGAGATGGAATTAAAGTCACAAAAGAAGAGAATAATCATAGTGATATTAGCAAAAGGAAAGAGAAGAGGAAGAGGAGGGAGAAAAAGCAGAAGAGGAGGAAGAGGAGAGGAAAGTTGTGGTGGTGGTAATGGTAATAGTAGTGGTAGTGGTAATAGTAGTGGTAATGGTAATAGTAGTGGTAGTGGTAATAGTAGTAGTACTAGTAGTGGTAGTGGTAACAGTAGTGGTACTAGTAGTGGTAGTGGTAATAGTAGTAGTACTAGTAATGGTAGTGGTAATAGTAGTAGTACTAGTAGTGGTAGTGGTAATGGTAGTAGCAGAGGTAGTGGTAATAGTAGTAGTACTAGTAGTGGTAGTGGTAATGGTAGTAGCAGTGGTAGTGGTAATAGTAGTAGTACTAGTAGTGGTAGTGGTACTAGTAGTGGTAGTGGTAATAGTAGTAGTACTAGTAGTGGTAGTGGTAATGATAGTAGTAGTGGTAATTGTAGTAGTACTAGTAGTGGTAGTGGTAATGGTAGTAGTACTAGTAGTGGTAGTGATAATGGTAGTAGTACTAGTAGTGGTAATGGTAGTAGTAGTGGTAGTGGTAACGGTGGTAGTAGCGGAAGTGGTAATAGTAGTAGTACTAGTAGTGGTAGCGATAATGGTAGTAGTACTAGTAGTGGTAATGGTAGTAGTAGTGGTAGTGGCAATAGTAGTAGTACTAGTAGTGGTAGTGGTAACGGTAGTAGCAGTGGTAATGGTAGTAGTACTAGTAGTGGTAGTGGTAATGGTAGTAGTAGTGGTAGTGCTAGTGGTAATGGTAATAGTAGTTGCAGTGGTAATGGTAGTAGTAGTCATAGTGGTAGTGGTTATGGTAGTAATAGTAGTGGTGGTGGTGGTAATGATAGTAGTAGTGGCAGTGGTAATAGTGGTAGTGGCGATAGTAGTAGTAGTGGTAATAGTAGTAGTAGTAGCGGCAACTGTAATGGTAACAGTAGTAGTAGCAGCAGTGGCAGTGGTAGTAGCAGTATAGTTGTATCCTCTGGGGCCGTGGCTTTACCTCCTAATGGCTAAAAGGCTGAAATTACTGGTCTCCACAAGGCAGGGCCAGTGTCTTCTTCACCCTTTAACCCCAGTGTCGAGCACCATGCCTGGCACATACTTTGCGGCTCACTAGCCAGTTCTTAAACATGTTTGTAGACTTCTTTCCCAAGAGCCTACACATCCCTTTTTTGATCTGCCTTCTCAACAAAACTGCAATGAGCAGAGCTTTCTTACTGTCAACTCTCCTTGTAGAGGAGTCATCTGAGGGCCAAGAAGCCCCAGCTCATGAGTGCCAGATCAAAGCCCTTGGTCTCCACCCAACCAAAAACCAAACCCAGTGCCGTCGAGTGGATTCCGACTCATAGCGACCCTATAGGACAGAGTAGAACTGCCCCGTAGAGTTTTCAAGGAACGCCTGGTAGATTTGAACTGCCGACCCCTTTGGTCAGCAGCCGTAGCACTTAACCACTATGCCACCAGGGTTTCCTCGGTCTCCATAGTCAGTTCAAAAGCCTTTCCATGACACCAACTGTCTCTCCTTGTCCTTCCCCACTTTGGATGAAAGGCTGCACATTTTTCACTTGATGAACAAAAGCTAGACTGACTAGACAGGTGTTTAGAAAGCAGGATGGACGTGGACCCTTTCTCTTAGGGAGGGAAAAAAAACTATGCCCTGCGTCTTTACTTCCTACTGATACACAGACAGGAAGGCTGCACTCTGGTACTGTGAACATGACAGATCACCAAGCACACAGCTCATCCCCACTCAGCCTAACCCTTTGCCTTTATCTAAAACCTGCATTGTCGCCTGAGAAACCACAGCTCAGCTTGGTCTTCACATAGTTTCTGATGTTGGCTGTGCCCACAAGTGCCAGCTACACCCTCCTCATATTTAGTACAGTCCCATCATTCAGTGGACTCTTCTAGAAAACAAACAAAAGCCAGGAATAGGGGATTTTTCCCTCCTGAGGAAAAGCCTCTGCAGTGAGGTGGCGCCCTTCTTACAGCACCTGCCCTGAAGTCAGGAAAGTGTCCTCATCTTCCTTTGTCTCCTGGAAAGACTTGAACCCTAAGCTGGTCCTGAACACGGAGTCCCTCTGTTCAGTGTCTGGAAACAGCTGGAGAGTTTTGACCAGGGCCAGAGAAATATATATTTTTTTTTTCTCCTTTTTGCTGTCCCATCTCTAGGCTATCCCTTGGATGTATTAAGGCCAAGCCAGTAACAAGCCCGGCCAAACAGCAAGTTAAAGTCTGCAGCTGTGCTTCTGTGGGGCCAAGGCCCAACTCTAAAGTGACCGTTAATCTGACCCTAAGGGTTTAGGAGACAGGCGTAAATAGACTGCAGGCCTAGCAGGAAGACAGAACTTAGTGAGCACAGACTCAGAGGCCAAGAAGCCTACTTCAAAACTGGGACACTTGGTACACCAGAAGCCAACCAGGAATAATAGAAGAATCAACCCATGGTCCGATCTACCCCAGTGGGTTGAAGTTAGACCAACATGGGGGGGAACATGGCCAGAGGGAGAAAGGGGAATCAATCCGGTGGAAGGAAAAGGGCACCACCATGATGCCAAAAGCTGGTTGGAAAGAGGAGCTCACGCAATGTGGCCCAGGTGAGTTCCGAGCTTTTCCCTCAGAAAGACTAAAAAACTAAGATGGCAGAGAGGATGATCTCTGACCCCTGAGCCAATAAGAGCAAGAAAAGAGGCCATGAGATTGGTGCAAGTGCTTTGGCTGTTAATATTAACCCTTTCAAGACCCATTTATTTTCTCCTTTGACTTTTTGTTGATACTATGTGTTTTCACTAAGGGAAGGCATGCAGATTAAAGGATCGATGCAGGATTTGTGTTATGAGTTGTGGATTTTGATACTCACTGTGTGGGATCCCGTATATCCCAGTCGACCCTGGACATAGAAAATACTGGTGATATGAGTCAAGGATAAATTTTTTTTTTACTTTATTTCTTGAAAATTTGCAAAAGATGAGTTAGAACATGAAGGCACCTGGCAATGACTGCACATACATTTTATTCTAGTCTCCTTCTTAGCTTTTTCATTATTTTTCAAGAAAGTTTTCAAAACACGGTACAATGCATTCTTCCTTGCTGCAAAAGCAATACTTTCCACCCAAATACTTGGGAAAATTGGCACTACAGTGCAGTCTTCATTACCACAAAAGCAGAACTTATGGGCCAAATCAATAAAACTGAAGGAGTTCGAATCTCAGGAAAATTACCACTACTATGTATTCTTCATTATAACAAAGGAAGTACTAACAGCTAAGAAGCAGCAACTGCTGCCCTGGAATTCTGCAGAACTTCTTACAGTGGTGCATTCTACCTGCTACACATGGAAGCAATGATTGGACCCTAAGACCGAATGCAGGGTAAGAGTAACCTATAGGAGTTCCAGTGTCTTGAAAAGTACCACTGCAAAATGTGTTAAAATTGGCTACTTCCTTCCCAAAGAACTCCAGAAGCATCAAAAGTTGTTGGGATAATGTATGTCCCACAGGTCACAAAAGGGATGTTAGTGTTTGATCCACTGGGGTTCAGTGATATGAGTACAACCATGAAACCTGCCTTCGTCAACCTAGTCTGTGAAGCAGACCCAGCTGAGCATCAGAAAGAAAGTCCATTTCACATTTACTCACCTGAGTTAGACCACAAATCAAAAGACAGCTTCCAAAATTTCTGATGTTTAGTCTTTTGTCAAGATTCACGTGTACCTTTATGAGATTCGGTGCAAGATCCAATGGTCATTGAACTAAATCTGAAAACTTTCATTGATATTCAAAGACATCAAGCTATTGCTCGACAAAGTACAATTAAAAAAAAAAAACTTAAAAGTTATTCCCACTTGTAAGTGGTTAACAGGGTTCATCGTTGGTTTAAGTCATTCTCCTTTTCAGCTCAAAAAATGGCTTTTGGGCTTTGCTAGCATATAGATGAGACAAAGCCTGAGTCAGAATGAATTGTTATGAGAATGCCATATTGGCATAAGCTAAACAAATAAAGTTAGGGACTCAGTTGAATTTCAGGAAAATAAGCACAATTACTTGCAGAATACCAAGACGTCAAATGCCAAAATCTGATCTGAAAGGTCTGAGGGCTTACAGAGAAGCCTGCACACATAGAAGCATGATCTCCAGAGTGTAGCCAGGAGTACAGAGCTCACCATCTAAGCTGTAACATACTCCTGGCTTCCTTTTGCTGGGAAATAATTCTACATTATGACTGTGACTAAAATATAGTTCTATTGCACAATATCATTATCAGAGCCATCTTCCTCTGTGTCCAGACAGACGTCTGAACCACATCACAATATGCCTTCGGGTGTATTACATACAATTAGGAAATCTTCTTTAATAGTTCTTTTTTTTTCCCCCAAATATGTAATTTTGGCTGAATGATATTAAGGGATTAAAAAAAAAAAAAAGATACCATTACATTAACTGAAATTATTACTATTTTAATTTGCCTGCGCAGCCTTTATTTCAAGTATCGTTTCTTATAACTCGTAACTCAGTGGATATCATAATCCTGATAGAATTTTAGCTACTTGACAGCCTGAGACATTTGGGAGGAATCATTCCCAACAGAAAATCTGTTTAATGAGCACTTCTGGCGTTAACTGTGAACAGCTATTTTCCACACTCTTAAAGTACATGACTAAGCCAGGGACTTATGCCACCTTTTTTAATGTAACACCTGGCGTTCTGTTCTTCCCCACTTCTGACCGTAACAATCAACTTTGAGCAACGCCTCGCCAGTTTATGGAATTGATAGACTACAGAAAAAACGTAGAAGCCAAGCCAGCTTCCTAAAATAGTAAGTTTTAAGAAGAATTTCTGGAACAATCACCTTACGGTGCAATACAATGAAACTGTCTCTTATAATTTTCAACCAGCCAACCCTTTGCCAGGAGGGTATTATTTGTTGGAGAAAGTGACATTCCTGGGACTGCAGAACGCAAGTCACTGATGGTGACGGAAATCTCTAACCACTCATGGTTTTTCTCTTCAACTAAAATGTAGTGAAAAACAGGGACACAGAGTTCTGTGAAATGTCCATCATAGTCCTACACACTGCAGTCTGTGGTCAAGGCAATGCTTTGAGTTTCACCTCTCTGCTCCAAGCACCTCAATGATAAAATACAGTCAATATGTCATATGTGGAGCCCTGGTGGCGCAATGGTTAAGAGCCCAGCTGCTAACCAAAAGGTCGGGAGTTCAAATCTACCAGCCACTCCTTGGAAACCCTACAGGGCAGCTCTTCTCTGTCCTATAGGGTTGCTATGAGTTGAAATCGACTTGACAGTAATGAGTTTGGTTTTGGGTTTGACTTATGTCATATCCATTTTACAAGTTAAAGTATTTATGAAATATATATTGTAAATTTAAAAGTATGGCTGTGCTCAAAAAATAACAGAGAAAACAGAGAGAGAGCAGCGCTGGCAGCATTGGGCCAAGCTGCCTACTGGCTGAGGGGCTGGCCCTGGGACAGCCCCCATGTTGCCTCAAGACTGGACACTGAGCCACCAAGTTAAGATCTGGGAGTCCAGGGAACTAAGAGGAAGTGTCCAAAAACAGTTAGACAGGGTAAATACAGAAAAAGCAAGGGAAATACCACTCAAGATGAGCCTGCAAGCTAGAATGTCAAAGCTCATGAGAAAAAACAGTACTCCCAAGAACAGCCAACAATTTCACAGGTCAGGTGTATTAGTTTGCTATTGCTGCTGTAGCACCTACCACAAACCTGGGGATGTAAAGGAACACAGCTGTGTTATCTAACAGTTCTGTAGTTCAGAAATCTAAAATGGCTCTTACTGGGCTAAACTCAACTCGTCCTTAGAGCTGCATTCCTTTCTGGGGGCTCTAGGGGAAATTTTGTTTCCTTGCCTTTTTCCAGCTTCTAGAAGCTGCCTGCATTCTTTGGCTCGTGGCCCTCTTCCTCCATCTTCAAAGCCAGGAACAACAGGTTACGTTCTTCTCACATTGCATCACCCTGACTTCCTCTTCTGCCTCCCTCTTCCAGGACACTTAACGAGTACATAGGGCCCCCTCAGATAATCTAGGATAATCTCCCTGTTTTAAAGTCAGATAATGAGCAACTTTGATTCCATCTGCCACCGTAATTCCTCTTTGCTATGGGATATAACATAGTCGCAGTTTCCAGGGCTTAGGACATGAACATCTTGAGGTGGGGCATTATTCTACTTACAACATCAGGAGATGAATTTACACCTGATGAGATGGAAATGATAAAGCCATCTCAAAATAACTTTAGAATAACTATATGTAAGATCTTCAAAAGATAAAGAAGGAATAACACCAATTACAACAAACAAACAAACAAACAAAAAGCTGTAAGGGAGCTCATACAAAGTTAACCAGTAATAGAAAATGAGTTTATGGGCACTGGAGGAGATTTGGTAGACTGACAAACACAACTCTGTTCTAGCCTCATACTAGCTTGCTTTCCTGGATTGAAAAGACCAAAAAAAAAAAAAAATTTTATTAAACTACATTTTCCAGACTCCCTGGCAGCTAAGAAACTTGATGTGATTTAGGTTTGGCCAAGGAGAAGCACTCTCATGAGACCTGAATTTGGAACTAAGTTAAGCGGAGGGAGAGGTTGTGATGCACGTGACATCCAATTTTCTCTTGTGAACTTAGCTGATGTACCATGGCCCTGAAGCCAACAGTTCGGGCTACAGTGTCTCATCTGTTGATTGTAGCCTAAGTGGTGGCTTCCTGGAGCCAACATTGCAGGAAAGGGCCCCCGATCCCTGAAAAGCAGCTCAAATCAGAGATCTGGAGTGATCATGGAGGCAGCAGGTCCCAATGGAAGCTGGGTTCCGTCATGTTGTGCTGTGAGTCCAGTAAGGAGCCTGCTCTCCCCAGGCTTCCAATGAATGCTTACATTCCTCACCCCCATGTAACATCTCTTCCTGCTTAAAATAGTGAAAATGGCTTCTCTCATTTATGACGGAGTCCTGACTGATACGTACACTACATACGTTTCCCAAAATGGGGAAAAATTCTATTAGTTGTGCTTTCTACGCAGGATTTAGTGGTACCCAGTTATCTTTCTCCTCTGTCGTTATCAGTGAGCACAGGTAAACAAGTTGTGCATCATTTAACTTTAGTTTAAATGACAAACAAACAAATGACTTTACCAAGTTAAAAGTTATATTGTTGGACAGTTGGAAAGAGATGAAATGACTTTTTTAGGGAGCACCAGAATTTCATTTTTCATTTTAATTAAACACTTGTCTTGGAATTGATAAAAACAAAAATAGTCCTTAGAGGCCACAGTAGCATTTGGTTAATACCCACCCACTGCCATCAAGTCGATTCGGACTCGTAGCGACCCTATAGGACAGAGTAGAACTGCCCCGTAGAGTTTCCAAGGAGCGCCTGGCAGATTCGAACTGCTGACCTTTTGGTTAGCAGCCGTAGCACTTGACCGCTATGCCACCAGGATTTCCATTTGGTTAATAGTACTGACAAATTATCAGGAGCCCCCACTGTGCAATAGTTGGCGGTCTGAACCCACCCAGCAGCTGCAAGGGAGAAAGACCTGGCGATCTGCTTCTGTTAAAAATTACAGCCTAGAAAACCCTATGGGGCAATTCTACTCAGTCACATGAGGTTGCTATGAGTCAAAAATTGACTCAACAGCACCCAACAACAGCAATGACAAATGATCTATTTCCAGTCCCTGGATGGCATAAGTCAGGGAAGCAAAAAAGGATCCGTTTTCTTGATGACCGCTTTATTCCAGATGAGGAAGTAGCTTGAGACTTACGCAGATCCAATTTTCTGTCATCACGGAGTTACATGGTTATTTGGGCAGCGTTTAACTGGCCAAGTACCTCTTTTTCTCTGTGGATGACTAATGCTGTCATAGGAAGCTCCACACTCATAGGAGTTCTTCAAGAGTGTGGGTGGATCAAGGTAAGAATCTAGTCCAGATTGCTAATGTTTTCTGTCCTACTGTTTAGAAAAATGATGGCTCCTTTGATTTGTTGGGTGGAATCAAAATACCTGAGAGTCTACCCCTAAAGAAAACCCACCGGTGATTGCTTTCACTACCATCATTTTCCTATAGCCAAAGAAAATTTTGAGTTTCAAAGTTTGGATTTACTTTTGTACCTTTTCTCACATACTATTTGGGATCATAAATTGAGATTTATATCACATTCTTCATCTTTGGGTGCCTTTGTGGTGCAGTGGTTAAGCATCCAGCTACTAATCAAAAGGCCGGCAGTTCAAACCCACCAGCCACTCCTTGGAAACCTTATGGGACAGTTCTACTCTGTCCTACAGGGTCACTATGAGTCAGAATCGACTCGACAGCAACAGGTTTGTTTGTTTTTGTTCATCTTTGTTTCTTGTTTTTACAATCATGACATGAGCCCATCCAGAGAATAACAGGTTCCCATTACTGTTTCTCCCTAGGAATTGTCTCTCAAGAACATTACATGCTGTTTGTTTTCTTTAAAGTCAATTTTTAACAAAGGATGGTGCGTCAATGAAAACAAGAGTTTATTATAAACAAATAAACAAAAGCCAAAATAAACCAATAAAAGAGAGAAAAATTTGAAGACAGAACATCAGTTATCTGACTGAAAAATGACTTCTTGTGTTGCCATGAGGCAAGCTCAGTGGTGGGTCAAAACCCATTACTAAACCTGTTGCCTTCGAGTCAACTCTGACTCATAGTGACTCTGTAGAGCAGAGTAGAAGTGCCCCATAGCATTTCCAAGGAGCGGCTGGTGGATTCCAACTGCCGACCTTTTGGTTAGCAGCCAAACTCTTAACCACTGCACCACCAGGGCTCCAGTGGTAGGTCAGCCATCTTTAATAGGGGCAGAGCGTCTCCATCACTAGGGGGCAGTGTGGAGACACTTGGCATTGAGTATGTTGCAGAGGGAGGTGGGAGAGGGAGCTGTCCAAAATATATGTTCTCATTACAGCCCATACCTGCACTCCTTCTATTATCTCTCAAACTGTAGGAAAATCGGGTTCCCCACCTTATCTCATTTGGGATTATGATCTAAAATGCATTCTGTAGCTCAAATTTGGCTAAATACTCCTAGGAGGTGCAGTGGTTAAGAGCTGAGCTGCTAACCAAAAGGTCAGCAGTTCTAATCCACCAGGCCTTCCTTGGAAGCCCTATGGGGCAGTTCTTTGTCCTATAGGGTCACTAGGAGTCGGAATTGACTTGATGGCAATAGGTTTTTTTACTCCTAGGACAGAAATATGCCAAAATGCTCATCCAGAAGAAGGGACTGCTGAGGAGGGGACCAGGCAGCAAGAAAAGAATAAGTACTTGGAAGCATAAAACATCAAAACAGCCCAACACCTAATTGGCCAACTGCCATCTACCACTTCAGCACTCCCATCTTCCTGCCTCTTTCACAGTATTGTTAAAGGAGAATAAGTCATTTGACATGGCTAGGTTTTAGGAAAATATGCGAGAGTCATTCAGGCAAAAAATCAGTTGGAAATGGATGAAATTTTCCATCTGAGTGGGTTCTACCGGGAGAGAATGTTTCTCGGAGTGCAGTATTTTTAATCTTGTTTTAAAATAAATACTCTACTGTATAAATCACTCAATTGTAAAGGCACTTCAATGTTATTTCCCTTTAGTTTTGAGGTTTTGGAATTGCTCTGTGCAGTTCCAAGTAAAAGCTCTTAGATAAAACTTGCATACTGAAGACTACCATCACAAATGTGCAAGTACAACTATAAATTTATACAACACTCGAGTTGTTTGTAGTTTGCAAAATTTGCTAATAAAATGCAGAAAGATGGTTTCCATTTAACACTTTCTGGCACTGGCACTGCACGGATGTCTTGGGTGCTGGCAAAGGATGGAAAATTCCATGCCTGGAGAATCTTTTGTGGTTGTGACAGTTTGCTAATATCTTAATGGGCGAATTATGATAATTACGAAAATCTTAGCTTTATATTATTTGGGAATGTATGTGTGTACATATGACAGCCTTCCCAGGCAAACACAGAATTCTGACTCAGCAGCATTCAGAGGGAAACATTTCTGTGCTAATAATACAAAATGGATCTTAAACTGCTGCATATTAATCAAATTCATTTAAGTACAGTCATTAATTTGTGCATCTAACAGCCAAACCGGCAATATGGAGTTTGCTGATTTTGCACAAAATACGTATATTAATGATTGCTAAAACTTCAACATGAGTAATAGCTTTAAAAATATTTTCATGAGGCAAAATTCTAAGGAGTAATACTGAATAATTGTTTTCTTTTTAATATTTGTACTTTCATTTCATTTTGTGTTATTTGGCCATAAGTGGAAAAAATAAATACAGAGAAGAAAATAATTAAGAAATAAAAGATAAGCCCAGCAGATTATTAAGGAAAAAAAGAATATGAAATTGGGCAACACTAATATAATATAATATAATATAATATTAAATTTCCTGCCTCTTCTTAAAGTGACTTAATTTAAAAGTAGGTTCAGGGCACCTTAGACATGGCCAGATTTCAGTGCACAAAGAAGTAAAAGCTTGAAGCTGAATTAGGAAAGAGTCATTTCCTGAATGGAACTGGAGGCTGCGGCGGGGTGGGAGCGTGGCAAATGGTAATAGAACATTGGAGGGTATATCTGCATGTCTAAAACTATGGAAAATTTTACATTTCCTCTTAAGTCAGGGAAATTTAAGTCTCATGGTAACGTTCATGGCGACCTTTTTAGCATGTAACTTTTTACCCTAAATAACAATTACTCTGAAGGTAAGATTCCTTTCCAAGCCTCTACAGCACTTAGCATAGTGCTTGGCATGGAGTACACTCTCAATAAATATTTGAAATAACTATCATACAAGGGGCCCTTGTGGCGCAGTGATTAAGCGTTTGGCCGCTCACTGAAAGATCAGCAGTTTGAATCCACCAACCTCTCCTTGGAATCCCTATGGGGCAGTTCTGCTCTGTGCTATAGAGTCACACTATGCGTCAGAATTGACTTGATGGCAATGGGTTGGTTTGGTTTTGTATTGTACAAAGCAAAATATGGCAAGAGTTATGAGATGTGTAAAGACGGCGCCTCCAGATTCAGAAAGATCAAAGCAGGGAAACATTGGAAAGGCTTCCGATCAGAAGCTGCATGCTGAACTGGAAACTTCTTGAAGACGAGACCTTTCAGTCTCTTCTACACCGTGTCCAGCTCTGTGCTGTGTGATAAGCAGGTGCTCAGTGCAGGACGTTCTGGATCAGGAAAGCCAACCAGACGTGGAGAAAAGTATGAGTGTGTAGGAGGTGCTGGGAAAGCAAGAGCAGTTGGGTTAGAACAGCATGTCCCAAGGAGCCAAGTGTGTGCCATAGAACCCTAGTCCTGGGTGATGCTAGGGTGGCAAAGGGTTCCATGGTCAAGCACGTTCAAGAAACACTGCATGCTCTTCCTTCCTATTGTAGAGTTAGAACACACAGTAGATTATGAAGGCTGTCAAAAGTACTGTAGCTAAGAAACCTGTTAAACTTCATTCAACCCCACATTTTCTAAATGTACTTGACCAGGGAGCCGTTTTTCACTTACCATGGACTGACACCTCAAGGATCTACCACACATATGTTGAGAAATGTCGGCTTTGAGCATGAGCTGGAGATAAATATTAGAGAGATAAGTTGGGGCTTCTGTGAGATGGTCCTTGAAGGTCTAAGCCTTTAGACTCTGAGGAGTTTTTTTTAATGAAGAGTTATAGAAGGCTTTGATGATAGGCACTGGATGATCAAAACTCCAAATTAATCTGACAGCACTGGGTGCGGTGGGGGAGACTAGAATGAGAGGCTGGAAGCAAGAACCCACCTAAGAGGTTATCGCAGTCACCCAGGCAGTCAGCAATACAGTCATAAAGGAACACAGTGGCAGTGGAATGGAGAGAAAATGGGAGATAGGAGAGGTATTTGGGCAGTCACAGTTTATAGGAGTTGAAAACCAATACGGCCTTGAGAGTAAGTTAAAAGAAGAAAGGAAAAGTGGTTTTCAAGGTTGACTGGCAGAAGAGACAATAGTAAAATTACTAAGTTTAGTTCTAAATGTATTTTCTTATTCACCATGAAGTATCTACCCATTTTCTGACTGCATCCTTGCTTAGGAACATTGCTCTACATCAGCCTTTCCCAAGCTGTGTTCCCAAGAACTCCAGTGTCCTGTGAGGTATGAAGAGGTGTGTGGGGAGGGAGGGTTCTTCATTTAACTAAGTTTGGATATCTTGCCCTGAAGACATCTGTACACCCTTTTTTAAACCTGGAACTTTCCAGAATGGTTTGAACACAGAACCAATTTCCCCACAGCATCTATTAACATTTCATAGGTACTACTATAGCTACATCTGCTTACTATTCCTCTCCTAAAAATTCTCTGGCATTCTGTTGGACATAGAGGTCATAAAACCTTATACTAGAGACGTAAAGAGGACCATTGGTCCATACTTTCCCTTCAGGAACCAAGGTCAATTGTTTCAGATGAACGGAAACCCTTCCTGTATGTAATGAGCTTCCTCAGCTTCACTGGCTATCCCATCCTAGTTTGTCTATCACCCTCATCATCAGAACATTCTCTGTGTAGCTCATGAATGCCTGGTCCTAGTCTTTAAGAGACGGGGCCTAGGTGGTTTCATACTCTGCATCATTTCCCTCTGCAAAATTGTTCAACTGAAACCTCAGCTTTTTCTTCCCCAGACTCAAATCATTCCCTCTCTATTTCCTTCTCAAAGACCTTAAGTTGTGGCTCGTTCTTCTCACTCCACTCCAGGATTCTCTAGATCATCAAAAGTGAAGGGATTCAAACTGGGAAAACTTCTTTAGGGACCTTCTAACCAGAGCTGAATGCATTTGTCACATGCAAAATTAAGTAAAATTAAGTGCTCCGTCCCTGACTGGCCTTGGGTCTCCTGGTTTTGATGGCTACAGTAATTCCAGTTACATGTTATGCCTAGGCAGTTTATTTTTCTTTCTTAGTATTCTTTTTTCTATTGGGTCTTTTCTCCTACCAAGGCAACTTTTAACTGTAACGTTATTTCTCAAGATGCTGCTCACCAATTCTACCTCTTTATATACACATTGGCTCTCAACTACTATGTTGAAAAGCAATTGTTTCCACTAATAATTGCAGTATTGAAATTTGTGAACTGTTTACCTTGTTTGTAGATTCAGATGATACCATGCTCATGCCGTTACTCCAATATGCTTTCTTGAGTAAGAGAGAAAGGGCCAGACTTACAGATGGCAGGCAAGGATTACACATCTCACAGTGGTCGGCAATCCGTAATCTAGGTAAGCCCCATGTGACTCTCACAGGTCATGTCTGCTGAAGTAGGACCAAGTTTAGAAACACGCGTGCCTTATACGAACTCTATCTCATCTTACTTGGAATTATTTGGAGACGGTATTTTCTACTCTCAGAGAAGTATGAAACATGGGAAAAGCATTGGAGTCAGAACGTTAGAGTTCACGTCCAGGATCTAACCACTCAATAGTTGTGTGGCTGAGGGAAACTTCATTGGTGAGCCCCCATTTTCTCATCTGCAAGATGGAATGGCCCTGAGCAATACTGGGAGAATGAAATAATATATACAGAAGTCCTCTACAAACAGAGGGCATTGTATGTGGCAATAGTTTCCAAATCATGCCCTAGAAATTCTAGGGGCTCCATGCAAGGGCTTGAGGGCCCCAGAGGGTGAACCTACAAGGCTGCCTGTAGGCACTCCAACCCACCACTGCCCCCACAAATGCTTTGAAGGGAAGAGAGCCACCTTCATCCACTTTGCAAATTGAGCTTCTAAGTAAGAATCCCTTTGAAAGATCCCACTGACAATGAAAAGGGAGGAGGGCTGAATACTACTGATAAAAATTATTAAACCTAATAATTACTATAATTATCAAATGGTTGTTTCAAATCCGTGTGTGTAATATTCATGTAATGTTCAGATTTATACAATAAGATATACACAATCTATAGTTTGAGATACATAAGATACACGTATCTATAGATTTATATGTATAATGAACAGTTAATATTTGTACATGTGATGTACATGTAATGTACAAATACCAGAAGTAGGCCTCTATAGCATAGAAAATCTTCTGCAGTTCACAACACTGCTGTGGAAGCCTATGTTTTGGCTCTCGAAAGGAGTGCCTTTTTTCCCCCCAGAAATAAACATGTCAAATGATACTCTCCCTTCAATTGCGTGCTAAGAAACAATACTGTACATGACACACACACGACCAACACAACCAAACATTAAGCTACACAACATGAGTTCTCTTAATTAGTAGCTGTCATATGGAGATTAAATTGGGCATTAAATTAAGTTTAAAGAGAGATTAAATTGTGACAGGAGGAACAGTGAAGACACAATAGATGTTGAAAATAAAGGGCAATTACTCAGAATAAAATCACAGTATTAAGGACCTGAATACTTGTCTGCTTTCAAATTTAAGTTTGTTTGTGTCTAAAAATAGAGGTGAATGCATTATCTTAGTCCCTTAATTTCAGAAATCTCAAGTACTACAGTCTGTCATTCAATCCCTATGGCTGAAGTTTTCTAGTACAATACTGCCTGAATCTTAACATCAGATGCTGGGAAGTTTCCATCAGGCTATATATATTGTATGCTTTTATCTGACTATTTTCCCTTCCTATGTTCCTTCCTGGTAGATAAATTACTTCTTTAGACCACCCTAATTTTTTTTTTATATATAATATTTAGGACAGTTTCTCAACCTTTCTTTTATTTTTTAAAATTAACTTACCCTTTTCATCTCTGGAGTCCCTGGGTGGTGCAAATAGTTAAGCACTCAATGGCTAACTGAAGGCTGGTGGTTGGAAGGCACCTCTGGGTGGGTTTGAAAAGCCTGGCGATCTACTTCCTAAAGGTCATAGCAATGAAAACTCCATGGAGTTTCAGTTCTACTCTGCAACACGTGGGATCGCCACGAGCTGGAATCGACTTGATGGCAGCTGGTTTTGTTTTGGTTTTTGATTTTCCTCTCTAGCCTTTGCATATACCCCACTAGCCAAAAAGATCTGCCAAGCTTTAATTCCTGTACTCTGTATCGTGAAAATAATAAGTCCACGGACTTGCCTTTCTTTACCAAGCTATAGACTTTCACCTAGAAACTCCTATCTGCAACCCCTCCTTTTCTGTCTCCACGGCCTCCTGTTTGAAGATCACCTATTTTAGGGAATATAGTGTTAAGAACATGACGTATACAAACCGGAAATAGCATTATCGGGCGTGCTATTTTAAAGTTGTAACCCACGGGGCTATAGCCTTCCTGGGGCTAAGGCTTATGGATTCCTCCTTGTGAATCTTATTTTCATCAGAAAAGCTTTCTCCTAAAAATGTAAAACAAACAGAAAATTGACCTTAAAAACAGTAAATCCGCCATTATGTGTGTAATCATTCAATACTGGAAATATTGTGATAAGCTTGTTACTTCAGTGCTTCCAAGATGAAATTCTATTTCCAGGATGGAAGTGCCATGTTTTTACCCAAAACCTTTCCTCTTTCTATACCACTGTAGGCACAGTTCAATTCCATGATTTGTATTTAGGTCTGGCATCGATTTTGAAACTTTGTTAATAGGAACAAATCCAGGTTCTGTTGATTTCTTCGCAGAAGGCTTTCTTCCCCTTCAGATTGTCTGGCGACCTCATTCATGATGAACACTTTGGCCAGAACAAAACTCAACAGGCACTGATGAATCCAGTGAATAGGAGAGACCTACTGAGCTGGAGAATGCGTGGTGCCTGGGATTGGTCCAGTGTTCTGAGACCTCAGTCCCCCATTGTACCCAGGAAGCTGAATCTAAGTCCTTCCACACAACTCTTCCACAAGTAGGAGCCTGTTTACAAAATGTGCCCCGGAGCCCAGTGGTCTCTCCGCCAACCTCTGAGGTGCCATGGCAGCTTCAATTACCCGTGTTTCCCAGGCACACAGCCAGAGGAGAAAAGAGCCACAATGGCAGTCACAAAACAGATTTCTCCAGTTCTACCCCCCACTAAGTCTGAAAAATCCTCTGATGTTTACCATGTTCCTCGCCTTCAGTCCCAGCTGCTGAGGACAAGTCTCCTGCTGATCTGGGGCCCTGCCCCCTGTAGCTGGCCTGGCCCACTGCTCAGGCCAATTTGTCCACACCAAGGTCTCACGGGTGGAGACCTCAGATATCAGGGTGACCAAGCCCTGGGTCTTGATCCTCCATACCAAAGTGATACAGTCCGAGCTGAGGTACGATGGGAGAGACACGTCAGCTGAACTCTTCCACCAAGGACCACAATCCTTTAACTGTTTGGTCTTGCATTTACTTAAAGGTGAGATGAAACACCGCTATGCTGGGGAAGAGCAGAGGAGGGCCAACCAGAGATGACAGCGTTGGCAGGCTACCTCCAACTCCAGAACTGAGAGATATTCTGGTAAATAAACTTATCTCCAAACTTAAGATGACTTAGACTCCTTACAGATTGGCCAGGGTTGAAGCAAGGGTAACGAGCACCCAGAGGCAATCTCTAAATTGCACCCCCCCCCCCAATTTCAAGATGAATAGACGCTGATAATGGTAATGCATCAGCAGAAACACCTTCCCCCCTCTGGTCCAGCTGCCTTGGTCAGGCGCCTTTCACATTTGTGGCACCTCAGAATGTCATTCATGCCTTGTCTGGTGCCCCCTTGGACTTGCGCCCACAGCAAGTGCCCCGTTTTGTCCCCTACCACCTCCCCACTGCGCCCCTGAGATTTGCACCTTGGACAACTGCCCAGGTGGCTAGGTTTTACTTGTTCTCATCCTTTGCCCAGTAAAAGGTTACTTTCTCTGCCATCAGGATGAACCATATCCCCAAGTCCCAGGATCTCTAGTGCTAACAAGCTGAGGGGGGGCCTGCCAGAATCCTCAGGCTGGGCCTCAGGGCTATAAAGAATTCCTGGGGCAGAAGAGGGGCACTGCACAATTAGCTCTTCCTGCAGGAGGGTAGCTTAGGCCTCAGTAGTGGCTGCGGAACCTCAGGTCACTGGGACCTGCATGAAATGGCCCCTGGATAATGGCTTCCAGGTAATAAAAGGCCATGTGTAAATGGCAGCTGGGCAATGGCTGCTGGGTAATGGCCTGCCCCATGGCCAAAGCCCAGCCACGGGTCAATAGCAAGATGGCAGCAAGGGGCCTATTCACTCGTTCAGCACATTCTTGGTGAGTGCCCACCCTCTGCGAAGTCCCTCCTGAACACACTAACTTACAACCAGGGCTCTAAATCAGTTCATTCTGGTTCAGACCTGTGCTGAGAATTTGCATTTCCACCCCAGATATACTGAATCAGAATCTACATTTTAACAAGATCACCTGTTTCAGCAGAGGTTCAAGCCAGAATAAACCAGTTTGAAGCCCTGCTTACAGCTAAAGACCCCTCCTCCTTTTCCAGCCATTTGCATCACCATTTCCTATTTTTTGCTGCCTTGAGCTTATTCCAAAAAAAAAAAAAAACAAAACCGTTGCTCTCGAGCAGATTCTGGTTCATAGGTCAGAGTAGAACTGCCCCATAGGGTTTCCAGTGAGCACCCGGTGGATTCGAACTGCTGACCTTTTGGTTAGCAGCCATAGATCTAACCAAACCAGGGTTTCCTTGGTCATGTAAACTGAAATTAAAACCGAATTGTGCAAAATTCATTTATTTTTTCATCTGGGTCCAATTTATATCACGTTAACAGGTTTTAAAGTAACATAAGTAGATATTACCTAGTTAACCTCCTTTTAAGACTTAATTCGACTCAAGTCAACTCCATGTCAAACAAGGAAAGGAGAACATGAATATTCCACCAACAAAGTTTCCTATGTGAATTTTCTTGCTACCGGGTCTTATTTATTTATTTATTTTAAGAAAAACCTTGAGACTGTTTTTGTTTTTTTACAACTCTTTAGGATAAGGTAAACACTTTAAATTTTGAAACAGTGGCCCAGAGATAAATTATTCGCCAGCTCTTGCATAGGAAGGAATGTAGGGAACTAAAACTCTATCCCCAATGTTTTATTTGTTTCCCACCCAGTGTTCTCATTTCCCCCCCCCGCCCCGGTATCCGCCAAACTTTATATACACCAGTTGCAGATTAAAGCATTATTTTCTAAATCAAAAAAGTAAAAACTTTCAGCAGGAGCTCAAGTGCCGCGCTGTGATTAGCACAGACAACTAGATTAGTGTCTGTGGAAGGATCTCTCTAAGCAAAACCTACCAATTGTATTCTTGTCACTGGCTGGGCAGCAGGGACAATCTGGGCGCGTTGACCTCCCTGGCCACCTTTGAGCCTTTTATTCAGATCTCCTGCTTGCTGTATTAAAACCATTCACCTCATTCATTGGCCAGCTTTGTTCATCAAATCAGATTTCTTTTTTCACCTTTGTTTTTGTCAAGTGCGTAAGAGTGCATTTTGCCTTGTTTATAAGTCCACTGTCACAGATTGCGGTTTACTTTAACTGACCTTTGAGAGAGTCGTGCAATGGAAATTTCCTAGATTAAGGAGGGTGTTGATCCCCCCTCCATCCCTCGTTCTGTATGCAGTCAACTTTCCCTTGTTATGTTTCTTGTTACAAAAAAAAAGCAAAGATGATCTCTTTGGAGTTGTTTGGAGAAGCTGGGCACTCCATGTCATAATGATGAGGTCAAGATGTTTGGATTTGTGACAATCCCTCTATGTCCTGTTCTGATTCTGTTGGGAATGGGGGAAATGTCCTTCTCTTTCCCTTCCTTGCTGTACTGTTATTTGTCAGTGTGCTGAAGCTAGAAGGTGGTGCTGTTTAGCATGTAAATACACCAACACTTTTCCAGTAAATAGCTCTGTCTAGCATTATATGCCAGGAATTCTCAGCTACACAACGATGGATTCAATTCCTGTATGGTGCGTTCCTTTTCTGCCCTTTCACAGGGAGAAAGGTGATCACACTCTAATTGCATAACTCCTTTTTACTTTATTTTTGTCTGAGTGTGCCAATAATTTTGCTGGTAGACAGCATTTCTCATGGCTAAGATAAAACTCCTAAGGCAGCCTTTCTGAATTCATTTACTTCCTATAGTCCAGCATTGTACAGATGATGTCAGTGAAGGAAGTGGCTTGCAGATCTATTTAAAGAGACTTGCTTCTGCTTCTCTGTTCTGGCCAGATGAGTGGGCACATGCTTTTGCATTTTTATTTGAACCCCACTGAAGTTGGTCATTATGTTTTGAATGCCACAGCATGTCTATCCCATTCTTTAAAGGATCTGCTTCATTCACCCATGTAATGATTGGCGTTGGCTGTAACTTGATGCAATGTTACACTATTTTAATTCTTTCTCAGGCAATGTCATCTTTGATCACTTCCTATTCATTGGGAAAACCCCCCCCTCACACAATTGCAATTCCGCATTATGTTTCAGTGATGATGCCAAGTACCAAGTACTCCCTGGAATACAGCTATTCAAGACGCTTCTCCCCCCTCAGGCTGCTCGTTAGAGTGACTGCAGTTTCTAACTTCAGTGAATAAAATATAGTGCAAATTCCACTCTTCTTTCAAAGAGACTCCTTGGTTAAAAAAAAAAAAAAAACAGTGTTTTCTACTGACTATTCTTTGCTTTCATGGAGACAGTGTACGTTCCTATACTACCATGACCACAACTCAGTATGCAAAGTACTTCCTCGACACGTTTTTCTGTGTGTGATTCAAGAGTTTATTTTATCAAAGGATTCCAGAGACAGTGCTGTCTTCTCTCAAAAACAAAACAAAACAAAAAGTACATCATTGAGTACTCAAACAGTGTGTCTAGATTATCATCTCTCCTATAGGTAGAATAACTCCTACCACCTTTGGTTTCTCATGCTTCTTCTTACCAAACACTGATTAAATATGGTTCTTCTAACCCAGGGACACGTGTGGCAGGTCCAACATCTCACTGAGAAGTATAGCAAGAAAGAACCAAGTAGGAGAGAATGACAAGGACCCGTGTTTAGGAAATGCCGTCTTCTCTAAAAATCTGAATGCCTAGGAACTCGGCCAAACTTGAGACGTTCCATGCTTAAAGGCGTAAATTATCTTCGTCTTCTTTCTTAGTAGCAAATGGGGTCTAAAAATTTCTATTTATTTCCTAGTAAAGCATAATCACGTAGCAACACCCAAACAGATTATAGGTGGAATTTAAGATTTTAAGTCAAGCTGTGGGTGACTCACTTGCACCCCAGAGATATCCAGTTGTAGGGAAGCAAACAGAATGAGCTTAGCTTCATCTGCATTGTGCTAGGTCTGAGACCTTCTTTCTGTAAATTCTAGAGATGGGCCAGTACCTGAGCACCGGCAGGTTCACAGGTTCCTGGGGCCCCATGGACATTAAAATATGTATTTCAACACTGAAAGAATTACGAAGAATGGAAATTCCAGAACACCTAATTGTGGCCATGCAGAACCTGTACATAGACCAAGAGGCAGTTGTTCGAGCAGAACAAGGGAATACTGTATGGTTTAAAATCAGGAAAGGTGTGCATCAGGGTTGTATCCATTCACCATACTTATTCAATCTGTATGCTGAGCAAATAACCCAAGACACTGGGCTATATGAAAAAGAACACAGCATCAGGATTAGAGGAAGACTTATTAACAACCTAGGATACTCAGATGACACAACCTTGCTTGCCAAAAATGAAGAGGACTTGAAGCACTTATTGATGAAGCTCAAAGACTGTAGCCTTCAGTGTGGATTACACCTCAACATAAAGAAAATAAAAATCCTCACAACTGGGCCAATAAGCAACGTCATGATAAATGGAGAAAAGATTGAAGTTGTCAAGGATTTCATTTTACTTGGATCCACAATCAACACCCATGGAAGCAGCAGTCAAGAAATCAAACTATGCATTGCATTGTGCAAATCTGTTGCAAAAGACCTCTTTAAAGAGTGGAAAAGCAAAGATGTAACTTTAAGGACTAAGGTGCACCTGACCCAAACCATAGTGTTTTCAATTGCCTCATATGTATCAAAAGCTGGACAATGAATAAAGAAGACTGAAGAATTAATGCCTTTGAATTATGGTGTTGGTGAAGAATATTGAATATACCATGGACTGCCAGAAGAAAGAACAAGCCTGTCTTGGAAGAAGTACAGACAGAATGCTCCTTAGAAGCAAGGATGGCAAGACTTTGTCTCACGTACTTTGGACATGTTATCAGGAGAAGGACATCATGCTTGGTAAAGTTGAGGGTTAGCGAAAAAGAGGAAGACCTTCAAGGAGATGGATTGACACAGTGGCTGCAACAATGGGCTCAAGCATAGCAACAATTGTGAGAATGGCGCAGGACAAGGCAGTGTTTCGTTCTGTTGTACATAGGGTCACTATGAGTCGGAACTGACTCGAGGACACCTAACAACAATAATAACAACATTTCAACACTGAAGGTATTACACCGGCTAACAACATCCAACCAAAACCCTTCCTCTCTTCATCGTTTGTTTAGTATCTGATATGTGCATGATAGTGTTCAAGGCATCCTGAAAGATCCAAGAGAAATATGTAATATGATCTGCACTTCTATGGATTTTTGAAAATAGCCAGGGAGATGCATCTGATTTATTTGAAATGAGGTGAAATCAATAGAAAATAGTTAAAACAAAATGTTAACTTGTTTCAGTTAGCATGGAACATATTTAATCTTAAAATATCTTCATTATTTATCTGAAATTCAAGTTTAACTGGATGTCCTATGCTTTATCTGGCAACTCTAGCCCTGGGATGGTGCACCGTCTATACGAGTTGAGAATTATGGTCCCAGTTCTGCCTCCTGCGAGCTGGCGCATTTTCCAAGGAATGTAGTAACAATTTACATGTTATGAAGTGTTCATATACAATTTTTAATTGAATCCTCACCATAATCCTGGGACACAGGTATCATTAAGCCTGTTTTTCAGATGAAGAAAAGGAGGCTCAAAGAGGTTGTCTGGATTTCCAAGTCAGTCATCAAGGGGGATACCCAACACAAGTCTCATGACTGCAAACCCAGTGCTTTTCCACAACGCCTCACTGCCACTATTGTTCCGCTGCTGGTGGGTTTTCTTCAGTTCCAAAGCTCCATTTGATCAGCTCTTCTGCCAAGTTTCCTACTGGAATGGCAACTTACTGTCCAAAGCTACTCATTCACCACTCAATTGTCACCTGCTAATGCCACCATTGGCCTGCTCAGAAAGGGAAGGACTAAGGACAAGGATGTGGGGGAGGCCGGGATGGTTTTCCCGGAGGCTTTTCTCCAAGTCCTGGTTTTGAATGTTCCTTATGCATGAACTAGTGCTCTGACTGAAAACTTGAGATGGCCCCTGACACTGGACTTATTCAGCTGGTTTGTCAAGTCGATTGCCTGATTTTGCTCTCTGAGTTTTCTTTGTGCTAACAATGCAGACTATGGGAGTAAAAAACAACGTTGGCAATTTTTCAGTATTTCCTAATTTTAATTTTTTTTCTTGATTGTATAATGAAAACTGTGAAAGTATTCAAAGTATATGTAAATGGAAGAAATAGAATAGAGATGTATCACGTAGTTCCACTTTTTTCCAACTTCTCAGAAATAATCCTTTTAAGAGATTGGCATGTATTCTTCCAAGATCCTTTTCTATACCTATACAAATATACATATTTTAATTATTTTACAGAAATTGCATCATTTTGTTATACAACTTTCTTTTCATTTAATTATATATCTTGGATACCTCCATGTCAAAACATATAGATTACCTTATTTGTTTTGGTGGTTGTAGAGTATTCCATTGTATGGATATACCACAGTTTATTTAGTCAGTGCTCAATGAGCGTACACTGGGATTTTCTCTGATTTTTCTTGTTATATACAATGCTATAATTTTGGTGAGTGTTTCTAGAGAATTGGTTGAAGTCGTAGAATATCTAGGTCAAAGAGTACATATTGTGATGTAAACAGTTAATGTGCTAGGCTGCTAACTGAAAGGTTGGAGGGTCAAGTTCATGCAGAGGTGCCCCAGAAGAGAGGCCTGGCAACCTACTTCTGAAAAATCAGCCATTGAAAACTCTATGGAGAACATTTCTACTCTGACACGCATGGGGTGGCCGTGAGTCAGAATCAACTAGATGGAGAATTGCTAGACCACACTCCATAGGATTTTATCTATTCTCCCTTCCGTGACTTCCTTTTGCAAGTTTCTCTTGTTTTTTTTTTTTTTTAACAAGGATGTTAATTTTTATCCTATATGTATGGGAAATGTTTTCCCTAGCTTATCATTTGTCTTTTGACTTTGTTTACAGTATTCCTTATTGTGCAAAACTATTTAATTTTTATGGAGCCTAATTGTCCAGTTTTTGTGTGATGTCTAATTCTCTCCCCATACTTAGAGAAGCCTTCCCCACGCCAAGATTCTACAAGTCACCCATGTCTTCTGGTATTTTCATGGTTTCAGGTTGTTACATTTAAACGTGACAACACAGGTACGCACCAACATACAGCATAGGTGGACTTACATAGACCAGGGCTGATGGTCAGCTAGAGCATACAAGGAGGGCTGTTAACTACTGAACTAGCTCCATACCAGTTGGTCAATAATGGTTGCCCCCAAGCCTTTTTGGTAACCCACTCTGGGCTACCCAGCTCCACCTTGAAATAAAACTTATTATTATTACATCAGACTTTGGCATGTGCCTTTACAAATGGCTGGAAACCCTGGTGGCATAGTGGTTAAGAGCTACAGCTGCTAACCAAAAGGTCGGCAGTTTGAATCCACCAGGCACTGCTTGGACACTCTGTGGGACAGGTTTACTCTGTCCTGTAGGGTAACTATGAGTCCGAATCTACTGGATGGCATGGGTTTTGGGTTTTTTTTACGAATTGTTGTTCGTATTTTTCTTTTTTTGTGCTATTTTTGTCCTGTTTTGTTGTCGGGGTGAGTTTAGCTCTATAGACTGGGTTAGGGGTGCTTCAAGCCCCGCCCCCCGCCCCATAACAATCGAAATATCCCAGAAATCATTGGCTCCTTTGACAAAAAGTGTGTATTAAACCACTTGGGCCTCTTGCCTTTTGGGTGAAGGGAGGGTAAAACAATTTTGACTACCTTTTATATTTATCTAGGGTTATTGTTCTATCTAGGTTTTTATTCTCTTTGTTGAGAAAATTGTGATAATTTTAATTTTCCTAGAAAATTATCCACATGTTAAGAATGTGGGCTGTGGGGTCAGGCTACTTTGCCCATATCCTAGCTCCATCACTCACCAGTTTTTATTTTTCTTTTTAACATAGATCTTATTTTTTTTTAGAAGAGTTTTAAATTTACAGAAAAATTGAGAAGACGGTACAGAGAGTTCTCATATATCCCACACCCAGGTTCCTCTATTATCAACATCTTATATTTGTGAGGTTCACTTGTTACAACGAATGAACCAATACTGATACATTGTAATTATGTAGAGTTCATAGTTTATTTAGATTCTTTTAGTTTTCCTCTAATGCCCTTTTTCTGTTCTAGTATCGTATCCAGGACACCACACTACATTTAGTTGTCAGGTCTCTTTAGGCTTCTTTTGACTGTGGCAGTTTCTCTGACTTTCCTTTTTTATTTATTTATTTTTGGAATGACTGACAGTTTTGAGGAGCAGTGGTCAGCCATTTTGTAGGATCCCCCTCTCTTGGCATTTGTCTGCTGTTTTTCTCATGATAAGACTGGAGTTATGTGTTATTATTAGGAGGAAGACCACAGTGGTAAAGTGTCAGTCTCGTCACATCATACAATGGTATATACTATCCTCATGCTTTATAGTTATTGATGTTGGCTTTGCTCACCTGGGTGAGGTAGTGTTTGTCAGCTTTTCCCATCCAGAAGTTCTCATATGACCCACTTTTGGTCTTGATCTTGGTATGTTGAACTGAAAGACTTTTCCAGATGTTTGGAAGCATATCCTGACACCCACCTCTAGGTCTCTTGTTTTCCAATCAGGATTAGAGAGAAAACGTTAAGCGAGACAGCCTCTTGGTGATGTAGCCTCATGAGCCAGCTAGGACATGGTTTTCTCTGATACAGGTATGTTGTATCGATGGCTCAAATGCCACAACCACTGAACCTTTTCAAAATGCCCCCTAGAGGGTGGTACAACTTTACTGGAGAACTACTGACTTAGATAAACAGTCTTCCTTTAGGATATCTTTGGTGGATACATTGACTAGATCATTGGACAGATAAGTGTGAAGAGAGTTAATATTTATAAAGAGTTCAGAACAATGCTTGGCATATTGTAAGCTCTGTATATGTGTTCATTATATAGATAAACAAATGTAGTCAGTGGCAATGAAAATAACAAGTTTTTTTTAAGTTAATGAGCAGACGATTATGAGGACTTAAGCTCATATAACCAGCTGACTTTTTTAAATGATACAAAAGATAACATATAGTAGGTTTCCATTTGTGTAAAAAGGGGGGAAGAACATATCTACATATTTGCTTCCATAAACAAGGACACATAAGAAGCTAGTAATCTTGTTTTCCCTGGATAGGAGATGACTGAGAGACGGGGTGAGGGGAAGAAATTTTTATTGTATACCATTTAAACTTTGGTATTTTGAGCAAAGTGAATGAAATGCCTAATTCAAAATAAACAAGCAAATAAATATTTTTTTAAAATTTCAACAATTTAACTTAGCATATATTTCAAGATAACAAGATTCTATGTAGAAATGAGATACAAGTAATGGTTAAGCATAAATGACTATATTATTTACTTTTTAATAGACCAGCAAACTATTTATAGCTTTTCTTTTTTTTACTTATTTCTTCACTATTAAAATCGATGACGACTTTATTACCTGGTACTATACAGTTTAATTTTTATTGCACACACAAACACACCTATAAGCATACTCACAAGTATACCTATCTCACTGACATACAAATTCAGTTCACTTTCTCCAGTCTCTTGGTGCCTGAGAATTTGGAGGCTTGCAGAGAGTGAAAATTCTGGATTCTGGTTGGACCTGCAGAGAATATAGGGTCATGGTCACCATGTGGCCGATAGGTGTGAGAAACGAGGCTGGTGTGGACATATGAGAAGTATAGTGGGCATAGCAAGCATGGATGGAAGTATGGAATTTCAGAATTGTGGAATCTCAAGTTTGGAAGGAAGCTTTAGAGACTATCCAGGTCATACCTCTCCCTCCTTTTGTTTCTTTTCTTTCTTCTTTCCTTCTTCCCTTCCTGTCCTCTTTCTTTCCTTTCTACTTTTTTTCCTTCCTTCCTTTCCTCTTTCCTTCTATTCTTCCTACCTTCCTAACAGATGAAGAAACAGAGGTTCAAAAAGGATAAGAATTTTCCCCTAAGGTCCTCTAGTGAGTGCATAGCAGAAGCCGAACTCAAACCCGAGTCTCCTTTCTCAGACTAAGGGCTCAGATAGAAGGCTATGTCCCCTGTCTTCACAACCTGCCTAAGTATCTGCCTTGTTTCCCTCCTAGTGTGTATGTGTTGGGGGGGGAGGGGGGTTGTGAAAAAGTTGGAAGTATTTCTGTTCTGCATCAAAATTTAGAAAACTCTTGGGTAGCATCTAAAGGATCACCATTTTCAAGTGGAGCCAAGGCTGACTGCAGGTTAAGAGTGATGGAGAGAACACGAAGCCCTGCTGGAAGGTGGCAGGACACAGACTGACTGAGAAACTAGCCTTCTGGGCCCACCTGTGCTCACCAAGGAGGGAGTTAACAACAAATAAAAAACACCACTTTGGCTCAGGTGCAAACATTCCTCTCAATGCTACTGGGTCCTAAGACCCAGACTCGCCCTCTTTGTACGATATTCCTCCTCCAGGCACCTTGTTCCAATTCAAAGGATCCTTCTAATAAATAACATGTCAAAACCCTGGTATAGATGGTCAGGGGTCTTGCAACAAAAAGTGAAATACAAATCTGATATTCCAGGGCCAATTCATCATGGATTTGGGAAAACCACACGTTTCCCTGTTTTGTGGGGGAAGTGGAATCAACAGAAATTCTCCCACCTTCGAGCAAGTGTTCTTGTAAGGCCTGTTTTTGTCTCCCTCTCCTCTCCACAAAAAAGCATAAGATGATTAAAAAGATTCCCATGTCTATGTGTCTATGTTCAAATTATGTCAGAACCATAGATTAAAGGTTTTATGCCCATGAAAACGGGGATAAATATTCAGACATAAATTATGGCAGTATTAATAATTGCACATTTGTGCTAAGTAACTAGAAAATTATTTGAGCATTAATTCCATTTGCATACACTCATTCAGATTTTTATCCCTGAAGCGTGCAAGTATTTGGGGTTTGAAACATTTAATCACTTAGTAAGCAGCCCTCAATGGGATTGCCATTTATTTATTGTCTCTATTGATTTTCCTACACAGAAGAATGTTTGTGCTGTATAGAAACTGACTGCTGACGTGAAAGAACTCTATCTCTTCTGGTGCAGAACAATATTATTATGTTATTAGGTGTCGTCAAGTCGGTTCCAACTCGTAGTGACCCTATGTACTACACAAGGAAACTCCGCCTGGTCCTGTGCCATCCTCAGCCCTTTGTTGTAGCCACTGTGTCAATCCATCTCATTGAGGATCTTCCTCTCTTTCACTGACCCTCTACTTTACCAAGCATGATGTCCTCCTCCAGATACTGGTCCCTCCTGATAACATGTCCAAAGTACTTGAGACAAAATGTTGCCATCCCCTCTTATAAGGAGAACTCTGGTTATACTTCTTCCAAGAGAGATCTGTTCATTTTCCTGGCAGTCCACGGTATATTCACTACTCATTGTCCAGCTATATCACATGCATATGAGGGGATTGAAAATACCATGGCTTGAGTCAGGTGCACCTTAGTCCTCAGAGTGACATCTTTGTCTTTTAACACTTTAAAGAGGTCTTTTGCAGCAGATTTGCCCAGTGCAAAACAAAGTGCAGAACAAAGGCTCCTATTTTCTTCCTTTTTTTTTTTTTTTTTTTTTTAAGAGAACAACCAGTTTCCTTCATATCATTCCAGTTTAGGGCCAGAATCTGCATCTTTATTCATTTGTTGGGTACTCTCTTGCCATGGCTGTGACATTTTATTGTTTCCAGACAGGCACACTGAGTAGCACTTGGTTTTCTGTTCAGGTCGATTTTTCAGACTTAGCTCTTATCTGAAGCACAATGGATACCCAAGACCACAAGAAGCACATTTGCTTCTTAGTTGATGTATGGGACCCTCCCCCAACAAGATACCTGGGAAAATCTAGAACCCAATTCATTGGTCTGAACATATCCTCTTCCTTAATCTGTTTTATTTTTTTCCCTTAAGAAATTTTGCTCCCTTCATTATAAAGCTTTCATTAATAAGAGAAATAAGGCCAACTGCCCTAATGCTAATGCATATTAAGTAGGTTGTATGACTTACCTTGGAGCCCTGGTGGTGCAGTGAGTTAAGTGCTCGATTGCTCACCAAAGGGTCAGCAGTTTAAATCCACCAGCTGCTCCTTGGAAACCCTATAGGGCAGGTCTACTCTGTCCTATAGGGTCGCTATGAGTTGGAACCAACTCGATGGCGATGGGTATGATTTTTTTTTTTGTTATGACTTACCTTGTATCAGCACCCGATCTCCCATTTTATCTCCCAGTAGGAGGTCCGTGAGGTGGGCACTGTTATTTCGGCTGAAACATATCAAGTTACTGTTTTTATCAATTATAATGGTTGAATAGTAACAACTGTATGTGTTTCCTTCTAAAATATCCATTTTACAGATGAGAATACTGGGTGTTAGATTAAGTGACTTGCTCAAAGTCACAGGATTATTAATGGTGGGGCCAGGATTCGAACCTTGGTTGTAAGGAGTCCAAAAGCCACACGCTTGACCACGATGCCAACTGCCCTCAGTCACTTCAGCTGCCCTCCAGCTGACTCGAGGGTAGGAGGGGGCACCATCTCTACTACCTTACACTCCAGCCCAGAGGTAGCCCTTTGAACTTTCGCCAGTGCCCTGAAGCTCAAGGGCACTATGGGAGACACGGCTGGGATTTTGCCTTGATTAAAGGGAAGGAGACTGATGGGAAACTAGGAAAACGGGCCTATCAGGTACAACTAGTTTCCTGCAAAGGAGCCCTGGTGTCACATTGGTTAACTGCTTGGCTGCTAACCAAAATGTCTACGGTTCAAAGCCACCTGGTGGCTCCACAGGAGAAAGACCTGGTGATCTGCTTCTGTAAAGATTACAGCCAAGAAAACCCCCTGGGACAGTTCTGCTCTGTAACACATGGGGTTGTCATGAGTCGGAATCGACTTGATGGCACCCGACAACAACAGTTCCCTGGAGTCTGGAAATTCAGTCCCATCTTCATGAAAGCCAGGGAAAGAAACAGCCCTGAAGAGTCCCCATCTCTCCAACCCTCAGTCCACGCTCTTCCCATTTCCATCCCTGGTCATTATCCCTTCCAGAGGAGGTCTCCCAAGGTACAGTTTAGTCATGGGACCAGGCCTTCCCAATATCAGCTCTACCAATGCAGTCCAGCTCACCTGGAGCCAGGTGAGCAGTGCAGAGGGGGTCACTCCAGGGACCAGAGGGCAGAGCCAGCTGGCCAGAACCAGGGCAGAAAGCCAAAGCCAGGCATGCCCTGTAGTGACGCCAAGTGTAAAGGACAACCCACCATCCCCAAAGGGATGAGGTCCAGATCGAAAGAGAAGACAGTCAGGGCTACAGAACCCCCAAAAGGAGGCCAGGTAACCACAGAGGCAAAGACACTCGAAAGACACTGAGAACTGAAACCCTCATCAGAACTGCCTGGGGTTCCCCAAAACCTGACCAAACCAGGTTAAGTGAAGAAAAGATTTAACATGTCAGAGATACTCCCTCAAGGAGGTGGAGTAAAACTTTTTATTCTTAGTCCCTTAAATGTGGACTGTGCTTTGTGTCATCCTTCCGAAGGGTACAGCATGGAAAGAAGGGAAAGAAACTGTCC
Organism: Elephas maximus indicus; assembly: GCF_024166365.1. NCBI lineage: Eukaryota > Metazoa > Chordata > Mammalia > Proboscidea > Elephantidae > Elephas > Elephas maximus. Next base: position 75,492,352 of record NC_064834.1, on the reverse strand, counting down.
AGTTACCCATTGAAGAAACCTGATAAAGACAGGCCATCAAAGGTCAGCAGGGAGCAAAAGAAGATAAGCAGCTGGGCACTCAGAAGCTGGCCTTACCACTCTTACCACTGGACCATGTCATTCTCTTATTACCTGGGACGTTGAGTTGATTCCAACTCATGGCAACCCCAGGGGTTACAGAGTATAACTGCTTCATAGGGTTTTCTTGGCTGTAATCTTTACAGAAGCAGATCACCATGTCTTCCTTCCACAGTGCCACTGGGTAGGTTCAAACCACCAACCTTTCTTTTAGTTAATCAAGTACAAACCATTTTCACCATCCAAGGACCCTAAACCCTTGACAAATAGGCTATACAGGAGGGCAGCTACCCAGAGGCAGAGGTGAGCCTCTGTCTCATTGGATTTTCTACACTTATCATGTTGCCTCAGGAAAGCCACCTCCACGTTTGACCACATAGGACCAAAGGAAATATCCAATGGGGTATCATTTGTCCAACTGCCTAGGATATAGGAATGCTCACTGAATGTTAGTTTAATCTGAGACTTTCCTTTGTATGGCATAAGAATTCACATGAGTAATACTACCAGTACAGGAAGAGTTAAGCAATTATTATAGGAAGGCCACTGTAACGCATTTCTAGAACTGCATTTCTGCCATGAGTAATAGCAAGGAATCTTTTATGCTATTAACCTGTGTAAATTTTAGATTTTTAAAAAATAGTAAGTTATGTAGGTCACTGCGCTATACCTATAACTAATTGCAACGTAAGCTATCAAGTCCTCATCATTGGCTAATTTATCTTCAAAGACTTAAGAACGCAATTGGAGGTAATTACTACCTGTATGCCATATTTCATTTATGGCCTCTGTGTCATGAATCTTCTTTCTATAACTGAAAACATTTAGTGCAATTAATTCAAGAGGTCTGCCACATATGCTGAGATGCTGTAGAAGCAAACTCGACCCAAACTGCGTAAGTGTGTGTTGTGTTTTATGACGGCATCCTGGCATTCTCCCATGAAACATGAAGTTTCCTAGTAACATTGGTTAGGGGGGAGGGGATGGGAATAGAAAAGAATCGTGTTCTTCTTTCTTTGTATTAATGAAGGTTTCATTAATTTTTTTTTTTTTTTTCCTCTTCAGCTGGGGCTAGAAACCCTTGAAATACCTTTGCAGTGCATTTTTCTGAACTGCTGAATTATATAAACACACCTTGGTTGTATTCGATTTTGATTGCTTTCCTGTGAGCATTCAGTATGATTGAATAATTTTTAGTTGTGTTTTCTTGTCATGCCTGTACCAGTCTACTAGCAGCTGGTTTTGGCAGCGTTGCCAGTCTTTGCTACAAGCTACTGTCTTTATCTTCTACTAGATTCGTAAAGGGGTATTTTATTGCCTGGCATTACAATTCAAAATCACCGTCATGCCACATGCCACATGTTGCAGCCCAGTGTGCCACTCCCAGCCTCTCTGCTTTTTAAAGTCTCACCTTCTTCCCCAGGTGCCCCATCGTCCTTCTTCCAGCAGCTCTGCTTTTTGGCATTCTTGGTGTTTCGTTTTAGCCGAGTTGCTAAAGTTTCAATAGGAAAGAGAATATGCCATTTAAGAGGAGAATGAACACCTTGCTGCCTGAGATGGTTTAGTTTGCACAGTATGGTCCCGAGCCTAGACTGCCTCATGGCCAATAATGCCACCTCCTGCGTCTGGGGCTGTGATGGCCCTTCAGAAATCTCTGGTAACAAGAGAGTGGCACTGAGGCACCAAGTCACTCTGTGCCTTCGTGCCCTCATCTGTCAAGCTGGGTGACCGTGTCTTCTTGCAACATGTGTGTTAAAATCTTTCCATACAAGATGTCTTCATCTGGGGTCTTCATAGTAACACCTGTCCTTCCTTTGAACACGGATGCAATTGAGCAGGTGGGCCTGGTCACCAGCCTACACTCTGCCAGAAAGTCTGCAAAGCTCATGTAAATGAAGGATTTGGGTATCACCCAAACCAGCTTTCCTGCCCAAAGGATCTGGGCCACTTAGTAGGTGTCGACCACGGAGCTGGCTGTTGCAGATAAATACGACCCCTGTTGTTAAGGAAATGCCATGCCAATTTATTTGCTTGAAGGTTGGCATTTCTGTCCTCATCCGTCCATTCATTCTATAAATATTTGTTGGGGTTTTGCTATGTGCAAGGCCCTTGGGTAGGTGCTACAGCTGCAACGGTGAAAGAGGCGGATATTGTCCCTGTCCTCGTGGAATTAATTACTGGGGTTGTAGTTAGCTGCTTCTTTGTATTAATGAAGGTTTCATTAATTTTTTTTTTTTTTCATCTTCAGCTGGGGCTAGAAACCCTTGAAATATCTTTGCAGTGCATTTTTCTATTTTTCTGAACTGCTGAATTATATAAACACACCTTGGTTGTATTTGATTTTGATTGCTTTCCTGTGAGCATTCGGTACGATTGAATAATTTTTAGTTGTGTTTTCTTGTCATGCCTGTACCCAGGTCAGCCCGAGACTCTTGGTGACACCAAGCACAGTGGGATTGGACCAGGCAATCCACAGGATTTTCACTGGTTGATTTTCAGAAGTAGAATGCCAGCCCTTTCTTCCTAGTCTGTCTCAGTCTAGAAGCTGTGCTGAAACCTGTTCGGCATCCTAGTAACATGCAAGCTAGCACTTAATAATCTAGTCCTAATTGTAGGTTCAGAGCCCTGGTAGCAAAATGGTTAAGGGCTTGGCTGCTAACCAAAAGGCTGGCAGTTCAAATCTCCAGCCAGTCCTTAGAAACCCTATGGGGCAGCTCTACTCTGTCCTATAGAGTCACTGTGAGTTGAAACTGACTCAACAGCACGTAACAACAGCAACAACAACAAAGTTGTAGGTTTGGAAAAGGCATAGCAGAAACTAATTTAACTTGCGGCAGTAACCAGGCAGCAGGTATGCAATTTTAAAGAGTAACTTGCAAGCAAAAAATCAAAATGGCTCCTTCACACCTCTGATAGGTAGCCTAACCATAAAAACGTCTCTCCCTCTCCTGTCCTTATTTACAAAATGCGCCTGACTTCCTCGTTAACCCAGTGCCGTCGAGTCAATTCTGTCCTCTTTACATCTCCTCAAAGAGAGAAGGTGCTGGACTACTATTTACTGTGGTACCTTAAGGGGCTGTCCAGTCTGTGGTTTTATATTGTGACAAAGAAGGGTTATGAATGCCTAGAAGCCTGAACACATTCCTAGTAGTTTAAGGTGGATTAAAGGAAAAAAATCAATACAGAGATTTTTCTAGAACATTCATGTAAATCGCTTATTTTAAACTGCCATTAGGCTGCCCTCCAGATTAATTTGGTGTCCAATAAGATTTTTTTTTACCCAAATCAGATTTTCTTACAATTAATGGTCTTTAAGTGGTAAAGAGCATGTTATTACAAGGTGAAATAATTCATTGGCGCAGTTTATTTGCTATTTCCCTTTAAGGTACCACCAGTTACTATCAAGTCGATTCTGACTCATGGCGACCCCATGTGTGTCAGAGTAGAACTGTGCTCCATAGGGTTTTCAGTGTATGATTTTTCAGAAGTAGATCGCCAGACCTTTTTTCCGAGGCACCTCTAGGTGGGTTGAACCTCTAACCTTTAGTTTAGCAGCCAAGAGTGTTAACCGTTTGCACCATCCAGGGATTCCTCTTTTATGCTTGCTGTTGTTATGTGCCGTGGAGTCAATTCCGACTTATAGCATCCTTTAAGATAATGGTTCTCAAACAGGAGCAATTTTGCCCCAGCCCCCACACTGAGAAGACATTTGGCAATGTCCAGAGACATTTTTTATTCTTATCTCTGGGGAAGTGGGGCCTATTGGCATCTAGTGGCTACAGGCCAAGGATGCTGCGAAACATCCTGCAATGCACAAGACAGCCCCCAACAACAAAGAATTACCCAGCCCCAAATGTCACTAGTGCCAAGGCCGAGAAACCCTGTTTTAAAATAATCCAACTGTGGCAGCATCACACCACGTGACATACAGGTGAACTTGCCAAAGCCAGATGAATTCTGTGAAATCAAGTCCGTTCTCTCCTCCTGCTCTCTGATTATCTTCTTTGTCTCTTTACCCATCATTTAGTTCCCTTGTGCTGCAAAGCTGTGTGTGTGTGTGTGTGTGTGTGTGTGTGTGTGTGTGTTTATGGACTCAATACTTAACTATATGGGCTTTTCATTACCCGTTCTAAAATTGTGACTGGCTGTAATGTAAATTCTGTAACACGTCTTTCCACAGCTTCTGATTTGCAACTTAAACCTCCTAGGCTGCTTATCTGTCTTCCACCACCTACCTGCGTTTTATGCACTGCACTTGGCATTCTTGATTGTTCCTTTCATATTAATTTCAATGGTGCCCGGAGGGTATCTCTCACCATATAATAGGTTGCTTTGTGAACAATTCCAATAAGAGAATCATTCTGCCCAAACAGTGAGATACTCTGGAATGTGAAAAAGATACCCTTGGTGTGCCACTCATGTTTCCAGTGCACCGCTATATCCAGCAATTGTATTGAAATTAAAATGAAGATGAATTATTTGCTTCCCCTTTCACTTTAAAAGTGCCCCCAGTGTTCCAGGTAATACTCTCGGCCGTATGAAATGGCTAGCACTTGGAAGGTACCAGTTGGACATGGATGCATATTTATTTTGTACTTAAATTTGCAAATCATTAAGTATGCTTTGTCCTAAGATCATTATTTTCATCATAATAGACTCCTGTTACATTCAAGTTGTTCCAGCTTTTGATTGACCATTTGGAATATGGCAGTTGTTTGTTGCGTTCGTTTTGGCTGTAGTTTCCCTTTGTTCATTTGCAATGGTCCCTGGAGCGTAGTTTCCTTTATGTGGTGTCTAAAGAAGCTTGCCTCTCTGTCTTTTCAGAAAGCTTTGTCCTGGTGGGAAAACTAAAAAGATTTTCCAGAAATGTTGCTTTTTTTTTTTTTTTTTTTTTTTTTTTTTAATGTAATGCCTTTTAGTTGGCAGGGAAAGTGGGACATTTCAGATTTTCAGAGATGCTGGATTTGAGCTGTTCACTTGAAAATCAAGTCTGTGTAGCACAGGACCAAGTTAGCTGTCAGTAGATTAAGAAAAAATCTGTTCAATACAAAAGAATGGAGTAAAGAAGGAACAGAAGGACAAAAAGTCATGAGTCATAGAAAAGTGGCAGATATAAAACAAATCGCATCAATAGTTATAATAAATGTAAATGGATTAAACACTCCAATCAAAAGGCAGATATCATCTGGTTGTATTTTTTAAAAATATCTAACTGTACATGTCTTTCTGCTTTTTGAAAGAACCTATCAAGAGAGCGAAGAGATGAACTAAAGATTTGGAGAAAATACTTGGAAGTCACATATCTGATAAAGGATTCTCAACACTCCACAATAAAAAAAAACCAAACAACCCAATAAAATAAAGGACAAAAGATTCGAACAGATACTTCACTAAAGGAGATAAATGGATGGCAAATAAGCATATTAATAATAGACGCTCAACATAGGGAAAAATGAAAAATTAAAACTACACACCTATTGTTGTCGTTGTGTGCCACTGAGTCATTTTCAACTCATGGCAACCTTATAGGACAGAGTGGAACTGCCCCCATCGGTTTCCTAGGCTGTAAACCTTTAAGGGAGCAGATTGCCACATCTTTTTTCCCATGGAGCAGCTGGTGGGTTCAAAACACCAATTTTTCAATTGGCAGCTGAGTGTCTAACCATTGCACTACCAGGGCTCGTACACACCTATTAGAATGGCCAAAATGAATAAGGTTGACCATAAGAAGTGTTGCAGAGGAGGAGAGGCAACTGGAACTCTCACTTCTGGGGACATGTGACATGGTACAACCAGTTTAGAAAACAGTTTGGCAGTTTCTTAAAAAGTTATACATATACTTACCATATGAATCAGCCATTCCAGCACTAGGTATCTGTCCAAGAGAATTTAAAGCTTAAATCCACATAAAGACTTGTACACTAATGTTCACAGCAGCTTTATCTGTAACAGATGAAAACTAAGAAAACACAAATGTTTATTAACAAGTGAATGGAAAACAAGTTGTGTATATCCTCACAATGGAACACTGCCGTAGAAACAGTGTGGGGGCAGTGTCTGACCTCCTCCAACCCCATAAGCTGGAAGGAGAACCAAGATCAGCACAAGGCTGACTCCCGTGAGGTAGAGGCCAGATAATCCTCCTCTCTCCACCATCTTTACTAATTCTGACACCAACCATCCCTCCCATAGCACTCTCTACTGGGTTCGATAAATCATTGTAATTGCCACATAGAACTCACAGACCACACTCACAATTATGGGGTTTATTAGGGAAGTAACAGTTACAATTTAGGCTCAGGAACACTCAGGATGCAGTTCCTCCATCAGGATAGACTTTTCCCACCCGTGCCTGTTCACAGTCATGCCTCTCTCTGGCCCTCGGCCTCTGTCCAAAGGCACTCAGCTTTATCTCCATGGGCTGGGAAGCTCAGGCGCCATCTCCTGTTGCTAGGTCTCTGCTGCTGGGTCTCTCCTGCTGGTCTCTTCTTCCTTGGCGGTGGTAGGGTCTTCCTCTCTGCTCTGGAATTGGCTGTCTTTTAAGGCAAAACTGACCAATCCCCTTGGTGGGCCACCATTACCCCATCACACAGTCCCGTCCAACCACGTGGGTGAAAGTTACAAGACCATTGGCTCGAAGGGCCACACACAAAAGTAATTAATCTCACCACAACTACTCAGAAATACAATGAATATAAATTTTTGATGCATGATAGATACATGAATGAATCTTAACATAATTATACTGAGTTAAAGAAGCCAGACAAAAGAGCACATAGTATGATTCCATTTATATAAAATTCTACAAAATACACACTGGTCTGCAGTGGTTGCCTAACAAGAAGGGAAGAGTTAGACAGGAAGGATAGAGGATTACAAAGAGTCGAGAGGAAAATTTGAGGGTGATGGTACGTTCTCTATCTTAATTGTGATGATGAGTTCACAGTTGTATAAAGTCATCAAACCGTATCAAATTGGACACTTTAAACATGTGCATTTTATTGCATGTCACTTATAAATAAAGTTTTTTGAAGGATACTAATCTATGACTTATACTACCTCCAGCTCGATGTCACTGGGCTGGGTTAGCCTACCTGCACCCATCTCCTTGTCAAAACAATTAACCTAAAGCTACCTAGTAAACCATTTTCTGTGGTACGTGGGGTCGCCAGGAGTCGGAACCAACTCGACAGCACCTGACAACAACAACCACCTAGTAAACCAGTTGCTGCTGTGTCAGTTTGGACTCACGTCAACCCCGTGTGTGTCAGGGCAGAACCACCCTCCATAGGGTTTTTAATGGCTGAGTTTTCTGAAGTAGATTGTCAGGCCTTCCTTCTGAGGCACCTTCGGGTGGTCTTGAAACTCCAACCTTTGGTTAGCAGCTGAGCACATGAACTGCTTGCAGCACCCAGGGTAACTACTCCACAAATGTTCCTTGACCGTATGAACGGGTAAAAGAATGAATAAGTGAGCTCAGTGACCAACTTACTATATGTTCTAACACAAATCACTCAATATTTTCATTTCCCTCTGAAAAACAGGAATGTACAGTTTTTTTTTTTTCTTTCAGGGCAATTTTCCTGCATTGGCCGAAATTGATCCCTATTTTAGAACAACTTTAAAATATGTAGCACTAAGTAGCTTTTAAATTTATAGCTGTAAAATTTGTAGCAACATGGAGCTGGTGCCACACTCAATAATTGGAGCTATTCCTCTTGCTCTACAAAGTATCCAAGAATTTCCAAAGCTTCTTTTTGTCCAGCCCTATTTCTTAAAATCAGTAAATTGATACCTTTTAGACTATGATTCACATAAAATGAACCCAGATTGTTTGTGCCTTTATATCACCGTAGTTACCAGTCAGAATTCAGGGGTCTTTCCCAGATATTCCGTAAAGTAACTGCGTACGATAGTTATAAAAGCTAGGATTATAAGACAAATAATAACTATTAAGCCTAAGGAATATTTATAAGCCGCCTGCATTGTGGCTCTTTTCTACCGGATTCTGCTATGCATTGTGTTGTCAGCTGTTCAGCTCCTTCCAGATATTGGGCTCCCGCTCTTTAAAGAGCAACGGACGATTGTGTCCCCAGCGTGATGTGTGCAGCAGGTATTAAGTAATCAATAACGTTTCATGTTCTCAAACAGTTCCTTAGCTTAGTTGGCTTCATAAAGCCTCACTTTCGCATTACAAAAGTAGCATGCTCCTTGAGAAAAGAGACAGATCAGAATCAAATTGCATTGGAATTTTTACTTGCTGACGCTTTTTTGACACCCTGAGGGTGGTTCAGCTGAAACCATAGGGTAGGATGAGGAGCCGTGCCTTAGCAAAAGAGCAGGAATCTTGAACCCATAGCCTGGGTTCAAATCTGGCTCATCTACTTGTTGACCACGTGGCTTTGGGCTGATTCCAGTCCAGTTTCCTCACTGGTATAGAAAACAGAGATAAATAATAAACACCTTGCAAAGTTCTGAAAAGGATAAAACACCCGTTGCCATTTAGTCAATTCCGACTCCTAGGGACCCTATGGCACAGGGTAGAATTGCCCCATAGGGCTCCCAAGGAGCACCTGGTGGATTCGAACTGCCAACCTTTTGGTTAGCAGCCATAGCTCTTATCTACTACACCACCAGGGTTTCCTATGAACCAAATGGACAGACCAAAATACAGATTTTCACCAAAATGTATGGATCACTTACCTTGGGTCTGTGTCTGTACTAGGTACTGGGGACCCAGGGGTGAAAAAGACAGAAAAGGACTTAATCAGGAAAAAGCAAGTCTGGGCCCCAGACAGCGAGGGCTGGCGGGTCACCAGACAGATCCATTCCTGGGTTTTGTAGGTTCAAGTCCTCAGTCCATTCAGTTCTTCCCATTGATATTCCTTCCCACTACCCTGGTGTACCTAGTATGCCTAGTCCATGAGTGATACAAATGGTTAATAAGCTCAACTGCCAACTGAAAGGCTGGAAGTTCAAGTTCACCAGAGGTGCCTCAGAAGAGAGGCCTGGTGATCTACTTCCAAACACTCAACTATTGAAAACCCTACAGAGCACAGTTCTCCTCTGACACACGTGGGATCACCATGAATCAGAACGAACTCACAGTAAGTGGTCTGGTTACATAGACATACATATAGCACTTGTCATCCATATCTAAAGAATAGTTACAAATATTAATTTATAAATAGTATAGAACAAATTAAAAGGATTTATTTTCACACACATTTCCAAAGTGTTTTTCCTCTCTCTCCTTTATAGCGGGTTTCAGGTTTTAATGCAGCGAAGGTGGCCTCTAAGATTTCTGTTTTGGGGAATTTGTTGAGATTTTATTTTCAGCATAATTCATGTTTAGGTTTTGTGAATGTTTCATGGATATTTGAAGAGAATGTACTTTCTCTATTTGGGTTTAGAAAATTCTATACAGCTATTAAAACAAGCTTATAAATTGTGCTATTCCAGCCTCCCGTGGCCTCGCTCTTCATTTGTCCGCTTGATCTGTTGACTCCTGAGAAGTACCTCCTGCGGCCATGGTTTCCTCCACTCTTGTTTTTCCATAAATCCTATCCTGTCTGCTTTCTTTTATCCAGGAAACCACTAATGTTTCTTTTTCTTCCCAATGTTATGGAGTTGATTTTTTTTTTTAATTCTTTTTTTATGTCTAGAGTTTGGGGGCAGGAGAAAAAAAATAGATTAACAAAAAAAAAAACAGTTGTCATCGAGTCCATTCCAATCCGTGGTGACCCCAGTTCTTGCAAAGTAGAGCTGCCCCACTGGATTTTCAAGGCTGTGACCTTTCAAAAGCAGATTGCCAGGCCTTTCTTTCAAGGTGCCTCGGGATGGGTTTGAACTGCCAACTTTCAGTTCATAGTGGAGCAAGTAAGCGTTTGCACCACTCAGTTAGCTTTACTTTTTATTGTTATTCTATGAGTCCAAACTGCATGGTGAGAGAGAAGGTCAGCACAGGAATTTCTGGAGTGCCACATTCATTAAATGCCCTCTGGGCACGCGGTGTGAAATGAAGAACGCTGCAGTAGGGAAGCAGCATGGTTCTTACCCTAAGGAAGTCTGTGTTTACCAGCTGTGTCACCTTGGCAAGGTCTTTAATCTTTGTTGTTTCCCGATCTGTAAAATGGGGATAATAGTAAAAAACCAAAACGAAACCTGTTGCATTTGAGCCCAACTCATGGCAACCCCATGTGTTTCTAACTCACGGTGACCCCAAATGTTTCCAAATGATGGTGACCCCACATATTTCCTCATGGTGACCTCACATGCTTCCAACTCATGGTGACTCCACGTGTTTCAGGGTAGAACTGCGTTCCATAGAGTTTTCGATGGCTGTAATCTTACGGAAGCAGATCACCAGCCCTTTCTTCTGAGGCACCGCTGGGTGGATTGGAACTGCCAACCCTTCAGTTAATAGTCAAGCACAAACCATTTGTGACACCCAAGAACCTATTACAGGAACACCCTTATAGGGTTATTGTAGGATTATATAATACTTATGTATAAAGCACTTAAGGCGAACCTGATACAACGTAATCCCTCAGCAAATGTTGGATGGAGGAACTGCAAGGAGGAGCAGTGCCTAGCTCAGCCCTGGATGCAGTCAGGCACTTAACAGATGTGTTTGATGATGAGGCTGCATAGGAATATGGTTCTTACGCTTGAGGAATTGCCACTCTAATTGAGAAAAGAGAACAAGCAAAAACCCAAATTCCCAAGAACCCAAAGTAGATTTACATAAACAGGTACAAATATATCTCGCCAATTGCAAGCTGAAGAGTTGTTAGAATAATGAGAATCATCGAGACTAAAAGGGTTGACTCCACAAAGTCACATCCGACCTAGAATTTGTTTTAGGCTCTTTTACAGTATAAAGATGAAAAAGGCCTGAACAGAGACTGTAATTCACTATGTATATTTATATCAACTTTCTTTTGTGAGTGTGAGAAAAACAGTGGTTTGTAACTCTGCTAAAAAGATGCATATAAACATAGTAGAACTGATTCATCATGGACTGGCCCCCACTGAACACAGCCTGTAGGCTTGCTTTGCTTAACCACTATTCATTTTTTGTTTTCTTACTGTCTCATACGGGCGGCTTCTCACATTCCTACCACTTGCCTGGAGACGTTTGCGTTTGGGAGTCATCAGAATAATCCGGGGATGCCGCCGCTTCCTTTAGAACTGGAAGGACTAGTCTGTTCAGAATAATCCAACTTATCTCACTTTTATGATAGAGCTGATTTTTTTTTAACTACCCAGAAAACCCAGTGCTGTCAAGTCGATTCCAACTCATAGTGACCCTATAGGACGGAGTAGAACTGACCCATAGAGTTTCCAACTAAAGATCTTTCAAATCAAATGTGAAGAATAACAAGGATGATGAAGCTGGATAATTCATTCCATTTTGGGTTCAAGATGAAATAGGAATACAATGTAATAATAAGTTATTGCTTCTATAGTGCTCACCATGAATTGAAATCAGCTCGGCAGCAGCTAAGAAGAACAATATATACCAGGCACACACGTGTGTGTGTGTGTGTGTGCATCAAAGGAATCCAATTGCCATCTCTATAACAAACAAAAACTAAACCTGTTGCCATCGAATCGATTGATTCCAACTCATGGTGACCCCATGTGTTACAGAGTAGAGCTGCTCCATGAGGTTTTCTTGGCTGTCATCTTTACAAAAGCAGATTTCCAGGCCTTTCTTTTGAGATACCTCTAGGTAGGTTCAAACCTCCAAGCTTTAGGCTAGTAATCAAGCACGCACTGTTTGTACCACACAGGGATCTTTACACACATACATAAAAAAAAATTTTCAAATCTGTCCCTATAGGACAGAATAGAACTATAATAGTATATATAATTAACAAATCTTATTTTAATTAAACTAATTGATTTAAATTAGACGATTTAAATGAATTAACCCTTAACTTTGTTGTTGTTGTTGTTAGGTGCCTTCGAGTCGGTTCTGACTCATAGCGACCCTGTGCACAACAGAACGAAACACTGCCCGGTCCTGCGCCATCCTTACAATCGTTGTTATGCTTGAGCTCATTGTTGTAGCCACTGTGTCAATCCACCTCGTTGAGGGTCTTCCTCTTTTCCGCTGACCTTGTACTCTGCCAAGCACAATGTCCTTCTCCAGAGACTGATCCCTCCTGACAACATGTCCAAAGTATGTAAGACGCAGTCTCACCATCCTTGCTTCTGAGGAGCATTCTGGTCGCACTTCTTCCAAGACAGACTTGTTCGTTCTTTTGGCAATCCATGGTATATTCAATATTCTTCACCAACACCACAATTCAGAGGTGTCAGTTCTTCTTCGGTCTTCCTTATTCATTGTCCAGCTCTCACATGCATATGATGTGATTGAAAATACCATGGCTTGGGTCAGGCGCACCTTAGTCTTCAGGGTGACATCTTTGCTCTTCAACACTTTGAAGAGGTCCTTTGCAGCAGATTTGCCCAATGCAATGCGTCTTTTGATTTCTTGATAGCTGCTTCCATGGCTGTTGATTGTGGATCCAAGTAAAATGAAATCCTTGACAACTTCAATCTTTTCTCCGTTTATCATGTTGTTGCTCATTGGTCCAGTTGTGAGGATTTTTGTTGTCTTTACGTTGAGGTGTAATCCATACTGAAGGCTGTGGTCTTTGATCTTCATTAGTAAGTGCTTCAAGTCCTCTTCATTTTCAGCAAGCAAGGCTGTGTCATCTGCATAACGCAGGTTGTTAATGAATCTTCCTCCAATCCTGATGCCCCGTTCTTCTTCATATAGTCCAGCTTCTTGGATTATTTGTTCAGCATACAGATTGAACAGGCATGGTGAAAGAATACAACCCGGACACACACCTTTCCTGACTTTAAACCAATCAGTATCCCCTTGTTCTGTCTGAACAACTGCCTCTTGATCTATGTAAAGTTTCCTCAGGAGCACAGTTAAGTATTCTGGAATTCCAATCTTCACAGTGTTATCCATGGTTTGTTATGATCCACACAGTCAAATGCCTTTGCATAATCGATAAAACACAGGTAAACATCCTTCTGGTATTCTCTGCTTTCAGCTAGGATCCATCTGACATCAGCAATGATATCCCTGGTTCCACGTCCTCTTCGGAAACTGGCCTGAATTTCTGGCAGTTCCCTGTTGATATACTGCTGCAGCCGTTGTTGAACGATCTTCAGCAAAATTTTGCTTGCATGTGATGTTAATGATATTGTTCTATAATTTCCACATTCGGTTGGATCACCTTTCTTGGGAATAGGCATAAATATGGACCTCTTCCAATCAGTTGGCCAGGAAGCTGTCTTCCATATTTCTTGGCATAGACGAGTGAGCACTTCCAGCGCTGCATCTGTTTGTTGAAACATCTCAATTGATAGTCCATCAATTCCTGGAGCCTTGTTTTTTGCCAATGCCTTCAGAGCAGCTTGGACTTCTTCCTTCAGTACCATTGGTTCCTGATCATATGCCACCTCTTGAAATGATTGAGTATCAACTAATTCTTTTTGGTATAATGACTCTGTGTATTCCTTCCGTCTTCTTTTGATGCTTCCTGCATCATTTAGTATTTGCCCCATGGAATCCTTCACTATTGCAACTCGAGGCTTGAATTTTTTCTTCAGTTCTTTCAGCTTGAGAAACGCGGAGTGTGTTCTTCCCTTTTGGTTGTCCATCTCCAGCTCTTTGCACATGTCATTATAATACTTTATTTTGTCTTCTCGAGACGCCCTTTGAAATCTTCTGTTCAGTTCTTTTACTTTGCTTTAGCTGCTCGAAATTCAAGAGCAAGTTTCAGAGTCTCCTCTGACATCCACCTTAGTCTTTTCTTTCTTTCCTGTCTTTTCAGTGACGTCTTGCTTTCTTCATGGATGATGTCCTTGATGTCATTCCATAATTTGACTGGTCTTTGGTCACTAGTATTCAGCACATCAAATCTATCCTAGAGATGGTCTCTAAATTCAGGTGGGATATACTCAAGGTCATATTTTGGCTCTCGTGGACTTGCTCTGATTTTCTTCAGTTTCAGCTTGAACTTGGATATGAGCAATTGATGGTCTCTTCCACAGTCAGCCCCTGGCCTTGTTCTGACTGATGATATTGAGCTTTTCCATCGTCTCTTTCCACAGATGTAGTCATTTGACTTCTGCGTGTTCCATCTGGTGAGGTCCATGTGTATAGTCACCGTTTATGTTGGTAAAAGAAGGTATTTGCAATGAAGAAGTCGTTGGTCTTCCAAAATTCTATCATTCTATCTCCAGCATTATTTCTATCACCAAGGCCATATTTTCCAACTACTGATCCTTCTTGTTTGTTTCCAACTTTAGCATTCCAGTTGCCAGTAATTATCAATGCATCTTGATTGCATGTTCAATCAATTTCAGACGGCAGCAGCTGATAAAAATCTTCTATTTTTTCATCTTTGGCCCTAGTGGTTGCGGTGTAAATTTGAATAATAGTCGTATTAACTGGTCTTCCTTGTAGGCATATGGATATTATCCTATCACTGACAACGTTGCACTTCAGGATAGATCTTGAAACGTTCTTTTTGATAATGAATGCAACACCATTCCTCTTCGAGTTGTCATTCCCAGCATAGTAGACTATATGATTGTCTGATTCAAAATGGCCAATACCAGTCCATTTCAGCTCACTAATGCCTAGGATATCGATGTCTATGTGTTCCCTTTCATTTTTGACGATTTCCAATTTTCCTAGATTCATACTTCGTACATTCCAGGTTCCGATTATTAGTGGATATTTGCAGCTGTTTCTTCTCATTTTGGGTTGTGCCACATCAGCCAGTGAAGGTCCCGAAAGCTTTACTCCATCCATGTCATTAAGGTTGACTCTACTTTGAGGAGGCAGCTCTTCCCCAGTCATCTTTTGAGTGCTTTCCAACCTGGGGGGCTCATCTTCCAGCACTATATCAGACAATGTTCCGCTGCTATTCATAAGGTTTTCAGTGGCTGATGCTTTTCATAAGTAGACTGCTGGGTACTTCTTCCTAGTCTGTCTTAGTCTGGAAGCTCAGCTGAAACCTGTCCTCCATGGGTGACCCTGCTGGTATCTGAATACTGGTGGCATAGCTTCCAGCATCACAGCACCACACAAGCCCCCACAGTACGACAAACTGACAGACACATGGGGGAACCCTTAACTACCCCTTACAAAAGAGTTCTGTGAGGTAAGTATGTTACTGAAGTAATTGAAGTGGTTGGATAGTGATTGGGACCCAGGCAGCATGGCCCTGGACTCGGCACTGTCACGGAATGTGCCACGTTGCCATTTCTGAGTAACTAGCTTGGCTTTCCTATGTGACACGTAAGCTGACTCAGCAGCATGGACTGTGAAACAAATAAGCTGAGTGCTCGTCTTAAGTTCATGGAAACGAGATGGAAATTAAGATGGACATTTTCATTGCAGCACTGCTTTTCAAGACTACCGAGTTGCATCCTACTTTCTACTGGTAGTTTCCTTTTGAAAAATGGTTTGGCTTTTCTCCCATACGTTTCCTTAAAAGAGGCAGCTAGCACCTGCCCACTCTCTCTCTTAAGACGACGTGAGGAATGGTTACTCATTGTGTGCTTGGTCTGAAGTGAGCCGTTCGAGAGATGTGATGCTCGTTAATTATGGACGGGCCTTTCTTCACGGGTAACGCTCCTTCTGAGACTGTAGTCTTGACTCCTTTTACTGATGTTGTAGCAAACACAGTGGAATTCGGGCTCTTTGATCGTTGCCTGTGGTGATCAGATAAAGTTCTTTCCTGAAACATTTCTCAAAAGGCACTTGTCTGAGACAGGGAAGCAAACCAGATTGCCTGGGAAATGGCTCACTCACTTCTTAGTCTGAAGTGGGAGCCAGGTCAAAGGAACCCAGTCACCACTGGGGCAGGGGTAGTTAAAGAGAACAGCCAGGCCACCCCAAACCATGTGTCTGAGGGGGCAGCCCACCCAGCTCAAATTCTAGGAGCTTTGGTGTTCAGCCAGAATGATGGGACCCACCAGAGACAAATCAGAAGCTGGGAAGGCAGTGGTCGGTCATTGGTTTAGAAAGTCTGACCCTAAGCCACAGGGTGTCATTAGGGCAGGGCACAGCCCCAGTGGAAGGAGCCTGGCAAGAGTAGATGGGGCAAGCGGGCCAGAGTTCCACCCCATAGTAAAGGACTGGGCACCTGAGAGGGCAACCGGCTGTAACCAAGTAGGGGAAACTGAGTCAGAAGCCTGGTCAGAACACCCTGGGCCAACCAAAACAAAAAGACTCATATCTCATGGATTTTATGAATTCAGGGTCCATCTCAGATGAAAAGGGCTCTAGGGCTGATGGCCATAGAGGACACTTAGCACCACTGGGGTCACTGGAGACAAGGAGCCCAAAGCCAGGTCCCAGACACTGGCCAGCTAGGAGATGGACATACACCTGCCTCTGAGGGGGGTGGTTTGGAAAGTAAGGGGTGCTGCCCCATTACACAACTCTAGGGGTCCCTACACATTGCTGTCTGTGTGGATTTCATCCCTCTGACCCCCAGTTGTGCAGGGGACAGCCTGCCAGGTTTTAAGTGGTATTCCAGGGCCTTGGCTTTTGTTGGGGGAAAACATTCACAGACCTAACTGCCAGGAGGGAGCAGTGGTGGTCCAGTGATAGAATTCTCACCTTCCATGGGGGAGACCCAGGTTCAATTCCCGGCCAATCCACCTCAAGTGCAACCACCACCCATCTGTCAGTGGAAGCTTTCATGTTGCTATGATGCTGAACAGGTTTCAGTGGAGCTTCCGGACTAAGATGGACTAGGAAGAAAGGCCTGGCAATCTTCTCCCAAAAATCAGCCAATGAACATCCTATGGATCACAGGGGTACAACAACCCATCGCGGGGATGGTGTAGGACTGGGCAGCATTTCGTTCTGTTGTGCTTGTGGTCGCCATGAGTCGGGGCAGACTGGATGGCAGCTCACAACAACAGCTGCTCAGGAGCAGGGGAAGCAAGCAAGGAACCAGCAACATCCACTCAACCACGAGGACTGCGTAGCTCCAATGTGCCAGATGCCCTATTTGCTTATCTTTCAGTTTGTCCTACCTAGCCGTAGAGCACAGGGCAAGAACTAGGCAGTGAGGAAGAACAGGGACTATCTAGGAGCAGGAAAGGAGGTATAAGAAGAAGCCTTGCCTAGCAGACCTGATTTCCTGCAGACTCAATTAGCAGGTCTCGTGTCTGCTCCCTGCTGCACCGTTTTTCATTACACTGATGTCTGATGCCCACTTACAACGCTCTGTCTCTTAAACCAACAGAACAGAGGAATAAAGGGCGTTTACTTTCCTGGTTCTGTTTATGCTGTAGTTAGGCTTTTGCTTTTATTTTTAAAAATAAGTCCTCGAGCACAAGAGGTCCTGGAAATCCTACTCTTGTGTAATTGCATCTAATCCCCAAACTTCCTCCAAAAACAATTCCTGGGTAGCAAAGAACTGTCATATCCAATTGTGTTTCTTCGTTGCAACAACCGTTGAGGGGAAAAAGCAATTTCATTTGCTTCATTTTCATACAGAGTAGAAGTCCAATTGCGCTTTTGTAATTAAATTCCCTCACGTCAAGAGAAAAGAGTATGTCTATGAAATGTGCATTGAACCCAAATGGAAAAGCTAATTCAAAAGAAAAAGCAATGATTATCTTGTGTTTATTAATAACAGAAATATTTAATAAAAATATTCCTGTTTTTCATCTTTCTAGTAAAACATGGCAATTTAAAGGCATTTTTGGACATAACACATTAAGGCTGATAACACATTAACACGTTAATAACACATTAAGAGCTTGAGTTACTAATTGGATTAAGTACTCCTTACTTCTAAACAAAGTGCCTCTTTTTGCCGTATCTTCATGGTGGGAGTTTGACTGACAAAAATCTCATCAAAGCCCCATTTTGCCCATGTTAGGATCAGGCACTATCTGCACCTAAGACTCAGGCTTCAAATGGTGCTGCTGAGAATCTCAGGGCATCATGGTGTCAGATCTCATCAACTTGAAGTTTTAAAACACTTAAGGTTTGGCAAGATCTTTTGCCCACTCACAAACAAGCCCCAAGTCATCCTTCTGTTGGCGCCATCAGCCATCAATTAGCCCAGGGATTTTCTTCCCGGTAACTTGACCAGCTCATCGGGGCCATGGAAGGGAAAGCCCAGCACCACGCTTTGCCAATTCCCGATCACTGCCACCATGGCAAGGGAATGAGAGGTCCCCTCCTTCCTCCAGCCCTTGGCAGCTTTTGTTTCTCTTTCTCATGGACCTATTTCTTCCTCCTTTATCTGGAAAACACCATGGCCCCGTGGAAAGAACTTGGGCTTTAAAGTCCTATAAACTATGTGTAAATCCTTTTTCCTTCTGAGATGACAGTCAAACATAGAACAGCCACGGTGGCACAGGTGTCGTCCATCAGAACAGGACTTGGGTTGTAACCAACCAGAACTGGACTCAGGCTATAACCAACCAGTGCAGGTGGGCCAGACCCAGCTCTGTCTCTCCTGTTCCTTGTATGGATCTGGGCAAGTACCTCAATCATCAGGAGCCTCAGGTTTCTCACCTGTGAAATAGGGAGGACATTAAGGGCCTGATTTACTCATTAAAAAAAAGCAAAACCCTAACTACAGAATAAACAGAACCATGAAAGTAAGCGTCCTTTATACCTTGTTACATCTCAGCATCATCGAGAGCTTTCTATAAAACAGGGCATATAAAACTGCTAGGTCAGAGTAGAAACTCAGTATATATGAGCACCTTTTCTTTCTTCCTTTGCAGGGCACCCAGAACATGTGTTTTATTCTCTCCATGTAGCAGTTATTTAAGTTATAATTCAGATTTCTGTTGAATTCATTTGTTGTTAAACAAGTATCTTTTGAGTGTATCCTGTATGCCAGCCCAGAGTCAGAGCAAGACATTTACAAGTTTGACTGCCTTGAGCATTGTATTCTTTTAAAGAATTATCTAGGTGAGACCAAATTGCCAATGGCAACTCAAAAGGTTAGATGGGAAGCTTAGCGGACAGTGAGTTTAAATAATGGCAGTAGAATAATTTGGAAAAAGGCAGCCAGAATGTCAATGAATTGTACACATAGAAATTGTTGAAATGGTGTATCTTTGGGTATATATACTTTTGCCAAAATGAAAGAATTAAAAAAAAAAAAGTTTTAAGCACTGAAAGATGAGAGCACCTCTCCAGAAAACGTAATGAAACCTAAACCACGAATATATGCGAGGAGTCCAAGAAAGCTCTGATTTTTCATGTGATGATCACTTGCATGTTTTTAAAAATATATATCACAGATAAAATTCCTAAAAAAAAGAAAAAGTTTTCCTCTTTGTTTGATGGTCTTGCTTTGCTGGTGCGTGTGCCCCTTCTCTGGCTCCTCTCGTGGCTTGGAGCCCTATTCCATGCCCTCAAAGCACTGGCCCCATGCATCACTAAATAACTGTGGTATCATTGTTTCAGGTTTGTGTCTCGTGCTAGACACATGTGCCCCGTGCAGACAGAGATGGCTTCCTGCTCTGCACCGTGCCCCAGGGCCTCACAGGGCTGGCACACAGCTGAAATTCAGTTAGCCTTTGTTGCAGATGAATGCTCTCCTGATGGTTTGTGTGCTCACCACCCTCCCATGCTGGGGCATATGCCCCTCAGAAAGAAGGACCATGTGCTTCACTTTTATGTCTCCAAATTAGCTCAGGACTTGTCACATACCAGGTACTCCATTTCCTAGTGTCTTAGTTATCTAGTGCTGCCATAACAGAAATACCACAAGTGGGTCGCTTTAACAAACAGAAATTTATTTTCTCACAGCCTAGGAGATTAGAAGTCTGAATTCAGCATGCTGGCTCTAGGGGAAGGCTTTCTTTCTCTGTCAGTTCTAGGGGCAGGTCCTTGTCTTTCTGAGCTTCTGCTCCTGGGCGATCTTCATGTGGCTTGGCATCTCTCTTTCCCCATCTCTGCCTGCTGGATTGTTTTTTTAATCTCTTTTGTAAATCAAAAAGATTGACTTAAGATACATCCTACACTAACACCTAACACCGTCTCATCAACATAACAAAGAAAACCCGTTTCCAAATGGGATTATACCCACGGGGATAAGGTTTCGGATTTACAACACAAATTTTAGGGGAATACAATTCAATCCATAACACCTATGAAATGCATGAATGGATGGACGGATGAATGCCTTCCCTATTTCACTGCATAGCAAGTCACTTTAGAACCATAAAAAGCAATAAATCTTTGTCCTTTTAGTCAACTTGAACAGAAGGTTTTGGTCTCTCGAGTACTTAATAGCTTTGAAATCTTGGTAGGCCTGTGAAACTTTGGGAAGCTACACATTTTGAGTTTTCATCCCAGTTCAAATTACTGTGCTCCATGCAAAATGCAATTTGTACATCTTGATCAGTATGTGGCCCAAGGCTCTCAAAAGAAAAACACGTTTCCCACCGAGGGCACTTAAACTTCACGTCTGAGCACGGCCACTCCTCTCCTCTCTGAAGGAGTCTTTGAAAAGAAGTCACTGAAGTGACTGACCTAAAAAAAACAAAGCCACCTAGATTTAACCTTCATTATGGGCCATGAAGCCTGTCTGCCCTGTTGTCTGGGAAGCCTCGAGGACGTGAAAGGCTTTCCAGCTGTGGCCCTCCAGTGAGCAGCACCTCAGCTGGAAAATTGTGTTCTCTGCCGCCTGTCTCCAGCATCAAAACACAACCTCCAGGACATCTTGAACAAGTAAATCACTGGGAACTTGAGTATGTTCTTTAACGACTACTTCTGGAGAGAGGCTGACGGCTTCACACTGGTGTGCATCCAAGTGGCCCCATCAGATGTTTCAGCAAGAAACCGGAAGAAGGTTGACGCCAGCCGCGGGGTCTGAGGAGCTGCCATTGCGAGCGTGAGTGAGCAGCACCTGGACAGTTAGGAGATGATACGGAGGTGACACACACCTGAAGCCCTACGGGCACAGAAAATGACTCTTCTGAAGGTTTGCTGTTTAGGTTTTTCCGAGAGTTTGCAGGGTCTCAGCTTTCCCCTGTCTGAGAACTTAGTACTGCTGATGGTCAGGAGCCATAATGAAGTGATAGAGTGAGCTTATGAAAAAGTGACTCTTCAGTTCTGTAGCTGCTTCTCCGATTTCCTTGGGCTGTTTGAACAGTGTGGGGCTCGATGTGAAAAACCGTACAGGGAAAGAACATGCAACAAAAGAATAGAGGAGTTTCACACCATTCCTGGAAAAATGCAAACCTTGTTTCTGGTTTAAAAAAGTCAAATCCTTGCACTTGTTGCCTGTCTCAAAAAGGTGGAAAAACCAGGAACTACTTATCCCTGCTCGGCAACCGAAACTCCTTTTGTTTATTCCCATTTGGATTTAATTAGCGTTTTCAACCAAAAGAAAGGAATCAGATTTAAAACAAGGGCAAGATAGACCATGCTATGGACTGAACTGTGTCCCTCAAAGAGATATGTTGTAGTCCTAACCCTTTTACCAGTGACTGTGACCTTGTTTGGGGAAACAGGGTTTTCTTTGCAGATGTTATCAGTTAAGTTAAGGAAGTCATACCAGAGTAGGGTGAGTCTTAACCCTAGTCCCTTCTGAGTGGCGTCTTATCTGAGAAGGACCGACCTAGTAGCAGAATCGCATACAGGGAGAAGACAGCAAGCAGCAAGCGAGGCTCTGTCTACAAGGCAAGAAACATCCGAAAATGCCCAGGGCTACCAGAAGCTGAAAGAGACAAAGAAAAATCTGCCTCTACAGCCAGCAGAGAGAGAGAAGACAGAGAGAGAATAGCCTGGCTAACACCCTGAGTGTGGACTTCTGGCCTCCAGAGCTGCAGGAAAATAAATTTTTGTTCTTTAAAGCTACCTGCTTTGTGGTATTTCATTGGCAGCCCTCGGAAACTCAGACCAGTCATTAACTGTACCTTTCTTCTCTTTCCCTTTGGGTTTCAAGATTAAATACGCATCCTCCAGGCTGCTGAATCACGCCATGGTTCACCGCTAGGATCTCTGTAACTGAGACCCATGAGGGGGTAACATCTGAGCCACAACAGCACATCTCCAAGTGACAAGTCCAGGAACCACGTGTTCGCCGCTGCGTGTCTCCAAGGCTAAGGCTGTGGGCCCAAGCAAGGGTGGGCTAGAAATCCGTGCCCTAAGACAGCCGTAACAGAGCGCCACCAGGTGGGAGCCTTGAAACAGCAGACATTTATTGGCTCACAGTTTTGGAGGCCAGAAGTCCGAATGCGGGATGTTGGCAGGGCCATGCTTTCTCAGGCTCTACAGGAAGATTCTTCCTTATCTCCTCCAGCTTCTGGAAGCCTCAGGCGTTCCTTGGCTGCAGCTGCAGTGCAACTCCAATGCCTCCACCATCACGGAGCCATCTTTCCTGTGTGTCTCTCTGTGTCTCTTCTTCTTTATGAAGAAATCACTCAGATTGATTCGGATCCACCTCACACCTGTGTGACCTCATGCTGACTTCACCAATAAAGTCTTCAAAGACCCTATTTCCAAACAAGGCCATGTTCACTGGTACCAGCACTTAGGCCTTCAACAAATGTTTTTTGGGGACACATTTCAATCCATAACAGGATGTTTTGATGGTTCTTAGTTTTATGGCACCTTGTATTTTGCAACATCAGTTCCTCCTACCATCCTCAGCTCTTGAGTGAGGGGACAGACAGCACTCCTGTATCATTGCTTTAATAAAATATTTATGGGTTTCCTGTTACAGCACTTCTAAAACACCCTGTAACAGTCACAGGCATTTAAAAATAAATTATCGGTCAACTGTTTTGCTTTTGGAAGGGACAGCTCCAGCAGGAAGACAGGTGTGATATTCAGGAGCACATTTCGGTACTGTGAAATCCCACGGTACCATAGCTTGGACAGAGAAAAATGTTCAACAAGCAGCTGTGGATTGGTGCTGATTAGGTGGGCTGAGGGTCTCAACCTGTCCTGTTGCCCCCGATGTGCACAGAACAAGCGTCAAATGCAGCTGTCCAGGAGGCAGAGCTGAGGCAACCCACCGGCATCAGGCTGAACACCGTACAAAAAATCCATCCCCAGCCCACTGGAGCTACACAAATTAAGAATTTTAAATATAAATAGAATTCTATATATTATACTTAAGTAATGGACAGAAGGAGCCCTAGCAGTGCAATGATTACGCGCTCAGTGGCTAACCAAAATGTTGGCGGTTCAAACACACCCAGTGGCTTGGTGGGAGAAAAGACCTGGTGATCTGCTCCCGTAAAGGTTAAAAAAAAAAATTTTTTTTTTTTTTTTTAATCTTTACAGCCTAGAAAACCCTGTGGGGCAGTTCTACTCTGTCACACGGGGTCGCTATGAGTCAAAAATCTTCTCGATGGCACCTAACAACAACACAATGGACAAATTACTTGAACGACTTGTTACCTCTTAATAAACATTTTCAGTCAAAATCTTAAGTATTGCTCTTATTTATTAAAAGACATTCATGACCACAGGATTCATTTTGCACCAGTTTATGGAGTCCAATAAAAGTTATATTTTTATTAATGTGAATGACCTTGTCTACTGTTTGAGAAAGTCAATCTCCTGTCTGGGATGTATAAAATTAACACGCCTTAAGGGAAAAGGTTATCACTATAACGCAAATGATGCAGGAAATACCACCAGTTGTATATAATGTCCCAAACCCGCTGTTGGTTCAAAACAAAATAAAAAAGACATTCTTCTAACGTTTAGTTACCAAACAAAATAATCTCTGCTGGTTGTATTTTCAGAGCCCTGGTGGCACAGTGGTTAAGAGCTCAGCTGCTAATCAAAGGGTCGGCTGTTTAAATCCATCGGCCACTTCGCAGAAACCCTATGGGGCAGTTGCGTTCTGTCCCAGAGGGTGGCTACGAGTCGGAATCAATTCGATGGCAGTAGACTTGGTTTTTTGGTTGTACTTTCATTTCATTTATCTTGCGTGGAGATGAGTCTAAACCTAAACAGAGGCTGTGGTTGTTAGTTGTCGTTAGATTCCAACTCATGGTGACCCCATGTGGGCAGAGTAGAACTGTGACCTTCCGGAACCAGGTCACCCGGACTTGCTTCCAACGCACCTTTTGGTTAGTAGTGGAGCACTTAACCTTTGTGCCACTCAGGGACCCCAAATGGGGGCGAGGAGAAGTAATTAAAGAATATCAACATACCAAAAGATACCTATAGTGGGTGCATTAAAACACATTCTTCAGGAGCAAAACTTAGTGAGACTGTGTTTTCTTCTGAGGTTCTTGCCATCACCAGAAATGAATTCTTTCTCCCTTAATCTATTTTTTTTGCTTCCTGACTTTACCCAAGCAGCTCTGACTTATTCTACTGATCAAACAGGCTGAGCAAGATCATTATCTCTGCATGGATGCTTGGGAGTGAGAGACCTATCTCAGGAGCAGTTCAACTTTCTAATTTTTTTTTTTTTTTAAAACAAAAGGGGCCAAAGAGAGGGGGAAAGGAGCGAGAAGGTTTAATGCCCAACTAATGGAACACTAATGTGCACAAATGAGTTTTGAAAGAGCACGAATATTGCTTTGAAATTAATTATACCTCTCCCATTGTCTTAAAAAATGGGAGAATAAAACCCGAATGGCCATGTTTACTATGTTTAATTTTCAATTGTTTCTTTGATGTGGCAGATAGAAAGGTTTGCACCTGCAGAGGAAAAGACTGGGAGCAGATTGGAAACACTCTGCAAACACTTCGTCAGGAATGTTACTTGTCAGCCTCCCCCCAGCACAAGCCAGCCTTGATGATATCTTTGGGTGCCTCTGTTTCCTTTTGATTAATAAATGCAAACAATTTTTTCCCAGGAACCTCTGTTGCAATCTATGCATGACAATTAGGGGCAACCTCTGGCGAAAGGATGCAATGAAGTCTGTTTCCTCTTCCTCTGCTGCAAAATAAATAGTTGATGGTGAATGCTTTTTGACAATTAGAGAACGAAATCTCTGCAGCTATGTAATTTCAGCGACTGTTTATTATGTCTGTTCCCTGCAATGAAAGATCAATGTTTATGACAATTTTAACTCTACTCTGGGTGGACAATTTGATTATTTCTTTCCCTGAGTTTCATGTCCTATTATTGAATTCTTGGGTGCAAATATCATTGGCTTTTCATGAAATGGATTTGTGATGCTTCCATCTAAACAATCTATTGAGTGGGCATTATAAGGAAGCCAAGTGTGACACTCATGGAATATTCCACTGTTGCTTTCCAGGGCAGAGACGGCTGCGGCAGCTCGTGGAGAGCGTCACGATTGGCCCTGCTCTAGGTCCGGTGGCCTTCCACTGTGGATTGGCCGGCAGCGCCTAAGCAGGACGAGGGCCTCGTTGTAGCAACCAGGGCACTGGGGCATGCCCGGCCATTGGCAATTGCAGTACTTACACTTGTCAGCTGCTGGGGAGCCTTGGCAGATGTGGAGGTGGCAACAGAGGACAGGGCTACACACTGCCCAGCCCCAGGAGGCACCATTGTCATGGAATCCAGGATGGGTGGCAGTCTGAAGCTATGTGGTACAATGCCCCTGATGAAACAATCAGAGTGTATTTGGGTCACAGCCCAAGAAGTCCCAGCAGGACAAGGAGGCCAGACTACAGGGAAAAGAGCCCACGCTTGGGAGACTGGCATTCTTGGGTTAGGATCCAGTTCTGCCCCTTACTGAGATGTGATCTTGGAGGTCTGACCTTCCCTTCCAGGCAGAGCCCTTGGCTTCTACCAGTCATCCACTCATCTTCCCATCACCTACGATGGTTCCATTTCATTATTCAATACTTGCCCACTGGGCCCTCCAATGAGCAAGTCACCCGGGGGAACTGTTGGACAGCTGGTGACCCAGAACAGAGGAGAAGAGATGGCAGGCCATGGCAGGGCGGTGGGTCATGTTTTAGATCAAGGCCTGCTCAGGGCAATGAGGGGCAACAAAGGGTGGTCTGAGTGCTGGGAGGTAACACCATCCAGAGGGGTTGGAGGTGCTAAACAGAACTACCCTGTCACCTCCTCAGTAGCTTCTTGAACCAGGCTGGAAAATGCCAGGGTCAAAGAGTGGGCAGAGGACCAACAAGAGATCCAAAGGGGTGGATTAGTCTCAAACAATAGGCAGAGAAAGGTGCACTACTAGTTCAAGAGGCCAAGGCTGGAAAAAATTTTCTGAGACGTGGTGGGCAGGGAGGCTGTGGGATACACAGATTTTTTGTTTGTTTTAATTTTTTTGTGGTAACAAATATTTAACAAAACATTCACCATCCTAAGCATTTTTAAGTGTTCAGTTCAGTAACAAGAATTACATTCACCACATTGTGCAACCCATACCAGGGGGAGACAGGGCATTCCTCTGGGCATGGGGTAGTTGGGACATTGGGCAAGATAACCACTGAGCCTCCACTCCATCTCGAAACCAGAGACAATAATACCTTCCCGCAGATCGGCTGGGAGGCTTTAATGAGATCTTGTTCATGTAGCAACTGGCACAGAGTATGTGCTAGCAAATGGCAGCTATCACAGTAATTATTATTATTAGTTTCCATTGGACATGCCACTTCAGTGAGGATCTCACTTGATTGAAATACCATATATCTCCCTCCATTTCTGTGGTCTTGAATTTCTCTTTTATTTGTCTTCATGATCTTGGCTTCTGTATGTTTTTTTACCAGACATGAGTCACCTCAACTAACTTTTTAAAATGGATGGGGGTACATTATAAAAAATACAGCTATCTGGGATAGTAAGTAGATTTAATGTCGTATTGATGAATACTCCATTCGTCTTATTTTCAAGGTGCTTTTTTTTTTTATATTCAGAAGAGGATTAAAGATCTAGAAGAAAAAAAAGATGGAAGAGAGAAGAATCTCTATGAATTGAGAGGAAAAATTTCCCAAATGTTATGCAAAATAAAATTTTTGTGATATGAGTGGGCTGCCGTCCTTACATGGAGTCATATTAGGGTCAGTTGGTGATCAGCATGGCGGGAGTTCAATGTGAAGAATGACTGCAGATAATAAATACTCCATCCTTCATACATGGAGGTGATATCTGGACCCATCAGCAGTTTGCTGGGATCCACTGGAGCATTCTGCCTAGATTGAGTGGATATCAGGATTCCGAGTGGCTATGGGAAGTGTGTGGCCAGCCTACCTGAGCCCACCTGAGATCAGGTGAAGCCTAAGCCTAAGTAATGTGGTCCTCACCCAGACGGCACATTTGGGAGACAGTGTCCAATAGCAGGAACCATGCAAACTTGGGCTTGCATCCCCAGTCCGCCATTTACTTTCTAGCTGTATAAACTTTCATCTCTCAGCCTCATTTTCCTAATCTGTAAAGGGTCATAGAGTTTTACAACTTAAGAATACTTGAGCACTTAACATTTAGTCTTATATATATTTAATATGCTGTTGTTGTTGTTAGGTGCCTTCCAGTCGGTTCTGACCCATGTACAACAGAACGAAACACTGGCCATTTCTGCACCATGTTCACAATCGTTGTTATGCTCGAGCCTACTGTTGCAGCCACTGTGTCACTCCATCTCACTGAGGGTCTTCCTCTCTTTCGCCGACCCTCCACTTTACCAAACATGATGTCCTTCTTCAGGGACTGGTCCCCCTGGATGAAATGCCTGTCTCCTGAGACCCCTCTGGGTTCAAACCACCATCTTTTTTTCTAAAGAACATTCTGGCTGTACTTCTTCCAAAACAAAAGTGTTCATTCTTCTGGCAACCCATGGACTATCCAATACTCTTCACCAATACCATATTCAAATGTATCAATTCTTCTTCAGTCTTCCTTCACATGCATATGAGGCAAGTGAAAATACCAGGGCTTGTGTCAGGTGCACCTTAGTCCTCAAACTGATATCTTTGCTTTTTAACACTTTTAAGAAGTTTTTTTGCAACAGAATTGCCCAAAGCAATGCGTCATTTGATTTCTTGACTGCTGTTTCCACAGATGTTGATTGTGGATCAAGTAAAAGGAAATACTTGGCAACTTCAATCTTTTCTCCATTTATCATGATGTTGCTCATTGGTCCACTTGTGAGGATTTTGTTTTCTTTATGTTGAGGTGCAATCCATACTCAAGGCTGTGGTCTTTGATCTTCATTAGTAAGTGCTTCAAGTCCTCTTCACTTTCAGCAAGCAAGGTTGTGTCATCTGCATATCACAGGTTATTAATGAGTCTTCCTAAAATCCTGATGCCTCATTCTTCATATAGTCCAGCTTCTCAAATTATATGTAATAAAATTTTATTCTTAAGAACAAAAGGGATAATAATACTCTCAAATTTGTCCTGATTGATACCAGATGCTGACTAATGAAATTATAAGCCGTGGACGGGCTTTGGGACAATAAACTTTAAAGCAAAATCAATGAAATGAACTGGGAAGTTGAACAGTCACCTGGTCAGTGCAAGCCTAAAAGTAGTCTTGGATCTGAACAATCAAATCAGTGTTCACACTTCCTTATTCAGAGGATGGCTACCCAGGGCCGGTGACGTTTGTCTTATGCAGTTTGGGTCCAGGCCTGGGCAGCAGCAACTGTGGGTTTTGAACTCAGGCTGGGCTATTCTTTCTTTCCTCTTTTTTAAAAATAGTGTAAAGTGTGTATTATTATTATGTGTAGCACTGTTGTTGTTGTCAGTTGCCCTCAGGTAGACTCAGACTCATGATGACCCCATCTGTGACAGTAGGGTTTTTAAGGCTGTGACCTTTCAGAAGCAGATCACCAGGCCTGTCTTCCGAGGCACCTCTGGGTGGGTTCAAACCACCAACCTCTTGGCTAGTAGTCAAGCACTTAACAGTTTGCACCACTTAGGGGCACCATATGTAGCATTAGGCAATATTATTTGAAGTCAATATACCAACTGCCTTCAAAGCTTGAGTCAAAATTTATCTTAAGATAGCCCTTTGTTTCAAAGAACCCATGCTTAATCAGTCCACAGCTGTTTGGTCAGTCAACCTTGTCACAATTCTCTTTTAGTTTGACTTCTTTTATCTCCACTTGAATATGGACATACTAGTGATAAAATTTAAAAATTTCTCACCTGGAGTTCTAGGGATCTAATTTCTTCACACTATTCACTTTAGGGCTGTTTTAGGATCAGAGTAGAGAGATCTGCCTGGCTCTCAATTTCAGACACTCTCTGTCATGGATGAGTTCAAATCTTATTCACTCCCTAAAAGTATCACACCCAAGAAAAGTAGACATTTGTGGGATATGCCAACTTCTAAGTTCAAAAATTTACCGTTCATACTTTTCATGCTTTTTGCAACTCTGTCTTACAGTTCCTTCCCACAGATCAAACAAATAGCTACTCTCTGAGGCATTTACTGTGGATCTACAGGAAAAGCCCCACTGTATAGACCTCAACCTCGGCCACTCTTTCTTGAAGCTGGGCGAGCTGAACGGGAGAGGCCAGGACGGCGCCGAGCTAGGAAACCGTTCCTCGTGGAGAGAAGCGTCCCACATTAACCAACAGTAATAAAAGGTACTATACATAGGGTGTTCACGGGTTGAAGTTGTCAACAATTTCATTCTATTTGGATCAACGATCAATGTTCCTTGGAAGCAGCAGTCAAGAAATCAAACGATGCATTGGATTGGACGAATCTGCTGCAAAGACCTCTTTAAAGTCTTAAGAAGCAAAGATGTCCCTCTGATGACTAAGGTGCGTCTGACCCAAGCCACAGTCTTTTCAATTTGCCTTATATGCATGTGAGGGCTGAACAGCGACACAGGAAGATCTAAGAAGAATTTATGCATTCATTTTGTGATGCTGGCAAAGAATATTGAATATACTGTGAACTACCAGAGGAACAAACTAAATTGGTCTTAGAAGAAATATATCTAGACAAATAAATAGAATGTTCTTAGAAGCGAGGATGGTAAGACATCGACTCACTTACTTTGGACATGTTGCCAGGAAACACCCATTGCTAGAAAAGGACATTGTGTTTGGTGAAGCAGACAGCCAACGAAAAAATGGGAAACCTTCAATGAGATGAATTGACACGATAGCTGCAACCATGGACTCAGATGTACAATAATAGGACCAGGCAACGTTAGGTCACAGGGAGCTAGAGCCAACTCAACGGCAACTAACAACAACAACAACAACAAGGGATAAGAGCTAACATGTGCCAGGTGTTTTACACTTCTCCTCTCTTTTTACCCTCAGAATAACACCCAAGGGGGGAATTATAATTATTCCCATTTCACAGAGGAAATGAGAAACTGAGGCTCAGGGAAGCTTGATGTGTGGAGCAGGTAGGTGGTTGAGTGGGATGAAGCCACATGTAGTTTGACCCCAGGGGTGATGCTCTTAGCCAGGGGCCCTCCCCACCTGGGGATATGAACAAGCATGCTAATGAAGACACTCCACAAAGATGAGCCCCATCCCCAATGTTATTTCATATTTATGAACACTAATGTAGAGAGAGATATTAAATGCTTAGCCATAGATGAAAATACCTTTACAGTAGAGAGGTAATTAAGAAGCCAGGGTGGAAAAGGCTTTATTATTTAAAGAAAAATTGTCACTAGGAAAGGAGTTGGTCTCAGAGCAGCTGAGGGGACAGTAAAGAAAGCCGTTCTCTGGGTGTGAGATGGGGCAGCTTTTTGAAAGCAGTGATTTGGGACACGCGAGAAATGGAGGGGTCAGTGGTCATTATGGATTGAGCTCGCCACAGGTCCCTGGTGTGAACTTGTTATCGGAGTATTTTATAGTCCACCTGACCGAAAAGAACAACTGGGCTGTGAAATGATAGAGCAAATAAAAAAAGCTGTAAAAGAGCCAGAGTGATAGTAATGGGAGATTTTAAGTACCTGAGCACAGAGCAGAGTGCATTAAGTGATAGAAATAAAGCTTGAAGCATGTGTGGAGAAGGCATTTGGGAGAGAGGGAGGTGGGGAGCAGGCTGGCGAGGAGGGAGGGGGTTTTCTCCAGAGGGGACCATGTAACTCAGCATCTAACTAATGGTGTATACCAGAGAAGCTGTCATTAAACGAGAACCTGAGGTAGCATTCTCGTCCCTGTTGCACGGTCAGGCCAGGTGTTCTGGCCTCTGTGTGGCACTCTGGCTCAGGCTCCTACTCTTTCAAGGAGCATCTTCTGCACCCACCTTCCTGCATCCTTAGAAGGTTCCTGCACAACTTCCAATTCATCCAATCAACAATCCAGGGATGAGGTGGGGCCAAGATGGCAGACTAGGTAGACGCTACCTTGGATCCCTCTTGCAACAGACTTGGAAAAACAAGTGAATCGATCACATACATAACAATCTACGAACCCTCAACAACAAACACAGATTTAGAGACAGAAAACGAACAAATATGGGGAAGCAGCGACTGTTTTCGGGGCCTGGAGCAAGCGTCCCAGTCAGGTAACCTTGGCGCCGGGCTTCTGCGCCCAGGGGAGCTGAAATCATAAATCATGTGACGGCGCAAACAAGGGGTGCAGCCCTACCCTCGTGAACTGAACCCGGGAGGGGGCCCAGCCGGTCCGCGCGGGAGACGCGGCTGGTGGGAGAAGTCCCCGGGAGGCAGTGACTGGTTTTGGAGCCGGGAGTGCAGCGTCCCAGCCGGGGAACCTTGGCGCCGGGCTTTTGACTGGGCGCTGTCACAGCACAAGCACGGGGCGCTGCTATACTCCCCTGAACTAACCCCGGGAGGGGGCCCAGCCGGTCCGTGGAGGCGGCGCGGCCACTTGGCTGGCAGGACAAGAAGTCCCCAGGAGGCAGCGACTGATTTTGGAGCCGGGAGTGCAGCGTCCCAGCAGGAGAACCTTGATGCTGGGCTTTGGACTGGCAGCGGAGGATCTGACTGCGGCTTCAGCGAGCCAGACCCCCGGGGGCAATCTCCACACAGCCAGCACACATAGGCGACACGCCCCTCGGGAATCTCAGATAAAATAGTCATTCCAAGCAAGACAAGCAACTCTGGCTATATTCCGAGGTGCTACTCTCCTATCTCTCTGAACCCTCCCCCACCCTTCCCAGGTGGCTTTATTAGCATCGGAATTTCCTGAGCCAGAAGGAGAACGGCTCCAGCTCCACGGCAGCTTTGCTTCCCCCCCTCTTTATTTACTTATTTTTTTAGTCTTTTCCTAACCCGTTCTTCTGGCCTGAGAGAAGGAACCACAAAAAACCCAGGGACCAAAAATCCATCCCTAATTGGACTAAAAACACAGAACCAGCTACAGCCAAGCATATATGATCCAAATCTCGGACTTTCATCCTTACAGGGAACAAGGTGGCAGTTATAATCCAAAGGCAGTTCTGATAGGGATCTGACTGCATTTTTTTTAGTGGATTTTCTGGAAAAACAAGTTTCCCAGGTCTGATATCTCTGCTTATTCAACAGAGCCCTAACTGACCCACAACAGGGAACTGAGGGCTGAAGCTCCCCCCAGACCACCTAGTCTCCTGCCTTAGGGGTCTAAGGAGGGTGACATCTACCAATCAGTAGAGGTACTTGCATTGGGGGCCTAAGGTACAGCTGCAGTGCCCTCCCACCAAGGTGCTATAGGAATAGAGACACACCCACCTCACTGACACTTGGGGGAAGCCTGTCAGCATTGCCCCCCCGGAGGGTGAACCCCAGCTGCCAATAGAATCTGGTGCACACAACTATCACCACTACTTCTCGAGGTGGATAGGTGTTAGGGTGCAGCACACACTTGATGACCCAAAATCAGATTCAACTCAAGAATAGTGAATAGACTCAGGCATATATATCTGGCAACAGCCCAAACTGGCTGGTAATATGTCATAAGTAAGTCAAGGGCTACAACAAACAAGACAGCACAATCTAGTAGCCCATCCACGTATATTGAAAGAAAACAAAAGAAGACAAGACTCAGTGAGCAATTATGGAATAAACCACTACTTTAAAAAAATTTTTTTTTTTTTTTATATCTTAGTGATGGCTCGGAGACAGCAGTCGATATCAAACCACATAAAGAAGCAGACCATGACAGCTTCTACAACCCCCCAAACAAAAGAATCAAAATCTTTCCCAAATGAAGATACAATCCTGGAATTATCAGATACAGAATATAAAAAACTAATTTACAGAATGCTTCAAGACATCACAAACGAAATAAGGCAAACTGCAGAAAAAGCCAAGGAACACACTGATAAAACTGTTGAAGAACTCAAAAAGATTATTCAAGAACATAGTAGAAAAATTAATAAGTTGCAAGAATCCATAGAGAGACAGCATGTAGAAATCCAAAAGATTAACAATAAAATTACAGAATTAGACAAGCAATAGGAAGTCAGAAGAATAGACTCGAGCAATTAGAATGCAGACTGGGAAATCTGGAGGACCAGGGAATTAACACCAACATAGCTGAAAAAAAATCAGATAAAAGAATTTAAAAAAATGAAGAAACCCTAAGAATCACGTGGGACTCTATCAAGAAGGATAACTTGCGTGTGATTGGAGTCCCAGAACAGGGAGGGAGGACAGAAAACGCAGAGAAAATAGTTGAAGAACTCCTGACAGAAAACCTCCCTGACATCATGAAAGATGAAAGGATATCTATCCAAGATGCTCATCGAACCCCATTTAAGATTGATCCAAAAAGAAAAACACCAAGACATATTATCATCAAACTTGCCAAAACCAAAGATAAAGAGAAAATTTTAAAAGCAGCCAGGGAGAAAAGAAAGGTTTCCTTCAAGGGAGAATCAATAAGAATAAGTTCAGATTACTCAGCAGAAACCATGCAGGCAAGAAGGGAATGGGACGACATATACAGAACACTGAAGGAGAAAAACTGCCAGCCAAGGATCATATATCCAGCAAAACTCTCTCTGAAATATGAAGGCGAAATTAAGATATTTACAGATAAACACAAGTTTAGAGAATTTGCAAAAACCAAACCAAAGCTACAGGAAATACTAAAGGATATTATTTGGTCAGAAAACCAATAATATCAGATACCAGCACAACACAGGGTCACAAAACAGAACATCAACTCAAATAGGGAAATCACAAAAACAAATTAAGATTAAAAAAAAATGCTCATAACAGGGAATCACTGAAGTCAATATGTAAAAGATCACAATAATCAAAAAGAGGGACTAAATACAGGTGGCATAGAACTGCCATATGGAGAGTGATACAAGGCGATATAGAACAATACAAATTAGGTTTTTACTTAGAAAAATAGGGGTAAATATTAAGGTAACCACAAAGAGGTATACAACTCCATAACTCAAGATAAAAGCCAAGAAAAACGTAACGACTCAACAAACATAAAGTCAAACACTACGAAAATGAGAATCTCACAATTTACTAAGAAAAACGTCTCAGCACAAAAAAGTATGTGGAAAAATGAAATTGTCAACAACACACATAAAAAGGCATCAAAATGACAACACTAAACACTTATTTATCTATAATTACGCTGAATGTAAATGGACTAAATGCACCAATAAAGAGACAGAGAGTCTCAGACTGGATAAAGAAACACGATCCGTCTATATGCTGCCTACAAGAGACACACCTTAGACTTAGAGACACAAACAAACTAAAACTCAAAGGATGGAAAAAAATATATCAAGCAAACAATAAGCAAAAAAGAAGAGGAGTAGCAATATTAATTTCTGACAAAATAGACTTTAGACTTAAATCCACCACAAAGGATAAAGAAGGACACTACGTAATGATAAAAGGGACAATTGATCAGGAAGACATAACCATATTAAATATTTATGCACCCAATGACAGGGCTGCAAGATACATAAATCAAATTTTAACAGAACTGAAAAGTGAGATAGACACCTCCACAACTATAGTAGGAGACTTCAACACACCACTTTCGGAGAAGGACAGAACATCCAGTAAGAAGCTCAATAGAGACACGGAAGACCTAATTACAACAACCAACCAACTTGACCTCATTGACTTATTCAGAACTCTCCACCCAACTGCTGCAAAGTATAATTTTTTTTCTAGCACACATGGAACATTCTCTAGAATAGACCACATATTAGGTCATAAAACAAACCTTTGCAGAATCCAAAACATTGAAATATTACAAAGCATCTTCTCAGACCACAAGGCAATAAAAGTAGAAATCAATAACAGAAAAACTAGGGAAAAGAAATCAAATACTTGGAAACTGAACAATACCCTCCTGAAAAAAGATGGGGTTATAGAAGACATCAAGGAGGGAATAAGGAAATTCATAGAATGCAAGGAGAATGAAAATACTTCCTATCAAAACCTCTGGGACACAGCAAAAGCAGTGCTCAGAGGCCAATTTATATCGATAAATGCACACATACAAAAAGAAGAAAGAGCCAAAATCAGAGAACTGTCCCTACAACTTGAACAAATAGAAAGTG
Source organism: Elephas maximus indicus (assembly GCF_024166365.1). Taxonomy (NCBI): domain Eukaryota; kingdom Metazoa; phylum Chordata; class Mammalia; order Proboscidea; family Elephantidae; genus Elephas; species Elephas maximus. Next base: position 75,456,877 of record NC_064834.1, on the reverse strand, counting down.
AGCAACAAAAGAATCCATCAGGCACCAGAAGAAAACAAATAATAAAAATTAGAGCTGAACTAAATGAATTAGAGAACAGAAAAACAATCGAAAGAATTAACAAAGCCAAAAGCTGGTTCTTTGAAAAAATTAACAAAATTGATAAACCATTGCCTAGACTGACTAAAGAAATACAGGAAAGGAAACAAACAACCCGAATAAGAAACGAGAAGGACCACATCACAACAGAATCAAATGAAATTAAAAGAATCATTTCAGATTACTACGAAAAATTGTACTCTAACAAATTTGCAAACCTAGAAGAAATGGATGAATTCCTGGAAAAACACTACCTACCTAAACTAACACATTCAGAAGTAGAACAACTAAATAGACCCATAACAAAAAAAGAGATTGAAACAGTAATCAAAAAACTCCCAACAAAAAAAAGCCCTGGCCCGGACGGCTTCACTGCAGAGTTCTACCAAACTTTCAGAGAAGAGTTAACACCACTACTACTAAAGGTATTTCAAAGCATAGAAAATGACGGAATACTACCCTACTCATTCTATGAAGCCACCATCTCCCTGATACCAAAAGCAGGTAAAGACATTACAAAAAAAGAAAATTATAGACCTATATCCCTCATGAACATAGATGCAAAAATCCTCAACAAAATTCTAGCCAATAGAATTCAACAACATATCAAAAAAGTAATTCACCATGATCAAGTGGGATTTAAAAAAAAAAAAAAATTTTTTTTTTATGCAAGGCTGGTTTAATATTAGAAAAACCATTAATGTAATCTACCACATAAATAAAACAAAAGACAAAAACCACATGATCTTATCAATTGATGCAGAAGAGGCATTTGACAAAGTCCAACATCCATTTATGATAAAAACTCTCACCAAAATAGGAATTGAAGGAAAATTCCTCAACATAATAAAGGGCATCTATTTTTTTTTTATGCAAAGCCAACAGCCAACATCACTCTAAATGGAGAGAACCTGAAAGCATTTCCCTTGAGAATGGGAACCAGACAAGGATGCCCTTTATCACCGCTCTTATTCAACATTGTGCTAGAAGTCCTAGCCAGGGCAATTAGGCTAGACAAAGAAATAAAGGGCATCCGGATTGGCAAGGAGGAAGTAAAATTATCTCTATTTGCAGATGACATGATCTTATACACAGAAAACCCTAAGGAATCCTCCAGAAAACTACTGAAACTAATGGAAGAGTTTGGCAGAGTCTCTGGTTATAAGATAAACATACAAAAATCACTTGGATTCCTCTACATCAACACAAAGAACACCGAAGAGGAAATAACCCAATCAATACCATTCACAGTAGCCCCCAAGAAGATAAGATACTTAGGAATAAATCTTACCAAGGATGTAAAAGACCTATACAAAGAAAACTACAAAGCTCTACTACAAGAAATTCAAAAGGACATACTTAAGTGGAAAAACATACCCTGCTCATGGATAGGAAGACTTAACATAGTAAAAATGTCTATTCTACCAAAAGCCATCTATACCTACAATGCACTTCCGATCCAAATTCCAATGTCATTTTTTCAGGTGATAGAGAAACAAATCACCAGCTTCATATGGAAGAGAAAGAAGCCTCGGATAAGCAAAGCGTTACTGAAAAAGAAGAAGAAAGTGGGAGGCCTCACGCTACCTGATTTCAGAACCTTTTATACAGCCACAGTAGTCAAAACAACCTGGTACTGGTACAACAACAGGCACATAGACCAGTGGAACAGAATTGAGAACCCAGATATAAATCCATCCACATATGAGCAGCTGATATTTGACAAAGGCCCAGTGTCAGTTAATTGGGGAAAAGATAGTCTTTTTAACAAATGGTGCTGGCATAACTGGATATCCATTTGCAAAAAAATGAAACAGGACCCATACCTCACACCAAGCACAAAAACTAACTCCAAGTGGAACAAAGACCTAAACATAAAGACTAAAACAATAAAGATCATGGAATGAAAAATAAGGACAACCCTAGGAGCCCTAATACAGGGCATAAACAGAATACAAAACATTACCAAAAATGACGAAGAGAAACCAGATAACTGGGAGCTCCTAAAAATCAAACACCTATGCTCATCTAAAGACTTCACCAAAAGAGTAAAAAGACCACCTACAGACTGGGAAAGAATTTTCAGCTATGACATCTCCGACCAGCGCCTGATCTCTAAAATCTATATGATTCTGTTAAAACTCAGCCACAAAAAGGCAAACAACCCAATCAAGAAGTGGGCAAAGGATATGAACACGCACTTCACTAAAGAAGATATTCAGGCAGCCAACAGATACATGAGAAAATGCTCTCAATCAATGCAAATTAAAACTACGATGAGATTCCATCTCACTCCAACAAGGCTGGCATTAATCCAAAAAACACAAAATAATAAATGTTGGAGAGGCTGCGGAGAGATTGGAACTCTTATACACTGCTGGTGGGAATGTCAAATGGTACAACCACTTTGGAAATCTATCTGGCATTATCTTAAACAGTTAGAAATAGAACTACCATACAACCCAGAAATCCCACTCCTCGGAATATACCCTAGAGATACAAGAGCCTTCACACAAACAGATATATGCACACCCATGTTTATTGCAGCTCTGTTTACAATAGCAAAAAGCTGGAAGCAATCAAGATGTCCATCAATGGATGAATGGGTAAATAAATTGTGGTATATTCACACAATGGAATACTACGCATCGATAAAGAACAGTGACGAATCTGTGAAACATTTCATAACATGGAGGAACCTGGAAGGCATTATGCTGAGCGAAATCAGTCAGAGGCAAAAGGACAAACATTGTATAAGACCAGTATTATAAGATCTTGAGAAATAGTATAAACTGAGAAGAACACATACTTTTGTGGTTACGAGGGGGGGAGGGAGGGAGGGAGGGAGGGAGAGGGTTTTTTACTGATTAATTAGTAGATAAGAACTGCTTTAGGTGAAGGGAAGGACAACACTCAATACATGGAAGGTCAGCTCAATTGGACTGGACCAAAAGCAAGAAGTTTCTGGGATAAAATGAATGCTTCAAAGATCAGTGGAGCAAGGGCGGGGGTTTGGGAACCGTGGTTTAAGGGGACTTCTAAGTCAACTGGCAAAATAATTCTATTATGAAAACATTCTGCATCCCACTTTGAAATGTGGCATCTGGGGTCTTAAATGCTAACAAGCGGCCATCTAAGATGCATCAATTGGTCTCAACCCACCTGGAGCAAAGGAGAATGAAGAACACCAAGGTCACACGACAACTAAGAGCCCAAGAGACAGAAAGGGCCACATGAACCAGAGACTTACATCATCCTGAGACCAGAAGAACTAGTTGGTGCCCGGCCACAATCGATGACTGCCCTGACAGGGAGCACAATAGAGAACCCCTGAGGGAGCAGGAGATCAGTGGGATGCAGACCCCAAATTCTCATAAAAAGACCATACTTAATGGTCTGACTGTGACTAGAGGAATCCCGGCGGTCATGGCCCCCAAACCTTCTGTTGGCAGAGGACAGGAACCATCCCCGAAGACACCTCATCAGACATGAAAGGGACTGGACAGTGGGTAGGAGAGAGATGCTGAGGAAGAGTGAGCTAATTATATCAGGTGGACACTTGAGACTGTGTTGGCATCTCCTGTCTGCAAGGGGGATGGGAGGATAGTGAGAGTTGGAAGCTGGCAAAATTGTCACGAAAGGAGAGACTGGAAGGGCTGACTCATTAGGGGGAGAGCAAGTGGGAGTATGGAGTAAGATGTATATAAACTTATATGTGACAGTCTGACTTGATTTGTAAACGTTCACTTGAAGCTCAATAAAAGTTAATAAAAAAAAAAATCCAGGGATTTGGAGATGGAAACTGGAACCCCAAGAGGAATGACAGCTCCAATCCTAAATATACCATATCTTGTTGTCATTGCTGCTGTTAATTGCCATCAGGTCAGCTCCAGTTCACGGCAAGCCTGTGTACAACAGAACAAAGCATTGCCTGGTCCTGTGCCATCTTCAAAATCGTCGGTATGCTCAAGTCCATCGTTGAGGCCGCTGTATTTCCAAACTTGGGGGCTCATCTTCCAGCACTGTATCGGACAATACTCTGCTGTGATCTATAGGGTTTTCATTGGCTGATTTTCAGAAGTATTGCCAGGTCTTTCTTCCTAGTCTGTCTTAGTCTGGAAGCTCCACTAAAACCTGCCCACTGTGGATGACCCTGCTGGTATTTGAAATCCTGGTGGCATAACTTTTGGCATTATAGCAACATGGAAGCCACCACAGTACAACAAACTGACAGGTGGTGGAGCATATCAGAGCATTGTTCAAATTGCACTAGTTGCTTATTGCATTTATTTAAAACGTAAATTAAATTTCTGGGTTATAGTTTTGAAACAAGTTTCTGGAAAGTCATAAAGCAAGGTCTTCCTGTACCAATAAACTAATAAATGTGTGGCTTTATGACAATTGCCAAGCCAGGGTCGTTTCAGGTTGGTGACCTGTCAAGCACCTGTGTCTCACACTGGTGAGCTATGGATGCAGAAAAGGTCACTGGACATATACATGCTCTTATGGCAAGATGTAGGCACAGGAAGCCCAGCTACAAGTCCCAAAGACAAAAAAAATTGATGGTATACCTTGAAGAATTATAAGCAGGAACACAAATAGAAACTTGTACACCAATGTTCATTGTGGCATTATTCAGAACAGCCAAAAAAGGTGGAAACAACCCAAGTGTCCATCAACAGATGAATGGATAAATAAATTATGGTATATGTGGACAAAGGAATATTACTCAGCCATCAAAAGGAATGAAGTTCTGATACATGCTACCACATGCATGAACTTTGAAAACATGCTGAGTGAAATAACTCAGGCACAAAAGGACAAACATTGTATGATCTCACTTACAGGAAATATCCAGGAGCCCTGGTAGCACAGTCGTTAAAGTGCTCAGCTGCTGATCAAAGGTCAGCCATTCGAACTCATCAGCCACTCCATGGGAGAAAGATGTGGCAGTCTGCTTCTGTGAAGATTTACAGCCTTGGAAACCCTACGGGAAGTTCTACCGGGTCTCTATGAGTTGAAATTGACTTGACAGCAATGAGTTTGGGTTTTTTTTTTTTTTTTTGGTTATATGTAATATCTAGAATAGGCAAGTATATAGAGACCAAAGATTATTAGTGGTTACCAGGGATGGGGAGCCCTTGTGACATGGTGGTTAAGAGCTACGGATATAAACCGAAAGGTCGGCTGTTGAATCTACCAACCACTCACCCTATGGGGCAGTTCTTCTCTGTCCGATAGGGTCGGTAGGAGTCAGAATCTACTCAATGACAACTGGTTTGGTTACCCAGCACAGGAAGAAGGGGGACGGGGGACCGTTGCTTAGGGGACACTGAGTTTCTGTTGAGGGCAATGGAATAATTTGGAAGAGGATAGTGGTGATGGTTGCACAATGTGATGATGAACATGATCAATGTCACTGAATTGTACCTGAAAAAAGTTGAATTGGCAAATGTTTTGTTATATTTATTTTTACCATAATAAAACACTAAGAAAAATCAATGAGCTTGGGTTTTGTTGGCACCAGTTCGATATAGATAGTGAGGGAATTCAGGCAAGATGAAAGCCACTGCTATTTCTTCCAGTTTTAGGGCGATGTTTGAACCTGGCTGTCCCCAGCCCTGGGGTAAGGCTAACCCAAGATCTCAGGCTGGGTGGAGATAAAGTGGGTCAAAACCATTTGCCCGCCAGAAGGTCCAAAGAGTGGGAGGGGGTGGGCAGAGTGCTGAGGCCAACCCTGGCTGAGAGTACAATGCATTAAAATTTGATGGCTTCAAGAAGAAGCTGAGTGATGCCAAGTTCTGACCTTGCAGATACAAGAGACACAGTGGATGGGAACCATCCAGGAACCAAATGATGGTGCAGCCAGGCAAGATACAGGGGGCTGGGGTGCAGGCAAGGTACAGGGGGCTGGGTTCTCCTCTGAGAGCAGGCCTCACCTCTGCCAGGGCCCAACAACCCCTCTTTGAGAAGGTACAATCCCAATCCTCAACAATGGGGAGAGGGAGCTGAGGCATCCATCTCACCTCCTCCACGCCATTTGGTTTAGTTGTTTGTTTATTTTTAGCATTTTTGTTTTAGCACAACAAACTTCAGAGGAAGAAAGAAAAAAAAAAAGAAGAATGAAAACAACCACATAGAGTTCCTCCTTCACCATGCAAAAATAAAACCTGGCAAAATGTTATTTTAGCTATTTGTCCTGAGATTATGCTTTCCATTTTCAGGATGTTAATAACGGGCTCTGAAGGGATTGTTCCGGACCCAACAGCAATGTTACAAAATTAAACATCCATGTGAGTGAGGGAAATCAAAGCAATTATCTTGCTGAGTGGAGGAAAACCTCTTCTATCCCAGGGCACCTTCTGACAGAGAGCGCCAAGTAACCTGTAATAACCGTTACGCCAGAACCATAATGGCTCATTTGCCAAGGTTTTGAAATGTTACATCCCCAATAAACACTATGCCTTTCCTGGTGGCTCTTTGGGGTCTTGTGAAGCAGAAGAAAGAAAAGCAAGAGGGGGTTAAACAGTGGACTCCTACGCCACCACAGGTATCATCCCATAGTCTTCCCTGGCCCTGGCTTCCATGATCCTACCCGACATTCCCCTCTCCCCCATATTGCCTGATGGTTATATTGGTTGAAGACAGAGACCGAATTGAGATTCAGGGAAAGTTGTTTTTCTTGTCCTGTTCAGGCCGGTGTCTAAGAAAATACAAGAGAGCTGCACCCAGAAGTGACCAAAAAAAGAGGACCCAAGAAAAGTCTGTTACATAATTGTGCACAGTACGCTTGTCCAGATTGATGCTAGTTCATAGGAAGGTGTTCGCTCCTTGAAAAGTTGATTCATTTATTGTTCAGAAATGTCTTGGCTCTGCTACTTAAAAAAACAAAAGTTGCCGTAAAATTGACTCCAACTCATGGTGACACCGTGTGTGTCAGAGTAGAACCGTGCTCCACAGGGTTTTCAACAGCTGAATTTTTGGGGAAGGTGAACATCTTTCGTCCAAGGTGCCACTGGGTGGACTGGAACCCCCAACCTCAACCACTTACTAGTTGTGAAAATTTAGGCAACTTAGTGACTCTCTCTGTTCCTCAGTTATTCATTTGTAATTGGGGGTAATAGTCATACCTACCTCATAGGATTGAGAGAATTCAATGAATTCATGTAAACCACTTTCCGCATAATAAATGTTAGCCAGGAATGATGACGGTTATTATACCCTCAGTAGTCCAGTCAGGAAAACAGAAGCTACTCCAGTTATTTTAACAGAGAGAATTTAATGTAAGAAACTGGTTAAACAAACAAAAAAACCTATTGCCGTCTAGTTGATTCCGACTCATAGCAACCTTATAGGACAGGGTAGAACTGCCCCATAGGGTTTGTTTCCAAGGAGCACCTGGTGGATTAGAACTGCAGAACTTTTGGTTGGCAGCCATAGCACTTAACCACTACACTACCAAGGTTTCCAAACAACACTGGAGGAGAGAAAAAAGGAGAGGGGGAGCATAGGGATAACACAGGTATAACTCCAGGAAGCAGGCATCACCCAGCTAGGTCTGGGGAATATTGGGGTTATTATAACCTGGACCCTTGGAGAAGAGATCCCACAGAGCTGGGACCTCTGAGTGGGGGAGTGTGTGATGGGGCACGATGAGAAGTTCTGGGAATATAGAAAGAAAGAAAAACCTGGAAACTGCTAGGAAAAAAACAGAAGCATTGCTAGGAAAACTCTGGCAGAAAAAGCCCTCCAAAAGAGAGGAATTTCTCCTCTGTTTCATGCCTTCCTGTCTCCTTCTAAAGGTCCCTGAATGGCACAAATGATTGCACATTCTAGTAACCTAAAGATTAGTGGTTCAAACCTATCAAGCAGCACCGCAGAAGAAAAGGCCTAGTGATGTGCTTCTGTAAAGGTTACACCTTCTCCTCACTTATTGACACCGTTAGGTCATTATGACCAGGTCATTATGCAAATATTGGTGTTATGCAAAAATGGAGGATGATCACATCATTACTTAACTGCCAAATTACATCATTGTATAACTGCCAAAGTACATCAGTATATAACTGCCAAACCACTGAGAATCATGGCCCAGCCAAGTTGACATATAATCTTAACCATCACGGCCAGCACTACTCTCACCTTGTATCTCGGCATTCATTAGTGCCAGATATATGTTGTTAATGCATAAAATAGTCGGATAGTAGATTTTTTACCACTGTCATAAATGCAAAATGTCAGATAACGAGATATTAAGTGAAGAGTAGGCGCACAGTCAAAAAAAAGCCTACGGAGCCATTCTATACTGTAATACTTGGGGTGGCCAAGAGTTGGAATCCACTCAATGGCAATGAGTTTTGTCTCCCTCTAGTACCCCCTATTGAGACTAGCTGGCAAAGGAGATTGGAGTTTGCAGAGATTCAGCCCATATCATGGTATAGAAGGGTGGGTTTAGGGCTTAGAGACCGAGCTTGATAACACAGTGCTGTTGGGGATGATGGCAATGAACTAAGGGAACAAACCTGAAGAGACCTCTGTCCCGGTGCAGCTTAGAGCTGCTGAGGCAGACAGACGTTAAATAAATACACATGGGGATAAATATGTAATTATGAAACCTGATAAGTTCTCAGAGTGACACAAACAGTCTGCTATTGAGGAAAAGAGCAAGGAAGACTAATTTGGGAAGGAAGACTATTTTGGATGGGGTGAACTGGGGAGGCCTCTCTGAACAGTTTGAGCTGAGAAGTGATGAATGGAGTTGTTCTCCAGGGGGGAAATTGGGTAGAGGGAAGGTAATGCTGTAAGCAGAGGAAACATCACCAATGAGTGGCCAGAGGTGGGGAGAACTTGGCATCGTGGTGGAACTGGGTCTGCCCAGGCTCAGACAGAGCTGAGAGGAAGACTGTGAGGCTCCTGTTGACTCCCAGGCCACTGAGGGCAAGTCTTAGAGCTTCTTGGAGCTTCATGTTTCCATTTTTACAACAGAAGAAAATATCTCTTTCACTCTCCTCTAAGAGATACTGTGTGTGCAAATGAAATAAAGGGTAGGAGCATATTTTCAAAGCACCTTGCAAAGGCAAAATGGCATTACTGTTATCTGCTGTTGTTGTTAGCTGCCATCTAGTCGGTTCTGACTCATGGTGACCCCATGCACAACAGAACAAAATGTTGCCTGGTCCTGTGCCATCTTCATGATCCTTGGTATGCTAGAGTCCATTGTTGCAGACACTATGTATTTTGAGTGCCTTCCAATCTAAGTGGTTCATCTTCCAGCACTATACTGGAAAATATTCTGTTGTGATCCCTAGGGTTCTCATTGGCTAATTTTCAGAAGTAGATCACCAGGCTTTTCTTCCTAGTCTGTTTAAGCCTGGAAGCTCCACTGAAACCTGACCACCATGGGTGACCCTACTGGTGTTGGAAATCCTGGTGGCTTAGTGTCTTAGTCATCTAGTACTGCCATATCAGAAATACCACACAAGTGGATGGCTTTAACAAAGAGAAATTTATTTCCTCACAGTAAAGTAGGCTAACAGTCCAAATTCAAGGTGTCAGCTGCGGGGAAGGCTCTCTCTCTGTCGGCTCTGGAGAAAGGCCCTTGTCTTCAATCTTCCCATGGTTGAGTAGCTTCTCAGGCACAGGGACCCCGGGTCCAAAGGATGCTCTCTGCTCCTGGCTCTGCTTTCTTGGTGGTATGAGATCCCCAACTCTCTGCTTGCTTCCCTTTCCTTTTATCTCTTGAGAGATAAAAGGTGGTACAGGCCACACCCCAGGGAAACTCCCTTTACATTGGATCAGGGAACTAACCTGAGTAAGGGTGATGTTACACTCCCACCCTAATCTTCTTAAGGTAAAATTGAAATCACAAAATGGAGGACAACCACTCAATACTGGGGATCATGGCCTAATCAAGTTGACACATATTTTTGGGGGGACACAATTCAATCCATGACACTTATCTTCCAGCACCATAGCAACACACAAGCCACCACAGTAGCAAACTGACAGACGGGTGGTGGTACTATTGTCTAGAGTTCGGGTTAACCAGGTTCTTCATCGTTGCACGAGAGCCAAACTGGTAAAGTACATCGGTGAAGTCTTCTTAGTTGGAATTTTCTGGTATGAATTTTAGTCCGACCATGACAGTTGCAAGCTGCCCTCCTAGAAATATTAAATAAGCCCATTTGCTGACTAAGGAGAGCTGACATGGTTGGATCTCCGTCTCCACAACTGTCATCTTTATACATAAAACAAGTATTTGTGGCAGCTCTGCTCCCAGCCCTAGACTGATTTGCTTGATGTGGACCGGTATTGTCATACTTCTGCTAGGAAGGGAAGTTTGAGTTTTAAGATGGAGTGCTTTCCTTTACTTCATGGCGCAGTGTACGTTTTGAGGTCAGAATTAATTCACTCATTCAATAAATACTCGAGCACCCATTATATGTCAGGACAAGTTCTAAGTAATGATTCTCTCTTAATAAATCTTCTAGTGTTTATATTTTAAAATAGTTTCTTAGATTCGTGTTTATAAAGCTCCACAACTCCATTTATCACCACAAATTTAGGGATTGATCGCTGGTGTTTAATCTCAGCACGAGTGGTGGGTCTGTTGGATAATTCTCTGGCCGGAGGGCCAGTGAGTTTTGAGCCACAAAGGAGGCAGGGCGAAGCTGGGAAAGCCAAGGATTCAAACTGTTGAATCCAGAACCAAACCAGTTGCCATGGCGTCTACTCTGATTCATAACAACCCCATGTGCATTAGAGTAGAATGGTGCTCCACGGAGCCTTCACTGGCTAGTTTTTTTTAAAGTAAATCACCAGGCTTTTCTTCTAAGGGGCCTGTGGGTGGACTTGAACTGCCGACCTGATTAAGCACTTAATCATTTGCGCCACCCAAGGACTCCAATGGGTTGAAGAGTGTACCACAAAAACTCGTGTTCCCCCAGAACCTCAGAATGTGACCTTATTTGGAAATATGGTCTTTGCAGATGTAATTAGCTGGGGACCTTAAGAAATGAAATCATCCTGAATTTAGGCCCTAAATCCAACGTCTGGTGTCCTTCTAAGGAAAGGAGAAGATGGAGAGACACACAGGGAAGAAGTCCATTTGAAGACGGACACAGAGATTGGACTGTTGTTGCCACAAGCCAAGGAGTGCCAGCAACCACCAGAAGCTAGCAGAGGCCAGGAGGGATCTTCCCCAGAACCTTCAGAGAGAGCATGGCCCTGCCAACACCTTGATTTCAGACTTCTGACCTCTAGAACTGTGAGAGATAAATATCTATTGGCTGAGCCACCAAGCCTGTGGTAATTTCTTACAGCAGCCAGAAGGGACTCATACAGGGACTCATACAGGAAAAGCAGAAAGGGCAGAAAATGGGACCTGAGTCTCAGCATAGCAGCCAGCACTAGGGGCTGAAGAATAGATGTCAGAGCCCAACACTGGACCCCACCCCCGCCCCCGCCAGCGTCTTTGGGACAGTGAGTTAATGAGAAGTGCTTATTTTATTTACAGTTTTTTTTTCCTCCAGCCTTTATGGCCACCCCGTGCATATCTTAATGTGCCAGCAGTCCCTGCCTGAGTACTTCCTGACGTTTGATGTATCCTGCAACATTTTTTCCAGCCATCACTGAATCCTGAATTGTTTTAATGAGCCGTTGCGTCTTGCCCACCAGGCCGTGGCCTCACCTGAGTGGAGGCCCAGAGGCAGCCTTCACTCGTGGCTCTGGGAGTCAGCACTGTGCTCCCTTTGTTTTCCCGAGTCTGTGGTCGGGGCATCTGCAGATTAGCTAATGGAGGGCGCTCCGTCTTGCCAAATGTTAATGGTATAAAATGTGATCATTTTGCTGACAAATGCAAACAGGTTTCATTCTGACTTGCAGGAGAAATAATCCTTCCATTTTGCAACCTGGGAACAATAGATTTTGTTGACGTTGATGGCTCCACTTCAAGCTCCTTCCAGCGCTGCAGAGATTCTTACAACGCCGGCTTTCAGGTGATATGTGTGGTGTTTTCTCTTAGCACCCTAATGATAGATCCGATGAATCCCAGGACTGCATTGCACCATCCTACAGCCACAAAGGAATTTGTTAGAGCAGTCACTGCAAACACTTTTACTCTTGCCTCCTTCGAGAAGTTTCTTTTCTCTCTTCCAAAGTTAAGAGCAACTCAAACCAAACCCACTGCCATGGAGTCAATTCTGACTCATAATGACCCTACAGGACAGAGAAGAATTGTCCCATAGGGTTTCCAAGGCTGTAATCTTTACAGAAGCAGACTGCCATATCTCTCTCCCTCAGGGCAGCTGGTGGGTTTGAACCACCGATCTTTGGGTTATCAGCTCAGTGCTTAACCACTGTGCCAACAGGGCTCCTTAAGAGAGACTTGGAGGTCTCTAACTGTATGCAACGCCCTCATGTGTTTCTTTCCAGCTCAGCACAGCTCCTCGAGGAAACGACTTTCACCCTGATTAACGTTACTAGTATGGGAATTTTTCCCGAGAACGTCGTTTTACACACTTTGACACTTCGGCAAATATATGTAAAATGTACCCCCATGTGGCTTTCATCACTGATTACTCCCCAGTTTTTAAAGAACTGCTTAAAATTTCACAGACATTTGCCATAAAATGCCATCCTTAAAGAAGCCCCGTGGTGGGGCCCTGCGTGCCGCCCTCTAAATTAATAATAAGGAATTCATTAATTTATATTACATTTGTACGGCTGCCCTGGGCCCGGGAGAGGCGGGCGTGAACAAAAACTGACCTCGGAGACCGTGCAGTCTCCGGAAGGAGACAGACTGACAGAAAGGATTGCTTGACTAGGGTGTAACACACCGTGGGGGAACTAGAAAAGAACAGACGCTAGAAGAACGCGTGACCAGGGATCTGCTGTAGGCTGAGGTCAGGGAGGGCTTCCCGGAGGAAATGACATTTGAGGGAGGCCTGAAGGGTACCTAGGAGTGAGGAGGTGGGGAGGGGCTAGAGCATTCCAGGCAGACGTGTAAAGGCCAGGAGGAATGGCGGGAGGAGGGTGAGGACTGGAGGAAGGTTGCTAGGAGCAAGCATAGAGGGAGGAGGTGGGGCTGGCATCTGGCTCACTGGTCCTCAGGTGGATGCGGAGCTTTGTCCCAGGAGCAAGGGAAGCCAGAGAAGGGACTGGATAGCGTGACATGATCAGAGTTGTGTTTTGAAAACATATCTCTGACTTTTGGCTGGGAAACCGATGGCAGAATTTCAAGATCGGACATGGGTAGCCCAGTTAGATTCCTCAGGTGATGAAATGAACGGTTAACGTGCTCAGCTGCTAACAGAAGGGTTGGTGGTTCGAGTCTACCCACAAGTCTATCCTGAGGATCTACTTCCAAAAACTTAGCCATTGAAAACCCTGCAGAGCACGGCTCTGCTCTGACACGCCGGGGTCACCATGAGTTGGAGTCCACTTGACAGCAACTGGCTTTTTTTATCCTAGTTAGAAGGCTTTCTTAGGAGTCCAGGAAAAAAATGACGGGAGCTGGGACTTGGGCTTTGGAGGGAAGAGGGAAAGATGTAGGTGGGCTCGGGAGACCACTCAGGAGGTGAGATGGGTAGGGTGTGTGGAGCAGAGGAAGTGTCAAGGGTGGTCCTGACAGCTTTGGCTTGTGAAAGGGACAGCTGGTGGAAGAACTGGCTGACACAGCCTACGCTGAGAGGACCAGGTCATGGAGAAGGACCATGAGTCTGAGGTGCCTTTAAGGTATCTCAGAGCATCTTCTGGTTTTCTTTAGAAAGTTCTGAATCTTAAAAGAGCCCACGATGTAACATCATACGTCTATGTCCACAATACACAGCAGTTACCCCTGTGCTCAACACTCTGATACCCCAGGCTGTAGAGAGCAGGCGGGCACACAACTGTTACGCTTGTGGACAACGCTCTGGTACCTGGGTTGTGGAGAGCACACAGGCACTTCCAGGGTAGAAAGAGCTTTACAGTGGGGTGAGCCCCATGCCACCCCTGCTGGGCTGGGGAAGGCAAGGGGAGTGCACAGAGGGGTGAAATGTCACATGTTACAGGGGCCCACTTCTCCCCCTCCTCAACTCCCAAAGAGAAGTCCCTTCCACAGAAGTGGGGGAGGAGGAAGTAGGAAGGAGATTGTTGTTGTTGTTGTTGGGTGCCATCAAGTGGATTCCAACTTCTAGCCACCCCATGTGACAGAGTAGAATTGCCCCATGGGATTAAAAAAAAAAAAAAAAAATTTTTTTTTTTTTAATCTTCACAGGAGCAAACTGCCAGGTCTTTTCTCCCACGGAGTTACCGACCTTTCAGTTAGCAGCCAAGTGCTTAACCTGCACCACAAGGGCATCTTCCATGAGAGATAGAAACTGGCATTGTCCCCATTGATGAGGCATAGGAGTGAGAGCACCTGCCCAAGGTCACACAGCAAGAAAATCGGAGGGCTCCAGAGCCTGCACTCTGGTGTGATCTTAGCAGGAAGGACAGCGGCTCAGGCTCAGACATGTTTTCAAATGGGAAAAGGGCTTCCCTCCAAAACTGGAAGCCCCTGTGTTATCAAAATCAGATTATAACAATGCACAGCGCTTTCATTAGAAAGTCAGGCGCAGCTCCCAAGGACGGCTCCCAGCAAGGCCATTCGGTTACAGATGCCATTTCCTTGAGCGAGAATGAGGGGTGCAGAGGGTGACATAGGAGCAAGCCTTTTGTGAGCCTGGATGCAGAGAAAGGTGGGACTTGGGCAGGACAAGGCGTGCTTTTTCTGGATGAGACCATAGACAAGTGTGAGGGCATCCAAGTTCAGGAGAAACACGAGAAGCCTGACTACGAAGGGCGTGCCCAGGCTTGTGGGCGGAGGCTGGAAGGGAGGCGTGAGTGCAGTTTCTGGTACGGGCTCAAGAACACCCAGGAGATGAGCCCTCACACAGAGGAGGCCCGGTGAGCTGGCGCTGGAGGCTCCTGGGACTTGTGAGGCTCCGTGGAACATCCCGTCCTTTCATCCGCCTCCCTGCAGATTACACCTCAACATAAAGAAAACACAAATCCTCCCAACTGGGCCAATAAACAACATCACGATAAATGGAGAAAAGATTGAAGTTGTCAAGGATTTCATTTTACTTGGATCCACAATCACCACCGATGGAATCGGCAGTCAGGAAATCAAAAGATGCACTGCACTGGGTAAATCTGCTGCAAAGGACCTCTTTAAAGTGTTGAAAAGCAAAGATGTCACTTTGAGGACAAAACTGACCCAAGTCACGGTGTTTTTAGTACCTCATATGCATTGGAAAGCTGGGCAATGAATAAGGAAGACCAAAGAGTTGATGCCTTTGAATTATGGTGCTGGCAAAGAATATTGAATATATCACGGACTGCCAAAAGAATAAACAAATCTGTGCTAGAAAAAGTAAAGGCAGAATGCTCTTTAGAAGCGAAGATGGAAAGACTTCGTCTCATGTACTTTGGACATGTTATCAGGAGAGCCCAGTTCCTGGAGAAGGACATCGGGATTGGTAGAGGGTCAGCGAAAAGAGGAAGATCCTCAAGGAGATGGATTGACACAGTGGCTGCAACAATGGGCTCAAGCATAGCAACAATTGTAGGGATGGCACAAGACCAGGCAGTGTTTCATTCTGTTGTATATAACATTGCTACAAGTTGGAACTGACTCGACAGCACCTGACAACAACAACAACTGTGCTAGGCAGCCAGGGTGCGGGGCCCAGGGAGGTGGCAGAGAATGGGAAGAGGGGGAAGCAAGATTCCGCCCAGGTGGAGGTGCAGCCCAGGTGCTCATGTGCGCAGGCACTGGGCTGAGCACGTTAGGTATGTCATCAATTTCCACAGTGAGTTGAATGCTTAAAGACCCTTCACGTTACAGACAGGGAAGCAGAGGCCCAGAGAGGTTGAGTTACCTGCCCATGCTCACGGAGCTGCCCAGTAAGCGGTGGCTGCAGGGTCCAAACCTACACATCTGGCTCCAGAGCCGTGTTCAAAACTGCCACACTGTGCCGCCCTGCCATGCCAGGGACGGCTGACCGCCACATTCAAATCCCATGAAGCCTGCTGGAGATGGCGCCCATAAAGGCAGTGCAGACACTGAAACCACCTTGTGGAACAATGAGACTAGCATGATTAAAGGCCAAGGTGATGAAAGACAGTGAATTTAGCCTAACCATGGAAAAGAACCGTCATACAATTTTGAGGTTTTCTTTGAAAGCAGGTTTTGTACGTGTGCTACAATTTCATTTGGTAAAGAAGAGCATTCAGTTTCCCATTTAGAAGCATTATGGAGAGGGTCAAGAAGCCCTGGTGGTGCAATGGTGAGTGCTCAGCTGCTAACTCTAAGGTTGGTGGTTTGAACCCACCCAGTGGCTCAAAGGGAGAAAGACCTGGCAATCTGCTCCCATAAAGATTAAACCATAGGAAACCCAGTGTGGTAGCTCTACTCTGTCACCGGAGATCACCGTGAGTGGAAATCGACGTGACAGCACCTAACAACAACAACATGGAGGGGGTCAGTACCAGCAAAGGAAAGCGAAACGGACTTGAGGAGGAGCAAGGTTCAAAGCAGAGAAACATCCTGGCAAAGTGTTGCCGGAATTGAATAAGATTCTTGCCTCTCACTGGTCAAGAATGAGCAGGTAAGGCACGTAGTTTTCCACATGAGCGAAGCTTTATTGAAGAGGCTTGCAAGTGGAGACGAGGAGGGCCTAAGCAACGTTTACCCCAGCCTCACAGAACAAAAGACTTGCCTGGGTTTTTAAAAGTTCTTGGGTGGGAAAAGATTCATGTTTATTCACAGGCACAGGTGAGGATATGTTAACTGAGGTGCACGCGCAGCGGCTTTCCAAGATGGCTTCTGTCCTGGAGGCCTCTGGGACTCATAGCAGGACTTATTATGGGGTGTTGCGCCTGCGCAGTCTCTCACTCCCCAAGTTTGATTCCCCTGCTGCTGCTGCTGCAGCCCCTCACTGCCCGTGGTGGAATGTCAGACAGCGGTCACGGGTGGATGTTCTGCGCATGTCCCTGGGGCTGGTTTTCTCCAGCTGCTTCTGAAAGACAACTTTAAAAAGTTTGCGGGCTATTTCTGATACCCTGCCCCATTGTTCTGGGGAATGGCTTTATTTCTGTGCCCTGGCCCATTTCCTGTACTTGGTTTGCAGATTTGGGCGCCCCTCTGTTCCCTGTCTTAGAAGGAAAAAAAAAAGGAGATGGTTCAGCTGAGAAAACACATGCATGAGTTGATGTGTGTTCAACCTGAGAGAATATGCAGGAACAGTGCTTCCTTCCAGGGCAGGGGGGAGATGAAGGAAGATGTACAGAGAAATGAGGAAATATTACCTTACTAAGGACGGAGAAGGACCTGTTGTGGGGAAAGACCTGGTTAATGGAGATGGGTGTTCTGGGAGGTGAGGAGAGGAGGGCAACATAGCCTCCACGTAACTTCTAACAGGGAGTTAGAAGCTCCTTGGGAAAAAACCTGACAGATGTATGACTGTCTAAAAGTATGACGCCAGTGAGGGGTTGTATTTTAATTGTTACACAATGCACTGACTGAGAAACCAGGAGTTGGTACAAGGGAAGAGTGAGAAGGACCATGTTCGCAAGTAACACGTGACGGTGCAGTACAAAAGGTGGTGTTGATTGTGAAAGAAAGTGAAATGAGGAGGAAAACCAAACCAAACCAAATACCGCCATCACATCAGCCAAACCAAACGAACGTTTTCCAAAGGGATGCTGTGGAGGAGAGTATATGTAAGACAGTTGAATGTCAGGCAATGCCTTAAATAAGAGTGACCACAGCTGAATGATGGCCGCCTGGCAAAGGCAACTCACACCCTCCTTAGGGTGGGATGAAGGCACGTGACCGAGGCCCCAATGCTCAGTAGTGTCAGAGGTGGGATTAGAACCAGGATCCTTCAGGCTCCAAAGTAAATGCTGTCAATTAAGTTTCTACTTGGCCTTTTAGCTGGGCAGCTTTGAAATTTGATGTTTAAAGGGCCAATAGAGAAATCAAAGTAGCTAGGACAGGAAGATCAACCTAGAAGTTATATCTTTTAAAATCATTAAAGCAATTTTTTACTCAGATTGTAGCAAATTCAATTCAAGCCTGAGAGCCTGGATATCCATGTTACCAGCAAATCTAGAAGTAATAACTAGCCTAGGGCAGAATTTCTGTTTACAAAGCACTTTCAAATACATGGAGCCCTGGTGGAGCGGTGGTTAAGAGCTCAGCTGCTAACCAAAAGGTCAGTAGTTTGAATTCACCTTACGGGGCAGTTCTACTCTGTCCTATAGGGTCGCTGTAAGTTGGAATCAACTTGATAGCAGCAGACTTTTGGTTGTTTCAAATGCATGATTTGTGCGTGTGGAAAATGTAATAAGGTATGAGATTAAAAGGATAGGTGGGACTGGTATTATTATTGTTAATTACTGTTATTGCTAAAAGTGCTCTTAATCACTTTGATGATTAATGTGTGCCTGACTCAAGTCACGATCTTTTTGATGTTCCCATATGCGTTCAAAGTTGCGCAGTGAAAAAGGAAGATAGTCGAAGAATTGATGCATTTTAATTGTGGCGTTGGTGAAGAATGTTGAATATGCCATGGATTGCCAGAAGAATAAACGAATCAGCCCTTGAAGAAATTCAACCAGAATGCTCCTTAGAAGCGAGGATGGCAAAACTTCGGCTTGGTTACTTTGGACACGTCATCAGGAGGAGCCAATCGTTAGAGAAGAATCTCTTATTCAATAAGGTAGAGGTTCAACAAAAACAAGGGAAACCCTGAATGAGATTGATACGATGGCTGAAACAATGGACTCAAATATAGCAACGATTGTGAAGATGGTGTAGGATTGGGCAATGTTTCATTCTGGTGAACAAAAGGTCTCCATAAGTCATAGTCAACTCAATGACAATTAACAACATTGTTATTGTTCTCATTTTAAAGATGAGAAAACCAAGGCAAGGAGAGCACAGAGTTATTTCTCAAAGTTACACGGCTAGTAAGTATTAGAGCCAGGGCTGGCTCTTCAGAACTGTTTTACTGGATCTTACATTCCTTCCCCTATACCACATACCACACCCCTATAGCACACCAGCAACATTGTAGTGTCTGTACATGTAGTACAGGTATTCCCCAAATCACGGGTCCTGTTCCAACCATTTCGCGTAAGTCAGTTCCGACGTAAGTCAAATACCTCATTTTTTTTAGCTTTCATTATATTTGCTTTTTATTATCGGTATCTTTCTAAATCCAATCTTAATTTGTCTTTGGGGGTTGGAAACATTATATATAAACTTACACATATCTTGCTGTTGTTGAAAATATACACAGCAAAACATATAGCAATTTAACTGTCTCTACATGTACAAATCAGTGACATTGATTACATTCTTTCATTTGTGCAACCATCCTCACCCTCCTTTTCTGAGTTTACAGATATATTTTAATACATACATGAGCAAAAAATACACAAATCATAAGAATTTTCTCCAATGTTGAAAGAGTTGGACGACGTTGGTATTTTGTCAGTTTTCATAATAACTCCACTTGTGGAAGGCTCTGTATCATCTGGGTTATCCCTGGGAATGGGGATGGCTTTTCTAGACAGAAAATGAGTGACGGTTGTCTGAATAGCCCTTTTATTTTTGTCTTCATATATTTTGGGGTAACATCTCACTGCTTCTCGAATGTACCTATTAACTTTAGCAAAACAATCAACGTTTGGGTCCATGTTTTCAAACAACTGGAGCCCCTGGTTTAGTTTAGAAAAAAACTTCAGCTAATCCTTTCACTGTAAAATGTTTTGACACTTCTCTCCTTCTTTGTTACTTCTTTCTTCTTTAGTATTTCTGTCCTCTGCTCTATGGCAGTGTTTTGAACAGTAAATCATAAAATCGAACGTCTGCAAGTGAACATCTGAGAATGATAACGTCAGCAAATTATACACTGCAACATTATAAGTAGTACTGGTTACTGACAATAAGACGTACAAAAAAAAAAGGAGCATCGTAAGTGCTGTTCATCATAGCTTGAACACTTCTTAAGTCAGGGACTACCCGTACTACATAAATATTTACATATTTACACACACACACACACATTTGCCTATTTAGCTCAGGGTAGGCATTTAGGTAAAAGGTAACCAATCCTTCCTGCCTCCATTAGTCAAGATATTCGATTAGAGAATTAGATGTAAACCAAACTCAAGTAGAAAACTGTGATAAGTGAGAGGAACCTCCTGCAAAATAAACTTATACTTTATGAAGGGAATCTATAAGATCATGTAAACTAAAGCACATATAAACACCAAATACTACCACTCATTTATTAAGTCATCAAATTCAGGTCCCCCAGGCCAAGCAGCCTGAAGCAGGGACAGGTAAATGGAAGGGTGCTGCAGTACAAAATGAAAGCTTGGTTCCTATGTCAAGATTTTAGTCCAGAACTCTCCCATCCTTCATTCCTTCCCCACCACTGGCCACCCCTTCCTCTCCTGTCCCTTGAAAGAATAATAATAATAAAAGAGTTGTCATCTAGTTGATTCTGATTCATGGTGACCCCATGTGTCTCAGAATAGAACTGTGTGCTCCAAAGGGTCTTCAGTGGCTGCTTTTTTGGAAGTAGATTGCCAGGTATTTCTTCCAAGACGCCGCTGGGTGGACTCGAACCTCCAACCTTTAGGTTAACAGCTGAGTACATTAACCCTTTGCACCACCCAGGGATTCCCCTGAAAGAATAGGTATGTACTGATGGGCAGACAATAAACTAGGAAGCCAGTGACAAGACCCAAAGAATAGTAAGAAAATAAAAGGAAGAAGAGCAGTTTTGTCATTTTGCAGGCACTATCTCAAGCACTCAAGCACTGCACTTTGCAATGGGCTACAGGTCCTCAATGAATTCTTAGTTCTTTCTTTGAAAGGTCTCTTGACATGAGGGTCCCGCTGATTTCAGCAGTGTGGGCTGAAAACTGAGGGTTCATTTAGCTGCAAACCAGCAACATCAGTGGCTTAGATCCTGCAAATTCAGGAAGAATTTTCTTTAGTCTCTGTACCTGATTTATAAAGGAGCTACTTTGCTTCCAGGAGTATAATAAATATTCATTAATTTGCAGTAATCTTACTTAACAGTTTTATAGTAGCTTCATAAAGCGTAATTAAGATAACAGACCAAAGACTGTATCAACAGTAGGTATTATTACCTTGCTTCATTAATTTTCAAAAAAACAGTATCTAAGCAATATCTTAATCACCCAGGTAAGTAGAGTTCAGTCACAGCAAAGCTACTCACTAATTTTTCAAGGGACAAGGGGAGCCAGTGGGTATCTAGATCGGGCAGCAAGGGTGGAGGAGGTAAACTGGCCTTTAGTGAGCACCTGGCCATCGTCAGCTCTTCTCAGAGGTATTAGGGCACCCCTTCATCAGATGAAGAGACTGAGGGTCAGAGAGACTACTTGCTCCAAGGTCACACAATGAATAAATAGCAGAAATTTGAACCTATTCCCTGCTTCCTGGAACACTAGACTCTGGGCTCTTGGAAAACAATGCTGTTCCCGTAGGGTGCTGTCAACCAGCCACCTGGAAAGCCTTTCTTTAGGACAGGGGGGTGGACATGATCACGGCTCTGGAGCTTTTTATGGGGAAATATGAAAAGCACAAAGATGGTGTGGATTTATCTCAGTGTGCGAGGATGGAGTATGATTTAATGATTCTCCTCCAGGGTATGAAAGGTTATTTTACAGAAGATTGTTATAAGCTTTGCTTCATTGGCTTTCAAGGAAGGGAAGAAATGAAATGGAAGCATTAGGGATTTGGATTAGATAAGAAGGAATTTACCCCCGATGATGGTGGTTGGCAGTGGAAGGAGTGTCCATGGGAAGTTCAAAAGCCCATCAGTAAGCTGTTAAAATAAAATAGGCCCATTGGATTTGTCCTGCCTGAAGGGATCACGCTAGACAAAAGGAAAAAAGATGCAGGTGAACAACTCGTTCTAAGATTTGCAAGTGTTGCTAGGAGAGAGAGAGGGGACAACACTACTGCTACACGTGGTTGTGGGTGGGAAAAGCCCCTCTGACAACACCTTGTAGTGATGGACAGACTCTGACAGTGTCTTTTGATATTAAGCACTAATTAACATATTCTTTTCCAATTACGTATTCTTGGAGAACGTCAGTGTTTACAAATTTCCTGCTTAACTTCTCTATGTGTCCAGAAATCCTACTGGTTTTTTGGGGACACGTTTAACAAACAAACAAACAAAAAAATCCACTGCCGTCAAGTCAATTCCGACTCATAGCGACCCTATAGGATAGAGTACAACTGCCCCCTAGAGCTTCCAAGGAGCGGCTGGTGGATCCAAACTCCCGACCTTTTGGTTAGCAGCCAAGTCCTTAACCACTGTGCCATAATTAAACTCAATAAAATTCACCCATGTGAAGAGTTCAGAACTATGAGACAGTAAATTTCTATTCTTATGAGCAGTAGTGGCTCAGTAGTAGAATTCTCACCTACCACACAGGAGACCTGGGTTGGATCCTGGCCAATGCACCTCATGAGCAGCCATCACTCGTCTGCCAGTAGAGGTATGTGAGCTGCTATGATGCTGAACAGGTTTCAGTGGAGCTTCCAGACTAAGACAGACTAGGAAGAAAGACCTGGATCACAATGGTCCAATCTGAAATGAATCGTGGGAATGGCACAGGACTGGGCAGCGTTTTGTTTCATTGTGCATGGGGTTGCCCTGAGCTGGGGTCACAATGAGTCAGGAGCTGACCTGATGGTGGCTAACAACAACAACAACATGAAAGAATAGGATAAAAAAATATTGCCCTCCTATGGCTCCAAATGAGGACAGCTCATTTCAGTTGGATGTCACCCTGGATCCTGCCTCAGAGACTTCATATCGAGTCTCATTTCTACCTCTAACCAGCCAAGTGACTTGCCAAGTCCCTGCCATTTTGGTCCTCAGATCCCTTATTTTAAAGTCAGGCACTGGGGGTGAGAACAAGTGACGCTAACAGTCCTCCCAGCTCTAAATAGATCCGTTTATACCTTCAGGGCCAGAGCAGACCTCAGGCTACCACTTGACTTCTCAAAGCCTGATCCTGCACAGTCTGATTTCTGACTGAAACATTCATATTCATAGTCACTTGATTATCGAACTACTCACAGTCAAAATATGCATTGTTTAAATTACCTTCATAGATTAAGAAGACCACTGAGGCTATGGAAAGAGGTTGACCTGAAAGATACTTTAGGTTTGACTACTTAATTCTAATTCCTTGGCTATTTGCCATCTCCGACTGTATGTGCCATGGAAATTTGGTCAGTTAATCTGCTGTTTTTGGTCTCTGATATTCAGTAACACCCACGCATCTTCCACGAAAAGAAATTCAGTCTTGAAATCCTGTATATAACTGTTTTTCATGGCCCCTGGCTACCCAGAGTCCTATGTTCTTAGGATAAACATTACAAATTCCAGGAATCATGCTTAAAAAAACATATTGCTTTGGTACATGGTGTTTTTGTTATTCTTTTAAATGGAACAAGGACTTCTCTATACCACCAAACTTTGGTGTTGCATTCAATAGAATAGGATAAAAATATCCTTCTCTGAAAAACAAGCAAAAAAATATATCTTTCTGGCTCTACTGAATCTAATTGTTTATAAACATATATACCTGGAGGCAAGTGACTCTAAGTACTTCCTGCTCCCTTGAAAATTCATTTGGGGCATTAGTCTATGTCACCACCACTGGTCTGTCAGTTTGTTGCACTGTGGTGGCTTCTGTGTTCCTGTGAAGCTGGAAGCCAGGTCACCAGTATTTCAAATACCAGCAGGGTCACCCATGGTGGACAGGTTTCAGCAGAGCTTCCAAACTAAGATACAGGGAAGAAAGACCTGGCTGTCTACTTCTTAAAAACTCAGCCAGTGAAAACCTCATGGATAGCAGCAGGACATTGTCTGATCTAGTGCCAGAAAATGAGCCTCTCGAGCTAGAAGCCACTCAAAAGATAACTGGGAAGAGCTCCCTCCTCAAAGTAGAGTTGACCTTAGTGATGTGTATGGAGTTAAGCTTTCAGGACCTTCATTTGATGATGTGGCACAACTCAAAATGATAAGAAACAGAAGCAAACATCCATGAATGATCAGAACTTGGAATGTACAAAGTATGAATCAAGGAAAATTGGAAGTTGTCAAAAAATGAAATGAAATGCTTGAAGATCGATATCTTAGGCATTAGTGAGTTGAAGTGGACTGGTATTGGCTATTTTGAATCAGGCAATCATATGGTCTACTATGCTAGGAATGACAAACTGAAGAGGAATGGTGTTGCATTCATCGTCAAAAAGAACATTCCAAGATCTAGCCTGAAGTGTAATGCCATCAGTGATAGGATAATATCCATATGACCAGAAGGTACGCGAGTTAATACAGCTATTATTCAAATTTGTGACTAACCACTAATGCCAAAGATGAAGAAATTGAAGATCTTTACGAAGTTCTGCAGTCTGAAATTGACCAACCATGCAATCAAGATGCATTGATAATTACTGGTGATTCAAATGCAAAAGTTGGAAACAAAAAGGAAGGATCAGTAGTTGGAAAATATGGCCTTGGTGTGGGAGAGCACATGATAAAATTTTGCAAGACCGATGAATTATTCACTGGAAATACCTTTTTTTCAACAAATAAATGGTGAATATAAATGTGGACCTCAGTGGATGGAATATATAGGAATGAAATCAACTACATCTATGGAAAGAAATACAAAAAACCAAACCCATTGCTGTCAAGTTGATTCCGACTCCTAGTGTCCCTATAGGACAGAGAGGAACTGCTCCACAGAGTTTCCAAGGAGTGCCTGGTATTTTAGACTGCTGACCTTTTGGTTAGCAGCCATAGTACTTAACCACTATACCACCAGGGTTTCCTCTATGGAAAGAGACAATGGAAAAGCTCAATTTCATCAGTCAGAACAAGGTCAGGGGCTGACTGTAGAACAGACTATCAATTGCTCATAAGAAATTTCAAGTTGAAGCTGAAGAAAATTAAAACAAGTCCACAAGAGCCAAGGTATGCCCTTGAGTATATCCCACCTGAGTTTAGAGAGCATCTCAAGAATAGATTTGACACACTGAACACTAATGCCTGAAGACTAGACAAGTTGTGGGATAACACCAAGGACATCACATATTAAGAAAGCAAAGCAAAAGTTCATTAAAAAGACAGAAAAGAAGAAAAAGACCAAAATGGATGTCAGAAGAAACTCTGAAACTTGCTAAAGGAAAAGGAAAAAATGATAAGGTAAAAGAGCTGAACAGATTTCAAAGGGTGGCTCAAGAAGACAATGCCAAGAAATCTGAAGACAGCTCACTGGCCAATCGACTGGGAGAGGCCCATATTTGTGTCCATTCCAAAGAAAGGTGATCCAACCGAATGTGGAAATTATCGAGCAATACCATTATTATCACACACAAGTTAAGATTTTGCTGGAGATAATTCAAAAGCAGTTGCAGCGGTACATCAACAGGGAACTGCCAGAAATTCAAGCCAGATTCAGAAGAGGATGTGGAACCAGGGATATCATTGCTGATGTTAGATGGATCTTGGCTGAAAGTAGAGAATACCAGAGAGATGTTTACCTGCGTTTTATTGACTATGCAAAAGCAGTCGATTGTGTGGATCATAAGAAATTATGGATAATGTTGTGAAGAATGGGAATTCCAGAATACTTAATTGTGCCCATTCAAAACCTGAACATAGACCAAAAGGCAGTGATTTGAACAGAATAAGGGGATACTGCATGGTTTAAAATCAGGAATTGTGCATCAAGGTTGTCTCCAGTCACCATACTTATTCAATCTGTATGCTGAGCAAATAATCAGACAAGGGGGACTATATGAAGAATGAGGCATCAGGATTGGAGGAAGGCTTATTAACAACCTGCAATATGCAAATGATACATCCTTCCTTGAAGAGGACTTGAAGCACTTACTGACGAGGATCAAAGACCACAGTCTTCAGTATGGATTACACCTCTACATAAAGAAAACAAAAATCCTCACCACTGGATCAATAAGCAACATCATGGTAAATGGAGAAATGGTTAAAGTTGCCAAGGATTTCATTTTACTGGGATCCGCAATCAATACCCATGGAAGATGCAATCACAAAATCAAAGGACGCATTACACTGGGCAAATCTCCTGCAAAAGACCTCTTTAAAGTGTTGAAAAGCAAAGATGCCACTTTGAAGACTAAGTTGAGCCTGACCCAAGCCATGATATTTTTAATCACTTCATATGCATACAAAAGCTGGACAAGGAGTAAGGAAGACCGAAGAATTGATGCCTTTGAATTATGGTGTTGGTGAAGAATATTGAATATACCATGGACTTCCAGAAGAATGAACAACTCTGTCTTGGGAGAAGTACAGCCAGAGTGCTCCTTGGAAGCAAGGATGGTGAGACTTCATCACACGTTCTTTGGACACATTATCAGGAGGGACCAGTCCCTGGAGAAGGACATTGCACTTGGTAAGGTAAAGCGTCGTCGAAAAAGATGGAGACCTTCGATGAGATAAATTGACAAAGTGGCTGCAACAATGGGCTGAAACAGCAATGACTGTGAGAATGGCACAGAGCCAGGCAGTGTCTCTTTCTGTTGTACACAAGGTCATCATGAGTTGGAACCGACTCCACCGCACCTAACAATAACAATGGCACAACTCCTCAGACTACCTATCAGAAAGAGAACCTGACATTTTTAAAGAAAAGCAATGTACTCACTCCCTGATTTACTCTCAGCTTTTTTTTTTTTTATGGTTTTCAATTAAATTTTCAACCAGTGCTTGAATTAGAACCCCATCCAGAAAAGCAAGATTAAAAAAAAAAAAAAAAAGCTTTAGGGCATCTGAATCACCTTTGGAGATTTCTGATCAACTGGAGCAAGTTATGCTCTGCATTTGCAGGTCTGGTTCCTCCTTTAAACAAACGATGTTGAATGGGTTTTTCTGTTCCTGTGCTAAGGAACATTGCCCCATTGGCACAACACCCGGTGCAGCAGTACTTGCCCTCTCCAAGACTTGGTTTCCCCTTCTGTAAAGTAGGGTGGGTAAGGAGTCCCTGGATGGCACAAACTATTAAATGCTCAACCAGAAACAGAAAGGTTGGTTGTTCAAATCCACACAGAGGCGCCTAGAAGACAAGCCTGGAGATCTGCTTCTGAAAGCTCGCAGCCTTGAAAATGCGTAGAGCTCAGTTCTAATCTACACACACAGGGTCGCCATTAGTTGGAATTGACCTGATGGCAACAAATAACAACAACAAGAAATCAGGGTTGTAGCATGCCCCACTTTGCAGCTGCTGGCAGGAGCAAAGTCCGGAAGCAAGAGAGCAGAGGGTGGTTTTCCTTCAACTAGAGCGAAAGCTCATCAACTCCTAGTGTTGACCTTAATTCCTTTTATTATAGTATTACTCAAACATATGCAAACGTAAATTAGCTACAACTCCCTTGTGTTTATAGCTCTTATACCTCTATAAAAATCAAAACAAATTTAAAGATTAAATGCAAACAAAACCATAAAACCTATAAAAGTCCAATTCCTCACATGAATTTAAGGTGACAGATGATGATGTTTTGCCAAAACCAAACCACCTCTTGAGACGTGACTCCCATGACAACTGCCCCTCCACAGGGTGCCTGCAGTTGGGTGTTTGGATTCCCACGTGCCTGGTGATGACCTCACCCTCCCACCGTCTTTATCTCAGCAGCGTTTCCCAATTCTAGTTCCAGGAATCCTGTTTGTCCAGCATACCATGAAGTCATTCGTGCTTCGCTTGGTAAAATGCATTCTTTACACATGAAGTCCTCTGTTCTTTTCTCCGAGTTCACCCTGATCCCAACACCATCCCAACCGCAATTACAAGAGCAGTCGCTGAATTTGCAGGGCAATGATCTGGGTACGCGTCGAGGTTCTGTAATAGGCCCACACTGATTCTCAGAAGAGTACCGTCAGAATAAAGCGACAGAGCTTTAAAATTATTGTCAAGGCTGGGAGGAGTCCCAGCAATATGCCCTTTAATCCCAGCTGGAGAAACACTGGGATAGCGGGATAGTTGGAGAGACCAGAGCTGGAGCATAACCAGTTTAAGCTATCAGAGTTTAGGCAAGTTATTTATCTTTCTAAGCCTCGGTGTTTCTGTCTGTAAATTGGGATTATCTGCCTCATAAAATTGATGGCTCCATATTAAATGAGTTAGTGAATTAGAGCAATTAACACAGTACCTAGAATACGTAGTTGTTGTTGTTAGGTGCCGTCAAGTCGGTTCCAACTCATAGCAACTCTATGCACAACAGAGCGGAACACTGTCTGGTCCTGTGTCATCTTTACAATCGTTACTACCTATGTTTGAGACCATCGTTGCAGCCACTGTGTCAGTTCATCTCATAGAGGGTCTTCCTCTTTTTTGATGACCCTCTACCTTACCAAGCATGACATCCTTCTCCAGGAACTGATCCCTCCAGATAACACATCCAAAGTATGTAGGATGAAGTCTTGCCATCCTTGCTTCCAAGGAGCACTCTGGCTGTACTTCTTCCAAGACAGACTTGTTCGTTCTTCTGGCAGTACATGGTATATCTAATATTCTTCACCAACACCATAATTCAAAGGCATCAATTCTTCTTCAGTCTTCCAAATTCCTTGTCCACCTTTTGCATGTGGATGGAGCGATTGAAAATATCATGGCTTGGGTCACGTGCTCCTTAGTCCTCAAGGTGACATCTTTGCTTTTCAACACTTTAAAGAGGTCTTTTGCAGCAGATTTGCCCAGTGCAATATGTCTGAAATATAGCAAGTGTTTAATAAACAGCAGCTTTTTGTTAGTGGATGACACTTTCAAGCATTAAAAGAAGTATAAGATAGTATACAAATACAAGTTGTTTTTCCCCTTCAATTTCAGCTCCTGGATCTAGTTCCACTGCGAAGTTTGGGTCATCATCCTCCAATATTGTATAGTACTTTACGGTTCGCAAAGATTTCACGTATATTAGTTCAGTTAATTCTCACGACAACTCTATGGAGTAGATAAAATTAACAATTCTTGCGTACTGGCTTAAGGGATCTTTTAGTACTATTTGGCTAAATGCAATGTAGTATACCAGATCGGATTCTGGAAAGGGAAAAAAAAGGGAGGGGACCTTAGCAACAAAGCTAGTGAAATCCAAGGAAAGTCTGTGGCTTGTTTAGTAGTAATGCACCAATGTTTAATTTCTTAGTTTTGACAAATGTAACATGTTTATATATGACGTTAACAATAGCGGAAACTGGGTAAAGGGTATGCAAAAATTTTCTGTAATATCTTTGCAACTTTTCTGCAAATCTAAAATTATTCCAAAGTAAAAATTTCATTTAAAAAAACCTCTTTGGAAATAACTTCCAACTGATTTGAATATTTTCCTGGAACGTCACTGAGTCACCCTGGTAGACAGGAATCCCTGACATAGTAGGAGTTGGAACCACCCTCACCCCTGCTTCCATATTTCTTTCTTATAAAAGGTTATCACTGATTTTTCTATTGTCTTAATTTCATTATTTAAAAAACTCAACATAAGAAAGTTAGAAGATATGCAAGATTGACAGGACAAAAAATATACCACCCATAATCCCACCACCTAAAGACACCCACATGAGCATCTTGGTATATCTCCACCCCACTGTTTTGGTTTTGTCTGGTCATCCTGTGTCCCAATTATACACCTCCCCATGCCTGCCTGAGCAGCTGAACATTGCTTGAGGTAAGCTCAAGTTCATGTGGGGTGGAGGGGGGTACTTTACACTCATAACCATACGTCTCAATGAGCACCCAACACTTCCCTAGAGTGTCCATTCACCCACTACCTCAGAACTTCTCCTCCCTATTGAATTCACACATAGACACACACACACACAGATGTTCTCTAGTCACCATAACTGGTGACTATATTTCATTGGGAAATAGTAGCAGTCAAAGAAGCACCCTCATCTTCCTGTGTCAAATGCTAACAGACAATAGCCTTTGCCCCAGGCCCTCTGCACCCTTGTGTGTCCTGGGCAGAAAGGACTTGCTCCTGTCCAAGCACCATCATGACATTTTTCTCTGGATCCCATCCTGTCTTGACTTCTCAGGTACTTGTACCTCCTTCTCCCTCCTGCATCATGAATGTCACCCTCTTCGTTGGATCACTTCCAACAGCATAACAAAATGCTCTACTAGTTCTTATCTTGGGGTGGTGGGGGAGAAGACCTGCCTGGACCCCACAGACCTTTCTATCTATCACTCTTTGCTCGCCTTCTCAACAGATTTGCTTGAAAGAATCAGCGATAGTCACTGTCTCCATTTCCTCAGCTTATTCCAGCAGTCTTCTGATTTGGTCAGGGAGATGTCTCAGTGGTCACACTGGCTAACTGAAGCTTGGAGTCACTTGCCCAGAATCATGTAGCTGCTCCATGGATGATCTGGCTCCATGCCCAGTGACAGGTCCTTTACCCCATGCCTTCCCCATCTCCTGCACAGAGTAGTTTATGCTTAATCACATTTCTGTCTGCTTGTTACCACATCACACCAAAATGGTTGGATGGATGCTGCCCAAATGTGGAGGGTGTATTAGAGATGGGTTGACATAAAATACTGGCAATGCAGTTCACATCAAGGACACCTCAAAGACATAGCCCTGCACCCTTCAGGGCAGCTGAAGTTGAAGCTTGACGCACCTTGAGAACTACAAGGACGCTGTGGACCAAGATGACTAACAGTGGCCTTAAGTCAAGTCAGAAGTCCTGAGGATGCATCCAACAGCCACATTAATTTCCGTCAAGCTGCTTCTCATACAGGCAACTCTGTGCTTCAGCCTTATGGAGGTGTGGGCTCAGATGGGTTTGGGGAAAAGCATGTGAATTCATACAGTATTAAAGCGGGAAGAAGCTTAGAGGTCATCAGCCCTTTCAGTGTATAGATAAGGAAACCAAGGCCACATAGCCAATAAGTATGGGAGCCTGGACAATATTTTTCTCCATGATGGCATGAAACCTCTTATCTGTAGAGTATTATAAAGAAATGCAGCTTTATTATTCTCAAGCACATTGGCTTGCTCTGAAAAAAATGATCGCCTGTCCAAAACTCTTAGGGAAAGAACTTTATTGACTAGATAAGTTATGTTTTATAAACAAATAGGTATTTTTCTTCATGGGCACTTGAGAGTAATTTACATTTCTTCTGTGATATCTTGCTTTTCCTATGAGTTTTTTTTTTTTTTTTTTTTTAGCACACTCTTTCAGAAATGGACAAAGTTGAAAAAGCTGGAGAAACCCTGAGAGTATGGCCCCTGGATACCCTTTTAAATCAGTAATGAAGTCACTCCTGAGCCGAAGATTAGACAGGCCCATAAAACAAAATGAGACTAAATGGGCACACCAGCCCAGGGGCAAGGACGAGAAGGCAGGAGGGGACAGGAAAGCTGATAAGGGAAACCCAAGCTTGAGAAGGGGAGAGTGTTGACATATCGTGGGGTTGGAAACCAATGTCACAAACCAATATGTGTATTAATTGTTTAATGAGAAATTAGTTTGCTCTGGAAACCTTCAGCTAAAGCACAATTTAAAAAAAAAAATGTATAAGCTCAAGAAAAAAAAGAAATGGACAAAAGTGAGCTACAGCCCAGTCATTGTGGAAACCCCAAATGACAGAGTCTGGTGTGTGAGGGCCTGTTGGCCAAGAACTAAGCGGATTTCACTGCTCACTGAAATTAGGATAAGTAACTACACAGGAAAATGTGCAACACTTCCTAAACAACTGGAAACTTGAGCCGAGCAAGAATGTGGCGATAAGACTATTCCATAGACTTATTCCCACTGGAATAAGGTTTTAGTTTTGTTTTTCTGTGCTGATCAAACTGACTTTTTAACCCCACCTGCCCATTCCATCTATGGCATGGAGGCAGGAGAGTGTGGCGCATCGACCCATCCGTCCCCAGGGGTGCATTAGAGAAGGTGGTAGGTAGGTGGGTGTGTGTCGAGACATCATCTGCCCTAGAGCTTTGTATGCACTACGGACTTCCCTTCAACCTGCCGCACGTGTTTTGATCAGGCCATCAGGAGAGACGCTACATAGTTCTTTGTTAGTAATTCTTGTAAAGATCCTTTTGAAGATACTTACAAACATGTCTTACGAGCTCCAGGGAATGATCCCTCCTGAAAACATGTCTAAAGTATGTGAGGTGTACTTTTGCCACCCTTGCTTCTAAGGAACATTCTTGTTGTACTTCTTCCAAGATAGATTTTTTTCATTCTTTTAGCCGTCCATGGTATATTCACTATTCTTCACTAACGCCACAATTCAAAGGTATCAATTCTTTTTCAGTATTCCTTATTCATCATCCAGCTTTCGCATGCATAGGTGGCGACTGAAAACACCACAGTTTGGGTGAGGTGCACCTTAGTCTTCAAGGTGACATCTTTGCTTTTCAACACTTTAAAGAGGTCTTTTAGAGCAGATTTGCCCAATGCAATACATCATTTGATTTCTGGACTGCTGCTTCCATGGATGTTGATTGTGGATCCAAGCAAAATGAAATCATTGGCAGCTTCAATCTTTTCTCCATTTATCATGATGTGGCTCATTGGTCCAGTTGTGAGGACTTTTGTTTTCTTTATATTGTGGTGTAATCCATACTTAAAGCTGTGGTCTTTGATCTTCATCAGTAAGTGCTTCAAGTCCTCTTCACTTTCAGCAAGCAAGGTTGTGTCATCTGAATAACGCAGGTTGTTAATGAGTCTTCCTCCAATCCTGACGCCTCGTTCTTCTTCATATAGTCCAGCTTCTCGGGTTATTTGCTCAGCATACAGATTGAAAACATATGGTGAAATGATACAACCCTGACACACATCTTTCCTGACTTTAAACCACACAGTATCTCCTTGTTCTGGTCAAACAACTGCCTCTTGATCTATGTACAGGTTCTTCATGAGCACAATTAAGTGTTCTAGTATTCCCATTCTTCACAGTGTTATCCATAATTTGTTATGATCCAGAGTCAAATGCCTTTGCATAGCCAATAAAACACAGGTAAACATCTTTCTGGTATTCTCTGCTTTCGGTGAGGGTCCATCTGACATCAGCAGTGATATCCCTGGTTCCACGTCCTCTTCTGAAACTGGCTTGAATTTCTGGCAGTTCCCTGTCAGTACACTGCTGCTGCCGCTTTTCAATGATCTTCACCAAAATTTTACTTGTGTATGATATTAATGATATTGTTAATAAGTTCTGCATTTGGTGCGATGATCTTTCTTGGGAATAGGCATAAATATGGATCTCTTACAGTCAGTTGGCCAGGTAGCTGTCTTCCAAATTTCTTAGCATAGACGAGTGAGCACTTCCAGTGCTGTATCCATTTGTTGAAACACCTCAATTGGTAATCCGTCAATTCCTGAAGCCTTGTTTTTCTCCAGTGCCTTCTTCAGTGCAACTTGGACTTCTTCCTTCTGTACCATTGGTTCCTGATCATATGCTACCTCCTGAAATGGTTGAACACTCACCAATTCTTTTTGGTATAGTGACTCTGTGTATTCCTTCCATGCATGCTGGACAGGTTTCAGCTGAGCTTCCAGGCTAAGACAGACTAGGAAGAAGGACCTGGCAGTCTACTTCTGAAAACAATTAGCCAGTGAAAACTTTATGAATAGCAACAGAACATTGTCTGATATAGTGCTGAAAGTTGAGCCTCCCGGGTTGGAAGGCACTCAAAACATGACCGGGAAGAGCTGCCTCCTCAAAGTAGAGTCGATCTTAATGACGTGGATAGAGTCAAGCTTTCAAGACCTTCATTCACTGATGTGACATGACTCAAAATGAGAAGAACAGCTGCAAACATCCATTAATAATCAGAAAATGGAACGTACGAAGTATGAATCTAGGAAAATTGGAAATCATCAAAAATGAAATGGAACCCATAAACATCCATATCCTAGGTATTAGTGAGTTAAAATGGACTGGTATTGGTCATTTTTGAATTGGACAATCATACGGCCTATTTTCCCAGGAATGGCAACTTGAAGAGGAATGTGTTTCATTCATCTTCAAACAGAACATTTGAAGATCTATCCTGAAGTACAACGCAGTCAGTGGTAGGATAATATCCATTAGCCTACAAGGGAGACCAGTTAATACGACTATTATTCAAATTTACACACCAACCACTAAGACCAAAGATGAAGAAACTGAAGATTTTTACCAACTTCTGCAGTCTGAAATTGATAGAACATGCAATCAGGATGCATTACTGATAATTACTGGTGATTCAAATGTGAAAGTTGGAAACAAAGAAGAAGAATCAGTAGTTGGAAAATATGGTCTTGGTGGTAGAAATGAGGCCAGAGATTGCACGAGAGAATTTTGTAAGACCAATGACTTCTTCATTGCAAATATGTTTTTCACCACCATAAATGGTGACTGTGGGCTTGGACCTCACTGGATGAAAAACCCAAGAATCAAATGGACTTCAGCTGTGGAAAGAAACGATAGGAAAACTCAATATCATCAGTCAGAACAAGGTTAGTGGCTGACTGTGGAACAGACCATCAATTGCTCATACGAAAGTTCAAGTTGAAGTTGAAAAAAAGTATAACAAATCGACAAGAGCCAAAGTACGACCTTAAGTATGTCCCACCTGAATTTAGAGACCATCTCAAGAATAGATTTAGCACGTTGGACACTAAAGGACATAAACCGTTTTAAATGCCCTTTCTCCATCCCCAGCCATGCTGGCTTGTTTCTAAGCGTGGGGAGTTATTTTGTGCCAAAATTATTAAAATCATGAAAAGACAAAGAGTGAGACTCACACCCTAAGTTGTTGGCAGGAGGGGTGGGCTTTGAAGAATGTTTTTCTCCCTTCTCTCCATTCAGTCAATCCAAACTGACAGCCTGGAAAACTCCCCCGAGATCCTCACCATGCTCTGAAACTTGACAGTGGCTGTAATTCAAATTTACAGCTAGTTGTGTGTGTGTGTGTGTGTGTGTGTGTGCGTGTGTGCTGTTTTTTTTTTTTTTTTCCCAAAACTGGTAATGGAGTTGTAAATGCAGCATTTCTTTCATTACCTATTCATTAAAGATATGACATGAAAACAGAGTTTCCATGGAAATGGCTTTGTGGATTCTGAGTACATAATAAGAATTTCATTGTTTACACTACAGCACAGATAACTGACGGGTGTTATTGTAGCCGGTAAAGACTTATTTAGCTCCTGAATGCATATAAGGGCAACAGGGCTGTGCAGTTGGTCCTTGCTGCAGGCGGAGGCTTTTACCACGGTTGGTGTGCTCACGCTTTACGACAGGAAGTATGTGGTGAGCTGTGCCTTTCCAAAACACTTAAATGTCAAAATGGTTCATGTAAAAAGAGCCTCATTGGAAGGTTCTAACCATATTTCTACTCCACGTTTCACACGAGTCCATTTCACATAAAGAAAGACTTTTCTCTGCTAATGTTTGGGCAGGAGTCCTGGTTGTGCAGTGGCTAAAGCACTTGGCTGCTAACTGAAAGATCGGCAATCCAAACTCAACAGCCACTGAACGGGAGAAAGATATGGCAGTCTGCCTCTATAAAGATTTACAGCCTTGGAAACCCTATGGGGCACTTCTACCCTGTCCTATAGGGTCTTGGTGAGTCAGAATCAACTCGATGGCAGTGGGTTTGGTTTTTGGTTTTTGGTTTAATGCTTGGGCTATGAAATGAGATTGCCTGGGCTCAGAGCTTGGCTCTTAGGCTTATAGCTGCAAGGCCTTGGTCAAGTTACTTAGCTTCTCTCTAAGCTTTGGTTGTCTTATCTATGAAATGGGGGCAACATGGATCTGTACATTGAGTTGTTATAAGGGTTCAAGGAAATGAACACCATAAAGCAGTCAGCATGACACTTGACTCCTTGCAAGTGCTCCCTGGGTGTGATTTTGCTTTAACAAGCAGGTGGACACTCATAGAGGCTAACCTTCAACCCAGGGCATGGTGCCTGTCCCACTTCTGCAGCACCTTCCAGCTCCCATTGTTGTCTATTACTCTCTCTGTTAAGAACGTGTTCCTCTGGAGGACAGGGGCCATGTGGCCTTTCCTGTGGGTGGCCCAGGGCTTCTGACACAGGAGGTGTCTTAGCATCCTAGTGCTGCTGTAACACAAATACCACAAGTGGGTGGCGCTCAAGAACAGAAATCTATTTTCTCACGGCTCTAGAGGCTAGAAGTCCAAATCAGGGTCTAACCCATGTCAATTCCTTCCTTATACACAGCTCTGAATGTTCCTTGGCATTCCTTGGCTTGCAGACAATCCTCAGATGGCATCTGTCTTCCCCCATGGGTG
Organism: Elephas maximus indicus; assembly: GCF_024166365.1. NCBI lineage: Eukaryota > Metazoa > Chordata > Mammalia > Proboscidea > Elephantidae > Elephas > Elephas maximus. The sequence continues at coordinate 75,420,417 of NC_064834.1, read as the reverse complement.
TGTGTCTCTTTGTCTCCTCTGGTCTTTATGTAACTTGGAAGTGATTAAGTTTGGATCTACCCTACACTGGTATGAGCTCATTAGCAAAAGAAAAACTCTATTTTCAAACAGGATCACATCCACAGACACAAGGGCCAGGAATTCAACATGGATATTGGGGGGACAAAATTCAATCCATAACAGCAGGAAACCCTGAAAAAGAAAAGTTTGCTGGCTAAGAGAAGAAGGAATTTTTCTTTTAATGAAAAATTAAGTTAATTAAAATCCACCATTGCAGAGAATCCCTGACGGAGCAAGAGAAAAGTGGGGATGCAGAACTTAAATTCTAGTGGAAAGATCTGACTGAGACTGGGGGGACCCCAGAGGACACGGCCCCCGGACTGTCTGTTAGCCTAAAACTAAAACCATTCCCGAAGCCAACTCTTCAGACAAAGATTAGACTGGACTATAAGACATAAAATGATACTGGTGAGGAGTGTGCTTCTTAGCTCAAGTGGACACATGAGACTATGCGGTCAGCTCCTGTCCAGAGGTGCGATGAGAAGACAGAGGGGGACAGGAGCTGATTGAATGGACATGGGAATACAGAGTGGAGAGGAGGATTGTGCTGTCACATTGTAGGGAGAGCAACTAGGGTCACATGACAACGTGTGTATAAGTTTTTGTATGAGAAACTGACTTGAATTGTAAACTTTCACTTAAAGCACCAAAAAAAAAAAAGTAAACTAAAACTATAAAATACATTTCACATGTTGGTATTAAATAAATAAATAATAAAATCCACTGTTGTTGTTGTTATTGGTTGCTGTCAAATTGACTCCGGCTCATGACAACACGATGTGTGCAGTCTAGAACTGCTCCATAGGGTTTTCCAGGCTCTGACCTTTCAGAAGCAGATGACGCGCCTATCTCCCAAGGCACCTTTGGGTGGGTTCAAACCACCAACCTTTTGGCTACTATGCAGCTCTGAACAATTTGGACTACCCGTGGACTTCAACTAAAATCCACTATGTGAACCTAATTCAGGGAATGAATTTTTTATTGTTTAGTTTGATTTGAGGGGTGGGGTTAGTATAGGGAGGCCAAGATTTTTTTTTAAGTAAATTTAAAAGAATATAGGAAACGCATGACTTTTTAGACTGAAAATTAGAGTCGTTGGTGACTAAGATAAACTGGTGTTTTCAGAATGTTCCACTGTCAACGGTCCCAGCAGGGCCAGGACTAGCATGAGATGAGTGAGGCATCTAAGGGGCAAAATTTAGGGCCATAGCCTTTTCAGGGCCACACACCTGCAAGTAAGTTTGTGCCCTTGTCACCTTACTCTTCTCGCCCTAGTCCCTGTCCTGTACCCTGGTATAGCCATTAGGTTTGCCTTCTTTGTTAGCTGCAGAATTTGGTACAAAGTTTTGTTGGACATACTCACATAAAGTCTTTCCCTTTATTTCAGAGGAAAAAATACAACAAGGACAAATAAAATAAGGACAAGAGTGTTCCACAGCATAACAGAGATGTAACTGGGTGAGGCTGGCTGTTACACTTTGTAGGCAAAGTGATGTCATCTGGGTTTTATTTATAAAACAGGCACTAATCCAGTTCTGCATGACTGTAGCACAATTTACTCCAAACATGCTAGGAAGGCCCCTAGCCCATTAAAACGAGAGCTCCATGGTCTTCATCTGTACTGCAAATCCTGATTGCTGGCATCCAGATGAGAGAAAAAGATTCGACCATGAAGACATACTTGACATGGACTGTGACTAGATAACATGAATTTTACTTCCTTGAATAATTAAACAAGTTAGGGGTAAAGGGTGATGAGAAAGAGACAGTGACATGGGACTTCTTTCCTGCCAATTGTTTAAGGCAGAGAAGGGGCTGGGCTCAACACTTTTCCAATGTGCTCCCCAGAAAAGCAAGAGCGCCTGGACCCATCATCTAGTGGGAAGGCAAGCTGATTCTAAAATTTACACGGGAATGCAAAGGACCTAGAATAGCCAAAACAATTTTGTGAAAGAAGAACAGAGTTAGAGGACCTAATCACAAAACTTATTGGAAAGCTACAGTAATCAAGAGAGGAATATTACCATAAAGACAGGTATACAGATCAATGCGTAGGACAAAGTCCAGAAATCAACCATACATATATGGTCAGTTGCTCTTCAACAAAAGCACCAAGGGGAAAGAATAGTCTTTTCAACAAACGTGATGGAACAACAGTATGACCATACACAAAAAAATGAACTTCAACCCTTACCTTACACCGAATATAAGAATCATACACCTAAGTGTAAAAGTTAATATTATAAAATCTCTAAAAGAAAATATAGGTGAAAATCCAAATCCTTCACTTTGGAAAAGATTTCTTAAATATAACAAAAACTTTATGCTTGGTAAAGTAGAGGGTTAGCAAAAAAGGAGGAAGACCCTCAAGAAGGTGGACTGACACAGTAGTTCCAGCAATGGACTCAAACATATCTCCTATTGTGAGGATGGCACAGGACCCAGTGACCTTTCGTTCTGTTATACATAGGGTGACTATGAGTTGGAGCCAACTCAATGGCACATAACAACAACAACAACAATAAAAATAAAAAGCATAAACAAAATTTTTTTTTTAATCAATAAATTAGACTTTATAAAATCTAAAACTTTTTCTCCTCAAGCCATTGTTTTGAAAATGAAAAGACAACCCACAGATTGGGAGAAAATATTTTAAAATCTGACAAAGGACTTGTATCTAGAATAGAAAAAGATCTTTTATAACTGAATAGTAAGATGACAAACATCTGAACTTTAAAAATATGCAAACTATTCAAACAGACACTTCGCCAAAGAAGATAACGCAGATGACAAATAAGCACATGAAAAAATGTTTAGCATCATTGCTCCTTGGGGAAATGCAAATTTCCCTAGTATCATAATGTGATGGAATTATACACCCATTAAACCCATTGGCGCCAAGTCGATTTCGACCCACAGTGACCCCATAGGATGAAGTAGATCTGCTCCATAAAGTTTCCAAGGAGTAGCTGGTGGGTTCGAACTGTAGACCTTTTGTTTAGCAGCCAAACTCTTAACCACTGTACCACCAGGGCTCCATACACCCATTAGAGTGGCTAATATTTAGAGGACTGACCATGCCAAGTGTTGGTGAGGATTTGGAAGGATTGGAATGAATCCTCACACTCTGCTAGCTGGGATTTAAAATGATGCAACTACTTTGGAAAATATCTTGGCAATTTCTTTAAAAATTAAACATACACCTTCCATATGATCCAACCATTCCATCCCTAGATGTTTACCCAAGGGAAATGAAAGCTTATGTCCACACAAAGACTTGTACAAAAATATTCACAGCAGCTTTATTTGCAATAGCCTAAATCTGGGGGGAAAAAAATAAATGAAAAAGTATAAATGAATTGTGGTACGTCCACACAGTAGGATACTACTCAGCATTATAATAGAATTCTACGGCATGAATGCATCTTATAATAATTACCCTGAATGAAAGAAGCCAGGAAATATGCATTATTTCCTTTATGTAAACATCTAGAAAATGCAAACTTACCTACAGTGGCAGATTACAGATCAGTGTTTGCCCGAGGGGGAGGGGAGGGTGGGAAGAGAGAGAGAAGAAGGGTTACAAAAAGTAAACTCTGGGAGATGGCTATGTTCATTATCTTAATTGTGGTGGTGGTTTCCTGGTTGTAGACAGATGTCAAAACTCATCAAAATATACACTTGAAATGTGTGTAGTTTACCGTATGTCAATCATTCCTCAATAAAGCCATAAAAATAAAAAATTTAAAAAGCAAAGCAGTGAATGAGGAAGAACATATGTGTCAGTTGTGGCCCCAAGACCAGCAGCCGTGGCAGGGGATACAGACCATCCCACTAAGCCCGGTAAGTTTCCCTCAAGGTGAGAAGTGGCTAGGAATTCTGCAGGAGAAGCTCCCCGAGGCAGATAAAGACAGGGAAGGAAGCATCTCAGGGGGTGGACCCTGACGGACACTGGAGGTGCCATCCAGAGTCCTCTCAGGGAAGGGCTTATTTCCTCTGTTACTGGGGGTGCTGTTGACAGCCCTTTGAGAGACCACTCAGCTGTGGAAGCCTCCCTGCCCAAGGTCAGATCCCTTCCTGGGGCAGCCGCTGCAACTGCGGGAAGTCTCCTTGACCAAGAGAAAGCTACAAATGTGACTGAAATGTGGTCCTTTTCAATAAAATGGCTAATCATTGACTATGGTTTTATAGTTCGAGAAGAATTCCACTTTCATGACCTCACTCAATTCGTCATAATTAAGTGATCTACACAGCCCACGTGGGCAGGGGATGGCAGAGCCAGGGTCCAGAGCCCCGTCTGTGCCCTTGGTCTTGTACCAGTGTTTCCCAAGCCTGGTGAATTTTGTGTATGGCCTGTCTTCTTATTTACTTAACATCTGTAAATGTTCTACCATTTATAAAACAATACACTGATTTTAAGTTTCATGTCACTTCTGTAAATGTAAAATAAGTATCACTTGTTGTGATAGTTAAGGTTGTGTGTCAAGCTGGCTGGGCCATGATTCTCCGTGGTTTGGCAGGTGTATGATGTTGTGGTCACTTCCATGATGAGATTTGATATAACGTGATCACTCCCATGATGGGATCTGCTGTGAATAGCCAATCAGTTGAAAGGGAGTTTCTTGGGCACGTGGCCTGCTTTGAATATAAGCGGACGTTCTGGCAGGGCTCCTGGGCTTTTGCTGGCTCTGGATCCTGCAGTTGACTCCTGTTCATCTGACCTCTGGTTCTTGGGACTTGAGCTAGCTGCTTACCTGTGGTCTTGCCTGCTGGTCTTGGGATTTGTCTGTCTTTGCAACCTGTGAGCAAGAGCCCTGCTCTCTGACCCACCTATCTTGGGTTCACCAGCCCCTGCGGCTATGTGAATCAGAAGAAGCCTCTATCTTGACCAAGGTCTTGGTACATTCCAGCCTCTACAACCGAGCGAGCCATTTGCCAGATATAAATCCCTATACATATTTATAGTCTTTACTGGTTTTGCTTCTCTAGAGAACTCAGCCTAAGACACTTCTCAAGAATAGAAAAAAAAAAAAAAAACTATAAAAATAAATGCAGTAAAAACAAGGCAATGTTATTAACAGCTAGCTTGATACTGTTGTCAGCAGAAGCAGAAAGGTATTAAGACTGACACCCAATTTGTTCCTGGCTGAAATCTGAATGGGTCCAAGAGAACTGGAAAGGGAACAATGTTGTCTCTGGGTGAGCCCAGGGGTAGTTACTGGTGCTTTCTGTCCCACTTAACATCATCTCAGCCCTTTGCACACGAGGCCCTCTGCTTCCCACTCTAGTGGTCACATACCCCGTGAGTAGGTGGAGAGAACCGCCCGTTGCTGCTATTTCATCCTTGGGGTCTGCTGGGGAGGCAAGCAGTGTGGCCACTCAAAAGAGCACTGGCTGTCCAGTTGCAAAAACCTAGTTCGAGCATGAGTCACATGACACTCATCCCCTAAGCCTCAGCTGACCGTCTGAATGAGTTCCCTGTGACTGCCCTAACAAAGTACCACAAACCGGGTGACTCAAAACAACAGACATTTATTGTCTCCCAGTTATAATTGTGAGGCTTCCTCACGAGAGAAAGAAGGTGTGGTCACACTAAAGGTTCAGTTGGAGTCTGGGTAAGTATTTGTCAGTGATATTCTACAAAAATTCCCTCCCCTTTGGAGTCCTGGAGCCCTGGTGGTGTAGTGGTTAAGAGATGTGGCTGCTAATCAAAAGGCTAGCTGTTCAAATCCACCAGCGGCTCCTTGGAAACTTTACGGGGCAGTTCTACTCTGTCGTCTAGGGTCTCTGAGGGTCTCTGAGGGTCACTATGGGTTGGAATTGACTCGACAGCAACAGGTTTGGTTGGTTTGGTTTTTTGGAGTCCTGATGGCACAGTGGTTAAGTGCTATGGCTGCTAACCAAAAGGTCAGCAGTTTGAATCCACCAGCTGCTCCTTGAAAACCATATGGGGCAGGTCTTCTCTGTCCTATAGAGTCACTATGAGTCAGAATCAATTAGAGCAATGGGTGGGTTTTGGGTGGCATGGTGGTTAAGAACTCAGCTGCTAACCAAAATGTTGGCAGTTCAAATCCACTAGCCGCTCCTTGGAAACACTAGGGGGCAATTGTACTCTGTCCTCTAGGGTCACTATGAGCTGAAATTGACTCAATGGCAGTGCATTAAAGTTAAAGGGGACACTGAACTACTCATCTTCAGGAATTCCTCCCTGCTCTAAAATTTTACGACTCTATAAAGTTAACAGACCAAAGATAATATTTGTTGAATATTTATCTAAATTAAAACTGTTGTGCCCAACCACTTATTAATGCAGAGGAAAATAGAGACAACCTTTCTGCAACAAAGAGGAATTACGCCTTTTTTCTTTTTTCATCTTTTTTTTTTCTGCAACTAAATTTTTCAGAAGATTCCCCCTGTAAGTACTCCCCAACACATTCGCAAATAGTGGCAGAGTATCATTTCCCTAAATAGAGCCAAGTTCCAGGCCCTGTATATTCTCGCGGCCTTTCTCTTTTAGAGTTTAGAAGACACCCTTGATTACTAGAGGCATCCAGAATATAAAGGAACTTAAGGTCACACTATCTACTCGGCGTTGACGGGGAGCATTTTTACCTGTCAGTTATTCCCCTTCAGCCCACTGATAACCATGCTAGATCTGGCTTCGTGAATAATTTGATTTCTCCTGTTTTTCCCAAAGAACCATAAATTGTAGTTATCTGGTACTTTGTGTGATCATTTTCATAAAAGGTGAGCTCTAAAATTTTACACTGCACATTTTGTATATGTTACTTCAAAACGCTTAAATGTTGGGGAGATAGGCATTACTTAGGACTGATGGCAAAATTATGCAAAGCCCGAATTTTCAGCTCTGACCTCTGATGTGTATTCCTACCTAATAGCAAGACATGAAATTCCATAAACTAGAAATAAAGTGTGCTTAAAAAAAAAAAAAATTTTTTTTTTTTCACTCCTAAACAAAAAACACATCTGACCGATCTTCTACCTGCTTTTCCGGGCCTAACCCGTGCAAGAGATTAGGGTTATAGATAGCATCGATTGCTGGGATGTTCCCTTGGTCCAGTTTAAATAATGCTTCTTTGTCTTTCTCATTTGCAGGGTGTTCTGTTGGCAATGTAAGCAGGAAGTAAACAGTCCTGGGTCAGCTTTGTGTGAATCTGCTTCCCAGAAGGGGGCTTCTTGCTGGGAGCCCCAGGGTCTCAGGATAATGGCTTTGCTACTCTGCATCTGACAAACAGGGCCAACATGGTAAATCTCCCAGCTTAAGGACATCTTACATACTTAAGGAACATCTTTCTCCGTCATGATTCATAACCTAGACTTTCAGATACTAAGAGGAACCTTGGCCATAGTTCTAGCAAGGGGTGCATTCCTATGGCCTTTTCATGGCTCAGGTTCAGAAAGCAGAGTGTGTAACTACAGAGTTAGAAAACAGCGACAGCAGCAACAAAATGTACCTCCTTCCGGTTTCAGAGACAACACGGCAGAGAATCTATCTCATTTAGAAAACTTTAACACTATTCAGGAGAGTTTTGGAAACAGCACTTCAGTTTATGATCCAATATGTTTCTTGAAGCCTGGTTGAAAATTAGTACTCTTCTGGTCATTTCTCAAACTCTCTCAAAAAGGTCACTCTGCGCTATGTTACTATGACGAATTTTGAAAACATTATATCTGTGTTAGGTTGAGAACTTAGATAATAAATTCTGAGAGTAAATTTAAAATTTTTTATGGATAAAAATGCTCTGATAAACTCTTAATTGTGCCAGTAGATGCCTTCTAGGGGAGCTGCCCTATGTATATAACAAGCCATATCTCTTGCATGAAGGTTAGCAGTTCATACGATCTCAGGATTGGTACCGAAAAATGATTATTTTTACCACAAATTACAGCTTTCTCACCACTGTTGAGTTGCTGGGGCCGGGAGCCTCACTTGGTCTTATAACTGTTATTAGTAATTTGAGAAAATTGATTACCTGAAGATCAGAGAGATCTTTTGCTATTTTACTGCAGAGATGATAAACACAACTGTTTGTTGTCAGAGTGATTTTTTCTTCCCTAAAAAAAAAAAAAAATAGCAAAAACAAAACATTCATTAAGACTGCTGGAAATCATGCTGGTGAAACAGGAGTTTGCAATTTTCTGAGTACTTTCTGCCTCTTGGAGAAGAATTCATTATACCAACGGAGTGCTTGGGCTGACTCAGTTTGTGTGAAACAATGGTCTCCTTGGAAATGCCAGAAGAATAACAAAATGAATGTGTACTGGCCTCACGGAGATAAAAATATTGATCTTTGGAGCACCACAGCCTAAAGACTACAGTTTATTGGAAAATAATGAAATCTTTTCTTTCTGTTCCAGCATCTTAACGGCCCTGATTATCGCTAGAGTACTTAATTATCCAGTAAGCACATCTTCAGTAACAGGCAGGTTCTAAAGAGGGATTAAAAAAATAAATAAATTCTGATTTGATTTTTTGCTTGTTGTTGTTTTTTCCCCAAGAGTTTTAAATTGAGTGACTTCCTCCCTCAGTGGGGACCTCTGTAATGTAGTCTGGGATCAGAACTGTCAAGTAAATACTAAAGGTTAAGAAATAGCTTAGTAAATTCAGACCATCTGGTTGATTGGATTGAAAATGTTCTTCTTTCCAAATTAACCAGACGTCATCTTGGTTAGAAAAACAATTCCCATTTTCCTACTAGCTTCCTGGGCCCATCTTGGGGTAATGCATTCCTTATTCCAAGTTAACTCTTCCTGGCCTGATTAAGTTGTTGTTGTTAGAGGCCATGGAAGAGTCGCCCTGACTCAGCAGCCTCACCCACAATCAAAAGAAACACTGCCTGATCCTATTCCAGCCCCATTTTTGATTGTTGATTGGACCATTGTGATCCATACGGTTTTCACTGGCTGATTTTTGGAAGTAGATTGCCAGGATTTTTTTCCTAGTCCGTCTTAGTCTGGAAGCACCGCTGAAACCTGTTCAGCATCATAGCAACACGCAAGCCTCCAGTGACAGACAGGTTGTACCTGCACTTGAGGCACATTGGCTGGGGATCAAACTTAGCCACACTGAAGGTGAGAATTCTACCACCGAACCACCAATGGTCCCCTGGACTAGTTATACTGGATTAAAAAAAAAAAAAAGGGTGAGACCTAACTATTTGCTCTTTATACGAGTATCACTTTAAACATAAGGGCTATAAAGGCCTTTGTAGGTTTAAAGTGAAAGATATAACACAGAACCATAAATTATAAGAAAACTCTATTAGTATCAGACAATGTAGAATTAAAGACAAGTAGTACAAGAGATAAAGAGGATGTTTTTTAATGATTAAAGTTTCAGTTCTTCAAGAAGACAGAATAATCCTAAACATGTTCACACCCAATAATGGAGCATGGAAACACATTTTAAAAGTGAAATAATTGGAGGAAGAAGTAGAAAAAAACACACAAGTACGGTTGATGATTTTAGCACTCTACTCTCAGTAATTGATAGGCCAATAGACAAAAAAAAAAAAAATCAGATGACTACAGAATAACACTATCAACAAACATAAGATCATGGATGTTTATAACAAACTTCACCCAACAACTGCAAAACACACATGCTTTTTAAGTAGAAATGGGACATTCACCCAAACCAGCTGAATTTGAAATTATGCATAATATGTTCTCTGACCCTAATATAATTATAATAGGAGTCAAAAAAAAATATTTAAAAATGCTCAAATGTTTTGAAATTAAATAATACACTTCTAAAAAACTCATGGGACAAAGAAGTAATCACAAGTAAGAAATTAGAAAATACTTCAAACTGAATGATAATGAAAATGAAGTATACCCAACTTTTGGGTTGAAACTAAAGCGACATTTGGAGAAACATGTATAGTTTTAAATCCTTGTATTAAAAAAAGAATAATGGTATAATCTTAAAGATCTAACCCCTTTAAGACTCTAGAAAAAGAAGAACAAATTAAACTCAAAGTAAGTATAAGAAAGGAAATAATAAAGATGTAAGTGGAAATCAACCAAATGGAAAACAGGCAACCAGTAGACAAATCAATAAAACCAAAAGCTAGGTCTCTGAAAACATCAATAAAACTGGTAAAACTCCAGCTAAATGATCAAGTAAGAAGAAGGGAGACACGAACTCTCAATATCAGGAATGGAAGAGAGGACATCACTACAGATCCTACAGATATTTAAAAAGATTGTTTTTGCTAGTTGCCATGGAGTGGATTCCGGCTCATGGCGACCCCACGTGTGCACAGTAGAACTGCTTCGTAGGGTTTTCAAGGCTGTGACCTTTCAGAAGCAGATTGCCAGGCCTGTCTCCTGAGGCACCTAGAGGTGAGTTCAAGGTCTTAACCATCTGTGCCACCTAGGGACTCTCATTAAAAGGATAATAGAGGTATAATATTAACAATTTTAACCCAAGAAATTTGACAGTTTAGATAAAATGGACAAGTCCTTGAAAGACACAAATTACTAAAACTCTAAGTCTAGATGGTTTTGCTGGTGAATTTTATCAAAATTTTTTTTCTGTGTGTGTAACATGTATCTTTATATATATATGCAATAAAACATTCGCCACTTCAACATTTTTTACGTGTACAATCTGGTGACATTAATCACATTCATCTTATTGCTTTTTTATCAGCTGCTAGCCAAAAGGTTGGCAGTTCAAATCAACAAGGTGCTCCTTGGAAACCCTATGGGGCAGTTCTGTCCTATAGGGTCGCTATGAGTCGGTATCGGCTGACCGGCAATGGGTTTTTTTTTAGTACCAACTTTACAGAAAGAAAGTAGAGAAGAAAGGAATACTTTCCAACTGCCCATTTTATAAGGCCAAAAATACACTATATCAAAATCAGGCAAGAAAAATTAAAAGAAATGAAAATACAGACCAGTATGCCTCATTAATATAGATACAAAAATCCTTAACAAAATATTAGTAAATTAAATTCATTAATATATTAAAAAGGATAACTATGGTCATGGGTTTATTCCAGGAACACACGGTTGATGTAACATTTGGAAATCAATCAATATCTTCACCTTATCAAATCAAATAAAGATGAAAAACCATATGATCAATAAACCTAGAAAAATCATTTATGGAAATTGAACACCCATTCAGTAAGCTAGGAATTAAAGGGAATTTTTTCAACCTAATAAAGGGCATAGAAACCCTGGTGGCATAGTGGTTAAGAGCTATGGCTCCTAACCAAAAGATCAGCAGTTCGAATCCACCATGTGCTCCTTGGAAACTGTATGGGGCAGTTCTACTCTGTCCTATAGGGCCACTATGAGTCGACAGTTGTTTTTTTTGGTTTAATAAAGGGCATCTGCAAAAAACTTAAAACAAACATCATACTTAACAGGGAAATATTAAACACTGTCTGCTCTCACTACTTTTATTCGGTATCATGCTAGATGTCTTAGCCTGTGCAATGAAATAATAGTACTGATAATAATAAGTACACAGATCAGAAAGGAAGAAGTGAAGCTGTCTTAAAGCCCAAGTAACATGATCATTTATACAGGAAACTACCAAAAAAGCAACTAGAATTAATAAGTGAATTTAGCAAATCTGCAGGATATACAGTCAAGATTTTTTACAATCAACCTATTTCTATATCCTAGCAATGAACAACTGTAAAATAATTTTTAATATAGTTTATAAGAGTATCAAAAACCATGAAACACTTAGTGATAAATATAACGAGAGTGCGACTTCTACATCAAAATCTACAAAATATTGATTAGAAAAACTTTAATAAGACCTAAATAAATGGACAAATATATTGTGTTCATGGATGCACAGACTGACTATTGTCAAGATTTCAATTTTCCCTAAACTAATCCATACATTTGATTCAATCACATTCAAATTCCTAGCCGAGTGTGTGTGTGTGTGTGTGTGTGTGAGTGCATGTAAACTGTCGAGCTGATTCTAAAACTTGCATGGGAATATAGAGGGCTTAGAATATCTAAAGCAAGGTTGAAAGACATACACTACCTTATTTCGTGACTTCTTATACAGTTACAGCGATCAAAGCTGTGTGGCTTTAGCATAAGGTCAGAAAAATAGATCTACAGGGTAGAATAGAGAGTCCAGAGACACACTTTCATGGTTGATTGAATTTTTACAAGGCACCAAAGCACTTCAGTGAGAAAAGGAAAGTCCTTCCAAAAAATGATGCAGGAACAACTGAGTAAATATATGGAAAAAATAAAGAAGTGCTGCAACCCTACCACTTCTGATACACAAAATTAATCTTAAGAAAATACAGGAGAATATATTTCTAAATATTTGTTAGCCAGAACCTAAAGAGGCCTAAGCATGAGAGGAAAATTTTGATAAATTGCAATTTGTCAAAATTAAACTTCTGTTCATCAAGAAAAAGAAAACGCAAGTTATAGAATAAGAGAAAATGATCTTAATGCACACATCTGGCAAAGAACTTGAATTCAGAATGTATAAATAACTTCTACAATTTAATAATAAAAAGATAATCAGTGCGATTAAAAATGACCAAAGAACATAAACAGGCACTTTACTAAAGAAGATATGTGAATGGTCAATGGGCACATAAAAAGGTATTCAACATCATTAGTTGTAAGAGATATGCAAATTAAACCCACAATGAGAAACCATTTCACACCCACTGGCTTGGCTAAGGAGCCCTGGTGACATAGTGATTAAGAGCTTGGCTGCTAACCAAAAGGTCAGTAGTTCGAATCCACCAGCCACTCCCTGGGAACTCTATGGGGCAGCTCTCCTCGGTCCTATAGGGCTGCTATGAGTTGGAATTGATGGAAACGGGTTTGGTTCTTGGGTAGCTTGGCCAAAATGGAAAAAACTGACAAGGCTGAACGTTGGCAAGGATGTAGAGCAACTTGCACTCTTCCACATTGGTGGTGGAAATGTAAAATGACATAAGCACTTTGGGAAACATATTGGTAAAAAAATAAATAAATAAAACATACCACTGTCCTATGTCTCAGCAATTCCGCTCCTAGGGATTCACCCCAGAGAAATGAAAATATGTCTACAGACAGACTTATGCAAACATGTTTTCAGCAGATTTATTCATAGTGATCCAAAAAAACAGGAAACCACTAGACTAAATGTCCGTCGACAAGATGAACAAGCAAATCAAGGTTTAGTTAAACAATGGAACACTGCCTAGTAATGAAAAGGAACAAACTACTGATACATGTAATAAAATGGATGAATCTCAAAAGCATGCTGAGCAAAAGAAGCCAGATACAGGCAAAATTAATATGTGATGATGGAAATCATAATAGTGGTTGCCTCTAAGGGGGCTGGTGGAGCTTGAGTATAAAGAGAAAGGAAGAAGTTTCTGGGGTCATAAAAATGCTCTTAAGGTTTGGGCTAAACCAAAACTACCAAACCAGTTGTCGTTGAGTAGATTCGAACCACCAACCTTTCAGTTAGTAGCTGAGCAATGAACCATTTGGGTTACACAGGAGTGTGTAATTGTCAATTCTCACCAAACTGTCCACTGAAGATCTTACATTTCACTGTATGTAAATTGTACTTTAATGCGTACAAACTTTAAAGATGATAAAAGGTTAAAAATAAAACTAAGGCAAGAAATTAGAAAATAAGTTCACAGAGCAATCCAAAACAAATAAGAAGGTAAGAAATAATAAGCAGAAGAGCATAATTTAATAAAAGGGAGAAGAAATAAACAGTACAGGAAATTTTAAAAAGGCTTCTTTCAAAAGACTAGTATGCTTGGCAGGCCCTTGGCAACATTAATCAAGAGAAAAAAAGAAATGAAGTAATAAAAAGAAATATCATATGTAAAGGATAAAATTACCACTGAGACAAAGAAATGTTAAAATACAATAAAAAGAGAATTATGAATAACTGTGTGCAGCTACATATTAAAACTTTAATGAAAGTTAAATAAATTGAAAGGTGTCCAAAGACCTAATCTCTCCCAAAAAACATGCCCAGATGCTTTTACAAGTGAGTTGTACTAATCCTTCAAAGAATAATTCATTCCTATCTTACAGAGAAGTCCCTGAGTGGTGCAAAATCTTAGCACACTCAGCTGCTAACCTGAAGGTTGATGGTTCAAGTCTACCCAGAAGGACTTCAGAAGAAAATTGTGGCACAGTGGTTAAGTGCTATGGCTGCTAACCAAAAGATCAGCCGTTTGAATCCACCAGGCTCTCCTTGGAAATCCTATGGGGCAGTTCTACTCTGTCCTGTAGGGTCACTATGAGTCGGAATCAACTCGACGGCAATGGGTATGGGTTACCTTTGAAAAACCAATTGCTGAAAACCCTATGATGCACACTTCTATTCTCACACACATAGGGTCACCATGAGTCAGAGTCAATTCAACAGCAACTGGGTTTGGGGGCGGAGGATATTATTTAAGTTGTTCCAGAAACCAGAAAAAGCTGCCTAAATCATTTTACGAGACTGCTGTACTCTTGATTTCTAAACCAAATAAGAAAATACAGGAAAATAAAACTATATGTTCACTTCACTTACGAACATAGACGGACAAATAAAATATTAACTAACCAAATCTAACAGGTGTATTATGATCAAGCACAGTTGACACGAGGACTGCAAGGATTGTTTGCCCTCAGCATCTCTAGCAGTGCGATTCATCACATTCACGGATTAATGGAGAAAAATCACACGACTATCAAAATTGATGCCTAAAAAGGATATAATAAAACAACACCTATTAATTTTTTTTTGTTTTGTTTTTTTTCATTTTTTTTAATAACTTTTATTAAGCTTCAAGTGAACGTTTACAAATCCAATCAGTCTGTCACATATAAGTTTACATACATCTCACTCCGTACTCCCACTTGCTCTCCCCCTCTTGAGTCAGCCCTTTCAGTCTCTCCTTTCTTGACAATTTTGCCGGCTTCCCTCTCTCTCTATCCTCCCATCCCCCCTCCAGACAAGAGTTGCCAACTCAATCTCGAGTGTCCACCTGATATCATTAGCTCACTCTTCATCAGCGTCTCTCTCCCACCCGCTGACCAGTCCCTTTCATTTCTGATGAGTTGTCTTCGGGGATGGTTCCTGTCCTGTGTCAACTGAAGGTCTGGGGAGCATGGCCGCCGGGATTCCTCCAGTCTCAGTCAGACCATTAAGTTTGGTCTTTTTATGAGAATTTGGGGTCTGCATCCCACTGATCTCCTGCTCCCTCAGGGGTCCTCTGCTGTGCTCCCTGTCAGGGCAGTCATCGATTGTGGCCGGGCACCAACTAGTTCTTCTGGTCTCAGGATGATGTAGGTCTCTGGTTCATGTGGCCCTTTCTGTCTCTTGGGCTCTTAGTTGTCGTGTGGCCTTGGTGTTCTTCATTTTCCTTTGCTCCAGGTGGGTTGAGACCAATTGCTGCATCTTAGATGGCCGCTTGTTAGCATTTAAGACCCCAGACGCCACATTTCAAAGTGGGATGCAGAATGATTTCATAATAGAATTATTTTGCCAATTGACTTAGAAGTCCCCGCAAACCATGTTCCCCAGACCCCCGCCCTTGCTCCGCTGACCTTTGAAGCATTCATTTTATCCCGGAAACTTCTTTGCTTTTGGTCCAGTCCAGTTGAGCTGACCTTCCATGTATTGAGTGTTGTCTTTCCCTTCACCTAAAGCAGTTCTTATCTACTGATTAATCAATAAAAAACCCTCTCCCACCCTCCCTCCCTCCCCCCCTCGTAACCACAAAAGTATATGTTCTTCTCAGGTTTACTATTTCTCATGATCTTATAATAGTGGTCTTATACAATATTTGTCCTTTTGCCTCTGACTAATTTCGCTCAGCATAATGCCTTCCAGGTTCCTCCATGTTATGAAATGTTTCAGAGATTCGTCACTGTTCTTTATCGATGCGTAGTATTCCATTGTGTGAATATACCACAATTTATTTACCCATTCATCCGTAGATGGACACCTTAGTTGCTTCCAACTTTTTGCTATTGTAAACAGAGCTGCAATAAACATGGGTGTGCATATATCTGTTTGTATGAAGGCTCTTGTATCTCTAGGGTATATTCCTAGGAGTGGGATTTCTGGGTTGTATGGTAGTTCTATTTCTAACTGTTTAAGACAACGCCAGATGGATTTCCAAAGTGGTTGTACCATTTTACATTCCCACCAGCAGTGTATGAGAGTTCCAATCTCTCCGCAGCCTCTCCAACATTTATTATTTTGTGTTTTTTGGATTAATGCCAGCCTTGCTGGTGTGAGATGGAATCTCATCGTAGTTTTAATTTGCATTTCTCTAATGGCTAATGATCGAGAGCATTTTCTCATGTATCTGTTGGCTGCCCGAATATCTTCTTTAGTGAAATGTGTGTTCATATCCTTTGCCCACTTCTTGATTGGGTTGTTTGTCTTTTGTGGTTGAGTTTGGACAGAATCATGTAGATTTTAGAGATCAGGCGCTGGTCGGAGATGTCATAGCTGAAAATTCTTTCCCAATCTGTAGGTGGTCTTTTTACTCTTTTGGAGAAGTCTTTAGATGAGCATAGGTGTTTGATTTTTAGGAGCTCCCAGTTATCGGGTTTCTCGTCATCATTTTTGGTAATGTTTTGTATTCTGTTTATACCTTGTATTAGGGCTCCTAGGGTTGTCCCAATTTTTTCTTCCATGATCTTTATCGTTTTAGTCTTTATATTTAGGTCTTTGATCCACTTGGAGTTAGTTTTTGTGCATGGTGTGAGGTATGGGTCCTGTTTCATTTTTTTGCAAATGGATATCCAGTTATGCCAGCACCATTTGTTAAAAAGGCTATCTTTTCCCCAGTTAATTGACACTGGTCCTTTGTCAAATATCAGCTGCTCATACATGGATGGATCTATGTCTGGGTTCTCAATTCTGTTCCATTGGTCTATGTGTCTGTTGTTGTACCAATACCAGGCTGTTTTGACTACTGTGGCTGTATAGTAGGTTCTGAAGTCAGGTAAGGTGAGGCCTCCCACTTTCTTCTTCTTTTTCAGTAGTGCTTTGCTTATCCGGGGCTTCTTTCCCTTCCATATGAAACTGGTGATTTGTTTCTCTATCCCCTTAAAATATGACATTGGAATTTGGATCGGAAGTGCGTTAAATGTATAGATGGCTTTTGGTAGAATAGACATTTTTACTATGTTAAGTCTTCCTATCCATGAGCAGGGTATGTTTTTCCACTTAAGTATGTCCTTTTGAATTTCTTGTAGTAGAGCTTTGTAGTTTTCTTTGTATAGGTCTTTTACATCCTTGGTAAGATTTATTCCTAAGTATCTTATCTTCTTGGGGGCTACTGTGAATGGTATTGATTTGGTTATTTCCTCTTCGGTGTTCTTTTTGTTGATGTAGAGGAATCCAAGTGATTTTTGTATGTTTATTTTATAACCTGAGACTCTGACAAACTCTTCTATTAGTTTCAGTAGTTTTCTGGAAGATTCCTTAGGGTTTTCTGTGTATATAATCATGTCATCTGCAAATAGTGATAACTTTACTTCTTCCTTGCCAATCCGGATACCTTTTATTTCTTTGTCTAGCCTAATTGCCCTGGCTAGGACTTCCAGCACGATGTTGAATAAGAGCAGTGATAACGGGCATCCTTGTCTGGTTCCCGTTCTCAAGGGAAATGCTTTCAGGTTCTCTCCATTTAGAGTGATATTGACTGTTGGCTTTGCATAGATGCCCTTTATTATGTTGAGGAATTTTCCTTCAATTCCTATTTTGGTAAGAGTTTTTATCATGAATGGGTGTTGGACTTTGTCAAATGCCTTTTCTGCATCAATTGATAAGATCATGTGGTTTTTGTCTTTTGTTTTATTTATGTGATGGATTACATTAATGGTTTTTGTGATATTAAACCAGCCTTGCATACCTGGTATAAATCCCACTTGATCAGGGTGAATTATTTTTTTGATGTGTTGTTGGATTCTATTGGCTAGAATTTTGTTGAGGATTTTTGCATCTATGTTCATGAGGGATATAGGTCTATAATTTTCTTTTTTTGTAATGTCTTTACCTGGTTTTGGTATCAGGGAGATGGTGGCTTCATAGAATGAGTTGGGTAGTATTCCGTCATTTTCTATGCTTTGAAATACCTTTAGTAGTAGTGGTGTTAACTCTTCTCTGAAAGTTTGGTAGAACTCTGCAGTGAAGCCGTCCGGGCCAGGGCTTTTTTTTTGTTGGGAGTTTTTTGATTACTGTTTCAATCTCTTTTTTTGTTATGGGTCTATTTAGTTGTTCTACTTCTGAATGTGTTAGTTTAGGTAGGTAGTATTTTTCCAGGAATTCATCCATTTCTTCTAGGTTTGCAAATTTGTTAGAGTACAATTTTTCATAATAATCTGAAATGATTCTTTTAATTTCATTTGATTCTGTTGTGATGTGGTCCTTCTCATTTCTTATTCGGGTTATTTGTTTCCTTTCCTGTATTTCTTTAGTCAGTCTAGCCAATGGTTTATCAATTTTGTTAATTTTTTCAAAGAACCAGCTTTTGGCTTTGTTAATTCTTTCAATTGTTTTTCTGTTCTCTAATTCATTTAGTTCAGCTCTAATTTTTATTATTTGTTTTCTTCTGGTGCCTGATGGATTCTTTTGTTGCTCACTTTCTATTTGTTCAAGTTGTAGGGACAGTTCTCTGATTTTGGCTCTTTCTTCTTTTTGTATGTGTGCATTTATTGATTTAAATTGGCCTCTGAGCACTGCTTTTGCTGTGTCCCAGAGGTTTTGATAGGAAGTATTTTCATTCTCGTTGCTTTCTAAGAATTTCCTTATTCCCTCCTTGATGTCTTCTATAACCCAGTCTTTTTTCAGGAGGGTATTGTTCATTTTCCAAATATTTGATTTCTTTTCCCTAGTTTTTCTGTTATTGATCTCTAGTTTTATTGCCTTGTGGTCTGAGAAGATGCTTTGTAATATTTCGATGTTTTGGACTCTGCAAAGGTTTGTTTTATGACCTAATATGTGGTCTATTCTAGAGAATGTTCCATGTGCGCTAGAAAAAAAAGTATATTTTGCAGCAGTTGGGTGGAGAGTTCTGTATAAGTCAATGAGGTCAAGTTGGTTGATTGTTGTAATTAGATCTTCCGTGTCTCTGTTGAGCTTCTTACTGGATGTCCTGTCCTTCTCCGAAAGGGGTGTGTTGAAGTCTCCTACTATAGTTGTGGAGGTATCTATCTCGCTTTTCAGTTCTGTTAAAATTTGATTTATGTATCTTGCAGCCCTGTCATTGGGTGCATAAATATTTAATATGGTTATGTCTTCCTGATCAATTGTCCCTTTTATGATTATATAGTGTCCTTCTTTATCCTTTGTGGTGGATTTAAGTCTAAAGTCTATTTTGTCAGAAATTAATATTGCTACTCCTCTTCTTTTTTGCTTATTGTTTGCTTGATATACTTTTTTCCATCCTTTGAGTTTTAGTTTGTTTGTGTCTCTAAGTCTAAGGTGTGTCTCTTGTAGGCAGCATATAGATGGATCGTGTTTCTTTATCCAGTCTGTGACTCTCTGTCTCTTTATTGGTGCATTTAGTCCATTTACATTCAGGGTAATTATAGATAAATAAGTTTTTAGTGCTGTCATTTTGATGCCTTTTTATGTGTGTTGTTGACAATTTCATTTTTCCACATACTTTTTTGTGCTGAGGCATTTTTCTTAGTAAATTGTGAGATCCTCATTTTCATAGTGCTTGATTTTATGTTAGTTGAGTCGTTACGTTTTTCTTGGCTTTTATCTTGAGTTATAGAGTTGTTATACCTTTTTGTGGTTACCTTAATATTTACCCCTATTTTTCTAAGTAAAAACCTAACTTGTATCCTTCTATATCGCCTTGTATCACTCTCCATATGGCAGTTCAATGCCTCCTGTATTTAGTCCCTCTTTTTGATTATTGTGATCTTTTACCTATTGACTTCCATGATTCCCTGTTATGTGTATTTATTATTTTTTTTTAATTAATCTTAATTTGTTTGTTTTTGTGATTTCCCTATTTGAGTTGATATCAGGACGTTCTGTTTTGTGACCTTGTGTTGTGCTGATATCTGATATTATTGGTTCTCTGACCAAACAATATCCTTTAGTATTTCTTGTAGCTTTGGTTTGGTTTTTGCAAATTCTCTAAACTTGTGTTTGTCTGTAAATATCTTAATTTCGCCTTCATATTTCAGAGAGAGTTTTGCTGGATATATGATCCTTGGCTGGCAGTTTTTCTCCTTCAGTGTTCTGTATATGTCGTCCCATTCCCTTCTTGCCTGCATGGTTTCTGCTGAGTAGTCAGAACATATTCTTATTGATTCTCCCTTGAAGGAAACCTTTCTTTTCTCCCTGGCTGCTTTTAAAATTTTCTCTTTATCTTTGATTTTGGTGAGTTTGATGATAATATGTCTTGGTGTTTTTCTTTTTGGATCGATCTTAAATGGGGTTCGATGAGCATCTTGGATAGATATCCTTTCGTCTTTCATGATGTCAGGGAAGTTTTGTGTCAGGAGTTCTTCAACTATTTTCTCTGTGTTTTCTGTCCCCGCTCCCTGTTCTGGGACTCCAATCACCCGCAGGTTATCCTTCTTGATAGAGTCCCACATAATTCTTAGGGTTTCTTCATTTTTTTTAATTCTTTTATCTGATTTTTTTCCAGCTATGTTGGTGTTGATTCCCTGGTCCTCCAGATGTCCCAGTCTGCATTCTAATTGCTCGAGTCTGCTCCTCTGACTTTCTAGTGCGTTGTCTAATTCTGTTATTTTATTGTTAATCTTTTGGATTTCTACATGTTGTCTGTCTATGGATTCTTGCAACTTATTAATTTTTCCACTCTGTTCTTGAATAATCTTTTTGAGTTCTTCAACAGTTTTATCAGTGTGTTCCTTGGCTTTTTCTGCAGTTATCCTAATTTCATTTGTGATATCATTAAGCATTCTGTAAATTAGTTTTTTATATTCTGTATCTGATAATTCCAAGATTGTATCTTCATTTGGGGAAGATTTTGTTTCTTTTGTTTGGGGGGTTGGAGAAGCTGTCATGGTCTGCTTCTTTAAGTGGTTTGATATGGATTGTTGTCTCCGAGCCATCACTGGGAAACTAGTTTTTCCAGAAAATCCGCTAAAAAAAAAATGCAGTCAGATCCCTATCAGAGTTCTCCCTCTGGCTCAGGCTATTCGGATGTTAATGAAGCCTCCTGGGGAGGGTGGGGGAGGGAACAGAGAGATAGGAGAGTAGCACCTCAGAATATAGCCAGAGTTGCTTGTCTTGCTTGTAATGACTATCATATCTGAGATTCCCGCGGGCGCCTCGCCTATGTGTGCTGGCTGTGTGGAGATTGCCCCCGGGGGTTCTGGCCCGCTGGAGTCACGGTCAGATCCTCCGCTTCCAGCCCCACGCCCAGCATCAAGGCTCCCCTACTGGGACAGTGCACTCTCGACTCCAAAATCAGTCGCTGCCTCCCGGGGACTTCTCGTCCCTCCAGCCACGTGGCCGTACCGCCCCCGAGAACCAGTTGGGCCTCCTCCCGGGGTTAGTTCAGATGGGTGGAGCAGGTCCCCGTGCTTGTGCCGTGATCGAGTGTCCTGGCTGGGACGCTGTTCTCCCCGCTCCAATACCAGTCGCTGCCTCCCGGGGACTTCTCCTACCGGCTGCGTCCCACGCCGCCCGCGCAACCCGGCTGGGCCCCTTCCCGGGGTTAGTTCAGGGGGGTGGAGCAACTCTCCGTGTTTATGCCGTACCTGCGTCCAGTCCAAATCCCTGCAGGACGGTTCCGCAGCTCGGACACTGCTCCTTCTGCTCCAAGACCAGTCACTGCCTCCCGGGGACTTCTCCTACCGGCTGCATCCCACGCCGCCCGTAGAACCGGCTGGTCCCCCTCCCGGGGTTAGTTCAGGGGGGTGGAGCAGCTCTCTGTGCTTGTGCCGTTCCTGACTGGTACGCTGGCTCCAGGCTCTGGAAACAATCGCTGCTTCCCTGTATTAGTTCGTTCTCCATCTCTAAATCTGTGTTTGTTGTTCAGGGTTCGTAGATTGTTATGTATGTGATCGATTCACTTGTTTTTCCGAGTCTTTGTTGTAAGAGGGATCCGAGGTAGCGTCTGCCTAGTCCGCCATCTTGGCTCCGCCTCCTCTAATTTTTTTTTTAAAAAATAGTTCTTAGCAAACTAGGAGTACAAAGGTACTTTCTTAACTTGGGAAACCCTGGTGGCACAGTGGTTAAGTGCTCCAGCTTGGAAACCATATAGGGCAGTTCCACTCTGTCCTATAGGGTCACGATGAGTTGGAATGAGTCCGAATTAACGATGGAAACAGGTTTCTTGACTTAGTAGAGGTTATATATCAAAAACCTACAGCAAAATTTATCCTTAATGAAGAAGCTTTAGATTCATTCCTTTTAAGATCACAAAACAAGGCAAGAACGTCTACTCTCACCAGTATTGCTTAACATGGTGCTAGAGCCATGAGGATGGGGAGGAAAGAGAAATCTGTCAGTATTTGCAGGTGATATAATCATTACTTAAGAAAAGAGCAAAATCAATCTACGAGCAATATATCAAAGGTAAAGAACAAAATTACTACTGACACAATAGAAAGTTTAAGTGTAATAAAAAGAATTATGAACAACTGAGTGCAACTAAATTTAAAAACATTAATGAAATAAACATTAAATAAATAAAATAACCAATAAAAGAGTTCAGCAAGCTGCTAGATTATGGAGACACCGGCAACAACTAAACAGAAAATACAGGCTTTTAAAAAAAAATAAGATACTATATGCAACAGAAAAAATATATATATAATGTATCTAGGAATTAACTTAACCAAGAATACATAAGACTGTTATGGAGAAAACTTTAAAGTTCTAATAAAGTAAATAGGTAATAATTGACATAAGTGGAGAGACTTTTTATGCTATTGGATAGGATATTTAATATTAGAAAGATGTTAACTTTACCCAATTTTCTGTATAAATTCAGAGTAATCCCAAAGTTCCCTCTAGAATTTTTTTTAGGACTGTGACATATTTACTCCAACATATAAACAGAAGAAAGAAAGAAAAAAAAGTAACTACATGAACTTTAAAAAAAGAAGAGTTAACATTCTTTAGAACCTACTCCATCAAAGCCAGAGGAACAAAGAAATAAATAAGTGTGACGTTAGCACAGTAAAACCTGCAAAAGCCAGAACCTGTCAGAGAAGGAAACTACAATACTTTCCACTAATAGAGAGTGATGGAAAAGTAGTAAGACTGCGCCCTGTCAAAGGCAGAAAACTTGCGAGACCAGGAAAAACAAGGCAGTCCTGTCCCATTCCGGTTGTCACAGGGTTAAGAGCAGATGAACTGATGGAATGGGACTGATCCACGTGCATGTAGAAACCTAGTATGTGACAGAAGTGATGCCACAAGTCAACATGGGCAGGGCAAATTGTTCCACGGATGAGATTGAGAAAACTTGTTCATTATGTGGGGAAAACTGAATTAGATTCCTACCAATCACTGTATTCAAAAACGAACCCCGGAAGGATTAAAATGTAATTGTGAAATATGACATTGTAAAGTCAATAGAGTAAAACTACAGGACAGTGTATTTATAATCTAGAGGCAATGAACAATATTTTAAACAAAATTTCAATAATACAAACCAAAAAACATAAAATTACACATGAAGGCATTCTACACACACATACTAAAACCAAAAAGCCAAACCTGTTGCTGTCAAGTACATTCTGACTGATAGTGACCTTATAGGACAGAGTAGGAATGCCCCATAGAATTTCCAAGGAGCAGCTGGTGAATTCGAACTGCTGACCTTTTGGTCAGCAGCCAAGCTCTTAACCGTATCCACTAAATTGATCATTAAGATTATGTAGGAACTCTGTAAATGCTTATGAGATGGTGTTAAATTTTTAAAAACAAGATGGAAATTATATCACAATAGAATATGACCATGCTTTAAAAAGAGTGTGTGTACTTATGTATACACATAGGAGAAAAAAGACAAGAAAGGAAAAAATCATAACGTTACGAATGGTAATGTTAGAATGGTGAGATAATTTTCTCCTTTTTCCATTTACTGTTGCAGTTTACATTTATATATATATCTGTTTTCATGTGCCTTGTTTCATGATTGCTTTCTAATTTATACCCTTATTTTTCTTTCACACAGCATCACTTACAAATGTATAAACAAAAAGAACAAATTCTAACCTTAATTTAAAGTGAATCTACATAAGCCATGTTGTTGTTGTTGTTAGGTGCCATCGAGTCTGTTTGGACTCATAGTGACTTCGTGTATTCAGAACAAAACTCTGCCCTGTCCTGCACCATCCTCACAATTAGTGCTATGTTTGAGCCCATTTTTGCAATGGTGTCAACCCATCTCCTCTAAGATCTTCCTTTTTTTCACTGACCCTTTTTTTTGTACCTTGCCAAGCATGATGTTCTTCTCCAGGGCCTGGTCACTCCTGATAACATGTCCAAAATACATGAGATGAAGTCTCTCCATCCTTGCTTCCAAGGAGCACTCTGGCTGTACTTGTTCCAAGACAGACTTGTTCGTTCTTCTGGCGGTCCATTCTGGTATATTCAATAGTCTTCATCAGCAACATAATTCAAATGCATCGATTCTTCTTCAGTCTTCCTTATTCATTATCCAGCTTTCACATGCAGATGAGGTCACTGAAAATATCATGGTCTGGGGCAGGCTCACCGTAGTCCTCAGAGTGACATGTTTGCTTTTCAACACTTTAAAGAGGTCTTTTGCAGCAGATTTGCTCAATGCAATACATCGTTTGATTTCTTGACTGCTACTTCCATGGGTATTGATTGTGAATCCGAGGAAAATGAAATCCTTGATAACTTCAATTCTTTCTCCATTTATAATGATGTTGCTTATTGGGCCAGTTGTGAGGATTTTTGTTTTCTTCATGTTGAGGTACAATCCATAATATAATCTTTGATCTTCCTCAGTAAGTGCTTCAAGTCCTCTTAAACTTTCAGCAAACAAGGTTGTGTCATCTGCATATTGTTAATGAGCCTTCTTCCAATCCTGATGCCCCCCCTTCTTCATAGAGTTCAGCTCCTAGGGTTATTTGCTCAGCATACGGATTGAATAAGGATGGTGAAAGGATAGAATTGTGATGCGCCCTTTCCTGATTTTAAACTACTCAGTATCCCTTGTTTTGTTCGATCGACTGCCTCTTGGTCTGTGTACAGGTTCAATAAAGCACAATAAAGTATTTGGAATTTCCATTCTTTGGAATGTCATCCATAATTTGCTATGATCCATACAGTCGAATGTCTTTGCATAGTCAATAAAAAGCAGGTATTCTCTGCTTTCAGCCAAGATCCATCTGACATCAGCAACGATACCCCTAGTTCCACATCCTCTTCTGAATCTAGCTTGAATTTCCGGTAGTTCCCTGTCGCTGTACAGCTGCAATTGTCTTTATTTATTTATTTTTAAATTATCTTCAGGAAAATTTTACTTGTATGTGATACTGATGGTATTGCTTGATAATTTCCACATTCTGTTGGATCACCTTTCTTTGGAATGGCCACAAATATGGATCTCGTCTAGTTGATTGGCCAGGTAGCTGTCTTCAACCTTCTTGGGATAGACAAGTGAGCACTTCCAGGGCTACATCCATTTGTTGAAAGATCTCAGTTGGTATTCCGTCAATTCCTGGAGCCTTATTTTTCGCCAATGCCTTCAGAGCAGCTTGGACCTCTTCCTTCAATACCATTGGTTCTTGATATTACGTACCTCCTGAAATGGTTGAATTTCAACCAATTCTTTTGGTACAGTGACTCTGTCTCCTTTTGATGCTTCCTAAGTTGTACAATATTTTGCCCATAGAATCCTTCGATATTGCAACTCAAGGCTTGAATTTTTTCTTCCATTCTTTCAGCTTGAAAAATGCCAAGCATCTTCTTCCCTTTTGGTTTTCTAACTTCCGGGCTTTGCACATTTCATTATAATACTTTACTCTGTCTTCTTGAGCCACTTTTTGAAATCTTCTGTTCAGTTCTTTTACTTCATCATTTCTTCCTTTTGCTTTAGCTGCTCGATGTTCAAAAGCAAGTTTCAGAGTCTCTTCTGACATCCATTTTGGTCTTTTCTTTCTTTCCTGTCTTTTTAATGAGCTCTTGCTTTCTTCACATATGATGTCCTTGATGTCATCCTACAACTCGTCTGGTCTTCGGTCACTAGTGTGCAATGCATCAAACCTCTTCTTGAGATGATCTCTAAATTCAGATGGGATATACTCAGGTCGTACTTTGGCTCTCGTGGACTTGTTCTAGTTTTCTTCAGTTTCAATTGCATATGAGCAATTGATGGTCTGTTCTACAGTCGATCCCTGGTCTTGTTCTGACTGATGATATTGAGCTTTTCCATCGTCTCTTTCCACAGATGAAGTCCATTTGATTCCTGTGGTTTTCATCCAGTGAGGTCCAAGTGTGTAGTTACCATGTATAATGTTGAAAAAAGGTATTTGCGATGAATGAGTCATTGGTCTTGCAAAATTCTCTCATGCGATCTCCCACATTGTTTCTATCACCAAGGCCGTGTTGTCCAACTACAGATCCCTCTTTGTTTCCAACTTTTGCATTCCAATCACCGGTAATTATCAACACACCTTGATTGTATGTTTGATCAATTTCAGACTACTGCAGTCAGTTAACGAATCTTCAATTTTCTCATCTTTGGCCTTAGTCATTGGTACATAAATTAAAATAATAGTTGCATTATTTCATCTTCCTTGCACGCTTATGGATATTATCCTACCACTGACAGCATTGTACTTCAGGATAGATCTTGAAATGTTCTTTTTGATGATGAATGAGATACCATTCCTCTTCAATTTGTCATTCCCAGCATAATAGGCCATATGATTGTCCATTTCAAAATGGCCTATACCAGTCCATTTCAGCTCACTAATGCCTAAAATATCAATCTTTATGTGTTCCATTTTATTACATAAGCCATAGGTCTCCAAAATGACTGAAAAGTTAATCGGTTCATAAATTATGAGCAACTTCAAGCTTTGTCTTCAATGTTTTACCGTGACGTACTTCTGTGTTAGTGACCTCAATAGTGAAGTGTGTTGTAAACTCTCCTGTTTGATGGAGGTGAAGGACTTTGGAATACTCTGAGATTTGGAATTGTGTTTAAGGAGGCCTTAAGTTTAGACGTTGAGACAAATGAGTTACAAAGCTGACTTTATGCCCACGATTACTTGTGATCCCTCATCAATGGATTTTACTGCATTAATATATTATAGGCATAACACCTATAGGAGAGGGCTGGGCCAGTATGGAGAAGTTGTGGGGTGTAGTTATGTTTTCCCTTTCTCTTTTAAATTTTTAGGATGATTCTCTTCCTATTTTCATGTGGATGATGTCATCGGAGTGACTTGTTTTAAGAGATTGTGCTGTAGAAATTGTTCTCATTCTTCACTGTTGATAGTCCTAAAAGTGAGAAAGAACCATTTCAATGGGGAAAGGTTAGCCTAGTGTTAAATAGAAAGTGACCAGGGATGACTTCAGAATAAGCAAATGTTCCAGTTTTGTTCAAACCAACAGCCAGGACTATTTTGTCACTTTCCAGTTTAAATTCCAATGGTTATTTGCAGAGATACATAAAGGATGCTCTATGAATGAAGACAAAACCGTGGAATTTAATTTGCCAAGAGGTCCTTTCACAGAAGCTATACATAGCTCCAGACATCAACTCTAACCCAGCAAGGAATCCCCAGAGAGAAGAGATAAATCTCAAGTATTTTCCACAGACGTGCAGTGATCAGAAACCACCCATATAATAGAGGAGCGTCCAGTGCTTTCTCCATCCTCTTAATTTTTTCCTATGCCTCTTTGTACTCTACTCTCACTTGTTCCTATCTCTTAAGACACCTAATGAAAGATGTCTCTGGGTCTTATCAGACATCTGTGGTTTTCCTTTTCCTCCATAACTGTCAGAAAAAAGAAAGTGGGTAGTAGTTATCTGCAAAGTATCCTGTATTTCACCTTTATTATCTGTGTACTACACTATCCTAGATCTAATCCCCTGACAGTAATAAAGGGAAAATCTTTTTGAGGAATTGATCTACCTTGGCTGCCTATTCTTCATGAGAGAATGGGATCTTTTCATTTATTACAGAATAATCATCTTTATGCCAAAGTGTGTGATGCAGTACGCTAACAGCATGTTCTCAGCCATTCGTCAGAAGTAATGGCAGCGATGCACTTGGACGCACTTTGGTCATTAGGCACAGATAGTGGCTGGGGAGGGGCTGAGGTCAGTGTAGGCCCTGGGCACACAAACAGCTATAATAACACATTGATTTAAATAGGGCATGCAGTGAGGGGATCAAAAAAAAATTGTTCCTATTTAGTTTGCCTTCATATAGAGTACTTAATGAGGGGAACAACAATAGGAGACAGGGATGATGGAAACTGCTTGAGCTTTGAGGTTAGACAGACTTGGGTTTGAATTCTAGTACCGTGATCTACCAGCTGCATGACCTTGGGGAAACGAGTGAGTCTGTGTCTCTGTTTCGCACCTGTAAAGTGTGTGGTGGGGGACCGGGGGCGGGAGAGGAGGAAATTACACCTTCCACGAAGGATTGTTCTGAAGATTTAAACAAGAGGGTCCACCACAAGATAAGGAGCCCTGGTGGCGCGATGGTTCAGCACGTGGCTGCTAATGGAAAGGTTGGCAGTTCAAACCCACCAGCGGCTCCTTGGGAGAAAAGACCTGGTGATCTGCTCTCGTAACCATTACACCTATGGAAGCCCTGTGAGGCAGTTCTACTCTGTCCTATAGGGTGGCTAGGAGTCAGAATCCACTTGACAGCACACAACAACAGAACAAGACAGGTACAAAGCAGGCACTCAGTAAAAAGTAGAATTGTCTTTTATATTATATTTGATAGCCTGTGTGAATATTACTCACATGTTGCTTTGACCAGTGGCTCTCAAAGTATACTTAGGGGACCCCCAGGGATTCCTAAGATTGAAAAGATTGAAAAGGTAGGCAAGAGTGTGGGTTACAAGGCACTTTCATATTCAGTTGATGGAAGTATAAGTTGTTAAAACCTTGTTTCCTGGGAATTTGGTGAGAACTATCAAATTGCAGTAATAGTTATGATAACTGGTAGTCTTATCTTTTATGGACTTTAATGGACATTACCCCCAGTGCTTCATCCTTGACATGAATTGAATTGCGTCCCTCTAAAATATCTGTCAACTTGGCTAGGTCGTGATTCCCAGCATTGTATGATGGTCTACTATTTTGTCATCTGATGTGATTTCCCTACGTGTTGTAAATCCGATCACTATGATGTTAACGAGATGGATTAGCGGCAGTTATATTGATGAGATCTGCAGGATTAGATAGTGTCTTAAGCCAATCTCTTTTGAAATATAAAAAAGAGAAGCAAGCAGAGAGACAGGGGATCCATACCACCAAGAAAGCAGAACCAGAAGCACAGCATGTCCTTGGAAGCCCCTCAACTAGGGGAAGATTGAGGACAAGGACCTTGCTCCAGAGCCAACAGAGAGAGAAAGACTTCCCCCAGATCTGGTGCCCTGAATTTGGACTTCTAGCCTACTAGACTGTGAGAAAATGAATTTGTCTTTGTTAAAGCCGTCTGCTTATGGTATTTCTGTTATAGCAGCACTAGATGACTAAGACAATCATATTGTTTTGTGTGCTATAGTACACATTCACATAAAATTATAAATAGGAAGTATCCATTTATTTCTATTTTACCGTGGGCTCTTAAAAATAAAAACTAGATATTAAAACTTATTAAATGATTTTTTTTTATTATGAATAAAGGATAGAGTGTATTAATAGATTTCTTAATATTAAGCCAACTTTACTTTTCTCCTAAGCGCTTCTCTTGGTCATAATTCCCTTAATACCCCATTGGGTCTAAATTTCAGATTCAGATTTTTACATGGATATTTGAATGAGATTGATCTGCTCTTCACCTGTCTATAGGCTGGTTGGTTTATTGCATACTGTCTTTTGTAAGTTCTATTTTATAATAAGGTCCCTGGGTGGTACGAACAGTTTGTGCTCAACTACTAACCTAAAGGCTGGTGGTTCAAACCCACTGAACACTACCACGTAAGAAAGGTCTGGCAATCTGTTTCCATTAAGATCACAGTCAAGAAAACCCTATGGAGCAGTTCTGCTCTGCACAGAGGGGGTCACCATGAGTCAAAATTGACTGGACAGCAACTAACAACAACAAAGTTTGTAACAAGATTTGAGAGGTTTTCCCTATTTCTCTGTGTTTTGAAAGAAATTACGAAGCATAAGAATTATCTGTTCTTTGAAGGTTTGAAGGAGTTGGCCATGAAGCCCTCTCACTCTGGAACCTCTGCAGAGCAAAGCTTTTTTAAACGACTTTGTCAGCACTCTTCTTGATTATCAGCCTGTTGAAATTTTCTGGCTTTCCTGAAGTTCTGGTCTTATGTACTTTCCTTGAAAATTATTTATGTCATCCTTTTACACTCAATTAATTAGCATAGGATTTAGCACAGTATTTTCTTAGAATCCTTCCAATTTTATCAATACCTACTTTTAGTTTCTCTGTGTGAATCCTAGGTTTGTATATTTGGGCCTTGTCTCTTGGTTCTGGACTAAGCTAGCCAGTGGATTAATACATCGCATTGAATTTCCCTCCCCGCCCCCCAAAGAACTAACTTTTGGGTTTATTTATTAATCTTACCATTTTCTATTTTATCAGTTTCAAATTTTATCTCAGTTCTTTACTTCTACTTTTCTAAGATTTGTGGATTTTTTTTTAATACTTGAATTGGATGCTTGAGTTGTGTATTTTTTTCTTTTTTATTTAATAAAGTACTTAATAGAAAATGCCCTTAGAGTGCAACTTTGGCCATATCTCAGAGGTTTTGAAGGAGTATTTTCATTATAGTTATTTCCTAGTTAGTTTACCCATAGTTGCAAGTTTTATTTCTTTTTTGATTAAAAAATAGTTTAAAAAGAGGATTTTTGTTTGGTTTGGGATTTATTTCTTTTCTGCTTTTGTTATTAGGTTCTAGATTTATTGTTTGGCAGAGATTGTGGAACTTCTTCTTTAGAGAAGGCATTAAATTTTCTTGTGGTTTAATTGCAAAAGGTTGTAAGTGTACCACTGGCAAAGCTAATGTATCTTCTAGGTCCATCTTATTAATTGTACTATTCAGATTTCTACATGCTCACTTTTGCTTCTTATTTGACCACTAAAGAGAATTTTCAAAGGCTTCCATTACAGTTTTATTTACATTTATTTTCCACTGCATTTCTTCAGGTTTTGCTTTATAGATGTCAATGATATATATAATTTTGTTCATAGAGATTCATAAAAAGCTTATTTTGATTGTGTAAAATACCCTGAAGGAGCCCTGATGGCGCAATGGTTAAAGTGCTCAGCTGCTAACAACTTAAGATCAGCCATTTGAACCCACCAAGCGGCTCCCAGGGAGAAAAGAACTGATGATCTACTCCTGTAAAGATTACAGCCTAGGAAATCCTATGGGGCTGTTCGACTCTGTCATGTAGGGTCACTATGAGTCAGACTCCACTCGACAGCACACAACGACAGTATAGCCTTTGTGTTAGTAAAAACCCTTTACATGGCAAGCTACAGAAAACCCATCTGAAACTTGTTAAACCATAATGGAACATACTGGTTCTTGTAACTGACAAAAATGAGTTTCAAGTGAGGCTTGATCCAGCAGCTCAAATAATGTCATTGAGAACCTGATTTCCCTCCCTTTTTCCACTGCATTTTTAGGTGTTCATATTCTTTTGGATACCATGCCAAAGCTGGAAGTCAGTCATTCCCACCTCCAAACCACATGGCTAATGAAGGGAAAGTGATAAATTCCTCAAGGAAAAATCAGCATAGCATTGCAGAACAGGTTTTGGAAAGGCTAACATTCACTACCTTTACAACTTGTCTCATTCAACGCCTTTTTCCAGGGGCAGATTAACCAGTAAGCATGGTACGCACTGGCTTGCATTGAGCAAGGTACACACTGCCTTAATTGTATTTACTTGCTCATCTGTGGTGAGCAATTTCACAAGGGTTTCACCACATCTTTGATGTGATGGAGGACAGTTGAAATTGTGCACTGCAGATTGCTGGGAAGGCTCGACTGGGCCCGCGCCTACCTTGCTCTTTGGGTAATCCAGCCCTGCCATTTTCCTTGAACTTTTCTTTATTTGATGTCCATACTCCAGCCTGTTTTCCTTTTTTTTTCACATTTTTCTGCCGTTGTCATTATTGTTAGGTGAGATCGAGTTGGTTCTAACTCACAGCAACCCTATGTACAACAGAATGAAACCCTGCCCAGTCCTGTGCCATCCTCACAATCCTTGTTTTGTCTGAGCGCATTGCTGCAGCCACTGTGTCAGTCCATCTCATTGAGGATCTTCCTCTTTTTCGATGACCATCTACTTAATAAGCATGATGTCCTTCTCCAGGGCTGATTCCTCCTGATAACATGTCCAGAGTATATGAGACATAGTCTCGTCATCCTTGCTTCTAAGGAGCATTCTGGCTGTACTTCTTCCAAGACAAGTTTGTTCCTTCTTTTGGCAGTCCATGTGTATATTCAATATTCTTTGCCAACACCACAATTCAAAGGCATCAATTCTTCAGTCTTCCTTATTCATCATCCAGCTTTTGCATGTCTATGAGGTGATTGAAAACACCGTGGCTGGGGTCAGGCGCACCTTAGTCTTCAAGGTGACATCTTTGCTTTTTAACTCTTTAAAGAGGCCTTTTGCAGCAGATTTGCCTGATGCAATACATTGTTAGACTTCTTGACTGCTGGTTCCATGGGTTTTGATTGTAGAGCCAAGTAAAATGAAATCCTTGACAACTTCAATCTTTTCTCTGTTTATCATGATGTTGCTAATTGGTCCAGTTGTGAGGACTTTTGTTTTCTTTATGTTGAGATGTAATCCACACTGAAGGCTGTAGTCTTTGATCTTCATCAACAAATGCTCCAAGTCCTCTTTTCTTTTTCAGCAAGCAAGGTTGTGTCATCTGCATAACTCAGGTTGTTAATGAGTCTTTCTCCAATCCTGATGCCCCGTTCTTCTTCATATAACCCAGCTTCTTGGATTATTTGCTCAGCATACAGGTTGAATAGGTTTGGTGAAAGGATACAACCCTGATGCACACCTTTCCTGATTTTAAGCCACACAGTATCCCCTCGTTCTGTTCAAACAACTGCCTCTTGATTTATATACAGCTTCCTCAAGAGCACAATTAAATGTTCTGGAATTCCCAGATGCGTGGGGGATCTTTGTCTAACCTATATAATATGTTTCAATATATTTATCTATTTATGCCCTTTAAAAATAAAACCAAGTCCATTGATTTGCCCTTATGAACAATTAGCCTGCACTATCTCTTTTTTTTATCTCTTTACTCCCCCATGTGTCTGTCAGTTTGTCGTACTGTGGGGGCTTGCATGTTGCTGTGATGCTGAAAGTTATGTTACCGGTATTCAGATAACAGCAGGGTCACTCATGGAGAACAGGTTTCAGCTGACATTCCAGACCAAGACAGACTAGGAAGAAGGACCCGGCAGTCTACTTCTGAAAAGCATCAGCCAGTGAAAACCTTATGAATAACAATGGAACATTGTCTGATATAGTGCTGGAAGATGAGCACTCAGGTTGGAATGCACTCAAAAGATGACTGGGGAAGAGCTGCCTCCTCAAAGTAGAGTCAGCCTTAATGATGTGGATGGAGTAAAGCTTTTGGGACCTTCATTTGCTGATGTGGCATGACTCAAAATGAGAAGAAACAGCTACAAACATCCTTTAATAATTGGAACCTGGAATGTACAAAGTATGAACCTGGGAAAGTTGGAAATCATCAGAAATGAAAATGGAATGCATAGACATCAATATCCTAAGCTTTAGTGAGCTGAAATGGGCTGGTATTGGCCATTCTAAATCAGACAATCATATAGTCTACAATGTTGGGAATGACAACTTGAAGAGGAATGGTGTTGCATTCATCGTCAAAAAGAATATTTCAAGATCTATCCTGAAGTACAACGCTGTCAGTGATAGGATAATGTCCATATGCCTACAGGGAAGACCAGTTAATATGACTATTATTCAAATTTATGCACCAACCACTAAGGCCAAAGATGAAGAAACAGAAGATTTTTATCGGCTGCTGCAGTCTGAAATTGATCGAACATGAAATCAAAATGCATTGATAATTAAAGGTGATTGGAATGCGAAAGTTGGAAACAAAAAAGAAGGATCAGTGGTTGGAAAATATGGCCTTGGTGATAGAAACAATGCTGGAGATGGAATGATAGAATTTTGCAAGACCAACGACATCTTCATTGCAAATACCTTCTTTCACCAACATAAACGGCGACTGTGCACATGGACCTCGGCTGACGGAACACACAGGAACCAAATTGACTACATCTATGGAAAAAGACGATGGAAAAACTCAATATCATCAGTCAGAACAAGGCCGGGGCTGAATGTGGAACAGATCATCAATCGCTCATACATAAATTCAAGCTGAAACTGAAGAAAATCAGAGCAAGTCCAGGAGAGCCAAACTATGACCTTGGGTATATCCCACCTGAATTTAGAGACCATCTAAAGAATAGATTTGACGCACTGAACACTAGTGACCAAAGACCAGACGAGTTGTGGAATGACATCAAGGACATCATACATGAAGAAAGCAAGAGGTCATTGAAAAGAAAGGAAAGAAAGAAAAGACCAAGACGGATGTCAGAGGAGACTTTGAAACTTGCTCTCCAACATCGAGCAGCTAAAGCAAAAGGAGGAACTGATGAAATAAAAGAACTGAACAGAAGATTTCAAAGCGTGGCTCCGGAAGACAAAGTAAAGTATTATAATGACATGTACAAAGAGCTGGAGATGGAAAACCAAAAGGGAAGAACACGCTTGGCATTTCTTAAACTGAAAGAACTGAAGAAAAAATCCGAGCCTCAAGTTGCAATAGTGAAGGATTCTATGGAGAAAATATTAAACATTGCAGGAAGCATCAAAAGAAGATGGAAGGAATACACAGTCATTATACCAAAAAGAATTAGTTGATGTTCAACCATTTCAAGAGATAGCATATGATCAGGAACCAATGGTATTGAAGGAAGAAGTCCAGGCTGCTCTGAAGGCTTTGGCAAAAAACAAGGCTCCAGGAATTGATGGGATATCAATTGAGATGTTTCAACAAACAGATGCAGCGCTGGAAGTGCTCACTTGTCTATGCCAAGAAATATGGAAGACAGCTTCCTGGCCAACTTACTGGAAGAGATTCATATTTATGCCTGTTCCCAAGAAAGGTGATGCAACCGAATATGGAAATTATAGAACAATATCGTTAATATCACACACAAGCAAAATTTTGCTGAAGATCATTCAAAAACGGCTGCAGCAGTATATCAACAGGGAACTGCCAGAAATTGAGCTTGGTTTCAGAAGAGGACATGGAAACAGGGATATCATTGCTGGTGTCAGATGGATCCTGGCTGAAAGCAGAGAATGCCAGAAGGATGTTTACCTGTGTTTTATTGACTATGCAAAGGCATTCAACTCTGTGGATCATAACAAATTATGGATAACGTTGCAAAGAATGGGAATTCCAGAACACTTAAGTGTGCTCATGAGGAACCTTTACATAGATCAAGAGGCAGTTGTTTGGACAGAACAAGGGGATACTGATTGGTTTAAAGTCAGGAAAGCTGTGCGCCAGGGTTGTATTCTTTCACCGTACCTATTCAATCTGTATGCTGAGCAAATAATCCAAAAAGCTGGACTATATGAAGAACGGGGCATCAGGATTGGAGGAAGACTCATTAACAAGCGGCGTTATGCAGATGACACAACCTTGCTTGCTGAAAGTGAAAAGGACTTGAAGCACTTACTAATGAAGATCAAAGACCATAGCCTTCAGTATGAACTGGACTTCAACATAAAGAAAACTGAAATCCTCACAACTGGACCAATAAGCAACATCATGATAAACGGAGAAAAGATTGAAGTTGTCAGGGGTTTCGTTTTGCTTGGATTCACAATCAGTACCCACGGAAGCAGGAGTCAAGAAATTAAAAGACACATTGCATTGGGTAAATCTGCCGCAAAGGACCTCTTTAATGTATTGAAAAGCAAAAATGTCACCTTGAAGTCTAAGGTGCGCCTGACCCAAGCCATGGTATTTTCAATTGCATCATATGCATGTGAAAGCTGGACAATGAATAAGGAAGACCGAAGAATAATTGACGTCTTTGAATTGTGTTGGTGAAGAACATTGAATATACCATGGACTGCCAAAAGAACGAACAAATCTGTCTTAGAAGAAGTGCAGCCAGAATGCTCCTTAGAAGCAAGGATGGTGAGATTGCGTCTTACATACCTTGGACATGTTGTCAGGAGGGATCAGTCCCTGGAGAAGTACATCATGCTTGGCAAGGTACAGGGTCAGCAGAAAAGAGGAAGACCCTCAACAAGGTGGATTGACACAGAGGCTGCAACAATGAGCTCAAGCATAACAACGATTGTAAGGATGGCGCAGGACGAGGCAGTGTTTCAATCTGTCATGCGTAGGGTCACTATGAGTCGAAACTGACTGGACAGCACCTAACAACAATAGCTTCTCTTTACTGTTTTTCATGGTAGCTGTCAGCGGTCGCTGTTGATCTTTTTACCTTTGACAGATGCAGAATGCTTCTGCCTGCGGTGCCTCGTCTCCTAATTCTCCACCTGTACGCTCAGACAAAGGGAACTCTGGTGGCACGGTGGTTAAAGTGCTCGGCTTCTAACCGAAAGTTTGGCGGTTGGAACCCATGAGCCCCCTTCACGGGCAGTTGGCTTCCAAAAAGATTACACCTTGGAAACTCTATGGGGCCCTTCTACTCTGTCCTGTTGGATCGCTATGAGTTGGAATCAACTAGATGGCAAAGAGTTTGTTTTTTGTTTGTTTTTTAGTGTTCAGACAAGCCCCAGTTACTGTCATAGCTGTCACTGTCCTATTCATGTGTCCATGCATCTCTGCCCATTTCTGCCACTGAGACCATTATACTTCCTGAGGTTGCCCCTTTATTTTGAGCATCTTTTACTATCTCAAGGCTCCTTTTCCCTAACTTGCTTCCTCAAAGCTAAATTCTACCACTCCTGCCTGCCGTTGCATATCTCAGCTTTCTGCCCAAAAGGTGAGTTAGTGCCTCTAGTCCTCTAGCACGAGGCAGTGGTAGTTCAGTGGTAGAGTTCTCAGCTTCTGTGCTGGAGACCTGGGTTCAATCCCAGCCAATGTACCTCACGCACAGCTACAACCCTTCTCTCACTGGAGGCTTGTAGGTTGCTATGATACTGAGCAAGTCTCAGCAGAGCTTCTAAACTAAGACAGTGTAGGAAGAAAGGCCTCACAATCTACTTCTGAAAATCAACCAATGAAAACCCTATGGACCATCATGGGGATGGTGCAGGACCAGGCAGCGTTTCATTTCATTGTGCTTGGGATCACCCGGAGTTGGGGGCTGACTCAAAGGCATTTATCAATGGCCCTATAGCAGATGGTGTAAGTGTCCTGCCCAAGAGCCTCTCCCCAGTTCTTACCTCTACAAGCCAAAGGATGCTTATTGCAAACACTCTATCTCTCTACCTATGAAGTGGGCTAGGCTGCCCCCAGGACAAGCCACAAGTGTTTGAAAGGGAAAGTCCTGGAAGGAGCTTCACCCAGTGACAATAGGGAGTTGGTGGATAAATACCCTAACCTAAGACATTTGGTACCAAAAGTGGTTCTAGAGAAACAAAATTGCAAGAATGAGTTTTCTAAATAGATTCTCAAGTCTGGTTAGTCTTAAAGATGTTGATGACTCTGCTTCCAGTAGTAAAGAGGGCACTGGGAATCCATGGCATGAGGTGGCAATAGAAATATGCAAAATATCACCAGAGATAGGTCAGGTATTGGTGAGAGGCAAGGCTCTGGGTGATCACATTTGATACTTTCTACAATTTTATCATAATGAGAAGTATAAGGAAGCTGGTGTGATTGATCCTGACTACCAAGAGAAAATCAGATAGATATTACATAATACAGGTAAAGAGGAGTATGTGTGGAGTACCGGAGACCCCTTAGGGCATCTCTTAGTACTACCAGGCCCTGTGATTAAAGTCAATGGGAAATGACAGCAAAACAATTCCGACATGACTACTAAAGGCCCAGGCCCTTCAGGAACGAAGCTTTGGGTCACCCCACCAGGCAAAGAACCGCGACCAGCTGAGGTGCTTGCTGAGGGCAAAGAGAATACCGAATGGGTGGTGGAAGAAGGTAGTTCTAAATACCAGCTACAGCCACGTGAACAGTTGCAGAAACAAAGGCTATTGTTGTTATGAGTATTTCTTCCTTATATGTGTGCATTAAACATTTTTGTTTTCTTCACTGATAAAAATATAAGATGTAAATAGGGCTAGTGTGTTTTCATTGTACTCTTGTTAGTCATGCATATGCAAATATGACTTTATAATTGTCTTTATTCAGAGATTATGTACAGTTTAAGGAGATGTGTATGGGTGCCAAGGTGACAAGGGGTGGACTGTGATGGTTATGGTTATTGTCAACTTGGCTGGGTCATGCTCCTCAGTGGTTTGGCAATTATGATGTAGTTTGGCAGCTTGTAATTATGTAATCACCTCCTTAATGAGAGCTGATATAATGTGACCACCCCCATGATGAGATCTGTTGTGAGCAGTCAATCAGTTGAAAAGGGGTTTCCTTGGAGGTGTGGCCTGCATCCAGCATAGGTAGAATTTCTGGCAAGACTCACTGGCTTTTGTTCACTCTGGATCCTGCAACTGGCTCCTATTGATCTGATCTCTGGTTCTTGGAACTTGAGCTAGCAGCTTACCACCGGTTACCACTGGTTACCACCGGTCTTACCTGCCGATCTTGGGATTTGTTGGCCTCCATAGCCTGTGACCAAGAGGCCTGTTATCTGACCTCCCAATCTTGGATTCACCAGCATCTGCAGCTATGTGAGTCAGGAGAAGCTTCCAGCCTGACCCATGAACTCGGGACTTTCCAGCCTCTTCAACCACGTGAACCACTTCCTTTACATAAGTCTCTTTCTATATATATTTATATGCTGTATTGGCTTGGCTTCTCTAGAGAACCTAACCTAAAACACTTCACTTCTTGGTTGGCTTAACTCTGAGGATGCTCTTGGCTTTCTACTGACGGTGCCCAGGAGGATTGAGCCCACAGTGGTATCTAGCTTGATAATTCCCCCTTTTTGGCTTCCTACCCTGGGCTGTCTCACTTCCCCACACTCCTCCCAGTATTTCCTGGAATCATCTCCTAAATAAACTACTTGTCCCTGGAATTCTCATCTCAGGGTCTGTTTCCAGGGGAACCCAAATCAAGACAGCTCTCCAGAGAGATGAAAGTCCCTATTTTACGCTTTGCCATGAAAAACTGTATTTATCTAAATTATTTGTTAAATAATAAATGTTGTTGTTCATGTGTTGTCGAGTCGATCCTGACTCACGGCGACCCTATAGGACAAAGCAGAACTGACCCACATGATTTCTTAGGCTGTAATCTTTACCAGAGCAGATCACCAGGTCTTTCCTCCCCAAGAGCAACTGTGTGGATTCAAACCAGTGACCTTTTGGTTAGCAGGTGAGCACTTAACTATTGCAACACCAGGGCTCCTTGAATAACAAATGATAGTTGTCATTAGGTGCCACAGAGTCGGTTCCAACTCATAGCAGCAGAATGAAATCCTACCCAGTCCTGAATAAGAAATTAAAAAAGAAACAAACCAAACCTGTTGTCATCGAGTTGATACTGACTCACATAGACCTTTAATCCCTAAGTACAGCATTCCTACTGATGATTGTATCTTCTTTCATGTACAACCGGCACAACACAATAACATGCGCATAACACCTCTGTACAACATGGAACATAGGTACCAATGGAGACTGAGGATTGACAAGGATCTCATCTGCCCACATAAGGCTGACAAAGAGAGGGAGTCACGGCATTTACTTAAATCCCTGCGCCTCCTGAGAGCACGCTTAATGTTACAGGAAACGAGGAGTTGGACAAGAGCACCTTTTTTTTTTTTTTTTCCTTTTAAAATTTTGCTGTTTTTGTAATCAAGACATATTTTTGAATACCTACTGTCTTAGTTATCTAGTACTGCTATTACAGAAATACCAAAAGTGGATGATTCCAACAAACAGAAGTTTATTCTCTCACAGTCTAGTAGGCTGTAAGTCCAAATTCAGGGTGTCAGCTCCAGGGAAAGCCTTTTTCTCTCCATTGGCTCTAGGGGAAGGTCCTTGTCATCAATCTTCCCAGGTCAAGGAGCTTCTCAGCATGGGGACCCTGGGACCAAAGGATCTGCTATTCTCCTAGCTCCTGTTTCTTGGTGGTATGAGGTCCCCCATCTCTCTGCTCACTTCTCTTTTATATCTCAAAAGAAATTAGTTTAAGACGCAACAGTAATCTTGTAGACTGAGCTCTGCCTCATTAACATAACTACTTTTAGTCCTGCCTCTTTAACATCACAAATGTAGGATTTAAAACTCACTGGAAAATCACATCAGATAACAAAATTGTGGGAATCATGGCCTAGCCAAGCTGACTCACACTTTTGGGGGACACAATTCAATCCGTAACACCTACTATGTGTCAGAAAATGCCATTAACTTTGAGGCCCTGCTGGTTGTGATTTCATCTTCTTGAAGGCAACATGTTCCTTCTGTCACACTATTATCCTAACTCTTCCCAGCTAGAGTCTAAAATGCCGACTCCGTTTCTCTCCTCTTGTTACTTCCTGGTTAAAACCAGCTTGACACTGCCACCGGAGATGAGATTCCAATCTATCCCAACGATGGAGAGAAGAATTTCTTCAAACCATTATTTTCCATGAGAAAGTTGAAAACCCTTAATAGTCCCATGTTCACAGACAAATTACTGGAACGAATCCCCTCTTTACTCAGCTAGATAGGTAACCTAAACGTTGACCCGGGATTAGAGGAGGATGGAGGGCTTCAGGGAAGTAGAAAGGAGGTGGAGCTTCCTTACAGTCATCGCTCCTTATCCAACGGGTCTTCTTTCCATTTGGCACACCCTTTGTTGCTGTGTTTTTTCCTTCTTTTATTTTTTCCTTCTTTATTCTTTCTTTATTAATCAATAGCTCAGGGAGCATAAAGGGAGCCTGGCACTGGCACCCTGATTTGCTGGGTACATCACTTGAAGCGCTACATTTTAGAACCCAATTTTTAAAAATCATTTACACTTCAGAGTAGAAAAATAGCAACATTACTAGAAGATTCAATTAAATTATCTCAGGTTAATGTGTTTACTGTCAGCAATGAATAACCCCAAGTGTCTGGCCAATGAATAGACTATAAAGCTCTCTTTCTTTCACAGATCTATAGTCTATTTTGTGAGCATATTAAAATACATTTTCTTATAGAAAAATAAAAATGAGACACCCTTTGGTTTACTCCTTTTTACGGCAAGTTAGTGCCTATCATTCCCAGGACAATGGTTTTCTTAAAACTACAATAGCTTTTATCTCTTCAAGCCCCAGAGAACACTGGGAAAATCTCTCACTTGGGTTAACTTTGCTGAATATATTTAGCCAGTAAATTATTTGCCTTCCCAACTGGAAGAACCAATATACATTTATGTTCTAGGAATGGTTTGTTTTACTAACTTTATGAGTGAAGACCTCAATAGTAGCTAGGCCAAGGGACATTTAATTAAGTTATATTTGCTTTTTTCATGATCTTTAGCTCTAGCTTATAAATCAA
This sequence comes from Elephas maximus indicus, assembly GCF_024166365.1. Classification (NCBI taxonomy): domain Eukaryota; kingdom Metazoa; phylum Chordata; class Mammalia; order Proboscidea; family Elephantidae; genus Elephas; species Elephas maximus. The sequence goes on along the minus strand of NC_064834.1, from coordinate 75,378,496 downwards.
GAATCAATGAGTACTTAATTTCCTCTTATAGTATTAAAAGTAATTGCTTCATAAATTCACTTTAGTAATCCAAATATTTGCACACAGTACAGCACAAAGAGAAGTTGTTTCATTGATGAAACCCTAACTTTTATTTTATTAATATAAAATGGAGCTTGCTCATTTTATAGCTTATGATTTTCCTGGCTGCCTCAAATTCCTTTTGGAAGCAGACAGGATATAAATTTAAAATAAATACAATTATGACTTCGCTTGAGAAAAAAAAGATCCAGTCTACTTATTTAAAACAGAGGAAAATCACATATCGTTGTAGAGATATTTCTACTCGGTAGAGTATTAACCATAATGAGTAAATTCTTTTCCCAAAAATTGTATATGCTTGAAAAACACCAAAAAAAAAAAAAAAAGGCAAGCCTGATTTAACCTTTCCCTTTCCTCTATGCTGCATTTGGGGAGTACAAAAAATTCTTAAAGAAATTGTCTGTGCTGCTAGGCTGTTAACTATCTCTACACTTACTGAAAGGGTTTTGTACTCTTTAATTGTTCTGTTCATATTTCCCTCAAATTAGACACCGCTTCAAGGCTTGCAAAACTCTTTCATGATTCTTTGGGTCACTTAAGCCTCCAGGAACTGAGCTCATGTCTCTCGTGGGGCCGAGAGAACTGAAACTGAGAAAAGAAAAGAGACCAGGTTCATATTGGCAATGCGTGCTGAGCTGAGATGGGGAGGAAGCTGGTCTTCAGATGCCGAGTCCAGCGTCAGCTGCTAGTCCACAGTGCCAAGCTGCTGCACTTTGTGCATTATTTCATTCAACACACATTTTTGAGACCTACTGTGTGTCAGGTATTAGTAGGTACTGTGAAAATAGAGGGAGCCCTGGTGGCACAATGGTCAAGAGCTCAGCTGCTGACCAAAGTGTCAGCAGTTCGAATCCACCAGTCGCTCCTTGGAAACCCTATGGGGCAGTTCTACTCTGAGTCAGAATTGACTCGATGACAACGGGTTTGGTTTTCTTGTTGTTTTGATGAAGATAGAGTGTGCAAGATAGCCCCAGTCCCTGCCGTCAGGGAGCTCATAGTCTAGCAACAATGTGGAAGACCCTAGAAAACATGCTGAGTGGAAGAAGCCAGTCACAAAAGACCACATATTATATGATCCCATCTAGTAAATGTACAGATTAGGCAAACCCATAGAGACAGAAAGCAGATCAGCAGAGTTGCCTAGGGCTGGGGGATGGGGGAGTTGGGAGGTGACAGTAAGGGGTGCAGGGTTTCTTTTCGGGGTGATGAAAATATTCTAAAATTGATGGCAGTGCTGGTCACAACTCTGAATATACTACAAGTCTTTGAACTGTACACTTGAAATGGGTGAGTTGGATGGTACGTGAACTATAAACGAAAAACCAAAACCAAACCCATTGCTGTCGAGTCGATTCCAACTCACAGCGACCCTATAGGACAGAGTAGAGTCGCCCCACAGGGTTTCCAAGGAGCACCTGCTGAATTCAAACTGCGACCTTCTGGTTAGCAGCTGAGCTCTTAACCATTATTGTGCCACTATATCTCAATAAAAAACCGAACCAAGCCCATTGCAGTTAAGTTGGTTCTGACCATGGCGACCCCATGTATGACAGAGTAGAACTGCTCCATAAGGCTTTCTTGGCTGTAATCTTTGAGGAAGCAGATTGCCGGGCCTTTCTTCCATGGCACCGCTAAGTGGGGGTTGAGCCACCAACCTTTAGGTTAGCAGCCCGACCGAAACCACCCAAGGACCTATATCTCAACAAAGTTGTTTAAAAAAACATAGACACAGCAACTTGAGAAGCCCTGCCTGCTGCCCGGACAGGCCCTGCTGTCCCCCGGTGCTCTGGCCTTCTCTGCACTCACAGCCAAGTCCCCCAAAGGCAGGACCCACCCTTGCTCTGGAGACAGCCCTGGGGAACAACATGAAGCAGCAAAGTCATCCCTAACCCTTTCCCCCTCACCAGCACACACCCGTGAGGTCAGTGTGACCGTCACTTTAGTGTCCTTTCACTTTCAGACCCAGCAGCAGCAACCCCAGGGGAAGAGCTTCAGCCACAGCCCTCAGAGGGTGTCCACACTTGGACAGATGCCCTCCGTTCTCTGGGGCCCTATCATCTATGAACCCCACCTAAGTGCCCTTGGCTGTCACCCAGCTTCAAAAACTTTTTAGAGGTCCCCTGCAAGGCAGGCCAGGAGCCCTGCAGATATACTCAGCTAACCCATAGTTTAAAAGGCCTCACTTGTATCAGGAAGCAGGAATACCATCCCAGAAAATTATCAGTAGAAAAACCACTGCTACAATCTGTCTTTCTTTAAACAAGCGGCACACTTTACGTTTCCCTATCTTTGCTCAGAAGTCCCCGAGTGGTGCAAGTGGTTAACGAGTTCAGCTGATAACTGAAAAGTTTGAGGTTCGAGTCCATGAAAAGGCACCTCTGAAGAAAGGCCTGGTGATCTACTTCTGGAAAATCAGCATTGAAAACCCTACGGAGCACAGTTCTACTCTGACACGCATGGGCCACCATGAGTCTGAGGCAGTGCGGTGGCAACCGGTCCACTTTGCTCTTGCAAGTCCCTCTCTCTGCAGCCCTGTCTTGGGCACCTCCACCTGGTGGAATCTTACACAACCTTGCAGGTGACACTCAGGGCCACCTCTTCCACTAAGCGGTCGGTAACTCTCTTCTATGCTGTCTTAAAGTCTTTGGTATTTGTGATATAATTGGCATTTTATAAGCCTGGGCTCCCCAGGCCCGGGGGTGCCTGCTGCATCTTCCTGGGGCTTCCGCCCAGAAATCTGCACCCGTGGACTCTCCAAGCCGCTTGGATGATTGGACTTGAACTGCGTTCAGTCACTTAACAAGCAGAGACTTGGATGGGGAACATGTCGGCAGAGATACATCAGAGAGCGGCTTCCAAAAGCCTGCAAAGGGAAACAAGCGTGTTTCTTTAGCGATATCAAAGGAGACAAAGGGAGGAAGGAAGCGCCTGAGGTCACAGACAGCCGGCAGAGTGGAAGGTTTCCACTGGCGCGCGATGGAATCATCAAGATTTATTTTTTAAATATTGTTATTAAATAAACATTACAGAAACTTTTGCACATCCAACTTATTTATAGCTTAAGGCGTGAAAAACCGCATTAGTGTGCTGAATTATAAGACTTCACCACAGCCTGCTGGCTGACAGCACGTCAAATTATTTGCAAATATTTTCTGGAACAGTGACCTTGAAGGATGCCAGCCCCGTTCAGTGTAACCTTATCACAAGACAGGAGTGGAGGGAGGAGATGAGCTCTAAAGCAAAGGAGGCTTTCGTTCCCTGCCACGCTGGCCTGGCTGTTTGGACAAGGCGTCTGTCCCCATCTCTCAGCCAGGAGCCTGGCTGGTATCTCTGGGCGTTTACATCTCTCTTTGCTGCGTTTGAAAAAGATGGTGGTACGAGGGAGGCCGCCTTGAGAAACTGCGCTCTGGGCAGGAATCTGTGAGCACATTAGTTACGTTTAAGAGGCTTTATCTTCACTAGTCTGCAGTAACATGTGTTGTTGTTACATGCCGTGGGGTCAGTTCTGACTCATAGCAACCCTGTGTACAAGAGAACAAAACCCACCCGGTCCCGCACCGGCCTCACAATCATCTAAAACAGACTAGGAAGAAGGACCTGGCAATCTACTTCTAAAAAAATTGGCCCAGCAAAAACCTTACGTAGTAACATAGTCCTGCGAAAATTATGTAATCATTTGCAACAAGGAGTCTCTAATTGACATGAAAAGGCAAAGCCAAAATAAAAACAGATTTCAGGTTGAGTGGTACACATTCTTCCTTTGCCAGGCCAGCCCCGTGGGAGAGGAAAGGGCCCAGAACCTGGCAGAGCTCTGGACCAGTTAAAACTATAGTGGGAGACTCCTCCTGGGAATGATTTTTCTCTGAATATCCAACACCTTCACCTCTCGAATGCATTCCCTTTTTCTAATACTCAACATTAGCTTCAGCTCTTTAAATACGTTTCTTTCTTTTCACCAAGAAATATCTTCCTTTTGATGAAAAGCTATTATAGCCCATTTAAACAACCGTAAACTGGTTGGGTGGTTTAAAAATTACATCTAGATTATTTCGCAAGGTTGGCACAACAGCTGACTTCCAAAATAAGCACTTTGCCAAATATTTTAGCCACATCACAGTTGCTAAGCTAACGAGAAAATGCTAATCACTTGGCATAAATGTGGCCATGTTAAAATTAAACGAAATTGATTGCATTCAAAATAACCTTTTGTTTTTGCCTCTCAAAAGCTGCTCTGCACATTTGGTATAGGTAAGAACACATTTCTCATCCTGACACCGACATCTTTCAGGTCTTCAACAGGTTCTGTGTTTATCTTTGTTCTCTCATCAATAAAAAATGAGTCCATATTTCACCTCTACTCAGTGACTTCAACAGCTGTTTCTCAAGCACCCACTGTGCGTTCAGTAAGGAGCCCTGGTAGCACAGTGGTTAAGTGCTTGGCTGCAAACCCACCAGCCACTCCATGGAAGAAAGATGTGGCAGTCTGTTTCCGTAAAAGATTTACAGCCTTGGAAACCCTATGGGGCTGTTCTACTCCGTCCTATAGCATTGCTGTGAGTCAGAATCCACTGGACAGCAATGGGTTTGTTTTGTTTTGTTTTGAATGGTGCTCAGTAGGAACCCTGGTGGCACAGTGGTTATGCACTGGACTGCAAACTGAAAGGCTGGCAATTCAAACCCACTACCTGCTCCACAGGAAACCCTGGTGGCACAGTGGTTAAGAGCCACAGCTGCTAGCCAAAAGGACAGCAGTTCAAATCTACCAGGTGCTCTTTGGAAACTCTAAGGGGCAATTTTACTTTGTCCTGTAGGGTCACTATGAGTCAGAATCGACTCAATGCCTAAGGGTTTGGTTTTGTTTTTTTTGGTTAGCTGCTCCATGGAGGAGAAAGACGTGGCAGTATGCTTCCATAAAGACTGCAGCCTTGGAAACCCTGTGGGGCAGTTATACTCTGTCCTATGGGGTCACTATGAATTGGAATCAACTCGATGGCAACAGGTTTGGTTTTTGTTTTGTTTTAATGCGCTCGGTGCTATGCCATTGGATGCAACTGTACTCCGAGTACCCGAGTTCTACCATCGTAAATCAAGTGCTTCCAGAGAGAAGACAATAGTGTATCTGCTGCATTGCTACTAAATTATACAACAGACATTTTCAAATAACTTTATGAATTAGATATAAAAGCAAAATTATTTGTTGATTCTCGATTCCACCCTTAAGGCTGTGCACATGCTCAGGAAAGACTGTCTCCAATTGTTGAGTAGTTGCTTGTTTCCAATTATTTTGGTCTTTTAGGGGAAAAAAAAAGTCTCAGTGCTGCATGGTGGAAGGGGTGAAAGAGCCCATTGTCAAACACTCTACCCTTAGTCAGGTAGGTATTCACAGGAAACCCAGAAGCTTGGTGCAAACAGACTCCTACTTCCGCTAAGGTTTTAGGTGATTGGAAATCCCTGCCAGCTCTTTATTAAAGACCCTTCACTCTGGGCTTTCAGGGCCCCCCCATAAAACCTCCCATTCAAGTCACTTGGATTGAGCCCCTCCCCACTGGACCCTCTCCTTTTCCTCTCTTCTTCTCATCCCTGGGCCCCCCACCCCCTTCTCCTCAGTCTCCAGCATTCTTTTCTATCCAGTTCCATCCTGGAAGGTCAGGAGGAACCCACCACAATCCCCCGCCTTGCCACACACACACACACACACACACACACACACACTTCCGGTCTTGCCTTGAAGCCTGGACAAAGCAAGGGAACAATGTTCTGTGCTGATGTGTCAGTCAGGAGCCTGGCAGGAAACGGAGAACAGATTTCAATGATATAATCTGAGGAGAGTTTAATAAAGGAACTATGTAAAAGGTAGGAACTCTGCGGGCACAAACGGTTAAGCACTCAGCTGTTAACTGAAAAGTTGGCGTTTCAAACCCACCCAGACCTGGTGATCTGCTCCTGTAAAGATTACAGCCAAGAAAACCATGTGGGGCAGTTCTATTCTCTCACAGGGGTCACTATGAGTTGAAAGTGACTCAACAGCACCCAACAGCAACAATGCATAAAATGTTACCCTGGTGGAGGAAAACCCCAAGGAATCAGATAGTGCCTGGAGCTGGCAACAGTGGGAAGGTGGGGAAGGAATGGTTTCTGGAAATTGGAGAAGGGTTCTTGCTCCTAGCCCTCAATCACCTGAGCATCTCCCTCAAAGCCCACCTCAAGGATCTTTTTCTAGGGAAGCCCCTCTGACCGTACCTCCTTCTTCATGTCTGGGTGGTACCTGGGTCCTTGAGGGCAGACCCTCTATCACCCACAGACTATGTGACCCAGCACCCAGGAAGTGCCTGGGCTGGGTCATAGTCCCTGGGACATAGGAGCCATTCAGTAAATGTTTGTCCAATGAATGAATTCACGAATGATTGAGTGGAGAAAGAAGGGGTAGAAAAGGTAGAGAGAAAACCAGGGAGATAAGTATATACTTTTGATGCTGTTTACTAGTTTTGTACTTTTACAGCACAATTGACTGGTAAAGGTTATCTTAATTTGTCACTATCCCTAAAACCAGAAATATAGCTTATTAGCACCTTTTGGAATACAAAATTTTGGCATCTTTCAAATGTGTTAAGCATGCAACTACCAGAATATAAACGTGTATTTAACAGCTGGAGAGAGAGCAGTAAGACTTTTCAGGCAATTAAAAGGAAATTTTCCTGACCTAAACTGTAACCAACAGTCTTTTGAACAGAATAAACATTGAGTCTCGTCAATGAAATTTGCTCAGCAAAAGGAGAAAGAGTAAAAACATGTCTTTGCAATTTCCTTTGTACACAAACACATGTCATTTACTTAACCTAAAAAGAGGTAGTCCCCCATGAAATAAATGAGTGATTGTATATTTTTAGCAGCTTTGAAAATCCACTTTGGGGGCCAAGAGGCCTTATGATTTTTATTTATTTCTAAAATATTTCTTTATTTTCAACAGCAGTTTTAGTACCTTTTTTTCTTTTTTTTTTGGTGTGTGTTAGAGAAATTAATAAGACCGTCATTATTTTAAAGTATTATAAAGCACGTATTAGTCTGGCGGAAACCCTGGTGGAGTAGTGGTTAAGTGCTATGCTGCTAACCAAAGGGTCGGCAGTTTGAGTCCACCAGGCGTTCCTTGGAAACTCTATGGGGCAGTTCTGCTCTGTCCTATAGGGTTGAGTAGGAATTGACTCGACGGCACTGGGCTTGGTTTGGTATTGGTCTGGCATCAGGCAAGGAAATATACAAAAAAAAAAAAAAATTATCTAGCAAGAAACACTACCAAAAGTTAAAAAAAAACAAACCAGTTGCTGTGAGTTGACCCCTGGCAGCCCTACAGAGGATGGAAAGAGGAGCAATAGACAGAGACAAAAGGAAGTGTTTCCAGAAAAAAGTCCCTCAAGGGTAGCTGTAGGTTGCACTCTGCATTTCCAGAAGGTGGAAATTCATCTAGTCAACCTAGTCTACCTACGCTGTCTGTTAAGTGTGGGGATGCAAGGATTAGATCAGATACAGCTCTAGGCTAACTAGCGTGAAGGTCATCAAATACTTCCTACAGAGCCCAATTAGAACCCAAAGTAGCAAAGCTGAACTCACAGGAAAAACCTAAGTTTGGGAACCAAAAGACTGGCGTTTCAGGACAGCAGTGCCCTTGGCTCTTTGTCTAGCCTTGAGCCCCCCTCTTTATCTCCACAGGATTATGGGGATCAAATGTTCTCACGTAGGTTCTATAAACTGTAAAACTGCAGAGAGTTTGTTGGAAGATAATATTTTGAAATAATATTCAATTTATTTTCCCTTCTAGGCAGTTTTACTTTTTCCTTGCCGTCCTTCTGTCACGAAAGCATTGAAGCTGGGGCTTATTGGCCCAAAGAATGGAGGCCACATAAGAATCCAGCAAGAATAAAATCAAATGCTTGGCTTTGTGTTTCAAAACAGACCTATTTTGTTGCCACAGAGTTGGCTCTGAGTCACGGCAGCCCCATGTGTCTCGGAGCAGAAACACACACCGTAAGGTTCAGAGGCTGCCTTTTCAGAAGTAGATCACCAGGCCTTTCTTCCAAGGCGTTTCTGAGTGGACCCGAACCTCCAACCTTTTGGTTAGCAGCTGAGCGCATTAACTGTTTGCACCACCCAGGGACTCCTTGAGAGTCCATAACCTTGGCCACTGTTTGACAGTCATCCTTACTTCTGGTTCTCAAGCCACAGGTGCTTTGGGGATTTCTAAAAATACTGGGGCTTTAACCTCAGCTGCTCTCCTGATGCTGGGAGGTAACCGGAAGCCCTCTCTGGGCCAAGAGAAAAGCAGGTGAGAGCTGGGAGAGGGGAGGTAGGGCTGAAACACCAGCAAGGGGCCCCCTTGTCTGCCCAGACCCCCAGAGCGGCACCTCAGGCTCCCCCAGATAGGATAGGGAGCCCAAGAGCTAAGGGAACAAACAAGGTAGGGGTAGACCAGGGGTGTCAGGGAAGCACTCTCTGAGAAACTGCCATCTGAGCCAGGACCCTGGAGGGAGGGACCCAGACAAGTATGCACAGTGGTCCAGGTAGGTTTGGGGAACAGCAAGGAAGCTGGTGTGGCTGGATGGGGGGGTTGAGGTGGGGATGGGGGGGTTGAGGTCGGGGCTGGGGAGAGGCCGGGTAGGCAGAGGTGGGAGGAGGCCACTCTGGGGGAGAGGGTGTTGAGCAGAGGAGGGACGTGCCATGAGATGATGGGAAGAGTAGAGTGGGATGGGGGAGGCCTGCCCAGAGGATGGCATGCCGCAGGTGAGCAGGGGAATGTAGAACCGCACCTTCTCCAGAACTCGGTGAATTCTTCTTAACTCTCAGATTTGGTCTCAGGTTTATGACATTAGGGAGAACAAAAATCCTGGCACCGTGTGGCTGCGGGAAACAAGGAGCCACCCTAATTTATCTATCTTATATTCTTCAGGGCACACCAAAGGAATGGGAAGATCTGCCAAGGTCATAAAGCAGAACGTGGAGGGGGTGGGCCCAGACGTGCCCTGTATTTCCCAACACTGAAGGCGGAGGGGGTCCAGAGAGGAAGGTGGCTCCCAACCTGGGCAGAGGGCTTTGTGCCCTGGTCCCCGGCAGGCAGCACCCTGAGACAGCCCTTTAATGCTCCCTTCTCACTCTCTCTCTCCCTCCCTCTCTCCCCAGACCAGAAATGAGAACAGAAACCTCCGGAGAGTGAGAAATAAAAACAAACGGCATTATGGATGGCGGATGGATGCTAAATAACAGTAATGTCTCTGGGAAGGTAGAGCATAAAAGATGATAAAAAGAGCTCTGTTCCCATGACTCAAGTTTTACAAGGCCAGCCTCGAGCCCAGGGCGGCCATGGCCTGTCCTCATGCAGGTGATAAACCACACCTGGGCTTAGTCTCACCCCACCTGCGTGACACCCCAGGGACCCTCATTAAAATCAGCAGCCACAGCTCAGATGGGGGTTACAAGGCCCAGGATGTCTTCCCAGTGACAGTGGCATTCTGATCCATGTCCCCTCCCCTCCTGATGGAACTGACTACCTTAGGGAAAAAAGATGGCTGTGGTCCCCTGTCCCACCCTCTCTGCCTCTCCCAAGGCTAAGCTGATGAAGATCAGCTAGTTTATAGATGACAAGAAAATGGCAGGCTGGAGTGGGAGGCGCTTTTTTATCTTCTTCCCCTTTGTAAATTGCTCTGCTCTCCCAGCCGCCCTCCCCAGATGGCTCTCCTGATCCTGATTTTCCCTGGGTGTCTCTGCCCTCAGCCAGCTAATTTATTGATTGGCTTTTACCTGAGGCCAAATGAAGTTCTCCTTTATTGAGACAATTTCTCAAAGTCTGGAACTTGCAGACAACCACTTCACTTCATGTTCTCTTTAATTAATGGAGAGCCACTCAGCATGCCAGGGCTCCCGGCCATGGGCTTGCACCCCTCGCACGTGAGTCCCCTTCTTTCCCTGCTGACTATACTGCTGGAGGTCTGGCAGAATGATAGGAACAGGAAGAATTGTTTTCATTCATTCATTCACTCAGTAAGTACCTCCCCCCCCCAAAAAAATACACTGACATCAGGTGATTCTGGTTCATGACGACCCCACGTGTTACGGAATAGAACTGCACTCCATTGGGTTTGCTTGGCTGTAATCTTTTCAGAAGTAAATTACCAGACCTTCTTCTGCAGCACCACTGGGTGGTTTGAACTGCCAACCTTTAGGTTAGTAGTCAAATGTGGAACACAAAATGTTTTGTGCCATCCAGGGTGTGATGGTTAAGGTTGCATGTCAACTTAGCGGGGCCACGATTCTCAGTGGTTTGACAGTTATGTAACGATGTAGCTTGGCAGTTGTATAACGATCTAGTCATCCTCTATGGTGTGATCTGATGTGATCAGCCAATCAGTTGTAAGGGGAGTTCCCTTGGGGGTGTGGCCTTCATCCAATGTATATGGACACCTGGCAAAGCTCATTTGTTTGTTCTGGATCCTGCACCCAGCTCATCATCATCTGACCTCTGGTTCTTGGGACTTAAGCCAGCTGCCTGTTGTATTGCCCGCCAGTCTTGGGATTCATCCATCTCCGAAGCCTGTCAGCCAGCAGTCTGCTGTCTGACCCACCAATCTTGGGTTCGTCAGCTCCTGCAGCTACATGAGTCAGAAGGAGCCTCCAGCCTGACACCTGACCTACAGACTTGGAACTTGCCAGCCTCTACAACTGCATGAGCCCCTTTCTTGAGATAAACCCCTCTCTCTTTCTTACTATGTATACATATTTATATTTATATATATGCTTCACTGGCTTTTCTTCTCTCAAGAACCCAGCCTGAGACAGGGACCTCAGGAAGTATATGTTGAATGAATAAACACAACACCAGCCCTGCTCTCAAGGGAGGATCTTTGGGACCTAGATATGGGGTGGGCTGTGGGTTATGGGTCATGCTTTTCTGTCTAGTCACTGAAAATAAAATAAGAAATCAGGTTAATTGTCCAGAATCATTTGTACATAAAAGCTAATTTTGTTTGAAATATCCAGGTATTTGAGTAAAACTGAAGTTTGCTAAATTATTTTGCTAAACACTACAACTAGCTTCCTCTGCCTCGCCTTCCGTATTTGTCTCTGTCTGCAAGGCTACAACGGAGCCCTGGTGGTACAGTGTTTAGATTGGTGCCTGACTTTTATTTGCTTTTTTATTAATGAAAAGACCAAAGTCACAGAGCAACACAAATTCTCTCTGTAATCTTAACTTTGCCAGGTCAGGGCTTAGAAAGGAGGCGGGATCTTCTACTAGAACTACACCAGGAGAGGTGAAGATGTGATCTTTTGTTTTAAATTATTTTAAATGAACATATTCACATAAATCAAACCAAAAAACCAAACCTGTCGCCATCAAGTTGATTCCAACTCATAGCGACCCTATAAGACAGAGTAGAACTGCCCCATAGAGCTTCCAAGGAGTGCCGGGTATATTCGAACTGCCAGCCTTTTGGTTAGCAGCTGTAGCATTTAACCAATACGCCACCAAGGTTTCCATTCACATAGATCAAAAAAATGTTAAATATGAAAAGTATTCAGGAAAACCCTTCTTCCCACATGTGTGCCACCCACTCGATTTCCAGCCCACCCCACCCTTATCCTCTGTTTTGAGATCCTTAAGAAGGGGCCAGAGAGATAGGAAGAGAACAAGGCAGTGGGTGGGGGAAAGAAAGAAAAGTCTGAGGGTCAGTGGGGTGCGATGTAACAACAGAAAATACGGAGAGGAGGAAGATTAGAAAGGGTTGTTGGTAGTGTCTGGAATGGAAATCAGGTTGGAAAAGGTAATAGAGCCTGAAAGAGATGGAAAGAAACCAGGAGTTGCCCACAGGGCAGCAGCTGTGTGCTGTGACCATCTATGGGTTAATCAGTTAATTTTCCCAGCTCCTTGGGGTGGACATTTCCATCCCAGCCAAGGAGGAGGGGCTCCAGAAGTTAAGGCCATGCCCCTAGCAGGTTGGTAGGCTGGGATTCCCACCATAGGCTTTCTGGTCTACCATTTTATTCCCATTTCACCAGCAGTAAGAACCTCTAGCACAGGGGCTTCCAATTTCTCCAGGGCTGTGTAGAGGCCTGACGTTGTTGTTGTTGTTGCTGTTGTTGTTGTTGAGTGCTGTCGCGTTAATTCCAACTCATAGCGACCCTATAGAACAAGGTAGACCTGCCCCATGGGGTTTCCTAGGCTGTAAATCTTTACAGGAGCATATCTCCACGTGTTTTCTTCCTTGGAGGGGCTTGTGGGTTGGAATCGGTGACCTTTCAGTTAGAAACTGAGCCCTTAACCACTGTGCCACCAGGGCTCCTTGGCCTGACATCCCACCCAAAAAACCCAGTGCCGTCGACTGACACCAGTAGGGGCTTAATCACTGCTTACTGGGTGACTGGAAGAATTAAGACATTTTAAGGTAAGTTCTCAGAGGCACCTGGTTGCACCTTGGGGAATGGTGCATCTTTCCCGAGCACACATTACCATACTGTCAAAGCTTAAACACGAGGCCACTCTGATTCACTGCTCCGAAAATAAATAAATGTATCTTGGCATGCAGAGAGCAAATTGCTGGTAGCCAAATACTTTTTAATGTTAAATAATTCCCATGGGGCTTTAGGGCATAAGGATGAAGGCCTTTAAATTTGAACTTTAGCATCTTCATATCCGTTATTTTCTCCAAGATACAGTATGAAAATACCAAGTGCATATATGTTTGCTGATGTTCCTGAAATGATCTGGAAATGAAAAGCCTTAAGAAACCACATTTGCTCTCTTCCAAAAGAAACAGAAAAAAAGGCCATATCTGTAGCCTAGATTACACAAGAGAGCTGTGTTTCTATCCTTTCTTTTTTTAAATCTGTTTACTGACAGGAAGGAAAAAAAGACAGCAATAATGGGGAATAAACTCTGCTTTCTGCCTAACGTATGATCCAGCTGACAGCACGAAGAATCAGATAATTCTACAGAAAACTGACACGCTGGATGGTGATTGGGATGTAACCGTAGAGTTCTCCTCTAAATACCCACAGATATTACTGTCTGATGCTTACCATTCACAAACCATTAGATCCAACACAGATATTTATGGTTTGATAATCAGCTGTCATTAACAGACAAGTAAACAACATAATGTTCGTGTTAAGAAGGAATACACAAACGGAAGAAATAGTGCCAACAACCCAAGAGCACTTACCTTGTTCCTCTCTGTGAAAAATAAAGAGGAACAAATCTCTGTAATTTTAGTAACTAAATCATATCTGCTATTCCGTTTTATCTTAGCTGGCAGAGCTTCAGACGGTTTCTCATTTTCACATAAAATTTACCATGTCAACCTGCTCATCAGTTAGGAAAAGTTGCATTAAATTTACCGGATTAGAGATAATCATTCTACAGCCAAGTCTATAGAGTCAAACTATACAGACAAAACAGTTCGACAATCTTTTAGACTGATAGAATTATTCAGTGACTTTGGCTGCACCTCTTGCTAGCTTGGGCAAGTCAGTTAACCTCTCTGTATCTCGTGTTCCTCAACAGTGGTGCAGAACTAATGCCATCTATGCTAGCTACCTCACGGATTATGATAATGGACCTAGAAGAGGTTCCCTAAGTAAAACTCTATACAAGATACTATATGGATAATGATGATGATGATTTAATCTCATTGCAATGGGAAATTTACACACAAACACATCTGATTTTGGGGTTGAGTGGCCTGGGGTCTCCTACATAGCAGCCCTTTTAAAAACTCACCAGTAGCCTTCCAGGTCCCTGTTTCCAAACAAGGTCACATTCACAGAGGTTAGTACTTCAAAATATCTTTTGGAGGGGGCACAATTCAATCCCTAACACCAATCATAATAAATTCCTTTTTTTTTTTTTCCACTAATGATTATCTAGGAATTGACGTGCAGCCCAGTTCTGGTCAATGAAACGTTGAGGGGATGTGCCAAGGTGACAGACTGGGCCTCAACATTTGTCTTTCCTTTCTCCTGACACCTTATTAAAATAACGTTAGAGAAATTAAAAAAAAAAAAAAATGTAGGAGCCCACAACAATGAAAGGAGTCAAAGGGAGCCGTCAGAGAATAACCGAGTTAAGCCAAATTCTGGACAATATAAAGGTTAAGGAAGAGTCCTGACTGTTGAAACAGCAGAGCAAGGTGGACCCTGGACAGACATGGTGGGCAGGAGCATTCAGAGACTCCAAACTTGAAAACCACAGATCCTCCCGTATACGGAACTGAGAAGTATAACTGAAAATCGGCATTTTTCAAAGGTCTCTATTCTGAATGGTAAACCGCACACGCTCACACATCCCTTTCTCTACAAGCAGGTCAGCTGCCAGCCAGGCATTACCTACGAGGAAAACCAGAGAGGTCTTCTCTAAATTGATTGATCTAAGGGTATAGGGTGAACAGAGACGGCTAGTGAGGGTGCCCTTGGCCCAGACACATGGAGAAGCCCCATCATACAAGCAGACTCTCAGTCTCCTGTACCCTAATGAATGTTAAACCTTCAGGTCAACAAGCCCCAGTCATAGTCTCCAGGATCCAAGTAGGCATTTCTATCCCCTCATCTTTAAATATACGAAATATTTGAGGAGAACCTGCATCATGAAAGAGAAAGGTAAAAAATGACATCAACAAAATTGACTCTGGAAGCAACAGCGATAACTCAGGAAATAGATGAGGAATAAAATAAAAAATCTTCTAAGATTATCAAAAAAATTGAGATTATACTGTATCATTAAAACAAGAACAGGGTGTTATAAAAGGGAAACAGAAAATAAAAATTTTAAATATGTATGATCATAATATATCTGAAATAAAATAATAAATGCAATAAATAAATAATCAAAATGGAATAAAAAAGCAATGGTTGAAAGATAATGTCAAGAAAATCTTGCAGAGAAAAGAGAAAAATAAAAGAGAGACAGAGGAAATTCAGGAGAAAAATTGATAGACTAAAGGATCAATTCAGGAGGTCCAACACTCATTTAGAGGACTCTAGAAAGAGAGAATAAGGAAGACCAAAGAAGAATTGATGCCTTTGAATTATGGTGTTGGATCATGGACTGCCAGAAGAACAAACAAATCTCTCTTGGAAGTACAGCCAGAATGCTCCTTAGAAGCCAGGATGGGGAGACTTCGTTTCATGTACTTTGGACATGTTATTAGGAGGGACCAGTACGTGGAAAAGGACGTCATGATTGGTAAGGTAGAGGGTCAGCAAAAAAAAGGAAGACCCTCAGTGAGATAGATTGACACAGTGGCTGCAACAACGGACTCAAACATAGCAATGATAGTGAGGATGGTGTGGAACCACGCAACATTTTGTTCTGTTGTACATAGGATTGCTATGAGTCGGAGCTGACTGGGCAACACCTGACAGCAACAACAGCAGAAAGAGAGAATAGAAAAACCAGAGAGGAGGAAATTGTCAAAGAAGTAATGGGGTGGAAGGAGATTTCTCAGAGTCGAAAGGAGGCAGGAGAGTTCAAACTAAAAGCTTGACAAGTGAAAAGAGACCCCACTTAGACATGTATGACAGAAACACCTAGACCTGTCTCTGGTGGAGCAGATACGTATGACTCATCTGTCTAATAAATGAATAATTTGTCGTATTAGCCAGGTGACCGACCATCCAATGTCCACTAGACCGAGGATCAGCACACAACAGCAGGGGGCCAATTCTGCCCTCTGTCTGTTTTAGTAAATAAAGTCTTACTGGCCCACAGCCATGCCCATTTATTTACATATTGTCTATGGGTGTTCTCACACAGCAACAGCAGAGCTGAGTAGGTGCTAAAGAGATGGTATAGCCTGAAAAGCTGAAAATATTTACAGTCTGGCCGTTTACAGAAAAGGTTTTCCAACCCTTACTGTAGACAGACGGCACTCAGATTTTACTACTGGAAGCCAGGGAGACAATAAGGAGTCGAATCTCAAGACCTGAGCAGCTCATGGACAGGAAACAATTTCTGAGCCCAGAATCCCATCTACTGAATTCCTTCTGCCCAAACCTCAAGTGACTCTGGAAGAAGGAAGTCTTCCTGTGCCAAAGGAATGATGGTGCCACCAGCAAATAGAAGTTTCATCTGAGGAGCTTCTAGAGCTTCCTCATCTCATTCATCTCAGTGACTTAGGTGGTGAAGGGGCAACAGAGGGTGGTCCTACCAAAAGAGTGGTCATTTTCCAGACTTCCTGGGGCCGAGCAGGATGGGAAGATGGCAGTGCTGCTCTCCTGCACGCCTCCGCCCACCACAACTTCCGTCTTCTAGACCCTCCTCAGAGTTTCAGCTCAACCCCGAACCACTTCTCTACCTTGGACCTGGAACCACAAACCTCAGCCCAAGAATTTAACTTCTGGGAGTGGCAAGCTGGGGGAGGTGGACTGCACAGAAGTTTCCAAAGACCCTCATCATGGTGAGGTGAGGCAGGGGAACCTTCTATTTGCTCCAGGCTACCAAGGCCCGTTGGTCAGTAGCTGCACCTGCACTCCTCATCTCTCTGCTGGTCTCCCTTCCAAAACACATCTACGATCATCACTTCCCACCTTGTTGGCTTCGCATCCTGCCTCTGAGTTCCAATTCTACTCCACAAAGCCCACCAGAATCAGACAACAGACCAACTAAACCTGTTTGCACTCAGAAACACAGCCTTTGCCATTGAATCAATTTCAACTCATGGTGACCTCACCTGTGTCTGAGTAGAACTGTGCTGCAGAGTTTTCAATGGCTGGTTTTTGGAATTAGATCACCAGGCCTTTCTTCCAAGGCACCTTTGGGTAGACTCGAATCCCCAACTTTTGGTTAGCAGCCAAGCATTGCACCACCCAGGGACTGCATGGATACCAAGAGTACGTCGTTTGCATCTGGAACCATCAGTCAGCATGAATAACTGCAGCCTGCTTACGGGAGCCTTCATTTGGGTTTCAAGGGTTTTGGTAACTCCTTGGTTGATTTCTGGGCTTGGGGAACGCACACCTACTGTCCTACATAAATCATGGTTCTGCTAACCTGCAATGAACACAAATGATTTGCCTGCACGACAAATTACTGGAAGCTTCTTCATGTTGCCAAGTGCAGTATTAGTAGTACTGTTAATATTTCATTTGGAGGAGCTAAAATCTAAGGGCCTAGAAGACTCGTTCCACCCACCACTTCTCAGCACACACTTTCAGAATATATGAAGCAGTTCAGAGAAACATTTGGAGAATTTTTGGAGACTGTAACCTCCACTAGTTCTTGCTTGACTTAATGACATTCTATTTTTCCATAACCTTTGGAGAACAAGGTACACTGAAGAGGTCTTTCTGGCACTGTGGGGGCTGTCTGTTGTAGTAAGTGCTGGAAGACAGTTGGAATGAAAGCTTAAATACTGACATAATAGAGAGGAGTGTACTTGTATTTGTGTGTAAAATAATCAGATAAAACCAAGCTCAAATTACATTTGATTTCTACCCCAGAACTGGCAACATGTAAATGAGGCTGGCAAGTAAGGGCAGGTGTCAGATGACAGCTGGGAAAGAATGCCAAAAGTGCAGCGCCAGCTTGGTTGCAGGCGGCTATGGTCAGGTGGTCTGCCGCATCCATAAAGAAGCTCGCAGAAGAGATTGGGAGCCGGGATGCTGAGATGGCAGAACAGAGATTTCAGGAGTGCCAGCAAATCCGCGTTCAATCAACAGATATGTTTGTCTGGAGCCCAATGGAACTGCAAGTTCAACATTTAATTTATTTACATCAAATCTGGAGTCCCTGCCATGGTCTTGGGAAACATCTAGCTCAATTGGCATAACATAAATTATAAAGAAAATGTTCTACATCCTACTTAGGTGAGTAGCATCTGCGGTCATCAAAGCTTGTGAGCGGCCATCTAAGATACTCTACTGTTCTCTCTCACCCTGTCTGGAGCAAGGGAGAATGAAGAAAACCAAAGACACAAAGGAAGGATTAGTCCAAAGGACTAATGGGCCACAACTACTACAGCCTCCACCAGACTGAGCCTAGCACAACTAGATGGCGCCTGGCTAGCACCACCAACTGCTCTGACAGGGATTACAATACAGGGCACCAGAAAGAGCTGGGGAAAAATGTAGAACAAAATTCTAACTCACATTAAAAAAAAAAAAACAGACTTAGTGGTATGACAGAGACTAGAGAAACCCCAAGAGTACGCCCCCAGAAGCCATTACAGCTCAGTAACAAAGTCACTCCTGAGGTTCACCCTTCAGCCAAAGATTAGACGGGCCCATAAGACAAAACAAGACTAAACGGGCACGCCAGCTCAGGGGCAAGTATGAGAAGGCAGGAGGGGACAGGAAAGCAGGTAACGGGGAACCCAATGTTGAGAAAAAGAGAGTGTTGACATGTCATAGAATTGGCAACCAATGTCACAAAGCAATATGTGTATTAATTGTTTAATGAGAAACTAGTTTGCTCTATAAAAATTCATCTAAATTACAATAAAAAAATATATAAAAAATCTGGAGTCCCTGGTGGTACAAATGGCTCACGTGCTCGGCTGCTAACCAGAAGGTCGGTGGTTGGAATCCATTCAGAGGCTCCTCAGAAAAAAGGCCTGATGATCTACTTCCCCAAAATCAGCCACTGAAAACCCTGTGGAGCACAGATCTGCTGTGACACCACGAGGCCACCACGAGTCGGGGCTGACACGACAGCAACACCAAGCCTACTCACCACCCCCCACAGGCTTAAGCACAAACAAGATCACTGTTCAACGTGTCTGTCATAGAAGAAAAGGGTCAGTCTGCCAGGGTTCCATTCCACAAGTCACTGGGGAGATTGACAAGACGATCCTGAGGCCGTTCGGAAAACCTGAGCTGACGTATCTCACTCGGAAATGAAAACAAGGATTCCTTCCTGAAGTTACCACTCAGAAGAAAAAAAATCAGAGCGGTGAGGGAAAGCACAGAGCTGTCTGCAGCTATCAGCCAGCTCAGCAACACCCGCGTCTGGGCTCGGAGGTAAGGGTTTGCATTTTCTTTTCTAAAAAAATTTTTTTTTACTCGACATCTTGGTTCTGAAGACAAATGTTTGTTCACTTGTTTAGAATAAGAAATGCTGGTTTGGAAATGGAGAATGTAGTGGGGGGGGGGGTTGTTCAAAATATTTTACCTACCAATGGGATTTGAAGGGAGGGGTCTAGCTTAGTGTTCTTTTTTTTTTTTTTTTTAATAATTTTTATTGTGCTTTAAGTGAAAGTTTACAAATCAAGTCAGTCTCTCACACAAAAACCCAAATACACCTTGCTACACACTCCCAATTTTTTTTTTTTTTTTTTTTAATGAGAAAGCCTGCTCTCTCCCTCCACTCTCTGTTTTCGTGTCCTTTTCGCCAGCTTCTAACCCCTTCCACCCTCTCATCTCCCCTCCAGGCAGGAGATGCCAACATAGTCTCAAGTGTCCACCTGATCCAAGAAGCTCACCCCTCACCATCATCCCTCTCCAGTCCAATCCATGTCTAAAGAGTTGGCTTCGGGAATGGATCCTGTCCTGGGCCAAGAAAAGGTCTGGGGACCACGACCACTGGGGTCCCTCCAGTGTCAGTCAAACCATTAAGTCTGGTCTTATGAGAATTTGGGGTCTGCATCCCACTGCTCTCCTGCTCCCTCAGGGGTTCTCTGTTGTGTTCCCTGTCAGGGCAGTCATCAGTTGTAGCTGGGCACCATCTAGTTCTTCTGGTCTCAGGATGTTGTAGTCGCTGGTTCTTGTGGCCCCTTCTGTCTCTTGGGCTCAAAATCACCTTGTGTCCTCAGTGTTCTTCATTCTCCTTTGATCCAGGTGGGTTGGGACCAATTGATGCATCTTAGATGGCTGCTTGCTAGCGTTTAAGATTGGGAGGGGTCTAGTTTAAAGAAAAAATAAGCTTCTTGCAAGGCCATCTCAATGGCCTTCTTGAGTGCAGAAAAAAATTTTTCTTTTTTTTTTTTTTTAAGTAGGGTAATAGAAGAACTGAAAAGAAGTAGCTGCATTTGGGCTTCTCACTGTTCTGAAACAAAGCATGGTCTCCTCTTTAGTTTTCTGTTTTGTGAACAATTTGGTATGACAATACTTCCTTGCATTTTAATTTGACCAACTCAAAGTATGGGGGCAAATCAAACAGCTAAAAGGAAGCCCTGGTGGCACAATGGTTAAGAGTTCAGCTGCTAACCAAATGGTCGGCAGTTCAAATCCACCAGCCGCTCCTTGGAAAGCCTATGGGGCAGTTCTACTCTGTCCTATAGGGTTGCTATGAGTCAGTATCGACTTGGTGGCAAAGGGTTTGGTTTTTTACAGGCACTAAAAATAAGTACCTGAGTGGTGTAAACAGTTACCGCACTCAGTCACTAACTGAAAGGTTGGCGGTTAGAGTCCACCTAGAGGTACCTCAGAGGAAAGGCCTGGTCATCTCTTTCCAGAAAATCAGCCATTGAACACCCTATGGCGCACAGTTCTACTCTGGCCACCATGACCGGAGTTGACTCAACAGCAAATGTTTTGATGGTTTAGTTTTTGCAATGAAAATAGTTGAGGTTCTGGGGAGGCAGTGGGAAAGAGGGAACAGGAAAAGGCCTGCTGACCATGGTCTCTGAATACCATGCCTTGAAGGTTCTGGAGAAGCAGAGTGGGGCCAGGTGTGGTCAGCTTCTCTCTGGCAAAGATATAGGATTTCTGCCCTCGGTGGCTGCTGGAGGAAGGCCCACCCTGGCCAAGGAGGGGCGCCTGAAGGGACTCGCTAGCAGTCCACCGACCTGGCCTTCTGAAGAACCATGCGGCTGAGCCCAGCTTCCCATTTTGAAGCGAGACTGAAAGAGAGCCGAGAGCCTGGGACGTATCTCCCTTGCCCAAGTCCTCAGTGCTGCAGATACCTGTGTCCAGATGGACACGGTGACCTTGGCCGCAGCCACTCAGGTCTCCCTCTGTCCATGCCAGCCAGGCAGGAGGGGCAGCCATCTGGTGTGGGAGTTGTTGGCTGTGGGTCCCCTCAGGAGGCAGGTGGCTCGGCAGCAGGAAGAACTTACCAGGCTGAGAGGCATCGGAAGACGCTAGCTGCTGAGGACTGGGGAGCTCACGGCAGCCTTACAGGCCAAGCAGGAGGCAGAGGGAGGGGCCGGCCGCCAGGAACTGGGTCACCCTCATGGCTCCTCCCTGGTGTGGCTCTGGGTGAAGTCCTGGGCCACAGGCCCACAGTGAGAGAGAAGCCAGCTCCCTGAAGTGAGAAGAGAGGGCCAGGGGCTGTGGGCAAGAGAAGGGGCTCTGCAGGTGGACCCCCACATCTGGACCACAAGCTCTCCTGTGCCCTGAGTCCACAGGCTGGGGCACAGAAACACTCAGTGAGCCCTTTGATGACCACCTGGAAGTCACTCTTCTGGAGGGTGACTGTGCCATGGTCTAATCCAAAGTGGCACGAGGGTTTCTATCCTTAGTGTTTAGGGACCTGCCTCCACCAGCCCACTGTCACCCAGAGCTGGCCATTTGACAGAGTACTTAGAGGGTCATGGAGCCCTCGTGGCACAGTGGTTAAGAGCACGGCTGCTAACCAAAATGTCAGCAGTTTGAATCCACCAGCTGCTCCTTGGAAACCTTATGGGGCAGTTCTACTCTGTTCTATAGGGTCACTATGAGTCAGAATCGACTCGATGGCAACAGGTTTGGTTTGGTTACTTGGGGGGTTGCATCCTAGTAATAAGAGGAAAACCAAAAAAAAAGAAAACCTCAAACCCGTTGATGTCAAGTCGGTTCTGACTGATGGCAACCCCATGTGTGTCAGAGGAGAACTGCGCTCCATATGGTTTTCAATGGCTGTGACCTTTCAGAAGTAGATCGCCAGGCCTTTCTTCCGAGGCCCCTCCGGGTGGATTCAAACTGCCAACCTTTCCGTTAATAGCCAAGTGCTTAACTATTTGCAAAATGCAGGGTGGTTTAATAAGGAAAACCAAAAAGTAGGAAATGAGAATTACAAGGCAAGCTAGGGTGAGACCATATTTGAGACCCTGTGAGACAGGTGGAGTTTATCCTAGTGGCACTGGGATCCCAGTGGGTGGGTAAAAGTAGAGAATTTACATGGTCAGATTTAGATTTTTCAAAGGTCTCCCTGTTTCTGTGTGTAAGATGGACTTGGTGGGAGAAGGGCAAGAGTGCAGGAAGAGAGAGGTACGTTAGGAGGCAGTTACAGTAATCCAAGCAAAAGAAGACTGTGGCTTCTAGAAAATTCCTGAGCAAGATTTCGCTTGCTGTTAAAAGGGAGTGCCCAGGAGGAAAAAGCCATTCCTCCCCTGCTCTCATTGTTGTATCTGCCCAAGAAGCCAGGAACTGGGCACCTATCTGAAGATTACATCTGGGAACAATCCTGAGAACAATGGCAACGTGAAGATTATGACAGAATGGAAAAACGGAGCCAACCTGGGTCTCCGATAATATCTGAGCTACTTAATTAACCCACCCTTGAACCAGTCTACCTCCAGAATTCCTGTTACATGAGAGAACTCATTTTCCTTTGTTTAATGTACTTCTAGCTGGGTTCCCTGCTATTTCCAACCAAGAGCTTTCCGTTGATGTAAGTAATGAAGTCAGACTAGACGGCATTTGCCCACCTAACACATTTACTTGTAAAACTGTGCCTTTGTGGCCGATACCAGAGCCATGGACAGGCCACAGGAGTGACCAAGGGCTGCTGGGGAGGACAGGCTGCAGCCTTTGGGCCTCTTTGGTCTGGAAAGGCCAAAGGTCAAAGTCATGAAGGAGAAAAGAAGGAGTGTTGATAAGATCAGGGTGGATTTGGAGACCAGATTCTGAACTGTGGAGCAGCAAGCCTCACAGTGGAACACGCCCTGTGTAAAGGGCAGACATCGATGTTGGTTGCCTGAGCTCTGGGTAAACTGAAGCCCATTGCTGCAGTGTCGATTGCAACTCATGGCAAACCCGTGCATGTCAGAGTTGAACTGCGCTCCATAGTGTTTTCACTCGTAGATTTTTTGGAAGCAGATAGCCAGTCCTTTCTTCTGAGGCACCCCTGGGTGGACTTGAACCTCCAACCTTTCAAGTAGCAACCAAGGGTATCACCTGTTTGCACCACCCAAGGATTCCTCCAGGGAAACAATCTAGCTGAATTATTAAGACCTGTCAGGATTTAGGAGCCCTGGGGGCACAGTGGTTAAAAGCTCAGCTGCTAATCAAAAGGTCAGCAGCTCGAATCTACCTACTGCTCCTTGGAAACCCTACGGAGCAGTTCTACTCTGTGTTATAGGGTCGCTATGAGTTGAAATCGCCTCGATAGCAACTGGTTTGGCTTTTTTTGGTTGTCAGGACTGAGGTTTTGATTTTGTAGGAAGGTGCTGTCGGGTTGGGAGAGAGACAGATGCCAGCCAGACCTAAAAGCAGAATCTTTGATGTGAAAATATGTGAAATTGTTCACTATAGATGATCCGGAAAGCAAGGTAAGCACCGTGCTTACCTTGCCTATTGGATAATCCACTCCTGCAGCCAGGACTTCGAAGAGCAGCCAGAAGATTCTCTGCACACTGTTCTGTAAGCACCTGTCTTTGCAGGAGCTCCTCCTTCTTAAGTCCACGGAGCTGGAACAAGGAGAGTGAGTGCCAGGCCCTGCCATTAGGCCACTAGTCTGGGCCATGCAGGATCCAGTGTGCATGTGGACATGCGGATTAACCTCAGAGCCATTTCAGCGTGGTCTTCT
Organism: Elephas maximus indicus; assembly: GCF_024166365.1. Lineage (NCBI taxonomy): Eukaryota > Metazoa > Chordata > Mammalia > Proboscidea > Elephantidae > Elephas > Elephas maximus. The sequence goes on along the minus strand of NC_064834.1, from coordinate 75,354,714 downwards.
CATGGCTGTTGAAGCCATAGAAGCATTTTCCTAGACAGCTGAGCTTTGAGTTTTCAGTGATCCCCCTTGAAGACTCACCAGAGTCATTGAGTAAAAGATGTGAGCGGCCCATGGCCGTCACGCCAGCCCAAGCTAAATAACCAACTAGCGCAGCGATTCCCAACCCTGGATGCACATTAAAATCTTCTGGAAATTTTTATCTGGCTAGAGTGGGGCTTGGACAAGGGTTTTTATTAATAGCTTCACAAAAGAAAACCCTTTGCTAGGAAATGGCTGTGTGAGTTAAGTGAATGTGCACTCTGGGAAGACGTTAGCGGAAGGGCTGGGTCCCTTGGAGTTCCTACAGTTGTCTGGGTGAGAGAGGAGATCAGATCCAGGTCTGTGTGATGCAGAACCCATGGATGCAATGAGTAGGATGTGCTTCTTTCTTGTATCCGCCTCAGATTCTCAACTTTGTTTTTGTTATTGTTGCTGCTGTCAGTGAGATTTTATTTGGATTTGGAAATAACCCAAAATTCAGGCATAGCTGAGAAATATAAGAGTCCCCATCTTGGGAGCAAGCTGTTCTCTAAAATTTCATTGGTAATTTTGCTTGTTTGTTGTATATAAAGAATCAGGTTATAGAGACCTGCTCCTTTTTTATTTTCTTACCTTCTCTGCTACTTACACTTGACCATGGAGAAGGCCTCCCAAGGTTGCTTTGTCCTTCATTAGGTACTGTCCTGTTCACACAGGGGTGTGCAGAAGCCGGCTTGTACCAGTCCACAGGAGCCGATTGTGTGTGTCCTGTCCCAGCTAGGCATTCACAGACGGTTCACTGGGAACTTGGAATTGGCCACAGTGGGAGCATTTACACCCTGGGAATTGGCAGATGCTACAAATCAGGGCATTTTTTCTGGAGAGCCAGCTGTTAAACATTTGTCACTGACTTTATATCTTTGTATATTTTTGTTGTTGTTAGCTGCCGTCAAGTTGACTCTGACTTGTACAGACCTCATGCACAACAAAATAAAACGTTACCCAGACCGGCATCACCCTTACAATTGCTGGCATGTTCAAGTCCTTTGTTGCAGCTATCATGCCAAACAATCTCATCGAGAGTCTCCCTTGCCCTCTCCAGCCCTATACTTCACCAAACAGGATGTCCTCCTCCTGAAATTGATCCCACCTGACGACATGTCCAAAGTAAGCAAGTCAGAAAATCTTCAGTTGTGAAAGGACAGGTATTGTATAAGACCATTACTGTAAAAACTCATGAGAAATCTTACACACAAAAAGAAACAACCTTTTATGGTTATGAGGGAGGGGAGGGTTGGGGAGGGTTGGGGAGGGAAAAACACTAACTAGACAATAGATAAGTGGTAACTTTGGTGAAGGGTAAGACAGTACACAATACTGGGGAAGCCGGCACAACTTGTACAAGGCAAAGTCACATCCATAGACACATCCAAACTCCCTGAGGGACCAAATTACTAGGCTGAGGGCTGTGGGGGCCGTGGTCTTGGGGAATATCTAGCTCAATTGCGTAACATATTTTATAAAGAAAATGTTCTACATTCTACTTCGGTGGGTAGTGCCTGGGGTCTTAAAAGCCTGTGAGCAGCCATGTAGGATACTCCAGTGGTCTCACCCCTTTGGGAGCAAGGAAAAATGAAGAAAACTAAAGATACAAGGGAAAGATTAGTCTAAAGGACTAACGGACCACATCTATCACAGCCTCCACCAGACTGAGTCCCGTATGACTAGATGGTGCCCAGCTACCACCACTGACTGCTCTGACAAGGATCACGATAGAGAGTCCTGGACAGAGATGGAGAAAAATGTAGAACTAAATTCTAACTCAAAAAGACCAGACTTGCTGGCCTGATAGAGACTGGAGAAACCCTGAGAGTATGGCCCCCGGACACCCTTGTAGCTTAGTATGAAATCACTCCTGAGGTTCACCCTTCAGACAAAGATCGGACAGGCCCATAAAACAAAATAAGACTAAAGAGTCACACCAGCCCAGGGGCAGGGACTAGGAGGCAGGAGGGAACAGGAAAGCTGGTGATAGGGAACCCAAGGTTGAGGAGGGTGAGTGTTGACACGTCATGGGGTTGTTAACAAATGTCATAGAACAATGTGTGTACTGTTCAATGAGAAACTAGTTTGTTCTGTAAAACTTCATCTAAAATACAATAAAAAAAAGAAAAAGGAAAATGTTCTGTTGTTATCCAGAAGGTTTTCTTTGGCTAATTTTCAGAAGTAGATCACCAGGCCTTCCTTCCTAGTCTGTCTTAGTCTGGAAGGTTTGCTGAAATTTTTTTTTATCCACTATGGGTGACCTTGCTGGTATTTGAAATACTGGTGGCATAGCTTTCAGCATCATAACAACACACAAACTACCCAAACACCACCAATGGTCACCCAGCAGTTCAGAAAAAAAGTGTGTGTGTGTGTGTGTGTGTGTGTGTGTGTGTGTGTGTGTGTGTGTAAATACAGATGTATACATTATATACAAACTAGAGGTAAAGCAAATATGTCAACCTGTTACCAATGTTTGAATTTAGGTAGAGGATATCCAGGTGGTTGTTGTACTAATATTTTAGATTTCCTGTATTTTTTAAATTTTTTAAAATATATTATTTTTGTTTTGGGAAAAAAGGCAATGGGTCGTTGGCTTCCAGAGGGAAATTTTGGGGAAGTCATTTCCATATACATATATACCTACATATATAATTTTATATACACCCATAAATATACTCATATCATCCTTCCTTTTTAAAGTACAGTTTTGTTTTCCTTTTTTGCTTGACTCATTTGTCTCTCTCCCCTGTTCCTCCCACCTCAGTTTGGTTCCCAACACCAATACAAATGTTGTGGGCTGAATTGCGTCCCTCAGAAATATGTGTTGTAAATCCTATGAGTCGGAATCAACTTGACAGCAATGGGTTTGGTTTTTGGTTTTATACCTGTGGTTACAATCCCATTTGGGAATGGGTTTCTTTGTTATGTTAAAGAGGCCATATCAGCATAGGGTGTATTCTTAGCCAATCATTTTTGAGATATAAAAGGAGCAAATTTGGAGACAGAAGCAAGCAGAGGTGGGAGAGGACAGATGCCACACCACATGAAGATCACCAAGGAGCCCAGGAATAAGGACCTCCCTGCAGCCCCAACAGAAAGAGAAAGAATTCCCCTAGAGCTGATGCACTGAATTTGGACTTGTGTGCTCCTGAACTGTGAGAAAATAAATTTCTGTTTGTTAAAGCCAAGAACTTGTAGTATTCCTCTCATAGCAGCACTAGATAACTAAGACCACAAGTAACCTATTTAGCAATCTGGAATAAAATCTTTCTTAATTCTCCATGTTCATAAACTCATACAAATATAAACATGCACATATATATTCACCTACTCCTCATTTAGTGACTGTCTTGTTATCTGACATTTCATATTTACAACAATAGTAAAAAATCTACCATATGACTATTTTGCGCATTAACAATATACATCTGGCTGTAACAAACACCGAGGTTTGAGGCGAGACTAACGCCGGCTGTGAAGGTTAAGGTTGTGTGTCAACTTGGCTGGGCCATGATTCTCAGTAGTTTGGCAATTATGTATGATGTAATTTGGAGTTATGTAATCAGGTAGTCACCCTCCATTTTGTGATCTTATGTGGTCACCTTCCATTTTTGTATAACACCAATCTTCACACAACAACCTGGTCTTTGGAGCCTAACCATGTGGCTAAGCAAGGAGTAGGTGTACATATTTACATATATACACATCCACATGTATGAGGGTTGAGACTTTCTTTTACAAGCATGATCTTATTTTAATTTTAGGCCCTCTGGTGGGTGTAAGGGATTTCACATTGTTAGTTTAATTTACAATTCCCTGACCACTAGTAAATTTAAGGATCTTTTCATATGTTTGCTGGCCTTCATGATTGGCACCTCCATGAACTGACTATTCATATGCTTTACCGATTTCCCTATTGAGTTGTTTCTATCAGCTTTTTATTGTCAATTTGTAAGAGTTCCTTCTATGTAATAGGTAGATATAATTTCTGTCATCTTTATTAAATTTTTTTTCAGACCTATTAGTTTTTTTTATTGCTTGTTGATTTTGTTTATAATATTACTCACCATAGTATTTAATTTTTATATGTCTATCTTTTCTTTTAAGAAGTTCTGTTCAGCAGTTCAAACCCACCTAGCAGATCCATGGGAAAAAGACCTATCGATCTGCTCCCATAACAATTACAGCCTAGAAAACCATATGGGGCAGTTCTACTTCATCCTATAGGGTTGCTATGAGTTGAAATTGACTCAACAGCACCCAGTTTTAACATCTCTTCTTTTAAAGCTTCTGAATTGTCAGTCTGGTAAAAGTCTTCCCAGTCCTAAATTATACATGGAGTCAGCATGATTTTGTTTCTTGTATTTAATTCTATAATACAGCTATAATTTGTTCTTGAATAAGTTTTAGAGATTTGCTTTTATTTTCCTCTAAACGTATTGTGAATTGTGCCAGCAACATATATTAATCATTTTTTCCCACTAAAGTAAGCTATCAGAAAGGAAGGGCCAAGATGGTGGAATAGCCAGACACTTCTGGTGATCCCTCTTACAACAAAGACCCCCCCCTCAAAAAAAGTGAAACGACTATATTTACGACAACCTAGGAGCCCTGAACATCAAAGGCAAAGTTAGAAAATGGACTGAGCAGCAGGGGCACGGAGAGATGGTTCAGAAGAGGAAAAGAGTTACCGGACCTGAATCACCGGGATCCCTCAGGCTCCATTTCCAGGAGCAGCTGTGGCGGACTGGTACTCGCATTTGCCTACAGTTTCTTCAGGGAGAAGCAACCAGCCACACAGCCTATGCACACCTGCATAACCAGAAAAGGACAGTGCTCTTGGCAAAAGCTAAGTACTTGCATATATTTTACCATACCCTCACCCCCCGCCCTGGCCCCAAGCTGGCTTCAGAGGTTGTTGATTTCCCTGGGCCTGAGATAGGCCATTTTGAGCACCTGGAGCCATTCTCCTGGCCTTGGAGAAAGAATAAATTTTCAATTGGGGGAAAAGATAATTTGCCAGTTTTTACTAACTGGGGAGCTCCGGACAGAAGCGGTCCCTGTCCAGGCATAAACAGTCCATGGAATTTGAATACCTTTCCCCCTTGCATGGACCTGTGTGGGCCTATTTCATGAGAATAGGCCCTAGTTGGCAGACAGCAACTGTTTCACCTGTGTGGTGGAGAGGTGGGTGTTTGATGATTGACGCCATTTTGTCTATTAAACAGGGTCCTCACCTACCCACATCAAGGGCCTAAGGACAAGTGGCTCCACTCAAGGCACCCAGCCGCCCGTGACAGGGGTCCAAGGGTAACTGGTACCTCCCAGTCCTCTCAACCAAACGCATTGGGTGCCCGTGGTCCATCCACAGAACCCACCCACCTGTGTGCTGCAGGGAAGAGGGATGCACTTTCCTCACAGTCACTTGGGTGGTGATTCTCAGCCCCCGCCCTCTTCAGAACATGACCCCTGCTGCAATCAGATAGCAGTACTGACACCAATCACCCCTGCTCTCTAAGACTGTAGGACAGAGGCTGTACCACACACTTGATGACCAGCTACCTGGACACCTGAGCTGAATCCATAGAAGACAAGCGAATGGACTCCTAGACTGATATACTTGATAACAGCTCTAACCATCTGGTGAAAGGACATCAGAGCTTCAAAGGTAAAAATAATCAGGCTAACTCCCTCAAGCAAGCCATATGGGCATATCAAAACAAAACAAAGCAAGAAACTAGGATACAGTAAACAAACATGAAATAAACTAATACAATAACTTAGAGATGGCTCTGAGACAACAGTCAATATCAAATCACATAAAGAGACAGACCATGATCACTTCAACAAGCTCTCAAAACAAAGAATCAAGGGATCTTCTAGAAGAAAGTGCCTTCCTGGAATTACAAGATGCAAAATACAAAAGATTGATATACAGAACCCTTTAAGACATCAGGAAGGAGAGCAGGCAATACACAGAACAACCCAAGGAACACACAGATAAAACAGTTGAAGAAATTAAAAAAGGTTATTCAAGAACATAATGAAAAATATAATAAGCTGCAAGAATCCATACAGAGACAGCCATCAGAAATTCAGAAGATTAACAATAAATTTACAGAATTGGGCAAATCAATAAAAGTCAAAGGAGTAGAACTGAGCAAGTGGAAGGCAGAATTGGTGGCCTTGAAGATAAAGCACTTGGCACCAATATATTTGAAGAAAAATCAGATAAAAGAACTTAAAAAAATGAAGAAACCTAAAGAATCATATGGGACTCTATCAAGAGAAATAACCTACGAGTGATTAGAGTACCAGAACAGGGAGGGATAACAGAAAATACAGAGAGAATTGTTGAAGATTTGTTAGCAAAAAACTTCCCTGATATTGTGAAACATGAGAAGATAACTATCCAAGATGCTTATAGAACTCCACATAAGGTAGATTTTAAAAGAAAGTCACCAAGACATATTATAATCAAACTTGCCAAAACCAAAGATAAAGAGAGAATTTTAAGAGCAGCTAGAGATAAATGAAAAGTCACCAACAAAGGTGAGTCAATTAGAATAAACTCAGACTACTCAGCAGAATGCATACAGGCAAGAAGGCAATGGGATGACTTATGTAAAGCACTGAAGGAAAAAAATTGCCAGCAAAGAACCATATATCCAGCAAAACTGTCTCTCAAATATGAAGGTGAAATTAGGACATTTCCAGATAAACAGAAATTTAGAGAATTCATAAAAACCAAACCAAAACTACAAGAAATACTAAAGGAGTTCTTTGATTAGAAAAACAATAATATCAGGTATCAACCCAAGATTGGAACTCTGGACAGAGCAATCAGAGGTCAACCCAGACAGGGAAATCACAAAAATAATTCAAGACAAAAGTAGGGAAACAGCGATGTTATTATGTAAAAGAAGACAATATTAGAGGAAAAGACAATATATAAAGATAGACTACACAGCACAAAAAGTTAACTGGGAAAAAGAAACTGTCAACAACACACAAAAAAAGACATCAAAATGATAGCACTAAACTCATTAAAAAAAAAAAAAAACCTCATACCTATCCATAATTACACTGAATGTAAATGGACTAAATGCACCAATAAAGAGACAGAGAGTGGCAGAATGGATTAAAAAAAAAAAAAGGTCCACCTATATGCTGCCTAAAAGAGATACAACTTAGACTTAGAGACACAAACAAACTAAAATTCAAAGAAAGGAAAAAAATATATATCAAGCAAACAACAATCAAAAAAGAGCAGGAGTGGCAATATTAATTTCTGACAAAATAGACTTTAAAGTTAAATCCTCTGAAAAGGATAAGGAAGGATGCTATATAATGATTAAAGGGACAATACACCAAGAAGATATAACCATATTAAATATTTACGCACCCAATGACAGGGCAGCAAGATACATAAAACAAACTCTAACACCAGTGAAAAATGAGACAGGCAGCTCCACAATTACAGTAGGAGACTTCAACACACCACTTTCAGTGAAAGACAGGACATCCAGAAAGAAGCTCAATAAAGACACGGAAGATCTAAATGCCACAATCAACCAACGTGACCTTATAGGCATATACAGAACACTCTACCCAACAGCAGCCAAGTACATTTTCTTTTCTAGCGCATGTGGAGCATTCTCTAGAACAGACCACTTATTAGCTCATAAAACAAGCCTTAGCAGAATCCAAAACATTGAAATATTACAAAGCACCTTCTCTGACCATAAGGCCAGAAAAGTAGAAACCAATAACAGGGAAAGCAGAGAGAAGAAATCAAACACTTGGAAACTGAACAATACCCTGCTCAAGAAAGACTGGATTATAGAAGACATTAAGGATGGAATAAAGAAATTCATTGAATCCAATGAGAATGAAAACACTTCCTATCAGAACCTTCGGGTCACAGTGAAAGCAGTGCTCAGAGGTCAATTTATATCAATAAATGCACACACACAAGAAGAAGAAAGGGCCAGAATCAAAGAATTATCCCTACAACTTGAACAAATAGAAAGAGAGCAACAAAAGAAACCCTCAGGCACCAGAAGAAAGCAAATAATAAAAATTAGAGCACAACTAAATGAAATAGAAACAGAAAAACAATTGAAAGAATTAACAAGAACAAAAGCTGGTTCTTTGAAAAAATTAACAAAATTGATAAACCACTAGCCAAACTGACAAAAGAAAAACAGGAGAGGAAGCAAATAACCCAAATAAGAAATGAGATGAGCGACATTACAACAGACCCAAAGGAAATTAAAAGAATCATATCAGATTACTACGAAAAATTGTACTCTAACAAGTTTGAAAACCTAGGAGAAATGGATGAATTCCTAAAAACACACTATCTACCTAAACTAACACAAACAGAGGTAGAACAACTAAATAGACCCATAACAAAAGACGAGATTGAAAAGGTAATCAAAAAACTTCCACCAAAAAAAAAACCCCTGTCCAGGACAACTTCACTGCAGAGTTCTTCCAAACTTTCAGAGAAAAGTTAACACCACTACTACTAAAGGTATTTCAGAAAATAGAAAAGGATGGAATGCTCCCAAACTCATTCTATGAAGCCAGCATATCCCTGATACCAAAACCAGGTAAAGACACCACAAAAAAAGAAAATTACAGACCTATATCCCTCACAAACTTAGATGCAAAAATCCTCAAGAAAATTCTAGCCAATGGAATTCAACAACATATCAGAAAAATAATTCACCATGACCAAGTGGGATTCATACCAGGTATGCAGGGATGGTTCAACATTAAAAAAGAAAAACAATTCATGTAATCCATCACATAAATAAAACAAAACACAAGAATCACATGATTTTATCAACTGATGTAGAAAAAGCATTTGACAAATTTCAACATCCATTCATGATAAAAAACTCTCACCAAAATAGGAATAGAAGTAAAATTCCTCAACATAATAAAGGGCATCTATACAAAGCCAACAGGCAACATCACTCTAAATGGAGAAAGCCTGAAAGCATTCCCCTTGAGAACGGGAACCAGACAAGGATGCCCTTTATCACCGCTCTTATTCAACATTGTGCTAGACGTCCTAGCCAGAGCAATAAGGCTAGACAAAGAAATAAAGGGCATCCGGATTGGCAAGGAGGAAGTAAAATTATCTCTATTTGCAGATGACATGATCTTATACACAGAAAACCCTAAGGAATCCTCCAGAAAACTACTGAAACTAATAGAAGAGGTTGGCAGAGTCTCAGGTTATAACATAAACATACAAAAATCACTTGGATTCCTCTACATCAACAAAAAGAACATCGAAGAGGAAATAACCCAATCAATACCATTCACAGTAGTCCCCAAGAAGATAAAATACTTAGGAATAAATCTTACCAAGGATGTCAAAGACCTATACAAAGAAAACTACAAAGCTCTACTACAAGAAATTCAAAAGGACATACTTAAGTGGAAAAACATACCTTGCTCATGGATGGGAAGACTTAACATAGTAAAAATGTCTATTCTACCAAAAGCCATCTATACATACAATGCACTTCCGATCCAAATTCCAATGTCATTTTTTAAGGTGATAGAGAAACAAATCACCAACTTCATATGGAAGGGAAAGAAGCCCCGGATAAGCAAAGCATTACTGAAAAAGAAGAAGAAAGTGGGAGGCCTCACTCTACCTGATTTCAGAACCTTTTATAGAGCCACAGTAGTCCAAACAGCCTGGTATTGGTACAACAACAGGCACATAGATCAGTGGAACAGAATTGAGAACCCAGATATAAATCCATCCACATATGAGCAGCTGATATTTGACAAAGGTCCAGTGTCAGTTAATTGGGGAAAAGATAGTCTTTTTAACAAATGGTGCTGGCATAGCTGGATATCCATTTGCAAAAAAATGAAACAGGACCCATACCTCACACCAAGCACAAAAACTAACTCCAAGTGCATCAAAGACCTAAACATAAAGACTAAAACGATAAAGATCATGGAAGGAAAAATAGGGACAACCCTAGGAGCCCTAATACAAGGCATAAACAGAATACAAAACATTACCAAAAATGACAAAGAGGAACCAGATAACTGGGAGCTCCTAAAAATCAAACACCTATGCTCATCTAAAGACTTCACCAAAAGAGTAAAAAGACCACCTACAGACTGGGAAAGAATTTTCAGCTATGACATCTCCGACCAGGGCCTGATCTCTAAAATCTATATGATTCTGTTAAAACTCAGCCACAAAAAGACAAACAACCCAATCAAGAAGTGGGCAAAGGATATGAACACGCATTTCACTAAAGAAGATATTCAGGCAGCTAACAGATACATGAGAAAATGCTCTCAATCAATGCAAATTAAAACTACGATGAGATTCCATCTCACTCCAACAAGGCTGGCATTAATCCAAAAAACACAAAATAATAAATGTTGGAGAGGCTGTGGAGAGATTGGAACTCTTATACACTGCTGGTGGGAATGTAAAATGGTACAACCACTTTGGAAATCTATCTGGCATTATCTTAAACAGTTAGAAATAGAACTACCATACAACCCAGAAATCCCACTCCTCGGAATATACCCTAGAGAAATAAGAGCCTTCACACAAACAGGTATATGCACACCCACGTTTATTGCAGCTCTGTTTACAATAGCAAAAAGCTGGAAGCAACCAAGGTGTCCATCAACAGATGAATGGGTAAATAAATTGTGGTATATTCACACAATGGAATACTACACATCGATAAAGAACAGTGACGAATCTGTGAAACATTTCATAACATGGAGGAACCTGGAAGGCATTATGCTGAGCGAAATCAGTCAGAAGCAAAAGGACAAATATTGTATAAGACCACTATTATAAGATCTTGAGAAATAGTATAAACTGCGAAGAACACATACTTTTGTGGTTACGAGGAGGGAGGGAGGGAGGGAAGGAGAGGGTTTTTTACTGATTAATTAGTAGATAAGAACTGCTTTCGGTGAAGGGAAGGACAATACTCAATACCTGGAAGGTCAGCTCAATTGGACTGGACCAAAAGCAAAGAAGTTTCCGGGATAAAATGAATGCTTCAAAGGTCAGCGGAGCAAGGGCGGGAGTCTGGGAACCACGGTTTAAGGGAACTTCTAAGTCAATTGGCAAAATAATTCTATTATGAAAACATTCTGCATCCCACTTTGAAATGTGGTGTCTGGGGTCTTAAATGCTAACAAGTGGCCATCTAAGATGCATCAGTTGGTCTCAACCCACCAGGATCAAAGGAGAATGAAGAACACCAAGGTCACACGATAACTAAGAGCCCAAGAGACAGAAAGGGCCACATGAACTAGAGACTTACATCATCCTGAGACCGGAAGAACTAGATGGTGCCTGGCTACAACCAATGACTGCCCTGGCAGGGAGTACATCAGAGAACCCCTGAGGGAGCAGGAGATCAATGGGATGCAGACCCCAAATTCTCACAAAAAGACCAGACTTAATGGTCTGACTGAGACTAGAGGAATCCCGGCAGTCATGGTCCTCAAACCTTCTGTTGGCCCAGGACATGAACCATTCCCGAAGACAACTCAGCAGACATGAAAGGGACTGGACAGTGGGTAGGAGAGAGATGCTGATGAAGAGTGAACTAATCATATCAGGTGGACACTTGAGACTGTGTTGGCATCTCCTGTCTGGAGGGGGGATGGGAGGATAGAGAGAGTTGAAAGCTGGCAAAATTGTCACGAAAGGAGAGACTGGAAGGGCTGACTCATTAGGGGGAGAGCAAGTGGCAGAACGGAGTAAGGTGTATATAAACTTATATGTGACAGTCTGACTAGATCTGTAAACGTTCACTTGAAGCTCAATAAAAGTTAACCAAAAAAAAAGGAAAGTGAAAAAAAAAAAAGAAAATTACAGACCTATATCCCTCACAAACTTAGATGCAAAAATCCTCAAGAAAATTCTAGCCAATAGAATTCAACAACATATCAGAAAAATAATTCACCATGACCAAGTGGGATTCATACCAGGTATGCAGGGATGGTTCAACATTAAAAAAGAAAAACAATTCATGTAATCCACCACATAAATAAAACAAAACACAAGAATCACATGATTTTATCAACTGATGTAGAAAAAGCATTTGACAAATTTCAACATTCATTCGTGATAAAAACTCTCAGCAAAATAGGAAAAAAAGGAAAATTCCACAACATAATAAAGGGCATTTATACAAAGCCAATAGCCAACATCATCCTAAGTAGAGTCTGAAAGCATTCCCCTTGAGGTCAGGAACCAGACAAGGATGCCCTTTATCACCGCTCTTACTCAACATCATGCTGGAGGTTCTAGCCAGAACAATTAGGCTAGATAAAAAAATAAAGGGCATCAAGATTGGTAAGGAAGAAATAAAAGTATCTCTATTTGCAGATGACATGGTCTTATACAGAGAAAACCCTAAAGAATCCTCAAGAAAACTACTGAAACTAATAGAGAGTTCAGCAGAGTATCAGGATACAAGATAAACATACAAAAATCAGTTGGATTCCTCTATGCCAACAAGAAGAACATCGAAGAGGAAATCACCAAATCAATGTCATTTACAGTAGCCCCCAAGAAGATAAAATACTTAGGAATAAATCTTACCAGAGATGTAAAACACCTATACAAAGAAAACTACAAGACGCTACTGCAAGAAACCAAAAAAGACCTACATAAGTGGAAAAACATACCTTGCTCATGGATAGGAAGACTTAACATTGTAAAAACATCTATTCTACCAAATCCATCTATAGATAAAATGCAATTCCAATCCAAATTCCAATGACTTTTTTAATGAGATGGAGAAACAAATCACCAACTTCATATGGATCAAAGACCTAAATATAAAATCTAAAATGATAAAGATCATAGAAGAAAAAATAGGGACAACATTAGGAGCCCTAATACATGGCATAAACAGTATACAAAACATTACTAACAATGCAGAAGAGAAACTAGATAACTGGGAGCTCCTAAAAACCAAACACCTATAGTCATCCAAAGACTTCACCAAAAAAGTAAAAAGATTACCTACAGACTGGGAAAAAGTTTTTAGCTATGACATTTCCGATCAGCGCCTGATCTCTAAAAACTACATGATTCTGCAAAAACTCAACTATGCAAAGACAAATAACCCAATTAAAAAATGGGCAAAAGATATGAACAGACACTTCACTAAAGAAGACATTCGGGTAGCTAACAGGTACATGAGGAAATGCTCACGATCATTAGCCATAATAGAAATGCAAATCAAAACTACAATGAGATTCCATCTCGCTCCAACAAGGCTGGCATTAATTCAAAAAACACAAAACAATAAATATTGGAGAGGCTGTGGAGAGATTGGAACACTTACACACTGCTGATGGGAATGTAAATGGGTACAACCACTTTGGAAATCGATTTGGCACTTCCTTAAAAAGCTAGAAACAGAACTACCATATGATCCAGCAATCCCACTCCTTGCAATATATCCTAGAGAAATAAGAGCCTTTACACGAACAGATATATGCACACCCATGTGCATTGCAGCACTGTTTACAATAGCAAAAAGATGGTGCCCATAGCAACCAAGGTGTCCATCAACAGATGAATGGTTAAATTAATTATGGTGTATTCACACAATGGAATACTACCCATCGATAAAGAATAGTGATGAACCTCTGAAACATTTCATAACATGGAGGAGTCTGGAAGGCATTATGCTCAGTGAAATTAGTCAGTTGCAAAAGGATGAATATTATATAAGACCACTATTGTAAGAACTCAAGAAATAGTTTAAACAGAGAAGAAAATATTCTTTGATGGTTATGAGAGGGGGGAGGGAGGGTGGGAGATGGGTACTCACTAACTAGATAGTAGATAAGGACTAGTTTAGGTGACGGGAAGGACAACACACAATAAAGGTGAGGTCAGCACAACCAGACTAAACCAAAAGCAAAGAAGTTCCCTGAATAAACTGAATGCTTCAAAGGCCAGTGTAGCAGGGGTGGGGGTTTGGGGACCATGGTTTCAGGGGACATCTAAGTCAATTGGCATAATAAAATCTATTAAGAAAACATTCTGCATCCCACTTTGGAGAGTGGCATCTGGGGTCTTAAATGCTAGCAAGCGGCCATCTAAGATGGGTCAATTGGTCTGAGCCCACCTGGATCAAAAGAAAATTAAGAACACCAAGGACACAAGGTAATTATGAGCCCAAGAGACAGAAAGGCCCACATAAACCAGAGACTACATCGGCCTGAGACCAGAAGAACTAGATGGTGCCCGGCTACAACCGATAACTGCCCTGACAGGGAACACAATGGAGAACTCCTGAGGGAGCAGGACAGCAGTGGGATGCAGAGCCCAGATTCTCGTAAAAAGACAAGACTTAATGGCCTAACTGAGACTAGAATGACCCTGGTGGTCATGGTCCCCAGCAATTAGAAGTATATAGCAAAGTGTGTATAAATTTTTGTATGAGAGACTGACTTGATCTGTAAACTTTCACTTAAAGCACAACAAAAATTAAAAATATATATAATAAAGTGCTTTAAAAAATAAATAAAGTAAGTAAGCTATCCGAGCCCTGGTGGCAAAGTGCTTAAGAGCTAGGCTGCTATCCAAAGGTCAGCAGTTCAAATCCACCATCCGCTCCTTAAAAACCCAATGGGGCAGTTCCACTCTGTCCTGTAGGGTTGCTATGAGTCAGAATTCACTCGACAGCAACAGGTTTGGTTTTTGTAAACTATCACTTTTATTATACATTAAACTCTCTCCTGGATCTAATTTCAGATTCATTATTCTGTTCCCCTGAACAATTTGTCTACTCCGATACAAATATCATATTGATTTTTTTGCAGTACCTTTACAGTGAGGTCTGATACCAGATAAGACAAGTTCTGCCTCCTTAAGCTTCTCTCATATATTCTTATGTATTGTTGCTGTTGTTAGGTGCCATGAATTTTCAACTCATAGTGACCCCATGTGACAGAGTAGGACTGATCCATGTGGTTTCCTAGGCTGCAATCTTTATGGCAGCAGATCACCAGGTTTTTCTCCCTTGGAGCCTCTGGGTGAGTTCCCACTGCCAAGCTTTTGGTAGCAGCCAAGCACTTAACCACTGTATCACCAGTGCTCCCTACTCTTGGATATGCTCTAGCATTTATTCTATCATTTTTGATATGGAGTATTCTCCTTTTCATTGCTACTTAACAAAAACAAACAAACCAACCAACTGCCGTCGAGTCCATTCTGACTCATAGCAACCCTAGAGGACAGACTAGGACTGCCCCAAAGGGTTTCCAAGGAGCAACTGGTGGATTTGAACTGCCAACCTTCTGGTTAGCAGCCAAGTTCTTAACCACTACGCCATCAGAGCTCCATTGCTATTTAGATGATATGCAATTTCTCTTTTGACATCTTTGATCCAACAGTTAATTAGGAGTGTGTTGCTTAATTTTCAAGAAGTTAGAATTTTTTCATTGCCCTTTTAACATTTATTTTATTATCATTTTATTGGATTGGAGAATGTGGTTTCTTTTGTGACCAAATTAGACATGATCAATTTTTATAAATATTCTAGGAATACAGGAAATGTATATATCTCTTTAAGGTATATATATGTTCCTATATACATTTATTAAATCAAGTTTCTTACTGTGGTATTTTATTCTTCTATATTCTTATTCATTTTTACCTACTAAACAAACAAACAAAAAAACTGTTGCCATCAAGTTGATTCCCACTCATAGTGACCCTATTGGACAGAGTAGAACTGCCCCCACTGGGTTTCCAAGGAGCGACTGGTGAATTCAAACTGCTAACCTTTTGGTTAGCAGCTGAGCTCTTAATCACTGTGCAACCATGGCTAAGAGAGATGTAGTCAGATCTTCCACTATAATCGTATTTTCAGCTGGCTCTCCTTGTATTTCAAATTATTTTTGTTTAGATACACGTTCCTGTGTGGTTTGGTGCCTACACATCTAGGAAAAAGATAATAAGCAATTAATGGAATGTAAAAAAGGAGAATCCATTTGCACATCCGCCTTTGAGCGGTCCGGCGATAGTGCCACTGGAACCATAGAACAGCAAATATCATCACCATAACACAAGACATGGTTCTCCTGTGAAAAATATTTGTGTCATCATATTCATGTAAGTGCTGTTTATGGGTTCTAATTCCACAGAATTTGTCTGTAGAGAAGACAAGATAAAATGTTAGCATTTCTTTGCAAAATAAATGTATAACTCAGAGACGTTGGGAAATGGCTGGAGGGAGTAGGGGTGGTGGGAAGGATGGGGGCACTCAGTCTCACCTCAAAGGAGGGAGTCAAGAGTATCTTCTCTAGTTGATGAAACAAGAAGTGGAAACTGAATGATTTCTTATATTTTAACAGTTTTCTTGAGGTATAATCTACGTACCACAGAATTCATTCATTTCAAGTGTGCAATTCAATGATTATTAGGAACCTTACAGAGTTGTGCAGCCATCATGACAACCCAGTTTTAGAACACTTCCATCACCTCAGAAAGACCCTTCAGGCACTTTTGCAGTAGGTCCCCCCCGCCCCCCACACTCCCACCCCGAGTCCCAGCAAACACTAACCTACTTTCTGTTTCTACAGATTTGCCTTTTCTGGGCATTTTACATGAATGGAATCATACAATATATAGTCTTCTGTGACCGGCTTTTTTCACTTAGCATAATGTTTTCAAGGTTCATCCACATTGTGGCTTGTATCAGTACTTTGTTCCTTTTTATGGCTGAATAATATTTCATTGCATGAACATAGCACATTTTGTTCATCTGATGATGGGAATTTAAGTTGTTTCCATCTTTTGGTTATTGTCAATAATGCTGCCATGACCGTTCACGTACAACAGTTCTTCGTTTCTGTTTGGTAGATACTTAGGAATGAAATCGCTAGGTCCCAGGGTAAAGTTAACAAGTTATGGATGACGTTTAACAAATTATGGATAACATTTCAAAGAATGGGAATTCCAGAACACTTAATTGTCCTCATGAGGAACCTGTCCATAGATCAAGAGGCTGTCATTTGAACAGAACAAAAGGATACTGTGTGGTTTAAAGTCAGAAAAATGTGTGTCGGCATTTTCACCATACTTATTCAATCTGTATGCTGAGCAAAAAACCTGAGAAGCTGGGCTATATGAAGAACAAGGCATCAGGATTGGAGGAAGAGTTATTAACAACATGGAATATGCAGATGACACAACCTTACTTGCTGAAGGAGGACCTGAAGCACTTACTGATGAAGATCAAAGACCACAGTCTTCAGTATGGATTACACCTCAACATACAGAAAACAAAAATCCTCACAACTGGACCAATAGACAAGATGATGACAAATGGTGAAAAGATTGAAGTTATCAAGAATTTTCTTTTACTTGGATCCACAATCAACACTCATGGAAGCAGCAATCAAAAGACGCATTGCATTAGGCAAATCTGCTGCAAAAGACCTCTTTAAAGTGTTAAAAAGCAAAGACCTCACCTTGAGGACTAAGGTGCACCTCACCCAAGTCATGGTGTTTTCAATCACCTCATATGCATGTGAAAGCTGAACAATGAATAAGGAAGACCAAAGAAGAATTGATGCCTTTGAATTATGGTGTTGGCGAAGAATATTGAATATACAATGGACTGCAAAAAGAACCAACAAACCTGTCTTGGAAGAAGTACAAATAGAATGCTCCTTAGAGGCAAGGATGGTGAGACTCCATCTCACACATTTTGGACATGTTATCAGAAGGGATCAGTCCCTGGAGAAGGACATCATGCTTAGTAAAGTAGAGGGTCAGCAAAGAAGAGGGAGACCCTCAGCAAGACGGACTGACACAGTGGCTGCAACAATGGGCTCAAGCATAACAAGGACTGTAAGGATGGCAAGGGACCGGGCAGTGTTTCTGCTGTACATGGGGTCACTATGAGTTGGAACCAACTCTGTGGCACCTAAGAACAACCACAACATGGTAAATTTATATTTAACTTTTTAAGAAAATATCAAACTGTATATTTTTCATAGGTACAATAAGGACATAATTATATGGGGGAGAGGAGGTAAGAGTATAAAGTCAATAAGTGATGATTTAATGATTAAAGTGATTACCTCTGAGGATTGGAATTGGGGAGGGGCAATGGTAAGGCCAGGGACCCATCATAAGCTCCTCTGTAAAACTTTATTTTCTAACCATGTGCATCTGTTTCTTCGATTTGAAAATGTTTAAAGTAAAACATGAACAAGTGAGTGTCCGTAGACCAGGGGAACGCTTTGGGACCTATAGAGAAACAAGAGCATGGGCTGAAGTAAAGGTGGGAAATGCTAGTGATCTTTAGGGGCAGTAAGTGAAAAACGGTGGGGACTATTGGTTGTCAGTTCAGGCTGCTTGTACTGGAAGTCCACACAGTCATGGTAATTGTTCACAGTCAATAGGTCATGTCGACACTGAGAAACCTCTGTGCTGAAGGTCCAATTTTAATGGCCTGGGTTCATTAGAATTCTCTGGAATGAGACAACTTCTCTGTCTGGATTGATATTGTGTGGAATGACAGACTTTTCAACAGACTTCCTTTCTTTTTTGTTTAATCGCTGTATCCCTTAGCATGTTTTCAGCTCAAGCAACTGTGTATTCAAGTAAAAGTGGCTTAGACAACATGGTTTATTTTTCTCACAAACAAAAAAATCTAAAAGTGAACAGTTTCCAGGGCTCTGAAGCCACTCCCTTGTGACTCTCTGGGCTTTCCCGGCCTCCCAGAATCTTAAGATGGCTGCAGGATCTCCAGGCTTCACTTCCATACATGACAAGGCCCAAAAGCAGGAAGAGAAGGGTGGGCAGTTCTCCTTATACGTCTGTCTCTCTTACCAGGGAGGAAAGCTGTGTCCAGGAGCCCCCAGCAGACTTCCCTTCATGCCTCATTGGCTAAGACTGGGTCACATGCCCATGCCTAAGCTGCAAGGGAGGCTGGGAAAGCGAACAGCCGGCATTTTCAGCCTCTGTAAGAGGAGGAGGGCTCTGCCTGCCAAAAGGAAGGGATTTGCTGATGGGTAGACAATCAGAAGCACAAGCCATAATCACCAGATGCTGAATAAGATTTTTAGAGGTGATTTTGGCTACTGTTCTCTGAAAGAGCTGGTTTTTGTAGGTACTTGTGTGTGTGTGTGTGTGTGTGTGTCAGTGTGTGTGTGTGTAGAGTCTCTGGGTGGTGCAAACAGTTAACATGCTCAACTGCTAAGCAAAAGGTTGGAGATTTGAATTCATCCGGAGGTACCTTGGAAGAAAGGCCTGGTGATCTACTTCCGAGAAGTCAGCCATTGAAAATTCTATGGAACACAATTCTACCCTGACATACATGGGGTTACCATGAGCTGGAAGTCAACTCAATACCAATGGGTTATATATATATTCTGACTCATAAGGACCCTATAGGACAGAGTAGAACTGCCCCATAGGGTTTCCTAAGCTGTAATCTTCATGGGAGCAGATCGCCAGGTCTTTTCTCCTGCGGAGTGGCTGGTGGATTTGAAGCACTGACTTCTTGGTTAGCAGCCAAGCGCTTACCGATTTTTGCCACCAGGGCTCCTTATACACACACATACATATACATACCTACACACATACACACATCTTTGTGCTTCTCTTTATTTTCAATGTATAACACTAGTGATCTTGGTACAACGGAGTCCCTGGAGAGCGAAGAGCAGGCAATGCTTCTGACTTTCACTGTCAAAGCTGTGAACTCTCCCCACTGCCTTCTCTATTCCAGAAAACACCCTCTGCCTATCACTTAATATTGCTTACAAGGGTCTTGACTTTTAAGCAATGCGACATTCGATGTGTATTTAAATGTCACCCATTACCATCAAAGAGTGACATTTACTTCATTTGTAATTCAGAAAAAAGAAAACACATCTGAATATAGCAGAGAGACACTCATATCAAAGATAATGGACCAAAACAACTGTCGTTCCTTGTGTTTTGAGTTGGGAGAACAGAGCTAATAAAAGATTAAAGCAAAAGCCCGGGAGCCGCAGGAACAAGTTCGAGCGATCACTTGTCACTTGGAGGTTAGCACAGGAGTTATTTTAACAGGATATTACTTGCAAAATTTCCATCATAAATCTTTTATTAAGTCTCAGAATCTCAGTCAAGACATTTCCCATGCAGGATTGTCAGAAATTAGGCTCCTTCCTTGTTTCCTTTAAGAGCTGAGGATGAGAGATGCTAGCTGCCCAGCCCACTGACCTTCACGCCAACCTGATATTGATTTTCCTCTCCTTGAAGAGGCAAAACATAATTTTTGGAAGCACCCATGAACGAACCTGTTTAGATAAGCCTGTGCAAAGCCAATGATTACGTTTTGTGCACTCCTGTTGGCTGTGAGCAGAAGCCCCTGGGTGGATTAATGAGCCTAGACCTATCAGCCCTGGGCACAATCCAGCAAGAGGCAGCCTAGGGAGAAGGTAAAAAATACTGCGGGATCCCCACTTCTCAAGGGTCTACACAAGCCATGTGGACTTCCCCAGCTAGGCGGGGTTTCTTGTTCTGAGGCTTTTCCGGAAGGAAGTCCTCACTCCACTCACTAACCCAGCTCTCCCGTCTCACCTTTCATCCCTCTTCCGACTTCTCATAAGCTGGTTCTGTCCATTTCAAATGGAAAGCACTCTCTGCCCCTATGTGTTTTTTGCTCTTACTTCTATCCTTTTCCACTGTAAAAAAAAAAAAAAAAGCACTTTTGAAGAAAGTGCCAAACTCCTCACATATCGTCCCAAAGCAGGAAGTTTCCTTGGCTGGAATGAGTACGATGAAGTCCAATGCCAAAGCCAAGAGCACAGAGGCCATTGGGTGGCCGTCAGCCTCATGCCAAGGAAAGCTGGGCTCAGTGTTTATTATCGCTCCACTGCCAAGGTCTTCTTATCCATTAAGATCACTCTCCTGGAATTTAAGACTAATTTTTCTTTTTTAAATCCATCAGTTGAAACAATAAGGATGCTTAAAATAGAGCAGAAACAAACACTTTGAGGAAATCACATGTATAATATATACTTGATAAATCTAGCCCCTAGGCCCTCGGTTTAAAAAAAATACTGCTAAATGTGTCGTTAATGCTCTGACCATGCCAATTTTTTAGGTCTTCCCAAGCCCTGTAAATCAGATAATTAAACTATACGGCATATTAAACAAGGCAATTACAAAAGAGGGGAAGGATTTTAAAAATAAACTAATAGAGATGTGGTGGGTTATGGGATGTTTATGTTATGGGACATAAAATGACTTTAAAATGCTTTTAAGTTTTAGCAGTGAAGGTATTCATTGTGGACTGCAATCCCATGAAAACAAAGTTCATTATCAGCCGTGATGTTCATCTGAACTAGACTCTGTCTTCTGCCTGCCAATGCTTGTCAGTTCTAAGAGTGAATGGACCTGATTCTTACAGGTTTCTGCCGTTCCTGGGATGCAGGATGACTAGCAATCATCACTTTGAGATTTTTTCTGTTTTAATTTTTATTTATTTTTTTAATAATTTAGTTTATTTTTGTGGCTGTTGTTGAGAATATACACAGCAAAACATACACCAGTTCAACAGTTTCTACGTGTACAGTTCAGTGACATTGATTGTGTTCTTTGAGTTGTGCAGCCCTTCTCACCCTCCTTTCCTGAGTTGTTCCTCCCCCATTAACGCAAACACACTGCTCCCTAAGGTTCCTATGTGATCTTTCCATTGCTGTTATCAGTTTGATCCCATATGGATAGTTCTTAAAAGAGCATAATGCTCAAGGTAGACATTCTTTACTAATTAAACCAAACTAATTGTTTGGTTTTACTAAGACTTCAGGGGATATTTTTGTTTTAATGTTTAAAGACTATCTAAGGGCAATAGTTTCAGGGGCTCATCCAGCCTCCATGAATCCTGGAAGTGTGGATTCCATGAGAATTTGAAATTCCATTCTGCATTTTTCCCCTTTTAATCAGGATTCTTCTGCGGAGTCTTTGATCAAAATGTTTCATAATAGTAGCTGGGCACCATCCAGTTTTAGTTTTTAAAATACAAAACCTTTTACACCTACCTTGTTGATAAAGAACATAGTTTCTCAGGTATTAATGGTGGGATACAGATTGGAACAGCCTCTGCAGAAGACTATTTGCTGATATCAGTCACAAATGTAAAGGCACGTGTGCTTTGACCTAGCAGTTCTGCCTCTAATGATTTATCCTACAGATACATTAACACGCTTGCAAAATGATGTATGGACAACAGCCTTTGTTAAGGCACCATTTATAACAGCAAAGGATTGGGAACAGCCTTAATGTCCATCAGAAGGGACTGGTTAAATAAATTATGATATGCCTATAAAGTAAAATACCGTTCAACATTTTATAAAAAGTGAAGAATATATGCAGAGATGGCACCATCTTCAAGATGCTCTGTCAAGTTTAGGAAATAAACCATAGGAAAGTGTGCATAGAATGCTACCATTTGTGGAAAAAATACATATGTATATACGTACACTGTATTTCTGCAAGAATCTATAATAAGCTGGTAATAGTGGTTGTCTGTAGGGAGAGGGTCTGGGTAGATGGAGTAGGCTGGGAGAAGGATCTTCCCTTGTTTAATCATTCGTCCTTTGAGTTTGTATAATGCGTCCATTCTACCTTTGCAAGAAATGGATCATTTGGTTAATAAACTACAAATCATTTTTAATCAAAACCAAATACGGAAGTAAAACCAAAAGACCCATTGCCATCAAGTCGATTCTGACTATATCAACCCTATAAACGTAAAGAGTTAAAATAATTACCACCCATGTTCCCAGCACCCAGAATTAACCACTGTTAGCATTTTGGCGTATTTGCTTCTGATTTCTTGCCTACGTTGATTATTTTTGAGGATTAGACAAAAATACATGAGCCCATTGTCCTTTTAAAAAATGAGAACACTCCAGATAAAGCTAAACTCTCCCTTGACCTTCAAAACCATGCAGAAGCCCTCCCTCCTCACAGAGGTGGCATCGCAGGTTGGCACTTATCCTTGCACTCAGCAATACCTTCACAGACTCATGGCTCTATCTGCAGAAGGTATTTTGTGCCTTTTAAAATTTACGTAAATGACACCATAGAATATCCCTCATTCAGACACTTTATTTTTTTACTACACTGTTCTTTTTTTTTTTAGTTTCATCCATGTTCATACGTATAGATCTTGCTCAGGGTTTGCTTTTCCAGCTTGCATTTATTCCCATCACTGATTTATCTCTGTCTTCAAGGAGCCCCTGGGTGGTGCAAATGGTTAACACACTTGGCTGTTAACTGAAAGGTTGGAGATTCTACCCACAGGCACCTCAGAAAAAAAAGATCTGGAAACCTACTTTCAAAAAATCAGTGATTGGAAACCCTATGGATCAGGGTTCTACTCTGACACACATAGGGTCACCATGAGTCAGAGTCAACTTGATGGCAAGTGGGTTTTTTTAAAGGCATCTAGTGGCATCTTCAGCAGGATGAGCTTCTATTTGTTCATTTCTTCAGCACACATTCATAGCACACCTACTATGTGCAAAGCACTGCGGAGGCTAGTAAGATGTGGTGTCTGTCTTAACAGACCTCAGAGACTGAGAGGGAAGACCAGACATGGACCCCATACCTCTCACACACATGGTGGGGAAGGAGTGACTGCCCCAGAGAGGGTGCAAGGTAATGGGGAGCTCAGAGGAGGATGCAATCCCTTCTAGCTGCAAATAACAACAACAACAAACGTTCACTTCATACACTGTTCCAGGCATTGTTCCATATGGCTTATGCGGCTCGTCTCATTTAATCTTTACAAAACCATGTGAGGTGTGTGCTATTACTAGTCTCATCCTGTAGACTGGAGAGGTGCAGTGGTGTCTTATTATTCTTTTAATTTGTATTGCCTAATGAGTAATGATGTTGAGCATCTTTTCATACGGTGTCATCCATTTGAATGTCCTTTTTCGTGAAGTACCTATTCGTGTCTTTTGCCCATTTTCTATTGGGTTGTCTTTTCTTATGATTTGTGGGAGCTCTTTATATATATTCCCCAAAAAAGTCCTTTGCCAGATATATGTTTTGCAAATACCTTCTCCAGGCTTTGGTTTGTATTTTCACTCTCTTCAAAGTGTATTTTGATGAACAGGCATTCTCAATTTTAGTGAAGTCAAATTTGGTAACTGTCATGGATTGAATTGTATCCCCCCCAAAATATCTGTCAGTTTGACTAGGGCCATGATTCCCATTATTGTGTGCTTGTCCACCATTTTGTCAGCTGATGTGATTTTGTTATGCGTTGTAAATCCTATCTCTATGATGTTAATAAGGCAGAATTAGGACACAATTATGTTAATGAGGCAGGACTCAATCTACAAGATTAGATTGTGTTTTAAGTCAACCTTTTTTGAGATATAAAAGACAAGAGAGCAGAGAGACCTCATACCATCAAGAAAGCAGTGCTGAGAGCACAACATGTCCTCTGTCCTGGGCTCCCTGCACGGAGAAGCTCCCTGACCAGAGGAAGATTGATGACAAGGACCTTCCTCCAGAACCAACAGTGAAAGAAAGCCTTCCCCTGGAGCTGGCACCCTGAATTCAGACTTCTAGCCTGCTAGACTCTGAGAGAATAAATTTCACTTTGTTAATGCCATCCACCTGTGGTATTTCTGTTATAACGGTACTAGATAACTAAGATAGAGATCATTTATTTGTTTATTTATTGTCAAGTGTTTGTGGGTGTGTGTGTGTCTTGTTGAAGGTATTTTTGCTAATCCAAGGTCAAGAAGATATTTCCCTCTGTTTTCTTCTAGAAGGTTTTTTGTTTTACCCTTTCAACTGCTTCCATATTTTATCAAATATAAGTCAGACTATAAACATATAGAGCTCACAAGTTCTAAAATCACCGTATCAGCTCCCTAGGGCTGCCATAACAAAGTCCCACAAAACGGGTGGCTTTAAAAAACAGAAATTTATCTTCTTACAGTTATGGAGGTTTGAGATCCGAAATCAAGTTTCCAGAGGAGGATCCTTCTTTTCTTCTTCTAGCTTCCATTTCTTGATTGTGGCAGCTTCACTCCAATCTCGTTCTCTTCTCCACATGGCTGTCTTCCCTTGGTGTCTATCTGTTTTAACATGACAGTCTCCTCTCCCTGTCTCTTCTTTTCTTACCAGGACACCAGTCATAAAGAGATTGGGGTCCATTCTACTCCAACATGGCCTCGTGTTAACTAATGACATCTGCAAAGGCCTTGTTCCCAAATAAGATCTCCTTCAGAGGTACTGGCGAACACAATTCAGTCTATAACAACCATGGTGAGACAACATTACCATAACACAAACTGTACCTGCCCAATTGACTAATTTTGCGTTATGAGAACATGTACTAGGCAGACACCTAGGGCACGACATATGGGTGCTATGATTGGGAACACACGCCTAAATGTAGAAAAGGCCAGTGCAGAGTCACAGTCTTCCTCACTGTGGCCCATACACACCTGTGCATGGCGATGGCCCGGGAGCTTGATTCCGGGGTCAGCCCATGTGACTAAGCTGGCAGCCCCAGCTGATTAAACTTGAACTGTAACACATTGGAATGGACATGATGCTTTTTTTTTTTTTTAATTACCTTCCTAAAAAACTTGTTATGAATATATTCTAAAGGTAAATTTTAAAGCAAACATTTGATACACCATTGGGGATTCTGGTTTTAAAACCACTGTCCTAAAAAAAAAATCAAACCCCTTGCCATCGATGGATTCCAACTCATAGTGACCATACAGGACAGAGTAGAACTGTCCCATAGGGTTTCCAAGGAGTAGCTGGTGGATTCAAACTGCCAAACTTTTGGTTAGCAGCCTGAGCTCTTAACCACTTAAATAAAATTATAAAATTCAGAAGAAATTTGTTGCAGTCACCCTGCTTGGAAGCTCACCAACAGACCCTGACCAGCCTGGAAGCCCCCCTTGATGAAAAGGCAGCTGATAGACTCCACTCCCCATCACCAGTGGAAAGCGCACCCATCCTCAGCTCATGGGAAGATCTGTCCTTCTTCATTGTGCTGATCTATGGAAATTTATAACCTTCTATAAAGCATAAAGCATGCTATTTTTTTTTTTTTATAAAGCATGCAGTAGCAATCGATAGAGATTTACAGCTGCGTCCTCCCTGGGTCTTTAAATATTTATGCCATTGCTTTAGTTAAGTTACTCACTGAATTATATTGTATGTGATCTTTATGCATTCAACAAAACGGTGATTAAATATCCACTCCTCTGTTCAGTGTTCTGCGCTGGGGAATCACATTCTTTGAGACAGCAAAAAGGTAGAGAGCAATCTGACTCCAGATGCAGTGATACTGGGCCCGCTCTGACATATTTCTCAGGACCCACATGTGTGCTGGGGGACACAGCAGTAAAAGGAAACAAAACCTATATATATGTATATAGGCCTGCCGTGTCCCTAGGAAGGAGCCCTGGTGGTTCAGTGGTTAAGCGCTTGGCTGCTAATTGAAAGGTTGACTGTTTGAACCCACCCAACGGCTCCAACAGGAGAAAGACCTGACAATCTGTTCCATGAGGATTACAGACTTGAGACCCCTATGGGGCAGTTCTACCCTGTCACATGGGGTCGCTGTGAATCGGATTTGGCTCAGCGGCACACAACAACAACTGCGTGACTGAAACTTTCCATGCACCCTATCGTTTATTATTCACTCCAATTTTATGAGAAGGGTATCTTACTCATGAGGAAGCTGGAATTTTGGAGAACTGGAATAACTTATACAAAATCATACACAGCTTCTGTGTGCGTGGAGGTGGGGAGCGGGGATCTGGGTTCGAACTCAAGTCTCTCTCACTCCTCTTTCCCTTGTGAAATGTCATGGTAGCTGCAGCCTGGGAGGTGCGAGCAGAGCCCAGACCGCGTGGGACAGGTTCTTTCATGCCAGGCGTTTCTAAGTCTGAATGTGCATAAGGAGCTTCGGCTGGTTTGCAAGGATCCATAGATTTCTCACTTGCTGAGTTTTACCATCGAGGCTCACGTTTTTGCTGACAAATGCCTGCAGACAGGCTTTTCAATTTCCGTTTCATTCCTGGAGATACTATTTAGTACATTTCTTTGATGGCCAGCAATGCACAAATCAGTTTTAATATCAATAATGTACCACTTGGAAAGCATTCAATTTCTAGGCCAGCCAAAAAGATCTCCCTCCACATCAGGATTTATTGAGTCCGATCCTACAAGGCAGGCTGCAGAAGACCTGTGTTCCTTACGCGGAAGAGCAAACAGGTGGTCTTGGGAAGGTGCTCGCGTTTCTTAATCCCTGACTTGGTTTTGGACAGAATGCAGCCACATATGCCAGTGTCTTGGCCAGCAGAGTGGTAGAAGGGAGATGTCAAAACGATCATGACATTCTTCAAACCTTTGGGTTTCACTGGGGACTCAATGATCTGATAGAGATGGTTACAGATTGCCTCGTGGGGCCTCAGTTGAATAATTGAGGGAAAGAATGTGTGATTGGCAGCCAGTAACTGGATACCCAAGGGGAGCTGAGAGTTGCCTAAAGCATTGGATGCCCACCTCATGCTCAGGATCATATTCTCCGAGGGCCAGAAAGCAGCAAAGCTGCCGCTGCTCATCCGTTCAGTCACCCATGGGTGAGCCCACGGGGTGAGCCCACAGGTGAGCCCATGGGGTGGGACCACAGGGTGAGCCCACAGCACCCCATAGGCTGGGTTCAGAAAGTTCTCACCTCATTCCAGGCCTCTGCTCCAAATTAACGCTTCCCTCTCTGGTTCCTTCATGTCCCTTCTCTTTGTAGGATCTTATGTCTCATCTCCAATGGTCTTTTGAGTCCACCATAGTGAACTTGACATTCTCCCTAGTCCTTGGGCCAGTCAGTGCCCCTCCAGGCCTTCATCCCTCTGCATATGATGCTTCATTTCCTCTCTGCACATCCCACCTGACCTAGCCTCACTCCCCAGCAGTGTTCTCAAACCATGTCCTCAAAAACGCTCAAATTCTGGTGGCCTGCACAAAGCCTGGTGCAAAGTGGGTGCTCGGGAAAGATGTGTTCAAACACGGAGCCCACTGCCCTTTCCTGGGTTTCTCTTTCTTCAACCGCTGGGCCACGCTGAGCTCTGCTGGCCACCTGCCCCTTAACCTACCTTCCCCTTCTCTGCTTCTAGGACCTCCAGCCTCCGAGTTCCTCTGCTTCTCTGGCCGCCCCTCTGCTTCGACTCTGGCTCCCCTGTCACTTCCAGATCCCTGGTTCCTTCTCTCTTCCGGTGCCCTCCTAACAGGGATCCCCCTCCCCATTGTAATTTTTTTTAATTTATTGAAGTGCATTTCACATAACATGACATCAACCATTTTAAGTTGTACAATTCCGTGGTATTTTGTACATTCTCAATATTGTAGAACCACTGCCTCTATGTAGTTCTAAAGCATTTCCACCGCCTCCAAAGGAGACCCCGTGCCCATTAAGCGGTCACTCCTCAGCTCTCTGGCGGCCAGGCAAAGACTAATCTGCTACCTCTCTCTATAGGTTTGCCTTTTCTGGACATTTCATACAATGGAATCATACGATATCTGGCCTTTCATGTCTGGCTCCTTTCATCTTTCATGTTCTCAGGGTTCATCTGATACATCATAACGCGTATCAGAACTTCACTTCTCTTTATGACTGAGTAATATTCCTTAGGGTTGCAACGGTTAAAAGTTCAACTGCTAACCGAAAGTTGGTGGTTCAAACCCACCCAGCCTCTCCGAGGAAGAAAGACCTGGTGATCTGCTGCCAGAAAAACCCTACAGGGAGCTCTACTCTGTCACGTGGGGTCACTGTGAGTCAGAAGCCACTTGACCACAGCTAACAACAACAGTATCCATTGTATGAAGGGACCACACTTTGTTTATCCATTCATCCATTGATGGACTTTTGGGCTGTTTCCACCTTTTGGCTATTGTGACTAGTGCCGCCATGAACATTCGTGTACAAGTTTTTGTTTGAGTACCTGTTTTCATTTCTTTGGGGTCTATACCTAGGAGCAGAATTGCTGGGTCATATGGTGATTTTATCTTTAAATTTTTGAGGAACCCCAAAGTCCCCTTTTGCAACCCGAATCTGGCACCTGGGTCTGCAGTATACTCACCTCTGGGGCTGACCCACTGTCACTTCTCACCAAGCCCAGCATTGACCTTGCCCTGTGTGCCTCAGCCCTGTTTTTGCTCCCTGCTGATGGTCCTTGTGCTGGGGGGTGCCCCTGTTCCTCCAGTTTCTGAGGCTAAAACCCTCGCCAGGGCCAAATCTTCATGAAACACTACTTTCGTAGTCATTCCAGGTTTTTCTTCCACCACACTCCCCCAATCCTGGCACTCAAACCAAAAAACCAAACCCATTGCCCTCCAGTCGATTCTGACTTGTGGTGACCCTATGGGACAGAGGGGAGCTGCCCCCTAGGGTTCCTGTCTTTGCCATCCAGTGCTGCAATCACAGAAATACCACACATGGATGGCTTCAACAACCGGAAGTTTGTTCTCTCACAGCCTGCAGAGGCTAGAAGTCCAAATTCAGGGCGTCAACTCCAGAGAAAGGCTTTCTCTCTGCCAGCTCTGGAGGGAGGTCCTTGTCATCAATCTTCCCCTGGACTAGGAGCTTCTCAGCACAGGCTTCTTCTGGCACTACTTCCTTAATGGTATAAGGTTCCCCCTCTCAGCTCACTTCCCTTTCCTTTTATCTCTTGTAACATAAAAGGTGGTACAGGCCACACCCCAGGGAAACTCCCCTTGCATTGGATCAGGGATATGACCTGAGCAAGGGTGTTACATCCCACCCTGATCTTCTTCAGCATAATCCAATCTTGCTTCATTAACCATAGGCAGAGATCAGGATTCACAACACACAGGAAAATTATATCAATCACAAAATGGAAAATAACCACACGATACTGGGAAACATGGCCTAACCAAGTTGATGCATATTTTGAGGGGACAGAATTCAATCCATGACAGTTTCCAAGGCTGTAATCTTTATAAAAGCAAACTGCCAGATTTTTCTCCCTCAGAGGCCCTGGTGGATTTGAACCACCAACCTTTCGATTAACAGCCAAGCACTTAGCCACCGTGCCACCAGGACTCCTTCCTGTCACTCAAAACCATCCTAAAGCAAGACCTGTCATACTCATTCATTCATTCATTCAACCACCATCTATCACGGCTACACCTTTGCCAGGCCCTTGCCAAGAGCCACAGGATGCAAAGTTGTAGGAAACAGGGTCCCTGCCCTCAGAAAGCTTGAAAGCAATGGTGACCATGAGAAATACAAAGCCACCAGAGGCTGAGATGACCCAGCATCATGAGGAAGGGCGTTTGCACAGGACATTAGTTAAAGGGGGTCATTTCTCAAGGCCAGAGACAGGTGTCGGCAGCAGGGCAGAGAAGGGGGTAAACCGTGTGCTTCCGAGAAGCAGCAAGTGCTCGCAATTAGAGAGGTCCCGGGGCTGAGAACGTGCATCTTGCAGTCAGAAACTTTCTGTTGTTTTAAGCCACCCAGTTTGTGATCATTTCTTACAGCAGCTCTAGGAAACCAATATTGTTGTTGTTGTTGTGTGCCATCAAGTCGATTCCGACTCATAGCAACCCCATAGGAAAGGGTAGAACTGCCCCTATAAGGTTTCCTAGGCTGTAATCTTTACGGAAGCAGATGGCCGGACCTTTCTCCTACGGAGCCGCTGAGTGAGTTCAAGCCTTTGATCTTTCAATTAGCAGCCGAGTGCTTAACCGTTATGCCACCGAGTCTCTTTAGGAAACTAATGCAGCAGCCAGTTAATAGTTCGGCCCCTCCTTCAAACCAGTGCTGTTGCTGTTGTTATGTGCTGTTGAGTCGATTCCAACGACAAAGTAGAACTTCCCCCACACAGTTTCTTAGGCTGAAATCTTTATAGGAACAAGTTGTCAGGTCTTTCTCCCGCGGAGAAAGTGGCTGGTGAGTTTAAACTGCCAACCTCTCAGTTATCAAAAAAAAAAAAAAAAAAACCAAACCTATTGCCGTTGAGTCGATGCCAAGAGTAGAACTGCCCCACAGAGTTTCCAAGGAGCAGCTGGTACATTCAAACTGCCCACCTTTGGTTAGCAGCCTGAGCTCTTAACCGCTATGCCACCAGGGCTCCTTCAGTTAGTAGCCGAGCACTTAACCACTGCACCACACCTTCTTTAAACCTATACATTTGAGGACTAGAAGAAATTCTCTTCCTACTAGTAAGCGTAGCTTGTTGTTGTTGCGAGGTGCCGTCGAGTCGGTTCCGACTCATAGCGACCCTGTGCACAACAGAACGAAACACTGCCCGGTCCTGAGCCATCCTTACAATCATTGCTACGCTTGAGCTTAGCTTTTCTTTATGGTTGAAACAAGCAACTTACTGCATATGGTGAGCATAATATCACAGTTTATTTATCACTGTCTTTCCTTCAGCAAATTTTTGAAAACCCAAACTGGAGACCCTTAGTCCCTCCATGGATATAGTCAGAGAGACTTCCCAACATGCATTTGGCAGTTCTTGTTCAGGCATTGCTGCCAGTGTTGCTGTAGTTCATATTTCCATTTCCGTTCTGTTTTGTGATGTACCAAACCGGGTGTTATGGACTGAACTGTGTCCCCCCAAAATATGTACTGTAAATTCTAACCTCTATGCCTGTGACTATAATCTCATTTGAGAATCGGTTGTCTTTGTTATGTTAATGAAACAAGATCAGTGTAGGGTATATCTATAGTCAATCTCTTTTGAGATATAAAAGGGATTAAACATAAGCTAGCAAGCAGAGATGGGGGAAGAGAGATGCCAAGCCACCTGAAGATCACCCAGGAGCAGAAGCTCAGAAGAGACACCGCTGACAGAGAGAGAAAGCCTTCCCCTAGAGCCAGCACCCTGAATTTAGACTTCTAGCCTCTCAAACTGTGAGAAATTAAATTTCTGTTTGTTAAAACCATCCACTAGTAACTAAGACATCAGGTAAGTATTTTTAAGGGAGTGGGGTCCTACTGTTATTGTTGTTCTTCTGTGCTGTAGAGTTGATTCCGACTCCTAGCGACCCCATGAGACAGAGTAGAACTGCTCCATAGGGCTTTCTTGACTGTAATCTTTACGGAAGCAGATCACCAGGTCTTTCCTTCTGTGGTGCAACTGAGTGGGTTCGAACACCAATCTTTTGGCTACCAGCTGAGTGAAAATCGTTTGTGCCATCCAGAGATCTTGGGGTCGTGTTAGACTTTGAAAAAAAAAATGTAGGTAATGAGAGAAATCCCTGGCTCACAGTAATCAGAACTGTGCTGTGTACTGTCTGGTTTGAGTGTTGGCGTCTTGAGGCTGTAAGCCCCAGGCAGCCGTCACTAATGAGTCTCAGCCTGGAGGCTGAGCAGCCTGGGGTTGCCATGCGCCTTGCTTGTGCCCCATGCAGAATGGCTCAGCAGGTTGACACTAGCAAGGAAATTTCCCTTCCATTGGCTTCCTCTTTGGTGGAAAGGGAACTAAGTGACATTTTACCTCTCAGGTAAGGAGTCACACATGGAAACTTGCGCCCACTAACACCTAAAAGAAAAAAAATTTTTCTTTTAGCTACCTGTGATTTATTCTGATGCTTTGCAGAGACTCTGCAAGCTGTACCCATGTTTACCCTTCCTCTATTCACTGTAATAAGACTTTTAACTGGACACACAGCTAAAAGAGTCTAGCAATCCTGCCTGCTGTCATGGTGTTGGAAGTCCTTTGTTTTCTAACACAATGATGAAAATAGGTGGGTTTGGGACTTTTTAATATCCTCCTGACTCAGATAAATAAAAAGTTGGCAACTCAACGTCAATGTCTAATATTTTGTGTTCTTAATATAAAAATATAAAGAATATAAAGACTATATCCCTGCTATGGATTGAATTATGTCCCCCTGAAATATGTGTTGGAATCGTAACCACTATACCTGTGGATGTGATCCTGTTTGGAAACAGGATTTTCTTTGTTATGTTAATTAGATCATACCCAAGTAGGGTGGGTTCTAAATCTAATCACTTCTGAGTTGTAAGAAGACCAGATTAGACATAGACAGACACACACTGGGGAAGACAGAGGACATATAGGGACTGACAAGGAGCCAAGGAATACGCGGGGCTACCAACGAGAAAGGGGTCAACATGGCCGAGGCCCGACTTGGACTTTTAGCCTCCAAAACTGTAAGAAATAAATTTCCGTTCCTTAAAGCCATACACATGTGGTATTTCTGCTAAAGCTGCACTAGAAAACTAAGACAATTCCCCCGACTCCTTTGCAGCTAGCTGAGGCTATTTATGTACCAGCCAATGGGACACAAGCAAAAAGTAAGGTTCTGCCCTTAAAGGGAAAGGTACAGGTAATTCTTTCCCTCTCCTAGTCAGAGTGACCATCTTGGACAATAAGCAAAACTAACACACTGGGGATCGTGGGACTGTGACATACAAGGAGCTTGTACCCTGAGGGCTCCATGGGGTGGAACCACCATTCCTGTGCAGACTTTCACCTAAGTGAGAAATAGACACTGTCTGGTTAAGCCAACTGTTGTTTAGGTCTTTGTCACACACAACCAAAGCCACATACTGACTAATACCAATCCCTTGGAAGCTCCTGGCTGGTCCACAATTTATTCAACACGCAGGGAGGCATAAAGGAGGGCGTGAGCAACTGTACTAGGGAGCCAGAAGACTCTTTGGAGAAGGTTTAAACTGGGTCTTGGAGGATGTGGTGCTCAGACAAACGAAATAGGGCAAAGGAAGCAATAGGGAGAAGCAGGAAGGAGAAGGGATAAGCCATTCATTATCTTTTGTCAACAGGTTCTGGAAGCACACATGCTCCAGAGGAGGCAGGGAGGGATGGTGGAGGAATGTGTGTATCAGTTGGGAGAATTTTGGCTGCAGGAAACAAAATCTCAACACACATTGGCTTAAGCAAAAAGAATTCGTTGACTCACAGAACCCAAGACTCTAGGTGGATTGAATAGCAGGGATAGTTGGCCAGGTAACCCAATGATATCACCAAAATCTAGTGTTTTCCTATCTCTCCTTTTTTGCCATCTTTATCATTCACCAAAAAATCAAACCAGTTGCCATCGAGTTATCTCCAACTCATGGCAGCTCATGTGTTTCACAGTAGAACTATGTTCTACAGGGTTTTCAAGGGCTGATTTTTCAGAAGTAGATCACCATGCCTTTCTTCCACGGTACCTCCATGCAGACTTGAGCCTTCACCATTTTGGTTAGCAGGTGAATGCATTAACCATTTGCACTGTCCAGAGACTCCACTTCATCATTAGCTACATCCTAAAGCTGGTTCACTTCTGGTAATAAGGAGGCTGCTGGAGCACTCAGAATGACAGGCTCCTTTGCTTATGTTCCAGGGGAGCAAGAAACCCTGGCACTCTTAAGGGCGAAGAAACTGCCAAGTCTCATTGGCCAGAACTGGGGCCCCAATCTTCAGGAAGGGGAATGACTTACCCTCAGCCAGATCTTGCCCACCCCTGATATGAGGCAATTCCCTACACTTCCCTGCTCAGTGGGAGAGGGATGGAGTGGGTATGGGGGAGTTGGCCTCACTGGGCCCCTAAGATTCACTTAAAGGAGTTGGGCCAGAATTTTGAGTCAGCTCCAGCCAGGTGGCTCTGTCTCCTCTGGTAGAGGACAGAAGATGTTCAGCTCAGAATCAAGCAACAGAGGAACATAGAGATGTACCTGTTTCCCCTTTGTCCATTTTAGCTGGAAGTATCAGCTCAGGAAGAGAAGAGAGAAGAGTGAATTAAATCAGTAAACAAGAGAGCCCTCTCTTGGGGCCCAGGGAAGAGTAGGCATTAGCCTGGAGGTGACATCGAAGGTTAAATACAGGAAAATAACGCAGTACACAATTATAGCTGCTCATTCTTCTCCTTAAAATGGGGAGTAAAGGTCGCAAATCAAATCATTGCCTTCCACCCAGGAGTCACCTGCCTCGCGTCATCTTGGCCCCTTTGTTAAGGTGTGACAAAGCCAACTCTGTTTCCGTTAATTAGAAAGCCCAGACCCCCCAGGGGGTGACATCAGATCTGACAGGTGAGGGTAGTTTGGCCGTCAGGTTAATTGCCCCATAGAAGAGGCCGGCTCTGGGGCTCTGAGCTAAGGTGACCACACAGCAGGGGTGCCTGCCACAGCAGAGGACATCTGTATCGGCTTGAAGCAAAAAGAGATAAGTAGGCATGTGGGCTCCTACCAAACCAAATACATTGAATGGAAGCCTGTCCTCCGTTCTGAGAGTCAGTCCTGCCTGCCGTCATGGGGTTGGGAGGTTCCTTGTTTTCTAACACAATGGCGATAGTACAAGGTGAGTTTGGGGTTTTTTAATGTCTTCCTGACTCAGATAAATAAGAAGTTGGCCACTGAACCTCATCGTCTAACATTTTGTGTCCTTAATCATGCTAGACTGTGAAATCCACATGCCCAGAGTCTACCCTTGATTGCAGGAGAGACTTGGTCTCTGCCCCTGGTTCCCTCTACTCCAGGGCCAACCAGTTGTCTTTGAGTCGATTCTGACTCATGGCAACCCCATGTGTGTCAGAGTAGACCTATGTTCCATAGGGTTTTCAGTGGCTGATTTTTCTGAAGTAGGCTGCCAGGTCTTTGTTCCAAGGTGCCTCTGGGTAGACTTGAACTTTAACTCTTTGTACCACCCAGGGACTTTCCCTCAAGGGCAGAGACCCAGAAATGTTCATCATCTATCTAAAATAGGGTTGGCCCATAGAATTGCTTTATCTGACTGAATCCTATACCCACCTTCTTCTCCAGACTAAAGAATTCCACGTCCACTACCTTGTATCCAGCCCTTTCTTCACATTCATCCCTGGCTTTTCTTCTAAAGGGTATGAGATGATATTTAGGAAGTATTAGAATGCATTCTGAGCCCTCCTTCCCTGTAAAACTCATGAAACCTGATGCAAAGAGAGGTTACTATGAACTTCCTTTGATATCCTGGTGGGACCTGCTGTGGTAGGTGCTAGCTCCTGTCCTCCAGCACTGGACAGCTCCATCCACTGCTCTCAACACAAATTAAGCAGGTGGCGATCCTCTCACCCAACACAAGAAATAACGTTTTATTTTGGAAAATGCCAAACCTATTTAAAAAAAAAAAAGTTGCACAGTTGTGTGATGAACACTCATACACCCTTCACATATATTCATCAATTGCTAAGAGTTGGCCAAATTTGTGCACTCTCTTTTCTCCTTTTTTTTTTTTTTTTGCTGTCTCTCTCTTTGTCTGTGTAAAGGATTTTTTTTTTATTTGCTGAGCCACTCAAGAATAAGTTGCAAACATCATGTCCCTTCACCCCTAAATACTTCAATATTGATTTTATAAAAATAAAGACTTTCCGTTCTGTAACCACAGTATAATTATCAAATGCAGGAAATTTAACCTTGACACAAGACTATTATCTAACATGAAGTCCAAATGCAAATTTCCCTGTTGCCCCAAGAATATCCTTTCAAGCAACATTTTCTTGACTCAATACCTAACCTACAGCCACACATGGCATTGAGCTGTCATGGCGCCAGTCCCTTGGACCCGGACCAGACCCCCTGCCTTTCTTTGCCTTTTTTGAAGAGGACAGGCCAGTTGTTTTGTAGCATGTTCCTGGATGGGGTTTGCTGGGTTAGTCGTAAGATTCAGGCCAGGCGCCTTGGGCTGAACCATGATACCAGTGATGCCTGGTCCATGGGTCATCTCAGAGGAGCCTCGTGTCCGTCCATCTGTCCCGCTACTGGTGACATTCACTCTCATCACCTGGTTAAGGTGCTATCTGACAAATTTCTCCACTCTAAAGGTACTTTTTAAGAAGTCTGTGTAAATAACCAGTAATGGGTGGGGAGATCCCTTGAGACCTCAGCTCAGAATACTTGGCTGAGTAGTGGAAGGGATAAGCACACAGTTCAGTAAGTCACAATCCCTGGCATCACTGAGTTCAGTCTGTTAGAAGACAGAGATAGATGAACACCTGCGTCCAGTGTATGAGCCTCTTCAGATCCTTCGTGGACGGAAGCAGAGAATGAACTGATTCATGAAGTTCCCATTGTAAAAAGCTAAATGATAAATACTATGCATTTTCATTTCCTAAGGGTGCCATATCAAAACACCACAAACTGGGTGACTCTTAAGAACAGAAATTCATGTCTCACAGTTTTGAAGGCTGAGAGTCTGAGATCAGGGTGTCAGGTGTGTTGATTCCTTCTGAGGCTCGAGGAGAAACTGTTCCAGGCCTCTCTCTCCTAGCTTCCGGTAGCTCCAGGCATTCTTGGCTTGCAGCTGCAGCTTCTCATGGTGTCCTTCCTCTGTCTCCCTGTTGCTGTGTCTCCTCTCCTCTTTTATAATGCACCAGTCTTACAGGATTCTGACCCACTCTACTTCAGTATGACCTCACATTAACCTGATAACATCTTCAAAGACCCTATTTCTAAACAAGGTCTTGTTTACAGGTACCAGGAGTTGGTACCTCAACATATTTTTTGAGGGTCACAGTTCAACCCATAACACCATAGTAGAAGCCTTAGTTAGCTGCAGGTACCAACAGAACAAATATCTAAATCCAAATGTAACAGTTGAAAAAGCCTTGCCAGGGACATACAAAAAGTAGATAGAGTCTCTAGGCAAATCACCTGCAATTTTAGCAGGCAAGTCTCAGAAGAAAATGGGCAAATGGACAATAAACACATGAAAAGAGGCTCCATCTCATCAGTAGTCAGGGAAACACACACTGCAACAGTGAGTTAACATTTTTAACCTACCAAGAGTCAAAGGTTTAAAATGTTAGTAACATCAGATGCTGGTGAGGGTGGAGGGCAGCTGGTGGGGGCATGAGCTGTTCACCTCTTTGGGAAGGAATCTTACAGATCTACTAACCTTTTAAATGTCAGCCCCTTTAGATCCAGACCTCTATTTGAATGGACGGGTGGGTGGGTGGATGAGTAGATAGGTAGATGGATGGATAGGCCACTGGGAAAATATGATTTCAAAGAGTCTTCAGGGCACACTGTTTCCAAGAAGACCAGAACAACAAGGGCTGCTTTCTTTTCCCAACCCCATTAGACTAAGCAGGGGCCCACCTAAAAGTCCCCTTGGCACTGGCCATGCTTGTGTGTCATTTGCTTCTCTGAGGTCTAGGCCATTAGCCTTGGGGCTCTGAAGGCTTCTCATGTTCCAACCAGCCCAGAGGCCAGCTCAACAGACCTCCCCCAGGACACACCTCACTGACCCACTGGCCGCTCCACGGAGCAGGACAGGTGGTGCGCATTTCCCGGATAAATAAGGAACCTGGCAGTGGAAGAGCAGAAAATGAGTCGCCCTTAAGCCTGCCATCTAGAAACAGGTGATAGTTACCAACTTGTGTCTACTTTCCATTATTATTAATTGTTGTCGTTAGTTGTCGACTAGTCAGCGCCAACTCATGGCTACCCCCATGCACAACAGAATGAAATGTTGTCCAGTCCTGTGCTATCTTCATGATTGTTGGTGTGTTCCAGTCCACTGTAGCAGCCACTGTGTATTCTGAATGCCTTCCAATCTAGGGGCTTATCTTCTAACACTCTATCAGACAGTATTCTCTTGTGACCCATAAGGTTTTCACTGGCTGATTTTCAGAAGTAGATCTGCAGGGCTTCCCTCCTAGGCTGGCTTGCTCTGGAAGCTCCACTGAAACCTGTCCACCACGGGTGACCCTGCTGGTATTTAAAATACAGGTGGCTTAGCTTCCAGCATCACAGCGACACCCAAGCCACCACAGTACAACAAACTGACAAACGGGTGGTGGTATTTTTCATTAACCCATGTATATTTTCAATACAAAATAAGCCCATTACCCATTGCCGTTGGGTCAATTCCGACTCAGCAACCCTATAGAACAGAGTAGAACTGCCCCATAGGGCTGGTGGATTCGAACTGCTGACCTTTTGGTTAGCAGCCAAATGCTTAAGCACTGTGCCACCAGGGCTCCATTGTTATATAAACCACTCTATAAATCAGCTTTCTTTATATAGCAATATATTTTTAATAATTTCATTCCCTTCTTCAAACTATAATATGCCATTACATGAATATACCATAATTTATTTAACCAGCCCCTTTTTGTTGCTTCCAACTGTTCATTATTATAAGCTCTGCTGTGACAGACATTATAGCTATAATTTCACAAACATCTGGGATTATTTCCCTAACATAAATCCCTGTTTATAGAATGGTTCCATCAAAAGGTGTGCTGACTCATAGAATTTTCTTGAGTGTGGCCAGTTGTCCTCTGGAAAACCTGTTGCCATTGAGTTGATTTCAACTCATAGCAGCCCTATAGGACAGAGTAAAACTGCCCCATAGGGTTTCCAAGGAGCCGCTGGTAGATTTGAACTGCTGATCTTTTGATTAGCAGCCTAAGCTCTTAATTACTGCACCACCAGGGCTCCAAGGACTGTGCTAATTCACATTTCTTACAGCAGTCGAGAGGAACCCAGGCACCTGGCACAGTTGCCTGGTCTGGGTTTTAAACAAACATAAAATCAGGCCGCCACCTGAGATCTCTTTTTTACTGGACGCATGAACCCTCTGATTCATTTGCTGTACTTCTTGAGAGCAATTTTTTAATTTTTAAAGAGAAGAACACCACCGGTGCTCCGAATCCCATCACCAACAGTCGGTTGCCTTGAGAGGAACACTAACGTGCCCCTCGCAAGGCTGAGTGTTGGTGTCTGAGCAGGGAACAGCAGCGAAGGGAGGGAGCCAGGCAGCCGCTCTCAAATTTGTCTGCACAACTCGTTTCTGAAGGCAGCACTGGGCGGGGAGTTGAGGCAGCTTTTTGGACGAAAATTGTCAGAGCTACATGCATTTTCCTGAATGCTGAATAACTAGGGTACGCCCGTTGCTTGTTTCTGATAAATGATCTCCATCATAAAAGCAGTCATTTTTCTCATTAAAAAAAAAATTGGGAAAGTAGAAAGAACCGGGGGCAGGAGTGAGGGTGGGAGTTCCAGTCCCCAGAAACAATCAGAGTAGCATCTTTTCATACTTCCTTTCACATTTTCTTTTCCTGTGTATAGATTCTTCCTTTTATACGGCTATAATGACGTGGTGAGGGCAGTGGTGGTTCGGGGGTAGAACTCTCACCTCCCGTGCAGGAGACCCGGGTTTGACTCGCAGCCAATGCACCACGTGTACAGCCACCACCCGTCTATCCGTGGAGCCTTGCATGTTGCTACGATGCTGAACAGATTTTCAAGGAGCTTCCAGACTAAGACAGACTAAGAAGAAAGGCCTGATGATCTGCTTCCAAAAATCAGCCTACGAAAACCCTTACGGTCCAATTTGCAACCAATCATGGGGATGGTGCTGGACCAGGCAGCGCTTAGTTCCATTGTGCTTGAGGTCACCCTGAGTCTGGGGCCGACTATACGACAGCTAACAACAACGACAATAACGAGGTAATGCAGTTGTGTGTCCTGCTTTCTTTTTATTTACCGATATACTATAAGCATTTTTTTTTAATTTCATTATTACAGACTCCCAGCAAACCTAGTTTTAGCAAGTGCATAACATCCCTTCAAGTAGATGGGACTTAGCTAACCATTCCTCCCACTAATAAACCAAACCAAACCCAGTGCCGTCGAGTCGATTCCGACTCATAGCGACCCTATAGGACAGAGTAGAACTGCCCCATAGAGTTTCCAAGGAGCTGCTGGTGGATTTGAACTGCCGACCCTTTGGTTAGCGGCCATAGCACTTAACCACTATACCACCAGGGTTTCCTCGCACTGAATGCATAGGTTATATTCACTGTTATTAACGACCATGTGGCAATAAGCATCTCTGTGCATAAAACATTGGCCTGTGTCTCTCTCTATTTTCTCCTTGCTTTTAAGAATGTGTGACAATAAGAATTCTCTTAGAAAAAGGCACATTGAAAAACACTGTGCTGACCTCTTGGCAAATGACCAAATGTGGGCTATAAACTGATCTTCTGTAACTCTCCCCAAACTTCAGTGAGAAGCCATCTCATGCATCTTTCAGCAAGGTATTGCCAAAATCACAGGGCCCAGTGCTGCAGGCCAAGGAGCCCTGGTAACACAGTGGTTAAGAGCTCAGCTGCTAACCAAATTGTCAGTGGTTCAAACCCACCAGCTGCTCAATGGGAGAAAGGTGTGTCGGTCAGCTTCTGTAAAGATTACAGCCTTGGAAACCCTATGGCGCAATTCTACCCTGTCTTACAGGGTCTAATAAACAATATCATGATGAACAGAGGAAAGATTGAAGTTGTCAAGA
The DNA here is from genome assembly GCF_024166365.1 of Elephas maximus indicus. NCBI lineage: Eukaryota > Metazoa > Chordata > Mammalia > Proboscidea > Elephantidae > Elephas > Elephas maximus. Next base: position 75,313,281 of record NC_064834.1, on the reverse strand, counting down.
TGTCATTTTACTTGGATCCACAATCAACACCCATGGAAACAGCAGTCAAGAAATCAAAGAACGCATTGCATTGGGCAAATCTGCTGCAAAAGACCTCTTTAAAGTGTTAAAAAAGATGTCACGTTGCAGACTAAGGTGTGTTTGACGCAAGCCATGGTGTTTTCAATCACCTCGCATGCATGCAAAATCTGGGAGATGAGTAAGGAAGTTGCAAGAAGAATTGATGCCTTTGAATTGTGGTGTTGGCGAAGAATATTGACTATGCCATAGACTGCCAGAGAGTGAACAAATTGTCTTAGAAGAAGCACAACCAGAATGATCCTTAGAAGAAAAGATGGCAAAACTACATCTCACATACTTTGGACATGTTTTCAGGATGGATCAGTCCCTATAGAAGGACATCATGCTTGGTAAAGTAGAGGGTCAATGAAAAAGAGGAAGACCCTCAACGAGATGGATTGACACAGTGGCTGCAGCAATGGGCTCAGGCATAACAAGGATTGTGAAGATGGCACAGGATCAGGCAGTGTTTTGTTCTATTGTACTTAGGGTCACTATGAGTTGGAACCGACTTGACAGCACCTAACAACAATGTATAGGGTTGCTATGAATCAGAATCAACTCAAGGACAACATGTTATGCTGCAGGTCATCGGGTTAAAGTCACAAATGATTGTCATAATGCCTGGATCCCCTATTTGTGAATTTGCCTACTAGCTAAAATTTATTTGTAATCCCCAAGTCAATACTTGCAGCACTTTCTCAGTTATTCATGGTCATTTGCAGAGCGAAGAAAAATCTGAGTCGCCCAATGTACACATATCCAGCGGTGCTCGCCAAGTTTCCCATGACTATGACAAACCTAAGGAGTCCCTGTGTGGTGCGAACAGTTAAGCGCTCTAATACTAGCTGGAAAGTTGGCAGTTCAAACCCACCCGGAGGCACCTCAGAAGACAGGCCTGGTGATCTGCTTGTAAAAGGTCGAAGCCTTGAAAACCCTAGGGAACAGTTCCACTCTGCGCACACAGGGTCATCATGAGTTGGGATGGACTTGATGGCGACTCACAACATCAACATGGAAAATCTAAATTTTGACCTACAATGTTAAACTCAAGATATCATCAACATGGGAAATTTAAATTTTGACCTACAATGCTAAACTCAAGATAGCCATGTTCATCTGGCGGCACCTACCCAAATTATAGTGACAACGTTTAAGAGGAAATATCTGCAAACATCTATAGACTGGCCTTCCAAACCCATCTCAGAAAGAAGAGGCAAACGCCACAGGCCACAGCTGCCATTGACAAGAGTAGCTCAAAGCACAGGGCTCTGTAATAATTATCATTATTTAACATCATTCCACAAGGAACCATTAGAGGAACAAGCCTTGAAATTACAGTCAAACAATTCCCCCTTCTCTGCAATCTGTACATATAAGACACCAGTTGCAAAGCAAGAGGGATGGGAAGGCTGTGTTCGGTTACACTGTAATTATGCCTAACTCTATCCCCAGCCCCAAAATACCATCGTATCACATGGCCTGTCATTTTTGCATGGCTCCGTCTATCATAACTTGTCACATTTACCAGCTTTCATTGCATCTCTTACGAAGCACAAGTATTCCTGGTGGAATAATGGCTTGTGTTGGAAGGTTCTTTTTAAAAGCCATTGGAACTTGGTCCTGTCTCTCTTCTTGCCTTGGCTGCCTTGGAAACAGTTATCACCAGTTTGATGTGGGTGAGCTGCTACCAGCCTGTGAGCCTTCTGGAGTGAGGGAGGTGGGCACTCAAACAGCTCCACCCAGAGCCCCACCCCCCAGCCAGTGCCAGGTAGATGGACACTCTAAAGGCTACCCTGGAGGGCAAAGAACAAACCATCCCTCTGACGGTACTCTGGGCAACCAAGCAGGTGTCTGTAGTGAACGTGGCTGCGGCTCAGGGCCACCCAACTTCCATTCCCCTGCCTAGTGGTGTTCCATTCTCCTTTTGGGAAGTCACTTCTGCACTTGTGGAGTTGTAGGAAGGGCCCAGCGTTCCCCAGCCAAGGGGCAGACGTGGTCAAAGTAGACTCAAGGGCTGGTATATTATTAAGTTTGACCCTAAAGGGTCTGTGTGTGTCTTGGATGGTCCATCAGGTGTGGCCCAGGGAAGTGAGATTCATGTAGAAGTCCAGAAAACAAATAGGATTTAGTATTCACAGGTCCCAGAGAGGAATCCACAGCATGTCTCGGGGAACGAGGCAACAACACGCTGGAACTGTGGGAGAGGGTATATGTATGGCAAGCAGGGTAGGGTCTCAGGATTAGCGTGCTCTGATGTCTTATTGGGCAGTTTAAAAGTGTCTAGTGCATTCGCTCAAGAAAAGGAAGAAGCTGTATCACAGGAAGCCACGTGAGGCATAGGCGGGGGCCAAGGAGTGACCACTTTTGAGAGACTGGGTGACAGGTAGGAACGGTCATATCAGAAACTGGGTGAAAGGGCAGCCAGGAGAAGTCCATGGGTACAAGGGCAGCACGCTACATAGCCCGGAAACTGGCCTCTGACAACTGAGTCCATGCTGAATGCAAATCTCAGGCAGAGAGACCAGGAGCAGGAAGGGATGGAGATGCCAGCCTCCTACACGAAGGTGCTTCTGCAGTTCTGCTTCAGTTACCACCCCACCCTCCCCAGTATCCCCCCTCCACATACACACACGCGTGGGCACACGCGCACACATGCACGCATGCACAAGCGTCCTTGGTTCCTGCCTATTTCCAAGCCAAGCCTCCAGCATCCCATTGACTCCAAATACGTTTCCGATAAATTCTCTTTTCCTTAAGTCCAGCCTTAGGTTCCGTTGCTTGCAACCTGCAAACCTGACAGACCTGCTTCCTCCTCCCTTTTCCCAGGCTCCTCAGAGGCTGCTGAGTGGTCCTAACCTGGAAACTGCTATGATCCAACCTTGTCCTCCTGGATCAAAGGTGCAGTCCCACCCCCTAGACAGCACCACTCCTTTGGGAGCCCCCCAGGCTTCAGTTTGAGGACTAAGGTGCACCTGATCCAAGCCATGGTGTTTTCAATCACCTCATATGCACGCGAAAGCTGGGCAATGAATAAGGAAGACCGAAGAACTGACGCATTTGAATTATGGTGTTAATTATGGTGTTAGCAAAGACTATTGAATATACCATAGACTGCCGAAAGAGCCAACAAGTCTGTCTTGCAAGAAGCACAGCCAGAGTGCTCCTTGGAAGCGAGGATGGCAAGACTTTGCCTCACGTACTTTGGGCATGTTATCAGAAGGGACCAGTCCCTGGAGAAGGACATCATGCTTGGTAAAAACCCATAAAGAGTTTCCAAGGAACAACTGGTGGATTGGAACTGCAAACCTTCTGGTTAGCAGCCAAATGCTTAACCACTGCACCACCAGGGCCCCTGGTAAAGTAGAGGGTCACTGAAAAAGAGGAAGACCTCCAATAAGATGGATTGACACAGTGGCTGCAACAATGGGCTCAACCATAGCAACAATTGTGAGGATGGTGCAGGACTGGGCAACTTTTCGTTCTGTTATACATAGGGTCACTATGTGTCTGAGCTGACTCGATGGCACCTAACAACAACAGCAGGCTTCAAAGCTTTGTCAACCTCACTCCTTTCTCACCTGTCAAAGCTGGTCTTACCAGTGTCCACTGTCTCCACTAGCTGATAGTCACTACATTTGGCCAGCGAATCTTGCTCAGGCTGTCTCCACCGGTAAGAATGTCAGCCCCTTAGGAGCTCAGCTCTGGGACCACTTGCCCCCAGAGCCTTTCCCTTAGACTCCAAGGACATGGCCTCTCCTCCCACAGCATTTTACATACACCTTTGAAGACACTTAGGTCTGTTGACCTACTACAGTTAATTCACACGTGTCCCTGAAACCTTGCCAATGGGAACGCTGTGTCAGCAAACTATTGGTGAAGCCAGGATCTTCCAGGGGTCCTGCCCTGCTGCTGGCCGGAGTTGGCACTCAGCTGAGCACTGGCAAAGGCTCTGAGATGGAGCTGGACGTCCTCCCCAGGTACAGGGTGACCTCGGTAAGACCATGTGCTCTTCTGCCCACCTCCTCCTGCAGGCCTGGGCTCTGCTGCCATCAGAGGTCAAGTCCAGTGGCTCATTGTGATAGGAAAGGGCTGGGAAAATTTCTTATTAAAAAGATGGACAGATGTTTGCCTGTGTGCACATTTGTGCATGTGTGTACGTGCATGACAGAGAGCTAAAAACTCTGCCATTCTCCTCACCCAAGAGCACCATCAGGGTTCACATCTTCAGGATCACGTCCCACAGAGGAAAACTCACAGGTTGCAGCCAAGCTTTCAGCCTCCTCTGTCCACTCACACACACACAGGTGCATACATGCGCACACACACACACAAGCATGCACACAGACACACTCGTACATATATGTACACACATACAATGCACACGCAATGCATATACACACAGAGACATGTATGCACCCACGCACACACACACAGGCACGCAGCTTGCACTCAGTGGCATCTCAGCAGGCCCTGTTCTTCCTCCTGCCCTCTGCCATCACTTAAGCTCCACCTGCAGCACCCTTTTCCTCTCTTCACCCAGCAACATTCTTTTGGTCCTTTAAGGCCTCCTTAATACCCACCTCCTCCAAGAAGCCTTTGCCACGCATCCTTAATCTAAGTGAGTCCCGCCCCCATTCTCCCGGTGGTGCCTTTTATAGCTCTTGGATGGTGCTTACCAGCTGCCTCTATTGATGGGGACTGGTATGTATGTCAGTGCCTGCTACCAGATAGGAAACCCTAATGGCATAGTGATTACAAGTTCGGCTGCTAACCAAAAGGTTAGCAGTTCCAATCTACCAGGTGCTCCTTGGAAACCCTACGGGATAGTTCTACACTGTCCTATAGGGTTTCTATGAGTCAGAATCAACTCGACAGCAACAGGTTTGGTTTTTTTGTTTTGTTTTGTTTGGCTACTAGATAATAATTCACAAAGGGGCAGGGAACTAACATTTATCCTTTAGTGTTCTCATCTGCAAAATGGGTATGACCTCAGTCATAGGTTGTTGTGAGAATTACATGAGTTAATATATGCAGTATATACTACCTGACACGTAGTATGTGCTCAAGGGGTAATTAGGTGATTTTACCTATATGTTCTTGTTCAGTTCTCCCAACCAACCGTAATTACCTGTACAGATGAGGAAACTTAGGCACACAGAGTCCTCACACCTGCCCCAAGTAGATTCACACTCACGCCTGCCTGCTCTAAAGCCCGTTCTTTCAGTCAAAGCCCGCTACCTGCATTGAGATCATCTTCGGCTTGTCTAAGAAGACCCCCATGCCAGGCCCTAGGATGTTGCCCTTTTAATTTTGAGAAAGGAAACTACCATACCTACCCGCCTTTTTCTTAACAGAAATCTCTTTAGTTTGGGCATTTTCATCACAAACCAGCAACATTCCAGTAGGCTGTCGGTGCTCACTGGTCTGAGCTGATCCCAGCTTGGCGCTCCCCACAGCCGATTACCAGCAGGTTTTGGTGCAAGGTGGGGCAGTGGCGAGATTAGGGTAGGGGGTGAAAACCAGTGTGGTTCATTTAAAGCACTGTAGTACTTCCCTAAGTTGAAGGTAGGTTTTGTCCAGCAGAACCAAGGCTTTCCCTGGAGGCCTGGCTCTCATGAAACAATCCTGCAGCTCCCAGGAACCAGTGCTGAGCCCCCTCGGTCCAGGAGATACCCACCCAGAACCAGCCCTGGGGCCGTCACCTGTGGTGCTCAGGAAATGCTTGTTGAATGAACACAATGCCACCTTTTCCAAGGAGCCCGCCTGGGTTTCCCCCAGCTGCTGGTAAACCTCCATGCTCAGAGCTCGCACGACACCAACACAGCCCTTTCTACTGTCCTGATCATTCCTAGCTTGGCACATAGAATGTTTTATTCCTACTGCGAGACAGCAATTCCGGAAGATCAGATAGCCAGTGCACTCCGTGCAGATCACAGGCCTCAGGGTTTTGAATAAGTGCCTCTGAATGTATGAGCAAGCAGATGTTATTGGGCGATGTCCTGGGGGCCTGTGGGTGGCTTTGTAAAAGGACATTAAGGTTCAAGGCTCTCGGCACTAGCTCTCCCAAAAAAACCCCACTTCTCCCTGCAGGCTAGCCGGATCCAGACCCCTTGGCCTCACCCCCCAGTGTTCCAGGTACTGCCCCACCCTGTGTCCCAGCTGGGAGTAGGAGCGTCCTGGGAATGTGGAGCTCCCCACCAATGCCCCCAGGTTCTTGGCATATGCCTCCCAGGGGAGAAGAGGCTGTGCTTGAGGTGGTACTGCCCTGATCCCTCCTGGGAGGGGCATGGCATGACAGGAGGGCAGTGACCAGGGCAGGGGACAGGTCGGGGGCAGCCCTGTGGGGACTTGGGCAGGGCTCTGGCCGAGGAGGACATGGCACATGGGTTTGGGTGTAATGAGTGCCCGTATCTCATTGTGTTTGAACCTGGCCTTTCCCTGGTACCTTCCCAGGGTGTAGACGGAAGGCAGGCACAGGTCCCCGCAAATCCACACCCACACCCAGAGCACCCAGCAGGCAGCAACAGCAACACAGCCACCAGAAGCACACTGTCAGTGTGCCCCAGAGCTGGGGGTGCAAGGGGAAAATCCCCACAAGGAGCGCCATCCTCCCCCCATCCATTCATTGAACAAATATCTGCTGAGAGGTGGCTGGGGGCTGGAGCGCTGTCCACGCCCCAGATATGTCCATGGGATCACTGGTCCCCAACCCAGCACCTCAGAGGAAGCAGAGGTTCAGAGCAGTGATGTCACTGACACCAGGTAAGCAGCAGGTCAGGGTCTGTCGGATCTGTCTTAATCGGTATCCCCTGGGCCTCTCACTCATTTTTTACTGGGTTTTTTTCAAGAAAGATCTGTGCCTCAGGAAGATCTCCAAGTGCATCTAGACACAGCTTTAGCGCTCGAAGGTAGCTGGGAAGGCTCTTCACTCAGCCAGCCGTTCAGCAAACAGCTCCTGGGCTACTGAGTGTCCAGCCCAGGAAGAGCCTACTGGATGTAGCAGAGACGAGCAAATCCTGCTACCACCCTAGGGAGGCCTCTGTCCAGTGTCCAACGGTGAGCAGGCACAACCCAAAGTGACCGCTCCTACGTCTGGCCCATGATCCATTGTCCCAGGTCCTGGCCTTTTCATCTAAGCTATCTGCAAGGTCAGAATAAGAATAATAAGTGAGGGTAAAACTACAGAGACAGTGAGAAGATCAGTGGTTGTCAGGCATCGGGGGGAGAGAGAGAGGGGTGAACTGGTGGAGCACAGGGCATCTTAGGACCATGAAAGTATTCTGCATGATACTCTAATGGTGGACACTTGATGTCATGCATCTGTCAAAACTCATAGGACCATACAACACAACTTGTGAACCCTAATGTGGACAATCCCCCTCGCATCTGTCAGTTCATATGGTCTACTATGCCGGGAATGACAACTTGAAGAGGAAGGGCATTGCATTCATCCTCAAAAAGAATATTTCAAGACTTGTCCTGAAGTGCAATGCAGTCAATGATAGAATAACATCCATACGCCTATAAGGAAAACCAGTTAATACAACTGTTATTCAAATTTACGCACAAACCACTAAGGACAAAAAGGAAGAAAGTGAAAGTTTTTACCAAATTCTGAAGTCTGAAATTGATTGAACGTGCACTCAGGATGCATTGATAATTACTGGTGATTGGAATGCAAAAGTTGGAAACAAAGAATGCTCGGTAGTTGGAAAATATGGCCTTGGTGATAGAAATGATGCCAGAGATTGCATGACAGAATTTTGCAAGACCAACGACTTCTTCATTGCAAATATCTTTTTTTTTTCAACAACATAAATGGCAACTATACACATGGACCTCACCAGATGGAATACACAGGAATCAAATTGACTACATCTGTAGAAAGTGACAATGGAAAAGCTCAATATTATCAGTCAGAACAAGCCAGGGGCCAACTGTGGGACAAACCATCAGTTGCTCTTGTGCAAGTTCAAGTTGAAACTGAAGAAAATTAGAACAAGTCCACAAGAGCCAAAGTACAACTTAGAGTATATCCCACCTGAATTTAGAGATCATCTCAAGAATAGATTTGATGTGTTGAACGTTAAAGACTGGAGACCATATGAGTTGGAGAATGACATCAAGGACATAATACATGAAAAAAAGCAAGAAGTCATTAAAAAGACAGGAAAGAAAGAAAAGACCAAAATGGATGTCAGAAGAGACTCTGAAACTTGTCCTTGATCGTCAAGTAGCTAAAGTGAAAGGAAGAAACGAAGTCAAAGAGCTGAAGAGAAGATTTGAAAGAGTGGGAGGAATCTGTATATAGATCATGAGGCAGTTGTTCAGACAGAACAAGGGGATACTGTGTGGTCTAAAGTCAGGAAAGTTGAGCCTCAGGGCTGTATCCTTTCACCACACATATTCAATCTGTATGCTGAGCGAATAATATGAGAAGATGGACTCTATGAGGAAGAACATGACATCAGGATTGGAGGAAGACTTATTAACAACCTGCATTATGTAGATGACACAACCTTACTTGCTGAAAGTGAAGAGGACTTGAAGCACTTACTGATGAAGATCAAAGACCACAGCCTTCAGTATGGATTACACCTCAACATAAAGAAAACAAAAATCCTCACAACTGGACCAACAAGAAACACCATGATAAGCGGAGAAAAGATCGAAGTTGTCAAGAATTTCATTTTCCTTGGATCCACAATCAACATCCATGGAAGCAGCAGTCAAGAAATCAAAAGACCCATTGCATTGAGCGGATCTGCTGCCAAAGACCTCTTTAAAGTGCTGAAAAGCAAAGATATCACCTTGAAGACTAAGGTGCGCCTGACCAACGCCATGGTGTTTTCAGTTAACCTCATACACATGTGAAAGCTGGACAATGAATAAAAAAAAAAAAAAAATTTTTTTTTGACAATGAATAAGGAAGACTAAAAAATAATTGATGCCTTTGAATTGTGGTGTTGAAGAAGAGTATTGAATATACCATGAACTGTCAAAAGAACAAACAAATCCGTCTTGGAAGAAGTGCAACCAGAATGCTCCTTGAAAGCAAGGATGGTGAGACTGTGTCTCATATACTTGGACATGTTGTTAGGAGGGATCAAGCCCTGGAGAAGGACATCTTGCTTGGTAAAGTACAGGGTCATCGAAAAAGAGGAAGATCTTCAGTGAAACGGATTGACACAGTGGCTGCAACAATGGGCTTAAGCATAACAACGATTGTGAGGATGGTACAGGACTGAGCGGTATCTCGTTCTGTTGTACACAGGGTCACTATGAGTTGGAATTGACTCGACGGCACCTAACAAAAACAATAATGTGGACAATGGACTTTAGTTCATAATAATCTATCAGTATTGGTTTATCAGTTGGTAACAGTTATGGATTGAGTTAAAACCAAACCAAACCTGTTGCCATCGAATCAATTCTGACTCATAGCAGCCCTATAGAACAGAATGGAACTGCCACATAGGGTTTCCAAGGAGCACCTGATGGATTCACACTACCTACCTTTTGGTTAGCAGCCTGAGCTCTTAACCACTGTGCCACCAGTGTTTCCTTGGATTAAATTACACCCCCAGAAACGTGTATCAACTTGGCTAGGCCATGATTCCCAGTACTGTGTGATTGTCCACCATTTTGCTGCCTGATGTGATTGTCCTATGTGTTGTAAATCCTATCTCTATGATGTTAATGAGGTGGGATTAGCAGCAGTTATGTTAATGAGCCTGGACTCAATCTACAAGACTAGATTGTATCTTAAACCAATCTCTTCCGAGATATATAAAAGAGAGAAGCAAGCAGAGAGACATGGGGACCTCATACCACCAAGAAACAAGAGCCAAGAGAATAGCACGTCCTTCGGACCCAGAGTTCCTGTGCTGAGAAGTTCTTCAACTAGGGAAGATTGATGGCAAGGACGTTTCCCAAGAGCCAACGACAGAGAAAGCCTTCCCCTGGAGCTGGCACCCTGAATTCCTACTTCTAGCCTTCTAGACTGTGAGAGAGAAAATCTGTTAAAGCCATCCATTTGTGGTCCTTCTGTTACAGCAGCACTAGATGACTAAGACACTGGTGACAAAGGTACCGCAGGAATGCAGATGTTAGCAACAGCAGAAAGAGTGTGCCAGGGTGCGGGGGGATGCAGGGGAGCTCCGTGGACTTCCTACTTCCCGCACAACTTTTCTATATGCCTAAGACTGCTATAGAAAATAAAGTGCGGTCATCTCTAAAATAAATAAGTTAATTAATAATAATAATCTTCAAAGGAGTCCCTGGGTAGCACAAACAGTTAATGTGCTCGGCTGCTAACTGAAAGGTTGGTGGTTCAAGCCCACGCAGAGCCTCCTCAGAAGAAAGGCCTGGCAATCTACTTCTGAAAAGTCAGTCAGTGGAAACTGTGTGGGTGACAACAGTCCGTCTACGGCCTGTCGTGGCGAAGGCCCAGGACAGGACAGCATTTTATCCCACTGTGCACTGGGTCACCGTGAGTCGGAATTGACTTGATGGCAGCTGGTTTTTGGGGCCTTGTTTTGTTTGTTTTTTGGCTTTCTAGGTTTTTGCCACAGATACAGATAGAAAACATGCACCCAAATAAAAAAAGCACAAGGGCACAGTCTGTTGCAATGGGCACCGTTTTGTTCCCACACCTGTTTCACTTGTGTTCGTCTCAGGCTCGGATCTTCTCTCTCTCTCCCCTTCTCGTTTTGACCCGTTCCTTCGCTTTTCCCACTACAACAGCGCTGTTAGAAGGACAGGAGACCAGGCAGGCTGGGTGAGAGCTATAATTAGAAGTGCATTGATATTATTTAAGACAGGGCTCATTAAAACAAAATAATAAAGCTCCAGATGATAGCCGAGAGAGCAGGGTGCCTGGGTGCCGCCGTACCAAATACTTCGTTAGTGTTCCTAATTAATACTAACAACTGTCACGAAATAAAAATATCACACCCTCTGAGATCCACCTGTCTATCAGGCGCTGTTCTCGCTGCAAAGGCCCCATGTCTGTTCCACTGTGATCCCTTTCTGAAATAATTGGTGTGGTTTGATTGATAATGTGGCTTCCTCTTTAAAGGAAAACACACTATTTTTCATAATCAGAGCTGGAATGCATAATGAGTGCTCTGGCGATGCCGTTAGCATCAGGTCTGTCAAAGCGCGCGGTTATTTCCATATTGATGCAAACTAAGATATTACACTCCCTCATTACGTTGACGGGGTACATCTTTCAACAGTCAGCTCCGAATCACACATTCCTTGCAAACAAAATTACCTTCATTTTCTCCTTTGGTTCGGTGGAGCTGGCAGTTAAAATGTGCCCTAACAAGCTAATCAACTAATTTTTAGAATATGTTGGAACCGTTTAATATTCTAAAAGAAAACAAGAAAAAGTTGCTAATGGGTCTGCAGGCATAAACAGAAATAAATAGACAACTGGTTCATTGAGCATGAGCGTACTTAAGTTTCAGCCAGTCACAGTGGAATTCCTTTTGCAAGTCAAAAAAGCAGCATCTATTTGTATCCATAAACTCAACAACCTCATTTACTCTGTGCATACTTGAGTAGATAACCTCGGCGTGAAGGTAACGAGGAAAGGAGAAAGGATTCATTTAGAGAGGGGTGTGCTCTCTGGGAGAGGGGCTCAGCTGGGCAGTGGAGGTTGGCCTCATCGCTTTGCTGTGAAGAAGCGCTCGACGTTATCTAGGATGACCCAAGAGCTCAGACGGATCCCAAAGTCAAGTGCATCCCAGGAAGAGGACGATGACCCTTTCTATGGTGGTCATCATGGAAATCACCTGGGAATACCTGTTGAGGGCCCACACCTGGGGTTGGCTCCCACTTGATTGAGACAAGTTAGTACACCCACACACAGCTGGGTTTGAATCCCAGTCCCCAGCTGGATCTCGCCTGCTGTTGGACTTTGGACAGGTGTTCCTCAGTGTCCTCCAAAAAAAAAAAAAAAAAAGGGAGTAGATGGAATAAATAGCTTCTCCTCATGGGCATAGAGCGAGGGTTACACGTGGTGGTGGATGTGAAAGGCTCGTTGCCATCGTGGTCACCATCGAGTTGGCCCTGACTCACGGTGACCTCATGTATAAGAGAATGAAACGTTGCCTGGTCCTTTGCCACCTTCATGATCATTGGCATGTTTGAGTTCATTATTGTGGCTATTGTGTCAACCCATCTCATTGAAGGTTTCCTTTGTTTTCAGTGACCCTCTACTTTATCAGACATGATGTCCTTTTCTAGGGATTGGTCTTTCCTGAGTAAAGGGCTTAGTGTAGGGTAAACCCTACATGGCAACAGCTATTATCCACTGCTGCTTCTCTATTGGAACCCTGACACCCTACTCACCAAACAAACCCCATTCCCCTCCAGTTCCCAACCATGCCCGTGGACCCCACTTCCTGCCTTTGCCTGTGCTATGCCCTCCTACTGGGCTGTCCTCCCTGTCCTACTCAGCCCTCCCGCCTGAATCCCACCCACCCTCAACTTTCCAGGCCCTTCCCAAACATCCCGAAAGCCTTCCCCAAACCCGGCTTAGCACACCTTCCACCAGGCGGAGTTCCCCTGACTTTGAAGCTCGGATAACATTTTCATCAAGATTGCATGAGTGATGATCTCCTCCACGGAGCCATGAGTTCTCAAGGGCAGGGATAACATGATGCCTGGCACATAGTAGACACTCAGCCATGTTTGCCAGATGGACAGAAGAATGGATGGGCAGACAGACACCAATCCACAGAAGGATGGATGAAGGGCTAGTACTTCTATATTTTTATTATGGTGCTTCCCATAGTTCACAAGGGGGACAGTCATTCGTGCAGATACTTTCATCCTTCTCATGATACCGTCCTTAGTAGACTCTTCCTGCCCCGTCCAGCCTGGACATGCTCGTCCCTGGACCTAGAATGACCCCACTTTTCCACTGAGTACCTAACACTGTTGACATGAAGTCACACTGTGGGTGCGGCCCAGGTGCAGGGCTAACACTCAACATCTTCAGCAACCTGCTTGGTACTGGCCTGAACAAATGGGACAGACGCTTGTCATGGACAGCATGCCAGCCCCACTTCTGTGTCTCCCCAGGCCCGGGGTCGGGCTGACCTCTCTGCCACTGGCACACTGCCCAGCACAAGGTAAGTGCCATTCAGTGGAGGCTGGAAGGAGGGGATGAGCTGCCCCAGGCTGCCAAGCCCTGTCCAACCGTATGAGAGTGTGGTGTCCAAGGTCACACCATGGCCACACAACAAACATTCCTTGTCCTCAACCAGCCCAACTTTGCAGATGGCAAGATCATGGACTGATATTTTTCTTCTGTCACTGATCCCAAAAATTTACTTTTTACCAAAAAAGAAATTCTGAAATGAAATATAACCTGTTAGGCAATAGCACATCATTTCACCTCAGATCTTCCATGACTCTTGGCATGGGACCCAGTTCTCGGACAGTAACAATTCCTTCCTTTTGTGGAGTATTTTGCTGAATCCATTTGACTCCACTTGGTTTCATCACTCTCCACATCAGACCTGAGGACTAGGGACTATTACACCCACTTTTCAGATGGGGAAAATTGATGCTTTTTGAGGCTTAGCCATTGTCCAAGCCCTTCTCTAGGAAAAGCTGCAGCCAGGACTGGATCCCAGGTTTGGGATGCTTGAGCACATTTGCTTTCCTGGGCCCCATGGCATGGAACCCACTTGTCACTTAGGAAATGTTGATGTTAGTTGCCTTCAAGTTGGCTCTGATTCATGGTGACTCCATGCACAATACAATGAAATACCACCCGGTCCTGTGCTATCTCCATGATCAGTTACAGACCAGGCCATTGTGATCACAGGGTTTTCACTGGCTGAGTTTTGGAAGTAGATCATCAGGCCTTTCTTCCTAGTCTGTCTTAACCTGGAAGCTCTGCTAAAACCTGCACAGAGGCACCCTGGAAGAAAGGCCTGCCAATCTACTTCTGAAAAATCACCCATGGAAAATCCTAGGGAGCACAGTCCTGTGCTGACACACAGGGGGTCGCCATGAGTCAGAGTCAACCTGACAGCTGCTGGCTCCCTGTCCTGTTACCATTCTGACAGGGACCTGGCTCGATCTCCGGTACCTTCTCCAGCTTTCAGCTGCCTACCTATAACAACAGTCTCCGCCACAGACATCGCTCACCGACTGAGGGTCACTGTCCAGCCCTCTATTTTACAGAGGGCCCTCCTCTGGACAGTCCACACGCAGGGTCCCTCTCCTCCCTGACGCCCAGCTGAAAGTCTGAGTCCCTGAGGAAGGCTTCCCCTCTCTCCGCTGTCTGAAGTTGTTGCTCCCTCCTCTGACTCCCCCAAGTCCTGCTCCACATCTGCCCTGGCCCCTCGTCACACCCCTAGGTGGGGGAGATTTACAGTCACTTCTGTGCCTCATTCAGGACTGGGGGCTCCCTGAGGGCCCAGGCCCCATCTCCTTCATGGTATCCCCCCTTCAGCTTCAGCACTGCACCCAGGGGCACCCCAAGAAGGACAAACTGACAGGCACTCAGGAACATCTACCCTATGCCAAGCCCTGTTCTGAGCACTGAGGGGGCGAAGGAGCCCCTAAAGCAGGTAGGAGCCCACCTGTCCTAAGGACAGGAGGCAGCCAGGGTGGCACAGAGCAGGGATCCCTGGGAGATTGCAGATGAGTAGTGGGGACGAGCCCAGGTTGACTTTCAGACCAGAGAACTTTCAGGAGACTAGCATAATTTATTTCCTTTTGAAAAGTATTGTCTAAATGCATAAATCCCGTCATGAATTTTCTTCTCTTAAAGAAAACCAACAGGCAGAAATGGCAATCCCGTAACCTACAGTCAAGGAGAAGGAAGAACACGAGGCACTGACGTAGGTGAGAATGTGAGAGGGGAAGAGGTGGGTGGGTGGAAGGTAAAAGGGAAACTGAGTCTCCCCTAGTGATCACACGGAGCTCTGCACAGGATAGGTGACCCCCAGGAACCCTGGAGCCTGATTTAGAAGGAGGACTCTATTCCGCCGACTCAGCTTACTAAGAGATGCCATCTTGTTTTTGCTTTTCAATTTCTTTAAAAAAAAAAAAATTTTTTTTTTTTAGTAAAATATGTTTGAAGAGCAATGTTTCAGCATTCTAGAAAGGGAGACATAACGAGTGTTATACAGAGACCCTCTAGGGCCACATTTCCCGACAGCCGCTGCCATCAGGTCTGCACCGACTCTCCTGTGACCCCGTAGGACAGAGTAGGACCACCCCATGGAGTTTCCAAGGCTGTGATCTTTAAGGAAGCAGACTGCTGCATCTTCCTCCCTCAGAGCCACTGGTGGGTTCGAACCACCAGCCTTTCGGTTAGCAGCCGAGCGCTTACCCACTGCACCACAAGGGCCTCTTAGAGCTGCATTAGAAGCGGGAAAGCAGCAGAGGCAGCTTTAACTGGAGGACCTGCACTCACGCTTTTTGATGTTGTAGCAACGATGCAGGAAACACGTACGTCGGTGTTGTGGGCTCCGCCTGCCTTTGTGCCTACATGACCTCAGATGCCCATGAGTGAGAAGATTGTCATGGCAACGACAGCTCACCCTCCGGACCTGTGAGACAAGATGGCCCCAGGCAACTAAGCGGCCAGCTGGGTGGGTGAGCAGAGGAAACGTAGGCACACACCCACCAGGACACGTCATCCTTCTGGGGGCGTCTCTGGGTGCAGGGCTGAAGCTGAAGGGGGGATACCATGAAGGAGATAGGGCCTGGGCCCTCAAGGAGCCCCCAGTCCTGAATGAGGCACAGGAGTGACTGTAAATCTCCCCCACCTAGGGGTGTGACGAGGGGCCAGGGCAGATGTGGAGCAGGACTTGGGGGAGTCAGAGGAGGGAGCAACAACTTCAGACAGCGGAGAGAGGGGAAGCCTTCCTCAGGGACTCAGACTTTCAGCTGGGCGTCAGGGAGGAGAGGGACCCTGCGTGTGGACTGTCCAGAGGAGGGCCCTCTATAAAATAGAGGGCTGGACAGTGACCCTCAGTCGGTGAGCGATGTCTGTGGCGGAGACTGTTGTTATAGGTAGGCAGCTGAAAGCTGGAGAAGGTACCTGAGTTTGAGCCAGGTCGCTGTCAGAACGGTAACAGGACAGGAAGCCAGCAGCTGTCAGGTTGACTCTGACTCATGGCGACCCCCTGTGTGTCAGCACAGGACTGTGCTCCCTAGGATTTTCCATGGGTGATTTTTCAGAAGTAGATTGGCAGGCCTTTCTTCCAGGGTGCCTCTGGGTGAACTGAAACCTTCAGCCTTTCAGTTAGCAGCTGAGCATGTTAACCGTTGACACCACTTGGGAACGGAAGTCAAGTTAATTAAGGTGAAAAGAAACAGGTTTGTGCTGAACTGAGCCCACTTGAGGGGCCAGATCCCATTGGGCTGCGCCTTGGATGGGCTTCAGGGTGGGGAGTCGTGTGGTTGGCAAGCTGGTGCTTATCACATTCGCTCCGGTCTTTGGGGCCCAGTTTGGGATCTCCAAGCTTCTGCTGCAGAGAATGAAAAAGATGCCGTGCTCTGGCAGGGATGGCAGGCTGGCATGGGGATTCCATTAGGACCAAGTGGAGAGAACCAGGGCAGGGAGGGCTCGCTCCAGCCCTCCTCCAGAGCTCCTGAAGCCGCCCTGGGTCAGACCCGCCCAAGAGTACCGGCAAACATGCCAAGGACTCTCGCCCTGAAGCACTGAGGCTGCTTTGCTAGAGAAACACTTATTGAATATGGCATCTTGTCTTGTTTATTAATTAGTTGAAATTTCCAAGTGCTTTGATGATGAAAAGAGCTACTTAGGAGCTAAGTTTCTATGGTTATTTCTGCTGTCGTCTGTATAAAGCCACAGAGACGAAGTGACACAGCCTCCCCCGCCACCCCCCCCCCCAGGATGAGGGTGTGCTTTAAACAAAGAACAAAGTCCCGGGCCAGCAGAGTTGGAAGATTCCAGCACAATAGCAAAAGCAAAACAAAACACCGGCAAAACCGAGAGCAGGCGCGCCAGGCTGTCCCGAGTGCTGTGGCTGAAGTCAGTGAGTGCCAGGGAATCGCAGCACCCCACAGAATTGAGGGCTGGGTGGGTCTGAGGAGCATAAGCCCTGGGCCCCAAGACGTGAGAAGCATCAAGAAATAGCCCCAGAAACAAGGAGCCCTTTTATTTTAGTGTGGCAGCTTCTCGTGGCCTCTGGGGGAACCTCACATACCCCGGGGTGCTCGTTCCCACAGCTGTGTCTGAATTGCTCCCATTCTTGTGCATGGGAAAGCTGAGACTCAGAGGGATTAAGGAGCCCCCTCAGGCGGCAGAAAGCGTCCAGCAGTACAGTCACCACACTCAAATGCTAACTGAAGTTAGCTAACTGAAGGTTAGAGGTTTGAGTCCACCCACAGGCACCTCAGAAGAAAGGCCTGGCAATCTACTTCCAAAGACTCAGGTTGAAAACACTATGGCCCACATGGGGGGCCACCATGTGTCGGAGTCGATGCCATAGCAGCTGGTACTGGTTTCAGTCAGCAAGGCAGCTCCCCCTGGAGCCGGAGTTCCCCTTCCTGGTCTGACCCTGTCGCAATGGGCTTGATGCTCACCCAGCGTAAGGAGATGCAGAAAGCATTCTCCACGCAGCTGGCATGTTTCTCAGGGAGACTCCCGACTTTAATGGGGAAAATTATTTAACAAAACCCCTTGAAAGAGAAGCAAAGGTGCCAGGAGCCTGAGGGGCGTGAACCTGCCCTGCGAGGTGAGAGGAGGTGTGCTTGCCCTTCTGGAGAAGCAGAGGAAGAAAGGCCCGGCACACGGCGGGAGCCGGCAGGGAGCCAGCAGAGGACCTGCAAAGCACGACGTAGGAGATGCAGTAACATAAGGACAGTCGTTGTGCTGGGGAAATGCTCTGTGCAGATGAAATCTTTTAGGAAAACGACGGGAAGTGTTGAGCTTCGTATACAGGTGACAGGAAGGAGCCAAATGTTGCTTGCAGATTCACAAATGTATGCGAAGAAGGAAACCAGGGGAAGGCTCCAGGTCCTCACAGGCCATGCCTTAGGAATTTTCTCCAGGTTTCCCTAAATCTCTGCCTAGCAGAGGCCCAGGTAACACCAGGGCAGAGCTCCAAGACGGCAGGGGCAGCCCTACAAAGGAGAATTCCCCAAGAAGCCGACTAAGCTTGAGCTTCAGAGCCCCTCGCTTGCAGGAGCCCTAGAAATTTTGCATTTATAATTTTGTATTCTTTTTGTAAAAAAGGCCCCCAAATTACATAAGCTCAGGCCACCGCAGCTTGCCTCTGTTGCCTGCCTTGTTTAACCACTGTATTCTCAGAGCCTACCAACATGGCCTGGCATGCAGTAGGTGACTCTTAAATTTGTGTACTAGTTGGATGGATGGATGGACAGATTGATGGCAGGGAGGAAATGGGGACGGATAGAAGGAAGGAGGGAGGGATGGATGGTTGGTTGGATGGTTGGGTAGATGGATGGAAGGAACATGGAGAGGCAGTTGAATAAAGGGAGAGGGAAGAGACTGATGGATGGGTAGATGCATGGATGGATGGATAAGAAGGAAGAATGGATGTAAAGTTGAATGAGGCAAAGAAGGAAGGGATGGTTGGATGGGCGGATGGTTGGAACGATGGATAGATGCATAAAGGAAGAAATTTGGATGGATAGACGGTTGAATAAAGGGGGGGAGGAAGAGATGGATGGAAGGAAGGACAGTTGAATGAAGGCAGGGAGAAAGGGGTGGATGGATAGATGGAAGGTAGAAGTGGTGTAAGTGAAATAAAAAAAATGAAATAGTGATGGTCAATTTAGAAGTGAAGAGAGGCTAAAATCTTTAAACCACAGGTGAGCAGTTCCGTTTGCATTTAATTTGTACAATGCCAAAAAATATCGTAGCTGGAAGGGTTCTCAAAAACCATGTACATGTAGCTCAAGTCCCTCACTGTTTACATATGAGGATACTGAGATCTTCACATAACAGAGAATTTCCCGTAAGAACCACCCACAGAGAGAGAAGGGCACACGCAGAGGCCTGCAGGGCCACTGATTAAACGTTAGCTGATATTCCAAGCAGGGAAAACAGAATGGCAAGCTCTGTTTACCATCCTAGTTTCAAGGTTAACTATTTATTTTTAAAGTTTCTATCTTGATTAGTTCATTAGCAACCACGAGTAAATTCTTTAAAGTGCTTAAGTTTCAAGAAGAATGTTTTCTTTCTTGGGCCCGCCCTGGCACAGCAGGGCCCCAGGAGCAGCCCGGAGTTCTCGTGTTGACATTTCTCATGGAGCCGTAAGCAAGGGCCGAGTGTTCCTTGTTAACACCTGCAGCTTCATGAAGAGGCGAGCAGAAGGAAAGAACTGGGGTGCTCGAATATTCTCCCCTTCTTGTTTTGCCCATTTCTCCTTGGAAATCTGCAGATGTCTCTTTGAGCCACACTGTTTGCTAAAAAGACCAGAGTCTCTGAAGGCCTGGTTGGAGCAAGAAGGCTTGGAGAAGGAGAAAGATCCCATTCGCTGAGAGCCTGTGTCTAAAGGTGCTTTAACGGTGATCAGCCCACCACAGTTAACCTCCAGAAGCTCCACCTGGGACAAGTATGCTGTAACCCTGGAGCCTATGGCCCTAAGACACCCTTCTGACCTGGAACTGAAGACATTCCTGGAGACTAACTTGCAGCCAAACAATAGACAGGCCCATAAAATAAACAATAACACCCGAGAGGAATATGCTCTTTGGAACAATCAATTCCACGAGATCAAAAAGGCAATATTTACACAAGATCAAAAGCAAAGATGAGAAGGCAGAAAGGGGTAGAAAATCAGGACAAAAGGTAACAGGGACCCAGGGCTGAAACGGTAGGGAATGAAATCAAGGTCATGAAACACTTTATGTACAAACAACTGAATGGAAATCTAATTTGCTCTGTAAATATTGACCTAATTGACCTAAAAAGAAAGGTATGCTGCAATGGGTTGAATTGTGGCCCCCAAAGATAGGCCCACCCGGAACCTCAGAGCGTGACCTAATTTGGAATAAGGGTCTTTGCAGATATGATTAAGGTAAGGATCTCCAGATGAGATCATCCAAGTGGGCCCTAATGCCAATGACAAGAGTCCTTATGAGAGACAGAAAAGGAGAAGACACAGACACAGGGACGAAGGCCATGTGAAGACAGAGACAGAGATGGGATCGATGCAGCCACAAGCCAGGAAAACCAGGAGCCACCGGAAGCTGCAAGCTGCAAGACACAGAGAAAGAAAACATTCCCCCTAGAGCCTGGGGAGGGAGCATGGCCCTGCTAACACCTTGTTTGCAGACATCTGCCTCCAGAACTGCAAAAGGGAACACACTTCGGATGTTTTAAACCACCAAGTGTGTAGTCATCTTCCGCAGCAGCCCTAGGAACTAATGCTTACGCTTTCTCTGAATGTGCCCAAACGGGAGCTCATGCCAAAGTGGTCTGACCTTGATAAAACCCTCTTTCCTTCTCCTCTGCCTACTACTTCAGTGATAAAATACCTGTTTAAAAAACAAAGAAAAAACCCACTGCCATGGAGTCAATTCTGACTCATAGCAATCCTATATAGGACGGAGTAGAACTGCCCCACAGGGTTTCCAAGGTTATCATCTTTATAGGAGCAGACTGCCGCATCTTTCTCCCACGGAGCGGCTGGTGGGTTTGAACAACCAATCTTTTGGTTAGCAACTGCCAAGCACTTTAATCACTATGCCACCTGAAATTAGCCTAGTAGAGATGATAATTGCAATGAAATTCTTTGTTCCTCCATGAAATACAACCCCAGTTCACTTAGATATAAATATTTGGAAAAGTTGGCTCTGTCCCTATCTTTGCTGAATTGTATCTATGTGGCCTTCCTCCCCTTTTCACATCCATGAAATCAGGCTAATAATTATTCGAAACATGCACTTGTTTCATTGTATCTAATAGAAAGTACATTCTTGTAGACTAGTCTCTACTCAAAAACCCTCTTCGTGGGCAGGAAACAGTACTTTTTACCACCCACACACATGTCTTGGTGACTTCTGCTTGGTAACTGGTCAGTAACTACTTATTCAAACCAGGTGGCCTTCAGTGAATTTCTTTTCTGAGATGGTGCCTGTCCCATCATCCTATTCGCCAGGAAAATGGAGACGCCACATTTTTCATTTAAAACTTAGGGGAACTATTTATTCCTTTGAAGAAAAAAAAAATCGTATTTTACCAGAACCGTCAATTTCTGAGTGAGCAATTAAATAATTTGAGATGCCAAAAAAAAAAAATTAAAGAAATCTGGGACTAATTCCTAAACCATGTAGCAAAAACATTGGGCTTGAAGGCAACTCTTAGAAGATAACGATGGCAGTAACAAGAGTAATAATAACAGCTACTATTTATTGAGCTTGAATTCTCTGCAAAGTGCAAAGCCAGATGTTCTACCTACATTAGTGGTTCACAATCCGGGCGATTTTGTGACAACATCTGGAGCCCTGGGCACAGTGGTTGAAGGTTGACAGTTCAAATCCACCAGCGGCTCCTTGGAAACCCTATGGGGCAGTTCTACTCTGTCCTATAGGGTTGGTATGAGTCAGAATCGACTTGACGGCAATGAGTTTGGAGACATTTCTGGTTGCACAATGAAGGCAAGTGCTGCCAGTCTGTAGAGGTCAGGGATGCTGCTAAAAATCCAATACACCTGGCCCAGAATGGCAACAGTGCCAGAGCTGAGAAACTGTGGCCCACCCAATGTCATCTAACCCCCACCACAAGTCCACTGTGATGGGACATTGGTAGGCTCAGCCTACCACCACCCATGTGTCAATTTGTCCTACTGTGTTGGTTTACATATTGCTTTGATGCTGGAACCTATACCACCAGTATTGCAAATACCAGCAGGGTCACCCATGGTGGACAGATTTTGGCAGAGCATCCAGACTATGACAGACTAGGAAGAAGACCCTAGCGACCTACTTCCAAAAATTAACCAAAGGAAACATTATGGATTACAACAGAACATTGTCCATCTCACTTGTTTTAAACACATCATCAGGAGGGATCAATTACCAGAGGAGGACATCATGTTTGATGAAGCAGAGGGCCAGTGAGGGTGAGGGAGACCCTCAGTGAGATGGATTGGCACAACAGCCACAAGGATGGACTCAAACATGCCAGCGATCGAGATATAGGATCGGGCAACATTTCTCTCTGTTGGACATAAGTTCTCCACAAGTCAGAGTCAACTCAATGGCAGCTACCTATCTATCTATAGATCAGGAGAGTGCATTTCAAGGAGAACAAATAATGTGCCCACATTCTCATAGCTAGTTTGAAAATCCTTTCCTCTACTATACCTCTACTCTGTAGGGATATATAACCAACTAGCAGTCATCTGTCAATAACAGAAACCCGGGAAAGGATTAAAGAAAGAACTCATGCTAACAGCATGCTCACACAATGCAGTAACTTGCGTGGCTGTGTACATTTCTGATTGTTGATCACGAGCAGATCACGGTGCCAAGGGGAGCATGTTCTTGCATAACCTGCCGACCCGAGTTTGCCTCTCGTTAGATTGTTTCTCGGCGTTATCATCTGTAATTGGGTAACTTTTCTCCAATTTTCTCCTTGGAACAGTAAAGATAAGGTTTCTGTTTAATCATCCTCCTCTAAGCACTTGCAATCAGGCAGGATACTGCTGCTTTTAAAATAAGACAATGACATTTAATGACTTTCATTTCTTCCTATACAAAAGATTAATTTATATGCTGGAGTCATCGTTTTCCTTGGAAACCCCAGCCTATTCTTTTCTGAAATGCAGCAATATCATTAACGACTCAATCCCACCCTTATATTTTTTAATTCTGTGGCTTTCTCTGTGTGTATTTACCTTCACAGGCTAACTTAGCCTTTTCTTTAGCATGAGGATAAAATTAGCCAGCAGAGCTGAGTCCTCTTAAAGGTGCCTCCGGGAAAAACCTGCCCCAGCCCCACCTATTGCTGGTGCTTTCCTAGTAAGATGGTCCCACCAGGACTGATGAATGAACTCGTTGGGACCTCATTTGATATGGCTGCTTGGCCCAACAAATCGAGGCCCCTCATGATTGGACCTTAACACTCTCACCTCCCATTGTGCCCTTCCACACACTCTCAGCTCCTTAATCTCCAAATATCTAAGGTGTTCTCATATTTCTACATCTCTTTCCAAGACCTCCTTCTGCCCAAATTCCCTCTGCCCCTTCCATCGAAATCCTGTTTATCCTTCAAGGACTGTCTCTAATGTCTTGTCCCTGAAGTCTTGCTGATTGCCCTGTAGAAATGACTGGCTCCTTCCTATGAGCACACAGCCTTTGCTATCAAGGCTCTGGTTTCATTCTCCCTTTTAGGACAATGCAGACAGCCCCCACTTGATGGCTGCTCCTGGGTGTCTGCTGCTGTGTGTCCTGGTTGAGCCCTACAACAGCCCTATGTGGTGGTCCATATGAGTCAGAATCGACTCGATGGCAGCGGGTTTTGTTTTTTGGAATGAGGTTCTTAATTTCAGTTATTGCCTTTTTCTGTTCTAGAACTTTGATTCTTTTTACAGATTTTAGTTTGTGAAAGAAATTCTCCATCTTCTCATCTATTCTTTTGAGCGTATCAATTACAGTTATTTAAAGGGCCATGTCTGAAGAGCACACTGGTTTACCTACAAGTCTGTTTCTGTCATCAGCTTTTCTTCTCTTGATCCTGGTTTTTTTAATGCCTAGGTTTTGTTTTTTTTTTTTTTTCCTGTTCTTTTTTAAGAGCCAGACATACTGTTCAAAATTTTTTTTAAAGGTTTAAATGATGATATCCTCCTCCAGAGAAGATTCTACTCTATCATCTGGCCAACAGAGTAGGAGAAATTCACCTCCAATTCCATCAAGGACATTGCTGGCCTGAGGTTGCTTTATGGTCTTTGCGAAGCTCTAGTTCACCCCATCTGAGAGTGTAGCTCACTAGGTGTCCAATTCAGAGCCGGGGTATTTATTGGGACCCCTCCTTCTGAGTGGTTTCTGAACTGAATGTGTCTCCCCAGCACTACAAAATGGGCAATACCTCAGCTTCTCAGCCACTTTTTTCTTGCCTTCCTAACTTCTTGCTTTGTACAACTATGACTTGATCATACCTCAATGTGAGAACTGTCAAATGTTAGGCTCACTTCTTCACACTTCCTTTCTTCATGTGACCTTGACCCCGTAGCAGCCCCAAACTCCAGTTTTTTTGTTTCCCCAGCCCTTCTAAGATTGTCCAAAGTTCTGCTGGCTTCTCTGCCTCTTAGCAACTGCCTTTTCCCAGGTTTCTCAGACTCTTTCACAATCAAATATCAATAAAGCACCCTAAAGTAAAAGTAGCATTTAGAATGTTGAGCTTACCTCTGTGAGTCTTCCTTTTACTTCAAGATCTTTGCTTCTCAAATCCTGGCTACCTTGGCAGCTTTACAATGCCTTCAGATAGATTTTTTTTCCTTTTTGTTTTAATTTTGTGTGGATTTTCTAGTTGTTCTCAGTAGTACTGTTAGTCTGCCACAAGCTACTCCATCACACCCAGACAAAGGAGTCTCATTAAGTTTTGCACCAACCTGGACTTCATGATCCAAACACATGAGGCCACCTCTTCTTACGAGCTTCGTCTGCCACTTTCCCCCCCGCTCGCTTTGCACCCACCCGCCTCGTCCTTTGCCCCTGCCACTTTCTTTATCAGAAAAGCCATCACCTGCCAATTCCATCTGTCAAATTCCTGGCTCGTTCCAAGTCTCGTTGCAAATGTCACTTCCTCTATGAATCCTGTCCTGACCCTGCCAGCAGGATGCGATCTTCCCCTGCCCTGACCATCCAGCATTCATCTGCCACTGCCTCATTGTGAGATCTTGACCTCCTCATTCCACTGCAAGATCCTGGAAGGCACAAATAGGACTCATTTAGCCACCTGCAGCACCAAGCTCGGGACTTAGCCGCCGCCGCCCCCCCCCCCCCCCCCAGAGGCTTGATTCCATTTAGATCTCTGAATTCAGTTGAAATATGTCACCGTAGTAGGCAGGAATCTTTAAGGTAAGTGGCAGAAACCCAGATCAGATTGGCTTAAACAAAATTATAGTAATAATACATTGCCTCCAGTGACTGAAAACTCTAGGCGTAGCTCTACTTTTGGTACACCTGGATCCAGTAGCTCAAATTGTATTTTCAGGAAGCTATATTTCTATACCTCTCCATTTTGCTTTATCTTGTGTTGACTTAATTCTCCAACAACACTTCCCAAACAGAGCAGTAGCCCCCTCCCACCAGCAAGGGATCCCTGGAAGCTCTAGGCTTACAGCCTCCTAGGTGTAATTTCAAAAGGAAAGAAGGAGCCCCTTTGACAGCAGGTCAAGAAGAAGTTCTAAGATTAATTCCAACTGGATGAACCTGGTCTCGTGCTTATCACTATATCAATCTCGGTGATCAGGGAGCTGGAATCTTCTGATTGCCTGGTCTAGGTGGCACACTATCTACTGGATCCCAAGGGTGGAACCAACCTCGTCTAAACCACGCGGACTGAGCATGGGGGAATAGTGGTCTCCTAAGAAAAATTAGGGAGCCATTACCAGAAGACAGGAGGGGCTGCATGCTGAGAAAGCAAAAACCACAGACTTCCACTGTGGTCACAGTCTATCAGGAAGGATATTGTCAAATCCAGTTCATGAATTATACGTGGGGACCAAGCTGTTCTCTAATAAAGCAAAAAAAAAAAAAAAACCCACCAGCTTTGTAGACATCCGACTGTTCACTTTCTTGTACTCGTGTCCCACAGAAGTCCACCCAGTGAAAATCGGACCCTCTGTAACCTGCCTGACTAAATAGAGCTGCCAGCACCTTCTGTGACCATGATTCCATCCACAATGCTGCTACAGCCAGCTCTTGGCAGCCGCCACTTCTCTTACAAAGCTCCAGATCCCATTACCCCATTTTGACTGAATCACCTTCGGCAGGGTAAGGATCCCTGGCTGTCCCCCCTTCCCAGCGAGGATTGCCTGTGGTTTGGGGAGGAGTTGGCAGTTTCTTCCAGAGAGCTTTGACCCCATGTTCCCTTTATCATCCTGGGTCTCTGCTCCTGGGGCCCAGAGGCAGCACTGCCTACTGTCTGTGACCCCACCTCTCCGGTGGACAGCTAGTCTTTTTATGGGATGATAGTGCTCGGACAGGCTGGCATAAACAACATGGCTTCAGCCCTTCTTACCCAGAAGGTATTCCACATGAACACTACTACACATGCAACGGATCCGATTTAAAGAAAATTCTTTAAATTTGTATCTTTCCAGGCACCAGGAAGATGGTGTTTTTAAGAGGAATAGATGTAATGGTAATGTATGTAACCTTTGACCCAGTAGCCCAGTTTGTAAGAATTTCTGTGAAGGACATTATCATACAGGTGCACAAAGACTCATGTCGTAGGAAGATGCTCATTGCAGCATTATCCTTAATGGCAGAAAAAAGGGGGGAGCCTAACATTCCCCAGTAGGCGAAAGACTACAAAAACAATGGTCTCAGCCAAGCGATGCATCTTTTGGCAGCCATTAAAAATCACGGGTCAAATAATGACTGACTTGAGAAAGTGTTCACAATATAGTATGTAGGGAAAAGGCTAAAGAGTAATATGTCCAGTTCACATTTTTAAAAAAGATAAATCTCTATGTATAAATACACATAAACGTTGTTGATGTTGTTAGTTTCTGCAAAATTGGTTCCATCTCAATGTGACCTTACGGAAACAGAACGAAACGTTGCCCGGTCCTACACCATCTTTATGATCGTTGGCATGTTTGGGTCCACTGTTGAGGCTATCGTGTCCATCCATCTCACTGAAAGTTTCTTTCTTTTTCACTGACGCTCTACTTTAGCAAACATCCTGTCTTTTTCTAGCAATTGGTCTTTCCTGATGATATATCCAAAGTAAGCAAATGGAGTCTTGCTATCCTCGCTTCTAAGGAGCATCCCGGCATACATCAAATATCAGTGGTGGTCATTGCTGTTCTTTGTGTGTGAAGAGCCATCATATCATCCTCTTGGCAGTGGGGCAGGGAAACTTCTACACCCCTTGGAGTGATTAGTGCCTCGTCCCTATGAAGATCACACAACAAAGACAACATCTGTTTTAAAGACATTTGCTTCTGTTAACTGGGCTCCAAGGGACGGTTTTATTTTTTGAAGCATTAGTATTAGCCGTGAACGTGGTTTTATTGGTGGCATAAAAAAAAATTGCCATAACGTTGGGAAGGGACCAACTTTCAAAACTAAAAGCAGGCTTTTGAGGCCAAAAGTCCCAGCTTTGGCATAAAAGCCAGAGGCAGGCCCCCCAACTGGGCTGGGGTTGAAGACAGTTTGTCTTCAGCTGCTGGGTGAAGGGTGAGTTCCTGCCTGTTCCCCCAACTCTGAAACATGCTTCCGTTGTCTCAGCAATAATAAGCTTCCAAAGGCTAAAATCCTTGACATGGATGAGGCACCGAAGCTCCCTTCCCAAGCCCAAGGTCTCCTCAGAGAGAAGGTAGATCAGCCTGAAGAGGAGGCAGAAAATAAAAGGAAGCAAAGAGGGAATCAAAGCCAGTCTTCAGGCAGCTTCGTGCAGTAGTCTACAGGTGGCCGGCAGGTGCCACTTGGGAATGTTCTCATTTAGACCTCTGATTCTGACTCTCCCCAGATCCCTTTATCGTTTGTTTCTCCTGCTTCTTGCTACACCTCAAATTTGACCATTATTTGAAGCAAAGTTGTAGTATGTTAATGTATTTTGCCAAACACACACAGAGCCATCTCGAGAGCTGACGTGATAGATGGTAACTGTGCTGGCTATTGGCCCCAAAGGCAGTAATTTGTGTTTTGAAATTCCTTAATTATATGTGTACATAGCATCTCTAACAGCCCCCACAGAGGCACCGGGCCCAGCCAGAGTCCCTAGACACTGTCACAAAAAAAGGAATAAAAACTTATAAAGAAAGAGTTTTAAATCAGCAATGGGGATAAATTGTATATATATAAAAAAATCTGTAACGTAGTATACTAGACATTCTAATCACCACATCTATAATTACAAAGAAGAGTAAATCACTAGAAAACAAATTAAGTGCCTTAGATATAAGAAAGAAGAATAATTAACTTTTAACTCGAAGCTGCCACCCTGATGTTGGATGTCTCAGGCTAACCCGTGGGAAATGTAAGGACAACAAAGGAAATCAACTTTCAGAATTGGGAGGAGAATGCCAGTGGCTTCCATGGGGTTCATTTCCTCTTCTTTTTTTTTAATTGTACTTTAGATGAAAGTTTACAGAACAAGTTAAATAGTATACATACTGTTTTGTGACATTGGTTAACAATCCCATGACAGGTAAACATTCTCCCTACTTAAACTTGGGTTCCCTATTACCAGCTTTCCTGTCCCCCTGCCTTCTAGTCCTTGCCCCAGGGTTGGTGTGCCCCTTTAGTCTTGTTTTGGTTTATGGGCCTGTTCAATCTTTGGCTGAAGCATGACCCTCAGGAGTGGCTTCTTTACTGAGCTGAAAGGGTGTCTGGGGCCCATACTCTCAGGGTTTCTCCATTCTCTGTCAGGCCAGCAAGTCTGGTCTTTCTTTTTGAGTTATAATTTTGTTCTACATTTTTCTCCAGCTCTGTCTGGGACTCTCCATTGTCATCCCTGTCAGAGCAGTCAGTGGTGGTAGCTGGGCACTATCTAGTTCTACTGGACTCAGTCTGGTGGAGGCCATGGTAGATGTGGTCCATCAGTCCTTTGGACTAATCTTTCCTTGGATCTTTAGTTTACTTCATTCTTCCTCAATCCCGAAGGGGCGAGACCAGTGGGGTATCCTAGATGCCCACTCACAGGCTTGTGAGACAGTGGGGTTCATTTCTTCTTTTCTTTTCTTTTTTTACACAGCAAGATACGTGAGCTCCTAAAGCAACCCTGTATAGGAGAATGCCTCTGTGTAAATACTCAAAGTTACAAAATGAAAGAGCAATTCTGTTTTATGGTACACACTCTTGATTAATAATCTTTTGTTGACACATGGGACATAGGGTATCCCAACCACTTTTATGCCTTTTTATGTTCTTTGAAAAGGAGGTAACCCTATTTTAATGTGTTTAGCCTCAAGGTGGGAGCCTTTTGAAATGCATGATACTCAAGAACCCTGAGCTGGAGCCTCATTTTTGTGTAGATTGAGCATTGTCTTGGGTGATGCCTCCTGGATGTGGGAATTTTCTAAACTTTTGACAGATTTGCCTTTATGGCTGTAACATAAGCCTCCTCACTATGTTTCCCAGTTACTGTGTTCTCATGAGAAACGTACCTATTGTAAGAATAAGCTATTCCAAGTCTTCAGTCATCGTGGCCATTTTCTCCTTGAAGCCATTCATTGTTTCCAGGTGTTATGACTCCCTGCTTTTCTAGCTTCTGAACAGTAAATAATGCCTTTGCAATAAGGAATAGTGCATCGTAGGGGTACTCTTCAAGAGACTCGAACTCCTAGAAGTGATTCTTACCCCACATTCAATCTTAGAGCCCAATTATTGCTTCCACATGTAGGCGGTAGACTGCATCTCTGTGAGCAGTTCTGCAGAATTCCAGGGCAGCTGTTTCTGCTTCTTAGCTGTTAGTACTGCTTTTGTCATAATGAAGAATACATAACAGTGACAATTTTCCTGAGATTCAAATTCCTTTAGTTTTATTTATTTGGGCTTTAAGTACTGCTTATGCAATAATGAAGAATGTGTTGTAGTGGTAATTTTCCTGAGATAAAAATCCCTTGGCTTTATTTATTTGGGCTGTAAGTATTGCTCTTGCAGTAAGAAAGAATGCCTTGAACAATGTTTTGAGAAGTTTCATGAAAAACAATAAAAAGTCTATGAAGAAGGAGACTAGAATAAAATGTATGTGCAGTCATTGCCAGGTGCCTTCATGTAACCTCATCTTTCACAAATTTTCAAGAAATAAAAATCTTTAAATGAAGGTATCATTGACTTATATCAGCAGAATTTATGACATCCAGGGTCTGCCGGGTCATACAGGATCCCAGGTAATGGGTATCCATCCACAACTCATAACAAAAATTCTGAATTGGCCCTTTAGTCAGCAAACCTTCCATGAGTGAAAACACATGATGTCAACAAAAAATTCGAAGCAGAAAAGAATTGGGTCACCAAAGAGATAAGTAACATACATGTCTTGTCCACAGTTTGTTGTACTGTGGTGGCTTGCATGCTGTGTGACGCTAGAAGTTATGCCACCACCTTTTCAAAGACCAGCTGTGTCACCCGCGGCAGACAGATTTCATCAGAGCTTCCAGACTACGACAGGCTAGGAAAAAGGCCTAGTAATCTACATCTGAAAATTAACCAATGAAAACCATACGGATCACAAGAGAATATTGTCCAGTTCAGTGCTGGAAGAGGAGCTCCCTGGGGTGGAAGGCACTCATACAAACCAGTGATCATGAAGACGGCCCAGGACGAGGCAATATTTAGTTCTATTGTACATGTGGCCTCCATGAGTCAGAGCCAATTTGATGGCAACCAACAACATGCCTCTTTACATGCCACCCCACCCTGCCCAGGATCAGAGACGGCATAGCCCCAGGACCCTCTGGCCCAGGAGAAAGAGCCAATACACAGTATTCAGGAGCAAAATCTACTTTCACTTTGATTCAATAAGTAACTTCCAGGTTATTTTTCACATCTGCTTCTCTGGCAATGAAATGAGTAAATTCGACTCATCCTTTGGTTCTCAGAACCTAGGACACATCAGTGTCATTAGGTGGTGCTTCACCTCTGCCTGCCAGCTCTGTGGCCTTGGCTAAAGGCCTTATGCTTGGTGTTCTCATCTGTAAAGTGGGATAATACAGCACCTACCTGCCAGGCTGCTGAAGACAGTGTACACCATAGATTCAGGCCCAGCAAGTGTCATGATTAATACTGTCAACTGTGCCTCACTCTGGCCTGGGAGGAAGCTGGCCCTAATGTGCCCAATTTGGGTCCTGCAGGGCAGGGCTTTTGCTGAAGAGTCATGTCCATGCCCAGAGCCTTGGAGCGGCTTGTGGACAAAGCAGAAGCCATGCTGTTAGGCCAGGGCAGACTAAGGCCAGGATCCAGAGAACAGGGGGTCATGAGGAAGGCCTGGGGTGAGGGGGGGCCAGGGAAGGATGTGGAAGGGTTCCACCATCCTCTGAGGCCCTGTCAGTACCCAACTCTAAAGGTCGTCATTCCAACCTTGAGGTCAGAGTGACTGGGCCCAAGTCTCCCCTTCCAGGCTGCAGGCCATGCAGAGGCAGACAGAGCACTGGATGTGGAGGTCCAGGCCTAGGAAGCTCCACCCATGAGGCTCAGAGGCCAAGGCCAGCCAAGGTCACGCAGCTCACCCTGGCCACTCTGACTCCTACCAATTTCACAAGACACTGCAGGTACTCATTTGACTACATTACCCGGTTCCCCCACTAGCCCGTGAGGCCGTGCAGCAGGTGCTCGGCTGATTCCTCTCCAACGCTCACGTACACAGCCACAGGCCACCCCACCAAAGACTTGGTAAAGTGAGGCAGGATGGCCTTATTAGAAATGCAAGAATTTGGGGGTGGGCAGATGGGGCGAGGCTCCCCGCCAAAGCATGAGAACCCAAGACACACGGAGACTCGTTGGCCCAGCAGGCAGAAGGTGCCAGTCAAAGGGGCCATCTCAGCTCTTTTCATCTAAGGGAGCTTAGGGAGAGCCTGGAACAGTAAATCACGTCTGCGGGAAAAGCAGCCACTTCCCTGGAAATGAAGGGGTGCTGTTGACAGGCTGGACTCTTCCAAACGCCAGCTGCCTAATGAAGCAATAAAGGCCTTTGTTCCCCCCATTTTTCCTGCCCTGCTCGTCCATGTACAATGATTGCAAAAATCACAGAGAGGAATGTTGCCCTGAGATATGATTTCCATATTGGTATGGATTTTTTTTTTTTACTCTACAAGCCGTACAATATACTCCATTATCATTTTGATTCTATGTGCCTTTCATTTGCACAATTGGGCCATTATCTGCAGTACATTCATTACATTATAAGAAACTGGAACTCCCTCCCTAAGACAAATTGTAAAAAAGGATTTCTATTTTTGCAGATTGATATTTCAGGGCAGAACATTAAACAGCAAACATTATTTGTAAAGTTTTTTTGTTTGTTTGTTTTAACGTAAACTCTTAAAAGAAGGAAATCACCCTGATATTTCTAACAGACAGAAAAGCCCCAGGCTAGACACAATAAATGATTGCAATTTCGAATGCGTGTACTATTAGGGGCTACTGATTAAATTGTAAGTTCCTTGAGAGAAAGAGAGTCAAACATATGAAGCTAGGGATTCTGCCTAGTGTCTGGGAGAGGGTTGATTTTGTACTTGGAGGCCAGAAAGGCTTTAACCATGGCCTCCCAATCGGGAGTTTAGAATCACGGAGATAGAGGGACATAGTGGCGTGGACCATGAGTCCTTGTCTCCAGATCGCACCCCTGTGAAACGATTCATCTGGCTGTGACTGCAAGCCACATGAATCCCCACCCCCATCTGAGCCTCTCCAGGTGCCCACAGCATCAACCAGGAGGAACCAGCAGGAGCTTCAGGAAAGGGAAGGAAAAACTGAAAAAACGACAGGGGGAAAAAGCTGTATACATTGGTGCCCGGGCACCAAGTGGAGTCCCAGCCTGGAGCTTCCTGCTGCAGGGGGCTCTCGGGGCTGCAATCTAGGCTGACCCATGCTCAAATCTGGCTCTGCCAAAGGCTAGGAGCCATATGTCCTTGGGCAAGGTCCTTTACTTTTCCAACCCTCAAATCCCCTGTTGATAAAATGTGGCTAAGACAGCTCATGGTACTATGGTGGCTTGTGTATTGTTGTGATGCTGGGAGCTATGCCACCGGTATTTGAATACCAGCAGGGTCTCTCATGGTGGACAGGTTTCAGTGGACCTTCTAGACTAAGACAGATTAGGAAGAAAGGCCTGGTGATCTAATTCTGCAAATCAGCCAGTGAAAACCCTATGAATCACAACAGACTATTGTCCATTATACTGCTGGAAGATGAGCCTCCTAGGTTGGAAAAAAAACAAAAAAATTGGAAGGCACCCATAAATATACAGTGGCCGCAACAATGGACTCAATCATGAAGATGGTGCAGGATTGGACAACGTTTCACTCCAATGTACACAGGT
This sequence comes from Elephas maximus indicus, assembly GCF_024166365.1. Lineage (NCBI taxonomy): Eukaryota > Metazoa > Chordata > Mammalia > Proboscidea > Elephantidae > Elephas > Elephas maximus. The sequence goes on along the minus strand of NC_064834.1, from coordinate 75,280,025 downwards.
CACCTTAAGTTGAAGCCAACTGAACAATACCTCAGCTACCTTGCTGATAGGATTGCTAGTACAATCCAATAAAGCTACAGCTGGGAAAGTCCCTTGAAAAGGGTAGGCTGTTTAGTATGCTGATAATAATAATATAATAATTTATACACTATTACAAATATTATTGGTCTTCCCTATTTGGCTGTCTAAACCCCAAGCATCAGTCCTATTATTCAGGGTCCAGCTCGAATACCACCTCCTCCGTGGAGCCCTCCATGATACCCCAGACAGAAGAGCCCTGCCCTTTCCTCTGCTCCTATTTGTGGCATTTTTTTTCTTCTGAACCACTTCCACTCTGTCCCCCTGGGAGATCAAAGTTTTCAAACCTTGGGGTCATGAAATGAACTAAGAGGGCTGTAACCAGCAATTTTTTTTCCCCAGTGAAATAGTCTAGATGCGAAAAGATCAGAGTGCATCATGCAAAATAAAAGGGAAGGTTATTCCGTGAAAATCCTTTTTCTGGAAAGTGCATGAATGCGCACCAGGTCACCTGTGATACGGATTTCATCTGATGGGTCATGGCTGAGAAATTTGCAAGCCACTGCCTCAGAATCTGAGCTCCCTGAGGGCAGAGCTCTTGTCTAGGGCACAGAGGTCCACCCTAACATTCAGCAGAAGCTCAAGGCATGTCTGTTGAATGAAGCCCTGTTATTATCATAGTTATTACTGCATCATTTACCACTTGGACCCATTAGCGGTCAGGAAAGTGTGCAATTATCATCTGTCTTAGTCACCTCGTGCTGCCATAACAAAAACACCTCAAGTGGGTGGCTTTAAAGGAATTTATTGTCTCACAGTTTTGGAAGCTAGAAGTCCAGATGAGGGCATTGGCTGCAGGGAAGGGTTCCTCCTTGTTGGTGGCTTATCGATGGAATAATCTCATGGGGTCTCTTCCACCTGGCTCTGTGCCTCCCCAAAGGGATTAGATTTAAGACCCACTACTGTTTTTTTTTTTACTGGTGGTATAGTGGTTAAGTGCTATGGCTGCCAACCAAAAGGTCAGCCGTTCAAATCCACTGGGTGCTCCTTGGAAACTCTATGGGGCAGTTCTACCCTGTCCTATAGTGTCGCTATGAGTTGGAATCAACTCAACAGCAACGGGTATGGTATGGTACAGGTACGTGTACTATGGGGCCCTGGTGTCAAGGTGGTTAAGAGTTTAGCTGCTAACCAAAATGTCAGCAGTTTGAATCCATCAGCCAGTCCTTGGAAACCCTATGGGGCAGTTCTACTCTGTCCTGTACGGTGGCTATGAGTCGGATTGGACTCGACAGCAACAGGTTTATGTGTACCATGACCTTATTAACATAACAAAAGATAAACCCTGTTCCATGTTGCTGTTGTTCAGTGCCATCGAATCAGCCCCAACTCATAGCAGCCTCATGTATAACAGAATGAAACACTGCCCGGTTCTGAGCCATCCCCACAATCGTTGTTATGCTTGAGCCCATGGTTGCAGCCATTGGGTCAATCCACCTCGTTGAGGGTCTTCCTGTTTTTAGCTGACCCTCAACTTTACCAAGCATGATGTCCTTCCCCAGGGACTGGTCCCTCCTGCTGACATGTCTAGAATGGGACACAATGCAACGTGTAACACTGTCTCTGGGTGAAAACTCAGCTGACGGGAAGGGCCAGGTCTCTGTTACCCGCTCCTGCAGAAGCAATGAGACCTCTTTAGAAGCCCTTTTTCTGCCTACATCAGGAAGTACCCAAACACTCCCGCCTCATTAGCGACAAGCAGGGCAGATTAAGCCGCCTTCCCGTCCTTCCCCCACCACAGCTCCCTTGGCTACTGATACAGCTGGCTCAGTCTTTAGGAGATCCTTTTATACACAGTTGTATTGATTTTTAAAACATTTTTATCCAACACAATGAAAAGCTCACTCAGGGGCCTTCCTTCAACTTTGGAGTTGAAATCCATATCTTAACCCCTTACTGCCTGGAGCCCACCTTGTCCCAGAGTGATGGGGGCTGTGGCAGGACAGAAAGGAGACCACAGGCTCAGTTTTACCCACATGGTTCTCTAGCCCCTTTTAGGGAAAGTATATTGATTTTTGAATAAACGTTTTCATTTTCCTCTTCCCTCCAGCTTCCTAATTGCCTGACATGGAGCCTCCCAGGGGGTATGTTACATGTTGATCTTTACCTTAAACCTGTTGCTATCGAGTCAATTCTGACTCACGGTGATTCTATAGGACAGAGTAGAACTGCCCCATAGGGTTTCCAAGGAGCGGCTGATGGATTCGAACCGCCAACGTTCTGGTTAGCAGCCAAGATAAAAAAAAAAAAAAAAAAAAAAAACCTGAGTGTTATTTTTAGAGTCATACCTCTTTATTTATGTGATCCTGTGTCTCAAGCACAATTTCATCAATTACTTTAATTCCCACTAAACGTGGAGCTGGGTTTGAGTGGTGCTGGAAAGTTATTGCACCCTCTGGCTCTCGGTTTAGATCTTGACAAGGGCTAGAATTCAAGATTCTTAACCTTCTTCACCTTTTAGCTCATCCCGCCCGAGGCCCGGGCACAAGGTGACATAGCTCCCTAACCCCCCGCCAGGGGGCGCCCAGCTGTGGGCGGCGAGGGAAAAGCAGCCCTGGGGGAAACTTCACCTTTGGGGCATTTTGTGCAGTGAAGGCCTCTGCTCCTGGACTCGGGGTGGGTAGCTGCCTTGCAGTATCCATCATCTTCTGGCCTGACGGGTAAAGCCCTCTCTGCACCACCCACAGCAGCGGGGGCAAACCACCTGCCCCAGCAAGTACCTCCACTGCCACACCCACCCTTGGCTCTCACGAGCCTGCCTGACAACCTTCTCTGCCCATCTGCCCCTCCCTTACCAGACTAAGAACCAGAAACCTCAAACAGTGGAGAGTGTGAAGGTTTAGTTCAGAAGAGGAGGGGGGAAACTGAGGCACGGGGACCAGAAACTCCAAACCATCCTTTTACTGCATGCCTACTAAGTGCCAGGCCAGGTTTCTGCCCCAAGGGGTGAGCAGCCTGCAGTGGGAAAAGAGGTCTGGCCCCTGCCTGGAGGGGTGAGTGACCTGCATTGAGGAGGAGAGGCCTGGCCCCAGCCTCAAGGGGTAGACAGTTGCAGGACCCCAGAACTTACAGCAAATTCTCAGGTACAGGGAAACACAGGGCGCCAATGTAAAGAGGCTTCCCAGAGATAGCAACCTGTGAGCTGAGGGCTGAAGGAGAGAGCATGACAAGGAAGTGAAAATGAACACATAGAAAGCCTTTTAGAAGCTCCAAGTGGGATACAGCCATTGCCATTGAGTCGATTCCAACTCATAGCGACCCTATAGGACAGAGTAGAACTGCCCCATGGGGTTTCCAAGGCTGCCGCATCTTTCTCCCACGGAGCAGATGGTGGGTTTGAACTGCCGACCTTTCAGTTAGCAGCTGAGCACTTAACTACTTTGCCCCCACAGCTCCTTCCAAGTGGAATGCTGACTCAGAAAGGACGATTATGGGGGCATCTGGGGAGGACAGTAGACACAGCTGGATCTCCAAAGAGATGGTGAAATTCTAGATTTGGGCTCGCCCACGTGAGGAGGTAGCTGATGTCCAGGGAGGAGAGGAGGTAACCGGAAGGACTCAGAGAGGGAGTCGAGAGGAGGACTAGGACCAGCGCAAAGAGCCCCACTTTGAAGGGCAGGCAGTTGGGGAGAAGCCTGCAAAGGAGAAACAGATGTCTTAGGCTGGGTTCTCTAGAAAAGCAAAACCAGTAAAGCATATAAATGTATAAAAACAGAGAAATTTATACCAAGGAAATGGCTCACAGGGTTGTAAAGCCTGGAATGTCCCAAGTCCGTGGATCAGGATAGAGGCTTCTCCTGACTCATGTAGCCGCAGGGGCTGGCAAACCCTGCCAGAATGTCCGCTTATATTAGATGCAGGCCACTCGCCCAAGGACACTTCTTTTCAACTGACTGGCTACTCACAGCAAATCCCATCATGAGGGTGATCACATATCAAATCTCAACAGGGAAGTGATCACAACATTACGCGACTGCCAAACAGTGAGAATCATGGCCCAGCCAGGTTGACACACAATCTATCTTAACCATCACATCAGGCAACCAGGAGGTTGCATCACAGAAGCAAGCAAGAAATTTGCAGAAGGCAGGCATCAACGTTACATGCCACAGGCCACCAGGTCAAGGAAGAGACGAGCTGAAGAGTGTCATTGTATTTGAAAATTCAAGGCAACCGAAGACCTTTGCCAGAGTAGTTTCGGTGAAACAATGGCTGCAAATGGTTAACGTGCTCAGCTGCTAATGGAAAGGTTGGAGGTTCAAGTCCACCCAGAAGTGCCTTGGAAGAAAGGCCTGGTGATCTACTTCTGAAAAATCAGCCATTAAAAAACCTGATGGAGCCCAGTTCTACTGTGACACACATAGGGTTGCCATGAGTCAGAATCGACTTGATGGCAACTGGGTTATTTGTAATGAGAGCAAAGCTGGCCTGCAGTGGGCTGAAGAGAAGGCAGAAAGGAGGAAGTGAAGCCGTGAATGTAGACAACTCTCACAAAGCTTGTCTGTAGCAGGAGGAAATGGGGCAATAGCTGGATGGAACTCACGGTTGGCAGAGGTCTTCTTACAAAAAGGAAGTCAGGCTGCATGCGACGAGGGGCAGCCACAGAGAGGGGAAGTGGGAACCACAGAGGTGGACTGAGCCTGAGGGGGGTTGAGGCTGGGTGTGGAGCTCGCCGACTGGAGGTGGGGGGCTGTGCCCACTCCAAAGCAGCTGGAAGGAGGGGAGGCTATTCCAGACTGTGGTCCACAGGTCCTGCAAGGTGTCAGTGAGGGTCCTGGGAGAAGAGGGTGCTGTTGTCAACCAAGTGGAAGAACCAATGCAGGGTTATTGAAGCTTAACAGGCTTCTTCATAGCAGACCTACCTGCTTAGAACCAAAGTCAGGCCATCTTGGGGACAGGTGCATTCAAAGGGAAACTATAGTCTGACACTACAAAGAATGGAGAAAGGGAGGAAAGAAGGAAGAAAAGGAGAGGAATGGGGTGGGGAGGAAGCTGTCAGCAGGGAGGTGCAGGCCCAGTGCACCCAGGCAACCAGGAGGCCAAGGGGGAGGGTGGTCAGAGCTGTCTTCAGGGGGAGGCAAGGAAAGGGGCCAGCCCAGGGTAAAAGCCAAAGAGGGGTCAGGACCCAGAATCGGGACAGGAAGTCCAGACAACCCAACCCAGAAGCTGGCCTGGGAAGGGAAGAAAGATTTGGGGCCAGAGTTGAGCGAACTCTGGGGTAGGTGTAACACCGATGAGCAGAAACCAAGAGAGAGGGGAGAAACAAGCTGGAGAGTGAGTGGTACTCTAATATTAGACCCTCACCTTATCCCAAAGGATGCTGAAGAAATCTGCAACTGCGTGAGGACCCTGTCTGCACTAGTCAGGGGAGATTTCGTGACGTTTTTAGAACCGAGTCTCAAGAAAAGATGTGTTTCTCCTAAGTAATATGCCCCAACTTTTTTTTTTTGAGACAGCATAAATTTTTATGTTATCTTGTTGATGTTAGTTGCCAAGTGAGCTCCAACTCATGGCAATCCAACGTACGAAAGAATGCAACACTGCCTAGCACTGCGCCGTCTTCAGGGTCGTTGGTATGTTTGAGTCCACCGTTGTGGCCACTGTATGTTTTGAGTGCCTTCCAACCTAGGGGCTCATCTTCCAGCACATCACCTGACAGTACGCTGTTGTGATGCAAAAGGTTTTCATTGGCTAATTTTTGGAAGTAGATGGCCAGGCCTTTCTTCCTACTCTCTTTTATAACTTAAAAAGTCCCTCTTTTTGCTTTGGCCCCCAGGGAGCTCAGAGCAAAGTATATGGGCCAACTTTTAAAACTGTGTCAAAGAATGTAACTTGCATATCTGAATTATTCTTATCGCTCTATTCTGCCTATGTTTCACTTATTTCCCTAATCCTATTTTTTATTTCTTTAATGTGTGTCTTATGTTCTGCTCTTCTCTTCTAGCAGACTGCTTCAGGTGTTTTGCAGAATGAGGCCAGGCGTCTATGACCAATTTTGTTTTAAGCGGGACCCTTCCCCAGGCCCCTGGTCGTTGTGGAGTGTGCCGAGGCTGGTGGCGTTCCCTCGCATTCCAGCAGCCACCGGGAGGTGCAAGGTCCAGGGACGGACTTTCTAATCCTGCCTGCATCTTCGCGACTCTTGCGGCTAACGCTCAGGGCCGCTGTGCTTCAATCACTGCACACACATTGCTGAGCAAAAAGGGAAAAAAACTGCTGTGATTTCTAACTAATCTTGAATAAGTCAGATATAGGATTGGTTGGTTTTTTTTTTCCCCACCTCTGGGAAGATTGTCAAGCAACACAATGTGGCTTTGAGCTTCTGACAGATGCTAATGAATTGTTGTTTACATTTTTGATTTACTGCCTAAACAAAGATAAGACATGCTCTTGAAAACACATTGAATGCACAATCCAAACACATCCATTAAATCTGTCACAATAAACATGACAGCTTTCTTCTAACCTAACAACTGGCAGGCATCATTTGCATATTAATGAGAAAACTGGGATCAGCCTGCACAAATTACTTATATCTCATGAAGGGGCTGCTCCTGATGACAGTGAAGCACTTGGGGGTGTAAATACACCAACTTCATACCTTTGCCATTTCCATGCCTTCTCCATCTCTTTGCTTGGGCAGCCTTGGAGCTCTGGATGGGGGTGGTGCTGTGGCAACTATGTGGAGCTAGGGAGCCCCAAGGATTTAAAGTGTCCTGTCAACACTCAAGGGTCACTTACTGAGCACCTTCTATGAGCTGGCCAGCACTTTCCAACTGAGGTGCCAGTTGAATCATGAATTGCATCAAAATGTACCAAAAGAAAAATATCTAAATATTAGATCTTTATTGAGCACTGTGATGGCTAATGCTATGTGTCAACTTGGCTGGGCTACGATTCTCAGTGGTTTGGCAGACACTATGTAATCACCTTCCATTTCGTGATCCAATGTAAGCAGCCATTCTGATGAAAGGGGAGTTTCCTTGGGAGTGGGGCCTGCCTCCAGTACATAAACGGATGTCTGGCCAAGCTCTCTCTTTTTCACCCCTGTACTCTTCTCGTCACTTAACCTCCATTTCGTGGGACCTAAGAAGCCTTCAGCCTGCCACCTGACCTGCAGATTTCAATTGGCAACCATGTGAACCAGCAGAAGCCTTCAGCCTGCCACCTGACCTGCAGATTTCAATTGGCAACCATGTGAACCAGCAGAAGCCTTCAGCTTGCCACCTGACCCACCAATTTAGGACTGGCCACCTCCGCAACTACATAAACCATTTCCTTACAATTGCTTGAGCCATTTCCTTGCAGTAAATTTCTCTCTGTATATCTATATACACTTCACTGGTTTTGCTTCACTCTCCAGAGAACCCAGACTAAGACAAGCACTAACTAGAACTTTCACACACATCATCACATTTAAGCTTACAGCAAGCCTTATAATAAGGTTGGCAAAAACAAAGGTGCACGTGCCACCATCCTCCTCCCTCGCCCATGGCAGACACGACTAATCAATGCCAGACTCCTTCCAGCTGAGCCTGGAATCGAAATCATAGTCCTTCTCAGCACAAGACCCCAGAAGGCTACCACAATTCGCAAAAGTCCATGCAGGAGATGAAACCCAGTTGGTATCCGACCTTAGGATAGGTATGATTATCACCATTACAGAAGTGAGGAAAGATCAGCTTAGAAAGGTTAGGGGACCTGCCCAGGTCACCTGGCTGGTGGGAGGAGAGGTGGAGAGTCAAGCCTGGATCTTCCAGTTGAAGCCCAGTTCTCTCTTCACTGCTCCTCTGTGATTTCTCAGAGCAACTCACACCTCTCACTCTTTAATTGGCTCCATCTAGGCCCACTCTCCCGGGTCAAAATTAACTTGAAGGTATCAGCAAGACCTGAGTTCGACTGGGGTCTTAAAAGCTTGCTAGTGGCCATCTAAGATACAAATATCGGTCTTTACTCAACTGGAGCAAAAGAGAATGAAGGAAACAAGACTCAAAGAAGAAACTAGTCCATAGGACTAATAGCCCACAGGAATCACAGCCTCTTCTAGCCTGAGACCAGAAGAACTAGATGGTGCCCAGCTTTCTGACCAGGGACACAATAGAAGATTCCAGATAGACTGGGAGGAAAACGTAGAACAAAATTCAAATTCCTAAAAAACACCACACTTATTAGGTTGATAGAGGCTAAAGGAACTCCCAAGACTATTGCCCTAAGATACTCTTTGAACTTGAAACTGAAGCTATTCCTGGAGGTTACCTTGTAGCCAAATAACAGATGGACTTATAAAATAGACAATGTCACCCGTAAGTAATGTGTTCCCTTAAACAATCAACTATTCAAGACCAAAAGGTCAACACTGACCCAAAAGCAAAGATGAGAAGGCAAGGAGGGGAAGGGAAGCTAAATCAATGGAAACAGAGGAAAGAGAATGGAATTAATGAGAATGCTGACACATAGTGAAATAGTAACCCACGTCACAGAACAATTTGTATAAAGATTGTTAAATGGGAACCTAACTTGCTGTGTAAACTTTCACCTAAAACTCAATAAAATACTTTTTTAAAATAACAAGACCTGGGCTTGATTCCTAGCCTGCGCCCCTCACGCACGCAGCCACGACCTGTCTGTCGGTGGAGGCTTGCATGTTGCTGTGATGCTGAACAGGTTTCCACAGAGCTTCCAGACTAAGATGGACTAGAAAGAAAGGCTTGATGATCTACTTCTGAAAATGAGCCCAAGAAAACCTCGCAGATCACAATAGTCCAATCTGCAACCGATCATGAGGGTGGCACAGGACCAGGCCTTTCATTCCATTGTGCATGGGGTCGCCATGAGTCAGGGGCCAACTCCATGGCAGCTAACAACAACAATCAGCAGCAAGATAACCCACATTTAAATGTCCAGAGAAGATACTGCTTCCAGGGACGGCAGCCCAGGCTGCACACAGCACCACCTGATTTCTTCAGAGTCACCGGGGCTGGAAGTCTGCAGAATGCTCCAGAAGGCGTGTCAGGCAGCCTTGGGTTTGCCACCCACTCTGCCCCTTGGGCTGGGTGGCCTTGGGCATTTGACTTCCTGTCTCTGAGCCTCATCTATAAAAGGGGAACAACAGCCCTCACTTCCCAACCCCATTGTGAGCATGAAGGAGGTCTTGCTCTAAAGAACTTAGCACAGAGCCCAGCTCAGAGTAAGCGCTCAATAAATGGTGGTTTTAAAAACGTCAAACTGTCACCTCCAACAACGTTCCTAAATTGTTTACTCCAACTGGCTCCACTCTAGCTGCTTCTCCCCTATGGGAACCAGAGGCAAGGGAGAAACAAATGCTTTTACAAAGGAGCCCTATACCTTCCCCCTTGCCCCCACACCTCCAGCTCTTCTCCCAGAAGGGCCTGTCCCTGAGCTAGAACTGCCAACTAAGGGTAGCACAGCCACACACACACACACACACACACACACACACACACACGCGCGCGCACGTCGACATTCCAAAGTCACGTGACTCACCTCTGCTCTATCTCCTCGGAAGTCCCAGTCTTCATTTGCATTTTGCCCCTCTTCCCTAGGCTTTGGCCCCAGGCATTGACAGGCCCTCTGGGCAGCCAAGGCGGTATTTCCAGGGGCCAGGTGCAGAGTTCACTGACTGCAGGAAGATCCCAGGTCACCACCAGAAGAGTTCCACAGGAAAGAGGGTCTCTGGGACTGCTGCCACTGAGCACTTTTATTCCAGACTATTCCATCCACCTCATCTCATAAGAGAAAAAAATGTTATTCCAATCAAGATGCAAAAAGGTATTTCCAATGCTGCTACTTTCTCCACTGATTTGCATTGGCAACCATTTCTTTCTTTTTTATTGTGCTTTAGGTGAAAAGTTACAGCTCAATTAATTTCTCATTCAAAAATTTATGCACGTTTTGTTTTGTGAAATTGTTTGCAATCCCCACAATGTAACAGCACCCTCCCCCTTTCCACCCTGGGTTCCCTGTGTCCATTCATCTAGTTCCTGTCCCTTCCTGCCTTCTCATCTTGCTTTTGGACAGGGATTGCCCGTTTGGTCTCGTAGGTTTGGTTGAACTAAGAAACGTGTTCCTTATGTGTGTTACTGTTTTATAGGCCTATCTAATTGTTGACAACCATTTCTTGAGCCCCGCATGCCTGGCTCCGTGCAGGGTGTTACTCACGGTAGCAGGAAGCCCCTAAAATGGCCCCCAATGACCCCCACCTCCTGGTATTCATGCCCTTGGGTAATACCCTTCCCTTGAGCATGGGCTCAACTTAACAGCTCACTTCTAATGAATGGAATGTGACCAAAAAACCAAAACCAAACCCACTGCTGTCAAGTCAATTCCCACTCACGGCAATCCCATGTGTTGCAGAGTAGAACTGCTCCATAGGGTTTTTTGGGCAGTCACCTTTTCAGAAGTGGATTGCCAGGCTTTTCTTCTGTGGAGCCACTGGATGGGCTCAAACTGCCAACCTTTAGGTTAGCAGCTGAATGCAAACCACTTGTACCACCAGGGCCCCTAATGAATAGAATACAGCAGAGGTCATAAAAAGTCACTTCCAAGATTAAGTCCTAAAAAGACCGTAGCTTCTGTCTTGGGCCCACTCTCCCCATCAGCGCTCATCCTGGGGGAAGTGAGCTGTTGTGTTATGAGGCAGCTCTGGGGAGTTCACATAAAGGAGAACTGGAGGTGGCCCCCAAACAGCAGCCCCAAGGAATTGAGACCCTCACTCCATCAGCTCACAAGGAACTGAAGCCCACCAACGAGTAAATGAGGGAGCTTAGAAGTGGCCTCTCCCTCCATTGAGCCCTCAGATGAAACTGCAGCCCTGGCTGATGCCTTGGCTGCAGCTTTGTTGGAGACATGGAGGTTGAGTCGTCCAGCTCAGCCACACTGGATCCCTGGCCCACAGAAACTGTGAGGTAACAAATGTTTGTTGTTCTATGCAGCCAAATTTTGGGGTAATTTGTTATGCCACTAAAACTAACACATATTAGGTTAGACCATATAAAATTACTGCTTATTAGGTATTAAAAAAAAAAAATAAGCAGTTTCCTAAGGTTCAAACCCAATACTTTACCATATTCATTCCATACAACAGCCTGCAAACTACTATTTAACCTCATTCCAAAAATGTGAAAACAGGTTCCGAGAGGTTAAGTAACTTCCGCAAGGTGACAGCCAGTGTGAAGAGGCCCTGGGTGGCATAACAGTTAAGCATTCAGCTGCTAACCAAATGGTTGGCGGACTGAACCCACCCTAGTGGCTCCATGAGAGAAAGACCTGGTGATTTGCTCCCGAAAAGATGACAGCCTAGAAAACCCTATGGGGCAGTTCTATTCTGCTCAACGGTACCTAACAACAACAGCCGGTATGTGATGCAATCAGGACTTGAACCCATGACATCCAAACCTGTCTTCTTAACCACAGCACTGCTGGACACACACAGCACCCCTTCTCTGGGCCAGGAAACATGCTGCACAGGGAAGTGGAACGTGGTTGTTGCCATTAAGGCAACAGAGAGGCTCCAAAACAGGCTTTAAACAGAGGAAGCCAGAGCCACCCAGAGCAGGGTGGATCCCGGGACACTTGTAACGCCCTGACGGACTTAGGGTAGCACATTAAACACACAAACATTTGATGGTAATTATCTCGAAAAGACCAGACCTGTGACATTTCTGCAAGGAGACCAATTCTGCCTTGATTCCTTCCATCTATTAGTCACCATCTCAGAATGATTTTGCCTTTTCTAATCAGCAAACAGGCTTTTGAAGCCCTTTTTGAGCACATTTATCATCACCAATGCTGTGTGGAGAGAATCAATTTTAAGCCTACCAGGATCTCATTTGTAATTAGAGATACGCATGTGAGGGAAAGGATTTCTTGCTGCTAATTTAGGTCAAACATCCCCATCCTTGGAGCGTCTGGGTTGTTTATAGCATGCCCTCAATTCCTGGCTGTGGGCGGATCCAGGGTACCCATCAACTTCCTTCCCTGAATCAATATGCATTATTAGTTTGCCTATCGAAGTTACCCAGCAACTGTCACAACCGCCCCCACCCCGTCCAAGAAACCCACTGATTGTTGGGTTGGCTTGAGAAAGATGGTTCTCAGTGCACTAGAGCTGAATGCCAACTTAATCAAGCCCAACCCTAGAAAGAGGATCCGCAGACAAGGAAAGAAACAAGAAATGGTGGCAAAAGGGAGACCCCTTGGCACATCAAAAGTCACATAACACTGGGAAGCCACACTCCCTCAGAGCAGCTGGTGGGTTCAAATCTCTGGCCTTTTGGTTAGCAGCCAAGCGCTTTAAACACTGCACCACAAGGGCTCCTTCTAGATATTCTCAGGAAAATGAAATATTGATGAATGGCTCCCTGAGCTGATAATGGTAGCACATTTGAAAAACAGACCAGAGCACCGTGTTTAAAAGCCCAAAGTCATAAAAAGTATTATGAATGGATGGCCCGGGAACCTCTACAAGCCGACTTCATTGATGTCACCATAAGCGATGCATGCTGTCACTCTTTTTTTATATATAACAAGAAGATATGCTGCTGCAACCTGATCTCATTGTAGGAGCTGTCAGGCTCCCTGAAATGGCATTGCATAAGCTATTTATGATGGTAGCAGGGAAAATACAAGGTTAAGACATCTTTATCTGCTGTCTATGGAAATATACCTCCACGCTGAGGCGGGGACGCGAAATAACCTTCGGGACAACGCTTGACATTGGGAGAACGGAAAGTGAGATTAACCCGCAGAGACAAGTCCGCTGCCAAACTATGCGTCTGCTCCCCACATACCTGGGCCTCATAAACGAACACACAGGGCATTTCTCTGATTTCCCCATGTGTCACCCACTCAAAATTGTGTAGCACATATCGGTGGGATGGATTTCCAGGCTGTGCACAAATATTTATGCTCTCCCTTTCAGAGGGCGGAGAGGTTGCCGGGAAGGGTCTACCAGTCGAGGGCTGCAAGTCCTAGCCCCCCTTGCTTCAGAGCTGATCTGGGACTGGTTCACACTCATGAAATGTAGGCGGAAGAGAGGGTGTCAATTCCTGGCCAAGGTGTTTAAGAAGGAAATGTGCAATCCTGATCAAAAGGGAGAAAATGCAGAACAGAACTTCAAATTTTCAGGGACTCCAGACTTTCTGAAGCCAGGGAGGCTGGGTGAACCTCTGAAACGATTGTCCTGAGATAATCTATAATCATTAAACCAAAAATATCCCCCTGAAGTCTTTTTAAAACCAATCAACAGTTGAGCTTAACTAGTAAAGAATGTCTGCCTTGAGCATTGTGCTCTTTTAAAAATTATCCGTGCAGGGTCATACTGACAACAGCAGCCCGAAAGGTTAGATAGGAAACCGAACTTAGGGAGCAGTGAGTTTCTGTTAATGGGGGAGGAAGCGCTCAGGAAAGGCGGGTGAGAATAGTTGCACAACTTGAAGAACATAATCAGTGTCACTGAATTGTGCATGTAGAAATGGTTGAATTGGTGTGTATGCTCTGCTGTGTATATTCTCAACAACAAAAAATAAAACAAATTATTAAAAAAGAAGTAAGTGTGTGTCCTCTGCAATCTCTCTTCCTTTCCATTGCCTGCAGGAAGAGGATCCCAGGCCCTAGAGGGTGGTGGAGTTCAGCATGGGAGAACCCTAGGCCCCTGAATCACCCAGCAAATGCCACCGCAAACCCAGGACTTTCACACCATACGTCACATACACGAAAGGTACACTTCTATGTCACAGCTAAAAAACAAATCATTTGCCATGGAGTCAGTTCAAACTCATGGCAAACCCATGTATATCAGAGTAGAACTGTGCTTCCTAGGGTTTTCAATGGCAGTAGATCACCAAGCCTTTCTTCCAAGTCTGGGTGGACTCGAACCTCCAACCTTTCAGTTAGCAGCTGAACACTTAACCATTTTTGTCACCGAAAGGCCCTGTATCACCGCTAAGCTAACTGAAATTTGAAGGTCTTTTTGTTACGGTGGCTAGTTATCGTTAGTAATACAAGTTCGTGCCCCTTTTAAGGGCCTTACCGTTCAGTTATTCATTTACCCATTCATTCAGTGGGTGGGGGTGATACAACAGCCAAGAGCATGGCTTTGAGGCAAAGAGGCCGGGAGTTCAGACTCCACTGACCAGTACTCTGAACCTGGAGCAAATTGCATACTTTCTCTCAACTTCTATATTCTTTTTCTGTAAAATAAAGATTTTAAAAATCCCAACTGTATGGGGTTGATGTGACTATCATATCAAACAATATGCATAAAGTGCTTAGAACAGAGCACAACAGCACGAGAAAAGTGCTCCTACATAAAAAAAAGAAAAAAACCTACATAGTCCCTATTAAAGGTGTTAATTGGTATGTCTGGCATATGTCCCCATGTGATGCAAACTGTTCTCACTTCACTAACTGAACGAGGCCCTGGTGGCGCAGTGGTTAAAAGCTCGGCTGCTCACCAAAAGGTCAGCAGTTCAAATCCACCAGCCAATCCTTGAAAACCCTGTGGGGCAGTTCCACTCTGTCCTATAGGGTCACTATGAATTGGAATTGATGCGATGGAAATGGGTTTGTCTTTTTTATTTTTTTGGTGGGGAGGGTTTACTAACGGAAAGGTTGGCCGTTAGAAACCACAGAGCTGCACCACAGAAGAAAGGCCTGGTGATCTCCTTCCATAAAGATTACAGCCAAGAAAACCCTATGGAGCAGTCCTGCTCTGTAACACGTCAGGTCGCCATGAATTGGAATCAACTCCATGGCAGTAGGTTTGGTTTTGGTTTACATGCCTGGCACTGTGCTAAGTTCTGGGGATACAACACTGAACAAGATAGAAATTATCCCTGCCCTGGTGGCGCAGCGGTTAAGAGCTGCAACTAGCCACAGTTGCTAACCAAAAGGTCGGCAGTTCAGATCCGCCAGTCGCTCCTTGGAAACCCTATGGGGCAGTTTCTATACTGTCCTATAGGGTCGCTATTAGTTGGAATCCACTCGACAGCACCAGGTTTGGTTTGGTTTGGTTTTCACAGTGTTTTGGGAACGGGCAGATCAGTAAACAGACCGCAAGCACTGTGGAATGCTCTGAACAGAGTGACCACGGGCTGAGCCAGGGGTCCAGGAGGGCTTCTTGGAGGAAGGGATGTCTCTGCTAAGACTGAAGCTTTCATTCACTTGGGCGTGTGCTGGAAACAGAGTAAGCAGTGTGCGCAAGAGTCTTCAGTATGGTTTCCAACGTGCCCCTGCCACGTGTCCAACACAGAGGGGCCGAACATGCTTCTCACCGAGTCCCCAGCCCTGGCCCAGGACCACGGAAGGGGCTTTGGGTTTCCTTCTCTCTGTTACTCCTCTGTTGGGTTCACATGGTTCTCAAAATGGCGGCGCTCCTTAAAAGCAAGGTTTACATTTTCAAGTCCGAGCTCTAGAGGGAAAAGTCAGATGAATATGTAGACAGGCAAATATGTATGGCATCCATTGCAAACCACCTTGTTGGATGAACTCAGAATCTGCCCTGAGGCTCACAGACAGATGGGAGGAACAGTTATAATGCCGGGGACAAACGCTTCAAAGGGAACCTGGGGTGCTGTGGGGCCACAGGGGAGGGCATCCTGCCCAGTCGGGGTTGGACTGGGATGGCGAGAGCCAGTGAAGGCAGAGTCCTAAAAGCTGGGCAAATCCTCTGTCATCTTGCCTCACTTCCGGCAAGAGCACCTCAATGACCCTTGGGGACCCGTCCCCCTCACCCTCAGCCATAAGATCCCTATGGAGCTGACTCTACCCTGGCTCCACGCAGGAGGTTCAGTTCCAGAACTCTGCCAGGCCTGTCAGGAAATAGAGGGTCTCTTTCCACAGGGGGAGCTGTCCTCACAGAAATGGAAGCCTGGAGCTGCTGGCGGCCATCTTGCTCCCCACCCCCACCCTCCAGTCAGGCCTGGAAGAAGCCAGGCGCCTCCACTATGGCTACCTGAGCCAATAAGCTCCCCCTTTTTGTGTAAGACGATGTGAATAGAGTTTCCATAATGTGCGCCTACGTCTACCTTTCCACCAATCTTACAGGGGCCTGTTCACCACCCCGGAACCTAGCTCAGTGCTTAGCATGGAGCTAGAAAGCATTGCACACGGTCGGGGAACAATGATCCACATTTTTGGGCTGACTTAACCATCCCGGTTTGCCTGGGACTGAGGGTTTCAGTGCCAAAACCAGTTGGCTGGTCACCCTAAATTTATTCTCATTTCTCTTTCTGCCCCCATTCCCCGCTGTGGCGCAGAAATGCACCCCCACTTCCTGGCAAAAAGAGTTGGGTAACGGGGAGGGATCTGGGCCCAAAGTGGGGGTGTCAGTCTCAGAATGCCAGAATGGGGTCCCCTGTCATCATCCTGGCTGCTGATGGCACTAAACTTGTATCCAAACCTAAGCTCCCCTCACCCCCCTCATCCCCAAGGACCCACAGTACAAGGCTCCAAAACTCTGCAAAACCAGAGTTTCACAAGTTTGTACTGGGGTGTAGCTGGACCATCAGCAGGGGCATTTCAAAGGAAAGCCAAACCAGAAAAATTCCCACCACAGATGTGGACGCTCCAGAAAGAGCCATGGGCTGCCATGTTCAGGCACACCGCCTGTGTACAGCCAGTAAGGGGATTTTTTTCCCTGGCAATGTACTATTTGCGATTTGATATTGAAAAAGAAAGATTGTGGGCAAGAAGTTTCTGGAAAATGGGGTTCTTTCTGGCTTCATGTTCTGCCAGCATCAATCAAGTCCTGTGGATGGTGGTAGAAGGAACGCAGTTAATTTTACACTCTCTTCTGGGGTCTTAAAGAATCTCCCCAGCCGTAGCCCTTGGTTTTTATCATAGGACCGGAGATTCTGCCTCCCAGGGTTGAGGAGACAGTTTGAGGGGAGGAGGAGGAAGGGGCAGATGCTGTTTGGAGCAGGCTGACAGGAAATGAATGTGGATTTCCTGCTGGAAAGCTTGGCCGCAGAATAGAGCTAAATTCCCCATTTTCAATGATCTCTTTCCCTTGCTTTCTCTTTCTGTCAATATGCTATTATCTCTAGCAACTCATGCCCCACCAAGAAAAATGAGGCAGGAAATAGACAATAGGATAGGAAATATGGCAAAGGCGCATTTCCCGTCAACAATATGCCTCACTAATAGATTGTCAGATGAGTGTTTTATTAGAGCAACGATTATGACAGCTACAATATTTCCAAAGACAAACTAGGGTGGGCCTGAACTAGAGGAATGTGGGAACACTTTTTTAAGAGCCAGCATGGGTTTGAGGCTTAATTGTTAACTGGGAGCCAGAAAGCTATCCATTCTAATCTTAGACCTGGCTGCAATAGACGTGTGGCCGTGAGCATGGACGCTGGCCCTCTCCCTCCTTTACTTTGTTTGACGGAGCTCATGAGCCTCCTTCCCCGGACACCTGATGCTGGGAGCCGTAGTGGATGGCCCTCGAGGTGCTGAGAGCCCCAGAAAGCCCTGCAAGAAGTTGCTGTCCTTGGCTCGGCTGTTCCCCTGGCTCTTGCACCCAGCCTCAGGGTGGCTTGAGCTCTGACTGGACCATAGAGATTGCCCGCATGCTCCCACAGAGCTGGGGCTCCAGGCAGCCCGCTCCAAGCTGCCCAGCAATCCACGGACATGGATTCTGTCCAGGGACACAGATGTCTGTGGCACACACTGGGGAGGGGGGCAGAAAGGGCAAAAAGGCTTTATGCAAATGCCTCAGCCTGCTTGTGTTTCCCTTTCTGCTCTTGGAACAACCCCACGTGTCTCAGAGAGCAGCTAGCATTGCACCCATCTTACAGATGCTACTGCAGCAGCACAGGGGTGAGGGGCCCACTGGAGGAACTGAATTCAAACCCCAGGTCCTTGGCTTTGCACCCACACACATCACCATGTGGCAGCGCTTAACCCCTTGCCATCTACTCGATTGTGACTCACGGTGACCCCATATATTACAGAGCAGAATTGCTCCATAGGGTTTTCTTGGCTGCAATCTTTACAGAAGTAGATCTCCAGGCCTTTCTTCTGTGATGCTGCTGGGTGGGATGGTACCACCAGCCTTTAGGTCAGCGAAAAAACCAAACCAAACCCATTGCCATCAAGTTGATTCTGACACATAGTGACCATATAGGACAGCGTAGAACTGCTCCATAGGGTATCCAAGGAGAGATTGGTGGATTCGAGCTGCCGACCCTTTGATTAGCAGCTGAGCTCTTAGCCACTGTGCCACCAGGGCTTCTTTAGGTTAGCAGTTGAGCACAAACCGTTTGTACCCCCCCAGGGACCATTGGCAGTGCTTACTGCAGTTCACATATCATTCATGTGGTGCTTGATGAACACCCACGTCCACACAGGACTGCCCTCCACCAGGCAGGGGCCCATCTAGCTTGGCTCACTCTTCCCCGAGGCCTGGAACAGCACCTGGCACCTAGTAAGTGCTCAATAAATATGTGGTGAAGGAATGAATGCCTGAAGTTTCTAATTGGCCAGATGCCCTAGTGTGGTTACAGCTGAGATGATAATCCCTGTCCAATCGTCTCACTCATAGAGGGGACAGAACTCTGCCACGTGTCCCCAGCTCAAACTCAGGGACAAAGTTCCTTCTGCCTCCCAAAGAGCCAGGGCAGGCCTTCATTCTCCTGCTTGGGGGAGCACCAGATATCCAGAAACCAGCGCTCTCTGCGTTTTCTCGGCCTCTGTGAATTAATGCACTATAAGTTCTCTTGGGGTCAATGGTGGTTCAGTGGTAGAATTCTCACCTTCCGTGCAGAAGACCTGGGTTTGATTCCCAGCCATGCATCTCATGCATAGCCACCATGTGTCTGTCAGTGGTGGCTTCCGTGTGCTATGATGATGAGCAGGTTTCAGCGGAGCTTCCAGACTAAGAAAGGCCTGGTGATCTACGTCCAAAAAAGCAGCCAATGCAAACCCTATGGATCACAATGGTCCGATCCACAACCGATCCTGGGGTGGTGCAGGACTGGGCAGCATTCTGTTGTGCCTGGGGTCGCATGAGTCAGGGGCCAACTCGATGGTAGCTAACAGCAGTAACAACAAGATTCTCCTGCTGGGGAGAAGCAGGAGGTGGTGCCTGGTTTTCGTCACGATTTCAAAGAACAAGCAAAAGGAAAATACACACTCGATTGTGCCTAGAATCAGAACACTGAATTGAGGTGAGGAATTCGTCTCGTGAGTGGATGGCCAGAAGGAGGGCAAAGGGAAGAGAACTGTTCAAATCCCCAGGGATCTTAATTCTTTTAATAGCAAGGGTCTGTAAAATGCTATCATAAAGTGGGGACGGGCTGTGCAGGGTCAACGTCAAACTTCATCAGGTTCTAAGACCATGAAGCTGTCTCCATCAGGTTAGCAAGACAATTTATAGGAAAGAAAGAGAAGAGAGAGATAGCTGGAAGGTTTTACAAAAAAAAGAAAAAGGTAGGTAGAAGTTTAATCTCTAAAGCAACATCTATAAACAGAGGAAAAACCAGCAAGAAATAAAAATGGATGGTTAAGCAAAAACAAGAGCAAGTTCTTAAAGAACAGAAAGATCTTGTACAGCAATCAACTACTCGACTTCAGGAACTGTTTCCAGAGGAGTAAATGCAATGACCAGAACTGAGTTCCTGCCAAGGGATGCTGGCCCCTTCCCTGCTGCCAGTCTCTGCGAAGGTGTCCTCTGGAGGTATAAGGACCCAAGGCCCCAGGGCTGGTTCCAAAGAAAGGGAATCCTATTCCTTCCAACTAGTTAACAAGGTCCCACTATGTGCCAAGTAGGGAACTAGTCTCCAACGTGAGCTAGGAGTCCCTGGGTGGTGCACATGATTAATGTGCTCAGATGCTAACCCAAAGTTTGGAGGTTGGGGTCTACCCAGAGGCACTGGGAAGGAAGGCCTGGTGATCCACTTCTGAAAAATCAGCCATTGAATACCCTATGGAGCCCAGTTCTACTCTGACACACAGGGATCTCCATGAGTCAGAGTCAACTCCACGGCACCTGGTTAAAGTAAGCTGTGATATTTAAGATTCCGTGCCAACTTGGCTGGGCCATGATTCTCAGTGTTCATATGTGATCACGCCCATGATTGAATATGCTCTGACTAGCCAATCAGTTGAAAGGGAGTTTCCTCGGGGGTGTGGCCTGCATCCAAATATAAGCGGATGTTCTGGCTTTTCGCTCACTCTGGATCCTGCAGCTGCCTCCTGTTCGTCTGATCTCCAGCTCTTGGGACTTGAGCTATCCGCTTATCTGCAGATCTTGGGATTCATCAATCTTCACAGCCTGAGAGTGGGAGCCCTGCTCTCTGACCTGCCAATCCTGGGTTCACCAGCCCCTGCAGCTACGTGAATGCAGAGAAGCCTCTATCGTGATCCACGGACTTGGGACGTTCTAGCCTCTACAATCTCGTGAGCCATTTCCTTGATATAAATCTCTCTCTATATGTATTTATACACTTTACTGGTTTTGCTTCTCTAGAGAACCCAGCCTAAGACATAAGCTATAAGTGGTCCTTTTCCTTTAGGGAGTTTGTCATCTACTAAAAATAGGAAGACAAGACCCCCTCCCAAAACTATAAATCATGGCAGGAGAATTTCCTCCATAAGAGAGATACTGAGTTCTGCGGAGTTTACTTTGTTTCTTTCTTTCTTTTTTGAAATAAGGAGATTTATTCAGAAGGGAAAGGGGGGAAAGGACTATAACAATAAGAGGAGGGGTCTGTTGTGACTGGGGAACACTTCCACCGAAAGTGTCTCCTGCTTTCCTGTTAAAAGAAAGGAGTTTATTTTCAATCAGAAAGGCAATGCAAATAGAAAGGTAGAAAAATGCAGAGGAATATAAAGAAGAAACTTTAAAGAATCAGTAAAAAAAAAAAAAAAGAAAGAGCCAGTAAACCACAACCTAGAAATAATCAAGAAGCCCTGATGGCACAGGGGTTAAGCCCTCAGCTGCTAACCAGAAGGTTGGCTGTCCAGACCCACTAGCCACTCCTCGGGAGAAAGATATGGTAGCCTGCTTCTGCAGAAATTTACAGCCTTGGAAACCCTATGGGGCAGTTCCACTCTGCCCTACAGAGTTGTTATGAGTCGGCATCGACTTGATGGCAAGGGGTATTTTTTTTAGTGATAATCACAGCTCATATCTTGACTTATTTCCTGCCAGTCTTTATTTATACATATATTAAAATATTGATGCTTTATGGGTAGCCTACATTGTTCACGCTTTTTATCACCAGCAGTTTCCCATGTCATTAGACACTCTTCGGAAGCACGGTTTATTAGCGGTTGCCTATTTCATCATATGGCATGCTGTAATATATTTAGCCATGACACTATTGATGAACACCTAGAGCCTAGATTCTAGGCTGTTTCCATTTGGGGAACATATAAGTAAGTCTCCTGATGTATAAATCTCTGAAAGCATTTCCATTTTTTCCATATATAAATTCTTACAAGTGGACTTATTGAGTTTAAGGGTAGAATTCTAAAAGTCTCCTGATATACATGCCAAATTGGATTTCTGACTGATTGCAGCAATTCATATGCCTCCAGGCAATATAAGGTAGTGTCTGCTGGCTGCATCCTGGCTGACATGAGTGCTATCATTTTTAAGAATTCCTGTGCTAGAGAATTTTCAAAAGAGAAGAGGTCCTTCCTATTATGTTTGCTCAGAAGTTTTCCTGGAGAAAATGGATTTGAGACAGGGCTTATAGGATGAGAAGGCTTTTGCAGTGGTGAGGGAAAAGAGTAGTGTTCCAGGCAAAAACCAAACTCTAAGCATAGGGTCAAAGGCAGGGATGCGGTGCATGTATTTGAAGACTCTGACTCCTGGCCACCCTACTTGTGCTGGAATAGAACTGTGCTCCACAGGGTTTTCAGTGGCTGAGTTTTCAGAAGTAGATAGGCAGGTCTTTCTTCCGAGGCACCTGGAACCTCTAACTTTTGGTTAGCAGCCAAGCACTTTAACCATTGGCACCATCCTTGGACTTGCCAAGCACAGTAGGTATTCAATAAATGCTGATTATTGTTATCATTGGTGATGTAATGGGTAATTGAGGGCATATATTGTGTTCAAGTGATACAGACTTCAAAGTCCTGGTTATCTGTTATACTCATCTGATATTTGCCTGGGGGTGGGCAGAGAGGTGGAGAGGGCAAGTAGAAGCATTTGTTCCCTGACATCACGGTCAACAAGCTTGACCAGCCCTTGCGTTCTTGCTTCCGATGTGAAGAAGCCCTCCAGCTTCACCAGGCGTGAGCGCGGCATCCAGCAATAAGTTAATTTCTAACGGTGGCACTTGATAAATTTTCCATTTACCTCATTAGTTTTTACAGCCTGCAATATTGGTGAGAACACTTCCAATTAACCATATGGGAAGCTTCAGTACGGGATCACAACAATTTTTAAAAATGTGTTATTTAACCATGTAAGAATCATAGCCCCCAGAAATAAAGATGCTTGAAACCAGCATTCAAGTCCTGGGAGGAGGTGTTTTGGGGTGGGGGGAGAACTTGTCAGTTGGGGTGCCTGAATTGAGGGGCTCACCTCAAGGGGAAGGGACTAAGCTGGGCACTCCCCCTCCCATTCCCAAGTGAGCTCCGGGAAGGAATCACCAAGGGGACCTGGCAACAAGGCCAGATCTCGCAGCTGGCTGTCAGGAGGTCCTGTTCGAAAATCTAGCCAAGAGCTCTAAGTGCTCCTTCTTGGTTTAGCTACTAAGCCTTTTTCAAATTCTTACCGTATTTATTGATCACAAGAAGCCAGTGAGCTGGGAAGTGGTCTTCCTGTTTCATAGTGATTAGGAAGAGATTCCATGGCTGCCAAGAGCAAGCAGAAGTGAGCAGCGAGGCTGAAGCTCAAGCCAGGACTTCCAAAGCTGACTCCTCTCACTACACCATGGAAAATTGGGGGACCTACCCCCTCACTGTGCCTTCTCCGGGGGCTGCAACTGTGACCACTGCAAACACTATGGTAGCAACCTCCTTGGTCCTGGGCTAAGTTTGTGATGAAGGCCTTCAGACCATCTCACTCCCCCGACACCATGAGCGGTCCAAGCAGTGGGCTCAGCACCCAAATGGATCCCCAGGGGTCTTCAAGCTGGAACTGGGAGAGAGGCATTCAGACTTTTGTTCTTGGGTTGCCAAGCTGGAGAGGCCATCTGAAGACACCAGCTTTAAGTTCTTGACCACGAAAGGGAATCAAGCCAGCGGTAAGAGTTCATGAAGCCACCAGGCAGAGCCCAACAGATATGGGAGTAAAAGGTGGTTGTGGGGAGGGGAGAGGAGAAAGAAAGGAAAGAAGGAATGGTGGAAGAACGGAAGGGAGGGGGGAAGAGAAAGAAAGAAGAAAAGAGGAAGGAAGGAAGAAAGAAGCCACAACCTGAGGATGCCCCAGTCCCAGCCATCGCGGAGGCCAACTCCCACCAGGCTTGTCCCCTTTTGGTTACATGAGCCAATACATCCCCCTGATCATATACTCTAGTTTGAATGGGGCTCCTGTCACTGCTGTCAACTGACAGAGAACCTAAGTCCCTGTTTCCTCATCTATACACTGACTTGGCTAAACTAGATGAGTTGTTTTCAAGTTCCACAGAGGGCTAGGAGGACCCACAGAGGCTATGGCATAGGAAGGATCAGGGGTACTCAGGGCTGCCAGTCCTGCTTTGGGCTACAGAGCAAAGTTCATTTCTTCTGTCTTAAGGACCTGTGTGGTGTCGGTTTCCTGGCTGGACCTCAACTAATCCGGTGGTCATCTTCTTCACCTTTGTTTCCATGGTTCCAAGATGGCTGCCCAGCTCCAGGTCATCACAACATCCTCACCGCAGCCACACTGAAAGCCAGAAAGAAAGATAATTTCTCCTTGCTTCCTTCTTTTCACCGGGGAAGTAAGCTTTTCTCAGAATTGGCCAGAAAGTTAGTATCCAACGTTTTCAGCGCCTATAATGTGAGACAAGCTCTTTGAGCAACAAAAAGGGAGTTGGCCAATGGCTCCTGAGTAAGGAACCAACCAACCATGTCCACCACACTCGACTGTGATCTCAGTCAAGTCACCTCCTCTCTCTGGACCTCTGTTTTCTCACCCACAAAATGGGGATTGGTGAGATCACTGGTTTCAAAGTGCTCCTTCAGAACTCTTGGATTCCAAAGAGGGCCTTAGAGGCCCCTGTGGGGCCGGGAGTGGAGTCCTGATCTCCTGCCCGACTTCACCACAACTGCTCCATTTGAACTTTTCTGGAGATTAAAAAATCCTGCTGGTTTAGCTGGTTCCTAATGCCTCTTGCAGCTCAGTCAAGGACCAAGATTCAAAGCTATAGATCAATTTATACAAATGAGGAGATAACCAGGATGTTGTTCTTGTGAAGAATGATCCATTAGCTTTGGGGGTCATTCATGATAAACTTTGGAGATTGATTAAACTCCTTGGCTTCTTGCCAACAATTAACCACTCTGCATGATGTTCGGACTCTGTGTGCCATGGAGCAGAAGACATTCCCCCTGAAGTATTCGTGACGCCCTCTATTCCTTTCAATTATGGGAAGGCAAGCCCCATACATACATATGATTATTTTAAACTATTTATCTTGTGCAGAGGAATTGATCTTTGCTAGTCTTTCTCACCTGCCTTGACACTGATGAATCGCCCCAGCGATGGTCTCAGAAAGGGGAGACATCGCCCCTAATGGATGGCCCTTCTCATCTTAATTTTCCCCCTGGAGGGCCTTCTCACTTTAGAGTCTTCCTTCTTTCCCTTTTTGGATTTAACTCCGTAAGTGCCATGCCAGGGACAGCGCCCATTATATTTCTATTGTCCAAAGGCCTCTTTGGGATCAAAGGTTCCAAGCCTGGGAAGACAACGAAGCCCTAGGAAACCCCCAGGCCTCTGCCAAAGTTCAGTCCCCTGCTAAGAAGAATTGATACCATCCAACAGGTATCTTCAAGGAGTGTTTATTGACCACTTACTCTGTGACGCATAAGATCAGAAAACAGTATTAGCCCTGTAGGCTTGTATAGCCTGTTCACACGCTCTTGTTTAGGGCTGTGGGCTCCTTGGGGCTGCTCTGTTAGGTTAGTATCTTGCACCCTGCCTGGCACACATTCGGCAGTGGGTTGTTTGGATTGGTTGAACAATTAGGAAATGCAAGTAATGTCACCCCCATTTTACAGAGAGGAACTTGAGGCCCACAGAGGTCTCATCCAAGGTCACACACGTAGTAAGTGGCAAGGTCAACCCTTGAACTCAACTCTAATGATCCCGAGTTGAATTCCACTCAAGGACAGCATAAATAATACTTCCTAACACAGGATCTGATGCATAGGACACACTCAACAGATACCTCTTCCCTTCCTCTCCTCTTCCTCCTCTCGCCACGGCCCTGGGCTGCCTCCGTGGATTCTGCACAAACAACACAGATGTGTCCAAGAGTGCCCAGCCTTCTTGCAGCTCTCGCATTATTTGCAGGAGCCTGAGTCACAGGACAGTTTCCTGTTCAATTACTCATGTAAAATAGGAATAGGGTCTCATTATAAAACATTCAAATAACACAAATAAAGTTAAAGACCCCTGGAGGATCTCACCCCCAATTCCAGCCTCCTCTCCAAAGTAACCACTGGTATTCGTATAGTGTGGCTCCTTCCAAATCTATTTCTATGCATTTATGAATATATGCAATATAAAAATATTGTATAAAGAAATACGTAGTCGAGTTTCTCATTTGCTGGGCTTCCCGTAATTTAAATGACATCACACTATATATATTCTTCCCTAACTTGCTCTACAGACTGTTCCAAAGCAGTGTACACATATTGGTCTCATTTGTCTTTTTTTTCTTTTTTTCTTTCTGCACTTTAGTAGCCCAGTTCCTAAAATGGATGTGTTGGAGTTTAACTAGTCCCTTATTGATGGACATAAGATCCCTGGTGGTACAAAAGGATTATGCTTGACTGTTAGCCTAAAGGTTGGTGGTTTGAACCCACACAGTGGTACCGCAGGAGTAAGGCCTGGCGATCTACTTCCTTTAAGATCTCTGTAACACGTGGGGTCGCCATGAGTCAGAATCGACTCGGCAGCTACTGACAGCAACAACACTGACGAATGTGTAGGCCGTTTCCAAGGTTTCGCTAATTAAAACTGTGTCAAAATGGCCATCCTTGTCTTGCCTTCTTGCCACAACAAATACCTTTTCGCCCTCACTGGATTGGCAATAAATTCGTTTGTTAATAAAGGTATTGGCAAGAGTATGAGGCAATGGGTACTGTCCCACACTGGGGGTCTGCAAATTGGCACTGTACTTTTGGAGGGGAGTTTAGAAGTATCTGTTACGTTTTCAGTGTGCCTACCCATGGGCCCAGCCATTTCACTTCTTGGTTTGCCATTGAGTTGCCATTGAGTTGATTCTGATCCATTGGCATTATTAGTGTCAGAGTAGGGTTTTCAATGACTGATTTTTCAGAAGTCAATTGCCAGGCCTTTCTTCCGAGGTGCCTCTGGGTGGACTCAAACCACCAACCTTTTGGTTAGCAGTTGAGTGCATTGATTGTTTGTACCACCCAGTGACTGGAGTTTACCTTCTCATTAAATGCAGATCCAGAACCCCAATAGTGTTCATCGGTATATACTGGCTCATACTGATCACACAACAGAAGCCTGACATCCAGGTCAAAGTCGGGTCCCAAGGGGCCTGGAACAAAATTGACTGGAGCCACATACTGGGTTGAACTGGCCTGGGTGACTGTGACTCAAGGACTCCTCCGCCATCTCTGGCCACCACACATCTGGGCAGGGTTTTTCTAAACTAAACTCCACTCCCCAGGCCATTGAGTAACTGCTCTCATTGTTCCCAGTGTGAACAATAAGACCTACGGGGTGGGGAGACATTCCATGGAGGGGGCTGGGTGGCTCTAAAGAGACCACACACACGATGATCATTCTTGTTTGTTCTCTATTTAACTCAATGCTCTAATCCCGGCATTAATCCCGGCATTGTTGTTGTTAGGTGCCTTCAATTCCAACTCATAGTGACCTCATGTGACAGAATAGAACTGCCCTATAGGTGGCATAGTGGTGACGTGCTATGGCTGCTAACCAAGAGGTCAGCAGTTCGAATCTGACAGGCACTCCTTGGAAACCCTATGGGGCAGTTCTACTCTGTCCTATAGGGTCACTATGAGTTGGAATTGACCCAATGGCAGTGGGTTTGGTTTTTTATAGGGTTTCCTAGGCTGTAATCTTTACAGGAGCAGATCTCTAGGTCTTTTCTCCCTCGGAGTAGCCAGTGGGTTTGAACCACTGACCTTTCAGTTAGCAGCCAAGTGCTTAACCTTTGCTTGGTCCTGGCGCTATGGCACACAAATGATCCAAGTGTGATCAGAGCAGTGAGCCACCCACTCTGCCTACTTCTCCAGTAACACTCCGTCCACCTCCTCTCTATCTGCAATCTCTTCACCAACACTCCCTGGGTGAAATGCATCCCATGAAGGCCTGCTACTACACCCCACTCCGTGGACAGATGGCTTTGACCTCAAGCCCCACCTGTCTCCCAGAGACTTCTGCCCCTTATAAAGGACTTCATTCATACCCATAGCCACCCCATGTGACGCAGTAGAACTCCCCATAGGGTTTCCTAGGCTGTGATCTTTACAGAAGTAGGTCACCAGGTCTTTCCTCTCGTAGAGTGGCTGGTAGATTCAAACCGCTGACCTCTCGGTTAATAGCCAAGCTCTGAACAATTTGCACCACCAGGGCTCTTTATATACGGGCACTATGAGTCGGAATATACTTGTCTGCACACAACAACATAAAGGACTTGAACTCAAAGGATGTGGGCTTCAGATGGGCTTTGCCACCAGGTCATTCCACAGTCTTCCCGATGTCCCCTGGCCAAAACACTGGAGGCTGGCAGCCAAGCCCACAAACCCACATGACAGAGTCACGCAAACCACGGGCTTCACTTGAACCATATCAAACCTGGAGAAACTGTTTAGGGGCTTCTTTTATAAAATGAAGATAATTCTGTGACCGTGACTCGGAAAGCAGCGGTGAAAGACAGCATCGCTACTTGTAAACGTTTAACAGCCCTTTCCAATAAGACAGGCAAAGACAAGAGCCAGCTAAGGCCATGAAGCCAGCGGATGTTGTAGAATGACACCATATAGAGTCACACATAAATACACAGCTCAAAATCAACCAAGTCAAACTGACAACAGCAACTGAAAAGATTAAATAGGAAGCTTAGGGGGCAGTGAGTTCACGTCGAAGGCGGAATTCACATAAAGGAGGAAGGTGGTCGCACAACTTGAAGAATGTAGTCAGTGTCAATGAATTGCTGTATGTTTTGCTGTGTATACTTTCAACAATAAAAAAAAAGTTTAAAAATACAGATTTTTCATTAAAATTAAAATCAACCCAAAGCTTAACAGCCTGGAGCTCCCCAGCTATGAAGACCTTGGGGTGCAGAATGGGAGGACATAGTGACTCTAGGAAACATCTTTCCTGGTTTCCCAGGACTAGCCCAGGGGCTCCCCAGGCCCCTAGTTATGGCAGTTCCATACCTCCCCCCCACCACAGCTCCCTCCCCACAGCAAAAAAAAACAAAACCCATTGCCTTTGAGTTGATTCTGACTCATAGCCACCCCATTGGACAGAGTAGAACCGCCCCATAGGGTTTCCCAGGCTGTAAATCTTTACCGAAGCAGTCTGCTGCCACATCTTTTTCCCTTGGAGCAGCTGGTGGGTTTGAACTACCAACCTTTCAGTTAGCTGCTGAGTGCTTAACCACCGCACCACCAGGACTCCTCCTTCTTGACCAGAGAGCCGGAAATGTGGGCTTTGCAAGCATCCTCACTGCCAACATCAGGCTCTCTAAAAACACAGTGATCTGTAGTATCCCTGCAAATATTTCCTATTTTTAATAACATGGTATCAATTTGCAAACAGAGTAATGATCTCTGTTACTTTTCAGGAAATTATGTTTAATATACTTTGCCAGAGCTAAGGAAGAACAATTTAATTGAAAGAGCTGCTATGAACCGTATTTAACCTCAGACGTACTGTATGGAGTGTCTCGGAGATAAGTTATGGTTTTTAATTTAATGTAAACTATTCTGTGCATAAGCGCTGTGTTTTCGCCACTCTAATAACGATTGGTTTGGGTTTATCAACTATTTTTCCCATCATCTCCTTCCTCCCGCAAACATTCCCCATGAATGTTAAACCCAGTCTGAATATTTCCTCACGTAGAATCTGAAATGAGAGGCTCTGCCAAAGAGGCAGGCACCACTCTAGAAGATGCTGGGCCTCAAAAGTGACACCGGCTTACAGTGGGGGATCCCCGGTTTTTGAGAGCTGCCCCAGTATTTCACTGCCCGGCTGATCCCACAGCTGGCTGGTTCCCTCCCCACGCTGATTAATGGATCCCAGCCACCGTACCCGCGCTTCAGATCAAGTTTTCAGCTCACAAAGATTAATTGCCGAATGAAAAATATGGAAATTTATTATTCATATAATTCATTTGAGGGGATAATCCCAGGAAAATGGAGTATGTGGTTGAAGTTAATCATCTGACAGTAACCGACGCGCGGTGAGGTAGAAAGAAGCACGTGGCGTGATCTCACAGCCTGGCCATCTGCGTGCTGGGGCACAGGTGAGCCCAAGACCGGGGGCCAGTGTTTTTTAAGAAAGTTGTTTATTCATCCATCTCATGGTCTACCGCTCTTGGTTCTCCCGTCCTCCCATTTCCCAGCTTAGGCTTTGCCAAGACTTGTGGGGCCCAGCCCATGGCCTTATTTTATTTTATTCCTATCTCTTCTCTCATATATTTATATGTTTGCTTGTCAGGGTGGGCCTATGTCAGCTTGGCCGACTGTGCCTCCACCCACTGCCACTGAGCCGATTCTGACTCCTCGCAGCTCCGTGTGTTATGAGTAGAACTGCTCCATAGGGTTTTCTTGGCCGTAATATTTATGGAAGTAGATCACGAGGCCTTTCTTCCATGGATCCACCACATAGGTTCAAGCTGTCAGCTTTAGGTTAGTAAACCTGTTGCTGACCAGTCGATTCTGACTCATAGTGACTCTATAGGACAGGGTAGAACTGCCCCATAGGGTTTTGAGGAGCAGCTGATGGATTCAAACCGCCTACCTTTTGGTTAACAGCAGAGCTCTTAACAACTGCGCCGACAGGGTTTCCCCTTTAGGTTAGTGTTGTTGTTATTGTTGGTGTTAGGTGCCATTGAGCCGGTTCCAACTTATCGTGACCCTGTGTACCACAGAACGAAACACTACCCAGTCCTCCGCCATGCTCATAATTGTTGTTATGTTTGAGCCCATCGTTGCAGCCACCGTGTCAGTCCACCTTGTTGAGGGCTTCTTCTTTTCCGCTGACCTTGTGCTTTGCCAAGCATTATGTCCTCCTCCATGGACTGATCCCTCCCGACAACATGACCAAAGTATGTAAGACACAAGCTAGCCATCCCTGCTTCTAAGGGCATTCTGGTTGTACTTCTTCCAAGACAGATTTGTTCGTTCTTTTGACAGTCCATGGTATATTCAATATTCTTCACCAACACCACAATTCGAAGGCTTCAATTCTTCTTCAGTCTTCCTTATTCATTGTCCAGCTTTCACATGCATGTGATGCAACTGAAGATACCATGGCTTGGGTCAGGCGCACCTTAGTCTTCAAGGTGATGTCTTTGTTTTTCAACATTTTAAAGAGGTCCTTTGCAGCAGATTTGCCCAATGCAATGTGTCTTTTGATTTCTTGACTGCTGCTTCCATGGATGTTGATTGTGGATCCAAGTAAAATGAAATCCTTGACAACAACTCCATTTGTTGAAACATCTCAATTGATATTCTGTCAATTCCTGGAGCCTTGTTTTTCACCAATGCCTTCAGTGCAGCTTGGGCTTCTTCCTTTGGTCCCATCAGTTCCTGATCATATGCTACTTCTTGAAGTGGCTGAACATCGACCAATCGTTGGTACAGTAACTCTGTGTATTCCTTCCATCTCCTTTTGATGCTTCCTGCTTTAGGTTAGTAGTTGAGCACAAACCATTTGGAACTCTACTCCCCTCTTATTTGGGTAAGGCTTCCAGTTTCCTTTGAGAAGCCATTTATTCCCAATTTTCAGCCCTGAGGTTCAGGTGGGACTTCAAGGAGAGAGCATGTGACCAGATGAGAGCCACTGAGAGCACTGCATTTGTCCAGCCACAGTGATTGGTTCAGATATGGACACATGACCTAATCAGAGCCAAGGAGACACAGAGAGCCTTTTCCTGGGAAGGCTGGAAAGGAAGCTGACTCTTCTCCTCTTCATTGTGAAAGCTGAGAGCTGTAGCAACCATCTTGCCAGTGCAAGGGGGGAGGACAACCAAGAACCTTGGGGAGAGATGGGGAGCTGCAAGATGGTGAGAAGAGAGACTGAGTATAGGTGACATCATTTGGGTCCCGAATCAAGTCATACCTGAAGCCAGTCCTACCTCTGAACATTGGACTTTTGGTTCTGTAAGCCTTTATTCTGTTTGTGCTTAAGTTAATTTGAGTGACATTTTCTCCAAGGACCTTGAATCTTAATCAAAATGACAAAAGGACCCCCACCAAAAAAAAAAGAAAAAGAAAAAAAAGCTAGCTGGAGGACATTCATGCCAGTGGCTTCATGATAAAGCCTTGGGTTAGTTCCTGCCCCCCAGGCCTCTGGAACTCCCCCTTTCTGTGTGTTCCAGTCTGTTCTTAAGCCTAGTTCTTTAGCCTTCTTCCAACAATTTAAACTACCTGGTAGCCTGACAGGGACTAGGTGGTACAGTGGTTAAGAGCTTGGCTGCTAACCAGAAGGTCAGCAGCTCGAATCCACTAGCCACCTCTTAGAAACTCTATGGAGCAGCTCTACTCTGTTCTATAGGGTCAACTATGAGTGGGAATTGACTCGATGGCAACAGGTTTTATTTGGGGGGGGCGGGTAACCTGTCGATGAATTCATTTTCAGCTTAAGTTAGCCAGTGTTATTTTCTGCTGTCTGCAACTAGGGATTCTGACCTCCTAGCGCAGGCCAGTGGGGAGAAGGTCCCTGGCACTAGGGCTCTTTTGCTGCCACCTCAGGCAGCCCTACCTCCAGGGTCCCAGTCACCTCGTCTATCTACAGACCTGGATCTGAATGTGTCACTGCGAATAGAACTCAAAGACAGATGGTTGAGAAAAAATGATGTTGTAGGGTATCATCTACATACATTCCAAAAGCACAGAAAGCACTGTGAATTATTTACAGATTCTTGCATAGGTAGTAAAATTATTAAAATAAGGTGGGAAAGATCCACACCAAATTCATGTCAGCAGTTACCTCTGAGGGGGTGGGGGAGAGGAAAGACTTTTCTGTTGGGAAGGGGTATGTCTTAGTTCATCTAGTGCTGCCATAACAAACACCGAAGGTAGGTGGCTTTAAAGAAATGAAATTGTCTCATAGTTTGGAGTCCAGACGTCCAAATCAGGGCATCAGCTGTAGGGAAGGGTCCTTCCTTGTCGGTGGCCCCAGGAGACCGTAGGAGCTCCTTGGCATTCCTTGGTGCTCCTTGGTGTCTGTCCTCCCTCTGTGTGTCTATTCTGGCCTTCTTATGACTCAGAAATGATTAGGTTTAGGACCCACCCTACTCTAATATGACCTCATTAACATAACCAAGAAAAAACCCTCCTATTTCCAAACAAGATCAGGTCCACAGGTACAGGGGTCAGGACTTCAATACATATTTTTGAGAGGCACAATTCATTCCATAACAGGGTATAAAAGGGACTTCAACTGGGTTTATGTTTTATTCCCAAAATGTAGATCTGAAGCAAATATGACGATGCCAACACATGTTGACCCTAACGCCGGTTATATGGGTATCTATTACGTTCTTCTCCATGCTTCTCTGAAATTTTTTTCCCAATAAAAGATAAAATCAAATCAAAGGCCCTCCCAGTTCTGAGGCAAAGGAAGTCATTGGTTGAGATCCCGGCTGGGATCCTGAGGGGACCTGATGTGAAGAAGAGGGAGACTCTGGCCTCCAGCAATTCACGGTGTAGGGATTGCTGGTCAGGTTGGGCAAACCGGGAGGCAGAGAAAGGTGTATATGCCACCCTGGAGAACAAAGAAAGCCTGGGGGTGCCAGGGAGACAGAGATGCCTGCTAATTGCTGGGTGGCGGGCGTGGCAAGAAGGATGTAGGACATGACCTTTGAACAGCATGGGCTGGGCCTTAAAGGACAGCTAAGGTGTGAACAGGAGCCCTGGTGGCACAGTGGTTAAGAACTTGGCTGCTAAGCAGAAGGTAGGCAGTTCAAATCCACCAGGCGTTCCTTGGAAACCGTATGGGGCAGCTCTACTCTGTCCCATAGGGTCGCTATGGGTTGGAATTGACTCAGCAGCAATAGGTTTGGTTTTTTTATTTTGTACATGTGGATATAATCCCATATGGGCATAGGATTTTCTTTGTTGTGTAACTGAGGCCAAATCAGCCTAGGGTGTGTTTTAAACCAATCGCTTCACTCCCATCACAGGAAGATCTCCAAGGAACTGAGGAACAGATGCTGAAAAGAGACAAAGACCTTTCCTCAGAGCCTACAGAGACAGAGAGCCTTCCCCTAGAGCTGGTGCCCTGAATTTGGACTTCTAGCCTCCTAAACTGTGAGACAATAAATTTCTGTGTGTTAAAAGTCATCCACTTGTGGTATTTCTGTTAAAGCAGCACTGAGAAACTAAGACAGAATTTGGTACCGGAGAGTAGGGTGCTGCTCCAACAAATACCTAAAATGTGAAAGAGTGGTTTTAGAATTGGGTAACGGGTAAATGCTGGAGGAATTCTGATGCACTTCATGGTAAGATCCTAGTTTACCTTGAAGAGACTCTTGGTAGAATAACAGATATTAAGTGCGATTCTAATGAGGGCTCAGAAGGAATTGAAAGCTGTGATGACAGCTTCTGTTGTCATGAACAGAATGTTGCTAGAAACGTGGTCGTAAATATTCTCCTGGTGAGGAAACTGAGGCCTGGGGAGATTAAATGGCCTGTCTGAGGCTACACATCTGCTAAGTGTTTGTATCCATCCAGGTTCCAAAACATCTGTCTCTCCAGTCATTTCTTGGGACCGCCCACGGTACTACGTCTCAAAACAACAACAAAAAATAAAACCTGTTGTTGTGGAGTCGTTTCAGACTCACAGCAATCCCAAAGGGTTTCCAAGGAGTAGCTGCCGGATTTGAACTGCCGACCTTTTGGTTAGTAGCCAAGTGCTTAATCACTGCGTCACCAGGGCTCCAATACCTGTCAAGGAAGACTAAAAAACAGCTACATGTGGACCAAGCTCCATGCTAAGTGCTTTCAGGTGCTATCTCAGTCCATCCACACAACCACGACAAGGGCAACAGTCCACACCATTCCCATCCCTGGTGGTGCAGTGGTCAAGCTCTCAGCTGCTAACATGAAGGTTGGTGGTTTGAGCCCATCCAGCAGCTCCGTGAAAGAAAGACTTTGTGTCCTACTCCCATAAAGATTGCTGTTGTTGTTGTGTGCTGTGTGCCATTGAGTCAACTGCAACTCTTAGCAACCCTGTGTGACAGTAGAACTGCCCCATAGGGTTTCCTCAGCTGTAACCTTTACAGGAACAGATCGCCAGGTCTTTTCTCCCTTGGAGCAGTTGGTAGTTTTGAACCACTGACCTTTTGGTTAGCAGCCGAGTACTTAGCCATTTTGTCACCAGGGTTCCATCTTGTAAAGATTACAGCCTAGAAAAAATCCTGTGGGGCAGTTCTACTCTGTCACATGGGGTTGCAATGAGTCAAAGTCAACTCAATGGCCCCTAACAACAGCAGATGAGGCTCAGAGAGGAGATGATGGCCCAGGACAGCCTGCCAAGTGACAGCAGGCTGGGCTGACTTCAGAACTGCCCCTTTTCCCTCTCCTACCATGGGCTTCCTGGGGTGCCATCCCACTGTCCCCCAATTCAGCGGCCTCATTCCCTTCACTAGAGGAATTTCCCACGCTGAGCCAGGCATCCTGGAAGCCCGTTCCTTCTCTGTGTGTCCCTCAGCGCAGAGGGTGGCACAGACCCTGTCATTCGAGCCATCACCAAGCCACCAAGTTCATCTGAGCACAACTTTGTGCATCCAACCAATTAATAATAAGTTTAATAATGAAAGAATAATTAATTACACCTGAAAATTCTCACTTGGGGGTACAATTAGCCTCTGGCACCTTCAGAACGAGTTGCCAGTGATTAATGGCGCCCTGGAGGAGGCATTTGTAAGTGCAATTAATGGTGTGCAAAATTGAACCCACAAATACTTGGAAACATACAAATGATTCCTACAAAAAGAACTTGTTCAAAACCCAGGGCTTTAGTTTTTCCAGAGCCCTGTGGCAGGTTCCCCAGCACGGTCCAGATGTGCCGAGGCTGGCGTGGAGGGCCAGCCCTCCCCAGCACGATGGTCACCCTGTGCTCAGAGGCTCTCCACCGTGGGAACCCCCCAGACAGTCATACAACAGAGCCAGGCATTGTTTAGCGACTCAGATCTGTAACTATTTAATAAAACATGGAGGCGATGGAAGAAGCAGGAAGGAAAACCCAGGAGTTAAGGCACAAGTCTTCCTTGTTTCTTTCAAATTCCTGGGCCCAAGTCGATTCCTCTCAAATTGGAGGACGGGCTCCGGGTCCTCTGGGACCCCTCCTGGGTCCTTCTGAAAGGCACCTGCCCCATTGCTCCAGCCTCGGCAGGGTAGCTCTCTGCGGAGCCGAGAGGACCCCAGCGGGGCACAGTGGAGCGACAGAGCAATGATGTCAGGCCCTTCACCACCACTAGCCATGTCACCCTCTGACCCAGAGCCTTCAGTGACTCTCCATGGCCGACAGATTCAATCCCGGTTCCTTGGATGGTCTCCCAGGAATGTGTGAACCCGGGCTTCCCACCAGCTGCCCCCCAACGCAATGACCCAGCACCACTCTCCCGCCCAACCCCAAGCCGGCTGATCAACCCCATTCTCTGTCCTTGTGTTCTCCATCACATGCTGACCGCTCTGCCGAATATGCCCTTCCACCCACCCCCACACACACTCACACACGTGTGCATATAAACACATACAAGCAGGCATAAAACCAAAAGTCTAGCCCCGCTGCAGTCAGGTCCGTTGCGACTCACGGCAACCCCATGTGTTAGAGTGGAACTGCTCCATAGGGGTTTCTCGGCTGTGGTCTTTACAGAAGCAGGTTGCCGGGCCTTTCTTCTGTGGCGCCACTGTGTGGGTTTGAACCACCTGCCTTTAGGTTAGTAGTCAAGTGCCTGCATACACATAAATGCTATGCACACATACACATAAATGCACACACACACGTACAGACATGTGTATGTGCATGCACACATACATATAACCATATACACATATTACATTGATATATATACATACATTAAAACCAAACAAAAAACAAACCCAGTGCCATCGAGTCGATTCTGACTCATAGCGACCCTATAGGACAGAATAGGACTGCCCCATAGAGTTCCCAAGGAGCGCCTGGTGGATTCAAACTGCCGACGCTCGGGTTAGCAGTCGTAGCACTTAACCACTACGCCCCATACACTAATACATATACAGACACACACATGTGTACACCCATATCATCCACGCTTTCACTGTCTTCCTTAGCTCAGCACCAATGCCACCTTGCCGACGTAGCCTTTCTGGATCACCCTTCCTCCATGGGCCAAGCCCTCTCCCTCCTCTGGGCCAGCCCAGCTCCCAGGCCCTCTCTACCTCTGACTCTCCTCTGAGCTGCAAGCCCTTGAGGACAGAGCCTTGACAGTCCTTTTTGTACCCCAGCCGCAACACAATGCTTGATACTTGGTGAATGTCCCACGTGTGTTGAAGGAATGAATGAATGAACTTACAGGATAAATGAGGAAGGGGTTTATCTCCTCGTACTTGCGTAAACGTCTGTCTGGAAACCAACTTCCACACAAACTGTGGTGGACACAGAGGAGTCGGGGGCAGAAGGAAAGAGCATTTGCAGAGCCACCAGCTCATTCCTCCTGCTTGGTAAGGGGGTTCAGGGGGCTGGCTCCATGCTCACTGTCCCCCTGGCACTCTCCCCTGAGCAGTGCTCATCCCGGCTAAAGAGACTTCTCCAAGCAATCCAGCTTCCACAGGCTCCCACGGTGCTGGACGGTGACATGGGCACCGGGGACCACTACAACGATGGTGCTCCGTCTCACAGGGGAGCTGAAGGGGGCAGACCCTCAGGAGGTGGAGGTGGGGAAGGAGCATGCTCCAGGCAGAAGGCAGGCGTGCAGGCTGGAGCCGGGAAGAGATGGCAGATGGGGCAGGGAGACAGCTAGCCTGCGGCCACCTTGCATGCATGTGCACAGAGTTTGTGCTGAGTTTGGAGGAACTGAATTGGGGAGCCACTGAGGACAGCAGAGGAGGAGAGCAGTACCAGCAGGGAGACCGCCAAAGCCAGCAGAAAAATTTGGACTGACTGACATCTGGGAAGCCCTGGTAGCCCAGTGGTTAAGAGCTTGGCTGCTAACCAGAAGACTGGCAGTTCGAATCCACCAGCCGCTCCTTGGAAACCCTATGGGCCACTTCTACTTTGTCCTATAGGGTCACTATGATTCGGAATCGACTCGATGGCAACGGGTTTGGTTTTTGACAGCTAGGCTTGGCATTCTGCTTGCCTTCTTCCTCCTCATCATATAGTGATGTCCTGTCAGTCCTTCCAGATTGCATTCTGCTGTCACAGCCTCTAAGAAGCCCCACGCCTCCCAAGACTGATAGAGTCCACCTCCTCGGGAGTCTTTGGACTTCAGGGATAGCGCCCCTGTGTCTCCTCCTCCAGGCACCGGTGCCTTGGGGGGAAGGAACCTGTTCTTCTCTTTCTGTTCCCAGGGCCAATCAGTGATGGCACCGCCATGTCTGACAGCAAAGATGGAAAAGGGCACCAAGAGGGCGGGCAGCCTTCTGCTCCAGGCCCCCAGCCCTGCTGCAAGGGAGGAATGGCAACAAGAGCAGTTTTACAAAATTGGATGCTTTACCTTAATGTTTTCATGTTATTCCTAGAAGGTGGGCCCACTTCGGGGTGCAAACATTTTGTGCCCTGGGTCTCCGGTTAAAGTGATTTGCATTCCTTTATTAGATTTTCTTCTGGACAACTCTCAGTACATTGCT
Organism: Elephas maximus indicus; assembly: GCF_024166365.1. Taxonomy (NCBI): domain Eukaryota; kingdom Metazoa; phylum Chordata; class Mammalia; order Proboscidea; family Elephantidae; genus Elephas; species Elephas maximus. The sequence goes on along the minus strand of NC_064834.1, from coordinate 75,241,760 downwards.
TCATTGGTGCCAGCAGTGGGCCCCGAGGGCTGCCAATCATCCAGGAGCCCTGGAAACTAACCACAGAAAAGAACCATCTGCCATGTTTGCAGTTTCAGGGTGTTGGGAAGGCTTTAACAATCCAGGTATGGGTTCAAGTGCTTAAAAAAGCCTGATATCCTGCAGCATTCTGCCATTCGTCAAACACCTAGGACACACCTTCCAGATGACAGGAGACACAGAGATGGGCAGGACCAAACCTCTGCCCAGGAGCTCCCAGGCTCCAGGGGAGATCCCTAAGCTATGGGGGCAGTACTGTGCGGAGGCATGCTTTGGAGGCTGGAAAGCCCAGGGCAGGGAACCTCTGCCCAAAGGGGCAGGCAAACTTCCCAGAGGAGGTGCACTCTGAAATGGGCTCTGCAGGATGCATAGGAGCTCAGAAACGGGTTCTGTAGGATGCATAGGAGCTTGTCGGTGGAAGACTAAGGAAAGAGGGGATAAAGAGAAAGGAGAAGGGGGGGAAGGGGGAACAGCATTCCAGACACAGGGAGACAGTGCATGAGGATCAAGGGTAACAAGTGTGGGACCCTGGTACACACAGACAAGCTATACCAATGTGGGGGTCCTCAGATTAAAGCGGGGTCATGCAGTCATGCGTCCAGTCCTTCCCTCGTTCCCTCATCCGGCAGGCATTTATGGAGAACTTACGTCCTGCTGGCCCCCAGGATGCTCTCATGGTGCTCCATGGAGCTCGTAGTCCCACGGCAGGTTCTCTGTCTATCGCTGACTCATGAGCCTCAGTGCTTATCTGAGGGTCTGTGACTCAACAGTGACCTCCAGGGACGAGCACACTGAAAACCTGGAGACACCCCCATCTGAGGACCTCAGGGTCAGTACCAAGCACCACTGACTGAGGGCTGGCCTTTCACCTTCCGTGGTGCAATGCATCACTTTGTGTGGGCTTTCTAGCCATGGTCTTGTAACTCCCACCCAAGTGATTGGGTGGGGCTGTATGATAGGGTAATTGTGTCCCACCAAGGGAATTGATTAGTTTCTGCCAACCAGCTGGGCTTGAAATGAACCATCCCAGGGGCAGGAAGGAGAAGATCCTACCACCACCAAGGAGGAACTGTCAGGAGCCAGCATGCCCTTTGGACCTGGGATCTCTGCACTGAGAAGCTCCTGAACCCAGACGACAGACAGAGACAGAGCCATAACACTGAAGACAGCTAGAAGCGGTGGCAGAGACCCGGCAGCAGAGACCCAGCAGCAGGAGATGTCATGGTGGGCTTACTGGCCCACAGAGCGAGAAAGCTGAGTGCCTTTGGGCTAAGGCTGAGGGCCGGAGAGAAGCGTGCCTGCGAGCACTGCTGGGAAGAGGCTGTCCTTATGGAAGAACTGTACCCGGTGCATTCATGAGCCTGAATAATAACTGTTACTTCCCTCATAAGCCCCATAATTGTGGGTATGATCTGTGAGTTCATGTGCCTGATATAATGAATTATCAAACCCAGCAGAGAAGTAGGGAGCGCCATGGGAGGGACGGTTGGTGACAGAATTGGTAAAGATGGCAGAGAGAGAAGGCATGTCTGGCCTCTACTTCATGGGAGTCAGCATTGAGCTGTTGATCTTGATTCTCCTTCCCCCTTGTGAAGTAGTGGAGATCAGACATGGGCCCCCGCACCGTTTTACACCTTCCCTGACTCCTCCCAGCCTACGGCAACCCTATGGGAGGTACTGGTACTTTCACAGAGAGGAGAAACTGAGGCTCAGAGAGGAAGTGCCTGCCACAGCCAGTGCTGGGGCTGGAGCCGAGTCTTCTCATAGCCGTCCACCTATCAGATCAGGCAAGACACAGGGGTGTGTGTGTGTGAGTATATCTGTGTGAATGTGGGTGTGAGTGGCTGTGTGGATATGTATAAGTATGTGTGTCAGTGTGTGGGTGCATGAGTGTCTGTGTGTGTGTGTTCCAGGCTCAGGAATCATAATGAGAGTCAGTTTGTTTTAAAGGTCCATGTTTTATATTCTGTGCACACACCTCAGAAAATGAATATGAGTCAGAAAAGTTCATAAGCCACACCCAGACTTCCAGACCTTCAGAGGGCTGGTGAAAAGGCTCATTCAGAACTCCCCAGCTCCCCAAAGCTCTCCCAGAGCACTCCAAGCCACCAAAGCCCCCCAGGGCACCCCAGGTCTGGCTCCTGGGGTAGCCCAATGCACCGGGCTTGTCTGGACAGAAGTTGACTTGGGAGAGTAAGTCGCACTTGGCCCCAGTTGTCAGCAACAGCAGGAGAGAGGCCGTGCAGGCCCTGTGGTTCCCATGGCCGAGCACAGGACGCTGCCCATCAGAGTGGGTGCCATTTGTACCTGGCCAGTCCTCTGCCCGGGGAGGGGGGAACCCTCAGGCCCTGAGGCACAGCGCTGATCACGTGCCCCTGTCTGGCCCTCAGCATCCCCATTGGAAGCCTGCCTGCTGTGGAAGTCCTGCCTGATCAGGGAGCTGCCCGCTCCCTGCAAGACGGACCTTTTGGGCAGAGTTTGTAATTAGAGTGACAGAGTGGCATGCAATTAATTTTAAGAACTGTGTTTCTTAGATTAAATTAATTGCTAATATCTGTATGCAATGCTTCCTCAAGACATTTTACATTACAGTAAACAAACCTCTCATCTGAATTAAGAGACGTGACCATACAGACCAAAACCCATTGCTGGTGAGTCGATTCTGACTCATAGTGACCCTATAGGACAGAGTAGAACTGCCCATTGGGTTTCCAAGGAGCAGCTAGTGGATTCGAACTGCCAGTCTTTGGGTTCGCAGCTGTAGCACTTAACCACTGTGCCACCAGGACTCCAAGAGACATGACTATAGGTTTTATAAATATATTGTTATATATATTGAAAGCCATGGTCTTCTAGACTCTCTTCTCCAACACACTCCCAACATACTTTTCAGGAGTAAATCTGCTTCTGTAATGGGGAAGCTACCATGATTCTTTCCCATTCTTTCAGAGAAAACATGCTAAACCATCAAATTTACCAACCAAGATGCCTAGCACTACTCTTTGCTAGAAACGTCTCAGTAAAATAAATAAAATATTGTGGTTTATTTTCATTGGTCATGTTGTCATACACTGATAGTGCGAATAGATATTACTGCTACAAGCCTTATGGAAAGTGTTTTAATAATACTAATCAAGGGCCTTAAAAATGTCCAGATTTTCATAAAGTGTGTCTCCATACAGTGCTGTGCTATGCAGTCAGTTAAATAGTGATGTATTCCTCTATGACATTATTAGAAAGATGTCGATGATATATTAAGGGAAAATAATTGGAGACAAGCGTACATAATTGTTGTTGTTGTTAGGTGCCGTCGAGTCGGGTCCGACTCATAGCGACACTGTGCACAACAGAACGAAACACTGCCCAGTCCTGAGCCATCCTTACAATCGTTGTTATGCTTGAGCTCATTGTTGCGACCACTGTGTCAATCCGCCTCATTGAGAGTCTTCCTCTTTTCCGCTGACCCCGTACTCTGCCAAGTATGATGTCCTTCTCTAGGGACTGATCCCTCCTGATAACATGTCCAAAGTATGTAAGATGCTGTCTCGCCATCATTGCTTCTAAGGAGCATTCTGGTTGTGCTTCCTCCAAGACAGATTTGTTCATTCTTTTGGCAGTCCGTGGTATATTCAATATTCTTCGCCAACACCACAATTCAAAGGCGTCAATTCTTCTTCGGTCTTCCTTATTCATTGTCCAGCTTTCACATGCATATGATGCGATTGAAAATACCATGGCTTGGGTCAGGCACACCTTAGTCTTCAGGGTGACATCTTTGCTCTTCAACACTTTAAAAAGGTCCTTTGCAGCAAATTTACCCAAAGCAATGCATCTTTTGATTTCTTGACTGCGGCTTCCATGGATGTTGACTATGGATCCAAGTAAAATGAAATCCTTGACAACTTCAATCTTTTCTCCATTTATCATGATGTTGCTCATTGGTCCAGTTGTGAGGATTTTTGTTTTCTTTATGTTGAGGTGTAATCCATACTGAAGGCTGTGGTCTTTGACCTTCATTAGTAAGTGCTTCAAGTCCTCTTCACTTTCAGCAAGCAATGTTGTGTCACCTGCATAACACAGGTTGTTAACAAGTCTTCCTCCAATCCCGATGCCCCATTCTTCTTCATATAGTCCAGCTTCTTGGATTATTTGCTCAGCACACAGCTTGAATAGGTATGGAGAAAGAATACAACCCTGACGCACACCTTTCCCGACTTTAAACCAATCATAATCGCATATAATTATCACGGATCTGTATACTCAATGTGTATATAAGCACTTGGGGAAAGACCTGGAAGGAATGTTAACAGTAGTTATTGGTGGTGGACTTGATAATTTACATTCTCTGTATCTTTTTCAGTTGAATCATTTATATTGAGTAGGTATTTCTTTCACAATTGAGGGGGGAAGCTATTTTTATCTTTAAAAAAAGAAAGAAAAAATACAGCCTTAGCAACAGGAAACAAAATTTGACCAAAAACTAAAAAAATGCACATGCCTTTGACCTAGTGGTTCCATTTTTGGAATCAGTTTAAGGAAATAATCTGAAATTCAAACAAAATTTAATGCACAAAAATATTAATTACGGCGTTATTAATATTAATAAGATTGCCAGCAACCACAATGGCCACCAAAGGGATAACCTACGGCAATGGCACCGTCGTATGGCAGAATGTTATACACCATTTTGGAGGTTCTTGAAGAGTTTGTATTAACATGAAAAATTTGCTGTGTCATATGCTTCAAATATGTTTTTAAGGTGGTCTCTAAATTCAGGTAGGATATACTCAAGGTTGTATTTTGGATCTTGTGAACTCATTTTAATTTTCTTCAGCTTCAACTTGAATTTGCATATGAGCAATTGATGGTCTGGAGGGCCCAGTCCCTGGAGAAGGACATCATATTGGTAAAGTAGAGGGTCGTCGAGAAAGAGGAAGGCCCTCCACGAGATGGACTGAGCCAGTGGCTATAACAATGGGCTCAAACACACCTATGATTGTGAGGATGGCTCAGGGCCAGGCAATGTTCCTTCTGTTGTGCATGAGGTTGCTACCAGTCAGAATAAAATCAATGGCACCTAACAACAACAACATACACTAATTGAAAAGTAAGATAAAAACAAACTTGCCAAAAGAATGGAGAACCATTTAGAAAAATGCAAAATCGACTCAAAGAAGCAAATTAAATCCCTAGACGGATTGAAAACAGATCCTTCCCTGTCTCAGGTTTCTCTCAGAACGAGGACCGAAAATGTTGTCAGAGCCTTAAGTCCTGGGGATGGCTCTAATGGCTCATGACTAGTTGTTCTTTAGGTAAAGCCAGGGTAGTGTGTGTTTGCGCGGGTACACGCCCCTCCTCCAGTGTGTGGGTGATGAAGCTCTTACCGAATAAGGCAGGATGCTCTGTCTGCACTCTTGGGCGGCACTCCCAAATCCAAACACTGGACAAGTCAGCTTCATTCTCTGCTGCTGAATGAAGCCTCAGTTCTTGTCTTAGGCTGGGTTTTCTAGAGGTGCAAAACCAGTAAATATATAGAGAGATTGCAGACACTGGAACATCTCAAGTCCATGGGTCAGGCTGGAAGAGTCTCCTTATTCACGTAGCCTGATTCATGCAGCCGCAGGGGCTGACAAACCCAGGATCAGCAAGTAGGGCTCTGGCTTACACGCTGCGAAGATCAATGAATCTCAAGACGGCAGGTAAGCTGCTAGCTCAAGTCCCAAGACCCGGAAGTCAGACAGACAGGAGCCAGTTTCAGGATCCAGTGCCAGCAAAAGCCCATGAGCCTTGCTAGAAAGTCCATCTACATTGGATGCGGGCCGCACCCCAAAGGAAACACCCTTTCAAATGATTGGCTATATACAAGGGATCCCATCATGGAGGTGATCACATTATATCAAATCTCATCATGGAGGTGATCACATCATAACTGCCAAACCACTGAGAATCACGGCCCAGCCAAGTTGACACACAGCCTTAACCATCACTGTTCTCAAAATGGAAAGTTGTACGCAATTGTAGGAGAGTGTAGTCTGAGAAACACACGCAGCCTGTTCTCCAGGGAAGTGGGGTCCTTCTCTCTGATCATTGCCGAGGATCAGGCTCTCCTAGGGGTGTAGGAAAGGGCCTCTGCTCACCCCAGCTCTCACATCTCTCCCTGCCCCCCCTGCATATGCGGTGGCCCTACCGAACACTCTGGAGTTCACAGAATGGACGGTGCCAAACAGGGGTTTCTGGGCCTGTACTACTGGCAGGTACTTTAGAAATTTACTCTTTTAAGAACTGACCCTGAAAAGACATCTGGTGGATTTGACTTGGAGAAGGAGGTAACAGCAATTGTACCTTGCCTTAACTTCATTTTTCTGTTTTTAATTATAAAAGTAATGCATACTTTTATATAGAAAAAGTATTAAAAGTCTAGAAAACACAGAATGAAAGTTCCTACTCAACTCCTACTTTGAAGTCAGGCTGGTGATCTGCTTCCTAAAGTTCATAGTTTTGAAAACCCTGTGGAGTAGTTCTATTCCACACACGTGGGGTTGTCATGAGTCGGAATCGATAACACAGCGACTAACGACAAACTCAGTTTCTCCAGTCTCACTTCCCAGAGTGTGACGTATATCCCTTTGAGAATTCATTCTTTTTCTTCTAAAAAAAAAAAATAAAGTGTTACTAATTACGAAAATGGTATATGTTCATCACAGGGAATTGAAGCAAATTCTAACCCTGATGCCAAAAGACATGACTTGGTCACATCTGACGTCTGCCTTCCAGCCTTTATTCTATCATATATGCCTGAGTTATTGCACAGTTGGGACCACACTGTAAGTCTAAGTTCTAATATTTCTTTTTTAACTTCATAATAAGTTATGATAATTTTTCAATATCTTTACATATGCTTTTTTGAAAAAAAAAAATCTTATTGGCCTCAGAGTATTCCATTATGTGGTTTGTTTTCATCTATTTATCCAACCCCCTATTGCTGAATATTTAGATTGCTTCTATTTTTCCCCTATTGTATATCATATTGTTATAAACCATGTAGCGCGGAAATCTCTGTGGACAGCTCAGGATATATTTTCAGAAGTAGAATTTCTTGGACAAAGGGTGAAGACATTTTTGAGGCTTTTAATGCATATTGCCAAGCCTTCCTCCAAATGTTGGGCCACTTGAAACTCTGGCCAAGAACCTGAGGGTGTCCTTCTTGCTTCAAATCAAGGATGGACTCCTGTCGAGTTTTGAACTGTCCCCAAATAACACAGATGAAATAGTAACCAAGCCATTTGTGTTTGTCTCGTAATGGTAGCAGTTAAACAAACGCTATCTTCGAAGATAAGATTTCTTGGAGCTAATCTCAATTTTCTTCTACTACCAGTAAGGCTATGAGTCGGAATCGACTCAACGGCACTGGGTTTGGTTTGTTTTTTACCAGTAACTCTGGAATCCAGGTCTTTGTTTTTTAGGGCTTTCGGCATTCCTCTCCTGATCTAAACAGTTGAGTTGCTCCAAGTTCTATCATTAAGATTTAAAAGGCCATTGGATTTGGGGCATTCTGAGCATTCACATCAAACATTGCCCCAGAGAGAAGCCCTTGGATTTGAGTGACAGGCTGAAGAAAACTTGGCCTTTTTATTCTTGGTCTACCACTGTGGTGCCCATTGTTTTCTCTGCTGCTCCTGCCAACCTTGCCATAATACAGTAGAAATCAAAGCCTTAAGTAACGCTAGGTTATTTGCAAATGTTATTCTCTTTTTTTAATAGAGCAGTTCCTTGTTAATAAATGAAATTTATTGAAAACTTTTTTGAAAAATCTCATGAGTAGGCAGAGGCTGGCTAGTCTGTTCCCAGCCACCAGTGGCGACAAGATGAAAGCTCTGTTTCTTTGGCTACTAACATTGCCCCCAAGGAGCCCTCTTTGTAAAATTAGGGCTTTGCACATTTCCCAAGTGTATCTTCATGTGAACTGGAAGGTTTGAACCATTTTTCATTGGGAGTTTCATCCATATTCACTTTAGACAAGTGAATGCAACCATTTCCAAAATGTGGCTGAGAGCCAGGCTTCCCTTGAAGGGGATTTCCAGAAATTGGAGCGTTTGAGGGCATAAGACCCCTCAAGAGTTCTTAAAACCACCCAATGACTAGGTAATGACTGTGGCTGAAAGGGAAAACTACTCACCAAGTGTCAGCAAACATATCGTGTATTTATTTCTGCCCCAACTCATTATGAAAAGTACGTGAACCATATTATGGAAATCTATACAAAATATCAAGGTAATACATGCACTGTATAAGGAAATTAAGGAGCTCCGGTGGTTGGTGGTTCAAACCCACCCAGGGGCTCCTCAGGAGAAAGACCTGGCGATCTGTTCCTGCAAAGGAAGATAACAGAAAAGACAACTGTATGGGGCATCTGACAACAACAACATAAGGAAATTGTGTATCAGTCAGGGTCCTAACAGAAGACAAAGGTACACCCAAAACAGGATAATTAGAGGAGAGTTCATTTACAAAGATGTGGGTATATGGAGAACCCCACAAGATAATGCAGCAACTGAACTAGTAGTGCAGAGCTGTTACCACCCCTAGAACAAAATGGCAAGGGAAAGAAGAAGTTACCAGAACCCAGGAAGAGAGAGTTGTATAGAGTCTCAAAAGGGAGCTTGAAAGAAATGAAGTACTGATACATGGTGTCCCGTGGATGGACCTTGAAAACATTCTGTTAGACAAAAAAAGTCAGACACAAAAAGGCTACATATCGTATGATTCCATTTACATGAAATGCCTAGAACAAGCAAATCCATAGAGACTGGAAAGTACGTTAGTAGTTGGCTAGGGCTGGAGGGACGAGAGAATGAGGGGTTGCTAACAGGTACAGGGTTTCTTTTGAGGGTGATGGAATGTTCTGGAATTAGGCAGCAGTGACCATTGCACAACCTTGCGAATAGATTATACACCACTTTAAAATGGTGAAATTTGTGGTGTGTGAGTTATATCTCAATAAATTAAAAAAAAAAAAGATGAAAGATACAAAGTCACTGTACCAAAAAGAATTGGTCGACGTTCAACCATTTCAGGAGGTAGCATATGATCAAGGACCGATGGTACCGAAGGAAGAAATCCAAGCTGCACTGAAGGCACTGGCAAAAAATAAGGCTCCAGGAATTGATAGAATACCAATTGAGATGATTCAATAAACAAATGCAGCGCTGGAAATGCCCACCCGTCTATGCCAAGAAATTTGGAAGACAGCTCCCTGGCCAACTAACTGGAAGAGATCCATATTTATGCCCATTCCAAAGAAAGGTGATCCAATCTAATGCAGGAAATTGTAGAACAACATCATTAGTATCACACACAAGTAAAATTTTGCTGAAGATCATTTAAAAGTGGCTGCAGCAGTATGTCAACAGGAACTGCCAGAAATTCAAGCTGGGTTCAGAAGATGTGGAACCAGGGATATCATTGCTGATGTCAGATGGATCCTGGCTGAAAGCAGAGAATACCAGAAGGATGTTTACCTGTGTTTTATTGACTTTGCAAAGGCATTCAGCTGTGGATCATAACAAATTACGGATAACATTGAAGAATAGAAATCCCAGAACACTTAATTGTGCTCGTGAGGAGCCTGTACATAGCTCAACAGGCAGTCATTCAAACAGAGCAAGGCAATGCTGAGTGGTTTAAAGTCAGGAAAACTGTGTGTCAGGGTTGTATCCTTTCACCATACTTGTTCAATCTGTATGCTGAGCAAATAATCCAAGAAGGGGATTATATATGAAGAGCAACGGGGCATCAGGATTGGAAGAAGACTCATTAACAACCTGTGTCATGCAGATGACACAACCTTGCTTGTTGAAAGTGAAGAGGACTTGAATCACTTGCTGATGAAAATCAAAGACCACAGCCTTCAGTATGGATTGTGCCTCAACATAAAGAAAACAAAACTCCTCACAATTGGCCCAATAAGCCACATCGTGAGAAACGGAGAAAAGACTGAAGTTGTCAAGGATTTCCTTTGACTTGGATCCACAAGCAACACCCATGGAAGCAGCAGTCAAGAAATCAAACGATGTATTGAATTGGTAAATCTGTTGCAAAAGATCTCTTGAAAGTGTTAAAAAGCAAAGATGTCACTTTGAGGACCTAGATGTGCCTGACCCAAGACATGGAATTTTTAATCACCTCATGTGCATGTGAAAGCTGGAAAATGGATAAGGAATACTGAAGAAGAATTGACCCTTTTGAATTACGGTGTTGGCAAAGAATATTGAATATACCATAGACTGCCAGAAGAACAAACAAATCTGTCTTAGAAGAAGTACAGCCACAATGCTTCTTAGGAGCTAGGATGGTGAGACTTGGTCTCACATACTTTGGACATGTTATCAGGAGGGACCAGTCCCTGGAGAGGGACATCATGCTTGGTAAAGTAGATGGTCAGCGAAAAACAGGACGACCTTCACCGAGATGCACTGACACAGTGGCTGCAACAATGGGCTCAATCATAACAATTGTGAGGATGCCACAGGACCAGGCAGTGTTTCCTTCTGTTGTACATATGGTCACTATGAGTCAAAACAGATTCGATGGCACTTAACAACTACAAATTAAAAAAAAAAAAAAAAGGAAATGTGATCTTATTGCAAAGGCACAGTCAGTCAGCTGAAGGCAACCTGGTGAAGAGAGGGATGGAGCGTGAAGACCATGGGAATTAATATTCTGATCTTGCTTTCCTCTCTCTCTTTGGCTGGCTATGGTTTCCCATTGGCCAAACCCAACTTGAGCCGGTGGGTGAGAGAATGGTGGGTGAGAGAATGGTCATGTGGTTGGTGTAAGTCAGCCTCCTGAAAGCAGGGTGCAAGGGATGCAGATAGGAAGTGGCCAGCAAACAAAGACAAGTGACCCGCCAGACTAAAAAGAAAAGAGAGGAAGGCAGGGATAGCAAGAGCATGAAAAATATGTTTCATAAGGCACTCTACAGTTACTAGAGTGAGTCCAGATTTGGGGTATGAGCTTCCTAGCAGCTTGTGCAAAGAAAGAAACCCATCAGAAATGAGATTTATGATGTCCATTAGGTGGAAGCAAGCTTGAGAAGAAGATGGACTGCTGAAGAAGCACTTAGGGACAAGCTCTACTCTTAACATGTTTAAGTAACTGTGTGAGAAAGATGCAAAAGGAAATTGGGCAAAGAATTTGCTACTATTCTCTGCCAGTTCAGCAATCATAGAGACTGTTATACTCACACGATGGTTGCTGCCCTCCTTTAAAAGTCCCCTCAAAAAAAACCAAAACCAAACCCAGTGCCATCGAGTCAATTCTGACTCATAGCAACCCTATAGGACAGAGTAGAATTGCCCCATAGAGTTTCCGAGGAGAGCCTGGTGGATTCGAACTGCCGACCCTTTGGTTAGCAGCCGTAGCACTTAACCACTATGCTACCACTACCACTACGTCCCCTCAGCACCCTCCAAATCATAGAAAGTCACATCGCCCAGGTAGATAGGCATTTTACTGGTTAAAGGAATGGTCCTGGGGTCAGACAACCTGGGTACAAATCCCTGCTCTCACAGTTAATTCTCTATGACGTGTGGAAATGGACTTCATCACTCTATGCCTTAGTTTCTTAATCTGTAAAATGGGAATCATTAAAATCCACAGGGCTTTTGTTGTGAAGATTAAACAAAATAATGCATGTCAAGGGCTTCGGGCTGCTCCTGGCACGTAGTTAGTGATTAAGAAACATTGACTAAGTTGACTGTGTTGAGTATGATGACCATACAAGGGATGAGAAGCCCTTTAAGATCGTCTCCTCTCATTTGCCAATTTTTACAGGGGAAGAATGGGACCCAGATAGAGGTGGGATCTACCCAAAACCACACAGTCAGAAGAAACAGTCAAAAAAGACCCCAGTTCTCAGCTTCAACATCCCATGGCCATTCTCACCAGTGGCTCCTATGTTTATACTTTGTTTAGGGATAGCTCCCTGGGCAGCCCAGCTGGATTGCATGCAGTAGGCATTCAGTAAATGCTCATGGCATGAATTTGTGAGTTGCTGTTACCGTTGCCCTCGGACCAGGGACTCTTGGAGGGCAGAATCTATGCCTGAATCTCCTTTGTCTCTCCAGTGCCTGGCACAGGAGCCTGGCACGAATGAAGTGCTTAATAAATGTTTTACACCTATTAATTATTAACAGTCTGGAGTTATTTATAAACAGCTCTGTGGGAAAAGCCCCGCTGGGATTATGACCTGCATCAGAATTTACGTTCTCAGCCCACTCACAAAAGGCCATGTCAGAACATAGCTGCAATCCACCCAAGAAGCCTGGCTTCCTCACAGTGATGTGAAAGCATGAATGCCATTTAAGGTGACATGCAAACTTATCCTGGAGGCACAAATTACCGTTTGGCCAGAGCTTGCTCATCCTATCCAGTTTATTCAAGGACTATCAAGCCCTGGGACCAAGTGTTATGCATTTAGTCTAAATAAATTCCACCCTCCATCCTTATCATACCTGCTCTTAAGTTTCATGTCGATGGCTGCTGACCGGGAGACTAAACAGGTAAGACAAGAAGTTATACTGACAACATAACAACAATTGCAAGGATGGCACAGGATCAGGCAGTGTTCCATTCTGTTGTGCATAGGGTCGCTATGAGTTGGAACTGACTCGACGGCACCTAACAACAACAACATACTGACTCTACCAGTTGCCCTTTCAAGTCGATTCCAACTCAGGGGGACACCATGTATGTCAGAGTAGAACCATGCTCCTTGGGGTTCTCAATGCCTAATTTTTTGGAAGTAGATCACCAGGCCTTTCTTCCAAGGCACCTCTGGGTGGACTTGAACCTTTAACCTAGATAGCAGCTGAGCACATTAACAGTTTAGCCCACCCAGGGACTCCTAGCTACCACTTACTGAGTATGAGCCAGGCATTGACCCAGAGGCTTCTCATAATCTAACTCTTTAACTCCTGTCTATAATCCTACGAGCTAAGCACCCTAGCACACATCCATTCAACACGTGCTTATCCAACACCCACTACTGAGATGGTCTTATCTTGGGTTTCCCCAAAGCAGAACCTGAGACAAGGTCTTGGGTGTAGGAAAGGGATCCCAGGAACCAGGAGTGATAGGGCAGGAGGGTGAATGGACAGCAACAGGGGCTTGACTATGCCGGGGACTCTGAGAAGTGCGCAGAACATGTTCCAGAGCCGTCTCTCCAGGAGCCCAGAGCACGTATCCACTGGCTCCTGCCTCCATTGGTGACGGTTGCTTGTCAGGTCCCCCCCTACCACATCATGTCCCCCACACTTCTGGTCTGTACAAATAAGGCCCTTATTGGTCTTAGAGAAGGCACAAGGGCAGAATGCAGAAAGATCTGCCACCTGTGCTTAAGGGGAGTGTAGTCAGCATGAAGAGAATCTGAGCTCACAGCCAACCATTCACTGTGGCTTCGGCTGAAATCAGAGGGGAGTCATATAACTGTGGTGTGGACAGGACCAGCTACATAACTTGCAGGCCCAGTGCAAAATGATCACCACCCATCTGTCAGTTTGTCATACTAGGGTGGTTTGGTGATGTTAACATGTTGGAAGTTATGTCATTGTTATTTCAAATATCAGCAGGGTCACACGGAGTAGATAGGTTTCAGTGGAGCTTCTAAACTAAGACAGACTAAGAAGAAAGACTTGGCAATCTACATCTGAAAACTACCCAATGAAAATCCCGTGGATAACAACACGATATTGTCTGATATAGTGCTGGAAGATGAGCCCCCTAGGTTGGAAGGCACGTGAAGTACACAGTGGCTGTGACAATGGACTTGACCATAACAACTGTGATGGTTAAAGTTGTGTGTTAACTTGGCTGGGCCATGATTCTCAGTGGTTCGGCAGTTATATAATGATGTAACTTGGCAGTTATATAAAGTCGTAGTCATCTTCCATGATGCGATCTGATGTGATCGGCCAATCAGTTGTAACGGGTGTTTCCTCAGGGGAGTGGTCTGCATCTAATGTATATATGAACCTTACGGCAAAGCTGCCTCACTTGCTCCGGATCCTGTAACCAGTTCATCATCATCTGACCTCTGGTGCTTGGAACTTGAGCCAGCAGCCAGCCATCTTACCCGCCGATCTTGGTTTCATCAGCTCCTGCAGCTATGTGAGTCAGAAGAAGCCTCCAGCCTGATGCCAACCCACAGACTTGGGACTTGCCAGTCTCTACAACAATTTCCTTGAGATAAATCTCTCACTCTCGTCTTTCTTTCTCTGTATAGATAGATAGGTATATCTATCCATATATATGCTTCACGGGTTTTGCCTCTCTAAGATGCCAACGATTGTGAAGATGGTGCAGGGCTGGGCACTATTTCACTCTGTTGTACATGGGCTCACCATGGTTTGATGCTGATGACAACTCACAGCTAACAACAGCAACAACAGTGCAAAATGAAAATGCAGGGTCCCTTGCTAAAAAATTAAGAATTTCAAGATGGCAACCATGAGCATTAAACCAAGTATAGGGCCCCACTAAGTGTAAGGGCTTTTAAGCTGTGAAACTGGCCCTGGGTGTGGGCTTTATGGCATCTGCTAGAAGTACCTCCTGTGTGCACGTCCCATGGTAAAGGCTTTACACCACCAGCTGCAGTTGAGTTGATTCTGATTCGTGACCACCCCATGTGTGTCGGGGTAGAACTGTGCCCCATAGGGTTTTCAGTGGCTGAAAGTTTTCAGAAGTAGATTGCCAGGCCTTTCCTCTGAGACATTTTGGGTGAACTCAAACCTCCAACCCTTTAGGTTAGCAGCTGAGTGTGTCAACCATTTATACCACCCAGGGACTCCTTAAGCATGCAATAAATGGTAGTTGTTTTTATTATGCCTTATAGTGATAACATTAAATATTTCTCCTCAGCAGGAAAACGTACACTACTTCCCAACCGGGGAGTCCCTAAGCATTAAATCTACAACAGCTAGCCGAGAACTACTTTTAGTCTAACTGGACAGCTCTCAATTCAGGTGAGAAGGAGTTTAGCCAAATCCTAAGCGCTTAATAAGCACTTTGTTATGATTTTCCTGGTTATCATCTCCGGTATCAGAGCACTGCAAATCTCTTGTTTGGCTGATACTTAACCTGCACTCACCTTCCTCTGCCTTACCCGATAGAACTCTGCCCAAGTGCCTCAGACATGTGGGTTTTTTTTTCACTCAATAAACCATTTATGTAAGATTTGAAAGTGATTTGTCAGATCACTGGGCTTACATTTTATGACTTTATGAATTATGATTTCCACAGGTCCCAGAGGCTCATCTGTGTTCCAGGCCCCCTGATACTTAAATTACTGGCTCTAAGCTGGGCCCACCCGCAAGTTCCAAAAAAAGGTCAGGAGAAAGGCTCCACGCCTGCTCAGACAGGCCAGCAGACCCTACGGCAGCCAAATGCCAGTGTGAGCCTCAGTTGGAATCTGGATTAAAAACGAAAATCTATAAAAGTCATTTTTGTACCATTGGGAATTTTTTAAATGTTCTGGATATTAGCTGTTATCGTTGTTATTAGGTGCCAGTAAGTCGGTTCCGACTCACAGCAACCCCATGTACAACAGAATGAAACACTGCCGGGTCCTGTGTCACCCTCGCAATCATTGCTACGTTTGGGCCCATTGTTGCAGCCACTATGTCAGTTTATCTCATTGAGGGTCTTCCTCTTTCTCACTGACCCTCTACTTTATCAAGCATGATGTTCCTTCTCCAGGGCCTTGTCCCTCCTGATAACATGTCCAAAGGACATGAGACGAAGTCTCACCATCCTCACTTCTAAGGAACTTTCTTGCTGTACTTCTTCCAAGACAGATTTGTTTGTTCTTCTGGCAGTCCATGGTATAGTCAATATTCTTTACCAACACCATAATTCATTTGCTGCTGTCTTTCTGTTTGTTCGAGTTGTAGGGTTAATGTTTTGATATTGGCCCTTTCTTCTTCTTGGTTGTATGCATCTATTGCTATAAATTGACCTCTGAGCACTACTTTTGCTGTGTCCCAAAGGCTCTGTAGAATGTGTTTTCATTCTCATTTGATTCTGTGAATTCCTTTATTCCATCCTTAATTTCTTCCATAACTCAGTAGTTTTTGAGTAAGATGTTATTCAGTTTCCATGTGTTTGATTTTTTTTCCTTGCTTTTTCTGCTACTGATTTCTACTCTTATGGCTTTATTGTCAGAAAAGATGCTTTGTAGTATTTCAGTGCTTTGGATTCTGGTAAGTCTTGCTTTATGACCTAATATGTGGTCTATTCTGAAAAATGTTCCAGGTATGTTTGAAAAGAAAGTACACTTGGCTGCTGTTGGGTGGAGTGTTCTGTATATGTCCATGAGGTCAATTTGATTGATTGTGGCATTTAGATCTTCCATGTCTTTATTGAGCTTCTTTCTGGATGTTCTGTCCTTCACTGAAAGTGGTGTGTTGAAATCTCCTACTATTATCATGGAGCTGTTTGTTTCTCTTTTCAGTGCTGTTAGAGTTTGTTTCAAGTATTTGGAGCCCTGTCCTTGGGTGTGTAAATATTTATTACGGTTATATCCTCCTGGGCCAATACCATAATTCAAAGGGGTCAATTCTTCTTCGGTTTTCCATATTCATTGTCCAGCTTTCACATGCATATGAGGCAATTGAAAATACCATGGCTTGGGTCAGACACACCTTAGACCTCAAGGTGACATCTTTGCTTTTGAACACTTTAAAGAGATACTTTGCAGCAGATTTGCCCAGTGCAATACTTTGATTTCTTGACTGCTGCTTCCATGGGCATTGATTGTGGACCCAAGTAAAATGAAATCCTTGACAACTTCAATCTTTTCTCCATTTATCATGATGTTGCTTATTGGGCCATTTGTGAGGATTTTTGTTTTCTTTATGTTGAGGTGTAATCCATTCTGAAGGCTGTGGTCTTTGATCTTCATCAGTAAATGTTTCAAGTCCTCTTCACTTTCAACAAGCAAGGTTGTGTCATCTGCGTGTCACACGTTGTTAATGAGTCTTCCTCCAATTCTGCTGCCCTGTTCTTCTTCATATAATCCAGCTTCTCGGATTATTTGCTCAGCATACAGATTGAATAAGTATGGTGACAAGATCCAACCCTGATGCATACCCTTCTTGACTTTAAACCACAAGGTATCCCCTGGTTGTTTTCAAAAGACAGCCTCTTAGTCTTTGTATAGCTTCCACGTGAGCACAGTTAAGTGTTCTGGAATTCCCATTCTTCTCAATGTTATCTAGAATTTTTTATGATCCGTAGTATTAGCTAGTGCTTCTGAAACTAGCTGCGGTAAAAGCCTGGTTTTTGTTTTGTTCTGTGTTCTAGAGTGTGTCTCAGATTGTTATTTTAATAAAATGCAATAAAAGTTAATTTCTAGGAAAATAAAAAATATGAAAAGGCAGGCCCAAATCATCCATTATTTTATTTGTTTGTTTGTTTATCAAGTCTAAAATTGCTCCATCAGATTGATGAGAAAGTTTCTAAAAGCTTGCTCTGGATTTCTATATTTAGCTTGCTGCAGACCTGTAACACATAGTCTGCAGGTCTGTCCCAGTACGCTGGCCCCAGTTGAATAGCACTGAATTAACAATGCGGATATTAAGAAGTATTGTTCATTTTCCTAGGTGCGAGGAGATGCTATTGTTTTGTAACAGAAGGTCTTTCTTCTTAGGAGATACAAGCTGAAGTATTCAAAGGTAAAACCTCAAATGGTTCCTGAGAAAGAACAAACGTGACAAAATGTCAACAAGTGTCTCAGATAGATGGCGGGCCTGTGGGTGTTCATTGAACTAGTAGATCAACTTTTCCGTAGATCTGAAAAATCTTACAACGAAAAGTTGGGGTGGAAGGAGAAAAACTAGTGACCGAAGCTTCATTTCTTTTTTCACTTTTTTTATTGTGGTAAAATACATAGGCCATAGAATCTGCCACTTTAACTGCTTTTAAGTGTACACTTGAGTGGCATTATTTACATTTCCTTCAGGCACAAATCAAATGTGTGGGCAAGAGTTCAGAGACAGGAGGGCCAGGTGGCCAGGTGCACTCACCTGTCCACACCCCGGCAGGGGTAGGCAGCAGGACAACAGAGTCAGGAAGAGCCAGGATGGCCTGCTGACCAGCTGGCTGGGAAGATTTGGCAAGTGATCCAATGGCAAGGCCTCAGGGACCTCATCTGTAAGATGAAAGGGCAGCCCTCACTGATGTGAAAGAATGATGCTTTCCTGGGACAGGTAAGTGTGCCATGAATCGTGGGTATCAGTAAGCATGACATCAACTGCCCTGGCCAACTGACCTGGCCAACTTGCACCTATCTGTAGATTTTCAGGGAGAAGCATGCGTGAATGATCTGTTTAAAGCACAGAGTTCCCTGGGGATGAGAGACTTTGTCAGAACATTTTGCAGGTGATTGAACTCCAGGCCACATCAGTAGCTTTAGACCAGAAACAAATTCTAGTTGGAGCTGGATAATATCCTCTGACAATGGTGCTCCTTTCTCCTGCATGTACCAGTTCTGGGTGAGGCTGGCCACTCCCAGCAGTGACCCACCATGGGCCCCACCATGGGCTGAGTCACGTCGGTGGCCTGTATGACTCTGGTGTTAGTCACAGTGGCTAACACGTTGGAAGGTCTGCATGTCATGGGCCTGCCCTGGTGCAGGAAAATTAACATTCCAAGGGCAGGGCTCAACACTGGACATGTGAGGAAGGGCCCTGTGCTTGGTTTGAGGCTCTGATGTCGCCATCTTCAAGTTCTTCATAACTTTGTACAAGGGCCTCAAGTTTCCATTCTGCATTGTTGTTGCTGCTGGGTGCCTCACGAAGGGCCAGGGAATTCTTTAGGCTGCTGTTGGCGTCAGGTTGGCTTCACGGGCCATGAACTAAAGGATTCTAGGCCTTCCCACTCTGTCCCACTGTGCAAGGACTGGGCTTATACTACCTCATATTTAAATTAGTTTCTCAAGGCAATTGAAGGTCCATGAACTTGGACAGTTTGAGAACCTCCCTCAAGTCTAGATTTGCCACTTGGGAGCTGAGAGATAAAGCAAGATAATTAATCTGTACCAGTTACATAATTTGCAAGGTCCTAGAAGCCCCCCAGTGGCACAATGGTTAAGTGTTCTGCTGCTAACTGAAAGGTTGGCAGTTTGAACCCACCCAGTGGCTCCACGGGAGAAAGACTCAGTGATCTGCTCCCATAAAGATTACAGCCTAGCAAACCCTATGGGGCAGTTCTACTCTGTCACATGGACTCGCTAGGAGTTAAAAATCGACTTGATGGCACTGAGCCACTACAAGAGAAGTGCAAAAGGAAAACACAAAGCCCTTGTTCAAAGCTATTAAGAATTTCAAAATGGTGACAGCAGAGCATTAGACCAAGCGTGGGGCCCTTCTGAGCACGAGGCCCTGAGGGACTGACGGGTTGCTCGCCTGTGAAGCTGGTCCCTGCACCTAATCTCTCTGGGTGCCTCCCTTTTCTTACAGATATCTGCAGGCTCTTAATCCCTACCTCACAATATTGTGAGGATTAAATGAGCTAATATTTGGGCTAGTGCTGTTTCTCCATGACAGACTGTCTTTAGAGATAGCAACTAGTTGGAGTTAATCTTTGCACCAAGGGTCCAGGCCGGACCAGGCACAGAGCAAGCTTTCCTCGAATGTTTGTTGTGGTAGCTGCTCAATATGCTTGTTTATTTCCTCCGTATGTTACACTGCAGATTTATTGGTGTCTCTAGATCGCGTGTTGGTTTTTGTTTTCCTAGGACCGGAGTCACTGTTTTTCAGAGGATTCAGGCAGTGTGTGTATGCGTGTGTTTGTGTGTGTTTAACTAAAAAATAGAAGTGACAAGCTTAAACTCAAATGCCAATTAAGTCCTGAAACTGAGAGCATCGAGTGCTCCGGCCTATACCCCTTACTGGATACGGCACAGGCACAGGATTTTTAATGCAATGTTGAAAAGGGCCACAGCATCTCTAAAGACAACACGCACTCAGTGATCAGAATAATTTTGAATTGCACTGTGATTATATGATAGCTACTACGAGCACAGTTGTTCTACAAAACATTGCGGTGAAATTCCCACCTCCATTCAGGACGACTGAGAGCTTCAGGTAATTGTGGCTCTGAGGTGAGCTGAGCCCTGAATGACAGAGACAGGTGAATGGCAATCCAGTTAAGTCCAACTTCCAATAACTCTCACTGCACAGACCCTTGAAATACTCAAGTGCACACAACTGGTGGTGCATTTTACTGCACTTAACAGTTACAATAAATGGACCTCTGTTATCTTGGGCCACTATCTTCTTTCTGTAACCGTTGGTTCCTGCAAAATGAAACAGGAGAGATAAGGAAAGAAGAAACAAGAACCTTGGTTAGAGGTCTTTGAATATTGCGGTGGACCTATCCACCCATCCCGACAGGCCCTGGGTTCCAAGGCATCAAAGCCTCCCCTAGGGAGGTGCAAAGCAGGGAAGGAATTATGTCGAAACCTGTGCCTTGCAAACGCGACGACTTACAAACGTGACGCCTGGAAACACGGCTGTGGATCTCCTTATTTCATCACGTTTTGAAAAACTTTTTATTTTGAATTTTCAGAGAAGTAATTCAAATAGTGGAAAGAACTCCCATATATCCATCACCCAAATACACCCATTTTAAAAATATTTTTTCACTTTTGCTTTTTCGTTCTCCATTTACATGCGTATTATTATTTTCTGTGAGCTATTTCAGAGCGGAAACCCTGGTGGCGTAGTGGTTAAGTGCATCGGCTGCTAACCGAGAGGTCAACAGTTCAAAACTACCAGGCGCTGTTTGCAAACCCTATGGGGCAGTTCTACTCTGCCCTATAGGGTCACTATGAGTCGGAATTGACTCGACAGCAATGGGTTTTTTTTTTAATTTGAGAGTAGTTTGCATGCATCATTGCCCTTTACCCAGCTACTCTTTTAAATTGTAAAAGCAATAAAATAAAGATTACAAACTGAAAAGGTCAACCCAAACACTACCATCCCAATGCTAATATATTTAACTTGAAATGGCTTCATTTTCTTTGTCCATTTGCATATATGGCTTTTGTACAGCTTGGATCTCTTGAAACATATGCACTGATTCGCTCATTCATTCGAGAAATGTTTAGCAAGCACCCCCTTAGGCCGGGACCCCACAACCTAGATCCAGCCATCACACAGCTTCATGGTTGCCATCGAGCACAGTTTTTGCTCCCCTTGCGCTATTCCTCCTTTCAAGAATGTCCCTGGCTCTAAGGCAGGGAGCCTGATGTGGTTGGGTTTTTTGGTGTGTATATTTATTAATAATTTCCCATCAGCTTCCAAAAAGTATTTTAACCTTAAAGTTAATCAAAAACTCAAAAAGGAATTCAGACACTAGGTCCAACGGTTTCTCAGTCCTGTTTTTTCAACTCCAGGAAGTGATCCTCGTGTCCTCTGTCTAGCATCACAGAGTGAGAAGATTTTGTTGAGCTTTACTTTCTGTAATTTGTATTATCGGAACCAGTGGCATCATGTTTTCCAATTATAAAATTATACAAAAATGTCTAGTACGCCCGCTGAAACAACGCAAACCACCACTCTCCCACAAGCACATTCGGAATCACTTTTCATAGAGGAAGGTGATACTTCCTGGACCATGACCACACGCGGTGATGGTTCCTGAGCAGTAAATGTGGCCCTGAGCTTCCTGACAGCCAAGGCAACAAGGGACCATGGTGGTTTACACAGTTCTCCTTATCTGTCAAAAGCAAACACATTAGTTATTCAAGGGAGAGGAGCTTTGTTTTCTTGCAGGGTAGGCAGGCCTAGGTGAGAGCAATGCCCATGGCTTGAGGGAGAATCTGGAGAGGTCCCAGGGGGAGGGATTGTGAGGGTGGGTCAGGATGATGGAGAAAGCAGCATCCCAGAGGATCATCTGTACCAGGCCTGGTCAGCAGGGGATGGCTGGGCCCCCAGGAAAATGGCCCTGCCTGTCAGTGTTGGGAGAACAGGCATCAGTGTAACCTGCAGCTCTGGGCTCCACCAAGCCAGATGCCCAACTGGGTTATCAAGATTGGCCCCCCATCTCAGAACCTTGAAGAAATGCCCCCATCCGAATTCTGAATTCCCATACCCAGAAAGGAGATGGAAGCACCAGCAGTTTGAACTGCATGTACCCAGGTAACCCAGAAGAAACAGAATCAAACCCGAAGAGAAAATGGTCTCTGATTTGCCTGATCAAGTGGGATGATCAAGCAAATGTCTTTAGTTCTTCACAATGAAGAAGAAAACCTAGTCTGAATGTTTGAGCATGGTGTGAACATTTTAAACCCCTCCTCACCTCCAGCAGTTGGTTATGAGATCAATTGAAAAAAATGTAATATTCTGTTTAATTGGATTTTTTAAAATTCAGATAATCAAGAAAAAGTGATTATGGAAATTTTCATGAGGAAAAAAGTGTTAGATGCAACCTTTGTGAACTCTTTTTATTGTTTCTTCCTCCTCAACATGAGTTATACGTGGAACTCTTATTATTCCCAGTCACCGAAAACGTACTTTCTGCTTTCCTATTAGCACAGCTTTTTGTTGTTGTTCCGAAATGGATCCCAGATCCTTAAAATCCTCCAGGCCAAGCCTGTCTTTGTCTTTTTATTATTTAAACTGGTCTCTGACAACACATTTAAGTCTTGGGCTTTCCTTTTTTACTCTTTAAAGATTATATTGAAATCCCATCATTAAACAAGGGGAAAAAAAAAACCTTTCAAATAACAAGACGCTAAACATATATTTCAAAATTAATATTGTCTTTTCTAACCCCATGCTAATAGGGAAGATTATGGGTATGGAAAGAGAAGTCCTTCTTGAATGGTGGGGCACCCAAATCAGGCACCTCTCCACTTGCCAGCAGTGTGGATGTGGGAATATCTCTCTAAGTCTTGAACCTCAGTTTCCCGTATCTGTAAAATGGGGATAATACTAGTGTCATTGTCAAGGGGGTGCTCTAAGGATTAAAGATACATGTCAAGTGTTCACCGCAGCATCCAACATCATAATAAGCCATTGACAACCATCTGTGCTAGTATTTGTTGCTGCTCTTGTTTTTAGGACTCCTGCGTTTTCACTGGCTAATTCTTTTCAGAAGTAGACTGCCAGGTCCTTCTTCCTAGTCTTAGTCTGGAAGCTCAGCTGAAACCTCTCCTCCATGGGTGACCCTGCTGGTATCTGACTACCAGTGGCATAGCTTCCAGCACCTCAGCAACACGCAAGCCCCCACAGTACAACAAACTGACAGACACAAACAAAACTGACAGACACAATGCCTTTGAATTGTGGTGTTGGTGAAGAATATTGAATATACCATGGACTGCCAAAAGAACGAACAAATCTGTCTTGGAACAAGTACAACCAGAATGCTCCTCAGAAGCAAGGATGGCAAGACTGCGTCTTACATACTTTGGACGTGTTGTCAGGAGGGATCAGTCCCTGGAGAAGGACATCATGCTTGGCAGAGTACGGGGTCAGTGGAAAAGAGGAAGACCCTCAACGAGGTCGATTGACACAGTGGCTGCAACAACGAGCTCAAGCATAACGATTGTGAGGATGGCGCAGGACCGGGCAGTGTTTCATTCTGTTGCGCATAGGGTCGCTATGATTCGGAACCGACTCGATGGCACCTAACAACAACAACTTTTCTGTGTCTGCCCAAATTCATGTTTGGACACCAGAAATCTAACCTGACCAATTAAATAGAATTAAATGGGAAGAGATGATGGAGAACCCGGAAGAATCAGTGTCTGAGTACTATATTCTATAAACATAACATACAGATAAAATAAAGACATTTATTCTGTACGTTAACTGAAATGCTGTATTTCAAGACAAAATATTTTCCCATTTATCTTAGTGTTTTTTTCTTAGTGAAAAGTATCTTTGATACGGCAATAAATATGAAACTTATAAGAGGTTTAGAAGACAAAATCTACTTTGCAATGTCTATTTTAAAAAACAGAATTGGAGTCTGATAAAATTCATGTGTTGGGAGCCAATGGGCTCAGTATTTTTCCATGCAGGGTGTCAAGTTGAAGTGAGAAAGAAGTTTCAGCTCCGAGGAAACCTTTTCAGTGTTCTCAAATCAAAGAACATAGTACTTTGTAAGTTAGGTCAAATTCACGGAATGCATGAAAGTTAAACAAGTGATATGAAAAACCAGCTGACTTTGTGGTTTCTTGATGAGAACACACAGCCATTCAGAACCAAAGATCACCTGCGAAATAAGGAAGTAGAAAATCCTTATTTGTAGTTACTTTTTTTTTTTTTTTTTTAGTTTATGCCTAAGACATAGGAGCCCATATGGCCCATAGCCCAACACAGGAGCCCTGGTGACGCAGTGTTTAAAGTGCTCAGCCGCTAACCAACCAAAAGGTCGGCGGTTGGAACCCACCAGCCGTTTGTTCCCCAAGGGAGAAAGATGTGGCAGTCTGCTTCCATAGAGATTTACAGCCTTGGAAACCGTGTGGGGCAGTTGTACTTTGTCCTACAAGGTCACTATGAGTCGGCACGACTTAACCGCAGTGGGTTTTTTTTTTTTTTTTTTTGGTTAGTAGCCCAGCAGCCTGGGGGTGGGCGGGGTCCATTTATAAACAAGAACTGTTTTAGCTGCCATGACCTTGAGGCAAAACTGGCTGGAGAGAGGAGAGCTGTGAAGACGTTTGTGTGGGATTCGGGATCGCCAGAAGATGGAGACATCCTGGAGGCCACATCTGAGTTTTTTTTGTTTTGTTTTTCCCACTGATGATGAGTCCAGGAGGAAGGCCTGGCATGGCGCGTGGAAGAAATGTGCTTAAGCTACCGTAATAACTGAATTCCCGTAGGTGCCAAACGCCCCGTCCCGCGCTGCCATCTCATCCAGTAGGTGTTCGATCACGATTATAAAGCTTGTTTAGTGAAAAAGTAATCATCAGAAGCCCCGGCCCCCACGTTGCCCTGACACACATGCCAAATCTGGGTGCGCTTTGACGAACACTCCAGGAGCGCCGCTCCCAGCGCGGGTGCGTTTGTTTGTTAATATTAATAAAGACTCTCTGAGATGCAGGCAGGTAGGAGCGCAGTGGCTCGGAGGGCCTCTCCTCCTGCCCAGGCCCTGGCTTTAAGTTTCCTGCGCTCCGCTGGGTGTGGGCGCCCTGGGAACCGAGGAGGCCACACCAAGCGCCTCGTTTCAGGAATGGTCATCCCCGAGACCTCAGAGGCCTGACCGCAGACCACTCCCCAAGCCTTTCTTTTTTACATCTCAATCCAGTTCTTAATATCTCAATGTGGTCTTCAAACAAATAGAGCCTGCTGGCTCGGTTCAGCCCACACAGGGGCTCTTGAAGGCCGCACAAACCTCGGGGAACCGAGGTGGGGGGGGGGCTGGGGCGCAAGGAGACGGGCCCCCACACGGCAACCGCCCGCTCCCTGCGGGAAAGACGCTTGGACTCCGCGGGTCCTGGTCGCGGAATTGAGTCCAGGTGCGGTCGGGCCGAACGGCTGCTGGGCCCAGTGCCCACGCTCCAGACCTCGGGCGCCGGGGGCGGCAGCAAGGAGCGCAGGCTCTGTGGGGGTTAGGGCCTCGCGCCACCGCGGAGCCCCGAATCTCGAGCCCCCGGGCCGCAGGGCGCCTCACCTACGAGGGCCGCAACTCCGACCCAAGGCGAGGCGTAAAAATAGCCCGGCCAATCCCCGCAGCGGGAAGGAACGTTTGTTTTTTTTTTTTCTGGGTGTAAAAATGTTTTGCTTCGTGTAAGGACACTACAGCGACAAGTTCCACCACATCAGGCCACCTCCCCGCGCCCACGACCGCTGCCACCTCCCGGGAGAGGCGGGCACGGGCTCCGGATCCGGATTCGGGGAGCGCAAGTGCCCCCTGTGGCCGGCCCGCGCTTGACCCCGCGGGCCCGGGAATGCAGAAACGGCCGCGCGGGCCGGGAGGAAGTTAGAGCAGCGGGGCCGCGTAGGGGGCAGGTCGCTCGGCGGGCAGGGCCTGAGCCGGGAGGCCGGGCCACCCCGGGGCGCCGCGCCCTTGCTCGCCGGGCGCGCGTCTCCCCACGTGGCCGGCCGCCCGGAGCCCCACGTGGAAGCCGAAGAGGACGGGGTTGCGCCGGGATCTCCGCCCGGGCCACCGGGACCCCAACGTCTCCTGAGCCTGGCAGGCGGGGCCGCGACAGGCCGGCCAGGGCGGGCCGGGGAGTGTCGCCGCACGGCTACTCGCGTCCGCCGCGCCCGTGTGCACTTTAGCGGAGCCACTAATACCCCGAGAGAGCCGATTTGTAGCGCGCACTGGCTGCAGGGGGCGAGGCCGGCCCATGTGGGGTGGTGTCATTGGTTTGCAAGGAGAGACCCCGCCTTTGCCCAGAAAAAAAAAAAAAAAAAGAGGAGCGCGGAGCGACGGCGACCCTCACCTCCCCTCCCGCCTCGCTTTGCGCAGCGGCGGCCCGAGGCGCTGCCGGCCCGCTCCTTCCCCTTTCCTTTTCTCTCCGGTTCTCCTCCTTCCCCCGAGGAGAAAACAAATAAAGCAGAGCAAATAGCCGGGAGGTGCCGGCGTCCCGGACGGGCCTCCCCCGCTCAAGTTGGAAGAGCATCCTCCGGGGGTGAGCTCGGCGCGGCCCGGGACCCCCCGCGCCGCCCCCTCCCCGCAGGCGGCCGGGCGGGCCGAGGTGGGAGCGGGTGGGCGGAGGCAGTGGTGGGGTGGGTGGGGAAGTAGGAAGAGGCTCGGCGGCGAGGGGCGGAGGAGGAAGGGGAGGGGAGGGAGGATGGGGAGGGCGGGCGGAGGAGGAGGGGCGGGAGCTGGAGAGATTAAGTTTTTGTGTGTGTGTCCCTGTGTGCGTGTGTCATTTTAAGGTGGCTCGGGAGCGGCCGAGGAGCGAGGGAGCCAGCCGGGAGCCATGCCGCGCTGAAGGGGGGGCAGAACCACCGCCGCCACCGCCACCGCCGCCGGGTGGGGTGGGAGGGCGGGAGCCGCCGCCGCGCCGCCTCCCGGGTGGGCGCCCTTCGCCTGGACGCCAGCGGCCCGGGACGAGGTACGGGGGCCCCGGGGGAGGGCTGGGCTCCGCTGCCCCCACCTCACCTGCGCCCGGGGCTGGGGGCGCCGCGCCCGCGCCTCACTGCGCCACTCGGGGAGGAGGAGGGCGAAGGACGCGGGGCTGGCAGCCGAGGACATCTTTGGTCGGCGCCCCCGGCCCCTGGCCCCCTCGACGCTGGGGGAGGGCGCCGGTCCGGCGCGGGGGGGGTCCCTGTCGGCTGCCGCCGCCGCCGATCGTGCCCGTGGCTGCCTTTTGCGCGAGGATTTTTGTTGTTGTGATGAGAGTTGATGAATGCGAAGTAGGCGGTCACCTTCCTTCCCATCAGGATTGGCAAAAAAAAAAAAAAAGCCACCCCAGCGCCGCGGCGTCCGGAGGACAGCGGCGGCGGCGTCTCGGCGATGGTTTCCTAGGCGCTCCAGCTCCTGCTCACCGAGCCCGGTGGGTGCGCGCGCGGGGGCCGCCGGCGACCCGGGCCGAGGGTGCAGCGCGCCGCGGGGACAATACGGCCGGATCCCCGGGGACGGGAGTCCGAGCGCCCGGCTGTTGCGGCCTGGATCGTGTGGGGTGGGGGGTCTGCGGGCAGTCGGGGCGCGCGCGGCTCGGGGCCCCGGGGGCGCGGCCCCTGCCGGCGTGGGAGCCCGCGCGGCGCCGCCGGAGCGCAAGTGAGGGACGGAGAAGAAGGCGAAGTGGAGCCCTTTTGTTTTGCCGGCCCCGCATTGTTGGCTGCTCCAGGCGGCCGGGCCACATCTGCCGCTGCCGCCGCCGCGGTGCCGGGCCCGGCCCGCCAAAGTCGCGGCCGGTGGGCGGCCGGGGCGGGCCGGGCGCGGGCGGGGGCGCCGGGCATTTCCTCTGCCGGCCGCGCTCCCGCGGGCACACTTCCTCCTCGCCCGCCGCCGCCGCAGTCGCGAGCCCAGCCCGCCCGCACCCCGCCCGGGCCGCACTTTTCGGGTGGGGCGAACAAAAAGGAAAAAGTTTAGGAGGAGGGGCTGGCGAGGGCGTGCCTCGGGCGGCGGGGACCCGGCGCGGCACGGGCACAGCCGGGCCGCCGCCACCTCCTCCTCGGTGGCTCAGGACGGACCGTGCGGCCGAGGAAGAGCCTTTCTTTCTCTCCCTCGCGCTCTCTCCGCGCTGGGTGAGTCGGCGAGAGGCGCGCGGGAGCTGGGCGCGGCGGGCCTCTCTCCAGTGGGCGGCCCGCGGCGTGGCCAGGCGCCCGCAGCTCACGCCGCGCCCTCGCCTCGGAGGCCGCGGGCCCAGGAGCTCTGCGCGGCCACCGCCGGCCGTGCCAGACACACACGCGCATAGACTCCCCCAGTGGCTTGCTTTCTGCGCGGAGAGGATGGTCGCGGACACGGAGTGTGCGTGCGTGCGCCAGTGCATGTGGTTATTACCGCGGAGTACTTTCTCCGGAGGCAGCCGGAGCAGCAGTTGGCTCCAGGGATCCCCCACGTTTAGTATTTTGCAGCGGAAGGGAGGGATTTCTTTTCAAAATCTCTGCTTGCTCTGCGGGCTCGCAGTGCAGGCTGCTGGCCGAGGCCTACGTCGTCGTGCCGGGCCCCCGGGCCCTAACCGTGGTAAACAGACATTTCTGGATTTTTCCCCCTTTTTTTCTTTCAAGATTGGAGATCGGGTTAAGTTCTTCAGAGAGTCAAATGTGAGTGGCTTGAAGAATAGACAAGAGAATTCTATAAATATGCTTTGGGAATTTAAAATGCTAAGTGCCTTATTTGCAATTCTGTCGGATATTCTGGAGACTGGTATATTTTTATCTGACATGGATAATTTTGAAGGGACGTGTATTTTGGAAAAGTTTACAAAGTGATTCTTCTGGCTTCTTAACTTCGGCGAAATTATCAGACTCGTACTATTCTTTGTAAGGAGAAGGCACCCATGCCTACTAGATATTTGGAGTCAAAAACAGTTTTAAAAATTAGCTGGGTAATTTTTGGTATCTAAGACTGATGTTTAAAAATTACCTTGGTAAAGTTTGGTATCTAAGACTGATGTTATTCCTCTGGGATTCTCAAAGTGGAGCTAGTCAGGTTTCATGTAGTTCTGAGAACTGCACTGTTCTGAAATCTTTTTAAAATAAATCTCTGATGTTTTGAGACTTTGGAGGATCGTGTTCGATTGTACGCCACTTGATTTCAAAGAGCGCTTCTTAGAGCGATAATAAAGTAATATTCAAAATGCTCATGAAACATTTTCAGGCGGAGCAGCTTTAACGTTGAAACAGGATTTCTTTTTCTCTTTTAAGTACCTGGAACTGTATCCTAGAGTTGAAACACTAAATATTCTTTTGTCTGACATGAGATTGCAGAGCTGCTGTGACACTTTCCTGTAAAAACCCCTAACATGCCCCTTTTATTGGCCCCAAAAGAAAAGTTAATGAGATGGTAGATTTCAAGCAAAAAAAGCAGGCTTTCCTTGCAAAATGTGCTTACAGTTGCGGATGAAGTTGGATGTTTGTGAACGCGCTTGCCTTTAATGCAACCGGTTTAATCGTTCACACTTGATCAAGTATAACATGACCAAACAAAGGGAATAAACCGGTATATTTCTGGAACGTACTGAGGGGTTTAGTGGAAGTGTTGGTGTTGGGTCACCCCTCCCCCCATCCTGCCCCAGCGCGCAAGGGAGAGAGCAAAGGGAATTATGGCACTGATTGACTCCTGTTCCCCAGGGGTAGGGGACCCCAGTTATGCCCCTGCGGAAATCAGTTATTAGTGGGAATTGACAGATGCAGGTTAGAAGCCTATTTTGAACCTGACAGGGTACTTTTTGGTTTAATTCCTTTTTCTCTTTGGAAGATGAGGCTCAGGGGTAAGTTGATCCCTCCACCCCTTTTAACTGTACCTTAAGGCCCCAGGAGGGTGGTGTGACTCTCCCAGCCCTTTGAGTAAGTTGTTTATGATTTCACTTGGGGTCTTTGAAACTGGCCCTGAATGGGTGTTCTCCTGGGGGGAGGGGCAAGGTAAACTACCGTTCCTTAACAGTGATTGAAAAAAATTTTTTGTGCCTAAAATGCATGCCTTTGATAGGCATGAGCTGCAGTGATACCTGGGACTTAGTCACTATCGAGTGAATACATATGTGCAGTGTGTCTCTTTAAAGTTAAGAAAGTAAAAAAGGCTGGCTACTTAAAAACAAACACTACTACCATTGTAAGAAAACACTGGTGACATGCTCTGTGAGATATTTTGGTCTTTCAAGACTCAGGGCACACCTGTTCCTGTCCCTGCTGAGGCAAGTTGGCTTTCCCTGGCATTGTTAATCTGATCGTGTACACAAGATGAAGCAGTAAAACTCAGTATCTGTATAATGATTAACCAGCCCATCGGTTACCCTTTCAGGGAATAATCGATAGCTCCACTCTTGACTTTGAAAACTCCAAACAGAAATCCTATTTATTTAAGTCTGAGAAGTGTCTTAAAGAGAGGTGAAATAAACAAACAACGATGGCAAAGACAAGGAAAACTACAAAATCAACCTGCAGCTTTTTCCCGTGTTCTGAGTAGCTAGCTACTAACTGGGTAAACAAATGATGAGTGTATAAAATATGACCTGAACCAGCAATGGCCCGGATTTTAAAATAATATCACTGGGAGCTATGAAAATCCAGGAGCACAGGAAGCCCGGGGTGGCTGACACCCTGTGGAAATCCTTGAAAGTCACTGATTAAAAATGAAAAGGACCCTCCTCCCCAGGAGGGCCCCGCTGAGAGCTTTCACCAGAATGCCATTTGCCAACAGTCCACTTCCATCATGAATCATTTTTGAAGGCAAGTTATACCCTTTGCACTTAATGCTTTCCCTAAATGGAAATATTTTAAAGAGTTTATGGCAACGGTAGAATAATGGCCCCAGTTGTCATTTTTTTACCACTGTCATTTCAGTATACAGGGGCTTTCGTCATAATGTATGTGAGTGCAGCCTGGGACCCTCTCAATAATCTTTGTCAGTGCCAAGCAGCAGCCCAGGTGTCCTGTGTCCCTGATACAGGCCACAAGTATATACTCACACAGCACATGGCCGGGAAGGGCAATACATCGGCTGGCAGGGCACAATTCGGGTACTTTCACAGTTCCGTTCGTGGAGGTAGAACACATTTTTTATAGTAATTTAACAGGGGAGTGCAGGTGGCCTGACCTTTTGAAAAGAAGTACTTTTTACTTAATGGAAGTGACACAGTATGGTGAAAGATCAGGGTCCTTATTCCCCAAGAGCCTTTCTGCCCGCTGTTCACTCAGGAATACCTGTGCAGACTTTCTGCTGAAAACTTTTAGGAGGTGCATGAAAATGCTGGAATGAGGTGCTCTCCTGTTCCCCTTCCTGGGCAGGTATCAGTTTTCTCCTGTACAGGTGGTAAGCATGCCCTAATTTAGACAGCTAACAGGTAAAGTTACAGCACCCCAGGAGAGAACAAAAATGAAAGGACCCCCCCCGTCCTTTTGAAGTCAATATTTATTCAAGTCTCTGTTTGATGGGATACATATCCAAGAATTATCTTTAATAATTGCTAAAAAAAAAACTTCAGAATGATTTTTTTTAAGGTGTTCAGTGTTTCTTTTGATCATAATTTAATAGATAGTATCCAGGAGCCATCAGTGTGACTCTAATGATATTCACAAATGAATGTTTGGGCCTAATCTGTAGCCTGCTTTTTGTGATCATTATTAATGGGTAAAACCGAAATTATAGCCAGACAGGGGCATCAAGAACTTCATCCGTGAAAAGAAGAGCCTGCACATGGTGCAAAAAGGGGATTCACAAATGAATACAGGATGTACAATAGGGAGAGAGCCAGGCCATTGTTGCTGTGGAATGTTGACAATGGGCGCCAAGGGGCAGTTTCGCCTTCATTCTTCTAGCTGCTGGAGAACATAGAAACTTCTGGAGCTGCAGATGGGATGGGGTGGGGGCTCATTCATCTGCCTCTGCTGGGCATGGAAATTTGGGCCACTGTCCTGCTCCATTTTCTGGAGTTTTTCTTAGAAGGTGATCTTTTCTAGACTGCTGGGGAACTTTCTCAGTAACCCGCTTTTTTGAGGAAAGGTTCTAAAAGCAAACAATAGAGTTCTTCACTGAAAGCGCACAGAAAGGACACTTTTCGCCTCCCGAAATGCATTTTTAAGCAATAATATTCAAGACCCACTGAAAATGGAGGCATGTTAAGTCCCAGGAAGGGGTTGTGTTTATTTTTGTGACTCTCCTCACTTCAGAGGAACTTTTCCTCCGTAATGTTAGGAAAAGTGATGCCCAGATGAGTATTTGCTGGGTTTTCATGTTCTGAAGCTGCCACGGCTTCAGAAAACACTCCTCTTTTATATCTTCCTCCTCCATTGAAAAGGCTTTCCGGCTTCTGCTCCCCGCTCTGCTCCCCATGTGGAGCCTGCTCCACAGCTCTGGTGCCTTCACTCCTGCTCCCTTCTTCCTCATCCCCACCCCACGTGGATGCAGTGTTGATGTTGGCCCTTGTTGGGGGCTGCTGCCCTTGTGACTTTTAGCCAGGTATACGCGGTCAGATCTTTGGGGGCCCGTTGCCATTTCCGTCTGTGTCTAGCCTACCCTCTCCCTGCATGCGTGTTATAGAGATGATCGGCTGTAGGTGTTCACGTAACTAAATTTAACAGATGGTTGCCTAGAGTTGGCTTAATATTCACAAGAATTGTGATAAAACGGTTGCGTTCTTATTAATGGGGCCAGTGATGATTCGGGCTTTATGGAAAATTGTGGCTTCTGTCCTAGGTAATAACAGAGCCTTCATTTCTCCCGAAGGTCCGCTGGTGATTAAAGGATGTTAATCTGAATGGTCGTTGCCTGAATCTGGTGGCCAACCTGGCATTTGGTTCTGGTGGTGGTGGTGTCTGGGAGGTCCAGAAAAGTGTGTGGGGGAGGCATGGTTTTCATGCCCTGTGGTTCTAAAAATCTTTCTTACCTGTAAAATCCAAAAACAAACATGTATTGTTGCCTTTACTCCCTTGGAAACCACCCTTCTGATCAGCAAAAATGTGCTTCTTGTATTAAAATAAGGTCTTAATTATGACTTCAGAGATACTGTCAGCTTGAAAATTGTGCGCTTGGAAATTCTGCCAATATTTCTATGTCTAATCCCAACCCAGGTTGTGGTGGAAACTTGGAAGGGCAGTTTTTAAGAGTGTATGATAGAGATTGGTGGGGGGCTGGGGTGGGGGGGTCTTTCTGCAGTGGCAGTGCTAGCACAGGGGTTGTTGTAGACTCCTGCTAATGGCTGATGCTGTTCAGCCGAGCCTGAAATCCGGCCTCCAGCAGTCTGTCCACGCCAGGACAAACAAAAACTGCATTAGGGACTCACCGGAATCCCAGGAAGTTTCTCTGGAAGGCACTGCAGACCAAGATCATAGAGGTCAGCTCCTCTGGTCTAATGGGATTTTTTCCCCCAATATGGCAATTTAAAAAGCCTAACAAGTGTTGAGGATAGCAAAGACTCAGACTTGGAAGCTATGATAGTATAATACCTGCCTGAGGTGTGGAGGGAAACCCTGGTGGCCTAGTGGTTAAGTGCTCCGGATGTCAACCGAAACGTCAGCAGTTCAAATCCCCCAGGCACTTGGTGGAAACTCTAAGGGGCAGTTCTACTTTGTTCTATAGGGCCGCTATGAGTTGGAATAGACTCCACGACAGTGGGGGGTTTTTTGTTTGTTTGTTTTAAGGAAGGGAGGGGGAAGGGGGAAGGGAGAGGAGGGAGGAGAGGGTAGAGAGAGGAAGGGCACTGACCAGGAGCAGAGCAGGTAAAGTTCCTTCGATGCAGGCTGAGAGGCCAGGACCGACTTTGTGCTTGTTTTCAACTCTGAGTTGAAATTAGCTCTGTGGCTGTGAGTTAATTCTTTTGCTGACGGATGGTCATTAGTACGGCCAGTCAAGAAGCGCAGACAAAGTTCCAGTTTCTCCCCTGTTAATTCAGGCCCAGGTGGGCTGGGGAAGGGGCGGGGGCGGTGGTCGCACGTGGGGCCGTAGCCCCTTCCCCACCGCGGCCTGGGAAGCTGGATGCTGTCGCAGCCCACTCCCGGGCCTACCCATCTGGAATGCAGCCAGAGCCGGCAGCGGGCGGGACCCGCGAGGGCTTTTAAAACCATGTCCCAGGAACGGTTGAGGGAACTGAGAATGTTCATCCTGGAGTGGAGCGGTCTCCGGGGTCCGGAGCCGCCGACAGTGTCCTTGCACTGACGTGCGGCCTTGCTCTGCTCTGAATGCTGGAGCGGTGACACTGGAGGACTTGCCGTTTGAGCTGCCCGGCCGGGTGGTGAGGGGTCTCCTAGCCTGGGCAGAGCTCGAGCGGCCACTGGATCCTGGGGCAGGGCAAGGCTGCTTGGCTTCAGAGACCCCTTGGAGGACAGGAAGGGTCTGCCAGAGCCTGAGCTGAGAAGTTACCAACAGGGAGGACAAATGATATTTCAAAGTTTTATTCTTTCCTTCTCCAGAACTGAGCCTGTCTTCTTGCTCGGTGGTTTGAACTGTGGTCACCTTGCCCCCCCTCCTTGGGACACTGGCTGGAGATGCAGAGCGGGAGTGACCCTACCTGTGTCACTTAGTCTGCCAGGAGCGCCTGAGACGACCGGGTTCCTGGCTCTGGGCCTCTTGCCTGCTGTGGGATTGAAATCACCCTGGGAGGGCCACCAATTAAAGACATTGTGGTACAGATATCCACACGCGCATCTAAGGGCCTCCAAGGAAAACCTGGTGGAATGTTTTGGTAAAATCTGGGAATGTTTTTGATTTTAAAAACATTTCACAGTCATTAATCTTCACGAGGCTCCTGTGGCCTAGGTAAATAGAGCAATTCCTGTTTTATGCGAGGAAGAAACCTTGAGTTACTTTACCCTAAGTCATAAAGAGGCTGTTTTCCAGCCGCTTGTTTCTGGAGCCGCGGTCTGGGGGTTCGGGGTGCTGGGAACCCTTAGGTTCCGGGGCCTGCCCAGACCCGCCAGGACGACTTCCAGTTTCCCTGGGTGGGGGAGGCCTGGTGGAAGGCCAGCTGCCACACTGGGCGCGCTGACCTGGAGGGGCCTTGGCCGCATTTCTGGAGGGTACCCTGAGATCTGGGAGGACCGGCCTCTCGGGCGGCTGGGTACCAGGGCCCCGAACCCGGGGAGAGGTCCCTGCACCCAGGCCGGCTACCTGGCGGCCGCCGTCCCCCACCTGGCGCGCCGGAAGTGCCACCTCCTCGCCAGGCCTTTTCACTTGTAAATCCCGAGCAGCTTCCGCGGGAAGTCGTTGAGAGGTGATAGAAATGGACCCTACCCCGCCCCCCCCCCCCGTGCCCGCTTCCTCCTGCCTCCTGCCCTCGTTTGTGGCCGGCGAGCAGGCCTGCCCCGACGCCGTCCCCCACAGCGGGTCCCCGCGCCCCTCAGGGCCGCACAACACAACGCAGCACACGCAGATGGGCTCCGAACCCGCGGACAAGTGCAGAGCAGAACCAGGTACCTGGCTGATGGTGCCTTGAGCCGCCCCCCACCCCCAGGGGCTGTGAAAGCTGGAGTCCGCATGTCCGTATGCCCCTTGGGCTTTTGTGCTTAGTAGGCATTTGGGAGGTTTGTTGATCGACTGCGGAGGTGGCCGAGATGCAAGCACACAAGCTAAACAGCCGCATCGCTAGGTCCTGGCCAGTCTGGGTTCCCACGTGTTGGAGGTGTTTGAAGACGCACTTCTTGAACATGCCTTTCCTGCTCACTCTGAAGAGTCAGAGATCTGAGAATGCAGAGCCAGTACTGGTAGAGCTAGGACCCTCCCAGGGCTTCTCACTCTTCACATTCTTTGTGGTGGAATTTATGTTCTTTGCACACTTAATTTGATCATCAAGATATCCCTGTAAGCCATTTAGGTGTGTTCTATTACTTTTGGAAAAATAACAATGTGAGTAAACGGAGCATTTACTTAGTATCTGGCGCGCTCTCTAGACACCATGTGTGGGCTGCGTTTGATTGTCACAATGCTCAGAGGACTTGCTCAGGACCCCATGCTGTCAAGTGGCAGAGCCGCGATTTGAACCTTTTTTTTCACTGGACTCTGAGGTCCTTCCCTTCCGTGGGCCTGAGGATCAGGGAGAACTCCCTGCCCTGCCTGGGTTTGGAGCCTTTCTCTGCCCACCTGGAAGCTGAGAGCCGGTGAGAGGGTTCCAGGCTGGTCTCTGAAGCCGGCCTCTGAGAAACAAGTCTTTTCTCTCTCTGGCCAGGTTACTTGCAGATCACTTGGGGCAGTGAGGAATCTGGCTTGCTTTCATTTGTGAATTTTTTGTTAGGTCACAGTGGAATGCCAACGAGGGGTTTCTAGGTAGTTTTCCTGGATAGGCTTCTTGTAAAATTTGTGACTCTCTTGGGGTGAATGTTCAGAGCAGTGTGGCTCCTGATTGGAAACCTGAGGTGGGAAGGGGAGCCAGGCCCCTGTGGGATGCTGGGGGTTTGGAGGAGATTCATCTCCCTGTGGGATGCTGGTGGGGGGGGGGGAATTCACCTCCCTGTGGGTTGCTGGGTGGGGGAGGATTCACCTCCCTGTGGGATGCTGGGGGGGGATTCACCTCCCTGTGGGGTGCTGGTGGGGGATTCACCTCCCTGTGGGATGCTGGGTGGGGGAGGGATTCACCTCCCTGTGGGGTGCTGGGGCAGGGGAGGGATTCACCTCCCTGTGGGGTGCTGGGGCAGGGGAGGGATTCACCTCCCTGTGGGATGCTGGGGCAGGGGAGGGATTCACCTCCCTGTGGGGTGCTGGGGCAGGGGAGGGATTCACCTCCCTGTGGGATGCTGGGGGGGGATTCACCTCCCTGTGGGGTGCTGGTGGGGGATTCACCTCCCTGTGGGATGCTGGGTGGGGGAGGGATTCACCTCCCTGTGGGATGCTGGGGCAGGGGAGGGATTCACCTCCCTGTGGGATGCTGGGGCAGGGGAGGGATTCACCTCCCTGTGGGGTGCTGGTGGGGGATTCACCTCCCTGTGGGATGCTGGGGCAGGGGAGGGACTCACCGCTCTGGCGTGCTGCTGCTTTGTATCCTTGTGTCCTCAGAGGTAGAAGCAATAGTAGCTGTTTGACCCGTGAAGATACTGAGGTTCAGAGGCTAAATGAGTAAGGGATCTAGAAGTTCAGCTGAGTTCAACTCCACCCAACTCTGGTTTCTCTGTAGTTGATTGAGGCGCCTTTTGGCTTTAGCCTGAGACTTGGGGACGTTTGGGAATGGCTTTGCCACTCCAGCCAAAGTAGACCCCAGACCCCTTTTGTCCTCCTGAGATCTGTTTCTTCCTTGCCATCGTCCTCTGATGTAAACTCCCCTTCCTCAAGAACACATCCCGAGGATTATGTGGCTAGATTTCACAGGGCTTAGGGTTTGCATGGTGAAGTTGGAATTAGTGGTCAAGTATCATTTTGTCGGGAAGCTTTCCACGTTGGCGGTCTGGCTGGTCTGGCTTAGCGTGATCACCGTTGGCGTCCTCTCAAAGGAAGCCCCCTCCTTCCAAGAGTGTACCTGACTCAGAGGAAGGGCTGGAGGTGAAGGGAGCCCCCTCTCTAGCACTCAGGCTGCATCTCCCTTTCCAGCTGGATTCTTCATGCACAGGGCACACTGGGAGTTGTCTCCTGTGTTCAGCATAGGTGAGCCTGGGGACAGTGACAGGGAGGATGGCAAGGATTTCTCCTACCTGGAAACACCTGTTGATGCCACCCCTGTAAAAGCTGGGAGAGGAATGCAGGACTGCCTGGTGAACTTCCTATGGTGCTGCCCTGCCTTTGGGCTGGCCTTAGAAAGGAATTTGAATTAATACTCCTGAACAAAGGCAGCCAGGTTTCTTTTGAAAAAGGCTATCTGAGAGCTGAGGGTGCCCCGTGGGCGTGTCCTGAAATCCGGAGAGCAGCCCTACCAGTCCTTAACTAACCGGAGAGGCCCCCAGCTCAGGTGAAGCTGGAGCTCTCCGACTGACCTTGGCTTCCTCTGGAGGGTAAGGGCCCCACGAGGGGGAGACTTTCCTGAAAAACAGGCTTTCCTTTAATTACACGATTGCCTTCCAGCTCTACAACTGTGCTGTTTCGTGGATTCGTGTGTGCCTGAGTGCCCTGATGTCAGTGGTGGTGGTGCTCCTGAGGCCCCTTGGGAGTGGGGGGCTAGCGGCATCGAGGGGTTACAGTGCATCTGGGTTCTGCACTGTCTCGTGGAGGGCTGAGGGGAGTGCTCAAGGTGCCTCCTGACAAATTATTCGTGTTAGCCCCGGGTGTCCTGGCTGACTTCCAGCTCAGGTAGTGATTATATTCTAAGTCCCCCCTCTGCGGTTTTCAAACAGGTCTGTATTCTGCTTCACCCTGCCACTCAGAGGGCGGTGCCTGGGTGGGCTGCAATGGGGACAAGATGTGAAGGGAGAACTGTCTTGCCTGGAAAGAGGACTTGTACTTCAAGAATGTCCCCACACGAGCCTTTCATTTTGCATCAGCCTTTGCTGGTTGACCACAGCATGGAGTGTCATTTGCCTGAGAACCAATGCTTGGGTGGTCTCAGAACCCCTCTTTGAGTCTGATGCAGGAGGCCTGTCTCCCTGTCCAGGGCCTGTTCTGTGCACAGCTCCAGGTGGTCCAAACGGTTAATGTTAAGTGAGGTTCAAGTCCACCCCAGGTGCCTTGGAAGAAAGGCCTGGTGATCTACTTCGGGAAAATCAGCCATTGAGAACCCTGTGGAGCACAGTTTTCTGACAAATGGGGTTGCCACGAGTTGGAATTAATGGCAACTGGATTTTGGTTTTGCTCTGTGCGGAGAAGTCTCTGAGCTTGGCCCGAATCACTCTAGGAAAACAGAAGGGTAGTGGTAGGTTTCACTGCACACTTGCTTCAGGGGATAAGCAGGTTAAGGCACACCTGCATGACATCCGTGCCCCGGAGAGGACACCGGGCTTCCTGGTACCTGTTTTCTGAGTCATGGCGTTTGTGCAGGATTGTTTACCCCCCTTGCTCTGCTCAGTCGCTCACTGCTTTTCCCTCACAGTGGAGGATTTTTTTCTTTCTCACATGCGTAAACACATACACACACACACCCCTTCTCATTTCCCAACTAAGCCTGGGATTAAGAGTGTGATTTCAACTGACAAAAGCCAGGAGATTTCAGAGTTAAAGTTGAAATTCTATTCGTAATGCTGTCTTCCTGAGTAGTTAAGGGGGTCCTTGAATGGTGGGTAATTTTTTTTTTTCTCCCTAAAGTGGCCATATGTGCTCGAAGCAGAGGGCAAAGGACCAGACACTAAACCACCCATTGCCTTCGAGCCGATGCAGACACCTAGCAACCTGGTAGGACAGAGGAGAACTTCTCCACAGGGTTTCCAAGGCTGTAAATCTTTACAGAAGCAGCTGCCACACCTGTCTTCCACATAGCAGCTAGTGGGTTCAAACCACCAATGTTTTGGTTAGCAGCTGAACACTTAATCACTGTGCCACCAGGGCTCCTAGAGGGCAAGGAAGTAGCTCACAATTTCTTGTATTTGCGGTGATGGCAAGCTGTTGTGTTGGAGTGGAGGGGAGGGGGCTATGACTTAAACAATTGTGTCAGCTGTGCTGTTCCTGGCCCCGCCCCCCAAGGCCTGAGAGCCTATATGTCTCACCTGCCCCTTGCAGCTCAGCAGAGTCATTTGAAATTCCTCCGTTGAAACTTTGGTTCTCTACAATGTTTCTATGCCAGGAAGCTTGTTACTCTGTGCCATTGAGTCGATTCCAACTCAGTGACCCCACGTGACAGAGCAGAACTGCTGCATAGGGTTTCCTAGGATGTAATCTTTACAGGAGCAGATCACCTGGCCTTTTCTTCCGTGGAGCAGCCTAGTGGGTTCGAATGACTGACCTTCGCATTAGCCAAGTGCTTTAAACGTTGCAGCACCAGGGCTTAGAAAACGTTTATTCCAACTTCCTTTGTCTTCTAGACAAGCCAGGGGGTGGCAAGCTGAGGTCCTTTCAGGAAAGTGACTAGGTCCCGTTCTTTGTCTTTAGCAGGAAGGGGGCTGGGGTCAGCACAGGGACAACTGTCCACCGTGCCTTTAGCCAGGACTTGTGCAGCATGCTGATTTCTTGGTGTGACAGCCTCAGGGTCAGGTCCACAAGTTTGGCTCTGGGGCACCCCACAGCCAGATGTGGAAGGACTGAGCTGACCACATTATCTGAGCTCACCTCGGGGGTGAGACTGAACACACAACAGAGTCTCCAGCAACACCGCCTCGCCGTCTTGCATTTGGGGTTTGGGTGCTAGGCTGCAGATCACCTGGGGGAGAGTGGGCCACATCTTCAGGTGGCACCCGGAGAACTGAAGTGCTTGTGAATGCCAGCTTCCCTTCAGGGACTGATGGGGGACAAGGAGAGGTGGTTTTGCCCTCACGCAGCTGGGTAGAGGCCATGAGCATGCACATCCTATACCTGGGGACAAACTGTTCTAGAAAGTGTGGCAGTGGAAGGGTGGAAAGACATAACCTGCTTGACTCCTGTATTTGAGATCCTCTGGGCCCTTGTAGAGGGAGGGCCCTTCCGCAGCTGCTAAATGAAGCTCATAACAAGGTGTGCTCCAAGGGTTGGACGAGCTTAGTCTTTGTCAAGCACCTGGAACGGGCCTGGCACAGCACACGTGTTATTTAGGTGTTTATTATATTTTAAAATATACAAAACACACAAAAGATACATCTGGTCCTAGGATGTTTAAGGTGTTCACTACAGAGGCAGGGGAACACTGGTAGGGAAAGGTCTCCCCACCCCCCCCCCTTCAGGGGAGGTCAGGGAAGGCTTCCTGGGCCTGGGGGAGAGGCTGGGTGGGCCATCTAGTTCTGCCTTGAGGGCGAAGGCCCGCATTGCATCGCAGGAGAGTTTTTACCTTTTGGGTAAAACAACAACAACAAAAAAAAAACCAAACCCGCTTGCCTTTGAGTTGACTCAGACTCAACAGCCCTAAAGGACAGAGTAGAACTTCATAGGGCTTCCAAGGCTGTAATCCTTATGGACACAGACTGTCAACATCTTTCTCTCTCTGAGCAGCTGGTGGGTTTGAACCACTGACCATTTGGTTAGCAGCTGAGTGCTTTAACCACTGTGCCATCAGGGTTCCTGCTTGCATATAATGGGTAGATGACTGTTATGGAGGAGATTGCCTTTTACGGGCGGCGGGGGCATGGTGAGAAATGTTTGGGGTGAGAGATCCACATCGTGGACCCTATTAGTAGGGCCCCCAGGGACAGAACAGAAGGGAGAGGAGGGGCTGGCTCCTGGTGGGCCTGGCTCCTTGAGTTCCAGGGCTAAAGTGACAAACTGAAAACCATGCAGGAGGTTTTTAGTTTGTGGAATGTTACTATGTACTAGGTCACTCTGAAAAGTGCCTGATAAAATATTTACTTTCTATTTAAGACCTACTTTCCCCTTCCAGAGAAGGGAGGAAAAACGAGTAGCTTGGATGTTGACTGACTTTTCTGTCGGGCAGCCAGAGTGAGGGCCAGGCTGATCCTGCGGGGAGGGGGAGGGGAAGGGAGGCTTAGCCCCCCGCCCCCCACAGTCCCTCATGAAGGCAGCAGTGAGCGGTCACCTGGGACTTTCGTGTTCAGGAAAAGGGACTCTATCTGCTGCCCCCTATTTTGGGAGCGTGAGCTTCCTGTTCCCCCATCTTCATCTGTTCCGCCCACCTCTCTGGCTGCCCAAGCAGTGGGGGTGGCCCTGTGCAGGCTGTGTTGTGTCACAGGGGAAGTCACTGGCTTGTCTTCCTGGGAAGGCCACTCAGTCTGAGGCAGCACTGGGTTTGTCCAGCAGTTCAGCCTTGCCATTGCTTTGGAGTTGGGCGTGTCCCTGTCCTGGCCCTGGAGTGGGGCGGAGTGAATCCTCCAGGCCATTTAGTGCCCACTGGGCGGATGTAGCAGCAGGGCAGCAATTGTGAAAGGTTTCCTGGTTCAAATTCTAGAAGTAGCTGCTTGGTCTCATCCTAGCTGGACAGTGTCACTGCTGGGTGCTTCATTTTAGGTCGGGGGCGGAATGCAGGTGTGCCCTTTGAGGGTGAGATGGCGAGGTGGGTGGGGCAGTGTTTGGGAAGGGCAGCCTCGTCATCTCATGGACTGGCAGCTTCCTTGGGCTCACCTTATGCATCAAAGCTCACCCTTGGAAAGTGATAGGGTCCTTGGACATGCTCTTGGGGGGCAGACAGTGGGGGCATTCCAGGGCATCTTTGCTGGGGGTAAGAACAGCTGCACCACAAAAAAGGTGGGGATGCCTGAGGAAAGTGTTCATGTTAGCTGTTGGTCACTGTTGTTATTTAGTGAAGGTGATAGTAGTAAGAATAACAATGCCAGCAGTTGCACGTGGTGCTAATGCAATTGAGAATTGTCAGTGCTACACGTGATGTTTTTTCCCCACATTCCATTAGAGCAGCAGGCTACAATGGTATAGAATTCTTGGACATCAAAGTGTGGAATCAGAGGCCTTCC
Organism: Elephas maximus indicus; assembly: GCF_024166365.1. Lineage (NCBI taxonomy): Eukaryota > Metazoa > Chordata > Mammalia > Proboscidea > Elephantidae > Elephas > Elephas maximus. The sequence continues at coordinate 75,199,206 of NC_064834.1, read as the reverse complement.
AGGGGCAACCAGGAGTCTCTGGGTGGTCCAAATGGTTGATATGCTCAGCCGCTAAACAAAAGGTTGGCATCTACCCAGAGGTGCCTTGGAAGAAAGGCCCAGTGATCTACTTTTAAAAAATCAGCCATTGAAAACCCTATGGAGCACGGTTTTATTCTGATAATGGAGTTGCCATTAGTTGGGGTGACTTGATGGCAGCTGCTGGTGGTGGTGGTGGTAGAGGTATCGAGAGACCCTTTGCCTGCTGCTGTGTAAGGAGAAAGCAGATGGCGCAAGCAGCCAGGCCCCACTCGTGGGCGGGGAGCTAGTGGTCTTGTGGTTTTTACATGAGTGACTCATGGAGTCCCCAGGGAGGGCTTGGTGCCATTATGGTTTGAGAGGGTGACCTGTGGAGCAGGGGGATCCCCTGGCTGGGAGTCAGCCTCCTGGGGCCCCGCCCAGTGTCGTGGGGCGAGAACATCTGTATTTTAGCAAATTCCTCCAGGTGGTTCTTAAGGAAGCCAGCCTAGAACCTGCCTGCAACACATAGATGATGGGGCTTTAAAAACAAACCACTCCCCCCACACACATTCACACACTCGATAGTTACTGAGTATTTAGCGCGAAAAATGGTTGAAAGAAAATTTTTTGTAACTTGAATAACCCCCACATCTGAATGTGAGTACATTTTAAGATTTAAATAGGAGGTCCTGCCCTGCCCAGGCCATCCTTTAGTTCTAGAGGGATCCTCCACCCCCTGCTCAGCCTCAGCATTCCTGGGGATGGAAGGAGAATTCACCTGTGTCTGTTCATATTCAGATGCACTTGACATTTAATTCTGTCTCCTGTCCAGTCAGCAGTGTTTATCGAGAAGTAAAGGGCCCCCAAGGTGAGGCCCTCCCAGCGCACCAGCAAGGAGGGAAATTGTTCACAAACTATTTCAGTAAACAGGAGGCACTCAGTGAAGGCCAGGAGGAAAACCTGTGTACACGTGGAAGGTGGCTGCAGCGGAGCCTGTGGCTCTAACATTTGCCTGCCTGTGTGAGCCTGGAGGTGGGTCAGCAGAAGGCACATTTACCTCCTGATGCTGGCAAATGAAATACACCCCTAGGCTCGGTGAAGGTCCTCACTGTGCCTAAAGCGGGATGCTGGACACCCCGAAACAGATTTGGGGATGACACCTTGTGTTTCAGAAACAAAGGTAAACACTTGGCCGCAGATCCTTTTCATCTGGATGGGTGGGTTTATTCATTAGGCTTCTGTGAGGTTGACAGCTCACGTTTTCATGTGGATGGCAGCTTACCTCGATTCTGTTTGTAGAAGCACTTTGCCTTTTGTAACCCACCCCACACACATTGTGAGACAGGGAGGCAGTGTGGTTATTTCCCGGTCTAAGAGCAGCAGGTGGGCCTCACAAACCAAGTGCATGAGCCCACTGGTAATAGAAGGAGCAGGATGCAAGCTGGTTCCTCTTCACTGGTACCAAGCTGCCTTGAAGGATGGCTGAGTGTCAAGATAACCCAATTCCAGGGACAGTGCAGGGTGACAGGGATCCACCCAGGTGTAAGGAGGAGTCTGGATTCTTTGAGGAAACTTCCTTGTGTCAGTTGGAGGGTGAACTTGAAAAGGCAGGCACAGGTGTACTGACATCCTAGGGCAACTAACAAATTCCCACAAGCTGGGTGGTTTAAAAACAACAGAAACTTATGCTTTCACAGATCTGGAGCCCTGGTGGCGCAGTAATTAAGAGCTACAGCTGCTAACCAAAAGGTCAGCAGTTCGAATCCACCAGCCTGTCTTTGGAAACCCTATGGGGCAGTTCTGCCCTGTCTTACAGGGTCGCTATGAGTCAGAATTGACTAGACGGCAATGGTTTTACGGTAACAAATTACCACAAGCTGGGTGGTTTAAAAACAGCAGAAATTTATTATCACAGATTTGGAGGTCAGAAGTCTGAAATCAGGATGTCAGCAGGGTTGGTTCCTTCTGCGGGAGAATCTGTTCCATGCGGCTCTCCCAGCTTCTGGTGGTTGCTATCCTTGGTGTTTCTTGGGTTGTAGACAACTCTCGTTCGTCTCTGCCTCCATGTTCACACGTGTCTTCTCTGTCTTCACCTGTGTCTGAGTCTCTTTTTCTAATAAGGATACCAGTCACTGGATTTAGGGCCCATCCTAACACCCTGCGACCCCATCTTATTACATCTGCAGAGACCGTATTTTCCAATTAGGTTACATTCTGAGGTTCCTGGTGGACATGAAATCTGGGGGGACATTATCCAACCCATTACAGCAGGTGTCCTCAAATGAAGAATATTTTAAGGGGCCTTCATTTATCCCTTGGTAGAAGGTTGGTGACTGGGGTGTCGGGCAGAAAGAATCTATTCTTTCTGGCTGGAGTAGCCTGCTTTCTGAGGGAAGTTTCTGGTTCTTGGGTTGCATGCAGAGCCATTTACTGTGGGAGCGATCTGGCAACCATTGCCTTGAGTTACGTGGGTGTGTGGCCCAGGGCGAGGCGTTGTGGGGCCCGCATTGTCAGGAGACCTCTAGCAGCAAGGAGCTTGTCCTCTGCTTGAGTAAGAGAAGTCGCCTGTGGGACTCTAGCCGTTTCTATAGGGGCTGGTTTTGGACATGGGTTAGCAAAGAAATGACTTAATGATTTATGGTGCTTGTGAAGACTAGCATACCTATCTGTTTTCATATAGACATCTTAATAGAGATTAAATACAAAATAAAGCAGAATGCATGAATGGAGATATTCCTATAAGCAATATGTAGAGCTAGGCAGTGCAATTATGTTTTGTACACTTCCCAATTAAGCAGTTATGCATTACTGGAAAAACTACCTTTAAGAGATTTAGGAACGCTTTATAATTTAGTAAACCAAAGAAAAATAGATGTATCACATTTTATGCATGGGATTTAAAGATGTTACATTGTATGATAAGTAACTCAGTCTGGGTTGATTTGTTGGAAATGGGTGCAGTGACATTGAGATGAGTTCGCTTGGTATGGCAATCGCCTGTTGAGCCAGGATCTGCTCAGTTAGCAGATGCTCAGTGTTCCCACCGTGTGCTGGCCACTGTGGTAGGTGCTAGGGTCACAACGAAGAACGAGGAGAGTTTACTCTGAAGTTCAGCAAAGGAGACAGTTCAGCAGGCCGTCATAAATGTGCAACACCTGGGAGAGCTGGGTGAGAACAGGGTGCTTCTGGATTGCACGTGAGGTGTTCAGGTTGGGGACAGGTTGGAGAATGGAAAGAAGTTTACGGTGTTCATAACATAGTCCCCATACTTGTACGTGTGGTGCCCAGACCGACCCCCTCATGTCTAGCTGGGGAGCCTTGGACAGATGACCCACCTTTCTTCCTCTGAGTCCTCACTGTGGGGTGGGCAGTGTCAAGACAACTCCCCAGTGTCTTCATTGGGCCCTTGTGTGGGTGGTGGCACCTGTTGATGTTTGGGTGGATGGGGAGAAGGAGATGAGTTTGGTGTTGGACCCCTTGTGTTTGAGGGTTTGAACGTGTGGGTCTGAGCTCAGGTGGAAGCTCTGGGCTGGAGGCACCAAGTTTGGGAGCCATCAGCCACAGGGTACCTGGAGCCCACCAGGAGTGGTCAGCCACTGCCCGGAGAGAGTTTGGCTGGAGACTGGAACAGCTTGGTGTGGGTACAGCCTTCACAGTGGCCATGCATTGCCTAGCTAAAGATGTTTTACCTCTTGAGCCATGAGTGGGTGGTCTTGAATCACCCAGTCATAGACTAGAATGTCTAAGCCCAGAGGTCCTGGTCAGCTTGAGCAGCCTGTGGTAAGGTCCTTGGTATCCTTAGGTTGGATACCAGCAGTGAAGTCCTCTAGGAGGGAATAGCTCTGTGCCTGCCACTGTGCTGGACTTTTTCAGGGTTGTTCAGAATTCTTCCCTCTTGCTTGTGTGGTGACTCCCCATCTTGCAGGTTCAGAGGAGTGTGACATGGGGTCTGCTCAAGTCTTTGGGATGCACGGGCACGTCATGATCAGGACCCAGCTTCTCCCCCACTGAAGGCTGAGTTGTATTGGGCTTTTCTGGGCCTGATCCTGCTGTGTCTCTGCACAGAGGGAGCCTGGGGGCCGAGAGCAGGTTTGGCAGCCATGTTGTCTGGGTCAGTTTTACCACCACCCACATGGGGTCGGGAGGCCATCCCCAGGGCCAGGAAGCTGGTGGCCATCCTCACCAACTTAAGGGACTGGCAGATTAGGGTGCTCTTTCTGGCTCTTCTGAGTGACCTCGGATAAACTCTGCCTCTGTTTCTCCATCAACAGAGGTCCCTGGGTCCGGAGCAGTGGGTGGCATGCCTCTGGTTGCTAGTGGTTTCATTGTCAGCCGGGAAAGGACCTGTTTGGCAGAGCGGGGCCCCTGGGATGGTGTGAGGAGCCTCTGGCCTGCCCCCCATGTATCTCAGGCTCCCCGTGACCATGCACCTTGGTCTTATCCCTGAGAGGGGGTCACGTTGGCTTCTGGAGTCTGGAGTGGCCAAGGCTGAGTGAGAGTGACAATGGCAGCCACTCCAAATACAGAGCCACCCCACCAGGGCTGTCTCTCTGCTCCTCAGTTGATGAAGTGACGCTGATGGGTTGGTGCCAGGGTAAGGGGACTGTGATGAGGCTGATGTGACAGATGGAACCCAAAGGTGAGAGCAGTTAGGAAAGCCACTACAGGGAATCCCGTTCCTCATTTTCTGGCCGCTGCACCATCCCAGGTAACTAATTTTCTGACAGAATTGTTGGAGGTTTAACTGAATTTCAGGGAACTGAACTTCACCATTGTGTGTTTAATGGAATCCTTTCTCCTGATGTTGGGACTCGAAGCTCCCTCTGTGTGTGTGTTGCTAATCAAGGCAGAGACGATTTCCTGGAAGCTCGGTGAGAAGGTGTGTGATTTCAAAGTTTACTGGATGGGAAAAGTCATCCATTTTTGTTATTTTGTTCTGTTCTTTGAGGTGAGAGGGCTATAACTTTTAAAAGATACAGATAGATATTGTAGTTTTGAAAGGAGCTCTGCTGGCACAGTGCTTAAGTGCTTGGCTGCTAACTGAAAGGTTGGTAGTTTGAATCCACCAGCTCTGTGGGAGAAAGATGTGGCAGTCTGCTCCCGTAAAGATTACGGCTTTGGAGACCCTATGGGGCAGTTCTCCTCTTGTCCTGCAGGGTCACTATGAGTAGGAATTGACTCCATGATGATGGGTTTGTTACCGTTTTACAAACAGTGAATTTCACCTTTTTGGTTCCTGTTCTGTATTTTTTGACAAATGCTTGTCACCATTATGTGGCTACCGAATGGTTCCATCCCATGGAGACAGGCCCCTGTGTCCCTGGCCACCACTGATGAAACCATCATTGCTCTTTGATCGTAGAAAAGCCAGCCTAGGGAGTTTGTGGAGGTAGGTAGGTGTTTGTGTGCAGGGTCAGGTATTTCTGGGACATTTCTGATGTTCAGGGACTATGCATGGCCTGGGAGGACGCTGTGGTCACAGCAGACAGACGTGCCCTGGGTGGCCTCACCTGTGCCATCCAGGGTGCTCAGACTTGGGGAACGTGGACCAGGCTCGGCAGTTCCCATCAGAAGCCAGCCACTGCAGATGGAGGCCTGTCTGCTTCCTTAAACTGCTGGCCCTGGCTTTGGCCAGTTGTGTGCCCTCACTGCAGCCTCGGTGCATCTCAGGCTGGCTTCCTGGCCTCCCCAGCAACATGCACACAGCAGCTGTTCACTGCCTCCGCCACACAGTGTCCCACCAGCCCCTGTTGGAAGGTGCCTGGGAACAGGTGCCTCCTGCACCCTCCATGGCCGCTGACTCCAGGTCCAGGGGACTCAAGTGACCTCTGGGCTGTGGGCTGCCCCTCCTTCCTGTGTGGGGAAGCATGGCTGTGTCCTTGCTGCATGCTGTGGCGCTTCTCCTGAGCATCCCTGCTTGACCTTCTGCCTTCCTGTGACTCCTGGGACCCTGGGGCCATTGGAACCCTGGGGTCCGCATTTGTTTTCCCGAAGATAGAGGCCAGCCAGGACAGCTGCATCTTGTGGTCAGCAGGGTGGTTTGTGGAAAGCTTGGAGGAGTTGGAGAGTTGCACTCCAGGCCAGCGCCCCAGTGTCAGCCGACAGGAGCATCCAGGGTGAGTAAGCACCCTGCCTCCAGAGACTGAGTTTTGAGTTCAGTTCCTATCCTGTCAGTTGCTTATTTGCAAAGTCGGATTACCATTTCTGTCTCACAAACCAGTAGCCTTCAGATCTTACTTGAGTTATGGTGACCCCATGTGTGTCAGCAGAGCTAGGCTGCACAGGGTTTCAGTGGCTGATGATTTGAAAAGTAGACCGCCAGGCCTTTCTTAGGCTGTACCTGTGGCCACCAGGCCTTTCTTAGGCTGTACCTGTGACCACCAGGCCTTTCTTTGGCTGTACCTGTGGGTAGACTTGAACCTCCAGTCTTTTGGTTAGCAGCTGAGCATGGCAGCTGTCCTATCAGGGTACCCCTGTGTCGGAAAACCTGTCAGTGGGGGAGGGGAGTGCGAAGGTGTCCTCCGCAGCAAACGCCTAGCATGGAGGACTTCTCAGTCTTGCACTCTGAGAAGGGAGCTGCACTCCCTTCATAGTCTCTAATATCCTCTTGTTTCCATTCAGTTTCTGGGAAAACTTTACTAAGTGAGCCTTGAAATTTTGTTGTTAAATAGGAAATCACTGCATTGATTAATTTTCTGGTTGTTTTCGAAATGCCCTTACAGTGCCTGGGAAAGCCTCCACCTTCCGCTCATATCAGCCTGGCACTCGGGGCAGGGGCCAGCATTAATCGTGTTGATTGGCTCCCTCTGACTGCTGCCTCCACTCATCACAGCACGTCCTGTGTGTCCGTTCCCTGTGTTAGAAAACCCTTTGCCCAGAGCTCAGACACCCATGACGTTAGCTCCTGGCTTGACATTAATGTCTGCGTGTCCTTAGCTGCTTCTTTGGGGCAGTGGCCTGTTCCTGCCGTGTGGCGGGTGTGGTGGATACACTTTGCATCCTGTAAGCCTACATATTGTGATTTTTTGGGGGCAGGAGGGGACTTCAAGATACGGGCAGATTTAGGAAGGCGGGGTTAGTAAGCTGAAAGGCTGGCCGGGACCTGGGGAACAAGAGCTGTTTGAACCGCTCTCCACCAGCACAAGTTGCGTGTATGTGGTCCCCAGTCGGCTTCCTCATAGTTTTTAAACTGGGGAGCACCGCCACAGCCAACGGGAAGACCCCTGTCTCTGACCTCCAGGCCTGCAAAAGGGGGTGCTGGGAGGCTGTCCATGAGGTTCTAGGGTGCAGGCACTGCCACTACTCACTGCTCCGCCAGCTGCCCGAAAGCTGGAAGTTTTACGGGAAAAGGTGAATGTTGGCTTTTATTCAAGCTTAAGGGGGAAAGTGCTTTACTGTCATGAAAGGCAGCCAGTGAATCTTTTCCTGTGCTTGGCAGCTACCTTGTGCTCTGTGGTGTGCAGGGTGGCCTGGAGCCTTGGACACAGCTTCCTAGGGCCCCCTGGGCCCCACTCGTGTCTCCGGAGGGTAACTTGTAGAGGGGGAAGCTACCCCCCTTGGGTGGATCCTAAAGTTCTAGCCAGCATGGAGGGAGGAGGAGGAGGGGGAAGGAGATGACCAGCCGTCCTGCCCTGCTTGTTCGGTGATCCCGTGTGGCCCAGGCTTGGCCGGCTTCTGGCGGCTGCAGTAGAGAAGAGCTCAGAAAACCCTCTTTAGGTGTACAAACTGTTAGATGGTTATTCCAGAGGTGTAGGTCTTTTGCCTTCATCAGTGAAACCCATTGCTGTTGAGTCTATTCCAACTCACATCGGCCCTATGGGACAGAGGAGAACTGCCCCACAGGGTTTCCAGGGACAGCTGGTGAATTCAAACCGCCCACCTTTTGGTTACCACTGTGCCACCAGGGCTCCATACAAGAAGATACATTTATTTGGTGGATAAATAATAGCTATTTATTGAGTACCAGGAACATGCCGTGCAGGGGAGAAGGGGAAATTAAATGTACATGGTAGATACATCACAGTAATAGCTAATTATGGCGTTGTTGTTGTTAGCTGCGGTCAGGTTGGCCCCCGACTCAGGCAACCCCATGTGTTACAGAGGGTATTCTTGACTGTAAAACTATAGGGTTCTCTTCAAGCAAATGGCTGGGCCTTTCTTCCATGGAACAGCTAGGTGGGTTTGAACTAATAATAGTTATATGAAAATGATAGCACAGGCTGGAGGCTGTACAACACATAAGGCTCAGAGAGGCTCAGTAACTTGCTCAGAGACACATAGCCCTTTGGTGTCAGCCACAGAGGGGGAACTCGGTTGCACACGTGATGCGCTGCATGACTCTACCAACGTGCACAAGTATGTTTGCATTTTGCGTGTTGTACAGCGCACACTAGAGAATCAAGGTTACTGCATGAAGTTACAGACCTGTGGAAGATGACAGGCAGTTCTAAAGTCTTGTCCTTTCTGAAAACATACATTTCGATTCTGCATCTGGGTAGCGGATTGCTGGTCGGAATATTTTTTTTGTTTTGAACCTTGGGGCTCGGAGACGTTTTCCCTTTGGTTCTAGTAATTATCCTTTCCTGACATGGAAATTGATTACAGCAGCTTCTTTCAAGTCTTGTGCGTTTGATTATCCACGAGGCTCATCCTGCCTCTCATTTGAACTTATTTTTAGCACAGTCCTTGATAGCTCAGGGTGAGACTGTCCATCCTCTGCCAGTCTGAACTGCCCAAGGTCTTTGTAATCAGCCAGCCCCATCAGACAACTGCGTGAGAGTCATCTTAGTGGGGTGATGTTAGGACCTGCTGGACTCTAGGGGTCGGGCTTTGCTTTAGGGTAGCCCCCAAACACCAAGCTTTCCTCCTTTGACTTGGTCTGTGTTGGGAGGAGTGAACTTGACCAGTGGCCACCTGTATCCCACGCTCCATCAACACTGTGATTGTAAGGGGGCCAGGCCAACAGAGTCACCGAGTCAGGGGGAAAAGTCAGAGCCTATCACCAGCCTACAGAGGACTTAGCTTCAGAACGTGCTTGCCCAGACTTTCTGACGATTTGCCCTAGGTCGAATAAACACTGCAGTTAATGACCACATGCCCAGCTCTGTTTTTGAAGCAGATTGCCGCCTTTGGTTTTTTTTTTTTTTTAATCCATGAGAGTGGTGTGGCTTGTGTTTGGGGTACACAGGTACCCCTTGCTGGGTCCCTTGGTCTTCTCTGTGTCTGATTTCTTCTCAGGCCACATACGAAAACAGCCCTGGTGGACTCCGGATGTTTCTGAGCCTCACCTTGATAAGAATAAAAATGTTTTTGGTGCTTGATTTGATTTGTTTGCTAGAAGATTAGTACAAAAGCAGGAAGGAAAAAGAACGCATGGTGAAGGTGATTGTGGGCTGGCAGAAGGTTATTTACGGATTTTTGCTGACAGTCCTTGTTTAAAGGAATTCCCCAAGCGGTTTATGAAGCCTTTCCAATTTATTGTCTTTCAAAGTAGGTAAGCAAATAAATAAGTTATTCTATTTTATTATAAACACAGCCAACGTGAGATTAAAAATAAGAGGAAGCAGGGCTCCATTTTCCAGCCGAGTGTGTTTCTGGAATTTGGAAAGCATCTTGGAAAGGCTTTTGTTTTCGTTTTTTTTTTGGCTCAGGCATATTGTGTGCCCGAAAGATAAAATCCAACCCTTGATCTGCTCACTGTCCACCCTCCTTGATGAGGGCTGGCTGAGCCTGGTGGGGGAGCCATACTGGGGCAGAGGTGAAGGGATGTTGAGGGGCCAGCCCACCTTGAGGGGCCAGCCCACCTTGGTTGCCAGGGACTCACAATCCCCTCCGAGACCAAGGTTTCCCAGACTGTGTTTAGTCACAGCTGCCCAGAAGGGACACCATGCCCAAGGCTCCAAGTCATAGGCCCTGTATAAGAAACAAACCCGCTCCTAGCCAAAGTGGTAACTTTCCCTCCTAGACTCATCTGGGCAGATCATCTTGATCGCGCCATCCCTTTTTCTTTTTGAACCCCTTTCCTGAAGTTGTGTGTGCTTTCGATGTCTTGGTAAATTGATGTAAGAAGACCCAGATGGGAAATTTAGGAGCATGAAAATGTTCTCATAAACGTCTGGCTTCCTGGTGGTGAGGTCCATGCCAAAGATTTGGGGGGCGGGGAGTTGTTGACCTTTCCTGTCCCTCCCCCACTTCCCTCTCTCACGCCCATTTGAAATTGCATCTGGATGTTTCAAGTCCGTGGGCCCAGCTGTCAGGGACATCCTGTTACCACTTTGGGAGAAAGCATTTTATAAACATCTCTGACTATAGATGTGCCTGGTCTAGGGCCATGTTTTGGGGGGACTAATAGGGTCTCTGGAGCCTGGGTGGTGCAGTGGTTAAGAACTTGGGTGCTAACCAAAAGGTCAGTGGTTTGAATCCACCAGCCGTTCCTTGGGAACCCTATGGGTCCCTATGACTTGATGGCAACAGATTTTTAATGCTCAGTCACTATGAATCAGAATCGACTTGATGGAAATGGGTACAGGTTAATGGTAGGTAAGGAGCTCCTGGGAGGCAATAAACGGTGAAGTGCTTGACTGCTAGCTGAAAGACTGGCGGTTCAACCCACATAGTGGTTCCTTGAAGGACAGACCTGGCAATCTGCTTCTGAAAGGTCAGAGCCATTGAAAGCCCTATGGAACAGTTTGACTCAGCCCACATGGGCTCGCCATGAGTCCGAATCGACTCAATGGCCACTAACAACAACAATAACAAAAATAGCCGGTGTTATGGATGGTGACCAAGTTCCTGGCATGAATAGGCGTGCATTGAGCCGGAGCCGAGCTGCACCTGAGGCAGGTCTGTGTGTGTGGAACACGTCTAGGTGGAGGCTGGGGTGTGCCGAGGGCATCATTCCTGCAGGAACGGCTCCACGGCCCTTCTCCTTCCTGCCGTTTCCCTCTGATGGCTGTGCTGAGCAATCAGGCCACCCTCACAGCTCAGGACACATGAGCCGTGGAGAGGTGAGGTGGCAGCCTGAGAGGCCTGACCAGGTCCTGCCCTCCGGGAGGTGGCTGCCTAACCAGAGGACAGGTAGTAACCAGGTGAGGCAGTGGGAGTGGGTGGCAGAGCGTGGGGGTCTGGTCCATTCATCACCCCTTGATTGAAGGGGGTTGTTGTTAGCCGCTGTGGAGCCTCCTTGTGGTGACCCCATGCACAACAGAACAAGACGCTGCCAGATCCTGCTCCATCTTCATGATCAGCTGTGGGTCACACTGGTGATCCATAGGGCTTGCACTGGCAGATATTTGGAAGCAGATCGCCAGGCCTTTCTTCCCAGTTCATATTAGTGAAAATCTGCCCAGCATCATATCAGCACACAAGCCTCTACCAACGGGCGGTGGCTGTGCGCGAGGTGCATTAACTGGGAATTGAACCTGGGTCTCCGGCATGACGGCGAGAATTCTCCCGCTGAGCCGCCACTGCCTCTGCCTTTTGAAGGAGGAGGGGGTGATTAAGAGTGAGGAGCCTGAGTGAGGAGCCAGCCTGGGCTTTCCTCCAGCTTGTCCTTCCCCTGAGGCTGCCCCGCCCTCCACCTGGGCCCCTCCAGCCGTATCTTCTCATCCCTGCCTGGACCTGGGAGTTACCTGGGAGCTTTGGAGAAAGATCTGAGCCCCTCCCCCTTCTCAGCTGCCCTGAGTCAGCGATCTGGGTGGGACCCGCTTTGGGAATTTTAAATGCATCCCAGGTGGTTCTAACGGGCAACTAGCGAGCCAGCTATTGCCCAACAGTTCTCAGCTGGGCCTTCGTCCTGGTGGGTGGGGTGGGTAGGAGCCCCAGCTGATGTCCCTTGCCCCTGTGTGCCCTTGGGCTGGAAGGCGCGGCCCAGTAAACCAGGGAAGGCCTACTTCTGCTCTGGGAGTGTCACAGCAATGAGACTGGCCCCCGTTCCCACCAACCTGTAGGTTCGTCTTTGAGGCAGTTTCTCTCTGAGGCTCCAGAATGAGAGTGGAATTAGCTTTGCAGGAGAAGGCTCTCTTCTCCTGGGAGGACTGTGAGCTGGTTTTAGAGAGTAGGGTGGGGTAGGGTGGAGATGGGAGGATTAGCTTCCAGGGCCCCCCTACCTCTGGCCCATAATTAAAAGGGAAGCGAGCAGCTCCCAGCTGTTGAGGAGGCACTCTGGGAGCTGCTGAAACCCTCATGCCTTGGCCAACATGTAGCCGGAAGGAGAGAGTGTAGCCAGAAGGGGAGAGTGGCTGCAGCCTAGGAAACAGAGCTGGAGGGCTTGACTCAGGCCCAGCACCTCCTGGGGCTCCTTGCCAGGGTATGGGTGTGAGCCTGAATCTGCCTGAGTTGAGCGGGGTTGGTTTGGGAGGCAGGTATGTGCATTTTTATAGGTCAAGAATCAAGCCTTGAGCAGTGTTTCTAAGAAGTTCGGTGCTCACGTGGCCCAGAGTCCTGAGCTGGATTGCTGTGCCCTGTGAAGGTGATTGGATGTGTCTTCTGGCTTCACCAGGAAAACAGGGAGAAAGGGAAGCCAGGGGCGTGGTGTGGACACCCAGTGGGAAGGAAATGGGGTGGGTTTCCAGGATTGGCTTGCTTTCTGGGTGGTGGGGCTGCTGTGGAAGAGAGGATGGGAAGATGGACTGCGGGGGCTTGGTTCCCCCAGGGGTACCCTCGGGCGAGAGGAGGCGAGCTCTGACACCACTGAAGAGAATATGGGCTTTATGATGGTGGGACCAAAGGAGGTTCTCGTTCATCCAGCCTGCGGGCCTTTACATGGCTGCCTCTGAATTAGGAATGGGGCAGAGCTGGAGAATCTACAGACCGAGGCAGATCCTGGGAAGCTGCTCCAGGTCTGCTTAGAAGGGAGCCGGCAGGCTGGGCCAGGAGGGTCTCTGTGGAGGGGGAGCAATGCTGGTTTCCAGGTTGGGGTGGGAGGTGAGGGGGAAGCCCTTCTTGTCTGATCCGGGGTTTCCTTCTTTGAGTACCTGTGGAGGTAGTGTGGGGTAGGGTGACATTGCTGGGTGCTCTGCTTTTGTTCCTCTGTCAGGCTGTCCTTGTCCACTGCAGTGGGAGTCACAGGACAGCAGCTGATGGGACCTGGGGCCTAGCCAATTCCAGTCCCTCCATGGGTACCAGGATTGGCCTTGAGCTCAGAACTAAGGGGAGACAGTGATTGCCCTCTCTGCCCATCTGGGTGGAAGGGGCCTGGAGGGAAGCAGAGGGCCCGGCACTAGGTTTGAATTCCCCACGTGGAGGCCAGGGTCTCAATCCGGTTCTGTACTTGCAGCCTTGTCAAGCTCGGGTGAGCGGGCCCCAGGTGGGTGCGCTAGAGGCTTGATTGTCCGGTTTGACTGCTGTGGACTCTGGGTGGTAGGAGGCGCCCCGAGCCCACCTGTGAGTTGGGAGTCGGAACTTGTTGATCCAGTGGTTGTTGGAATGGAAACGAGGGCGATGGGTTGGTTAAAGAGAGTTTGGTGGGCCTGGCAGTTGGGGCTGGCTTCTTTGCCACCGCCCCCCCCCCCACCCCAAGAGGACAGGGCTTGGAATGTTTGCATCTGTTCCCTCCATGATTGTGTACTTTCAGAAAGTCTGGGGTTTTTCCTTTGTTCCTTGCTTTCACATCACACCTGTGCTGTCTCTTTTTGGAAACCAACTTCATCAGCTGTGAAAGCAGCTCCTCCAGTCTTGGAGCCGAGGCAGGGAAACTACCTGCCAGACACTTACAGCTGCTGTCGGGTCCTGGCTACCTCATGTGTGTTAGGGTTTTCAGTGGTTGATTTTCAGAAGCAGATCGCCAGACCCTTCTTCTGAGGCACCTCTGGGACTCAAATCTCCAACCTTTTGGTTAGCAGCCACGCATTAACTGTTTGCACACCGGACACTTAGGATTCAATTAGTCATTTGTGGATTTCCACACCATAGGGACTCAGGTAGGAATAGGGGAGGAGCCAGGAGGTGAGATGGGAAGACACACTCATCTGTGACTGTACACAACTCCACTTGTGCTTTAGGGGTTATTAGGCTTTGGGATTTTTTCTAAAAGCATCATGAGTTGAATCTTTACATTTTGGCTTATTATTTTTAAGGCAAAAACATTGTTTCAAAATTCCAGTCTTCCTATAGTGACTTACAGCTTACAGTGGCATCCAACTGTGTGTAGCTGCAGCCTTCAGTTGCAGATGGAGACAAGGAAAGGGGCAGATTCCGTGACCTGTCCAGATTCCCCTCAGGTACCCCGACAGGGGCTCAGATTTGCTTACCTGCCCTCTGGTTTAAACGTCAGGCCTGGTCCCTGCACACTTAAATTCAGTCCTGCTTTGTTAACCTGTTTGCTGAGATTTTATCCCAGGTAATGGTTAAGTGCTGGGCTGCTGAGAGGTTGGTGGTGTGAACCCACAACTGCTCCACTGGAGGAAAGACCTGGCAGTCTGCTCCCATAAAGATTACAGCCTCGGAAACCCTATGGAGTGGTTCTGCCCTGTTCTGTAGGGTTGCTATGAGTCAGAATCTACTGGACAGGGTGACAGGATTGAAACAGATGGGGCGAGGGGTGGTGTGTGGGGGACAGGTGGGTGGGGCTCCCGAGGTGTGGCCGAGATCTTGCCTACCTTGGCTGCATCTGCCTTCCCCAGGTAACTCCCCAAGCATCCAGATCCTTCTCAGCGTCCTGAGATGGTTAGAGACTTGTGACCAGACATCTTCCCATGGATGCTGGCCCACCTGCTGTGCGCCTGTTTCCATACTCCAGACACCTGGTGTCAGATTGTGCCTGCCGGAAGTAGGAGCAGGATCCAGGGATCTAGAGTCCCTTTCCTCACCCCCACCCCACCCCACCCCCACTGAAGGAGCTTTCTATGAAAAGCAAGTCCAGAACCAGGTGTCAACTGTACAAGCCAGAGGGGGTCCCTAGAACTGGATCATCCCTTTTGAAATTTCTCTTGTAGCGTCTGTCACTTTGAAAGGGGTTCGTTTGCTGGGGCCGTCATTCTTAGCATCGTTTTTGCACCATACCATTAAAAAATTTAAAGTGTTTGCTGATTCGTGTTCATTGAAACTAAATTCGTTAGAATGATGTGGAAATAACGCTCAACTGTTTACCAAGTCGGGCTCTTGTTTTTGATATTTCAGTACATCTGTTCTCACTTGAATGTTGTGGAATTTGTTGGTAAAGTGCTGTGTGGATGAAAATCCATATTTTAGTGGAGTTTGTTCTTTTAATTCAAGTGAGTTTATGAGAACATTATATCCAAGGTGCTTGATTTGGCATTTTAATCAGAACCTGTGTGGATGTAAGAATGTTAGAGCCTGGCTTGGTCTTCATCTTCGGTGTGACCCTGGAGGCCGCTTCGGCCGTCTTGATCCCCACCAGGTGCTCAGTCAGAGCCTGGTTGAACCTCCCCACTCCCCCCAATACTTTGCTCCTCACCAGCTGTGTGACCTCCAGCTCCCATTCACAGATAACCCAGGTCGTTATCTGTGAAATGGCGGTTACTGTTTCGTACAGAGTTATTGGGAGACTTCGGCGACAACACCGTATTCCATTGGTTTTTAACATGGAATCACGTTGTGTCCTGACATCGATCGCATGCCTGTTTACTTGACTGTTACTTTTCTTAGTGGTTTACAAAACAATGCTAGGTCTAAGATTTGATGGTGTCTTAGATTTGATGAACGTGAAAGCATTTTGCAAACCTTAAAGTTTTGAAGTTCAGTATTTTCTAACCAAGGGACAGTTGCTCAACATTTTTGTTGGCCAGTGACAGTCCAGTCGTGACCAAACTTGTTTTTTAATGGTGTGCTGCATGGTCACGAGGATTTAATAGATGTATTTATAGAGTTGTTGGCATCTCTTTTCAGATTTGGCACACAGGTCAGATAACCTGGGACCTGTGTTCTATAATTACTTCCAAAATAAGCCTGCCCTGGAATTGCGATGGAGAAGACCAGGTGTCCACTGAAGATCCATGCTTCCTTTCCGTGGGTGGGGACTTGTTGCTGGAAGTGTCTGCCTGGCTACCACCCAAGGCCTCATGATTGGTCTTGCCAATGGAACGTGGGTGGGAATATGTGTCACTTCTGGGCAGAAGTATTTAAGAGTGTGTCTTAGCCAATTTGCTCCTCTTGGGTGGTAACTGGAGAGAGAGAATCCTTAACCCCTGGGGAGGACCCTGGGTCCCTGTGATGAAGCTTTGTCCACCCGTCGGGAATACTGGCCTGGTCTTTTCTGAGCTACTAATAAACTTCTGTTGTGTTGAACCGAAACATTTTATGGGTTTGTTAAAGCAGATAGTGTTAACATAATTAATACTGTGGGTTTGAGTAGCTGATTTACTATTAAGTCCATCAAAACCAACCTCTATGTCCTCTTCCTTATCTCATGCTGTTTCAGTTATAAAGTAGCACCTTCTCCATTCACCAGCCTCCACCTCATGGCTTTTACTTCTTCACCCGTTTATGTCCATTTATTTGTTAAGTCCTGTAGATTCTGCTGCGTCCCTCCTTCCCTCTTGTTGGGGGAGCCTCCCCTGTGCCTCTGCTTGCCCGAAAGCTCCTTCAGCATGGCTTCCTGCAAGGTGCCTCACACCTGTTGAATGGCATCTGCCTGAATGCCGAGGGTGCAGCCAGGTGGCCCTGAGATCCTGATTCTCAAACTTTGGAGAGGTATGGAGGGAAGTCCTGTAAAATTGTAGCTGAACTGGTATAGTGTGGCACCTACAGGAATGTGCATCTCTGATCTGCTTCTGGGAATGTAATTGGCCCCAACTGTTGGGTCCTGAGTGCGGGACCAGATTCCATCACTGCATTCCCTGGGCTGGTCCCAGCCAGTGATGAATGCAGGAGGGATACTGAGACAGGTGGGGGACGTGGGGCTCCTGATGGCTGATTTTGGCCAAGGATTCCCCTCAGCCGTGAACTGCAAAGCAGGCCAGGACACTTCTACCCAGCCCGTGTCCCGGCTCCTCCTCCGTGGGGTCTGACTCTCCCAGCCCCTTCTGGCTCCCTTCCCAAGAAGCCTTGCACAGCTAATCCTGTCTTGGCATTTGCTCTTTGGAGGACCTGAACTAACACACGTTGAGTTTAAAATAAAGTGGGTCAGAGAGGAGCTGGCGCCCAGCGTTTCCTCCGGTTTGGATAGCAAGCCGTTTCCCCCAAGGGTGGCAGCTTGCCTCCCTCTGACGGGAGAAAGGCCAAGCTTGGTGACTTCAGGACCCTCCGGATAGGAGATCTAGGACTCTGTCAAGGGCTGTGGTGCCTCTTATAGCACAGCGAATCTTAAATTGCTTTTACTGCAGCGTCCCGTGCTGACCTTTCCGAGTGTCCACATGCTGTATTTTAACCCAGAAGTTGCGTGTATTTTCTACACTTAATGCTTTAAAAGCCTCTTGGGTAATAAGATGGGCCTGTTAAGTGCCACCCGTGTGTGATCTGCCTAGGAACGCAACTTCAGATGGAAAAGTCTGACTTTACGGACCCAGCGTTTAACAGCAGCTGGGTTCAAGGTGCGAGGCATTTTGCAGCCTGTTTCCAGATGGGTCCGTGGTAACTGTTCTGCTCTTTGGGGGTGGTATGTGCTTATCTCAGAGTGGCCATGAGGCTGCACTGCCCCTAAAGAGGTTGAGAGAGAGGGTTGGAAACCCTGTGTACCTGCACTTGGGGAGGGAATGTTTTCCCTTCTGTCAAGTGCTGTGGACGCCACATTTTGCAGATATCACTGCCCTGGGGCTTAATTCCCAGGGTGGTGCCCTTCAATCCTAAATATGCCCTGGGACTCCTTGGATTCATGAGGTCGGCTGTGGAAGACCTTGAGGGGCCTGCTTGCATACTGCCCAGACTTGGGTTTGGAGTTGTCGTTTTACCTGTGCCCCAGGTACTTGGGGGTGGTTCTGGAAGGGTTTCAGCCCCTGGAAGGAATGACCTCCTCCACACAGGTGTCTCTGGTCTTCTTTAAGAGACAGACCTTCCGGTCTTGGTGTGTGCAAAAGGCTCCCCAGCAGAGGTTTGGGAGAATCTCTTGGAATTTTGTTTGGCATTGTTTTCAAAATCTATTTGTGAAAGTTTTAAGGCATTCAGAAGAGTGGAAAGAATTGCACAGTGAGCAGCCCCCCGCCTCCCTTGGATTCTGCCGCAAACACCCCACTCTCTCCATCTGTCTACCCTAACCGTCGGCCCTTCTTACGCTTGGCAGCGTGTATGTCCTTACCTGCAGTCAGCTTGCTCAGGTTTTTGTTTTTTCATTGATTAATAATGGTTTATGGAATTGTTGAATGGATACGGACCATACTGTGGGTGGGTATGCCAGGCCGTTACGTGACTTGCTTTACCAGCAGTGATGTAGAGCATGGTGGAAGCTTGGAAAATGGTAATAAGGTTGTTTTTACTTTATTTTGCGGTTGAGAATGTACCTAGCAGAGCGTACACCAATCCAGCAATTTCTGCACGTACAATTCACTGACATTGACCACAGTCTTCTAGTTGAGAGAAACCATTCTCACCTTCCTTTTCCAAATTGTTGCCCTCTGTTAACATGAACTCATTGCCTTCCCAAGCTTCTTATCTAACCTTTTGAGTTGCTGTTGTCAATTTGATCTCATATGGCTCTTTAAAAGGGCACAGTGTTCAAGGCAGACATTCTTTGCTAAATAAGCTAAACTACTGTTTGGTTTAAAGAAGACTTCAGGGGATATTTTTGGTTTAAGGTTTAAAGATTATCTCAGGGCTATAGTTTTGGGGGTTCATCCAACCTCAGTGACTCCAGAAAGCCTGGATTCCATGAGAATTTGAAGTTCAGTTCTGCATTTCCCCCTTTAGATCAGAATTCTTCTACAGAGTCTTTGATCAAAACATTCAGTAATGGTAGGTAGGCACCATGCATTTCTTCTGGTCTCATGGCAAGGAAGCAGTTGTTCGTGGAGTCAGTTAGCCACACAATTCATGGTTATTTTTATTTTGCTTTCCTTTGAGGCAAAACCTAACTGGGGAGGTGTCGTAAAGGGTGGAGGTGGAGATTGGCCAGAAAGGAATGTAAGGAACAATAAAATGGCTCGACCTTAAATGTGTCAGTCAATGAGGTTTGACAAAGCACACACCTGGGTGGCTTCCTGCAAGGTGCCTCAATATGTAGCACATGCCAAAAAAAAAAAAAAAAACTGTTGCCATCGAGTTGATTCCGACTCATAGTGACTCTATAGGACAGAGTAGAACTGCCCCATAAGGTTTCCAAGGAGCGGCTGGTGGATCTGAACAGTCAGCCTTTTGATTAGGAACCAGACGCTTAACCACTGCACCACCAGGGCTCCTAGCACATATCAGCACCCCAGAAAGTCCCCTATTTCACTTCTCGGTCAGTCCTCATTCCCGCCTCCCTGAATACCCAGGGAGATCCTAGGTAGCTGCTGTTCTGTTTTCCACCATAGATTAATTTTACCTGTTTTTGAGTATCATATAATAGTGCCTAATAAACATATAGATTATATTATAAATGCACACATAAGATATCCATAACATATTTACGCATAATATATATGCATAGTATATGTGTATGTATAAACCCAAAAATCAAACCCGTTTCTGTCAAGTTGATTCCAACTCATAGCAATCCTGTAGGACAGTGGAACTGCCCCATAGGGTCTCCAGGGACTGGCTGGTGGATTTGAACTGCCGACCTTTTTTGGTCAGCAGCCAAGCTCTTAACCCCACTGTGCCATCAGGGCTCCATGTGTATATATGATATATGTTAATGTGTTTGCGTATGTACGTTGTATATACAATGTGTACCTTTTTGTGTACAAATAATGTTTTTGAGATTTTTCATGTCTGCATCAGTAGCTGGTTCCTTTTTAATTGCTGAGTAGTATTCCGTGGTATGTATGTTCACCACAGTGTATCCATTTGCCTATTGGTGGGCACTTGGATTGTTTCTAGTTTCTGGCTGTTCTGAATATATATAGCCTCTGTGAACATTCCTGGGTAATGTCTTTTTGTGAGCGTGTGTTTCCATTTCTCCTGGGCAAATTCCTAGAAGTGGAATTTCTGGTCTGTAGAGTCAGTGTGTGTTTAGCTTTGTAAAGCTGTTAGAAGGTAGCATGCTTCCACCACCATGTGTGGAAGGGGGAGCTACTTTTTGAACCATTAACAGAATTTCTGTGTGGAGGTGGTTCTATGAAGTGGGTGGGAAACATTTTCCCATTCTCAGTGACATTCTTTTGGGAACTAGCTCTGGCCATTAAGTTTGACTGCCTATTTAATGGTGAAATGAGAGCTTGAGTCAGAGAATCATGGTGTCTTTGAGGTAGCATTTCTCCCCTGAGCCTATGAGAAGTTAGTTTCCGAGAGGTTAAGTGACTTGCCTAAAGAAGTCTGGGCATCTGCACAGCTGGCTTTGCTAGGGGTGGGCTGCCAAGTTTGCCTTCTCTGGAAAAGGTAGCCTTTATTTAGAGGGGGCTACTTCTGGCTTTCCTGGGTATTCGGGATGATTACTGATTTTCACTGGACCATGCTTCTTCCTCCTCAGCTTCCTCTCCCCCAAAATAATGGTCTCTTCATTGATGTTCTACAGAAGCAAGTTGAGAGCAAGAGTCAGGGCCTCTGGTGGTTCAGTGTGGTGAGTTCCTGGGTCTTTTGAACGTCTGTGCCCATCGTTCTTGCGTTCACGACTGATGGAAGTTGGTTTTGGAGCCCACCCATGATCAGCACATGCATTTTCAGTTGGTGTTGGTATGAGGTCACTAGTGCAGGTGGTCCAGACAGCTACCCCCAGGTCGGCCACAGCCTGAGCAGGCTGCCCAAGAGCCTAAACAGTCTGGGCGGGCTGGCCTCGCTGTCCTGGGGAGGCTGCTGCCAGCTTCCCCAAGTCCACCTAGGGCCAGGGCTTTCGGAGGTTTGTTTTATAGGGCTAAGGTGTGTCCTCTGGATTCCCTGTTACTTATTTATATCCTACCTCTTTCTAGAAAGTACTCTGAGCACTCAAGAAATAGGATGTTGTAAGAAGTGATGAGATTGAGAAGGGCCGGAGTTGATAAAAGAAATGCTGGTACAGCAACCCCAAATTTTAGGACAGTTAATGTGAACACAGATGTCTTAAGTTGGGCGGCTCGCTCTCTGAGTTTAGGAGACAGACTGGCCTTGAGCTGATGACAAAGAGGAAGCCCCGGGTGCGGGAACCAAGCCAAGGGCCAGTAAGGCCAAGGAGGAACGAGCAAATCACCTTACTGATCTGTGGGCGTAGCCCATCACAGCTTCCTGACTTCCTGTCTGCATCTTCAGGACTCACTGCAGGTGGGTTTATGGGGCCTGGCCTCTCAGGTGGGTGTTTACCTGCCCTTCCCATTCTCAGCCAGGTAGTAGAGTATACCCCCGAGGAAGGGAACTTGACTGAACCCAAAGGAGAGAAATTCCCTGATAACTGTTCTTTTTCCACACTCGGTGGCGTTCTTTTGAGAGCTGGCTTTTGTCATTGAGTTTGATGATCCTCCATTTAAAGGTGGGATGAGAATTTGAGTCAGAATCCTGGTATCTCCGAGGTGGCATTTCTCTCCCATACCCACGAGAAGTTAGTACCTTAGAGACTACGTGACTGGTCTAAGTCCGCGAGACTGGACAGGGCAAGAAGGGCCTGCCGCTGAGGCTTCTTAACTTTTTGGCCTGTGGCTGTGCAGTGTATCCCACCCTGGCCCTCTCCCAGGCCACTCCCTGCCCTGCAGTCTCATGTGAGTGGTGCCCCCTGGTGTTAGAGTGGCATGCATGGCCCTGGCCGCTCCCTGACACCCCCAGGTGCAGCTTAGATAGATGGTCACTGCCTCTGTGCTGTGGGTCCTGATGGTGTTTTCTGCTGTCTCTGGAACATTCTGCCTTAACTACAACTTCAGACCTTGTTAAGATCATCCTTGAGCACTGGGTGGGGTGGGGGTGGGGAGTGACTTGCCCAAACTTTATCAGATTTGGGGAAATTATCTAGAGATTGGCAGTTAACAGCCCCTCAGATTAGGGTTCCCATTCTTAGTGCAGACCCTGAACGCACCCCTCTTTTGACCATCATCTTGGCCGTGTTCAGATGTCGGTCCCCAGTACCCAGGTTAGAAAGACCTCGTATCCCTGTTGCTGTCTTGACCGTGTCTTACTGGTTACCCACACTTGAGTATCTTGAAGTCATTTGGTCTCTATTTTCTTGAGCACTTAGTATTTGCCAGGTGCTGCTGTTGTTGTTAGGTGCGGTCAAGTCGTTTCCGACTCATAGCGACACTGTGCACAACAGAACGAAACACTGCCCGGTCCTGAGCCATCCTTACAATCGTTGTTATGCTCGAGCTCATCGTTGCAGCCACTGTGTCAATCCACCTTGTTGAGGGTCTTCCACTTTTCTGCTGACTCTGTACTCTGCCAAGCATGATGTCCTTCTTCAGGGACTGATCCCTCCTGACAGCAGGTGCTGAAGAGGCAGTAATGAACCAGGCTTGACGTGGCTTAAGTTCCAGTGATGATGTTTGCTTTTTTACAAACATGACAGACAAGAAACCAGATCCCTTGCCATCAAGTTGATTTTGACTCATAGCAACCCTATATTTAAGTAGCCTGGCTGGTGCAAGGAAACCCTGGTGGCATAGTGGTTAAGTGCTACAGCTATTAACCAAGAGGTTGGCAGTTCGAATCTGCCAGGCGCTCCTTGGGAACTCTACAGGGCAGTTCTACTCTGTCCTATAGGGTTGTTATGAGTCGGAATCAACTCGACGGCAGTGGGTTTGGTTTGGTTTTGGCTGGAGCAAACAGTTCAGTGCTCGTCTGCTAACTGAAAGATTGACGGTTCAAACCCACCCAGCAGCTCCGTGGGAGAAAGACATGGCAATTTGCTCCCGTGAAGATTACAGCCTAGAAAACCCTATGGGATGGTTTTGCTCTGTCACATGGGGTCGCTGTAAGTCGAGATCAACTAACGGTGTCCAACAACCACCACCACCCCCCACCACACCCACCCCCATTAAAAGAGTGACAAATTGGGCCATATTGGTCTGTTCAGAGTTCCTGAACACTTGATACCAACCAAGATTTGTTTCCCTTAATTTGAGAAGAGGAAGGCTGGAGTGTAAGGCTTATGTGTATCTAAGCATTTCGGAAGAAACATGTATCTGCTCTGTGTTTAAATATAGCATGGTGTTTGCTACTGAGACAGAATAAGCAATTGAATATGTAGGTCATTGACTTAGGAGGATGAGTCCGGAGGTTCTCTTGGAATCTGATTAACACTGTCTAACATTTGGGTTGTTGATGGCGTGCCAGAATCCGGTTACATGGTCTTCATCAGCGGGCCGGGGGTGAGGTGGGGGAGGGGCTCTGTAAGAATTATTTACGTACCTCTGCCCCCTTAAGGTGGTAGGAATGTGAGTTGGTGTCCAAGCCCCACGACTAGCAGGCGGCAGCAGCAGCAGCGTCACTAGCCGCTCGGGGCTTGTGATGGGGAACGCCGGGCACGGTGCTCTGTTTTCTGTGGACTGCTGTGGCAGTCCTTTGAGGAAATCAATCAAGAGGGAGGAGAGGGATGTAGAGGGTTATACTTAATTGGGATAAATGCCAGTGGTGTATTTTCATACATTCTTGCTTCAGTCCTCCCTGTTTGGAACTGTATATTTAAAAGGAAACTGCCATCCCCTTCCGAAGTTATGTGACATTTAAAAGATCTCTGGCTGAAGATTAGTTTGACAGCTTCAAATTATATTTGAAAGAGTTTTCCTTCTAAAAAAGAAAATGAATACTTCTATTTTAAATGTCATCACAAAGACATAAACATTTAATCAAATTACGTATTTAATTTCTGTAGAATGTAATTTTTATTC
The DNA here is from genome assembly GCF_024166365.1 of Elephas maximus indicus. Taxonomy (NCBI): domain Eukaryota; kingdom Metazoa; phylum Chordata; class Mammalia; order Proboscidea; family Elephantidae; genus Elephas; species Elephas maximus. Next base: position 75,175,393 of record NC_064834.1, on the reverse strand, counting down.
ATCTGGAAGTCTCTGGCTGGTTCTCTCTGGCAACTCTCAAGCCTGGGCAGTGTTGGTGAATTGAATGCGGTACAGCTTTTTGAGTGAGTGGCTCTTTATGGGTTTATAGGAGCTGAAGAAAATGGTGTTATTATTGAAATATTTTTCGTCAGGACACTTGTACCTAATGGCACTTTTTGAGGGGAAAGGGAGGTACTTTTGTGATTGTTGCTGGGAGAGAGGTCAAGATAAACTCCTGGTCAGATGAATTGGAAAAGACTGTAGCCCTGAAGACAATAAAGGCGGAAACCGCAGCCCCTCCTGTAATTTTCTTCTTTTGGATTCTTGGAATCAGCAGGGAGTTACCAGGAAGTGAGTTTGCCAGCTCTCTTTAAAAGGGAGAGAAGAGGGGATCTCAAGATGGATTCAGAGTGGCACAAAGACAGTGAGGTTGATACGGTGAGGTGAAGTGCTACCACGAAGAGTTGATGTGGAGAGTGGGGCACCAGCTCCCCAGGCTGCCCGAGAGGCAGAGGTTTACCTGTGAGGTGGCTCTGGGGCAGGTGGCTCACCTGACCCTGGTCGCCTTTGAAGACGCTCCAACTCCAGAACTTTCTGTGAGTGAGCTGGGTCTTGGGAACGGACCAGCCCAGCCTCCAGCCTGCTTTTACTGGCTGTAGTTTTGTTCGGTTTAGCCAGGCCAGGCCAAGGAGTCCTGGAGCGCCAGGCACAGCAGCCCACTCGCCCAGCGCTGGCACTGGTTTCTCTCTTCTCTCATTTTCTCCCTGGGTGCCTCTGCCCAGTTTGGGCCAGGGAAGGTGCCCTCTGTCCGATGTGATTTAGGGAGGCCTGGCCTCCAGCAGCAGCAGGGGAGAGTGTGGCGGTTGTGCCTGTCCCCAAGGATAGACTTACGTATCTAGCACCTTTGCCAGCAGTAGTGGAGAAGGTCAGGGTTCAGGAGTGTGAGTGAGCTCCTGACGGGTTGGATGGGCTCGTGGCCTTGGGGAGCCTCAGTAACCGGATCCCAGCGCAGTGCACATAGTGTCAGTAGATCCGATTCTGCTCAGCTCCCCGCAGGTAAACATCACCATCACAGAGAGGGCAGTGCCACATAATGGCCTGCAGTATTCCAAACAAAGTAAAAAAGTGGGGGCAGACCTACTTGTTACTCCTTTTTTTGGTTATGAAACTTTTTATTTTGAGGGAATTATAGATTCTCATAAGGAGCCCTGGTGGTGCAGTAGTTAAGCACAGGGCTGCTAATCGAAAGGTCAGTTCTTTGAACCCGGGATTCAAACCAGTTCAGGTGAACCCCTGTTCAGGTGAACCCCTGTTCAGGTGAACCCCTGCTGAGAATTTGCCGTTACCCCCCCACCATACATCGGATCAGAATCTGCAGTTTAAGAAGATCCTCGGTGAGAACTGCTGCCGTACTCGTGGCTCTCAGCATTGATCCCCAACATCAGCGTCACCTGGGAGCTTGTTAGAGACCGCGATTCTCAGCAGGGATTCCCACTCACCCAGTGGCTCCGCTGGTGACCTGCTCCCGTAAAGATCACAGTCGGGAGACCCTGTGGGGCAGTTCTGCTCCGTCACGTGGTGTCACCGTGAGTTGGAATCAGCTTGACAGTTTGGTGTAGATTCACTTGTGGTTTGTAAGAAAATGGGGGGGGGGACCCCCTTAGCTCCTAACTTGTTCCCCCAGCGGTGACATCGCAAAGCTACAGTAACAGTATCACAACCAGGAAACTGACATTGGGACGTTCCCACTTGTCTCACTTGGGTTTCTCTGATGTTAAATGCACTCGTTCGTGTGTGTGTGTATGTATCTGTGCGGTTTCATCACACAGTTGTGTCCCACGTGGCTCCTGCATGTACCACTGACCAGTGCGAGGATCCTTCCCTTGTTCTGTTATTACAGCCACCCCACCTCTCTGCTGCCCCCTGCCAGCTCCTAACCCCTGGCAGCCACTCCTCCTTTGTATAACTTCGTCATCTCAAGAGTGTTACAGGAATGGAATGACACAGTATGCAGCCTCTCACACTTGGCATTGTTTCCTTTGAGATCCAAGTTGTTGTGTGTATCAGCAGTTTCTTCCCATTTATCCCTGAGGAGCGCTCCACCGCCAAATATTTTTGACCCAGGCTTAACCCCAGAATGTTGGGGTAAGAAACAAAACCCATCATGGAGACATGCAGTGCAGACCCTCCATTTAACGTCAAGAAAAACAGGTACTTCCGTGGTTCCCGCAGGTCCCCTCTTAATTTGCTTAGTTTCTCAGCAAACATCCACGGGGTGATTTTTTTTCAAGTAGCTTTGAACCACTGGCCTGGCTGTTTTTGGAAACCAGCGGAAGATCTGCTTCACCTGTGGGTGTTGTTCGCCTGCACTGCAGGTTTTTGCATGGTGGATGTCAACTGAAATATGTGAAGAAACGAAACTGGGGAGAAAGGTGTATGAGTGTTCGTGCCTGGAGAAGAGCATGCAGGGTGCACCGTGGTGCAGAGGTAAAGGCTGGGTCAGCAGATTTCTGCAGGAGGAAGCCCTGAGTCCCCCTACGTGGTGGCAGCATGCTTAGTGAGAGCTGAGAAATGACAAGTCCAGGGAATCTAATTTCACAGTGAAAACTTAAAGCTGTCACTCTTTGAGAAAGTCTGTTGGCACTGTATTTGGAATGTCTATATGGGTGTAGCCTTCACGTTCATCATAGGATGAGGACAGCATTTACGAATTACTACCCACACGAACATCCTTTTTAAAAGGTTGTCTGTATTTTCAGAACTAATGAAACACAACTGAGCGATTACTTCCGTGTGTATGTGTGTTAGCTGGGGACTCCTAGTGCGGTTTGCTTGATGCAGGTGAATCAGGACATCATATCTGTGTGTTCTTTCAGACCTCCGCAGTCCTTTTTCCCTAGGTCAAGACTTTTAGGCAAGCCGTGCTGTTGGCTGCGGGCATTGCTGTCTGCAGCACCTGGAAGGGAACTGGACTGAACGGCTCCTGATGCCTGGGAGAGGCCCCACAGCATCTGTTGCAGCGTGGAGCTGGGCCTGGTTAGGATTACATGCCCATCCTGGTCAGTTTGGTGCTGGGCTTTTCTCTGCCTGTTCTGGATTCCTCTGAGTAGAGAGACAGCATCTGTATTTCAGGGACCTTTGCTCAGACACGAAGGGACTGTCCGTCCGATTGTGGGAATCAGACTGTTTGTGGGATTTCACCACTGTGAACATATTCGGGGGGGGGGTGTGGAAAGCACTTAGTCAAGAGAGATTTCAGCTTTGTCATTGATGGGTGGGTGACCTTGGGCCTCAGTTTCCCCATTTCTGCATGAGAAGCCTTCTAAAGCCTTACCTGGCTCCCTGATTCATTCTTATTTTTTTAATTAAAAAATTGCGTCTGTTTTTGAGACTATACAGAGAAACATACACCAGGACAACCATTTCTACATGTACAATTCAGTGACATTGATTATATTCTTCGAGCTGTGCAGCCATTCTCAGCCTCCTTTCCTGAGTTGTTCCTCCTCCATTTACATAAACTCACTGTCCCCTAAGGTTCCTGTCTAACCTTTCCAGTCGCTGTTGTCAGTTTGATCCCAGGTAGATAGCTCTTTTATAAAAGAGCATAATGCTCAAGGCAGACTTTCTCTACTAGTCAAGCTAAACTATTGTTTGGTTTTAAGAAGACTTAGGGGGATATTTTTGGTTTAAGGTTATCTCAGGGTAGTAGTTTCAGGGTCCCTGATTCTTATATGAGATTTGTTTCTCCCAGGGGAAATAGGTTGTGGACCCGTGAGTTTCCCTTCATGTCGGCCGGGGGTGGGGGGCGGGTAGTGTGAGGTCACTGTGGAAAGAGAGTGGGGTCTGAGGGGGCCCGTTCCAGGCTTAACACTGCAGCTTCTCGTCCCTGGTGGGTGCCTGTGTGTAGCCCGCTGATGTTAGTGTTGGTATCTCATCTGGTAGGGAATTTTTCAGGGTGGTAGATATGGCCGTTTGATTCTCAAGCTATATTCCTCACTGTGTGCTCCTTCCTGCTTATTCTTCTGTAGTCTGATCTGTGGCCCCGAGCTAGGAGGGCTGCTCTGCGTAGCAGGGCGTGGCTGGGCTGGCCTGACCTGGCCTCCAGCAGGCCCTGGAGACAAGGGATTCAGCTTCGGTGGTGCCTGACTCCCTTTCCCTTCCCCCGGGCTTGTCCGAGGTTGGTGGGGATGTTAGAACAGACTTCCTCATTGGATACGGGATCCCTTCCTTTCTTCAAAACCCACCTTGTTAGTGCAGCTAGTATTTAGGGGACTGTTTAGCAGTGCCGTTGTGGCCAGAAACCACGGCAACGGCCCAGTGGCTGCGTCTTGGCTCTGAACCCCCAGCTTCTCCCAGTCCTGCCTGACATGAGCGCACAGCATCCTCAGTGTGTGTGGTTCAGTCTGTAGGAGAACATGATCTTCGTGGGAAATGGAAAAATACAGAAAGTATGAAGAAAATGAATAATCCATAAATGATTTTTATGATCCGAAAGGCATATTTTAAAAGTCACCTTTAATCCTGTTGTGTTAGGTACTGCCGAGTCGATTCTTGACTCAGCAACCCCACATGATGGAGCAGAGCTGTCCTGTAGGGTTTTCTTGGCTGTAAGCAGAGCAGCTGGCCAGGTCTTTCTCCCGTGGAACTGCTGGATGGGTTCAAACTGTTGACCTTTAGGTCAGCAGCTGAGTGCTTAACCAGTGCATCACCAGGGCTCCCACCTTTATTTTTAGTGTGGAGAAATGTCTTCTAACATTTTGGATGTCTTTCTGTGTGTTATGCATATATATTTGTACCAAACATGAAATTCATTATTTCAAGAATATTTTAAAAGCAAATATATATAAGGTGATCTGGATTATTCTGTGTGTTGTATTTGTTTTCCACTTAGCCTATAAGCATTTTCTTGTGTTGTTAAATACCTTGGAAAACTTACTAGTAAATACATATCAGGGTGCGTGTTGTTAGTTGCCATGAAGTTGATGGTTCTCACTTGTGGCAACTCCATGTGTGCAGAGAACTGCAGTTTTCAGGCACAGCCTTTCAGAAGCAGATCGCCAGGCCTCTCTCCTGAGGTGCTTCTGGGTGGTTTCCAACCTCCAACCTTTCGGCTAGTAGTTAAGCACTTAACTGTGTATGCCACCCATGTTGTTGTATATCATTGAGTTGATTCCAACTCACAGTGAGACCCTACGTGACATATATAAACCCACTGCTGTCGAGTCGATTCCAACTTACAGCTATCCTATAGGACAGAGTAGAACTGCCCCCCTAGGTTCTCCAAGACTAAATTTTTGCAGAAGCATACGGCCACGTCTTTGTCCCATGGAGCAGCTGGTGGATTTGAACTGCCAACCTTTTGGGTAGCAGCCGAGCTCTTAACCACTGTGTCACCAGGGCTCCCATTTGACATGTATGTTGTTAGGTGCCGTTGAGTCAGTTCTGACTCATAGCAGCCCCATGTATGGCAGAAATGTATAGGTATCGTGATACATGATATATGGGTATAACATACGGTACCAGTATATCTCTCTAGGGCACCAGGATAGGTAGTTGCCCAGTTATCTTTCTTGCTTTTTGGCATCTTAGATTGTTATTCTGTGTAATCCTTGACCACCCCCTAATTATTCTCTAAGAGTAGCATTCGGGGCTGGGGCATAAAGTCATAATTTCCAGAAGAAAATGTGCCAGTTCAGGTTCCCGCTGCAGTGTGGAAGTGTTTGTCTCCTTGACTTTTCAAGAGCCTGTCTTAGCTACCTGATACCATACGTGGGTGGCTTTAAAGAACAGACATTTTCTCACAGTTCTGGAGGCTGGAAGTCCAAGTCGCGGTCTGCTTCCTTGCTGATTCCTTCCTCGTCGGTAGTCTGGGACATTTCTTGGTTACTTGGTGACCCTCACATGGCGTCTGCCTTCCCCCCATGTGTATATCTCTGTCTATTCTGGTCGTTTTAAAACTCAGAAGTGATGAGGTTTAGGATCTACCTTTCAATGGTATGTCCTCATTTAACATAACCTGAGAAAACCTTTCTACAAACACGTTCACATCCACAGTACAAAGGCCAAAAATTCAACACAGGTTTTTCTTCAGGGAGAGGGGAGGCACAATTCAATCCACAACAAGCATTAAACATTTAAGGATTTTATCTCCCTGTACTTACAGGTTCATGCCCTGAGTATCAGGAGAACAGCCCCTCTGCTAACTGTCTGACCTTTATGCTCCTTGCTAAACTGAGGGCCAATTGGGGTGCCTCACCCAGAAAGAAGTGGCTGGTAGGGTGCTGGGAACCCCATCTTTTGACTTTTTTTTATCCTACACGGGAGAAAACCAGGGACCAGAGAGCAGACTTCCCTGATACCCTAAGCCACTAGCAGTGGCCACTAGCTGGACCCTTGAATTAGCTCCTCTTTTGCTTCCACCAGGAACCCTAGTGGCGTAGTGGGTAAGTGCTACGGCTGCTAACCAAAGGGTCGGCAGTTCAAATCCGCCAGGCGCTCCTTGGAAACCCTATGGGGCAGTTCTACTCTGTCCTGTAGGGTCGCTATGAGTCGGAATCAACTCGATGGTACTGGGTTTGGTTTTGGTTGCTTCTACCACTTTTGGCCAGTTCTGGACCCTCTCACAAACGTGCATCCACCTCAGCCAGTTGCATTCTTGTCCAGTTATAGTTGGAGCCACAAGAGTCCAGAGATGACATGCAAGCGTCTCTCAGAGTTGCGGTGTGGATCTTACAATGGTCTTTCCATTGCCTGAAACTTGGCCTGCAGGGTTAGGCTTCCCTTTGAGCAGAGCTGACATTAGGGGTCCTGGCCGGAGGGCTCAGCTCCCTGTCTTTTCAGAGTTAGCAGGTCTGTCTGTTGCTTGAGCTTAATGCAGGTCTTCGTGCCCCACTCAGAGACACAGCTAGGCTCCCGCAAGCCCCCGGGTTAGCTTGCTCGGCCCAGCTGCTTCCCATCCGCAGCCAGCTGGGCAGTTTAGGGTGTGGGAAAGCAGCCTGGCTTCCCAAGATGACGTGGTTGTGTGGGTGGCTGCTCACGGATCCACTTTTTTCCTTCTTTCAAATGTGGCCTGCGCCAGCCCTGAACAGCAGCAGCAGCACCCGCTCATCAATTTACTCTTCATGTTAGTGTTTCTAGTTGGCAAGTCCTCCAATCTGGTACCCGCTTGCCCTGCTGATTTCTCCAGTGGGGACCCCTGGGGACAGGGCATTTCTCAAGTGGTTGGAAGCCTGGCTGGTGATGCCAAGTGTAGTTGCTCAGTCCCCTAGCCTGTAGTGTCCAAAAGTAAAAGGCTGAAAGACAGAACCAACGAATGGACGATTAATTGACTGCATTTGAGACAATACTGGGAAGCGATCCTATTTTATTTTCCTTTAAAAAGTGGCCAGGTTCCAAGTCTTCTCTAGTTTTCCACTCGCTCCCCTTATATTTGAAGACAGGCATTCCAAAATCTTGGCTCTTGGGTCTTTTTACATTCCTACAACCTTAAACCAGCGGAACATATTTAATATTACAAAATTTCCATAAACATTCTCTTGACAGAGCCTGTGTATGTAAACTTTCTACCTTGAGGGCAGTTTTTCTTTTTTAAACTGATGTCAGAACTCTGGGACGTGGGGGTTTGTAACGAGGTGTTGCTTTGATCTGAAGGGTCTGGGTGCAAACAGGAAGGTGAGGGGTGCTGTTTAGGCACGTGGGAAGAATTAGCTTTCAGGTGGGGTTTTTTTTTCCTCCCCCCAGTAAAGGATAATTGTTTCGGCGCTAATTAACATGGTTCACTTATAAGGCATTTGAGTCCTGGGCAGGTGGCTACGTCAAGGTGACAGTTTTTTCAGGTGTCCTGTGTTAATGTCCAGTTGGCTCCGATGTAAGAAGCACATTTGTTCTTTAGCGGACATTGTAGTTTTATTGGTTTGTGCTGTGGAGGACACACCACTTCCTGCCTGACAGGCCAGGCCGTTCTGGGCTGGTTAATAATTAAAGGCTGGGCAGGTGTACGTGTGTGTGTGCGCGTGCACGCGTGTGTGCGTGCATGTGCATGTGCATGTTGGATGCGCCAAACCAGAGCCACTTGTCCTTGTTACCTTGTCACTATAGTGGCCTGAGGTCCTGGCTAGAGGGGGATCACACATGTGTCCCACCTTGTGGAGAAGCTGCCTGTCCCTCCCACTCTCCCATCCCCTCTCCAGCCTCCCCTTCCAGCAATCCTCAAGCAGGCTCCTTCTTCCTCTGCCGTCCGGTGCCCAGCGCTGGCGGGTGTCGTTTTGCCTGGCTCTGTGGTGAGGCTTGCTGGAGAGACGTGTTGCCACTGTGGTTTGGAGTAGGGTCGTGCCCACCAGTCTCCTGTGATCTGGGCAGCAGTGGGCTGGGGTTTGGACCCAGAGTCTAGTGGCCTCTGCTGAGTTCCAGTGACAGGGACCAGAGTCCCCTTTGCTCCTGTGTCCCCAGGACTTAGCATACTCCTTGGTACTTAGTAGGCACTCAGTAACTATCTGCTGAAAGAACCCAAGAGTTTGATGTCACAGTTGATCACACACCCAGTCAAGGTTGTAAAGGGTGTGTCTGAGGAAGCTGGGGGCTCAGGTAATAGCCGCAGGTGGGACTTTCTGACAGGGTGGAGGGTGTCAGTGTGGGGACGGGTATGGCACTTGGTTAGGGTTAACTGCTGTGGACACCCCATTGTTGCTTTGCTAACATGCTCCTCACTGGACTTGGGGCAGCAGTGCAGAATTCTAGATCGTTCTTAAGCCTGTCTAGGGCAGTGGTGGTTTAGTGGCAGAATTCTCACCTTCCAGGATGGGGGACACAAGTTCGATTCCCAACCAATGTACTTAGTGAACGGCCACCACCCATCTTGTCAGTGGAGGCTTGTGTGTTGCTGTGATGCTGAACAGGTTTCAGTGGAGTTTCCAGACTAAGACTAGGAAGAAGGGCCTGGCCTGGTGATCTGCTTCTGAAATTCAGTCAGTGAAAACCCTGTGAACCTCAACAGTCTGATCCACAACCATCACGAGGATGGCACAGGACAAGGCAGCATTTTGTGCTGCTGTACGTGGGGTCACCATGAGTTGGGGGCCAACTTGATGGCAGCTAAAAACATGTAGAAAGCCCAGTGACCAGCAGACCAGGCTGGCTGGGACTCCGTGGGGCTCTGGGCACTGCTCGGCCTTTCCCGTGATGCGTGTTTATGTCTAAGTGTGTGCGTGTGCTTCCATGTGTACACTCCCTGTCATCAACAGTAGGCAGAACGCATTTGCCAAGTGATGCTCCATAGATCTCCCAGGTGGGCTCTGCAGACCTAGAGGACCTCCTCTGGCCAGAAGCAGCTGAGCCGATGCTGGACTGGGAGCGTGCCGGCCGGCACTGCCTGCCGAGGTGCAGGTTTTCCGTCGAGCAGCCGCCTGGGCTCTGCGGTTGCTGGTGTGGTAGCAGCAGTGATTTTAATCAGCTCAGTCGTCTCTGTGTCTCGTTGTATACTCCTGGAAGTTCTTAGAGAAACCCTGCCGAGACAGTTTCCCCTGGCGAACCTACAGGGCACTGCTCTGTGTTGGTCTGTCATCGAGTATCTGCTGAAACAAGTATTTCTGAGTTTTAGCTTTTCTGCAGCTCTAGTCTTTTTAAGTACTTCTTTTGACCTTCCAGTAACAATGGGCACTTGCTGTAAAGGCTCTGACAGTCTTCCAAGTCTCTCGGCGTTCTTAATCCACCGAATAAGCTGTTGCTGCTCACTTTGCGGCTGCAGATGCTCCTGAACTTCCCACTTGCAATTCGATGAACCGTCACCTCCTCTGTGAAGCCTTCTACACGGGCCGAGTTCTCCGTGCCCTCGCTGATCAATTCTTGTAACTGAGATGTTTTTCAAAGATAGAGCAGAGGATGTTACAATCTACACGCACCATTAAGGTCAGGTAGATGTTAACTGTTTTTGTCTTCCAACCTTTTTTTCACAAAGAATAATACTACAGATACTGCAGTTCTTTCCTGCCCCCATTCTTTTTCTCCTTCTTCCTTTCCAAAACGGACCACTCCTTAAAGTTGGTACATATCATTTCCTGATGTTTTTTGGAAATTCTTTTTACATGTTTCTGTATCTGTAACCATTTGACTGTCTGCTGTGCTAAGCACTGGAAATGGAAGCAAGTAGGAAGCCCACAGTCTAGTCAGTAGGATAAGTAACACCGGACAAGGAATATACATTGTGTTACACGCACAATTAATTAAGTAACTTGGTTTCCTACTGTGTTCTAGATATGTGATCGAGGTTCTTAAACCATTTAGAGACTTGGAGATGGTTGGGCACATAGCAGACTGGCAGCCAGAGCCAGCAGAGCATTACAGAAGATACTCATGAGATGGGTTTTGAAGGGTGGATAGGAGTTTGCAGACAAGCCTCCACCACCTCAGGAGGATGGTTTCTTGGCTATAGTAGATGGTCAGTTAACTTGAAACTGCGTTTGCATTGTGTCACTAGAGGATTGGGACCACTGAGAGACTCAATCTACCCTACCCCTGCTAGTGCCCCGCAAATTGGGATGTCTGCGTGTCCCCTCCCCCCGGCCCCTGGACTGGGAGATTTGGGTTGTAAAATGATGTGTGTGTACAGTTGGGAATGAATTACTTCTTGACCTTGTTGACCTTGGGTACATGATAACCTTGACTGCAGAGGCCACCTTTTTCCTGAGTTCTTCAGAATCGTTTCTGCCATCAATGCAGTTTTCAAGTAGGAGCTGGTGCTTGTTAGAGTACTCGGATCCTCTGCTTGGTGAACCCGCAGCAGAGAGAAGAGCCAGGAGAAGGAAGGGTTTTGCTTTGAGTGGGGAGTGGGAGACCCTGGGAGGCTCCTCTGTGGCTTGCACCGGAACGGGGCAGGAAGATGTCACAGGATCAGATCCCAAGAGATTAGCCCCATCGTTTTAGGAGCAGATGGTTTCCTGAAGATTTGAACGGTGCGACTGGGAAGTTGTTTACAATAATTCTGTGCCTTTTTTCTGTTAATCAACTGTTTTAATCCTGATGCTAAGAAGGGGTTGGAAAAGGTCGGGGCGGCAGCAGCAGTTCATGTCTAATGTGTACCCATCTCGTTCTCATGGGACTCAGGAAAGACTACCTTAAAACACGGACCCTCCAGTTGCATAGCAACTTCAGGGTTGCAGTTCTGGCTGTTCTCCTTGGAAGAACCACAGAAAAGGTGCCTGGACCTGGGTACTGTCCAGGTGTTGGCCTTTTCTCTAGAAGAAAGGGTCGCTCCCTGCCTGCGCCTCGTGCGGCTCTGTGTAGGAAGTGGTCCGGATACCGCGGTGGCGCCATCCATTTCTGCCTTGTCTCGTGTGTAGTAAAATGGATGTGTCTGCTGCCGGCTCCATCGCCTTGTTTCATATTGCATCTGCCAAGAAAGTGCAGTTTATTGAACATTAGGATTGAATTCTTAACTGAGTAATCAATTTCAGCAGTAAGTTAAAACGCCTTCTATGAATGGACATCTGCAACCGTTAATCAGAGCTCCAGTAGTAGATTAACAGTTGTCGGCATTTATGCTAATAATAGCACTTATAAACCAAAGGCTGGCGAATCGTACTTTATAATTCCATATTCCTCCAAACAGTTGGTAAGACTTTTTGCTTGCAGGTATTGATCGTTTGGTCCCTTGGCTCCCTACTGGGGGATGTAAAGAAAGCCAAATGACATTTTCCCAGTGATGACACAATATCACCTTCTGGTTTTGCACACTTGGCTTTGTGTCAAAATAGATGGAAAGAGTTCATTTGTTCTTGTGCTCTTCTGTTCAATTTGATCTGCTGTGTGACTAAAGCAAGACAAATAGTATTTTTAATGAAACCATTTAATAACCTCTGGTAGCTCAGAATCGAAAGCATTGGAAAAACGCAATTAAAGGATGGCTAGATGTAAACAACAAAAAATCACTACTGCAGCCTCACTGACCCAATTCATTTTCCTTTCAGGGTTTCATCACCTTAAATGGTTTTGAACCAATGAAGCTGCATTCCCTCAAGAAGACGGACAGCCCATCGTGTGAACTGTAGGGTTTGTGGACAGATTTATATTGGTGAGTTATTGTAAAATATCTCCAGGTAAAAGTTCAGTTTTCTAAAATCCCCTTTGGAAATGTGTTTTCAATTAGTTGATGGCTGTGGATCGCCGGCAGCTTCTCGATGTTTCATTGGGATGTCTAATAGCAGGATCATATTGATTGTCTTTCAATTAATTGCATCTGGTATTTTCATTTATCAAAAGCAAAATACATGTAATTAACTCTGAAGCAATATAGCTTGCTGTAAAGTGATTTTTGCCGCTGCCGCTATAGAGATAAGTCAACGGAAATTATACTACTAGGAAACCCAAGTCAGAATGGAAAGTAGTGTTGTGACTTTTCAACATACTAATTAAAAAGAATAAAAATGAAATAGAAACACAGTCATATGCCACGCCAGAACCGGATTATTTCCAAGTTCAAGTAGATTTAGACGGAAGTCTTTGGAAGGGAAGCAGCTTGCTGATTCTGACACATCTTGATCAGCTTAGATGTTTAGAGTTACCAACTCCTAGGGTTTCTTAAAGATATTTTTAAAAAACGGGAAACTTTCCCTGCCACATATAAATGGTTCGTTCTGGGGTTATTGGCAATGTGTCCTACACGGAGGTGAGTTTTCCGTTCTGTGTGCGTGTATTGGGAGTGTGGTTTAGAAAACCGCAATGTGTCAGTCCTTTACCTACAGCAAGGTTTTGGTGTCCAAAATTTAGTTTCAGCCTGCCTTTATCCATTTTTTGACAAAAGCTAGGTCTTACCCAAAAAGTCTCAAAATGGCAGCTTTCCTGAGGAGATTGATTTTTATCCTACTTAGAATTTTTTCCCCCTTCTTCAGCTAACATTGTCATTTAAAAGAAAGAAAAAGTACATGAGCAGATTTTCTCAGTGATCTCTCTGTCAGATTCCTAGGCTGGTTTCCTGAAGTGTGAATTGAGGACAGGGCCGCAAGGGGACTGGCTGGTTTGGAGGAAGACCACCTTCACCATTGGGGCATCAGGCCTCGCTTCCCGAGGAGCTGGGTGGAGTTAGAGATGGGGAGTCCAGTGGTCCTCGGTGGAAACTGGTGGTCCCGTCCCCTGGTCTAGTTGTAGAGTTGGCTGGGGGCCGAGCTGAATCGCGCCCTGATCCAAAACTAGCAGAGCGGGTTGTGGGCCAGGGATGTGACTACAGGGACCTAGGCCTGCGGAGACCTCTCGTCTGCCAAGTCTTCGTGGCCTTCTTGTTTGTGAGTGAAGCAGTGGGCTGGATGGTCCCTGAGGCACCCCCCCCCCCCCCGCCTTTTAAATTTAATTTTATGTAGAAGTCCAGAAACTTCCCAGATTTTATGAGTGGGCGTGCCTGGTGAGAGGCCGCATGTAGGCTGACCCCTCGGAGTGGCTCCTCAGTGATCTTTGAGTGATTATGAGAATGTTGAACTACCTTTGGATGAAGCGTGAGGAGGCACAGGTGTGTGTGTGTATTAGTGAGCCGTGGTGGCTACCTCAGCCATATATGTTCAGTTTGTGTCTCAAAATTCTGTCTCACCCATTTTCCTAAAAGAAACACTGTTTTTGGACTCTGCTGAAATCTGCCCTGGATTGTAAGGCAGGTCTGTGCACACGTTATCGTGGGCCCAGAGTTTGTTGGTGTTCGTCCCAGTGTTGGCTGCTGCGTCTGGGGATATTTCCAGTGGGCGGTGGTCATGGAATCTGCCAGTCCCTGTGGGTGTCCAGCCAGTCCTGTGTTCAGGACTTCAGAGCTCCTTTACCAGCAAGGGTGTTGGTGCCTCTCCTGCAGGTCAGAGGAGCATGTTAGCTGGATTGCCAGAACTGTAGAGGGATGCACAGCACATTTTATGGACATTCACTGTGGGGCTGGGAAACTGTTCCCTCTCAGAATGTAGTGTATAAGGATGAAATGGACATTTACAAACATCAGATGTTGTTGAATAATGGCTTTTTCATTCGACTCGCCCTAGAACTTGGAACACCTCCAGGACCCTGTTTAGCAGTGATCTTGGTCACAGAGGCGTGCTGTCGTTCCACAAACACATCCAGCGTCAGAATGGAATTGCAGCACAGCTCCTGACGATAAGTGTTTCCTGAGTGCTGAGCGGGCCCAGCTCTGCTGTGTTTTAGGTGTAATTTTGAGTAAGAGTTTTTGACAGCTTGGAAGAGCTGAAGAGGCTCCTTTCCACACTGACAGTGTCTCACAGAGTCTACAACCACACCCACATTGACTTTGGCCTCTTGGCCTGGTTACTCCCAGCACAGGGTCACCCTGCCTCAGTTAACCTTCGCCCACAACCACACAGGCGGGGTTCTCTCATATGTCCCACGGGTCATCTGGCTGCTCTTGCTCTTCTCCCTGTAGCTCATGGTTTAAGTCATACCCCACTCTGTGTGGCACCACCCACTCAGCTCTACCTTTGGTCAATACCTATTAACACAAGAGAGGGCATTTTGAATTGTAGCCAAAATCAGGACCAAGGGTTGATATCAACCAGGTAGCTCACCTGCTGTGAGAACTCTGGTCTAGACTAAGATCTTAGGCGTGCAGCTCCATAGAAATAGACAAAGAACGTGCAGCTCCATAGAAAACTCCGTAGTTCACTGAGTGGCAAACCCGTGAGCACCAGAACCATTTGTACGTCATTTTTGTCCTCTTAGCACTTTTATACCCTGAGCACGTCCTAATTTAAAAGCATTATATTTCTGTTGTACTAGCCTTGGTGTTTTGTTTGTTTTTAATTTCAAATCAAATGTTTCAACTTCCTTTCCCAAAAAGAAGCTTGTTTTGTCATTGATGATGAATAACGACATACTAAATTTAGATCGGTTGCATTTCGTTCCTGCTTTTACTCTCTGTTCTGTCTATGGCTGCTTGTTAAAATGAAAACTCTTCTTGCCATATGGTTTGCTGACTTCTCCAGGAACCAGTTAGTTCTCCGTCAGCTCAGCAGGATCATTGTTTTTCTTGTAGCGTTTCGTTATTACACGTTAATATTTGCAGCAGCGCCCAATTATCTTGTAATTTTAACAGGTGTCAGGAAAAAACTAAGTGCTTCTTTGTTCAGTGTCTACAAATAAGTGGATGTGCAAGTCAGAGCGCTTAGTTTTATTATGTGAAATGATGGCATCGTAGCTGTGCTGTGGTTTTGCAGAGACACAACAGTGTATGTGTCAATTGTGTGCCCAGAGAAATGCGCGTACTACGTTATTGTGGCAGATTACAATAAGGATGCAGAGTATTGACCTTCCTGACAAAGCCTCAGGGAGAGAGGACCTGAGTGGATGGGCGCTGTAGCTAGATCTGCTTGGTGGTAGGAGAGGCCTTGCCTGAGTATGCCACAGCCATCCTAGGATCCACTAGCTGGCTGCCCAGGAGAAGTGTGGCTTTAATGGTCTGGAACCCCTGCCCTGTTTCTGGCAAGACAAACCTTTTTCTTTCCCAATAAACAGAATAGGAAGGATTGCCTTATTTTAGGAACAAACACCTAAACTCTGAGGCCCAATGACCAACGTTCGAGGTGCGGTGGAGGAACCTGGCTGTGGCCATGCTGGTTCCAGTGCAGTGGCCTTCCAGGACCTCCTGGACCCCAGGGGCTTCCCGGGCCCCAGCCTCCCAAGGGCTCATCCTGCACTGGCCACCAGCCATCCAGGACACCCATCTGGCCTTCACTACGGGACGTGTGATCCTGCTTCAGCTTTGAGACTAGAGGCAAGGCTGCCAGCATCGGAAACCACAAACCCAAAGAAGATACGCAGGCCTTTTATCTCTGGGGAGCCCTCCAGATGAGAACCAGACTGAGTTGGGGGTAGTGGGGGAAAGATGCTGATGGAGATTACTCCAGCTCTCTGGAGAGGGCAGGAGGGCCCCACTGGAGCTCTTGGTCCTTGTTTGGGTTTTTTTTTCTTTCTGAGCTTTCAGGGACCAGTTGTGCAGCTCCAAGCTGCACGGGGCCACTCTTTCTCCCAGCAGCGAATGGGGGTGTTGATTCAGCCTTCGCCTTTCCTCCTGAGACTCGAACTAGCACGGCCTGCTGAGTAGGACTGTGGAGATCATCCCCTTGAGTCCCAACACCACCCAGAGTCACAAGGAGGTTCAAGACTCCGGCCCCCAGCTCCTCCTGGTGGGGTTTGTTTTCTTCTGTGTTAGCACTGTTCTCCACCTCCTGCCAGCCCACCCAGCTGCTGGTTCCAATCAAAGTCCATTTACCAGTGAGGGAGGAACAGAGTGGAACAGAGGGTCTCAATTATCGCCCTGTCCTCCACGTGTGGGCAATAAAGAGCCTTCCTGTACTTCCTGGGGACCTGGCCAGGGTGGGTCTGTGGCAAGTTGCGTTCCCGCTACAGGGTATGTGATGGGGGTCCCCTGCTTGGGGGAGGGATGGCTCGTCCCACCCCCCCCGTCTCCCTCCTGGTGAGGTGGTGAGTGTGTCAGTTACTGTGACACTGTTCAGGATTATACTAGAAAACGTAGGTGCAGGGTCTATCTCGCTTCCCAAGATCCTTATTACCCTGGCTAAGATCCCCATAGTATTAATGAAGAACCTGATTCTCAGGTCTGTTTGAGAGCACATGGGGCCTGCAGGCAGATCTTGGGCACAGGCACCAGTAGTATGGCCCCACACAGGTGTCCCCTTGTCCTGTGCTAGTGGGAGCGTTTGAAGGAACATCGCATTTGTCCATCTTGCTTTGCCAACACTGCAGGATCCCCTGGTACTAGTCACCATGATTTTCTGGTATCCTTTACGCTGTCCAAATTCATTCACTCAAGTGTATAATGGAGTTGGGAGGCCCTGGGTGGTATAAATGGTTAACAGCCATTAACTGAAAGGGTAGGGGTTCAAGTTTACCCAGAGGCACCTTGGAAGAAAGATCTGATAATCTAGTTCTGAAAAATTAGCCATGGAAAACCCTCTGGAGCACAGTTTTACTCTGACGCACATGGGGTTGCCACAAGTGGGAACTGGCTCCGTGACACCTGTTGTTTTGTTTTTGTTTTTGAACTCATATCGTGGAGTCAGCACCTGCCCAAGCGAGTGAGAGAGCAGCTCTTGGTCCAGGCGACCCATTGCTGTCGAGTCAATTCTGACTCAAGCGACCCTGTAGGGTTTCCAAGTCTGTAACCTTTGATGGAAGCCAACTTCCACATCTTTCTCCCACTGAGCCGCTGGTGAGTCTGAACTGCTGACCTTTCGGTTGGCAGCCAGGCACGTACCCACTGCGCCACCAGGTCTGAGTGAGGTGAGGCTGAAATGTGGGCTATTTCGCCCTTTGGGGTGTGGCTGTGTGCAGGACTCATGCAGAAAGCACCCTTTTCTCCCCAGTGAAAACCTGCTGTGGTGGGACCTGAGGCCTGGCCTGTGAGCTTTCACACTCCCCCGCCCCTCGGTGCCCCAGTGGGCTGGGAACAGGAGCCCAGTTTATGGGCCAGCCAGAGGCAGGTGTTCGCAGAGTGATCATTATCATTTCCCCAAGGCTCTTGTTTGTTAGAGGAGGAAGGACGGGGAGGCGTGGGCGGAGGAGGGACAGGGCAAGGGCCTGCATCTGTTGAAGGAAATACAATTTCAAGTTTACTGAAGTTTCAGCTTGGGGATTTCTGTCAGTGTGTGAGGGAGTGGGCGCCGACATCAACGGTGGGTCTCTAATCAGTGTTCCTGCAAGTGATCAATGGCGAAAGAGAGTTCTTTATTTCTGTAAATATTTGTGTTTAACATTTACGCGAGTTGCTGCTACTGTTGGAACATATCACACCACACGAGAGCACACCACACCAACACACCACAGCACACCACAACAACACAACACAGTTACTCTGCGAACACATCAGACAAATAACATTTTGGCGGGGCAGGGGCATGGTCTTGGTTGCATTTCCATCTGTGTTTTTATGGAGGGACACACCCTCACTGAAGCTGAACGGGTGGGTTTGTCCATGTTCAAATGTTAAGTTGGCTTTACATTTGACTTACTACTAAATGCCCTCAGCTAGGAATTCTAGAAAAATGCTTAGTGTCTCAAGAAGGGTTTGCATTTCGGGCCTGTCCCGAAACATCTTACATGGTACTGGAAGAACTGGGCACCTTCAAAATTTTTCAAGACCTAATTTCTGAATCTCGATTTGGACCGTTGTGTAAAACAGCAGAAAATCAGATGCCTTTTCTAAAGTAAGGCTGTAGGTGGTTCTCACGTACTGTCGAGTCGATTCCGATAAGTGCTTGGTGGTTAACTGAAAGGAAACCCTGGTGGCGTAGTGGTTAAGAGCTACGGCTGCTAAACAAAAGATTGGCAGTTCGAATCCACCAGGCGCTCCTTGGAAACTCTGTGGGACAGTTCTACTCTGTCCTATAGAGTTGCTATGAGTCGGAAACAACTTGACGGCAACGGGTTTGGTTGATTGGTTAACTGAAAGGTCAGCGATTTCAACCCACTAGTGTCCCCATGGGAGAGACCTGCCGATCTGCTCCCATAAAGATTACAGCCTAGGAAACCCAGCGGGCAGTTCTACTGTCGTGTAAGGTCACTGTGAGAAGGCTTTAGGAAAAAGGCTAAAAATTTGTTGCCCCTGGTAGATTTTGTGGCCCAGGGCTTGGTGCTTTCCTCTGGGGCCGAGAGAAGGATGCTGTCGCCTTCGGCTTCCTCCCTCCGCATCTGCCTACAGCCAGCTAACTCGTTTCTGCTTTATCGATTGATTCATTTATTTTTTGGCAAACTCTGCAACTCCTACCTGGCTCCTTGCTGTTTAAAAATAAAGTCTTCTTGGTTAACTGAATCCTTTTGGAACTCATTGTTTTCACATAGCGATTAAGATAATTCCCCCAGACTTGTTAAGGATGAATAGGAGGTTTTTCAAAGAAAATGCTGTGTAACCCACTAGGCTGATACGTGAGCATGTCTCCCATGAGTGGACATCTGTGGACGGAGGGAAAACGGAAAATTTTTCTGTCCTTATCCTTAGAAGCAGCCCCGAACAGTGACATTTATACATATTTCATCATGTGGTTTCTTTAGGCACATGGAGCAAACAAATCAATTTCTCAGCAGTACGCTATTTAAAAGAAACAGCAGCAACCTGTGGGGTAAGTTGCAGAAGCTGTTAGGATTAATTATATATGGCAAAAGAGATAGAACATTAGGGGAAAAATATAAAATGTATTAATAAAAAAAATACAACCCATGGGTGAAGAGCTGTTCTGAGCATCCGATTATGGCATTTAATTTCCGTTTCTTCATAAACGTACCCTGATGACAGTGTCTCCCTTGCCCCTTCAAACCTCCCCCCCCGCCCCATTCTGTCCTTTCTCTTGGTAGATGGGATCAGATGTGCTGGGGAGCAGTTGGATCTGTTTGGAGTGGGACTTGATTTATCCCAAAGCTATTGTGCCGTCTTTTAACATAGAGGTTGGTGGGCCGCCTTCGTGTAACCCACTAAACAAAAGGCCAACCAGCACATTACACTACCCGCTTGGGGGAGCTGTACGTATTCCCAAATAATACAGCTGTGGTCTTGAGCTCTCTACCCTGGGAAGCGGAGAGCCATTCCCGCCTCTCTCTGCGCTGGTAGGGTGGGGAGTTCTGTTGGAAGCCTGGCGTGAGGCCCAGCTCTGTATTTCCTGTCCTTGAGGGCGGGAGGAGTTGTGGCTCAGTGGGTTGATTCAGTCCCAGTTGGGATTATGATGACAGCAAAAAGGCCCACTGGCTCCCAGACCCCTGTAGCCTGGGTCCCTTGGGGCTTAAGGGCAGATAGCCTGCATATCAGATTCCTTCACAGGCCCAGTTGGTGGCCCTCAGGAAGCGGGTGTTTCCTGTGTGAGTAGCTGAGAGCCCAGGGTCACATTCGTTTAAACCTTAACTTTGATGTGAGTACCGTACTCCTGGCTTTTTATAATTCAGTGGAAACTAGCTGCGGCTACGTAATTATAGCAGACAGGACTGTAGCTTCCTCCAGGAAGGCGGCTTTGTATTGATTTGTACTCTGATCTCCCACGGGCTCAAGTGGAAGCACCGTGGAGGCCTGTTTAAGGCTGGAAAGCCTTCTGCTTGCATGTTTAAACTGAGCAGATTGATGTGGCATTTGACTTGGCTGCGAAGCAGCTCAGCTCTTTAGCGTGGGATTGCATCATCGCAGGCCTCTCCCTATGGCTTTGGCACTTCTTAGCAATCAGATGGGGAAGGTGAAGGTTCTGGTTGCCTAGAGCTTGGCCATGGCCTTACTGATGGCCAGAGGGAAAAAATTTCAATGGCAGGGCCAGGAAATGCTTACAGCTCGACCTTGACCTCTGATGGCATTGACCTTGGGCAGCCTAAACCCCTCTGAGCCTCCCCTTCTGTAAAATGGGGTTAATAGTAGTATTGAATCTCAGACTTGTAGGGGGTTAACAATGAGACAGTCACCGAAGAGTGCTTAGCCCGCAAATGGTAGACTTGATGAAGGATGCAAAATAAAGGATGACCATGAGCGGCAACTGCCATCCAGGGGCTCAGCATGGGGGCACACATGGAGGCCAGGCTGGAGGAGGACTTTATGGGGTGCATCTTTCAAGGAGGCACTTGTAGTCTGTGACCTCAGTGAAAATTCAGATTTCTCCTTTGTTGCAGATGAATAGACCTGTTTCTTTGGAACTTGGGAAGTTGAGTATACCCTCCTGTACCCCAGTCAACCTGGTACTGACTTTTCTTCATCAGGCGATAAGGGATTTTTTGAGTCTCCCTGAAGCCTTTCCCAAATGTCATACCTTAGGTTTTAGTTTTTATTTATGTTGTGGCCAAGCCGCTAGCTTCTTCAGCAGCAAAGGCCAGAGGCTGGGGCTGTGATGCTGCACCCCCTCCGGCACCCCGGGGTGTTGTGTGGTTACCTGGAGACCCGCTTGCCAGCGTGTGCCCTTCCCTGGGAACGTGTCCTCACCCTCTTGTTAGTGGCTTGAGGTCTCTGAAACTGGCCCAAACATGAAGTGCGACCCGGGGGCCGAGGCTGGTGCGGCTGCCTCTCCCCAGGGTGACCCGGTCAGCCGTGGAGAAAGCCAGCCCATTGGGCTTTCTCCGGAGAGCGCGGCTGGGAGAGGCAGCTTAGCACGGCCACTTCACATGAAAGGCTGTTAGATTCAGGTCACCGGGCTTGGACCCCTGCATTTTATGGCAAAGTCTGGAAATGCAGATTTGTAACAACCAATGTTAATGAATTCAGACTGTTTGAATTTCACACTGAATAATGGCTGGAATTATCAGAGCCAGCGGCTTCTGAGATGCCTGGATTGGTGTAATCTTTTCTCAGGATTAAATTGATAGAATGATGTAATACCACATTACTTTTATTAACAGTCTTGGCTGTAAAAGAAACACACCTATTAAGACGGGAAAATTTAGTAAAAATAGTAGTAATAACAAGACAATTTAGAATATGTAATACATTCCATAAATTTCAAAATGCCACATCTCATTTAAAATGCAGTGTTGCGCCCATTGATATGGAATGCAGCACCTTTGTACCCGAGGGCTTCTCTTCTACGTGAAAAATATTCTATTTAAATGCAGATTTTGATTTGCAATCTAGGAAGAGAATTCTGGAAGAATGGGGAGAAGGACAACCCTGCATCTATTAACTGAATTTTGGTTTTATATCTTGTTCTCATTCCTTCTGTCCTTTCTCCGCCACCTCAATCCTACCCCCTCAAAGGGTAATTACTGAAGATAGAAGAGAAATGTTAAAGTTTCAGAGGTTAATAATGTTAGACTCTTGTCTGTCTGAGAATTCTGCTCCACACCCTCCCCCATGGCCAAGTTGAAAAACATAAAAGACCCCCTCGCCTCCATTTCGTCATGTGGCGGAGGCTTGAGAATTTCTTCCTTTGAACTGAGATCATTGTCATAGGACGAGATGGACACATATCCTAGAACCCTGTCAGTATTGGTCACGTATTTGTGGCATTTAAGCTCTCAGTTTAATTTTAAAACACTTTCATATGAGTTGTGTGTGTATTTGCTCTGGGCACTAGCCTTCCCTCACTTTTCCATGTAGGTTCTGATTACCTTACCTAGAAAGCACACGAACAGCCACACCTCTGGGTGCAGAAGTGACTTATTTGATGTGGAGCTTAGGTTACCAGAGAAATGGGTTTATAGCTTTGATATTACGAGCACCGTTCTCTTCTGCTGTTGTCTCCATGTACTGGAGCATCTCCTGCCCTACACACTTGTCACTTTCAGGCTGAGCATTGGGTTGGGGGTTCTATGATATATCTGTCAGGGGAAATGGGAAGTAAATTCTTTATAATATGTTAATGATCTACTTGGGAATTTTTAGATACAGACAACGTCTGTGCTTGTCGGACACACAGTTGCTAGCTTCCACTGTCTGACACGAGAGGGTATTCACAGTCTGTGTGTGACCCTGATGAGACCTACTGTGACCCCCTCCCCCTGGAGCGGGGCTTGGCAGTGGGGAGTTTGGGGGCCTTTCATTTCCTGGTGCCTTGGGACTCCTATTTTGAGGATGCCTCTGGTCAGAGTATGCTGGGATTGTGTTGGTTTTGCGTAGAATCCAGATGATGGCCCTAACCTGTTCCAGCCTGGACCAGACCTTCTGGAGTGATGGGTTCAGAGAAATGTGGCCTCGCACCAGGGCTCAGATCCCGCTGCCATTCATGGGGAAGCCACCTTCCCTGTTAGCCCAGCACCTTTGGCAGCTTGATCTTATTTTTCATACAAACCTGTTGATAGCTTATGTGTCCAGGAGCGATTGGCTTTTCCTGTTGAGGGCGAGGAGCTTTGGCCTCCTGGTGAGGGTGTTTTCCAAGCAGTTGGTGGGAGATCGTCCTTCCTTCTGAGTTTCGGCCTTCCCTGGTACCAATAGCAGAGTTGAAACGGATCTTTTTTTGATTGGAGGGCCCAAAGTGGTGCCGCCCCTTACCCTGAAGAGGAAGCCTCCAAATAGGCTTCCCAGGCAGCCTTGGTTTGTCCTGCCAGCTCGGTTCTTGAACTTGTTCTCGTTGTTTTCACTAGTGCTGGAGGTTCAGTGGTTTCTCTTGGATTTGGCCAGAGCAGAGGTGGGATTTGAACCTGGATCTGGGTTTGGCCTGCACGCCAGCATGTTCTGCTCCACACCTTCCCATCGGGCGGTATTCTCCCAAAACAGTCCTGATGTTGGGTCTCAGAGTGGCTGAGATTGGATGTAGCTGACCGGCTGTCAGTTGGATAGTTTTCTATAATCTGTCACCACAGACTCCAGTTCTGTTTATAAACAGCACACAGAAAGAAGGTTTCCTGACTTGGTAAATCCTCTCAGTTGAAGGGGAGCTTGTTGAGTTGTGTGGGGCTTGCAGCTCCGTTCCCCTGGGCATACATGGGTAGGAGGCAGACCAGGCAGCAGCCTTTTGGGCTACTGTAGCCCAGCCCACAGGTGGAAAGCCAGGGTCTGTCCGTCCATGCATCCTTGTCTGTCTCTTTCCCCCCTCTCCAGTGGCATCCCTGGGCAGGTGCAGTGACACTATGAGGATGCGGGACAAGTCGGGGAGAGGAGTGAGGGAGGGTCTCCTAGCCTGCCATGGGCATGAACCCACCCCCCGGGCAGCCTGGCCCTGTGGTTGCCCGGCCTTAGAAGGGCTGTCACAGAGACTGCCGAGTCCCACATACACTCCTGTTGTCACTGATTCTCAGCCATCAGGGACAGTGTGTGCAGGTGCCATGTTCATTACCAGCACAACTAAGGAACAGACTTCAAGTGATGGGGTAACCTGCCTGTTTCCAGAGCAGAGCACGCCCCTGCTCTGCCCCACCTGGTGACTGAGGGCTGGGAGATGGAGTACAGCTTTAAGATCCCTTTAAAAAAGAAAAGAAAGGCACACACTTGTGTGCCAAGTCGCTTCTGACTCTTAGCAACCCTATAGGACAGAGTAAAACTGCCCCTTTGGGTTTCCTAGGCTGTAATCTTTAGGGGAGCAGATCACCAGGTCTTCTCTCCCTTGGAGCAGCCTCTGGTGGGTTCAGACCACCAACTGATCTTTCAGCCAGCAGCTGAGCACTTAACCATTGTGCCACCAGTGCTCCTTGGCATGCATTTAGTAGGTTCTTTATAAAAAGGGAGGTTGTTTACTGCTGCTGTTACTGCTATTATTATCTACTGTATAAAGAAATGGACATGTTTGCACCTGAACTGTAGAGAGGCCCGTAATAGAAATTTCATCTAAAAGATGTCCACATGTCCGCAGCCTATTTGTCTCTGGCTGAACTCATGCACTCATACAACCATGCATGGTGTTGACACCTGCTGTGACATGTGCCTGCAGCCAGACCCGGAGGGGATTTCTTATGGTCTTGTGAGTGTGTTTACCACCTGTTGTCAGTTGGTCGTACTGCGGTGGCCTGTGTAATGCCATGATGCTGGAAGCTATGTTACCAGTATTTCAAATACCAGCAGGGTTACCCATGGTGGACAGGTTTCAGCAGAGCTTCCAGACTAAGACTAGGAAGAAAGGCCTGGCGATCTTTCCCCCCCCCCTTGGAGAATAGCCAATAAAAATTCTGTGGATGACAGCAGAATATTGTCTGATACAGTGCTGGAAGATGAGCCCCCTAGGCTGGAAGGCACTCAGAACACGGCCGCTGTAACAGTGAATTCCCAACATAATCACAATTGTGAAAGATGGCGCAAGACGGGGCCACCATGAGTCAGAGCCAACTGGATGGCAACTAACAACTGCTCATCTGGGTGCTTTTGCTGCCCCTTGGGGTTGATTTTGAGATGTGTGGCCTCTTATTTAGCATCCACGGTGTGGAACTAAGGTCTTGGACAGGTAGTGGTCTGTCTTCACTCTTAGAAATGGTGTTGGTAATAATTAGACTGTGTTGCTTTCTTATCCTTTTTGCCCCAAGTTAATGAGAAAGAGCAGTTTAACTTGAGGCTGGTAAACCTGGTTCACATGTTACCTCTACACTCTGGCGGTAGTGAGGCGTTCTCGCGAGTATGGATCAGATTATTTTATGACGCCAGCATGAATATCGGGAGAACATGCGTAATCCAGAGTCAGCAGGTCCACACAGTACTATTTCATTACATTTTCAGGCAAAAGCTGCAAAAATTAATTGGAGGCGTGTAATAGTTTAGAATGTGAGCTGCCTTGTGGTAATATAAATTATATGGAGAGAAGACAGTTTTATATACTGAAAGGGGAAAACTGGTTTACTTTAATGAGAAGAGATAGAAGTGTAGAGCTATTTTTTCATTACAGATGCACTCTAAAGTGTTTGGACTTGGTTGATGAATAGAGTTAATTCATCGCTACAGTTCCAATAATTCATGTTGCACAGTTTAATGACTTCTAGATAAAAACGGGATTGAAATGTTAATTTCGCTGAAGAAATTGGGGCACTCTTGTAGATCAGACCCCTGCCCATGAAACCACTGGTTAGTTTCACTACACAAGCCTCAGGGTATTTCATGATGCAGACATTTTTGTTTCTCAACCTGAGTTGGCTTCCCTTTTCTTTTTTTGTTTAAACCTTAATGTGGGTGGTGGTCTTACATGGGAGACTTTTTCGGGCAGAGCTGTCCCTAGATAACTTGACCCAGTGGAGAAGTTCCCAACATTTAGCTTTGTAAACAGCCACGTCTCTGTGGTCTGCTGGCTATTGCCCGTTGTTGTTTCTGCATTTGTTTGGCTGTTTGTACCTATTGGTTTGGTCATGCCGTTCTCGTCTCCCTGTTTTTGAGGGGAAATTGGAAGGATTGTCCTGTCAGGATTATATTTCTGAGATAGCTTCCGGTGATACAGGAATTTTATATCATTATTATTTTGTTTTGTATTTTTGTTTCCTTTTCCACTTGCCACAATAGGGGACCCTCCCCGTAGGGCAGATTCAGCACTGAGTTCAATGTCTTCTATTTCTCATTAACTCACCCCCAGAAAAAAAGATGAGAAAGAAGATCAAGACGTTAACCAACAGAGATGTTACAGAATTATGGGGTACTGGACATTGCTTATTTATTCCCAGACTTTTGGTGATTTTGATAAACATACATTACTGTGTCTTCTTGGCAAGGGGCCAGAACACAAATCTCTAAGTATAAATAAAAAAAGGGGAGGTGTGAACCCAAACTCCAGCCCTTTGTTCTCCTGCTTTGCTTTTGGGTGTGCTGTTCAAAGGGCCTTCTAGAAAGGATGGATGGAGGAGGTGAAGGACGGAGAACACTTGCTCTCTGTTTGCCATGAGATGTGGGACTCCTGCGCCCCCTAGGTAAGGACCATTTGGCCCAGACACGACTGCGTGAATCCCACGAGGGTTTATCTTTAACCCAAGCCTTGAGTCTCCAGAGTGGTCTGAACACTTGGGAGAAGGCTGTTCGTCTACAGAAACTGTCTCATTGACACCCCTGTACCTGTTCACACTCACCTGTTAGGTTAGGATGAGCCCCATACCTGCTCACACTGAGACCCTGTTAGGTTAGGACGAGCCCTGCCCACACACACACCTGTTCACACTCACCTCTGTGGTTAGGACCAGCCCCATGTACTTGCTCACACTTAGACCCTGTTAGGTTAGGATGAGCTCCCCCCACACACACCTGCTCACACTTACCTCTTAGGTTAGGACCAGCCCCTGTACCTGCTCACACTTACCTCTTAGGTTAGGACCAGCCCCTGTACCTGCTCACACTTACCGCCTAGGTTAGGACAACATAGAACACCTACCAAAGTAGAACACTCAGCAGGAGCCACCCAGACTCGGGGTAGAGTGCTGGTGAGAAAGGGCTTTCTTTAGGGTCTGTCTCCTTGAGGTCCACAGTCCTTGAGGAGTCACTGCCTTCAAGCATGGGACCTTTGTTGTATTCTTGTTGACCCGTTACCAGGATGAGCATGTGCGGAGTTGAGCTTCCAAAGTTGCATTCCGTCCATCTCTGGCCTGGGAGGAAGAGCCTCCTCACCCACCTTGCCGAGGGCTCCCTTTTGTTTCTCCCCTGTTGCTGCGACGCAGAGCTTGACCACATGATTCCAGCCCTGCCTGTAACAGCTGCAGCTGCTCCCTGAGATTGGGCTGTTGGACGTGATGGTTGGTATTTAGGATTTTGGCCTTGAATTTGGCTTTTTAGTACCCTAGATCCCATTCCTTGCCTTCGTTGGTTAGTGACCGTCTAATACGAGGGAAACCATCAATCAGAAGGCGTGATGCAATAGCCAGAGAAGTGGACTCAAACGTAACCACTGATCGTGAAGATGGTGCGGGACCAGGCAACGTTTTGTTCTTCTATGTACATAAGGTTGCCATGAGTTGGAGCGGACTTGGCGGCAACTAATGACAACAACGTTTTGGTAAAAAATCATTCCCAGCTCTTTCTTAGCATTGCTAGTTTCTCTGAGGCTTGAATTTATGGCTCCTTTAAGGCAGGGCGTTCCAGCCTTAACACTGTTGACCTTTTGGCCTGGCTAGTTCTTGGCTAAGTGGGAATCGGTAGTCCAGCGGTAGAATTCCTGCCTTTATGCTGAAGAAAGGCCTGTTGATCTACTTCCGAAACTCAGTGAAAACCTTATGGACCACAGTGGTCTGATCCGTAACTGATCATGGGGAAGGCATAGGACTGGATGTTGTTTCGTTCCGTTGTGCGTGGGGTCACCATGAGCTGAGGGCACTGTAGGATGTTTAGCAACATCCCTGGCCTCTACCCGCTAAGTACTGCCAGAGGCTTTCCCATCCGCATGTGTCATGACCAAACATATATCCAGACATTATCAAATGTCTGTTGGGGTCATAATGGCCCTGCCTGAGAGCCACTGGTTGAAGGGGTGGGTGTTTAATCCATGTCTGCTGTGCTTGAACTATGTTGGAATCTGGTCTCCTGTTGGGGTTCCAACTGGAATGACAGGGAAACCATCTTCCAGCCCGTATCAGGGGCTGGTTCTGCTCTTCGCAGGTCCTTGCAGCCTCACTGCGGCAGATTTGTTTGGGCCAAGTTGGCTTATGACTCCCTTGTATAGGAAGTGGGCAGGGCAGCCCCGTGAGTGGAGACATCGACGTGTAGACCCTGCTCTTGGCTCCATTCCACTCACGTGGCTGCTCATGACAGCGCATTTGACAGACAGATTTATTTGTCACCTTGCCACAGTGACATGTTGGGATTGGTTCACTGCTCATGTGCCATTGAGACTTGGCTGTCTGAAATGGGGACAAAGCAGCCTTCAGAATGAACTGGAATGCATCTTATCAGCACCAGGCATAACTTACCGCCTGCTTTCCCCTGTTTCTTTAACTTTTAATTGAAACCATTTAGTTACCACCCCTGCTGCTAGGAATCTGGGGACAATTAGGAAAGCCCCATCTGTCCTTTGAACCACATTATATTGCTCCTTGCCTTGCTATCTCGTGAAGATGGAGAATTTTAACAATGCCGCAGCCTCGTCATTTTGTGGTGCTTATCTCAGTTGAATGAGCTATGGCATCTCTTTAATTCAATTATTTTCTCAAATGCTGGCTTTGAGATGATTTAGTGGAATTGGGCGTCTGAGCATTCCATTGCAAAGCAGTGACTCCCAAAGAGGCTGTAGGTGGATTTTTTTTTTTTTTTTTTAAGTTTTTACTCGGGGCCAGCGTCGAGCATGTTCTCTGCCGCGCCCCAAGCTTCCTGGCACAAGCCCCCACTTACCATTTCAAAACATAGATTGGACATGGCAGATGCCACGGGCTTTGCCAGTCTTTCCCCAAGGCAAGGAATTATCTGTCTAGTAATATTAGGTCAGTGGGTTCCTGGCCGGCTGTGTCTGAAGGAGGGGGAGGGGTGGGCGCCTGGGGTGCCAGGCGGGAGAGGCAATTTATAAATCTATAAATGTGGTAAACAGTTTCCTCTCCTGCTTTGGTATTTGACTTTGAATTAAACAAAGTATCATGAGCGGGAGGTGTATAGTACACTTATTTTAGCCATTTTGCTTTCTAATGTGGAAAATCTGCTGAAAATAGGATCTGGGCAGTCATTGTGCCGTGTGCAAAGGGGTGTTTAAAATGCTGTCCCAAGTAGAAGGCATTAGAAAGTATGCTTGGGCCTGCATCTTTTCAGTGAGAATTCTGTTATTACGCCTGTCTTCTGGCTTCCTCTGGGCCCCAGCATCCCTGTTCAAGTCCCTGTCTTCAGATCACAGGACACAGCAAGGACTTATTTTTCTAAAACGTTAGGATGTTCCTGGCCCAGTAGTAAAGGGTTACGGGTGCTTCCAGGAATGTAGGCAAGGTGACAACTTTGACCAGGGTCCATGGAGGCTGCTTTGGGGCCTTGAAGTTCTGGACAGTTGCAGGTGAGGTGCAGAGATAGAGGCAGGAGGGAGCACAGAGCCTGGGGCCCAGGCGTCACTGGGGTGGCTGTGTGCGGTGCTGCCGTGTACTGAGCATCATTCCTGCGCTCCTGTGGTCCAGGTGGGGTGGGTCTGGGGGTGGGCACTTGCCCCCAGGGTGAGCAGGGGTGGGAGGAGCTGCCAGCCATGTACCCCGCTGATGTGGCATAAAGGTGGGTGTTTCCAAGCATCCTGGCTCCTAGACATAAGCCAGGACCTGCATCTGGCACTTCAAGGGAGTAACAGCTGCCTGTTCCAACACGGGCTTGTCCAGCACCAGCCCCTGCTGTCCAGGGTGAGCAACGGAGGTGCTGCCACAGCTCTGTGGCCCTCCAGGGCTTTCCATCTTTGCCTGACTTAGTACATTAGACCTAAATCCAGTAAGCTGAGGTGCTGCCATGCTGTGTGCATGTTTGTGTGTCCGTCCATCCATCTGCCACAATCTTGCTGTGGGCGCAAGAAGAAGGTTAAAAAGACACAGTCGTCATCTGGAACTGCAGTCACCCGTTAGAGTCTTCAGACAGACGTGAAGACGGTGTCGGCCTGCACAAAACCACGTGTGCCCTTTGAGCGAGTTGTCGCGTTTCCCCATCCCCCGTCAGAAAACGCTTCCATACCCCAAGATGTCCGCCATGGTGTTTACTTGATGGAGAAAAGACAGATGCCTTCAGCGTCCAACAGTGGGGAAATGGCGAGTTGTCTTTAAAATGATGCTTTCATGGTCGGAAATAATTTAAGTAGAATGCTTGCGTTAAAAGCAAAAAGACTCAACAAATAGGTTTCTCAGAGCCTGGCCATTCATTCTGAACTCTGTTCATCCTCAGATCGGGTCCTAGAGCTGATGCACTGCGCGTCTATTTTGAGTACAGCCCCCAAATAATCAGGGGAAATGGGATGATGAATACTTTTACAGTGGTTACCTTCAATTTGTAGAATTTGGATTTTTTTTTCCTGGTTTCCACCTTAAATGTTCTGTCATGAATTACATTGCTTTTTTAATAGCGAAGAAAATTGCTGGTGGTCCGGGCCATGTGCTTGCTGAGGAGGTGGGGCAGGGCAATGCGAGATGGATAAAAGGCGAAGAGATTGCCCCCCGCCAGCCCCCACCTTACTCCTCCTTTCGCTCTAACAGGCAAGTGTCCATGAACACGTCCAGGAGTTTCGTGTTGGCTTACAAAAAGGGGATCTTGCTACCCTGTATCCCCACTTGATATAACAGGCTGTGTGTGCATAGATGGTCTCTACCAATCAGCAGATCTAGCTAGTACTTTTTTCCTCTTTTATTCCCTTTGGGCTGGGCGTGTGTGCATCCATGGAATTCTAGGTAAATGGAGTCAGTGTATTTGCCGTGTTGCTAGTTTGTGTAAGTGTTCTCCTTTATTTATTTTTAAAATTGTCTTTCTTGACAGCAGTGCTAAGCCTAGCTCCCTGGACTCTATCACCTCTGCCTTTTGGTAGCTTTGTGACTTGAGGCAGGTGGCTAAGCCTCTCTGTGCCTCAGTTTTCTCCTTAAAAGTAGGGTCAATAAAAATTCCTATCTCATAGGGTTGTTAGGAAGGAGCCGTGGTGGCCTAGTGGTTAAGTATTTGGCTGCTACCTGAAAGGTCAGCAGTTCGAACCCATGAGCCACTTTGCAGGAGAAAGATGTGGCAGTAGACTTCTGTAAATATTTACAGCTGTGGAAACCCTATGGGGAGCAGTTCTGCTCTGTCCTACAGGGTCGCTGTGAGTCGGAATTGACTCGAGGGCACCGGGATTTTTTTTTTCTTTCTTTCCTTTTTTTTTTTTTTTAAGGCTCGTAAGGAATAAATGATACTTGTAAATTACACTGGTAAACTGCGTAGAACTGAGCCTGGAGACCTACTAAGCAAGATTGTCAATTTGTTATCTTTTTGGTGGCAGTGGTGGTTCTTATCTCCCTAGTATCATTCCCTGTGTTCTCCATGTTGGTAACCATCTATAAACATGTGTAACTCAGGTCATAAAACGTGGACATGTCCTTTGCCTTTGACTGCCCTGTTGACTAACTCAATTTCTTCTCTTTACCAAGGGCCTTTCAGAATTTGGGCTTCGTGTTTTTGTGTTTGTTTTGTCTTGTCTTGTTTTTCTGGTTGCACCTGCTCCCCACCCCCACACAGGCAGATGTTCACTCTGACTTTAGGAGTCACCTCCAGGGACTGTTGCACTGGAGCTGCCCCTGGGACGAGGTGCGCCCCCGCCCGGAGCAGACAGAGGTTGAGCCCAGCTGGAAGGACTCCCAAGGACACGATCAGTACACGATCATGAACACGAGCCGTCAGAGCCCAAGACTGTGAGCCTCCTCTGACTTGATCCCATCCCTTACAGGTCCCCTTGAGCTAGCACTCTGCGGGAAGTGGGAATGTGGTCAGTCTGGGCAACTGCCCAACCGAGCCTGTCTGAATGGCTCCTGACTGTCCTGCCCTCCCTCCCCAGGGTTCTCTTTCTCCGTCTGCTCCCTCTGGGCATGGTGGGTCCACGTTGAACCCTGTTCACCCTCTGCTTTGAGAAGAGGGAAGTAGCAGAAGCAGTGGCTGGTACAGCAGCCCCCAGGAGACCTGCTTGGCGGATGACAGAGGTCCAGGCGGACAGAATAGCTATTTAATAGCCCCAGGTATCAGGGCCATCAAAGACTGGACTGTTGGAGGGGCATCTTCCTGTGTAGGCCTGGGCTCCCAGGTCCTGGTTGTCGCTTCTGAAGTCTAGCTGTCCTCAGGTTCGGTCATCTTTTACAGAACAAGTCCATGAATCCTCTCTTGGACATTTTTTTAATTAACTGAATTAAAATTGTTATTTTGAATTAATTATAGGTTCCCCCCTTCTTCCCTCCCACCCCAAGTTACAAGGAGGTCTTACGCACTCTTTACCCAGCCCTCCCAGTGGTTACCAAAAAACCAAACCAGTTGCCACCAAGTCATCTCTGACTCATGGTGACCCTATATGTGTCAGAGTAGAACTGTGCTCTGTAGGGAGTTCAAAGGGTAATATTTCAGAAATACATAACCAGGCCTTTCTTCTGAGTCTTGGGACATTTTTATCAGCCCTGGTTTAAAAATTTTGTGTCAAGGTATTTGAGAATCTCCAAATGCTTAAAAACAAAATCCCATCAGTGGTGTTTGTTTTCCTTTTTCATACTCTGGAAAAGCCATTTTTATCCTAGCCCAAAACATGTTGTCAAGAGCCAATATTCTAAAGTAAAAAATTGTTTTATGGCCTGTTCTCAGGCTGTGAAATATTCTCTGTGGGTCTCAGCTTCATTTGAGGCATAACTGATAGCACACTTTTGTCAGAGCTTTCAGATTTCTGATGCTGCTTTTGTATTTCTGTGTGGCCGCATTAATGAGCCCAGCTCTAAGGCAAAAGGCATGTTTGTTAAGCTGAGAAACAAAATGGTTCTGTTTGATATTTTATCTTGTCTTGATCATTTTGCTTGCTAGAACTGATAATTAAATGCTGGGGTGAGGCCAGGGAGAGCTGAGACTGGCATTTCTTCTCCCAGTTGGGGCTCCTTATTTGATTGGTGCATGGCTTGAAGGTAGATGGGTTGATACAGTGGTGAGAAGTGGGGATTATGAGGGGCGCTGTTTGCCCCCCTCTTTCATGTGTATAAAAGGAGCCCTGGTGCCACAGTGGTTAAGTTCTTGGATGTTCACTGAAAGGTCAGCGGTTTGAACCCACCAGCCACTCCACAGGAGAAACATGAGATAGTTTGCTTCCATAAAGATTACAGTCTTGGAAACTCTATGGGGCAGCTCTGCTCTGTCTTATAAGGTTGCCATGAGTTGGAATCAAATCGACAACAACAGGTTTTTTCTTGTGTGTGTGTTATAGTAGAAAACATTGTCTGGCCTTGGGCAGAATTATTATTGGTTTCTTGGAACCAGAAGCACTAATATCTAGGAAAGAGACATTTTCATAGGATTTTGTCTTATTCTGTAGAGTTAAGTAATGGGCTAATAGGGCTAATCCTGAGGTCATCAGGCCTGTTTAGGCTCTTCCGCTGTGTTGATCTACCACATGGTTGAGTGAAAGGTACTGTCCAAATGTCTATGACTCTGTAGACCATACCAGAAGAGGTGCGTTGATGCGTTGCAGCCACTAGTTGAGTAGTAGGGGGACATTGTGTGTACATTTGTGAACTCTTCGTTTTGGGTCATGGTTTATATATGCCCACTCTATACCTGTACGTGCTGTTTTCTCCCACCCCTGTTCACTCTATATAACCCACAACAGCCATCTGTGCCTCTCACCAACTTCCTGTGTACTTTTTTTTTGCATCTTTAAGTTACAGCAACAAGGATTTATGTGAACATTAGTTCCCAGTAGTTAAAGTCTTAAACTTGGTGGCTACAGAAGCTAAGGTGTCTCCGGAGCAGAAGCAAAATGGCGGGTGCGTCCTGGGCATGTTCTCAGAAGGCTCTGTGGTGTCTGGATCACAGCTGGCACGCCAGGATCAGATTCCAGGCCCAGGTGCCAGCCACACCTTGACCTCCTGAAGAGCTCACACCAGGAAGTCGTGGTAGAAGGGCAGAAGGGTACCTCAGGCACCTGGGGCCAGGCCCTCAGACTATCCTTTAGTGAAAGAGGGAGGCCACTTGCTCCAGATGGTAGAACTGGGTGGACAGACAAGGAAGCATCTTTCTTTTAAACCCTAAAGAAGTTTTAAAATAACCCAACTTGTCAAACAGCAAGACAGACCACACTTGTTCTGGGAACCACAAGAACAAGGGCCACAGCATGTCGTGGGAGTCAGCATGGAAGCATCCCAAAGATCTCTTTAATGTTTAAACAAATCTGAGTTGGCTGGCACGCTCCCAGGATGTGGGATCTTACTAAAAGACTCAAGGGGCGATGAGGAATATAAAGGGGGCTGCAATGGATGTGATGAGGCGGCTGGGTCAGTAGAGTTGCAAGCTAGAAGCTCACTGTTCTTTAGCTGCAAACCCTTACCTTTCAGGTGGGCTCAGAGGATGCCCTGCATTGGACAGGCATTTCATTCCCAGTGGTTAGTGGATTATGGTCTCAGACCTTCGTGGGTGTCCCATAGCCCACCTTTTCAGGGCTGAGGTTGGGGAGCAAAATGGGGGCCAGTCGGCTTGTGTTTTCTCTAGATTCTGGCCCTCATTCATAAGTTCATCCATTCATTCAACAAATGTGTCCGTGCATATGTGCACAGGTATGTGCACTCACCAGTCAGGCTCTTGGGAGACAGCGGACAAGGTCACTGCTGGCACTGTGCTTGTGTCCTAGCGGGCGAGACATCCCTGACTAATGGTTTTCTGGCTGGACATACGATTGTCATGGTAAGAAAATGTGATGAACTGGGTGGCTACCTAGGTGGGCATGTCAGGCAAGGCCCTCTCCCCAGAGGAGGCATTTAAGCTGATATTGGAATGGCAAGGTAAGAGCCCTGTGACGATTTGGCTGAGGGGGGGATAGTGTGGCGCTGTGTGAGAGGGGAGAGCAGTAGGATACGAGCCGTTTGGTCCTTGGACCAAGTCCTGATCTTAACCCTCAAGGCAGCAGGAGCCTTCTGGAAAGTTTGAAGCAGAGTGTTATATGATCAGATTTAAGTTTGCAAAAAGATCCCCAGGGTGTCTCTGGAGAAGATGGTTTGGAAGGGGGAAAGAGTGTAAACAAGATGACCATTTAGGGGGACCCACATGGTGTAAAAGTAACCAGGAGACACCTCGGGAGAAGGGCCTGGTAAACTGCTTCCGAAATATCAGCCTTTGAAAACCCTACGGAGCATGGTTCTCCTTGGACACGCATGGGATCTCCATGCATTGGCATCGACTTGGCAGCAGCTCTTTCTATAGTTGGGGAGCCACACTTCAAGATCACCTGTATTCTGGCTGAGGAAGTCTATGTTACTTGTAAGTGGTCGGTTCCAAACGGAAAGGAGTAGCTTTCGCCATGGAGTGATTTGCTGGGGCTTAGTGTTACAGAATGGAGTGTTCTCAGAATATTTACTGTTGGGGGTTCTTTGCCCTGATTTCAGAAGTAAAGCTCCCTGCCTGGAGCCTGAGATGGAAATTGTGTCCGGTTAATGGGTCTTCAAAGCACCTAAACCCTCCGCTAAACGCTTTCTGTAACTGCTGTTGCACATGGGGTCTCTCCCGTGCCTTATGTCCACGTGGCTCTTGTTCATTGTCACGAAGGAGAGCCAGACGGTTGTATGGGAAGGAGACAGAGTCCTGCTGTAATGACTTTGTCTTCACCATCTTTTCTCAGCTGCTTAAATTGCTGTCAGGGCAGCGGAGGAATCTTTGAGGAGGGCGTTTTCTCTGATAGGATTATGCTGCTAGTAAAAGGGGTCAGGCTCGGTCTCTCTCCACTACAGGGGAACGCTATCTTGGAACTCACAGCTGTTTGCACTCTGCTGAATTTTTACCTCCCCATGTCTGTGTGCCCCGGCTCAGGCAATGTGGGCTTGGAAGGGTGTCTTCTCATGCTCCAGTGGGCATGAGCCAGGACTTGAGTTCTGGAGCCGCTCCAGGTTGGGTCTCCTTGCTTTTGCCCAGTTAGCGGTCTCTGAGAGAGGGCTTTGTTTGCAGAGAGCTGAGGCGCAGCATGGATTTTCAAGGGCAGGCGTTGGGGAAGCTGTGCTGACGTGGCCGAGGCAGCGCTCTGGCTGCGTGGAAAGCCCAGTGGTACCAGGTGGAGGAGCTGGCCCCCCAGGCAGAGCTGAGCAGCAGGCGCTGCTCCTCAGTGGGAACAAGCAAGCCAAGGCAGAAGGAGAGGCAGGGGCCAAACAGGGGTGGCATGATGGGGATTCTCCTTTGGGCAGCATGGGACCTGCCCTGGGGGTGCCAGGCCCACCCCTGCTGGGGTCACCAGGCTGGGAGGAGAGGGCCAGAGTCAGTCCTGAGCACCTTGCGCGTCTGGTGAATGCCAGGTTTGACTGGGGCTGCCATCACAGGCCCTGAGATGAGTGTGTCCCCTTGGATGACTTTCAGCCCCTCCCCCAGCATCTTGCCTCCATGAGAGGAGGGGTGGGGCAGGAATTCCACCTGGGAGGGCGGCTTCCTGAGTTCCTCATTCTTAGTCATCCCTTACTCATTCAGCCACCTTACCACTTGGTGCTGTGGGCAGAAATAGCTGGATGACTGACTGCCCTGCCCAGACTCTGCCCTCCCCTGGGGGGCTCATACTTAGAATACATACACTTAAAACCAGCAGTTAGTAGATCCTGGGTCCTCAACTACTAGTCTAATGGTTGGTGGTTCGAACCCACCTAGTGGTGCCAGGGAAGAATCTGCTTCCATAAAGATCACAACCACTGAAACCCTATCTAGGGGGGCAGTTCTGTTTTGTAACACATGGGGTCTCTGAGTCGGACTCAACTGGACAGCAGTGCGTTTGGGTCCTTATTTAGGGCAGGACACAGGACAGAGGACTTTGAATGTGCTTACTCCTCTGATCTCAGCAGTACTTCTTTGTTGTTGTTGAAAATGTACGCAGCAAGACACACACCGGTTCAATAATTTCTACATGTAAATGTCAGTGACGTTGCTTACGTTCCTCAGGTTGTACAGCCATCCTTACCCTCCTTCCCCCAGTTACTCCCTCAGCATCAGTGTGAGCTCACCCTAAGTTTCATCTCTAACCGCTCTAGTTGCTGCTGTTAATTTGATCCCACACAGATAGTTCTTTAAAAGAGCACGATGTTCAAGGCAGATGTTCTTTACTAATTAAGCTAAACCATTGTTTGGTTTAAAGATGATTTCAGGGGGTATTTTTGGTTTAAGATGTAAAGTTTAAAGATTATCTCAGGGCAATAGTTTTGGGGTTCATCCAGCCTCACTAGCTCCAGAAATTCTGGATTTCGTGAGATTTTTAAATTCTGTTCCCTTAGTGGCACTTTCTTTAGGGCAGCCTCCTCAGTAATCCTGTCTCTTTTCCTTGTCTTGTCCAGTTGAGGAAACCCAGCCTGGAGGTTTGGGTCCTTGCCCCAAGGGCTTCAGTCAGCACACGGTATGGGTGAGCCCAGCTCCTGGGTGCAGGATGGGAGGGCTTTGCCTGGCACCCACCCCGTAGTGACTCCCCTCTACAAACACAGCGAGACCTGCTTTTATCCAGCAGTCAAGTCGGAGAGCTTTTCTGAAGGACTGGCTATGTTCTCCTCTCTTCTGTAGAGTGACATTCAGGAGGTGTGTTGGCCCCGCCTTGTATGTGTGTGTGTATATATGTATATCATCAGATAAACCTTCAGTTTTTATCTTTTCTAATTTTAATTTAAAAAGTTTTATTGTGGTAAAATATATATAAATAAGGTCTGCAGCTTTAACCATTTTTAAGTGTGCAGTTCAGTGACGTTCACTGCATTCATCGTGTTGTACAACCGCCATCACTATCCATTTCCAGAACGTTTTCATCTCCCCAAACAGAAGCTCTGTACCCTGCAAACAGTAAATCCCCATTTTCTCCCCAGCCCCCGGTAACCTCTGTTCTACTTTCTGTTTACATACTTGGCTTAGTCTAGACATTATAAGTGGGCTCCTACAGCATCTGTCCTTCTGCGTGTGACTGCTTTCACTCAGCACGGTGTTTTCCAGGTGCATCCATGTGCTGGCATGTATCGGGACCTCGTTTCTCTTAATGGCTGCATAACACCCCATTGTATGTATGGACCACATTTTTATTCATCCTTTCTCTGGAGGGACATTTTAGTTATTGTGAATGAGAGCCCCAGGGAATGGTGTACGCGTATCTGCACCTCTGCTTTCAGATCTTGTTGGAATTGCTGGGCTAAACCTTCAATTTTAAGGTAAAATACTAGTCTAGCTTTGTTTAGTGCTAGTTTTGGCTGGTATTCACCACAGAGATGTTCACCATCTGCTGATGGCAGGCCTGTCACTGGGGAGGCAGAGATGAGCTAGGGGTCTCTGTCCTGCAGCAGAGAGAAACGTCCCCTTCCACGTAGGTGAGGCTTAAATCTTGCGTGGTGGGCTCTAGGAAGCCCCTTAGCCTGGAGAAGTAGCTTTTGAGCCAAATTCTCTAGCAGCCAGAATAGAAGGGGGTAGCAGGTGACGCTGAAGGCCTCCCAGGCCTGCCTTTTTTGAAAACCAGCTGGAGAAGAATTATGGATTTGTAGGCGACGGGACAGGCCTGTGATGGCAGGGGATGTCAAATTAGCTGAAAACACCACCTGAGGCAAGAGGCACATATATTTTTATAAGGATGAAATGACTAAATGGATGTTAGTTACACAGAAAGTTTTAGTGGAAGCTACTGGCAGCTTTCTGTTTTCTCCAGAGACTGCTCACAAGGGCTGCGTTTTCATTGGGGGGTGGGGGTGGGGTGGTGGCAATTAGTTGTAAGGAACCGAGTGGTTTTTTGAAAGGCAGCTTTGCCAGCATCCTGTGGGCTGCGGGAAGCTGCCATCCATGAAAGAGGAGGGCCTGATGTGACCAGCCAGCTCGGCCAGGCCTTGCCTGTCGGCCTACGGGCGGAACGGGGCATGGAGCTTTGGGGACCTCAGACTTGCCATTGGGGTGGTTCTGGACTTTACTGAGCCACGCAGAATCATCCACGGTAAATGGGGTTTGAGGGGAGGGTCCTCCTGCCCTTTCTAGAACTCTCCCCAGGGCAGCCTGGAGGTAGGGACCTCACAGGCCACCTCCAGCTGACCCTGGACGCCGGGCCAGAGCTCGGTCTAGAGACCAGCTGTGAGCAGTGTTCTCCACGCTGGCCTTGGGTTCGGATATTTGGGAGCCTGAGAACTCTGTCCTGTCCCTTTAGTTTTCTTGAGCAGTTCCTCAGCTTCCCGTGCTTCATGACACTGGTGCTTTTGAAGAGCGAGACCAGCCAGGCTGTAGGACGCGCCTCAGCTGGCCTGTCGGTACTCTCGTGGTCAGATGCAGGTTGTGCCCTTTTGGCAGGAATACTGAGCAACTGATGTGTCCTTCGTGTGGCCTGTCAGGAGGTGCGTGATGTCTCATTGCTGGCTTCATTAACTTTGTTCTCTTGCTTACAGTGGCATCTGTCCTCTCCACTGTGAATTTTTTTCCCTTTATCATTAATAAGTGCATTGTAGGGAGATGCTTTGAGACCACGTGGATATCCAGTTTATCCTCAAACTTTCACCCACTAAGCATCCATTGATAACTCTTGTCTGAATCAATTATTAGAAGGATCGCTGCCAAAAGGTGATTTTTCGAGCCCATTATTTCATCTACCTTTATTAGTTGGCTTTTAACTATAGTGGAAATCATTTCCTTTTCCCCTTATTCAGGCATTTGTGCATTCATTTTTCTGTATTGGTTAGGACTCACGGCTGCTTTTTTCCCTCAGTGGGTCCTATTCTGTTGGTTTCGTTACTATGATGTTCGCATTGCTCAGATTTGGCCAGCGGGTGTCCCTTCATGCTGGCTCCTTTACCCTATGTCCATGTGATATATCTCCGTTTTTCTTTGCATTTCCTTACTTTCTGTTCTTTAAAAATCATTCTGTACGTGGTTTTGTGTACTTTTTTTTTTTTTTCTAATTTCTTGGTGCAATATAAGCATTATCTTAACATATGATGTCTGGGTATATGACTGCGGGCAGGTATTTCTAACTCGTGGGTGTGACACCTGCTGTTGTAGGCTCTGAGCGTATGTGTGTTTCCATGCCCCGTGAGTTCCGGGGCTGCTGCCGTGGGCTCCTCTCGGGCTGTCAGAGCATCGCTGTGTCCACCTTTGGGGCAAAACTTGAGACCCAAGTCTGGCCCTTCCAGATGGGCCGTGGCTAGGGTTCCCTTCCTCGGTAAATAATTTATGAGTTCAGCTGTTGTGGGGATGCATGCATCCGGGGACCTTTTTGGCATTGGGGCGCTGGGTTCATTTCAGAAGGCAGTAGATAGATCATGTTTCTAATGAGGGCAATCAAGATGGCACAGACGTCAGCCCCCAGGCCGTTAGGGGTATTCTCAAGTCAACAGTGGTCACACCCCCTCCTTCCAGAATGATGAGACCAGTTACAGAAGTGAGGAAGAAGTACACTCTGGTACCCAAGCCCTCAGCTTAGCCCTGCACTGGCCTCTCCCTCACTGGTCTGTAGGAGCGGAGGACACGGACATGCTTGTTTGCCCCCTGAGGCGAGGTGCATTTCTCTTTAGAAGTTCTGACTCCGGTTCCCTTAAGTAGTGTTACATGAAAGCATGATGTATCTGGGCCCAAAAATGTGGGTCCCTTTGAGAAGTTAGGCAGAGCATAGGGTGCCTTGTGGTAGTAAATTTACACTCTGTTAAAATGATTTGTGCACTTTGCAGTAAGCCCTGATATTAAATGCATAAATACACAGCAGAGTTAACTTGGAGGAACATCTCATTTGACAGGATCACTACGAGTGCTCAGGGACAGTATCAGAACCATTTAACATTGTAACGGGTAACTGAGGGAGCGCCCACTGTACTTGGTTTCTAAATTCTGCCTAAAACAGGCAAAACCAATAGGAAAGGGCGGGAGGAAGTGCCTCACCGAGCGCTCCATGCGGGAAGTGGCTCTCGTCTCAGGAGAGAGAGGCTGTGGTTTCTGAATCATCCTCCCTGGTCTTGTCTGAGAAAGTGCTGCGTAAATACAGCTCACAAGTTGACAACAGTCAGTTGTCCTCATTTTGGAACTGATTCTATTCAAATCAACAGCCATTATGGGTATTTTGGTCTCTTTCGATCAGTGAGTTTTCCTCTGGGAATAGGTCATTGAGGTCCTATTGGGACGTCACAGCAGATTTAATAATTACTGGGAATGCTAGTATGTGGTCCACCCTTCTATTTAAAGCCACAGAGTGATTGAATTTCTATATATAATGGGCTTTCCTTAATGTTTC
The DNA here is from genome assembly GCF_024166365.1 of Elephas maximus indicus. NCBI lineage: Eukaryota > Metazoa > Chordata > Mammalia > Proboscidea > Elephantidae > Elephas > Elephas maximus. Next base: position 75,134,222 of record NC_064834.1, on the reverse strand, counting down.
TTTGTATCTTACTGAAACCAACCCGCTGTTTGCTTATCTCAGACTGTGTAAGGAGAACCTGAGGACATGGCAGCCACAGAATGGCTGCACCCCAAGTTTGGAAGGAAGGGGGTCTGGCCAGGCAGATGAACTGATCAGTTTAATAACACGCTGTAGAATTCCGCCCTCCACGCTTACCCTGGGAGGAAGGTAGTTGAAGGAGAACCAGAAACCAGATGCCATTAAGCCTGTTCCAACTCATAGCAACACCATGTGTGTCAGGGTAAAACTGTGCTCTGTAGGGTTTTGAAGGGCCGAGTTTTTGCAAGTATATTGCCAGGCCTTTCTTCCAAGGCACCTCCGGGTAGACTCGAACCTCCAACCTTTTGGTTGTAGCTGAGTTTGTTAACAGTTTGCACCACCCAGGGCCTCAGTGAAGGAGAACAGATACCTGAATCATTACCTACTGTGAAAGGTACTGCACCCCCGGGCCCTCCACTGCAAAGCAAAACATTTACTAGGGATCAGGTAATGACAAATGGACCAGGGAGACTCCACCCACAGGCTCCCCAGGGAGATTCCACCCACAGGCTCCCCAGGGAGACTCCACCCACAGGCTCCCCAGGGAGACTCCACCCACAGGCTCCCCAGGGAGACTCCACCCACAGGCCCTCCAGGGAGACTCCACCCACAGGCTCCCCAGGGAGACTCCACCCACAGACTCTCATGTGATTTGTGCTGGCTCCCCAGGTAGCATGCTCTTTGTGGAGGGTGGAGCTTTGGTCATGTTTTTTTCTCCCCAATTTTTGGATCAGCCTGGGGAGTATATTCTGGCCATAATCCATGATAGAAAAACAAACTGAGAAGAAGTCACACCAGCACCCGTAAGGCTCAGATTGTAATGGGGGAGAGGCCCAGTGCCCCTAGCGCATCTGAAGACACCGTTCATTCCCCACATGAGTCTACACTGACTTGAGTACCGCCTCAACAGATATGAGCTTCCCCGTCCATCATCCCTCCCTGCCCAGGCAGACTCTTATAGCCTGGCTTGCGAGTGACCCCTGGTCTCCTCCAAACAGTGCTTTCTCCAGCCGCTTAGGGCTCAGTCCTAGGAGGACTGTCAGGACCTGTGCTTGAGGTTAAGCAGTGGTGAAGTGGGATTTCAGAGTTGTTACAGAGCACCCAGGCTTGGGCCCTGGAGTGTGCTTCTGAAGGAGGCAGGGTGCGTTCAGCTGCAAATAGCTTTATATAATAATCGATAATGAGGCGTTGATCTGGCAGGCCAAGAACCCAAAAATAACCTTCTCTGGTGATAGGTGGAGACCTGCCTTTGCACAGGAACACAGGAAATAAGTCCTGGACACTCCCTTGATTGTTGACCATTAAGTCTGTGGCCTCCACAAGAATAGCTCTGCTTCGGTTATGGTGGAAGCACTGCTGACAAGGTCAGGATAGGTTTTCTCTGGATGGGGGAATATGACCATTCCTCCCCCCTCAGCACCCATCCAGGGATGTCACCTGGGCAGACTTGGCTCTTGGAACTGTCATCCAAGATAGCTTTGATACCAAGTGCTGACATCACAGAACACGTTCCAGATGGTGCCCAGTTTGGACTGAATGCTGCAGAGGTGACGTGAGGTTGAGCAGGATGCAGAGGATGGAAAGACCATGTGAAGTCCGATGGGTGCGGGCAGTGACCACGTTGTCCTCACGGCTTTTGGATGGGTAATTCCTGCCGTTGATCTGGGTGCCTGTTCTTCCAGGCAGGCTCCCAGCTGGCTATCTCAGAGAGCCCCCTTTTTTTGTTGGAAATACCAAGAATAGAACTTTCCAGAACGTGCCCTTGGACACAGGTTTCTTCTTTGATCCCTTCAGAAAATTAAAAGCACCAATCGCCCTGGCTGCAGGCCTTGCCCAGGGATAAGTCAGGTTGTTGTCTGAGCCAGGGAGCCCGGAGCCCCCAGCCCCCTAGTGGTTCTTCCTCCCGGCTCTACGTCAGCCCTGTTCTCTGAGAACACAGAAGGGGACACTCCTTTCCATCTGTGTCTGTGGCACCCACAGGCATCACGGTGTCCCTGCAGATGCCAGCAGCTACTAAACCCCAACCCTTCCTGGGCTCACACGTGCTACAAACCCCGACTGTGTTGTACACCTTCCATGTCATCACATGGGCATTGAGAATGTGGCCTCTCTTTAATTATATGAACTTTTACATGCACAGCGTCCCTCAACCTATAGCTTGTTTGCTCCTTACAATAGTGACATTTTGGTGGTAGCAGTGCCTGGCATACATATTAACTTATAAAAATCCTCTGGGGTAAGTAGCTCTGTAAACATAAAAGCTTTCATGGCATGCAAAAACTGTGATCTCCCCCTCCCCCACACCACCACCCCCCACCCCCCAAAAAATGGAGACGTGAGGAATCTGGGTTCTCCCAGCAGTTGGGCTGACCTGCTCCTTCCCCACAGGAAGTAAAAGTTTGGATGACATCACTATAGGGTTATTTCTTGTTATTGTTATTAATGGAAATGCAGGAAGTTGCGAGATGGTTGATTCTTGGCAGAAATGACAGTTTAAAGAGGGAAGGATGAAAAGCGGGTCTGGGAAGGAAGAAACCTTTTTGGATGTTCAAATTCCCCAGGGAGGAAATCTGGAAAATGGCCAACTGTTTCTGAAGAACGAGCTGCCTCTGGCCAGCAGGGAGATGAGACCCTCAACCCCTGCTACAACTGAAGTCTTTGTTTACACGCTGCTGCCTGGAGCATTGCTGACCTGGCTGGCATTCACGTTTGTGAGGTTCTTCCAAGTGATTCCTTAACGTCAAGACCACAGCGTGAGGCCTCACGAAGCGAGGTTGTGCTTTATGGTGTGGCGAGGCCTCTCGGGTCCAGTGTGTCCCGTTAAAAGAAGTAGGATCACTGGCGTGAGCAAAGGAAGAAGAGAGGCACAGCAGAGCCCCTGGGAAGGAGCAGAGAGATGAAGGTGACATGAGCAGAGCCCAAGACTTGGGGGAGATGCTGACTGCTTTCGGGGTCGTGCCACCCATCGCAGCTGGGGGCTTTGCTAAGGTCACATAGCAAGGGAACACTGGGGCTGGGCCCTAAGACTCCTGCCTATATCATCCTCCTAGGGGAGGATAGCCCCCCAGTCCATCCAGGTGGACATGGGATGGTTTGAGACCTAAAAGACACCCTTGTTCAAGGTCACCTGGCCTGGGGAGGTGGGTAGTGGCCCCAAGCGGGGTGCTGCTTCTGGTGTTGGTGGTTGGTGTCTAGGCAGTGGGGCTCTGGAGCTTGGGAAAAGAAAGGAGGGAGGTTCTTCATGGGGGAAATCAGCTGAGGGGGACCCAGCAGAAGTGCCTCTAGGGAGAGATGGTTGGGTCAGGACGCTTTTGACATCTTCTTGGTTTTTAATGAAAAGAGACTGTTCAAACAGAGCCCTTGACAAATCTTAAGTGTCCAGCTCGATGACTTTAAAAGCAAACACACCTGTTTAACCCCCACCTGGATCCTTGATCACAATGTTCACTAATGATAGCTGGGCACCATCCGATACTTCCGGTCTCAAGTAAAATGAGGTAGTTGTTCATGGAGGCAGTTAGCCATTCCATGTCCTCCTCCTATTCCTGATTCTCCTTCTTCTTCTGTTGCTCTAGGCGAATGGAGACTAGTTGTTGTACCTTGAAAGGTCACTTGCAAGCTTTTAAGAGCCCAGGCAACTTTTTATGTTCTTATCGGCCATTTTGGTATCCTCTTGAGAAGTACCTGTCAGTCAGGTCTTTTGCCCAGTTAAAAAATTGGTTTGTCTGGAATTTTCTTGCTGTAGGAATATCTCAGTCTATTCCGGATGAAGGTGCTTTATTGGATATTTGTATTGAAATATTTCCTCCTACTTTGCAGTTTCATTCTCTTGTGGGTGCCTTTTATTTTTTTTTAATAATTTTTATTGTGCTTTAAGTGCAAGTTTACAAATCAAGTCAGTCCCTCACACAAAAACCCATATACACTTTGCTACACACTCCCAATTACTCTCCCCCTAATGAGACAGTCTGCTCTCTCCCTCCACTCTCTCTTTTTGTGTCCTTTTCGCCACTTTCTAACCCCCTCCACCCTCTCATCTCCCCTCCAGGCAGGAGATGCCAACATAGTCTCAAGTGTCCACCTGCTCCAAGAAGCTCACTCCTCACCAGCATCCCTCTCCAACCCATTGTCCAGTCCAGTCCATGTCTGAAGAGTTGGCTTCGGGAATGGTTCCTGTCCTGGGCCAACAGAAGGGCTGGGGGCCATGACCACCAGTCTCAGTCAGACCATTAAGTCTGGTCTTATGAGAATTTGGGGTCTACATCCCACTGCTCTCCTGCTCCCTCAGGGGTTTTCTGCTGTGTTCCCTGTCAGGGCAGTCATCGGTTGTAGCCAGGTACCATCTAGTTCTTCTGGTCTCAGGATGATGTAGTTGCCTGTTCATGTGGCCCTTTCTGTCTCTTGGGCTCGTAATCACCTTGTGCCCTTGGTGTTCTTCATTCTCCTTTGATCCAGGTGAAGGGTGCCTTTTTGATGAATGGTAGTTGATAATTTTTTTGGTTGTTAATACTTTTGTGTAAGTTATCTCTGATACTCCCCAAGTTCCTGAAGGCCTTCTCCCATGTTTTCTTTCAGAAGCTTGATCTTTCACATTTAAGTCTCTGATCCATCTAGAATTGGGTTTGTATAGTGTGAGTTAGGGGTCAGGGTTTCTGCTTTTTGAAGTTTTCTCAGCTCTGCCTAAGGCGGTCATCACAGAGGGGTCTTGGTTCTGCCATCCTTCCCTGCGTGTACATGGAGTGCCTGCAGGTGGCACCAGTCAGATGCTGCCCTTGGGCTCACGTGGGAAAGCTGGGGCAACCACCCTCGTGTCCTTCCAATGGTCTCTTTAAACAGGTTAGCGTTTGGGGTTAGAAAGAGAGTAAGGTACCCAGGAGTGGTGAGCTGTCCCTAGAAAATACATTTCGTTTCTAGATGGACTGAGTTGTGGGGTGTTCACAGCTCTGTGAATTGGTAAGATGAGCAAGAAGTCCAGTGTCCCTCACGGTTGGATATCCAAGGCTGTGGTGGGCTGTGAGTGGTGGGGCTGGCCTGGCCCCAAGGAGGTGTAGTGCAAGAGGGCGACTGGACACGTGACCCCAGAAGAGAAGGAGCCATCCCCAGGGTGAGCAACTTTTCTGGTTTGGGCAACACCGATTGTGTTTTTTTGACATCTTAACCTGGTTAGACCTCTCTGCCCTGGTGAACCTGTAACTGAAGGAGGAGGAACTGCTCGGGGCAATGCTGGTCTGAGCTAGTTAATATTTATAAAGGGCTGGAGCAGTGGCAAGTACTACACAGAAGTCTGACAAGGGAAGAAAAAGCACTAGAAAATGAGAATGTACACGCCGCTGTGCATTTCAGAACTGACATCTGGGTCACATTAGTGGCCACTTACTCAACGTCCAAAGGGCAGTGGTTGCTGTGGAGCACGCGTCCTGGCTGGGCTGTATGGCTCACCTGACAGTTCACTGCTAGCCAGGCCCCAGTCTCCCCTGCGGCTGACCGTTCGGATTGAATCACTTGTGGCCCTGAGTTGTTCCAGTATGTTCCTCATCATATCACTCCCCTGTTCTTGAAACAACTCTGTTAAGCGTGTTCTTTTAGTTTTTGTCTGTATTCCTGTAACTCAGGATTGTGGGTGTAGGACAACAGGGTTGGAAGGAAGCTTCTGGAGGCTGCTGGTTCTGCCCTCTTTGTTTTACGGATGAGGAAACTGAGGCTTAAAGCAGGGTGTATTTGTAAGGACAGAAAATCATTTGAACTGTTGTGTGGATTTAAACTGTTTGCTGGGTGGACCATTTCATTAAAATCCTTAGTGAGCGAAAATGTTCGTTGGAAGGGAAATTGGGAGAAAAGTCACCTTCTGAGGAATGGGCACCTGTGGGAATAAGGGCTGGAAGGGAGAAGCCAAGCACAGCCATTCAGGGTGAGTTAGGGGGTGCATTCTCCCTGATTGTGAGCACATTCTAAAGACCACTGCCCTGGACATGCGGCCTCAGATACTTGCCCAGCACCACCAGTGTGGTGACACAGACTGGCTCCTTCAGTGACACGCAGAACCTCCAGGGAAGCTTCAATAGAGAAAGTTGGTGTCCGCGCCCCTCCCCCCGTGCCCCCCCCCCGCCGCCAGCTTGGGCCCAAGGCAGTTTTTCATAGTTTGTACCCACTATCCAGGTAACAGCTGTTGAACTTGTTTTAAAAGGAAATTTTGTTGGAAAGAAAGATTATCGTTTTACCAAAAGTTTGCACACAGGGGAGGCTCTCACTGCGCCACTTCCATTAAAAACACCCACGTGGGTTTTGATGGAATGCCTTCAAGGGCAAATGGTAATCAAATGAGGCCAAACTTTCCATTACTCTGTAAGTAGTGATGATTGGTAAGTTCTCCATTTCCAGCCAGGTGCCTTGCAGACTGTAGCATCCCTTGTAAGCCTGAGTCGAATGACAGTCTGGAGCCTAGCAGAGCCCTGGTGCCTTGTGGGCCTTGGAACCTAGGGTGGCCTGGCCCTCCTTTTCCCAAAGGGCCTGCTGATGGGCTGTCCTGTCTGGCCACAAGCAATCTGCCACATGGTGCACAGGTCACTCGGGTATTAGGCACTGTCCTGTCGTCTGTCCTCTCAGCTGGGACAATTGTAGGCCCCTGCCCCAGGGGACATTTGCAAATGTCTGGAGACATTTCTGGTTGTCACAACTTGTGGCAGAGACATGGGTGCTACTGGCGTCTAGGGGGTAGAGCTCTGTTAGGGATGCTACTAACTAAACATCCTACAATACACAGGATGGCCCCCAACAACAAAGAATTATCCAACCCCAAATGCCAACAGTTCCCAGGTTGAGCTAGGGGTCAGTAGATTCAGGTTGAAATCCCAGGTCCCTTGGGTGGCAAGTCTTTGAAACCATTAATTCCAGTGTCTGTGTCTGCACTGCAGAGATGGGACCAGAACTTTGTTAGCGGAGGCTTGAGAGAGACAAAGTTGCAGTGTCCAGCCCAGTGCCAGTGCCTGGCTGCAGTGAGCATCCGTGTCAGGTCGCTTGGGTGGCCCCATGCACGATGCCAGTAAACCAAACACTGACTGTTTTATGTGGCAGATGCCAGTGAATGTGTTTTCTAAAAGCAACTTAGTTCTAACTTCCTCTTTGGGAAAATGTAACTGTTGAGGCCATAACGTCCGGCATAAGCCCCTGTGTGAGTTGAGAACGTTTAATTGTTTGCTGTATAAAATTTGGTTTCCAGTTCCATTAGGGATTTTATTTTACAGGAAAAAGTTGGTTTGAAAGGGACATGGAAGACTGGAGAAATCAAACGGCAGTTTTGAGTCTCAGTGTGTGGGCATCACCAACATTGAGATAGAGAAGAACAACTCTGAAAACTTAAGATGGCCTCTGTTCCTGCAAAGCCAGGCAGGAGACCCGGGGAGGGTGGGGTCTGGACGGGTATGTGCCAGAAGACCCTTGTGATCCTGTTTGTCACCCACGGTGCACCCTCCTTCTGACACCATGTTCCTGGGTTGAGGAGGTCTAATCTCAGCAGTTGGCCATTCTGTCGTAGCTCCCTTTATTCCATTCAATAGTTTAAGCAATGGCTTATATAATGATTGCCAGAACTGTAATCACTGTCTTTGTCAGTGATCTGAGGCCGTCCTTGTAAAATAATTAGTGCTAAAGCGTGTATCTGGCGTCCCTGGGTGGCACAGATGGTTAAGCACTTGACTACTACTGGCGGTTCGAACCCATTCAGAAGCACCTCGGGAGACAAGCCTGGTGATCGGCTTGTGAGGGGTCACAGCCTAGAAAACCCTGTGGATCAGTTCTCTGCACACGTGGCGTCGCTGTGAGTCCGGGTCCTCTGGCCAGCACCTAGCAGTAGCAAAGCACACATCAAGGGTGGTGGCAGGGGGGATATGCCACATCTTTGCGACCAGCTCTTCTGTGATTTGAGCCCTCGAGGCCTTGCAAGGCCAGGTGGGATGACCTTGTCCTCTGCTTTTGCCTCCCTCCTGGGGCTTCCCAGATGGTCACTTGGGGAGGTACCGGCTTCAGTGGGCAGCTAGTGATGTGCTGTCGTGGGGCACCTGCCCTCCCTTCTGACGCCAGGAGCAGAAGACAAGTGTGACGGGCTCAGGACACAATAGCTGTTATGGTTTTTCCATGCCTTCCTCCCCAGTGGCCTTTCCTTATAGGATGAATAAGGGTTGGACATGAGCTCTCTTCCGGCCTTTCAGGATCAGATCAGGAAAACTCCTGCTTGGCCCCTGAGGGATTCGTGTACCATGTGGCCATCCAGGCCCCAGAGTAGCCGCCCTAGGTGCAGGGGCCCTTGCTGACCTCATGTCTCCCACCCACTACTCTGTCTTTCGTGTCTGGATGCAGCTGCCTTGTTTTGGATCGTCCTCCTCCTTGAGAAAGGAGTCGTGGTGGCGCAACAGTTAAGCACTCAGCGGCTAACGAAAGGTTGGTGGTACAGACCCACTCAGTGGCTCTGTGGGAGGAAGACCTGGCGATCTGGCCCCATAAATATTTCAGCCTTGGAAACTCTGTGGGGCAGTTCTCTTCTGTCACACGAGGTCACTATGAGTCAAAAACACAAACAACCTCCTGAGAACAGCCAGCTTCCATTTCCTGCCTCTAGTCTCTGTTTATGAGGTTGCAGCATCTGGTAGACACCTTTGCAGGTAGACAAGGTGTGACAGGTGTCTGGTTTGGGGGTGTTTGGGGTGTTGAGTTGCATTTCTGTGTATCTGGGAAGTTGACCTTGCATATCATTGTGCTACTGAGAGAAACGTTACTGGAAAAATACTGAATTTATTGTCTGTTAAGGATTTTCCTTGACTGCTACCGTTTTCATCACTAGCTTTAGTGGGTGCCTTGCTTCTCCAACAAGCTTGCATTCTAAGTGCTCTTGGCGGCTGTTGTGGCCACGAGCACTGTTTTAATTTGAATCCTGGAAGTTTTAACTGCCGTTATTCTGGTCTAGCTTCACTTTGGGGTGGGGGTGAGGCTCCCCTCCCTGTCCCCCAAGAGCTGCAATGGCGATCTCTGCCATGTTGGATTAATTTCCTGTTCCACTTTGACTCAAGCAAATGACACAAATGACCCATTTGTTTGCGGGCTTTGCCACTTCTCCTGTAAGTGGTTCTCATTGCACTTTCTGCGCTTTATTTCTTGGTTCTCCTGCTCAGTCCCCCAAATCCCTTGTTGGCACCTCTAGTCCAGTGCCAAAGTCCAGAGGAGGCAGATGGGGCACTGCCAGCCCTGAACGAGGCTGTCAGGTTTACCTGTTATTTCTCCCCTCACCTGGGCCCATGAGGAGGGTCCTGCACTGTCACTGCTGCTGTCCCCTCTCTCTGCAGAGTCAGGGATTACTGCCCATGCAGCGAGGCTACAAGTCCCTGGGCGGTACATGTGCTTAACACTGACAGGTTGGAAGTTTGCGTCCACCCAGAGGTGCCTTAGAAGAAAGGTCTGGCAGTCTACTTGAAAACTCAGCCATTGAAAACCCTGTGGAACACACACGTGTACTCTTGACAAACACAGGGCCGCCATGAGTCAGAGTAGACTGGACAGCGAGTGAGTAAGACAGGTTCTTAGCACAAGGACCCCGGGTCCAAAGGACATGCTCTAATCCCTGCTCTTCTTGGTGGTAGTAAGTTCTCTCCTTTCTGCTGGGTTGGCTCATTTTAACCCTAGCGGGATGGCAAAACTGACCAATCCCCTCATTAGGGTTCCATACACCTTATTTATATGGTCCCAGACCCAAAAGTATGCCATGCACCTTATTTACTTTATTAGCAAGTTGTCCAATCCCCTTTGTGTGCCACAAGCACCTTATTTGCATAGCCCCACCCAATCATTTGGTGGGAATCATAAGACCATGGCTAGAAAGACCACATGAAAGCGATCCATTGCGTTGCAGGCCGCTCCCTGGCTTTTCTAGCTGTGGTTCTTTCATATTTGGAGGTTCTTTCATATCTTTCCTCTCACAATAATTTTGCCAGTCCAAAACAGTCATTGACAATTGACTAATTGTTCATTCAGTAGGGCAGAGAGTCCTCAGAGTGAGATTACTCAGGTACCAACCATCCACCTCCTGCTGCAAGCGTCCATCTGATCTGGTCAGGTTCTCCAGAAGTTGTATGGGTTTCATCCTCCCTGACCTCTGATCACTGAGAGAAGATTATGTTCCCTTGCTCCAAGCCTCATGAGGTATCAGCATAGCAGAGCCTTTATGGGACTTTAGGTTCGGCCACTGTACTCCAGTCCAGCAGTGCCTCCCCCTTAGTCCACTCTTTCAGTTAACAGCTGCTACAGTCACAGTTTTTACAATCACAACCCTGTTAACAGTCAACAATCACAGCCGAATGGTATAATCCCATCAGCATCTTCCCCACCCTCTGTTCCCCAGGCCCATCAGGAGAAGAGGTGGAGTGGAGATCCTCCCTTGTCCCCCTCATTTTGAGTGTAAGCACACCCCTGAAAGCCTGTAAGCCAGCCGCCTCATGCCTCTATCTCCCCCAGCTTTAGATAGCCAGTGCTGAAAACCCGTCCCTATCGAACCAGTACTCTGAGGAGACAAGCATGTTGCTTGGGCTGAAGAATCTTCTGTTCGGCTGGAACTTTGATCATCTGCACCCATAAGCGAAGTCCAGTCCAGAACAGCCATCAAATGGCAGCAATTTATACCAGCTTACGGTGTCAGACATCTCTGTGTCTCTTCATTTGGTCAGCCATCCCGATTCTCCATGGCCTAGGTCAGTGGGTACCAGCCATTCCCTTGGGATTCTGCACACCTCACGCTTCAGACCAGCCAGCCCTCCTCTCTCTCTCATCCCTGGCCTCTGTGGGCTAGGTCAGCAGGTGTCAGTGGAGCTGTCCAGACTTGGCCCATTTTTTCATTGCTGCGCCTCCCCCACTTCCACTCATCTTGGGGCCCCAGGTGGTCACCTCAAGCTAGACTACCTGGCTGTCTACTCCCTGCCTCTGTTACCCATCCTGAAAAGGGGGTGTTCTTCCGATGGGCACTGACTTTTCCTGCCACAATGCACCCAACTCTAAATAGCTTGCTCAGATTTCAAAAAGCAAAAGTCATTTTATTCCCCTGCAGGTCCTTCACGTGCAAATTGCCTGTTCTCCCAGCAGTTCTGGGTGGGGCTGTGTGTCTTCTCACATGTGCAGAGTAGCACTGTGCTCGCAGGGTTTTCAGAGCTGTGGTCTTCTGGAAGCAGATCACCAGGCCTTTCTTCTGAGGCACCGGGCGTGGGTTAAAACCACTAACATTTCAGTTATAGTCGAGCACCTAACCAGTTGCATCACCCAGGGCCGCCTTCCCATAGTCAGATGTACAGGCAGTCCCAGGTTATGAACGAGATCTAAGTTTGTCTTTAGGTCGAATTTGTAGGTAAATCGAAACAGGTACATATGGTTCTTACTTAGTGTCAGTCAGTCAAGTGTTTGTCTTAGTATATAGTTATATTTTACCTTTCTATGCATACACAACACTTATGAAACATTTTCAAACTGCATGGTGTTTTCATGAGCATCACAAAGTAGTACGTGCTTTTGTTATTAGAAACATTGTATTTAACTCAAATTTTTAATATAATAGGCTTTATGGCAGTCCATTCTTAAGTACGGGTTGTCTTATAAGTTGGATGTTGTTAACTTGGGGACTGCGTGAATGACTGACATCTTACCATTAGTATGAAATGTTTGGTACAGTTACATTTGTTACTGTTCACTGCACCAATAGTGATACATTCTTATTAACAAAGAAGTCCATGGTTTAGTTGGCAAGGGTAACTGGCTATATTATTAAATTCCTTAGTGTTTTTTTTTTTTTTTTTTAATGCAGCAAAGCAAAGAATCCCATCTTTGGTTTCTGTTCAGTTTCATCTGGAGGGGGAGGGGGGAAAACAAAGTATTCTCTTCGAGAACACCCCTTTCAAGAAAAAGCAAGGCAGTCAGCAGAATCTGCCATTTCCTGATTAAAGAGCAAAACAAATAGAAGTGACTGGTTTCTGGCTTAGAACTAAATATTTGAAAATAAAATTGTCCAAACTTTCAGCAGATATGAGCTGTGTTAAACTCATCAATGTGGGTGTTTCATGGTTTATATTTATCCTGGTTTTGATTTTTAGAATCTAAAAACTTACAAAATGGTCATCTAGTCTCTTTGCAGGGCTATTGTAGCCAGTAGAGAGGCCCCGGGGCTGTTGGTAGGAGAGGGGATTGTTAAGCACTGATGTGGGCAGGGCCCCAGGAGCCTTGGGCACAGAGTCGGCCTGAATGACTGGCCTTGCACCAGGGTCACTGGGGCACAGGGGCACCTGCACTGTCAGACCCTGTGCACAAGACTCCACATCACACTCCCTGCACATCCCCCTTCCTCAGGTGGGGGCTCAGAGGGATGAAGCCAGCTGTCCGAGGTCGTACTACAGAGTCTAGAGGAGAACCCAAGGCACACAGAGGGAGTGTCTGTCTTAGCTGTGCAGACAGAGAACTGGGGCTCACAGAGAGGGCAAGGGCACCCATCTCACTGGAGACAATGGTACCCCAGTTGCAAGGGCACTGATGGCACTGTGGACAATTCTCAGGGGCCCCAGACACCCCACCTGAGGGATTTGGCCGAGATGACACAGGCCCTGGCCCAGAGCAGAGGCTCCAGAATCCCTCTGCATGGGACTGGCAGTGATCCCAAACAGCTTCTCCCCCCAGGCCTCCTCACTGGGGACCCTTGATAGTGGCCTTGGCCACAGCACTGTGTTCTGGGATCCCTGCCCTTCTCGTTACAGGATGCTTGGAGTTTTCTGTGTGGTCTAAAGATGCATTCCTGACCCCCGTGGATGCTCACTCTACCCATCCTCCCTGCCTAATTAAAGTCTGCAGCTTTTGTCTTTTAGGAGGAAAAGGTGTCCTTTTCATTGTTCAGTAAAAACTTCTTTTTTTTTTTTAAACCTTAAAAAATTAGGTTATCCAAAATGTAAAAAAAAACCCTCCATTCTACCCTAGATTTTTACAACTTAATCTTTGAGAGCGAGGGGTGGGGCCGTCTCTACAGGTTAGTTGTTCTCCTTTGGTTTGAGTTAATCCCTGCATACCAATTTGGATTCTTCCCATGTAGATGAGCTGTCAGCCTCCTGAGCTGGGGGACAGTCACTTGGCGGTGGGCACCTGTGATGTAGTGACGTGCTGGTGGACTGTGAGGTCCTCCCATCTCCAGGGGAGCCTTAGCCCTGGGATCTGAATCCGCGCCCGGTGCAGGGAGCTCACAGTACAATACCACTTGTACAATTTGAGTGGAATAAACTAGAAACTGCCGGGCACACGGACAGCTGAACTTTCCAGCAGTTGGGGTAAGGAGAAAGGACTGTGACGTTGCCCTCAAGGACACATGTAGTCCACACCCTCAGGAGTGGACGTTTCATGTGTGCTCTTGCCAACTGAGGTGGGTGGTGGTGATTAGTGAGCCCCACAAAGACAGTTCCAGCCTGCATGGACTGGCAGTGTGACAATGGGAACCCTGTGTCCCCCTGGGGCCTTGTCCGGTGCCCAGCAGGTACTCAGTCAGTCAGTGGCAGATCGAACGGGCGTGTCCGTCACAGACCAGGAAGGTAATTGGGGCAGAACACTGGCGCTGCCATTAAGCATCCCAGAATCCTCTGGGGTCAAGGTCTCCGGGCCTGCCGCCATGTTGAATTGACCTTTGGTGAGTAGTTTTCTTCAGATTATTTCTCTACTTCTTGGAGGGGCCAGCTGAGGGAGGGATACCTTGTTTTTTTGTGGGAGCTGGTGTCCATCCAAGTTTGCATGGTGTCAATAGGCCGGTTGCTTATGTGATACATTCCCAGGTGGGGTGAACAGGCCTGGGGTACACCACGGGCACGTGAGCATGGTAGGATCTCAGTCACCCATGAAGGCCTCATCAGACACTCACTCAGCCTGTAGCTCAGTGGCTCCTTATAATTGACCCTGCATTTGGCAGCTTTCAGGGTGGGGCCAGAGGGAACTCAAGGCAGGGATGGCCAGTCGCTTGCTCCCTGCCCATGGCGCTCCATATTTGGCTGAGTAGGAGGGCGGACTGGAAGCTTCTTTGAGGTAAAGCTCAGCTGCATATACTTTGGCACTTATAAAAACAGGCAGAGTTTGAGATGCTCATTCTAGATATTTGATGAAAGTGGGCTCATGATAGTTGATATTTGTCCTTTTGTGCCTGACTTCAGTCCGTGTCATGTTTTCAAGGTTCATTCGTGTCATGGCAGAATTGCATTCCTTTTTACGACTGACTAACGTTGCACTGTATGGATCTACCACATTTCGTTAGTGCATTCATTGATTTGTTGATGGATACCTGGGTTGTTTCCGCCTTGGTCTGTTGTGAATAGTGCCGCAGTAAGCAGTGGTGCACAGGAAGGGGCTGGGCTTTTGCACATGGCTTGGTAGAAGGGATGGCACTTCCTGTGCCTCATCGTTGTCACAGTAATGGAAGCTGCAAGAAAGATTTCTCATTTCTGGTGTCCCTCAGCCAAGGGTTGGCTGACTTTGGTCATGGGGACAGCCGGATGTCATCCTTGGTCTTAGAGGGTGTTCGTCATCAGGTGGGTGGTTTTAACAGCCCCACCTTTTTTTTTTTTTTTACCTGGGGAGGAAAGACGAATAGATCTAGGAGAGGAAAGTAGACCTCGCCTTGGAGATGAGTACAAATGCATATTCATTTGAGTAGTTAGCCTCAAAAAAAAAAAAAAACCAAAACCAAACCCACTGCCGATGAGTTGATTCCGAATCATAGTGACCCTTTAGGACAGAGTAGAACTGCCCCATAGAGTTTCCAAGGAGCACCTGGCAGATTCGAACTGCTGACCTTTTGGTTAGCAGCCGTAGCATTTAATGACTATGCCACCAGGGTGCCACCAGGGTGCCACCAGGGTTTCCGGTTAGCCTCAGTAGTACGCATATCCCTCAGGTACTCTGTCAATACGCACGGTCCTCTTCCCCTCACAACCTTGGGCCTCACTCAGTTCACAGCTCAGGGGACACAGAAGCAAGCCTGGCGAACTGGTAGCACAGGGGTTGGGATTTGGAATTTCATTGAACCTGGCATCTTCTAGTCAGATACGGGACCCCTCCTCTCTCCTGCTTCCCTTCCCCGGATGTCACAGCCCCTTGATGGGGCTTCAGGGAGACCAGAAGCCTCTTGACCATGGCTCCTTTCCAGTATTTTGCTGGAGTTACATGAGAGAGCCAAGTATGAGTGGCAGGTTGTAAGGCACTCAAAGTACACAGTGGTTGCAGTAATGGACTCAGGTACACCAGTGACCATGAAGGGGTGGTGCAGGACTGAGCAATGTTTTGTTCTTTCGTACCTAAGGTCTCCATGAGTCAGAGCCTACCTGATAGCCCTTAACAGCAAAACCATGAGATCCATTTTCCTCCCAGCAGCAGATCTGATGAGATCTCTGGGTATTCTCTGACGTGTCTTCCCGGTCCTGAGGTTATGTGCAGAGTGGGGCTGGCCAGCCCACAGCAGTGGGGACAATTTTCTAGTGGTTGTCACTGCCTGAGAGTTCCTTTCCCGGCATTTAATGATCTTCACAGAATAGTGGTTACCTGTGGGGGTGTTTCGGGTAATCATTAGAGCATATTCTCTGTTTTTTTTATTAAATAGTAAAACCAGTGAGCTAGGGAAACTGGTGAAATTAAAATCCTAAACATGCAAAAAACTTGGCCAAGAGAGAAGAAAAGAACAAAGCCAGCTTTGAGCCAAGTAACCAAACCAGAAAGGTTTCATTCTTTGTCTTTCTTCCTGTGACTTTGACCACAAACCTTGGACTGAATCTCCACATCCTCACTACATGGGTGGGGTGAGGTCAAGGTTGATAAGGGACAAGTTGAGCGGTGAGAAAGGGTGAAAATCAACAGGCTGGACACTAACCTTCTCTCTGATTTCTGCTTCACATTTGAAGATATTCAGAACAGGATTCTAAAGCGGATTCATAGCATCCACTCTGCATATAAACAGAATATAAAGCAAGCTTAGGTAATGGGCTGTGGCAATTTGATGTTCTTTGTTGTAACCGAAAGCCAGGGCTCTTCTCCCTGGGAGCAGAGCTTTCGACCTTTGATTAAGGATCGGTCACCCCTGATTTGTCCTCCTTCAGAACTCTGTTCCCTGACTTATGCCCTTACCTCCGAAATTGTTGTTCTCTAAACGGAGGTTCACCCGTCCCTGGAGATGACGAGTTTGCAAACAGTGCCTGTCTGCTACATTGTCGGTGGAAATGGTAGGGTGCCTTGGCCTGCCTTGCTCAGCCTAATCGCGTTAGAAGACCACCAATCCAATGATGCTTCCCAGGTTGGGACATGTGATGAGGAAACAGGAATAGCCCATATCCTGGTAGGGTATGTCGTTTCCAGACACCCAGGGAAAGAACTGCCACTTAAATTAAGTGTCTTCTTGAAAAGTGTGGTGTGGTGTGGCCTGCCCCTTCTGTCCTTGTCATTTGGGCTTTCTCTGAGTTGCTCTCCATCCAGTTTTCTGCTGTAAATAAAAAACCAATCAAAGGTTTTTTTTTTAATGCATTTTAAATAACTGGGTATTTACACAAAGGGTGTGTGGAATGATTAAATTACAATTGGCCCCAGACTTAGGGTGTTGAGGCTTCAGGGCACTAGAAGGCAGCACCGGTAGGTAGTGGTGGGTCAGCCTGGGAGGTGGTCCAGTGACTGTTGTGCAGATGCCAGTGGGGGGGCCACCACCCCAGTCCCATGCTGGGAGACTTCTGTCCATGAAGGCACCTGCGACTGACGATCCCAACCCCTCTGCCTTTGAGAACCTGTGCAGTCTAGCCGCGGGGGAACTGTGCCTGCATAATGCCTTTGTTTACTTTGAAAGTTTGTCCAACGTACACAAATTTGTAAAACTTACAATCCCCGCAAAGCTGTCATGGATACAAAACACAGCAATAGCACTTAGGTGATGTAGTAAAACCACTACTGGGTTAGCTCCATCCGTGAGTCGATAAATCGTAGAGCTTCATTTGGTAGGAATCAGCAATTTTATGTGGCAATTAATTTTTACTACTGGAGGGACGCCAGAGGATAGGATTTTGCCCTGGTTTTGTGCCTTTTCCTGCTGCGGCAAAACCGTTAAGTTCCTCCCAAGAAAGAATTCCGTTGAGGGTTTGTGGGATGAATTGATAGGTCGTGGCATTACCATGCCGGGACCTCACCATCTTCTGCCCAGGTTCTTCATTCACCTGGCTGAAGCTCAGGCTGCGAGTGGATGTTGCCTCGTCCACCAAACAGCGGGCCATGTGACGTGTGTGTAACATGCATGCCTGTGGCTCCCTGACAAGTAAATTATCCAAATTTAAATATGATGTGTCTGCCCACTAGAGCGATCCACCCGAGCAGCTTCCACATCAGAAATAAAGATGTGCAAGGAGTAACAAGTAATTAGCTTCCCAGATAGCTTCGTAAAGAGAGGAGTAATGGGACAATTTGTTCATTGTTCTTTCTAGATTCACCAAGGCTGGCTGTTTAACACGATACGTGCTGGTGGTCTCCATACAAATCAGGGGTGCTGCGTGATGCTGCACCCAGCTGCACAGGCTCAGCATTGCTGGGGGGAGGTGTCCTGTGGCCAAGCTCCCTCCTTGTGGGCGGGGTGGCCTGCTCTCCAGAACCCCCAGTCACCTGCCTGAGTGAAGGAGTCTGTTTGGTCAGTCCCTCTTACATCCACCAGAGAAATGTGGGGCGCAGAATAGGCACGAGCTAAAGGCTCAACGTTCCTCACTAATAAAACGAACTCTGCTAGCAGGGCAGGGAACCTGCCTGGGACAGGTGGTTAAGGCTCTCGGCTGCCAACCAGAAGTAACCCAGAGGCGACTCAGAAGAAAGACCGGCTGATCAACTTCTGAAAAACCGGCAGTTGAAAACCCCGCGGAGCAGTTCTGCTCTGACGCTCGTTGGGTCGTCACTGAATAGCAAGGGCAGCTGCAGGCTCAGTTCTCCTCCCGGGGTGTAGGGGCGAAGGGCCGCTGTGGTCGCAGAACGGATGTGGGCACACAAGCCCCCGGCCCCAGAGTGAGCTCTGGCCCTGAACCAGGGTGCTCGGTGCCCGTGACTCCACCAGAGGGGGCAGCGGCACTGGGAGTCCCAGCAAGCAGGCTCTTTCAGGCGCAGGCCACGATGTTTGCTTTAGCAGTTGGCTCAGCCCTGAAAACATCCCTAGACAATGCCAGGGCTTCATATGAAAATAATATGCTGGCTTCTTGGAATGATCCCAGGAAGAATGCTGTGAGTGGAGATGAGATGGTGCATAGCAGGGCTGCTGGCCTCTGCAGGTGTCCCGTGGGAGGTCAGGGTTCGAGGGCCAGGCGACAGTTCACCACGGGAGCCAGGATCTGGTTGTGGTTGGCTGCAGGGTGCCCTCAGGCTGTGTATCGCACCTCCAGAGCAGACCGAAAGATTCTAGAACAGGGAAAACTATCTGCAAGTGTCAGATTGCATTTACTTCTCCCCCTCCCTAGCACCCCCTGCCCTGCTTGGACAAGAGGGGGGTCTCCACTGTGGATCACAGTCCTGGACCAGACCCTGTGTCTTCTGGGCTGGGAGGGGCATCTCCCTGGCTGAGCGTGAGGGGCTTGGTTCACGTCCATGGGTGAAGAGCCTTCACTTGACTGTGAGAAACTTCTTTATCAATCTGCAGTCTCTTCTCTTGGCTTCCTCTCCCTCCTCAGGTCATGCTTCTGCCCGCTCAGAATACATTCGACCCTTCTTCCGCGTGACTGCCCTGTGCGTAATTGCAGGCAGAGCCCCGAGTTGCAGAAGTTTCCCTCTGGGGCATAGGCAGCCCCACTTGCTTTCTCAGCAGAGTTCCAAGTTTGTCAGTTGCTCAGATCCAGTGTTACAGGTGAGCTGGCGGGGTTGGGGAGGAAGAAAGAGAGGATGACCAGGAGTGGTCAGTTAGAAAATTGCATTTCCATTTAAAGCGACTTGTGACTTCTTAACGGGGAAAAAAATCATAATTTCAGATGACTTATTTTACGACACTCGTCTTTGAGACGAGGTGGCAGATAGTATGCTGTGATAATTTGTTTTGTGGAAGTGAGAAGGCAGAGTCGCCAGTGCGGCTAGAGCTTGCTTGTTTTGCTCCGTGGATTCCCTTGGCAATGGTCCTGTTGAGTGTAAAAATAGCTCATGAAGCCTTAAAATAAAAGCCTGTGTAGGATGCTTTCGGATCAGCTGCATGCTGTCACATATGTTCAAATTCTGCATATTTGTTCGCTCTTCAGAAGAATGGCTTTGATACATAGTTTGTGTTGTCGTGCCGTACGATGGCCCTGCAAGTACATGGAAGTGTCTACTCGACACCTTTGACCCCTTGAAAGGATGAACCCAGGGACGGGGCAGTGGAGCGTTCTAGAGGTGCAATGGCCTCGCGGTTGAACTGTGAGGTCCTGTGGGTGAGCCCATATCCACCCGGGATCCCATTCCTTCCACCGTGTCTTCCTCCACAAAATCGGCAAAGCTGGACCCAACACACCAGACCGGTTGCCATCAAGTCAGTTTTGACTCATGGCCTGAGAGAACCTTGTGGAACTGCCTTACCATTTAACCAGCAACCAGCCGGTTGCTGTGGATTCAGTTCCAATTCATGGTGACCCCATGCATGTCAGAGTAGGACTGTGCTCCATAGGGTTTTTGTTGGCTGATTTTTGGGAAAGAGATTGCCAGGCCTTTCTTCCAAGGCACCTCTGGATGGCCTTGAACAGCCAGCCTTTGAATTTGCAGCCATTTGTACGACCCAGGGACGCTAGACCCAGTACAGAGACTCCCAAACACACCCCTCGTGGCTCTCCATTCCCTAAAGGCCGATGAATTCTTCTCTGACTTCTAGAAGTTTTTCCCCAGCTCATGGGGCGACTCAGGTAGCAGGGCCACCTGCTAGGTGAACGGGACAGTGACCTCTGCTTTAGCCTTGGTGTCCCTGGAAGGTGCTTTTGAGGTCAGCGTGGAAGAACTACCCTAAAGTTCTCAGTGTGTGTGGACTGTCATCCAGGCCAGTGTGGTGGCTGTCAGACTGCCACCCCTCTCGAGGGTCCAGGACAGGTGGGAGTCCAGGCCAAATTGTATCTAAGTCACACAATTTTTCCAGGTTATCTATCCTTCGCCCCAACCCCTTTCCTGATAACATTGTCCACCTAGCTGAAAGTGAACTTTAAAATAGCATTTCTTATATGAAGTCATAGTTGCTGTGTGTTGTCAAGTCGATTCGGACTCATAGTGACCCTATATGACAGTAGAACTGCCCCATAGGGTTTTCTAGGCTGTAATCTTTACAGGACCAGATCACCAGGTCTTTTCTCCAGAGCCCTGGGTGGTCTTGAGCTGCAGACCTTTGGGTTAGAAGCCAAGTGCTTAACCATTCCGCCACCAACCTCCCCGCCCCCCCAAAAAAACCCACTGCTGCCTAATCAATTCCAACTCGTAGCGACCGTATAAGACAAAGTAGAACTGCCCTGTATAGGATTTCCAAGGCTATAATCTTCACAGACACAAACTGCCACATCTTTCTCCCATGGGCTGGCTGATGGGTTTGAACCACCAACCTTTCAGTTAGAAGCCAAGTGCTTTAACCACTGTGGCACCAGGACTCCTATGGCGCCACCAAGGCCCATTTGTATGAAATTACATGCATCTCATTTTTCATCTCGAAGCAGCTGGTTTTCTTTATAAACAAACAAAATTGACCAGAACCCTGAAACATCTAGCATTGCTTGCATTTTCTTTTCTACTTAAGCGAGAACTTTTTTTTTTTTTTTAAACACCCGTTTGGGTTCTCGCCACACATAGTGGGAACAAGTTACTTAGCGCAGTGTGCCAGCCAGTGCTCACATCAGCCCGCAGTCCTGTGTTCCTGTGCAGAGAGACCCCCTCTGCCTTTCCTGGTGGTCCAGGAACTCTTTGAAGTTCATGCTAAGTTGACCTTTGCAAATGGATTTTGGTGATAGTGACTTCACTATGTTCAGGAAGGTTTTGGCCTGCTTGATCCTGTGATCTTCCTTATGTCCATTTTGTGGTTTCCTATTGCATCATGGGCGTAGGTATAATTTACACGCGTGTGGTCCTGTGTTCAAACCACATATACTGGCCTCCTGATACTTGTTGGGTAGTGACAGATAAGGGATGAAGCAAAAATACCAAGAAAAGGAGCACAGAGTTAGGAGTAGAGGAAAGGACCAAAGTGAGGGATGGATCCTGGGGGGCTCCTTGTGAAAGTGCAACCCTTCACGTACAGATGTTGGCTCCACTCCATGCACTGACAGCACTTACCTGTTCTTTCTAGAACTTTCTGTGTCATTTCTTTAGAAGATATGCGTGTGTTTTTTTAAGTGATACCTTTGAGGAGAATGGAAAATGTGGATTTCGAGCTTCCCTCTTGCTGGTCTTGAGGTGAAATGTGCCACCAGGGTTCAGGTAATAGGTGAGAGTTTCAGTTCAATAGTCAGGGCTTCTGTACAACCCCGAAACAGCCTGTAAAGAACAGAGGACTGATTCCAGAAGGCTGCCAACTTCTAAATGCTTACGTTGAGAACCCTGAAATGGTCCCTGGGTCATTAAAAGCACCAGCCCCGATTCCTGTGGCAGCCAGGCTGGGGTCTGGTTTCCTGTAGGACCCTCCTCGGGGTGCATGGGCCGGAAGCGTGCCCAGAACCCAGACCTGTGACCTGTGTCAGCACCGTAACAAAGACCAGGCCAGCCTGTCGCTGGAGGGCCCAAGACAGTTTACTGAAGGAGCATTAAAAGGTAAGCTGGGTCTTGTACAAAAAAGGCCAAGAGGCTTCGGAGACGTCAGTTTTGTCAACACATGAAGCAGGCACTATTGTAAGCCACGCAGTGTACCAAGACTTCCTTTTCGTCAAGCTGAGCCTCTTGTTTTGGCTTTTGCGGTGATGGATTTATTTCAGTGTTTGCTATTCCAGTGACCCAAATTGTTTTCCAGCCCTAACGTAAAGCTGGAGATTCATGGCCCAGCAAGCCTGGAACATTCTAGAAAGTGTTTGCTTGTGGCTCAGAGGGACTTCCCATCTATGCAGCAAGAACATCATTCCCAAAAGACTGTTTGTTCATTCAGGGAATCTTTTGGCCTTGGCTGCTGGTCTGTGAATGGATAAAGAGCGAAATGTCCGGCCGGGGTCTTGAAACAGATTTCACTGCTCAGAGTTGGCCTCTTGTTTAGAGGTAGGCGGCAGCTGATTTGAGGACAATTGAAAGGGGTTTTGTTGTTTTTCTAGGGCTAAGCTAAGCCATGTGTGTCTCTCTTTCTAGGAGTGTTAGGCAGGCCAGTCACAGCAGCCTGGATCCCACTTACTTCCTGCCGACCTTCTGACACCAACAGATGTTTTTTCTTACAAGTGTTATTAGGACCCTCAGCTCACTGACCTCATCAAATTGTGTTGAAGCCATTTTCTTAAGTTTTGTTTCTGAAAGTCCGTTTAACCCTTCCTGAGTTCCTCTCTGAGAATAAGGTCTCCCTTCCTCCAGGTTTCCTAGCACACTGCTGGGTCCATCTCACAGGCCCTGGGCCTGGTATTGGGGGCTGACCCCATTCCAAATCCCACAGAGTTGGGCACTTCACAGCCAGAAGCTACTTTGTGCTCTGTGAGTAGACGGAAGCTGTTGTCTTCCATGGGAAGATGTAATGGAAATGAACAAACCAAGGAAAGCAGTGGTGGGCCCCTAGCAAGCCACCCTTTAGAAAGAACCTTCTAGAACTCTGCAGGCATTACATGTGGAAATGTGCCGTAATCCTTGCTCATCAAATACTGAAGATCATGGTTTGCACTGGGAGGTGGGTCCCCAGGAGGAATGCCGTTGCCCCTGACGGGGCTGGGTGTGACCAAGAAGGAGGTCCTACACCCCTGGAGGTGTCTGTCATTAACACAGCCTCGTCAGGAGAAAACCTGTGGCCAGTCTGGACTTTGGAAGACAACGTTGGCATTTACCACTAAGTGAAACTATATGCAAAGGACAGTTATGAGACTAGTAAAGTACTAGAGAGAAGGAGAGTGGTTTTAAGCTGATGCCCTAAGCCCTCAGATGCTGGGTTGTGATGTTAAAGGCGTCCTCTGGGATCCTGGGAGCCAATAGCACAGTCTTTAAAGTATCTGCTGTTGGGATGTAGCATGTCCTGTGAGCACCTGGGAGGTTAGAGGCTCACCTGAAGCCCACCAAGAGCAGGTGTTACAGGAACCTGCACAGCAGAATGTATTTGTGGACAGCACGTGCGCACGTGCGTGTGTGTGTTAGATGGGGTGAGCTGTCACTTGGGGAACAATGAGAACAGGGCCTGTCACACAGTGGGCCCTCTACAACGGTTAGCTGTTGTTAAAGTGATACTTTGAGGTTAAAAAGCCCGCCACTCAGAACTGTGTTGTGAGAGAGCTCCTCCCCCTTCCCACAGGCCCCTTCCTCAGAGGCAGTTCCTGCTAACAACATTGGGTTTATTTCTACCTTGACTCTTCTTTAAATAAACTTTCGAGCCAAGTATTCTTTCTTTGCTTTGCTGGCCCGTCTTTTTGCATACGTTGGTATTACCTTTCTTTGGTCTGGGGCGCCCTGCCTTTGAGGGTGTGAGTTGTACTTCTGGGACTGTGGGCTCAGGCTAAATGTGTGGACAGTCACATTTTCAACCTGACTGGTGTAGCTTGGGCTGGCCCTGTACTTTCAGATTTTTGTGGGAGTAAACCTCTTGCAAAACTTCTACAAGAAGGCGGAGAGTGAACAGGAACACAGGACCTGGAGCGACCTGGCTTTGAGTTTCACATTCTCTGTGAGGGTAGCAGTTTGGATTTGGTGCCTTGTAACATCCCCGAAGGCTCCAGAAACACCTTTGTTCTCAGGAACTGTCAAGGGCCAGATGCGTGTCCACGCGCGTGCACACGCACGTCATGCACATGTGTATGTACATGCATGTGTTTTGCTTGTGTGTGCACGCATGCACCCACAGCCACACCCTCTCCCATGAGCACTAGGTTGGGCTTGCTGGTGGTACCTCCAAGCCCATGCCTGCCACTCCCCACCTCAGGGGTGGACTGTGTTTGCACTGGGAAACTGTTTGTGGAATGCCTTTCATGTTCACATGCCCCCTCTCTTTCTCTGACTTGGAGAGCTCAGACTTGATGTTAGCAGCAGTTCAAGAACTCCTTCTGAGAATAAGAAAAAGAGAGTTCTGTTGATCCCCTGGCTCGCCATGCAGAGGGGTCGCCTAGAAGTTGCACTCCAAATGTGGGCCGGTCTCTATTAGATCTTTTTAATGTTTAACGTTTATGGGCGTGTGCATGCTGAGTGCGTCCCTGGATTTTATTTTAAGCTTCTGGGCAAGTGAAAATATCGGCAGACTCCCCGTTCCGCAGGCCTGTGGGTATTGCTGATGTGAGGAGAGTTTACAGAAGTGGATATATCACAGACCTTGTGTCAGCCTGGGCAGCCGAGGATTTATGACTCTTGCTGGCTTTTTGTTGGCGTTCTCTGTCCTGTAGGTAATGTAAGCTTGGTGCCATGCTGTACGAATGTGTTAGCATTTTTATCTTTTCTGCTCACCTGTACTGTATCAGTGTCTAGTAAATTTGATAGGTTGGGTAAATGCTTAGAAACCAAAACCAAACCCGTTCCCATGGAGTCAATTCCGACTCATAGTGACCCTACATGACATAGTAGAACCGCCCCCATGGGGATTCCAAGGAGTGTCTGATAGATTCAAACTGCTGACCTTTTGGTTAACAGCCGAGCTCTTAACCGCTATGTTACCGGGGCTCCAGGTTGAGTGTGTGCCACCAGGGCTCCAGGTTGGGTAAAGGCTTACAATTGTTGTCTATTGCTGCATAAGGAATTTAACTCAAAATGTAGAGGCTTAAAACAACAAAAGTGAATTATCTCACAATTTGCATGTGTTCCAAATCCAGAGACAGCTTACCTGGGTGCCCCTGACCAGGGTCTCTTGTGAGGTTGCAGTCAGGATGTTGGCCTGGGTGAGGTCGCATCTGAAGTCCCCACTGCAGGAGGATTCAGTGCCTCGTGAGCTGATGGACTGGGGGCCTCAGTTCCTCACTGGCTGTTGGCTGGAGGTCACCCTCAGGCCTTGCCTTATGGGCCTCTCCATAGGGCAGTTCACAGCATGGCAGCTGGCTTTGCTTGGAGTGAGAGAGGACACCCAAGATGGAAGCTGTAGTCTTTCTTTGACCTAATCTTGGAAGTGACATGCCATCACTTCTGCCATGTTCTAGCTAGGAGTGAGACACTAAATCCATTCTACATTCAAGGGCAGGAGATTCCACAAGGGTGTGAAGAGGAGGTGGGATCAAGGGGTCATGGCCTTGTTTCTTCTTCTGGCTTCCACAGAGAGGATGGAATCTGCCCAGGGCGGAAAGGGTCCTGGTCAGCTTGGGATGTTCTTAGCAGGGCTTCTTGGGAAGGGACAGGTGGTCTGAGGCTACCACACCTGCAGGAGGCTGGATAGTAAAAGCACATTAGTTTTCCAGGGCCCATTGCCCTTTCTTCTAGCTGTCTGTCTAAAAGGTGGGGAGTTTGGGAGAAGAAAGAATGGAGAGAGCCATCTTGAATTTTGTTGTCTGCGTTTTGTGGGCCCACCATGCTCCCTCTGGGTCCCTGGCTGGCACCAGCAATTTAGTGGTGAGGGATCCCCAGCCCTGGAAGAGCTCACTACCAGCTGAGCTCTAGGAACCTGGGGAAGCCAACCTTCCCCCCGACATCCTCTGAGGCCCAGTGGTGAGGTGGCGTCATTTGTCATGTTTGGAGTATCCCAGAATTTGAAAGAAACACCGTTTGTCTTGAAACTACTGTGGACGTTTGTGTGGCCTCTGTGAGATGTGCGTGCAAACCTGGACCTTCACGTGATGGAGTCGCATGAGAACGTGGACAGAAGAATGCTCTTACGGCCAGAAATAGCTCCTTGCGGAACTCCCCAGGAACTCCAGGTGGGGTATAACAGGGCACTCCCAGAGCCGGACTCATGGGGGATTGGAGCAGCGTTTGCCAGTCTGAGTCCGTGATCCCTGGAACAGTGGTGTGTGTATCAGAAACAACAGGGTGTGAACAGAGTCCAGATCCTAACGGAGCTGGGCCAGCAGGAAATGGTGGCAGCAGCTCAGCCAGGGTGTCTCAGGGCTCAGCTCCGGCGTCCGTGTGCTCTCAAGTCACACAGATGGGTTTCTGGACAGGTTCCTGCCTTTTCTGAGTTCTGCCGAAAGAGGGACGGGTGGTGTGGGGCCCACCTTTCTCCCCAACCCCGCCCGGCTCTCATCTGCTGACTTTTGGTTCTTCCCTGCCCACGGTGACATTAGGGTGAGGAAGCCTGCTTGGGTTAAAATGCCAAAGGGCTTGAGCACACAGTGTATTCAAAACGACGAATCCCCAGATGTGGGCGGTAGAGCTTGGATTTGAGGACAGTGAGGTCAGGACATTTTTCTTTGCATCTTCCCTGGAAGCTCAGAGGCAGCTCCTTGTGTGTCCAGGGGAGCGCCCCTGCCTTGACCGTACCCTTCATCACCTAGCAGGCTGTGTCCTCTGATGCTAGGTTGCCAAGTGCAGCAGCCGCTGGCACCCAGCAGGTGAGCATGAGGCTGGGCACAAGGTCCCCTCTCCCTGGAAAGCCAGCTCAGGTGGACTTGGCACTCTGTTATCCAACCACGTTTTTGAGATCATGACCTGTTGAGACCATGTCTTCACACCTGTCCAGGTGTTGCTGAGCTTTCCCAAGCACATGACTGGTCCAAATGAAAAGAGGTTTCCTGGGTCTGGTGCCCCCAGAGTCATCAGTAGGCAGATATAGTCAGTGCAACCTGTGGGCATCTGTTTGACAATGTGTGCCTAGCCATTTGATGCCTCAGCTTGGCGAGGAGATGTCGTGCTGAGGGCTTGAGCTGGGGGAGGCAGGAAGCACATGCTGGTGAGGGGTGGCGCTTTTCTTTCCCTCAGGTCCTGGTGGGGCTGTCTGCTCAGTAAACTTGGTATCCGTGTGTCCAGAGCCTTGGTCATTTATCTGGCAGGAGCTCCTTAAGTCAGCGCAGAGCACATTTCTAAATGGCCATTGCCTTGTCAAGAATTCTTTAACAGGATTTCATGTAAAAGAAGAATCCTTGGGCATTAGCGCTGGGTGACTTGTAATTGTCTCACGGGCGATGTGTTCACGTTGTCCCATATCCAAGAGTCCTTGTCCTTAGAAGCCTTCCATTCATTATGACAAGGTTTTCCACTTCTAGGAGGTTCTCCTCTCCCACACTCCAGCAAGCTGTACACGAAAGGGGTATTAACAATAGCCTTGAATGTTCTGGGCTCTAATAAATGTAAAAATGGCACTGTTAACCCACCAAAGACTCCCAGGCTAGGATTGGAGCCCACTGTAAAACAGGTGAAATCATTCAAGAAGATTGCTTTATTCCAGAAATACCCTAGAACAGAAACAGAAGGGGCTCAACCGTGCCTCCCTATTCTCCCTCACAGTTTCATTGGGAAAGATGAATTCTGTGTGACAGACACCTTCCTCTTCCATCAGACCCTGGGGCCAGCACAGCTCCTGGACACAAACAAAGCCTGCCTTCCCCTCTGGGTTTCTGTTATGCACTCCCTCACATCAAAGTCGATGTTAAGCAAAATAAATAGCTGCGAGCTTCCTTATTTCATGTTGTTAAATAGCTGAGTATAAGATGGTGGGTTTCTTCCCGTGACTCCAGTTGGAAAACCAGGGTCTGGGATGATCTGGGGTTACGATCTATGAATCCTGTTCACCATCCCCTAAGCCCTGGCATGAAATGGGGTTTAGTGTGTACTGATGAATACCTCCAGTCACTGCTGAGCAGCGTTTTTCTTAGAGAAATGGGATATTTGTAAAGATCCAAACACAGAGCTACCTGTCATCAGAAGACTCATTACTTCTAGCCGTAAGTTGGCTCACCTGTGTGCCACCTTTGAAATCAAGGACAAACCACTCCCGATACCAGGACGTTCCTGTCCCTGAACACACCTGCGGCAGGTGCCCTGCAGTGCTGGCCTCTCGGAGATGAGAAGTGACGATGAAGCTGTGGGATGGGCAGTGCCACGCTGGTCTGGGTACACCGTGCTGGGCAGAATGTTCTGAGCAGGCTTGCTCAGGAGTCTTACCTGGTTTGTTCCTCAGCTGGCTATCCTATACTCCTCTAGCATTGAACTTTGCAGTTTGGATTCCATCTCCTTTGGGCAGGGGGGTGGGCTCGGGTGAACTTTTCCTGCCGTTTGTTTCTCAGGTCATCTCTCCAGACACTTGTTTTCTGAAAATTGACAGAGAACTTAGCTACTCTTCATAGTGTTAACTTACTTCCATCAGACTGAACTCTAGCCGGGCCGCTCAAATCCCATCCCACCAGGCTCTCCACCTCTTCTCGGTCATTGCACCTCACTGCATTGTCGGCCCTGAAGAAGGGAGGACTGTCCAAGGACCTTCCTCCAGAAGAGAGGAGGCCAAAGTGGATCCCAGGGAATGTGGTTTGGAGCAAGGTGGGGGGGGCGGGTGGGTGTGTGCTTGCAATGTCAGAGGCAAGGAGAGAAGGGAGGGCAGAGGCTTGTCCAGGAGGCTTCCTGGAGAAGGCGGAATCAGAGCTTGGTGGGACACCCCAGGGTCCCCAAGTGTGTGAGGTCTCCTGTGGGCTCTTTCCAAGGGCATCCATTATGGGGAGGTGTCAACTTGTTGCTATGGCAACCTCAGCTTTGAAAGGATGGTAAATGAGTAATTTCTTTTATAAGGATCGGTACAAACTGGTTCCCATGAGGCAGAGGTTAAAGATGTCCCAAATGTCCCAACTTTTCCAACCTGTTGTACCACTCAGTCGCATCTAACATCAACTACTCTCTCTCCCCTCAGTATTCTCCCTCCCATTTTTGGGTTCCCTAATTCACGACAGTGTCTCACAGAACTCACAAACCACATAAAGGAAATGGCTTATGCAGCTGTGGAGGCCGGCAAGTCCCAAATTTGTGGGCCAGGCATTGGCTTTTTCTGACCCACATGGCTGTAGGAGCCAATGACCCCAAACCAGCAGTTCAGACCACAGGCTGCTGGCTCACAAGGCTGCAGAGGTTGGCAACTCAGCTCACACAATAGGCCACTGGCCTGAGGGTTGGTGGAGGCTAGCAAATCTCAGAATTTGCAAGTCAGACAGCAGGCCTTTGAGGAGGTCAGTTGATCATGAGCCTGACGCAGGATCCAGATGCACAGAGAGCCTCGCCAGGACACACACATATATCTTAGATGCAGGCCACACCCCAGAGAAGGGAGTAACTTTAGTAAGGATGGGGCTTGAATCATGCCCTCCTGCACGGCTGTGACCCAAGACATACCCTACACCAATCCTGCCCCATGAACATGCAGAGGTCAGGATCCACAGCACATAAAATGGAGGGTAACCACTCAATATTGGGAGTTATGGCTTAGCCAAGTTAGCACATAATCCCAACCATCACAGGTTCCATGTACCTTATTTGCATGGTCCACCCAGTCATTGTATGTGAGTCACACCGACCATGGCTAGAAGGGCCATATTAAGTAGTTGATTACACTGCAGATGGTCAGAGAGGGTGCTGGTACCTCGGGGATTGGACAGGCCCACGTCCCTTCCACTCGATCAGGGTCGATGGCTGGACCAGCCCCTTTCCTTCACCAACCTGAGCCACGTGGGTCCCTGCAGGTACAGAGAGAAGAGTGAAAACATCACTGGATTCCTGCTGTCTGCTTCCCAGAACCTGGGCGTCTGACAGCGGTCAAGTCCCACTCTGCTGTGTTGACCTGGCATGGCAGGGTGCAGCTGTGGGATTTGGAAAGGTGTCAGGCCCAGGGTAACACATAAGAGGGAAGGCTTCCATCCAGCAGCAGCTGCTCAGCAAATCTGCTCGTTTCCACCTCCCTCCCCAAATTAGTGTCTGGCTAATGAAAGTGATGTGTCTCACAAGACACAAGCCAACCCAGGGGTTGAGGAGAGTTGAGCAATCCCCAGTTCGTCAGGCATGTAAGGAGCCACAGAGGGCTTGATTTATTATAGAAACCCTGGGCCCAGTCCCACCGTGGCTCTTCCCTCCTCTTAACAAAGTATGTCTGCCAAGTTTTTTGTTTTTCACCACTGTTGCACATTCCTCATTGATATGTCTTTAAAGGAGAAGCGTGGGCATCATGGTAACTGATCCTTGAGGGTGGGCTTGGGGACCCCAAGCTCAGGAGATAGTCGGAGGGAGGGCCTGGCTCTGTGTCCCTTACTCTGGCTGATCATGTCCTTTTAACCTAAACATCTGTTGTTAACCGAAAGGTCTGTGTTTGGAACTCAGCAGCTGCTCTGTGGGACAAAGATGTGGCAGTCTGCTTCCATAAAGATTGCAGACCTGGAAACCCTATGGGGTACTTCTGCCCTGTTCTATAGGGTCACTGTGAGTCAGAATCAGCTCGAAGGCAGTGGATTAGGTTTTTGGTTTGGTGCAGCCCAAGGAGGGATTGGAATGAGTAAGGCGAGCCAAGCTGCCCTGTTCTTCTCTAGGCCTAGGCAAGGCCATGCAGCGCCCTCTGCCGGCCGAAGAGCTACATCACGGACACTGGCCAGGCGTACTCCAGAGGGGCTGGAGGCTGGAGAGAAGGCTGCCCTGCACAAGCGGTTTCCATGCGCTCGGGAGCGAACAGTGAGCGCGCCCTCCTGCATGCACTCTGGGCTGTGTTTGAAGACAGGTGGGTTGGGAGTTTGGGAGAGCAGAGAAGTGTTGTGCCCCCCTCAGGAGGTGCACACTGTGAGGCCAGCCCATGATTCGGGCCCTCTTCTGTGGCAGAAGTCCTACAGGCAGTCATCTTCAAAATCTAACCTTGTGATTTTCTGAACTTCAAAATCTTATCGTTGTGATTTGTTTGGTGTTAACGTTGCATTTACCAAGTCTTTAAATACAAGTGCGATTCTTGTTCGTTGCAATAAAGCTAAATAGGGTAGAGTTGCCTGAAACGTGTTATGTCTTCTTCTCTCCCATTAGATGATTTGAAAGTTTAACATCTAGCCTCCAGATACCTGTCTCCAGGAAGCTCGGTACTGGTGTCTCTCTTGCCTGGGTTAACCCTCAGGTCCAAAACCTTGCAGGTCACCAGTTAGTGCTTTGTGTTACAGTGGAGACATTGCAGAAGTCTGCCCTACCCCCGCGACGCAATGAGAGGCAGTCGTCTGTCTCTGTGTGTGCGGGACTGTAGAACCTCAGCAAATGCACTGTTCGCACGGGGGATGGGTGTCAGACCTGGGGTGACCTTTGGGGCGCTGGAGTGGCCATGCTAATGAATAAGGACCTCTTGGCTGGCATTCTGGGAGAACTTCCTGACGTTCTGCGTACTTTCTCAGGGTGGCGGTCAGTTTTCCATGCTCAGATACGAATGTTCTGGACTAATTTCTAGCACTTGACATTGAAGAAACGGCATCTTCCAGTCAGCATGGAGTTTCTTCTGTTCACATAGACATTGTGGTTGCTATTCGATTACTGTCCTAACCAGAAATCCCCACCTACAAATCAAGATCTTTACGCCAGAGATGTAAAGGACTAGAAAAAAAAAAAAAAAGATAAATTGCTCTACGTTCGTTTGTGTTACTCCTCAGTCTAAACCCAATGGGAACAAAAGGTGTCATTTTATAGCTCAATTTGAATGCACGTTTGCTTAGTTGCCTTGATTCTTGTTTTGTTGTTTTTGCCGTTGTTCTTAAAGAATATTATTAAAACTAATATTTGCTTTTATGGACTTGTAAGACAAGTGCTTAAATAAAAATGTGTCAAGATTCTTAACACAGGAGTATTTCATTTTCTTTAGCATGCAAAGACCAACACTCAGTTTTCATTATGGTGACAAAACAACCAATTGGAAACATCATGTATTGTTTCTGGCCAGGTCCTCTGTTCTTGATTATAGCTTTTAGCAAGTGAAAATATTGAGATTTCTTGAGTCTTGCATTTAGCACCAGGAAATGTATTTTCATGTGCTAACAACCCTAAACCAAACTAGGAGGATTTACTCAGCATTGTTGGCCAGGGAAGTAGCCTCAATAGAGGCATTATTTGCTCACCTGGTTCCCTGGGGTGGAGTGTTTAACTGCTTAGGACAGTCTCTAATGGCACTGGGACTTGACCCCACTGCAGGACTGGCTTTGTAAGTTCCCCTCATGTTACTGACCCTACTACAGGGTCTTCGTTTTGAGTTGTCCGTTTTTTTTTTTTTGGGGGGGGTCTATTTTAGAGAGCCCCAAAGAAGTTTTTGATGGAATTAAGTGGGAAGAATAATACGGATCCACAGTTCTTTGCCTCAGATTTGGCCTATTCTGAGTTGATGAGCATATTTTTTTTTATGCCCATTGCCACCGAGTCGATTCCAACTTATACCGACCCCATAGGACAGCATAGAACTGTCCCGTAGGGTTTCCAAGAAGTGCCTGGTGGATTCGAACTGCCAACCTTATGGTTAGCAGCCAGATAGATGCTCCACAGGGGCTCTGTATTTTCTGTAGTCTGTAAAGTTGGTAAGCATGTGTCTGCGTTTTGCTTCCGAAATAGGATTGGTCTGGGGTGTGCCATAATAGCACACACATTGTATTACCTTTTTAAAATCCAACACACCTGGCCTCAGGTGTTGGAGAAGGTGGTCCTGTGTCAGCCATAGCTCAGCTTTCTCCCACAGGCAGTCTGCCTCGGATGCCTATGTTGGCTGCATGTGGGGGGGTGGGCGGGGGGAAGGTTACAGGGTGCAGCCCAAGGATTGAGTGGGTATGACCTTGTCACCCTAGGGTTGGGCTTCTGGGTGTTCCCTGGAAAACGATGAGCAGCTGGGCTCCCCAGTCTTGCTGAGTGGTGGACAGATCCCTGTCCAGGAATCAGTATGAAATCTCTACGTGTATCTTGGGAAGGGGTCCTCTGGTTACCTCTGGGAGGTGGGTGTGAGGCGGGGAGAGGCTTCTCCCTGTACACCTTTTTATGCTACCAGATGTCTGAGCCATGTGCTTAACGTTTTCAAAAACAAGCAAACAGAAACATCTAAGAAATAATTAAATTTGGGAAAAAAAAAAAAAAGCTACTGAGTGGATAATCAAGCATTCAGGAGTAGCTTTGCACCATTTAGAGAATTAACTTAGTGACCTCAGTCCCCACAGCCGCTCTTTCCCAAGGCTTCCTTTCCTTCCTTAAAGTGCGGTTTTCATCATTTTGTTCCTAATTGTGGTGCTACGGTTGCCATGGAACCAAAGGCTTGGCCAGTGCCTTCCCACCTCTTAGTGATACCTTTGGAACGTCAATTCTGTTATGTCTGGTTTTTAGGCAGTTCTTCAGGTGTGGTTTATAAAACAAATCCCAGATCACCTGTGTAGAGCATTCTCCCAGCTGTCTTCATTATAAAGAAATCTGTCGTTCATGTTTGGCTTCGGAAGATTCTGGAACAAGTTCTTTTGCGGCAGCCTGAACACCTGTGGCTTTATTTGGGATGAGGTGTAGTATCAGAGAGGGCAGACACCACTGGGGGCCAGCATTCTACTGCATCATTAAAATGTGGGGCACCACTATGCAGAGCACCTTCCTGGGCCCAAGGCTCATGTGTCGTCATGGTGACTGGGATCCCACTGGTACGTGGAAGTCCTTGTAGACTGTGGCAAAGGAGATGTTCTGGGTGTGGAGTCCTACCTTTAGGACTGGGAAAGGGGCTGAACCTTGTGTACTGCCACTGCCTTGGCCACAGGCCCTTCCAGGTTTAACCACGAAATGTGCTCGTGGACTCCAGGGAGTCACTCAGAGCAATGGCAGTAATCCTTAACTCCGATGGTATTAATTCATTAGCATATTACAAAACTTAATGTTTAAGTAGATTTCCTTAACATAATTTCAGGCTATCATCATGTTTAACTGGTTCTAGAAAAATTTTCATCTTGAAAGATGCTGTCGAAGACATGCAGTTACTCTGTGAAAATCCCCTCAGCTGCCTGATTTTTGGGAAGGCAGGGGCGTGGAATAAAGAAGAGGAGGGAATCTTAAAATTGTACTTGATTGAAAAATTCAAATTAGTGAAGGCAGGGTCGTCAATGGCCAAATAAGTCAGTATGCCCAGATTTGGGGTCTTGTCAGACCGGGGAGGGGAGACTTTTGCATTTGCCCCTTGCTTCTGGACGGTTTTGTGTTTAAATATCCCAACGGAGCCCTCGTTGTTCTTTCTTTTCTGAAATCTCCTGTTTCCCTTTGAAATCCACGTGAAACAAACCTTTCTCGTACCATAGCTTTTAGTACTAGCCAAAAATCTCCAAGTAGCATTCTCATCCAAGCTTGTCCCCTCTTCTAAAATTAGTTGAATTCCATGGTTCCCTGAGGCAGAACGTCTCAGCTCCAGATCACAACTCCCATTTTACATAAATCAACCTCTACCCTTGCTGTATGCCCTGGCCTGTGACTCCAGGGTCTCTCTGTCTCTCTGTCTCTGTTTCTTCTCATAAAGTTTAGTGTTGCCATGCCCTGCTTTTTCCATTTCTGGAGCTGTGTTGAGGTTCACCCCAGCCTCTACTGGAGTAGGTGATAGTCCAGTGAAGGGGACAGTGTCCCGGCCGTGCCTGGGCTGAACCAGGGGTCTAGGCCTGCCACTGCACACCAAGCATTGTTCTCATCTGATCCTCACAGCCACTTTGGGATGTAAGCAATGTTACCCCTGCTCTACAAACAAGGAGCCTGAGCCTTCTGAACAGATTATCCAAGGTATTCTGCAGGTAAGTTCTAGAACTCCATCCCACCCCCAACAACACCAATTTTAGCAGTAGTGATTGGTGGAGCACACTCACCACCCCCCCCTTTTTTTTTCAAATGTATACTCTTTTTGAGGGAGGGGTCTAAGTGTTGCCTTGATAGTCTTGATAGATAATAAAAACCAGTTGCCCTGGAGTCGATTCCAACTCAGGGTGACCTGTGTGTGTTGGAGTAGAACTGTGCTTCACAGGGTTGTGTGTCTTGTTTGTTTTGCGTAGGGCTTTTATTGGATGATTTTTTTTGGAAGTAGATCACCAGGCCTTTCTTCCACACCCCTCTGGGTGGACCTGAGCCTTCAGCCTCTCATTTAGCAGTCAAGCACACAACCATTTGCACTCCCCAGGAACACTCAGGAGGTTACAGCGGTGATCAGTTCAGTGGCAGGAAAGGTCTTGGTTTATGAGTGGAGACTGGGATAACATAAAGACTGGGATTGCAGAAGCCCCCCCCCCCCCCCCCCGCCTGCATTGGTTTTCCTCACAGGAGGCTGTGGGGTCAGTGGGGATGGCTGGGAGCTGGCGTCATCAGTGTAGACACCAGCCGAGTCGCCTGTGCGGTTGAGGAGTACCTGTCTCTCACCTGGAAGAGGTTTTATGTTCCTCGAGTTCTCCCAGGTAACGTATCTTGGGAGGCAAAGGAGGAAAATGTCACATTTCACACATTCTTGTTTCCAAAGAAATAGTTTGGGGGTGGGGCAGATCGAGGCTGCATGGGTCATTGGTTGCCTTAGAGCCCACCCACGCCAGGCCTCCAGGGCTTCTGCAGCCTTGGTGGCCTCAGGGACCTGAATTTTCCACCAGTGTGGGGGAGCCTGCAGGGAGGACCCCATGGGAAGAGCTAGTCACTGAGGTGCCCCCACCTCCCCGAAAAAGCCAGCCACTGGAAGTCAGGAATGACAGAGGGCGGCTTCTTTTTTCTAATGGGACGCAGACAATTTGTGTAAGCTGATGGCGGATCTTGCCTTTGATTGCATGATCGAGATTCTACTTATCAATTTTTCAGGAAGCCATCTAATTATACAAATTAAAATTCAAAGGAAAGCAAAAAGAATGATTAGGCCTCACTTGGGGAATTGGAGGAGGGGGTGTGAGATGCCTTGCCTCAGATGATATCATCTCTCAGGCACTTCACAAATGTTAACTAAGTCATTCTCTCTCGCCCTGTGGAGGAGGCGGGTCACTGTGGAGTTGTGTTTTCATGGCAGCTTCAAAAAGAGGGGTGTGAATCGAGGGCTGGGAACCAGAGTTCAGAAACTCAGCAAACAAAAAATTGGTGGCCCAGAGCAGTCAGGCTAGCCTTGCGGATGGTGTCTCTGGTCCCAAGGTCTTGTCCCCCTCTTCTGCTTATTACTCTTATCTCAAGTTCGCCAGAGTAGAGACCATCCACATGAATGGCTGCCTTTGAGGAAAGCCTAGATAAAGCAAAATGAGACCTTACTGTGAATTGGATTGTGTCTCCCAAAAGGATATGCTGAATCCTAAGCCCTGTACCTCGTGGAATTCTAATTCAAGGCAACCCCATGCGTTTCAGAGTTGAACTGCACCCCATAGGGTTTTCATTGCCTGTGATCTAATTAGATCTCTAGGTCTTTTTTCCAAGTTGCCTCTGGGTGGGTTCAGATCACCAGCCTTTAGGTTAGTAGAATACTTTCTGTTGTATTAATGACATCGTACCATGGTGGGGGGGGGGGTGTCCCTAAACCTAATCACTTCTGAGTTATAAAAAGAGCAGACTGGACACAGAGAAGCACCCTGGAAGAGGACAGATGCCGAGAAATGCCAATTGCTGGCAGTCACCAGGAACTAGGAAAGAGGACTATAGAAGGAATTGACAGGGCTGACACCCTGGTTTGGACCTTTTACTTCCCAAAACTGTGAGAAAATAAATTTCTATTCTGTAAAGCCATTGATTTGTGGTATTTCTATTAAGGCAGCCAAAAGAAACTAAGGCAGGGTTAAGAAGTGTATTCACTCCATCCCCATCCGCTTGGATACGCTGAGTTGTGACTTGTTTTAGGGCAACCTCTATGTCCTCACTAAGCAGATATGGTAATTCCAGGTTTTAGGGAACTTCCCAATATTGGAAAAAGTTTGTTGTTTCTTGGATGTTATATTAATTATTTATGGGACTGGAAATTGTGCTTTTCCTAGCTCTTCTTAAAAAGTCATATAATTATTGCCATAAATCTTTGGGGTGCTTTTTCAGCCTCGTTGCTGGGAAATTAGCCATTAACTACCAGGAAGTTTCCTACCTTTCAGTAATAGGGACTCAGACCTGCAGTGTGGCCTCTGATGAAGTAACTCCCGGTATAATTAACATCCTTAGATGCCATTCGTCACCAGGAGGTGGGCATCCTTAACCGCTGAGCCTTGCTTTTGTCTTCATCTTCTCATTTGCTCAGTAATGGAGAACCGTGTTTTTTTTTTGTTTGTTTGTTTGCTTTTAAAATTATGAGGCTGGTTTGGTTGAATTAAAAATAAATAAAACTGGGAAACTATGGAATGGAAACTCCATCTTGTAAATCCTAGCTTGAATTCTTGAAGTTCGGTTTTAATTGAGAAATGTAATTCCCAAAGCAGTGGGTCAAAAACCAGGACCGTGAGGGTAAGCAGTTGATTTGTGGCCTCACCTGGTACATTGATGAGCAGGAAACTATGGGGAAGACCTTCCGGAACCACAGCCCCTGACCCCCTCATTGGCAGCAGCTCCCTATCCCTCAAGCAGCCTTCGGGGTCTCCTCTTTAGATTCCCATATGCCCCAACTCAAATGGGGAGACCGTTTCTTGCCTTCTCCCTCTGCTTCGCCTCTGCCTGCAACACCATGGAGATGCGTGGAGAGGCACAGGGCACGCTTTCCACTTCTCAGTCTAAACCAGCATCCTCCTTCCAGTCCAGGAAGCCAGAGCCCAGTGTTGGGGCCAGCCCTCCTGGGCCACCACCATTGCCAGTGCCATCAGCAGCTCCCCCAGATGCAAGGGAGGTGGTAGGAGGTGGCACTGGGCAAACCTTGGTTAGGAGGTACTGTGGCTTCCAGCTCCCTTATTCTGCTGTCAGAGTAGGGCTAAGGGGCCGAGGGACTGGGGCTTGTGCTGTGCTGTGTGGTGGTTTTCACCCCTGACCCCGGGAGGCCTTGAGGAACCTCCAGTGTGGCATGGCTGGGTGGCACATCGCAGTGTGGGTCCCTCAGTGAACCTCCCTGCCCCCCAGGTTCTCCAGTCTGGTCTGTGAGTTGTGCCCCACTGTCGACAGCACCTCTGTCGGTGCACAGGAGTAAGGGGCCCACCAAATGCCCCTGACCTTGGAGTATAAATTGTTACCATCCACGTTGGTCACTAGTCAGTTTTTACAACCCATGCTGCTGTTTCTGGCTTTCAGAAGTAACGGACCGTGGTCTTCCGTGTTTTCATGTGTCTTCTTCCCTGAGGTAGAAGGCAGGAGAAGGCTGAAACGAACTTGTAGCAGCCGCCTGCGATCAGTGTTTGAGGGAGGGGCATCATCTCCACACTCTGGGTGGCAGGTGCCCTCGTAGAGAACGAGCAGCCGTAGAGTCCCGAATGATGCCTTGTCCCGTGCCCCGAGGGTCACCAGAGAGTAAGGATTCTTTTCTCCTCATTTCAGGGTTCATAGTGGCGTAATGCACGCAGACTCCTGCGAGGTCCCCTAAGTTCTTGCCGGTTTTGCCTTTTGAGTCAGAGAATTGCGAAGTTCGCTAAAGAATGGCCCTTGTGGATAAGCACAAAGTCAAGCGACAGCGATTGGACAGAATTTGCGAAGGTAAGAGCCAGCGCGTTTGGTGGTTTTTAATGACAGAGGCGAGGTCTTGCTCACCAGACCTGCTCACCTGCTGTGTCAGAGCAGACCACACCATGGACACCAAGCCCCTCACTGGGGGCTGCACTGCACCCTCCACTGGCCCTCCCAGGCCAGCCCTCCAACCTCCCTCTAGCACCTTTTACATCACACCCCTGCTGCCAGGCGCCCTTGGTACTGTGGTCAGCAGACCTGACCTTCACCGAGGACCACACTGACTTCCAGAATATGGGGGCAGTTGGGGGTGGGGGGTAGAAGGAAAGTCAGGGAAGCAACTCAGCATCCATTTCTTCCACACCCCTAACATTGTTCTGCATGTGAACGACACTATTAGGACCATCTTTTTTTCACTTCCTGAAGTCTCCAGGCTTTATCTGTTTCAAATTAGGATATTTACAACAATGACTTCCAAGACCTTCCTGAAGAGCCCAGCATGGTCCCTTGTGATGTGTATAGATAACATCCCTGGTATCTTTGGAAATGTCTGGAAGTGTTTTATTCATGAAAGGAAAAATAAACACAATTAAAATCTAATGGAAACCTGGGGGCAAAACTCTGAAATGTTGATTAAGCACCATCCTTTCCTAATGAGGGAGCCATAAGAAACCCAGAGTGCAGGCTTTGTCTTTTGGGTTAAGTGCGCCTCGCCAGTCTGCAGGCCTGGGCTTGCTCAGGGTGGTTGCTGATGAACTGGGCTGCAGGGGCAGCTGGGAGGTGGCAGGTCACAGGTGAGCCGGGTGGCCCCCTCCTTACTTCACCCTGTGTTCAGACAGCGCTGGCCAGCCAGTTCATGGACAGGGATCCATGCCCCATGTGCCCTCCCCACACCTGCCTGTATGGAATTGTTTGTCCTTTAAGGAGGTGTGGCTGTAGCCAGATGCCATGGGGGCATCAGAGATGCACACAGTCTGCTATTGTGCAGGGACGCCCTTCAGAGGTGCTTCTGGCTCGTGTGCTGCAGGAGTTTAAGAAGGTTTGAAAACTATATCAAAGTTGAAAGAATACTACAGTGAGCAGCCATATTCCCTTCAAGTACGTTTACCAGTTGATAACATCTGTTACTTTTTCTTTCGTTTTACAGATATAGGTATACATTTATACCTGTGTGTGTGTGTGTGTGTGTGTGTGTTGTATGGATGGGTGGATGGATTTTTTCCCCCAAAACCATCTGAAAGAAAGTTGGAGCTGCAATTTAATCTTAAGTATTTATGGCATGTATCTCCCACTAGGACATTGTCCTGCTATCTGTAATATCATAATCCCCCCCAAGAATTTAACATCACTACGATATCATCTGGAAACCCTGGTGTTGGGTTTTTTTACGATATTACCTAACATAGACTTCATACTCACACTTCCCCACGTCTCTGTTGTTAGCTCTTGGTTTTGTGTCTCTTGGCTTATGCAGAAACCAACCAAGGGCCTCACATTGCATTTGGCTGCCATATCTCTTTAGCCTCCATGGCCAAAACAAAGCCTCTTTGTTGTAGGATGCCCCACATTCCAGATTCATCTGATTAAATGGGATTTAAGAACCTCTCCTGACCTCTAATACCAAGAGGCTTCATTGAGGGTGCTGGGTCCTGCTGCCCAAGAGCCTTAGCGGGTGCTAACTGTCCAAGGTTGGTGTCTCAGATGCCTCCAGGGCTGATTCCACCCCTTCCCTCTACCCAGCTGCTGCGAAGATACCGAATCAGAGCTGAGAATAGGATGGAAGAGCTGGTCTTTTTTCCTGTTTGTACTTCCATAGCCATATAAATCAACTTTGTACCCTCGGAAGGAGATTTTGTCAGTTAGGGCAAGACTGTTGACAATACTTTCAAACTCTGTCCTTCCATCAGGGTTTGCCATTCCTCCCACGCATCTCTTTACCTGTAATAGAGATTTTGAAGCCAATTTTTCATCACAGAAATTTCAGTATCACCGTTATCTGTGCACAGAGTTCCCAAGACTGCTGCCATTTTGGGTTTTTTGTTTGTTTAATTTCTCAGCAGCCGCTATCGGGGATAGACACGCCATAGTTAAGCTGTAGCTAGTACTCCCTGATCTTGAACATGGATTTGGCTTCCCTCTCAGTAATGACAGGTGTCCCAGATGCTGCTTGTGTGTAGGGTGGTGTTAGCTTCTGGCATGTACAAGCTGATTTTGTCCATAGCACCTTGTATCGGTCAAGACAGGTGGGTACCCCATTTTACAGGGCTTACCAATGAGGAACAGAGCAGTCCATGATTTGTGCCCAGGAAGTGAGGTAGTCTGCCATATTTCACTTGCCCTTTTTGTCAGACTCACTTCGTAATGGGTTTGGTGGTTTCTCCTACTTGAAGGACTCCTGTCTGCATCCTAACCTGACCTCCTTTGCACACTGTTCCACTTGGATGGCCAGAGAGTCCATTAACCTGTTCTCCTTTCCCCACCACCCACATCCTACCCCAGGTACTTTCTGGTTCCCTAGTGTGTTTGCCTTTAGGATTAAAAGTGTACAGCTGCTCTGCTCCATAACAGCCCCCTCCATCCACATTTGGGCTTGGAGAAGCTTTGTCTTCCTGATTTTGGTCTCTGGGAATACTAACTCCTTCAGATTCATCCCACCCACCTACTTGCTACACAACCTCCAGGGCACACCCCTGGCTGGGGGCACCCGGGCCATGTCCCACTGTCTTCTCTGACCTTCTCCTCTCGCAAGAGCTCCTTTGCTCCATTTCAGCCAGTGGCTGAAACTGAGCACCGTCCTTATAGAGGTGTGCTCCCCAGATCCCCCACTTGCTTTCCAAGGCCCCACCAAGTTTAGTTTAGCTTTTGCCTCCTTGAAGCCTTCCATACGTATTCCTTGCCTGGACCCCAGGGCTCTGCCCCTTTGTGGCCCACAGCCTAGAAGTCAAAGCCAAGGGAAGGTGGAGGTAGATTGCATTGTATACTAGCGCCTGGTGTGGGGCTTCACAGGGGTTCAGCTTAGCCCCAAGATTTTAGCTGATGCCGAAGTCTTTGGGATGCCATCCAAATTGGTTGGAATCATGGTTTCTGAAGCTGCCATAAAAGCCAGATTTTAATTTTTTTTTTCATTCTGTTAACACTTCTTCTAATTTTGAGATTTATAATTTGTTCTCTGCTTTTCTTGATGCCTGATAGCCAACAACCCTAGAGTGCTGTTGTGTAAGAATGGTTATGGCACACGGTCAGAAACAGATTGGCCAGAGCCAGATTGCAGACTCTGCTAGCAGTTTTGAAGTATAATTTAGGTCTTGGCTCTGCCCAGTTGAGCATACTGACATAATTGGAGTATTGCATTTGCGAATTTTACCGTAGTCAGGGATTTAATGCCTTACCACATCGTACCAGACCTAGTTTGATTTGCCTGAAATATTTGTTGGTCACGGTTGAGGGAGGGATTAAAATAATTCAGCTCTGCAAAAGTAACCCAGAAAAACATTCTCCAGAGCCCTGGGTTTGTCCAGCTGTAATACGCCACTATGGCTTTGCTGATGAATTTCTGTGAGAACACCTTATTGTAGGTTATGGTAGAATAAATCACTAAACACTATCCTTTTCTGTGGCTATTGAAAATGCAATTTGGAAAAAGTAGATATTTCATTTTACTTCATTTTGTTTGAAGGTCTTGGACACATGGAAAAATGGTGCTGAGGACTGTATCAGCTCAGCTGTGATAAGTTGCCTTTATCACATAACTCGAGAGAGTACTTCTCCATTCCTCTGCAAAAAGGGAATGATGTGAACCTCCATTTAGATAAGTAATTGGATTAACCGTTCCTTACCTCTGCTGTGCTCTCCTGAGGACAGAATAGAAGGGAGGTGACTGAGGTGGGCTGGTTGGATGGATGTGGGAACAGAAGAGAT
The DNA here is from genome assembly GCF_024166365.1 of Elephas maximus indicus. Classification (NCBI taxonomy): domain Eukaryota; kingdom Metazoa; phylum Chordata; class Mammalia; order Proboscidea; family Elephantidae; genus Elephas; species Elephas maximus. The sequence continues at coordinate 75,091,694 of NC_064834.1, read as the reverse complement.
CCAGCAGGGACTCTGACCAGCTGTGCGTGTTAAACAGTTGTAAATTCTAGGAATCGCCTTCCGTGTCGACTTCCTCACAGAGGACAAGAAAACTCAGAGGAAATGCTGCAGAGATGAGGAAGAAAATGGCTTCCCCCACGGCTTCCTTTGATGTAAAGTGTTCCGGTTTTCTGAGTCAGTGGTGCTTGCTATTGGAACGGTCCCCCCAAGAAAGTTGGTTACAGTTCCCAGAATGTCAGAAGAAGCAAAGAGAACCTCTGTGGGCATCCAGGTTGACAGAGGTGCCTGCCTAAAGTAGCTGGGGCCAGCCGGGGGCTCCCTGCTGGCCTGTAGCAGGGCTGCTCCCTTTGGCGCTCTGCTGCCTGGTGTGTGTCCATTCAAGCCTACCAAAAACCAAATCCAGTGCCATCGAGTCGATTCCAACTCATAGTAACCCTAGGAAGGGAAAATCCACCTTCCCTTTACCCAGAAGGGAAAGCCTAGTCCACAGAGTTGGGCCGGGATCATCTGGAAGTTGTTTTCCTTTGTTTTACCTGTCATTTTTTAGTAAACGCATTATAAAACCACTGGTTGTTTTGCCCTTTGAGCACTTTGTAAAGTAAGTGTTGGTGCTGGCTGTCTATAAGATGGTCCACAAACCCATCCAGTAAATATCTTTAGCCTAAACTGTATATTTTAAAAATGGGATTTATGATGTTGCTATACATCGTAATTATATGTTGGGATTAGGCAATTATGTACATTTCCAGTAATTATGTGATTAGCTGTAATTACATTAGCTATGTAAATACACAATAGTCAAGTAGACCGGACTTAAAACTCCACAGTAAAGATGAATGTACTAAAACAACTGTTGCTGGTTGCTGTTGAGTCAATTCTAACTCACGGCGACTCCCCCGGCGGTCCCCGCCGTGTGTGCAGGGTAGAACTGCTCCATAGGGTTTTCAAGTCTGTGACCTTTCTAGAGCAGATCACCAGGGACATGTGTTCCAAGGAGCCTGTGGGTGGGTTCCAACTACCAGCCTTTCAGCTTAGTAGATAAACTGTTTGCCCTGCCTTCCTCCCCACCCCCGCCCCACCAAAAAAAAAAAAAAAAAAAAAACCCGTTGCTGTCCAGTCGATTCCGACTCACAGCGACCCTATAGGACAGAGTAGAACTGCCCCGTAAGGTTTCTAAGGAGCAGCTGGTGGATCCAAACTGCCGTCCTTTTGGGTGGGAGCCGTAGCTCACCATAGCTCTTGACCACTGTGCCACTAGGGCTCCTTGTGCTGGCTGCCAGGGTGCTCCAAAACGATATTATGCTCACGTAAAGGTAGGTAAAATGGTCAGGTTTAATCTTCATAGACAGAAATGAAGTTATTTAAAAGGGATAAAATCTTGTATTTCCCCTCATCTGTTCTTGGTTTTGAGATAAATTTGAAGCAGTTGTCCCTCCCCTGGGGGTGCCACCCTGATCGTCCCCCAGGCATCTAGGGATTGGATTCCTGTAATTACCCACACCCAGTTGGCCCTCACTCTCTGCAAATGAGGATCAGATTAAACGGGGTTTTTTTGTTTGTTTTTAATTATCTATTATTGTTTTGTAAAATGCAGAATTAAGCTGTTCTTTACACTTCTCGATTTGCCAGTGAGCCCTTTTTGAAGTCGGCAGATTTCCTCTAACTCACCATGTTTCTACGCTCAGTGTGTCGAGGCTGCTTGGCCTCGGCCTTGGAGGTTGTGGTATGTGGCGTGCTTAGAGTCAGTGGTTAGGTTTTGGGAGGCTCATCCACGCCTCCTGGTTTGTTCTGGGGCTGGTTCTCCCAGTGCTTTTCCCCACCACAGTGGACCATGCGCTTACGCACTGGCTGTTGGCACTCGGCCTCTGCCATGGTTGGCATCACCCCACTGTGTTCTCAAGTGGAGCCTCCTGCTTTGCCTTCCCAGAATGCTTTTCTCCTTGGTGCGTTTACTCTGGGTTGCTGCGCCTTTGAGGGAAGCGTGTTCTGCTTTCAAGCTTAATAAAAGCCTCCTAAGAGCCAGGGTCCCAATGCACATAGGCAAACACTCCATTAGATTGGTCCAAGGGCTGCAGAGTAATCCTGGCTTAGCAACACCAATCCTGCTCACAGTGAGAGGCCCACACAAAACTGGAGAATGTGCTCACACAGCCCAATGCAATTTACAAGTATTTGGGATGTCCATGAAACCAAAACCTCAGGACACGCGTTACTGCTACCTTCTTTCTCTCTTTCCTGTCTCTGCACCTACGAGTGTTAGGCAGCAACTGAGACCCCAGTTTCTGAGTGATTTATACTCAGTTTACCAAACCATTATCCCCTGAGTCCTGATCATCGACGGACTTTTGTAGTAGAGCTCAGGCACCTGGCCTGCTCCCTTGTCTCCAGAGAGGTCTCCTTTCACTCAGTGTAATGTTCTCAAGGTTCATCCGTGTTGTAGCATGTTTGAGAACTTCATTTCTCTTATGGCTGAGTAATGTTTTGTTGTACATATATACCACATTTTGTTTATCCATTCCTTTGTTGATGGGTGTGTCAGTTGCTTCTATCTCTTGGCAATTGTGAGTAGTGCGGCAGTGAACGCTGGTGTACAGGTTTCTGTTTGCGTTCCTGCTTTAAACTTCTTTTGGGTGTATAAAACAAAACAAAACAAAAACCCACTACCATCGAGTCGATTCCGACTCATAGCGACCCTATAGGACAGAGTAGAATTGGCCCATAGAGTTTCCAAGGACTGCCTGGTGGATTTGAACTGCCGGCTTTTTGATTAGCAGGTGTTGCTCTTAACCACTACACCACCAGGGTTTCCAATATATTTGGGTGTATACTGGATTATTATGTTCTGCTCTCATCCCGGTAGGTGGCAGCTTTCTTTGAACTAGGGATGAGGTGATGGGGGGGGCAGTTGGGGAGGTTTTGTCAAGGAGAGTTCTTTAAGCTAGACCCCAATGGACGGGGACAATTAGAGCATTGCAAACATAGGTGAGAGGAGTGAAGTTCTGCAATATGTCTGAGCCCAGCACAGATGAGGAGACCTAAAATGTTGCAGTGAGTGGCAGTGTGGAGGTGAGTTGGAGCCCGCATACCTGTGACACTTAGATTTTAGGGGAAGAGTCCTTAATGAAGGTTTTAGAAGGCGGTATTCAGTTCTCCTGCATATTTACTCTCTTTTAATCCCCAGAACAACCTTCCAAGATAGATTTTGTCCCAGTGTTAAAACAGGGAGGCCTGAGACTCAAATGCCCACAGCTTGCCCAGGTCCCCCAGTGGCCCTTGGATCCATCCCAACATACGTTTCCTGCTTCACAGTGCATTAAAGTGCGCTATGAAAGACCCACGGGTGTTCCACCCAATAACCCGGTGTGCAGACAACATCATTCTTGCGAGATTCTCAGTTAAAAGTTTTATAGTGTAATTAGCAAATTATATCATGAGCATGGCATGAGCCTTTGTTTCCACTTGAAATGGCTGAATATCAAGTTGCAAGAGGGCTGGGACTGCTTAGTGCTTGCAGCTAATCTTGAAAGTTGGTTTGGTGGCAGGGCAGCCGCCGACAGTACTTCCTCACGGGGCGTGGACGCTCTGGAGCCTCGCTCAAAGCTGGTTAAAGCCCACGGCATGAGTCCAAGAGGGCCCGGTGCTGCGTCATTCCTCTGAAGACTGAAAGTGATGTCTGGGTAATTCTGCTAATTTTCTCCGTGTACTTGTGTAATTTAGACAAAGGCGACCCCTTGCAGACGTCCTATGTGCTGGTTTACAGTAGAGTGTTGGGTCTTCCCCTGTCTGAGTTAGGTTAGCTGAGAAAGGTTGATGTAGAGCGTATTGAGGGAGGAGGGGCAGAAGGAAAGACCTTTTCTTAAAAGGCGGAACTCTGTGTTTAAACAGATTCTAGAATACTTACTTGTACAGAAACAAACCAAAAACCCAACCCAGTCTGCGCCCGTGTAGAAAAAGGAAGTGGTTATGTCATGGGGCTATTTTTGGCCCTGTCTCTGCCGGAAAGCAGTGTGTAACCCACTAACCTCAGTGGTGTCCCCGGAGAGACGATGACGAGTAGGGACACGGCGGCCTCGGGCGTGCCAGATGACTGACTGAGTTCTGCCTTAACTCTCCAGCGGGTATGGTCTGGCGGCGGTTGAGGAGGACCAGTTGTGGGAAGTCCTAAGTCACTGCTCCAGAGGTGGGACAGGCTGCCTCCAGAAAACAAGCAGTCCTCCAGGACCCTTGAAACAGACCCCTGGGGGCATCTTGATGCACTGTGCTGGCAGCCACCAGGGGACAGGCAGTTAGACCAAGTGGCTCTTACTAGGAGCCTTTTGACTCAAGGATCCCACTGCTATATACCTGACCCTGACTTTAAGTGAGGATTAGCCCCCCAGAGCAGCATCAGGAAGTTTCCCAGGTTATTTATTTATAGAGATAAGCTCCCAAAGTGCTTGTTGGTGATTTGCTCCAGGACTGCTTGAAGGCGGGGACCGCGGTTTGTTCCGTCATGGCGTCTCTCCCCTGCTGTTCTGGAAGTGGCTTTGGGGCAGTGTTGTTGCTAACCCGGCACCACCGTTCTGGGTCTTCTGTGTGATAAGCTTTCACTTGAGATGTTTGGTCTGCAAGAGATTGGGTTGTCTTTTTTTCCCCTCCCCTTAATTTTCAGAAGTTTTAAAAATATATGCAATTCTTTATATTACCTTAGTTAATTTTCTGTAGTGCAGGTTTTTGCAGGATTATAAAGGTAAGGCGGTGTTACTCATTATTCTTTGAGAAGTTGGTTCCATCTCACTTTTTTTAGTCAGTACGAGGTTTGTAGTAACACAGGCTTTTCTAAAAGACTGCAATATGGTTTTAAAAAAACAAATCCATCAGAATGCTTGGAAAAGCGTGAGTCCACTACGTAGTTCCTGGTGTTCTTACCTACCGCAGGAAAAGATCGGTCACAGCATTGGGCGGGTTGCAGAGTAGAGGCTGTGGGGTGGCTTCCAAGCAAAACTGGCTGCAAGATGATGGAAGGGAGCCCAGGCTTCCTCTCTCTAATGGGCACAGGGCCACACCTGCACCTGAAGCTCGTCTGCCCACTGCTGCTCTGTCCCTGGCGTACACCCCCACACGGAGGGGAGATGTCTTCTCACAGTTCTGTCTGAGGAACTCCGGTGGTTCCTGGTAGGCTGACGGGTCAGCATTCTTCTGTATTGTCCTGCTTCCCGTTTGAGAACTTGAGCTGAGGAAATAAATTCTGGTGAGCCGGGGGAGTCACCAAAATTCACTCCCTGTGACAGGAACCTCCAGCACAGAACGTTCTCCTAGCCAGTCTCAAATCCACCCACGTATGTGAAGGAGAACGTCTGTGCCATGTGTGGGGTCGCGTAGTATTGATGCCACACAATTTTGTGGTTTCTACTTTTAAAATGAAAGAGAGAAGGTAGGAAAGGGATACGGCAGGATGGTCTTAATGCTGCGGTCTTGGGCAGATGCTACCTGCCGGCTGAGATCTAGGCTCTGAAAAAAGCATGCTGTACCCATTTTGAGATGTTGGACAACTCTTATTTAGGTGTTAACTTCCCAAGACTCAAGTGGTTATTTAATTTTATAAGTGACATAGCTGATATATTTGCATCTTGGAAAATCTCACAGAAACTCACAAAATAAAGTCAGTTCCCCTCATAGCACCTGACAAGCGGGTGTTTCCCCAGGTGGTCAGTGGGGAATTCGGGAAAACAGAGTGTCACCTGTGGAGTTGGGCACACCAAGACTGGAAGCGGATGTGGGCTGGGGGCTGCCAGAAAGTACCTGGTTGCGTTTTTCTTGGTTTGGGCCCTAGGGTATCCTGCAGGGGCCACCACACTCTTGTCCACACCAACCTGTCTCCCTCCTGAGCCTTGTTCCTGGAAGGGTCACCCAAGCCATCTCTCTCCACTCTCTCCTCTCAGCCGGGGAGGAAGCCCTGCCTGGTCCTGAGCAGTGCTTAGAAGAGGGGGCACCAGGGCATGATCTGTGTAACCGCTGTTTGCATCCACTGTTGGGTTTTGTAACGTTTTCTTATCCTTCTCCTGTGTCTTGTAAACAAGTGTATCCACAGGTGCAGAGGTATAAAGGTTGATTTGCTGATCTGCCTGAGATGTTCCCTCTGCCTCTCTTCATAGCCTGCTGATGCGTTTTCCCATAACTTAAGCCTTATCACATTTGGGTCAGAAATGGGGGAACCATGTGGGGTGATGGGTTGGGGTCACCTGGGCTGCATCCTTCCCCAGGTGATCAGTGGTCATGGAAACCCTAGCTCCCTGGAGAGAAGTGCTGTGTTAAAAAACAGCTTGCCCCAACGTTTAATATGTGGGGGGCGGGACACGGGGTGGGGGTGGGGGTGGAGGTGCTGTTGTATCTCGTTCTCGTTACCGTGTAGCTTCACTTCCTGGAAATTGGACCCGGTTTCCTCCCTCACAGTAAATCTTCAGTATTTATTTTCCTTTTTTTTCCCCCAATGACTGGTATTTTTCTTTAGTCGAAGATTCTGGATGAATTTTGGATTGTGAGAGAAGACAAGGCACTCTTGGGTTTAGTGGCAGCAAATACACTTATTATCTCCCTTTAAAGTATTTGAAATGTACGGTATCTTTGTAGCATCCCGATTACCAGATTTGTTGTTGTAAATTCTTCCTCATAGGACCTTGTGGTCGCTGTGGTGATGCTTCTCTGAAATGTTCTATGTGTTTCAGGAGATATTTGAATGCTTCTATTTTGTTTTTTTTTTATTATTATTTTGGGACGTTTATCTAAGTAACTGTTGTTCTTTGCATTATTGTGCCTGAAGTCCCTGGTGGACTCGGCAGAAGATTAGCCCATATGAATATGGAAGCTCACCTGCAAGATCAAGGCCTTGTCTGCTGAAGTATTCTTTTCTCTCAAACATATTTAAAGGAAGGCAGATCTCAGATACAACAGCCTCCCTCCCCCGGATTTTCAGGGTTTAGTGGTGATCCTCCTTTCCTGTGACCTCTCTTGCCATCTAATAATGATAAAGCCCAGATTACACATGAGGTTGGTTTTGTTTTGTTTTTCCTGGCCACATGAAAGGATCTGTGTTTTACCATAATAAGGTGGTAAAAATGCCTTTGGACCTTGGTGAAGTTAATCGTTTGACTTTGTAAGCATAGAGTCTTTGTCAGGGCAGATTCACCATCTGCAGAGCATCAGGCCAACCTGGCCCCTTTCTGAGGACATCCCAAGCTCTAGAGCCCTGCCTGAGACTCTTCCTTCTCACCCCGCCTGCCCGTTCACATTTCATTTATTCTTTGCTGTGTGCAGCGGATTAACGTTTCATCAGGGTGGGTTAGGATGGAATTAACATCAAGGCTGTTTTTCTTTTCCGGCTGTCACTGTTGGGCGGTCTCAGGCAGGGGTGTCAGAGAGGCATGTTCCTGGGGGAGGGGGCTCATCCTAAAAGTACCTGGTGAGCAAGAGGAAGATAAAGCCGGAGCTCACAGTATGAAAATACTTCCCAGTCGCAAATCAGGAGGCCTGGATGGAGCAGGCAGGCAGGTGGTTTCATCAGCCTAATGTGGTGTCACATGGAACAAAAGCTTTAGAGGTTTTATTTAGCTCCTAATCTGTGTGCTGAAAGCACTGAGGTCCATGTGCACAGACCAGGCAGGGAGGGAGAGCCTCCTGGCTTGCGTGCAGCACCCCCTTTGTGAGACTGAGCCCCAAAGAAAAGACCTTTTAGGCCGCCATTGCAGAGCAAGGCAAAGTTACCGTGCGTGCTGTGTTTTCTCTACTAAGGTTTCAGAAGATTAATAATTTAGCCCATACTCTGAAATAGGAGACCCCCAGCTGGCTGGTCCTGCTGTCCGGGAAGGTTAGAATGCAGCAGGCCTGCTCCGGATGTATGTAACTGAAGATTGATAAAGGCTTCCTCCTGCCGCCTCTCACTCATCATCTTCCAATGCTGGCTCCAAGCAGGCCTGTAAATATTGGGCGTTCTCAGAGCTGGGACGCTGCCGGGTGGTACGAAGGACCCTGGGAGAACGCTGAGGAGCCCAGGCAGCCGAGGAGGAGCGGCTTTCTGACGTACGGAGGAGGAGAGGGACCGTGGTATGAGCAGCCAGACCGCAGAGTGCAGAGCGCCAGCGTGCCTGTGGCCACCGCTCCGGCCCAGGAGCCCTGCCTGTACCGGGAGGCCTTTTACAACACGCTCAGCGGACAGAAGGGCTCTGTCCCCGATTTCACCTTTTGCGACACCAGGCAGGCGGTGATGTCTGCCCGTGCTTCTCTGCCACCACGGGACTGCTTCGGCGACCCTTCCATTGTGACTAGGGTGCCCAAAGAGCCTCACTACTTCAAGGACCTTGGAGTGAGCCGACCAGTGTCCAGTTATGGGGTGCTGGGCAGCAGAGTGGCATGGGATCAAGTGCCAGGCCGGTTCCCAGGCCTGCAGGACACGGGTCACCTGTATCGGGATCCTGGAGGTAAATTGATCGCTCCGGGGCAGTGGACACAGGGCAGGAACCCGTCTCCCGTGAGGTTTGGAGCAGAGCTGCCTGATGTCAGGTATGGGGCAGAGGCAGGTGCCTACCCCGCCAACCATGTCTGCAACGATGTCAGCGAGAGGCCAGGGGATTCTGCTCCCACCAGGCAGGCAGCCCCGGCATGCCTGGTGGTGGATCCCAGCACAGCCACTGCCTCTAATGGCAGCCTGGGTGCAGTCCCCAGTGCCTTGAATCGGAACTATGGCCCCTCCCGGGAAAGCACCCACCCCAAGGTGGCTTACGAGACTTACGAAGCAGACCTGCCCTCGCTCCAGGCACCCAGCGGCAAAAGGAATGTGCTGCCTGAGTTCCTGGCCTTGCTGCGGGCTGAGGGTGTGGCAGAGGGCACACTGGCCACCTTGCTGCAGCAAGGCTTCGACTCCCCGGCAGTCCTGGCCACCATGGAGGACGCGGACATCAAGGCTGTCGCGCCCAACCTGGGCCAGGCGCGAGTCCTGAGCCGCCTGGCCAGCAGCTGCCGAGCTGAGACGCAGCTGTGGAGGCAGGAGCGGGCAGGACCCCTGCCTCGAGCACGCTCCAGCAGCTTCAGCCACCACAACGAGCTGCTCCGTGGTGACTTCTCGCTGGGAGCCGGGACCCTGCAGCCCCAGCAGGCGGCATCCCGAATTGGAGACCTGGCCCGCCGCCCATCGAGTGCACCGTCCCATCACCTCCTGGAGACGGCAGCTACCTACTCTTCCCCTGGGGGGGCTGTCCAAGCATCCCATCTTCCCTCCAATTCTGGGTACAGCTCTCCCACCCCTTGTGCCCTGACGGCACGGCTGGGGCCCACGTACCCACCACAGGCCGGGGTAGCCTTGACTAACCCAGGCCCCACGAGCACCATTCACCTAGGCCCCAGGACGGCCTATTCCACAGCTTACGCCGTGCCCATGGAGCTGCTGAAGCGTGAGCGCAGCGTGGCCATGTCCCCCCTGCCCAGCCCCCATGGCAGCCCCCAGCTCTTGCAGAAGCCCGGTGTCCCCACAGAGCTGCCCACGCTGCCACCAGCCAGCCAACGCCTGCACACGCCACATGCATCCTACCAGAAGGTAGCCCGACGGACAGGTGCACCCATCATCGTATCCACCATGCTTGCGCCAGAACCAAGTAACGCACCCCCTTTCCTGGTGCGGGGCATGTGGGCACTATGGGGATGGAGGTTTGAGGGTAGACAGTCTGAGAGCTTTGCTCTAGAGAAGGTGGTCCTCAGATTTGTGTGAATTTGTCTAAGCCTGGAGAGACCAGACACACGCACGTGCCAACATACAGCACACGTTGATATTACACACACAACACCTATCCTCCACAACCTCGACGCACGTTATAAACACAAAACACTATACAGACCGTACTTGGACCTACACACGTGCCCCCCCAACACATAACATACCACAACAGACCCCACACCCCATACACCCACCCACAGACCTCATCCTACAAACACACCTACACACACGCCTCACAAGAGAAGGCAGGTCGCCACAGCCGGCTCCCAGGCAAGCAGATAGATGCCGATTCTCCTGTGATAAAAAGGTATGCGTGTCAGCCGGGTTGGGGCAAGTGTTCCTTCCAGTCCTTTATTCAGAACTGAAGATTAGACCCCGCCGAGGTGAGCTGAGGTTGCTCTCTGGATTTCCCTTTGCAGTAATGAAACACAAATGTGTTTTCTGGGGGAAAACTCGCAAGTCAGTCAGCACAGGCGGAAACTTTCCGCCCAGGAGGAGTAGCGTCTTCGTTCACGTTCCTTGGGTAGCTTTGGAAAAGGCAGGACTGCTTCATCAAACGCCCCTGTTGTCGTGCTGTGGATGTATCATTAGCAGTGCTTTGTTGCCCACAGTAGGTGTCCCTTCAGGGAGAGAGATCTGGGTTCGGTATCAAAGGCCATGATTAACCACCATAGAAAAACTTGTATGTCCAGACTTATGTCTTAAAGCAAGAGGTTGACATCCCTTACAACTCCGTGTTTCCAAACAGATTTAGCCTCTCATTGGAAAATACTGTAGGGAATTCTGCATGGTTGTAGGGAAGAATATATAAGATGCTAGGTAGGTTTCTTCAAAGCACGAGCCAAATGCATTTTATCGTGTGTTTCCCTGGACGTTGTGGGGAGGTTGCTGGGCACACAGCCTCTGAACAATGTTTAGAATTCAACATATTTTTAATTGTAGCTCTAGAGTCTTTACTAAAAACTTAACATGTAATTTTGTTTTCTGTTCAAACAAACATCCTTTTTTCCCCCCAGCCTCCCCAGAATAATAATTTAGAAAACTAAATCCTTCGTGATCTCTCTCCCTCCCCCTCAAATAACCAAAATTGTGTGCTGGTGATGGGTGGGGATCTGCCATTTGGAATCCCCCCCCCCGCCCCCGACACAGCTCTGGGTGGGATATTAGCGCAGTGGTGCCATCACTTCTGAGATGGAGCTGAGTTTAGTTGGGATAATGGCAGGAGCAATTGATGACTTCACGTTAGACCGAAACGTCTATTGTGTCTTGACGAACTTGACCGCCACGCACTTTTTATTTCCAAAGATGAGCTGGCAGGATTTTTCTGCCATCTCTCTATAAATCCTGGTTTTGTCTTTGATGTAGATTTTTTAAAAAGTCTGAACATACAATTTATTAGCTTATTTTTTAAATCCATGTGCGACAGGACGAAAGATTATTTTTCTGGGAGTCTGTGACTTCTCCCTCATGAGTGAAACATTCTTTCTTTGCAGGCAGCTCATTTGCATGGTGATGACATTTGTTGCTCCAGTAATTTCATCTGATAATGACCAGGCTTGCAAAGCAGATCTGAAAACATATTCCTTAATTATGTGTTGCTAAGCAACCAGAGGGTTTGGTCATAATCACAGGAAGATTATCTGCTCGGGGAAGGTTTGCCTGGAGGAAGACCTGTAAAACTGCCTTGTTTTCCTTTTTCTTTTCTATTTATTTTGCACTCCTAACAAAAACATCCAGTGTTGTTTGGCTGTGAGGTGAGGGATGTTATTTAAGTAGTTTGGAGTGTGATTGTTAACACTGTTTGGCAGACCAAAGGATATTGCGTTTTATTTCCTGCATGGCAGTGAGCCAGTGCCAAGGACGTCTGTAGAGTCGGAAGTCTGCCAGCAAATACATTTTTTCATCAAATAATCTATCCCAGAGCAGTGGTTTGCATCCTCGTGTCTTATTGCACAATCAGTGTGTCTTCATAGCTCCAGCCCCCAATAGCAGTGTGTCGGGGGCAAGGGTGAGTCCTGGGCTCCCTGGAAGACTGCAGATGCCGCCTGGAAGGCAGACTCCATACAGCCAGCCGCCAAATCAGGATATGTCGGAACCAGCAGGAAATAGATGGCGCCTCTGTGGTAATTCTCCAGAGTCTCCCCCTTGGCTGTCCCCCTGCACACACTGGAGGGCTTGCCAGGCCTGAGTCGTGTTCCCCGCAAGAAGGTAATGTTTACATTTAATAAAAGCACTGCAGACCACATTAGCCCAGGTCTGAAAACTCAAACCACATGGTGGGCACCCTTCATTTCTTGGCCCAGCCGGGACGCAGTGATCTCTAAATTTGGCCGCGCTGGTCATTCACGGCACAAGCAGCAGGAATAAATCTTGGTTTAGTTCTGCGATTGACCCGCTGCTTGCGCCTGACAGGGCGGGCCAGGGATGCTCGGGATGCCGTCTTTCTGCTCTCTCGGGAGAGGTGACGTTAGTGCTGTTTGGTGTTTGCAGCGTGTTCCTCGCGCGTTTGTGTGCTAGGTGCCTGGTTATATTTTACATGCTTTGAATGTTTCGACGTGTTGGCTGTGCTTTGCCCACGAGCTGTCTGTTCTGTCTTGGTTGGCTTTGATCGTATCAACGGTGGGTTCCTAGCTGTCTGTCCAGTCTTTCGACCAGGAAGTTGAGAGTGAAAAGGCAGGAGGCAGGTTTCTGCAGACCCCAGAGCAGCCCACTGCCTGCAAGTGGCAGCTGGATCGGGGCTGCACAGCAGCCATGCGTGAGCACCAGCACCTAGGAGGTCTGATGTTGTTCACAGGCTGACCTGGCACCCACATGTGAGCACAAGCACCTAGGAGGTCTGATGTTGTTCACAGGCTGACCTGGCACCCACATGTGAGCACCAGCACCTAGGAGGTCTGATGTTCACAGGTTGACCTGGCATGCTGGAGTATGCGCAGAGCCTTCCAGCTGTGGCTGTGACCAGGACCCCACCCCAGAGCCATCACCAAGGGGTCATTGCTGCTAAGCCTCCTATAACAGACCAGCAGGAGCATCCCGGAAATAGGGCTGCGGCCATTTTCATGTTTGTCTTCCCAAACGCACCAAAGCAAACTGGCTGCAGAGGGTCTAGCTGGGCAGACCAGTGTTCGGAGTTTCTCATGAACCTTGCAGCCCACCCTCTTGCTGGCTTTTTCCATTTTCTCCCAGCCATTTTTCTTGATGCTCCTGTGTTAAGTACACAGGTGACCCCCCCTGGCTTCCAGAGTTGTGGCTCCAGGACTCTTTAGAAGGACAGGAGAAGGGGTGTCCCAAGGCTGATGGACAGCCACAGTGCTGTCTGTCACCAGAACTGTTTACCCGCATAGGTAAAATCTCAGCCTTGGTGTCTGCCTAATAGCTGTGGCCTGTGCACACCTCGTCTCCTAGGTAGAGAGTTCTAGTGGAAAGAGGCCTGCCCTCATCCAGCCCCATGCACCTCACGCTCCTTCAGCTGTTCCTCAGTGTCTTTGGGTTTCCGTCTGTACACGGGGATCTGTGCTTTCTAGCGGGCCACTGGGCAGACCGTCAGTGGTCATGACGGGAGGGAGGCCGGAGTGAGCCCATGAGACCCTAGAGCCCTGAGAGTTCAGCCAGGCTTAGCGGAGCAAATGGTGTGCTAGCCACGAAACCTGGCCTTCACCTTTGCCTCCCTTTGCATCTCCAGGGTTTCTCCTTGCAGAGTGCTGTATTTCTCCACTGGCAGGGAGCACACAGGGCCCCTTCCTCCCCTTTCATCAGGGCACTTCCTGCCCAGGGCCACCCTGGCAGATCAGCCTCAGAGCGGAGCTGTAACAGCTCCAAGGTTTTGGCAGCTCAGCTTCTATGGTTCCCTTCTCAGGCTCCTGGGAAGGCTGTGGACCCCAGGAATACAATCTTGGCCCATGCTCTGCAGGCAGCTGAACTCATGACTGTGTGGTGTACAGCCTGCTGTGTCTTTGGACAAGTGTATTGAGTTCTCTGTGCTTCTCTTTCTGCGTCTATCTAAGAAGGCTAAGAGTGGAACCTGCGTTAAAACTTGTTGGGAGTAGAGTGAGCAGAGGGAGAAGGAATGACCTTGAGGGTGAGGTTGGTGACCTTCTTGGCCTGCCTGGAAAGCAGTGACTTTGTCATTGTCCTCACCTCTTGTCTGCTCCTCAAACCAGGAGGCAGAATGCTGGGTGCTTGGGAGCTCGCAGCCAGGCGTGGCCCAGCTCTGCACCCCTTGAAGTGTTCTTGTCTCCTCCGACCATTGGGTGCGCACTGGGTGGTCTGTCCATGGAGGAAAGCACCAGCGTGAGTGCAGAGCCCAGCCCAGCTGGACAGAGGCCAGGCCACCTGGAGAGGGCCACACCCGGTCCCAGTGGAGCACAGGGGCTATGCGGCCAGCCCATGTCACATTTAAAACTTAATGAGCCTTTCATAAAAAAGGGTGTCTGGGAATTTCTTTAAACCTGACTTAACACAGAACGGACACTCGTCTGGGGTCAGACTCCTCTCACTGGGCAGCATGTCGGTGATCTTCCGAAGCATGTGGAATCCCGTCCATTGAGTCTGAGCCCCACAGTCCTCCCTCCACCCTCACGCCTCACCCCAGTGGCTTCCTCCACGGTGAGGTGGGCTCATGGCCACGATCTGCAGGCACACTAGGGATTCAAAGGTCACCACACTCTACGCTGCCAGTAAGATAGATGGTTTTTTTTTTTTTTTAAATTGAGAAAGCCAATGTATACTAACAGATAAGGTTTCCAGGTGTGCAGAGGCAGGTTCTTGTCCCCCAAGATCACACGAGGCAGAAATTCTGAAGCTAGCTTACAGGCTCCTTACTGGTACGTGGGAGTTTAAGTTTGTGAAAGAACTAATACTGGTAATACATAACTGATCGGCCCACATTAGGGGTACAGAGCCTTCATGTAAGTAAACATGCTGTCACCGGATGTGTTTGGCCCTTCTCTGAGGCTGGCTTGCACAAAGGACTTTCTGGATGTTTTTCATGTGAAGAAAAACAAAACCGGGCCCCCTCCCTTCCCCCTGAGGAGGAAAACGCATTGCATTTAAATTTAGCCCAACGGCAGAGCGCAGCAGACGGACAGACCACCTTTGCCAGCTTATCGGGAGAACGTTTAGAAGCAAACCTGTAAATGCCAGTCCCCACCGAGAGGGTGGGCGGACTCCGCACACACTCCTACACACAGCTGGGAGTTGGAGCCTAGAAAGGATTCCTGTGCAGAAGCTGAACAGCGCGTTGCTTAAGCCCAGGAGGGCCGAGCAAGAATGCCAGCGCTGAGTTTATGCAGAATCAGCGAGGACCCGGGGCTGCACTCGGGCCGAAGGAGGGAGGAGCAACAACCCTGACACCTGGGTTCTAAGTGCAGATGCAAGTGTCGTGGCGCGCTTTACAGTGAGTCCTCAGTCCAGGCTGGTGGGGCACCTGGCCTAGTCACCCCTGATGTGCCTCTTGCCCCTCTGCTGGTCTGTAGCCAGGGTAGGGGATGTGGCGCCAGCCTGGGGAGGGCCCGGGAGCCCTGTGGGCATCGCTGAGGAGTATTTGACAAGGTGATGCTGTTGGTAGCTGTCGTGAAGTCAGTCTTGACTCATGGTGACCCATACACAATGGAACAAAATGCTGCCCAGTACCCTGCCATCTCCATGATCAGTTGATGATGGGACTGTTACAACCGTTAAGGTTTTTGTTGGCTGACTTTTGGAAGTAGATTGCCAGGCCTTTCTTCCTAGTCCTTAGTCTGGAAGCTTTGCTGAAACCTGTTCAGCATCATAGAAACACGCAAGCCTACACTGACAGACGGTGGCAGCACATGAGGTGCAGTGGCAGGGAGTCGAACCTGGGTCTCTCGCATGGAAGGCGAGAATTCTACCACTGGGCCACCACTGCCCCTCTGACAAGGTATATCCCGTCTGAGTTTCAGAGAGGATAGCATCCTACCTGTCCACAGACCTTGCTGCCCAGCACACAGCAGTTGCTCAGTAAACGCTCACGTGGAGAGAGGTCAGGGTGGACGGAGCCTCCTCCGTTGGGGGATTAGCAGAGACCTCCTTGTGTTCCCGCACACGAAGCACACACAAGGCGCGCTGCTGGAGTAGGCGTTCCTCTGGCAGCTCTCTTCTCATGTTTATTTCACTTTATTTTTCTCAAACATCCCCTTCTGTTGTTACCATGGGCACATTTTTAGAACTTCAGAAATAATCTAAAGAACCCCTTAGTGGCCCGTGCCAGTGGCGCCCACCCATTGGATGTCTTCATCCTCTTCATGGAAGTCCATGAGGCTTGGCCCCCAAGCAGTGCGCCATCCAGCCTGTGGGGCCAGTTGTCCCTTTGCCTCGGCTGGAGGAGCCAGGGCTGGGCTGCCTGGTGTCCCTGTGCTGCAGTCCCCATCTGCTCGGGCAGGAGCAATGGAGAGGGAACCCTGGTCCGTGGTCCCTGAGGGAACACCAGGCACACGTACAGCACTCCAGTCTCTGCGTACCTGGAGGGTGGCCTACTGTGGCAGTGGTGGGGGTGCAGATTCCAAGTGGCATATCCCCTCACATGGGGCTACACGAGGAAGACTGTTTTGGAAAACAGATTGTAGGCTGAAGCTTCTTCGGGGCGGCTGCTGGTATTTGCGTCAATACTGAAACAACAGGCTCTCTTATTTCTGGCCATGGTTCCCGTGTTCCCGTGGGGGCAGCGGTGATTGGGAGAGAGAAGTATGGCCTTCCTGACTGTTTTCTCCGTTTCTGTTAGTCACACACTTGCAGGAGTGGCTTCCCACCTTGCTGCGTTCTTGTCCAGCCCTACTAATGATCAGGGATAAATGTTTCTTAGGTGACCGGGAGGGTTTCGTGGATACTGTTCTATAAAGCTATTTCAGGTTAGCTGGAACACCCGGGCTGTTGTGGAAGGATGTAGAATACTTTTTTTTTCTTCTGACGCCTAACCGAAAACCCAGGGAATGGACACGTGGTAACTGATAGACACCTGTGCATCGTGTGTGTTTTTCTAGGAAACGTGCCTGTTGTGGGGGGCTGTGCTGTCTTCTCACCTCTGTCCTCTCTGAGGAGATCTAGTGGCTTAACCTTCCCTCCAGTTATATTTAAGAGGGATGAGGCTCTGTCTTCAGCTCTGGCCAAGGCTGCTGCTGCTGGTGGATGTGAGGGGTCCCTGACCCCCAGCAGCTGTAGGCAGCTGGGACCTCAGCTATTCCCGCCCCTGAGGAAGAACTTGGCAGAGGCTTGGGCCTCAGGGAGATCCGAGGGCCCCTCTGATGTCTCAGCAGCCCTGCCTGCAGAGGCCACAACAAGGTGGCTTCCTGGGAGGACAGTCCAGGATGTGTCAGTGGGGTCCCATGTTAGCAGCTGACAAAAAGGACTACATGACTAGGTCTCCTGTTGTCATCCAGTGAGTTCCCACAGGTTTATCTTGGCTTATAGGTGACCACTGAGGACCTGACTACATGTCCCCAAGAGTGGCTTGGGGAGCATGCACAGCAGGTTCATAGGTCACTCAGGGAGGGGGCATGGTGGGGTCATAGGTCGTTCAGGGAATGGGCACAGCTGGGTCGTAGGTCACTTGGAGTGGGCACAGTGGGGTCGTGGGTCACTCTGAGGACTGACTGTCCCTGGGGTGGCTTGGGGGGTGGGCACAGCAGGGCCGTAGGTCACTCTGAGGACAGACCGTGTATCCCTGGGGTGGCTTGGTGGGGTGGGCGTGATGCACAGTTTGCTAACTCACTCGAATGCGGCCTTCCAGGCTCCATGGTTCTGTGGGCCCCAGTGACAGCCAACAGACCAGAGGGACTGGTCACAGAGCCTCGGGCTATGGGACGGGCCCAGGCTGGGTCTCAGCGTGGAAGGCGCTCAGGAGGGTAGGGGTTTGGTATCTTCTGGTGCTGAGAGATTCCGTGTTAGCACTTGACGATTCATTTCTCAGGCCCCAAAATCTAGAGAGAGCCCTGTGAGGCAGGGCGAGTCCTTGTGTGAGGAACCTCGAACCCTGGCCCTCAATGTTGTGATGCCTTCCAAACCAGGAACCTCTTTCTAGAGTGTGTCTAGAGAGCAGATAGGACGGGGCTGTGCATCCCACGTGGCTGGCTTCACCCCGTGTCTCTAATGGGGTGTTTTTCGAGCAAATGATAAATGGCTCTTGGTTTTGGTTTTACTTTAAGCTCTGCTGGAAAAGGAGTCTCTGTCCTGTGGTCCCAATGTGGAATGGACAGTTGGTGCACAGTGGCAGCTTTCGGGAGCCACTGACTGGGACAGCATATGCTTGGCTTGGGGCTGCAACACACATTCCCCGTTGGTTTAGCTAAGTGGTGTGGCTCTCACAGGTCTGGAGTGGTGTGCTTCCACTCCAGAGGGTAACTCACACATGCGCATGCATACACAGTCATCCAGCGAGCTGGAGAGGGGCCCCAGTCCTTGGGAGCAGCAGGCTGGCTGGGCCAGGTCAGGTGCAGATGGGGTGCCTGCGCACCCCTCCATGGCTGCTGCTCGTCCAGTTGTTACCTGAGCTACAAGGGCGAGTGCCAATGCATGTCAGTCCACGACTCGTTACGATGAGTGTTTTATCGATGAACCTGATCTACTATCTAGGTGTCCCTGGGGTCCTCTCTGTGCCCAGCCTCCAGCTTACTCTGTGGAGAACCCCAAATGCAGAAGCTGGGAAGGAGCTGAGACCCAGGTACCTCTGGAGGGCTCGTCTAGCCTTCTGGGGTGGCCATTTATGTGGGATGCCACCAACAGCCCAGCCTCCAAGGACGCTCAGTGGGCTCTGGGCAGGCCCGATTCTCCCAGGCTGTTTTTTCCTGATGGCTTTATTAGTGCTAATTCACATGCCATAGGCTTCATCCTTTTCAAGTGTACAGCTGAGTGAGTTTTCTTAAAGTTAGACCACTGTCTGACTTTAGGAGATTTTCATCACCCCCACACCCCCAGCCTCTGGCAACCACTCATCCACTTTTGGTCTGTCTGGATTCTGGACACTTCATTTAAGCAGATCATACCGTCTCTGGTCTTTTGCATCTGGCTGTGTTCATGGAGCATCATGGCATCTCGGTCCCTTTACATTGTTGCAGATATGTGTGCTTCATTCCTTCGGACTGCCTGGCAGTGGTTCTGAGCCAGGTTGCTCCATCCTACTTATTTCTTATGCAGCTCTGCCAGGGTCTGGCTGGGCTAGCCCTTGGGTCGAGCAAGGTCTTAGACAACACGTGGTGTAGTACAGAGCTGGGGTTAGCCTGCCCTGCTCTGCTTCCAGACCCAGCTGTCCCATGGGCTCCACGGGCCTTGTCAGCACCCTGGGCCTCAGCACCCCACTGGGGCATGGAGAGTTGAGCTTCCTTCTCCACACATTCCCTTCCAGAGGGTTCCCTGAGACTTTGAGGCAAGGCACCAGTGACCTGACCTGGGAGAAGTAGGTTCAGATAGGAGCTCAAGGGCCCTTAGGCACAGGGGCCAAGGCCTGAGAGCAGGAGTTCTCCAGAGAGCAAGAAGAGAGGAATGCAGAGTCGGAATCCTGATAGGCTGGCTCCACCCAGCCACGCAGAGTGGTTCCCTGGAGTACGGGACCAACAAGGGTTCTGAGGCCCAGAGCCCTGGTTTAAGAAGCCGTGAGCACAGACTGGTAAAGCGGTTGTGCGTTTGCATTCTCTTGCCAGGCCTACTTTCTCCTCCCCTCTGTCCTAAACCAAGTCCCTGGGTGGTGCAAATGGTTAAAAGGCTTGGCTGCTAACTGAAAGGGGGGGGGCTTTGAGTCTCCCCAGAGGCATATCAGAAGAAGGGTCTAGTGATCTACTTTTTAAAAAATCAGTGACTGAAAACTGTGAAACATGGTTCTGTGCCATGAATTGGAGTCAACTCGACGACTTTAGTTTGGTTTTTTGGTTTCAGCCCTCATCATGTTCCTAACGGCAAGTCAGTTCCAGCTGTTCTTTGACTTCTGGGATGCTCCGGTTTAGCTTCTGTGTGCTAGAGTGACGGCCCCATCTTCGTTGTGAAGAGAACTTTGTCCTGATTTTGAAGTGACTTGAATGAAGCTCTTTCTGCCACAAGCCCGACTTCCTGCTAGAACCCAGCCAAGGACCCCACCTGTCGTGGTCTGTTGACGTTAGGGAATAAGGACAGAGTGAGGGCAGGACCTAGATCTGAGATTCACACCGGACAGGGCAGCGACGGCCTACAGGTCAGCCATGGTGTGTCAGTAACTGACCTTGCTTCCATGAATCACCATCAGCAAGAAACCAGCTGTGTACCAACCCCAAAGCCGAAACTGCTCTCAGGCCTCAGCCCTAGCTACAAGTGGACTGTTCCTCTAGGGCCCAACCCCTCTGGGCAGCAGGACAGGGCCCCTGCCCGCCTGAGCCCACCTGACAGAGAAGAGCTGGAAGGGGCTTTGGGGAGCAGGGAAAGGAGACTCGAGGGAATCTGAGAGCATCCTCCACCACGGGAGAGGAGAGTGTATCTGAACAGGACCAAGCTTCAAAATCAAACTGCGGCTCGGGCCCCATCCCAGACGGCCTGAGAGGCTTGGAAGGGAAAAAGGAAGAGCAAATCGCTCGGCCTGGGAGAGTATCCCGGCAGCACCACAAAGGAAGAGGCAGATTGCGACATGGCAACAAAGATGTGGTTTCTCTTGGCACCTTTTTTTTTTTTTTTTTTTTTTTACCCTTAAGGTGGCACCAGACTTGGCAATTCGCCTCTCACTAGAATCCCTCCTGGAAGCGGCTCCCTGACGTGCTGTCTGCATCCTGCTCCCATGGCTTTTCTCTGGCTCATCCCCAGCACAGCCCAGTCAGCGGGGGAGCACTTGGGGGCAGTCACTTTGCTCAGCTTTTGGTTTTGCAGAAACCCCGGCCCCTGCAGAACCTTCATCATTGTTTGGACCCTGTGTTAAATGGCATAAAACAGTTTCTACAACACAGTTAATCGTGTTTGCAAAGGAAAGGAAAAGCCTTATACCCCAGGACACAAGTTCCTGTGGGCTCCTTCCCCACAAGCTGGTAAGGGACAGAGGGTGCCGGGTAGATAGCTAGACCACAGGGCATGGCCATGTTTGTTAGTTAAATGCTGAGTATTTTGCATTCTGGAGTCACCGAGGTGCCTAAATCAGAATCTGACCCCCAATCTGGCCCCAGTCACAATTCCCAGGTTTAGTGATGGAAACCCAAGCCTGTGAAACATGCCCCTCATCAGCACCCCCTTTCCCTACTCTGATTCCATGTCTGGCCCTCCAGAAACCGAACTTGCTAAGTTCAGCCAGTGTGGACTGGTCATGACTAATGCGGAAGCTGTTCTAAGCACTCGTGGAAGGGACCTGGGGTGGTGGGGAGACGTGTGACCCTGGCCCTCTGGATGGGGTATGTGTGGTGTGGGCTGTCTGTGCAAGGCCAGGGTGTAATCCCAGCAGGGGCAGGTTTGATGGGGCTAGTGACCCCTCCTGGGGGCTTCCACCTGCCTCTCTACCTTGATCACCTGAGCATGGGGACAGCTACAGGTGGGGATTTCACTTACTTTCCAGATTCCATGCAGATTGTCAGGCTGATGAACATTGAGGTTGTTGGCTGGGACTTCTTGTTAAGTGTGCCGCTCTGTGGGTGATGGGTTTTGTCAGGGGAGTCTTTTTTTTTTTTATTATATTACTGTGCTTTAAGTGAAAGTTTACAAATAAGTCAGTCTCTCATACAGAAATTTATACACAACTTGCTATGTATTCCTAGTTGCTCTCCCTGTAATGAGACAGCACACTCCTTCTCTCCACCCTGTATTCTCCGTGTCTATTCAGCCAACTTCTGTCCCCCTCTGCCTTCTCTCGGGAGTCTTTCTAAGGCCTGCTTGGGACTCCTGTTGGTAAACATGTACCGGTACTTGTACCCTGTGTCAGCCACCAGGACAGCTGGTCACGATACCAGAGAATTCCAGCTGCCATCTTGGACCCCACCTGCGAGGGCCGTTTTCTCTCACTGAGCAGCAGGGACTTGGTTTTTCATGGATATGTGCTGCTTTGGGCAGGTTCCTTGTCCTCCACCCCCACCCCAGTGTACACTCTCCAGGGGCCACTCCAGCATGCTTGGCCAGCTTCTGCCCTTGGGCAGCTGCTGCCCACCCCTGTTGATAGGAGCTAGGTGCTGAGTCCCGATGCAGAGGGGCTTGTTTGCCGCGTGAGTGACTGTCCTCCTGAGCTGGCCAGCCCCGGCGCTGTGTTTCTGAAGCTGCTGCTGTGGGGAGACATTCCCGTGAGATCTGGTGAATTAAAACATGGCTGGTGTATTAAAGTTTCAGAAACAGCCCTTTGATTTAGGGCATAAATTCTGGAATACCTCAGCAATCCTGAAAGCAGTGACATCGTGCCCCCAGGCTGCGTGGTGTCCTTGAAAGCTAGGGTCTCCAAAGCACCATAGCTTTGCTTGGCCAGGATTCCCCCACTTTCAGTCACTGCTCAGGGGAGGGGATACCATCCACCTAGCTTGGGTCCTGTCCCAGACGGACCCAGCCTGTCAGCTTGTGTCCACTGGAGAAGAAGCTCTCCCAGAAAGGAAATCAGGGCCCTTAGCCAAATAAAAGTAGTGTCAATGCTGGGTTGCCCAGAAGCTACCAGCATCCTCCCTGAAGCCCCTCTCTCCCCCAGACCCCGTGAGGCCTGGCCACCGAGAGCCAAATCCAGCCCCCAGCCTGGACAGGTGTGTTTTGCACTGAGCATCTCTAATGTCAAGTACTTCTGTGCAGTGGCAGCTCTAAGTGACAAACGGCCCGGGACAGCCATCGGGCTGTCCTCGAGTGGGGCACTGTGTGGCCCTGTTGGAGGAGTCCCTCCTAGTGCCAGAGCGAGCCCAAAACCAGCAAGTAATTGATGCCAGAGGACCGTGACGGTCCTGCCCTCAGAGTGGGCACGCAGGCAGCCATGAAGGAACGCAAGATGCCCTTTCTGATGCATGTCCTGTTCCCACCAGAGCTGTTCAGAGGTGGGTGAGACAAGCCCATCTGCAGAGAAGAGCATGGTAGGAAGGAAATGGGTCATTTTGATGATGGGGCCCCGGTCTTGAGACCAGCACCCTCGGTCAACAAGGGCTGCTTCCATGTCTGTGGGTCCATGGTTGAGTGAGGCACAGGACCCTTCCCGTCGCTGCTGCATGTCGTCACCCTCGGCTCCGTCTCTCCAGCTGCAGGATGGAAGTGATACCGCCATCTTAGGATTCTTACCAGGCACAGGGGTTGTGTGGACAGAGAGTCCCTTGCCCCTTGGGCACGTGTCTAGTCAGTGGTTGCCATACTTTGTCGTAAAGCCTGACTTAATACTCCTCATTAAACACTGTGCCTTGGCCTTTCTTCCCCGGTCGTCTCCTGACCACAGAGGAAACGGCCATGGCCCTAGGCCTCGGCAGGGGTGAGCCCTGAGTTCTGGGTACCCCACTTCCATAGTCCCTTAAAGGGTCATATTTCTTCATAAAGTATATGAATCTTACCCCTTTTGTGTCTGAGAAGTACAGCCAGAATGCTTCTTAGAGGCAAGGATGACAAGACTTCATCTTCCGTGTTTTGGACGTGTTATCAGCAGGGACCAGTGCCTGGAGAAGGACATCATGCTTGGTAGAGGGGTCAATGAAAAAGAGAAAGACCCTCAATGAGGTGGACTGACACAGTGGCTGTAACAGTGGGCTCAAGCATAACGATTGTGAGGATGGCGCGGAACCAGGCAGTGTCACGTTCTGTTGCACGTAGGGTCGCCATGAGTTAGAGCCTAGTCAACAGCACCTAGCCACAACAACGAAGACTTCCCTGGCGTGCAGATGGATTCTTTCCTGCTGGGACTTGGGTGGGGGTGGGGGGCATTCCTGCAGGTGGCTCCTTTCTTTCGGGAAGCAAACCCTGGCAGAGCTCAGTAAGCATCTTCTTGCCCTTGGTGCTGGGGTCTCGTGATGGCTTCCCAGAATCCCGGGTCTCTTGCTGGACACACGTCCTGCTTATCTGCTTCCACCACCACCCAGCGGCCCTGCTCAGCATGGTGGCCCAGCCCATGGAGGCCTGAGGAGCACAGCCCCTGGGGCCTTGGCCGGGAAGCTTGGGACCTGCCGGCTGAGCCTTGGCTGCGTTCCACATGCCCAGCCTGAAGGAGGTCAAGAGGTGGCCTCCACCAAAGGGAACGGCGAGGGAGGCGATCACTAGGCAACGTGCACTTTGTTGCCCAGGTAACAAGGACCAGACACAACTGCTGTGGACGGACATCTTATGGTGGTTTTTCTCCCCAGCTGCCTCCCACCCAGGTGCCTTGGATGCCTCTAGAGTTGACCACTGCCTGGTGCTGTGCTCCTTCCGGGTTGCTTTTTAATTAACAACTTACATTTATTAGCCTAACCCTACTAAAAATACTGCCAGTGCCCAAAAGGCAACTCTGGGTGTTTCTAACCCCGTGGGAAGGCAGCCTGGGTAGGAATGAGCGAGTGGTTGGCCCCCCGTCGTCCCCATAGGAGCCCGTCCTCGGCCCCCAGCAGGGACAGCTCCATGGAAGAAAGTGGAGGGGAGACAGCTGTGCAGAGAAGGGGCCCTGTGGGGTTGGACCCTTGCACCTTTTTTCTCAGCAGCAGGAAGGTCAGGCTGTAGCTAGAACTGTAACATTTGGACACCGAGTCAAGGCACTGGCAGCCCCACTGGTCAGCTGCGACCGTGAGCCCCGAGCCGAGCTCTGTCGGCGAAGATCTGCGGTGACGCCTTGAGGATGGAAGGGGGTTGTGTGACATTGTTCGTGAAATTCCTGCTTCCCCGCTGCCCTTGCTGAGCGGTCTGAGCACAGAAATCCAGGCGGGGCTGGAGGAGGCGGCTTTGGGGTCCTATCTGTGGACACCGCTTTTGGCCCTGAGGGAACCTCCTTAGTCAACATCCTCGAGCCCTGAGTCTCCGAGGCCCCCCACCCTGACTCGCACCTCCTGAGAATGGAGGGGACATCACAGCCAAGTGAGCAAAAGTTTCTGGCCCTTTTCTCACGGGTTGGACCTGTTAGTTAGCTGTACCTCAGTTAGTTTGGAGTAGCTGGCCCCCTTCCGTATCCTCCCCTGAGATGGGCCATGAGGACTTGGGGCGTCCCCCTGGGCCCTGCCTCCTTTGGGCTCTGTGGATGCTGGTTTGAGGCTTACTTGGACACCCTGTCCCAGGAACCTAAGGCTCAGGGGGGCAGCAGGGCAGGGGCCCCCAGCACACCAGCCAGCAGGGTGCTCAGTTGGCTGCTCCTGCTCCTTGGCTGGGCGGGACTGGGTCTAGCTGCAGAGGCCCAGCCCAGGGTGGAAGCAGAGCCTGTGAGACGGTCATTCGGTGGTGGCCCGCACCCCTCGGCTGCACAGCCATTCTTCTGAGGCCAGGACAAAGGCCTTTTCTTTAGTCCACGTTCAAAGAGATGATTGTCCTGACCTGCTGCAGCTGTGGCGTGGGAGTGTCTCTCAGGGCCCCTGAGCATAGTCGTGTGGGGCCCCGGGGGGTCCCTCTCATTGTCCTGGGCCCCCAGCTCCATGTCCAGTTTTAACTGGGACCTGGCAGAGAAGCAGTGTGTTCCAGGGAATCAAAAATTTCCCTTTTCAGCTTCTCACTAAAGTGTGTTGTTAACCAAAAACTGAGTTCTAGGGGTCCCACATCAGGGCTCAGCCACCCTGCTTGCAGTCCTCCTGGCTGCTAGGAGCTGTGAGGTGGTCCCAGGCAGTGAGGAGAGGAGCTCTGTGAGGCGGTCTGGGGCCGTGAGGAGGCACAGGCTACCTGGGTGGGTGTGACTAGGCAAGTGGCGCCTGGTTCTGTGTCTTGGAGCCGCACCTGGTGCTTTGTGGTCATGCCATGGCTAACGGAACAAGGACAGCATCCACAACAGGGGACACACAGACTGTGTGTGAAAGAAACAAAAGTGGGTTCGCCCAGCCCTGGCACAGCACCCTGAGCTGTCCAGGGGCCTCGGAGGGAAAAGCTACAAAGAACAGGGTTGGGGAGCAAATGGCCTAGGCTGGACATGGAGGTACTGGTGCCACCAAGAGCCATGTTGGCCACAAATGATCACATACACGTGGCACAGGCTCAGCCCACCCTGAGAGGTCACCAGGGTGTCTGAAAGCATAAAATGCCCATGCTGCGTTTTGTTACTTTGGATCCGTGACGCTAGAATGCAGGTGTGCCCCTTCCTGTCCTCCTTGGCTACGGCACGGCAGTGCCATGTTGGGGACAGGGTGTGGGTTACGGCCACCTGATGCCGGGACCCTTGATCAGGGAGCTGCCAGATAGATGGAGTGTCTGGTGTGCAATCTTGAGGGAATGGTTTTGGAGAAGGTATTGCTATCTGTTGCCAAAGTTGGCAACGACCTCTGGGGTCATCCCCTAACTACTCGGTCTGTCTGCAGGGTGCGCGTTTACGTGACAGCGGTCGGGCCTCTTTGCCCCCCAGGGGCTGAAGGCCTTGCTGCCGCCCTGGTGCACACGTAGGCAGAGGCTGAGCAGGTCTGTGTTCAGTCGTTAGGGAAGCAGCATTTACGTGGCATGGACAGAGGACTGGCTGGGTCCCTGCCCTCCAACCCCGGTACAGGGCTGTCTCCCACAATGCTGTGGGGACATTTGCCCTGTCTCTGTGGTGGCCCTAGGATGTCCATCAGCGTTAAATGATAGTTTGACTGGTCCTGCTGCAACCCACCCTGTGGTCGTTGGATACATTCTGTTTGCTCCTTGTGTCCATGCTGGGTTCTCCACCACCTGGCCTGGTGTCCTCTACCTGGTGCAGAGCAGCTGGGGACTGCACAGGGGGCCTCCCACCTGGCATTTCCCCAAGAAGCTCCCCAGGGATGCGGGCACCTCCACTTGTCAGCTTCCCGTTTCCCGCTCTCACGCTTGTTTTAAGGCAGCGGTGACACTGTCTTTGTATTCAGCACCCCAGTTTACACCCTGAGGAGTGCTGGGAATGGGGGGGCCTGTCCTTGGTGGTGAGAGGAGGTGCCCTTCTGGGTCCTCATAGGATTTGGTGCTGGTCTGGATGGCAGAGTTTTAGCACAAGGAAAGGGTGCGGATTGTGGCGGGAGTTGGAGGGGGGGTCTTTACTAGCAATGCTGCCATGTTCTAGGGTGCCACGGGGCAGGGCTTGACCTGCCCACCCAGAGGGTTCCTCCCACCCTCCTGCAGGTATCCGCCCCCAGATCATGAACGGCCCCCTGCACCCCCGCCCCCTGGTGGCGCTACTCGACGGCCGGGACTGCACTGTGGAGATGCCCATTCTGAAGGACCTCGCCACTGTGGCCTTCTGTGATGCCCAGGCCACTCAGGAAATCCACGAGAAGGTGGGTGCCGGCTGGAGTGTCCACTGTGTGCCAGTTGCCTGCTGTGGCTGGTCCCTCTCTCCCTTGCAGACCCCAGCCCAGACCACACTCCTCTGTCCCTCTGGCTCACCTCCACTCCCACAATGTCCCCAGATTCACTGGCAGCCCCCAAAGCATGCCCACTTGTCTAAGGGCACCCGTCACATCGGTGTCACATCGTTGTCATCTTTCCTGCCAAAATTCTCAGGTGTGGCTCGGCTGGAGATCCTTGTCCTGGCTGGCCCCTCTGACCCTGTGGTTTGCTTTCCTGTTACAGGTGCTAAACGAAGCGGTGGGTGCCATGATGTACCACACCATCACCCTCACCAGGGAGGACCTGGAGAAGTTTAAAGCCTTGAGAGTGATTGTGCGGATAGGCAGCGGCTATGACAACGTCGACATCAAGGCCGCTGGCGAGCTGGGTGAGGGGCTGTGGGGGCGGGTGGGCTACTTGGGGTGCCCCTGGATATGGCGCACATGCGGTGCGGCCTTGGGGAAGAAGAGGCCACGGGGGCTGCTCTGGCAGTAGAAAAGTGGCTGTTTCAGAAGAGCATCTTTTGAAGGACCTTGTCAGCCACACCTTCCAACGTCAGAGGTAGAATTGACTCACCTGAATTCAGAACCGCCTGCACTGTAACACAGCCTGGCCTGCAGAGTTCCCAGGCCTGCTCAGTACAGGCCGGTCAGTGACCTGTACTGGGGAGGGGCCTCCAGCCATGATGCATGGGCGGGGAGTGTGGGACGGCAGACAGATCGCGAAGGGAAAGGTAGATACGGCCGTGCCCCGCACACTCACAGCTTCTGCTCCTCACACTGTGTCCCAGGAAGTGGGCAGGTGGACGTAAGTGACTCAAGATTGGAACCCAGTTTTTTTGAGTCGCCCATTTGCCGAGCTCCACCATCTCAACCAAAGTGTTGGTGCTCTTGGCCCTTCTGTAAGAAGGGGTCACGCTGGGTTCTAGGTGCTTTTTGGGACCAGGAGAAGCAGTGGCCGTCGATGCCCAGGAGTCTGTGACACTCATCCTCGGGCCCCATGCCCTTGTCACCAGCCGAGTTTGCTTCCAGCCTCGTTGCCACTGGGAATCCTCTTTGTTAGCACAAAGAAAGGATAAGAGCCTTGGGAAGCATGTGTAATGTAAACTAAAATTTTCCATTTTTTTTCCCCTTGTACAAACAAGAATATTTTTGTGTGAACACAGTGTTCCTTTGTGTTCTTTGTGGAGCTGAATGCCCAAGTTTGAACGGAGAGTGGGCATGGTTGAATGTGCTGAAGTGTCTCATAAATGTGCTCCCAGCACACCACCTCACCTTGCCCAGGGATCACCCTTCACAGAACAGCTGTGGCTGCCCCGCCCCTCCTCCCAGCATGGCACCGGGCAGGGTTTCTAGGGCCAGGAGACTCGTGGTGGATAGAGAGGGACTGGGGTGGGGTGGAGAGAAGCTGGGCCCTGATCTCCTCCCAGGACAATGGGCCAGGTTGGGGCTTTAGGCCCCCAATTTTGAAACACGTGGAAGCGCTGTCAGCAGCGGCACGTTAAGAGATCCTAGCCCATCTGATAAGGAGCTGCTGGGAACATCTGCTGGTCCGCATGAAGGGCCCTTTTCAAAGGAGGTATCAGAAAGGAAGGACAGGCCTTAGTCCAGGTGTTCTCTCTCCAAATACGCCTCACAAATCCTTAGGGTCAGCAGCCCTTCTGTGTGAGGACTTACCTGGGCTGAGGACAGCAGGTGACCTGGGAAGCATGCCAGTCTGTGATGAAGACTGACAGGGCTTCCCATGAGGCCTCGGAAGACTGGGCTTATAGTGTCCTGGGACTGTCCCTTTCAACACACACAGGAGCCCTGGCTGAGGCCAGTAGCCTGAGGCTGGTGATACAGAGTGGACAGGTTTGTGTTCAGAGCCGGGTGAGGCTCTGCAAACAACTTGGGCCTGCCCGTTGTAGGCAGGGAGCGAACCTGGAGCAGGTAGAAGATCCACCCCCCATGTGACTGGAATGATTGAGAGGAGGGCAGGGGAGGGCAGGAAGTGGCTAGTTGTCAAAGCATTGACCCACCAGTTGCTGTCTCATGGCTCATCCCGACTCATGGCTACCCCGTGTGTCAGAGTAAATCTGTGCTCCGTAGGGTTTTGAATAGCTGAGTTTTTGGAAGGCAGATCGCGGCCAGGCCTTTCTCCTAAAGCACCTGTGGGTGGACTCAAACCTCCCACCTTTTGGTCGGCAGTGAATGTATTAACCTTTGCACCAGCCAGGGCTCCAAAGCACTGACAAGGAAAGAAAACAGCTGTGTGCAGCCCAGCTCCCCCGGGCCATTTGTGGAACAGATGTCCGCAGGCCTTGGGGAGCACAGGAGGAGGTGGCCTCGGCCACACTGGTGTTTGAAGCATGTCGTCATGTCATTGGGAGAATAACTGCACCACGCTGAAGGCAGGCCACACCCGCTCGGCCATGTGCAGTGGTTGGGTTTCCACCTCAGAGGATGATGAAGGTTGTGGTGTCTTTTGCCACTGGGCAGGACAGCTCTTAGTGTGTCAGGCTGTCCCAGGCAATGTCCCCATCGTCATTTACAGCCAAACCCCATGCATGCTGTCCCCCCATGCTTGGACTCTGGCTCTCCAGAGGGCATTGGCGCAAAGAAGCTGAACTTCAAAAGCCTGGGCGAATGCTGAGTGGGACTCCCAGGGTGCAGCTGGGGCCAGGAGGTTTCCTGAAGCTGCAGAGATGGACCCGGGGCAGTGGCTGCATCTGCAGCAGAGCCCACGCTCTGTTCTCCAGCCGGATCTTTTTGAAAGTATGGCCAGCCAGGCCTTGTTCCTGGTCTCGGAGCTCTGCTGAGACCTGTTTAGAATCAGAGCAACATGCAAGCCTCCACTGATGGACAGGTGGTGGCTGTACATGAGGTGCACAGGCTGGGAGTCAAACTCAGATCTCCTATGTGGAAGGCGAGGATTCTACCACTGAGCCACCCTGCCCTCATTTGTCACCCTAGAGCTCAATAAAACACCGTGGCTTTTGTCAGCAGGGTATGGCGGGGTGGCCCCAGGGGGAACCATGACCTGCTCACAGGTGGTGCTCTCCTGACCCTGCGCTGTGACAGGTACTTTAACCCTCTCTGAGTTGCCAGTCCTCCAGAGGGGTTACTCTTCAGGACCCTGACATAGTGGCTAGGTGTTCTCTGTCTCCCCCACCGCCAGACAAGAGGTAGAAGAACAGGACCCCCTGGAGAGCCCTAGTGACAAGGCAGGTCTCATGCCTACATGCCCAGGGTCACAGCCAGGGATGTCTCATGGGCCTTGACCTTGCCTCTGTCTTGCAGGGATCGCCGTGTGCAACATCCCTTCCGCAGCAGTGGAGGAGACGGCCGACTCCACTATCTGCCATATCCTCAACCTGTACCGGCGGAACACGTGGCTGTACCAGGCGCTGCGGGAGGGCACGCGGGTCCAGAGCGTCGAGCAGATCCGGGAGGTGGCCTCGGGCGCAGCCCGCATCCGCGGGGAGACACTGGGCCTCATCGGCTTCGGTACGTGTGGCCCCACTGCCTCAGCCCCCAACGCCTCTGTTCCTGGGAACTCCAGCCCTTACCATGGGCAGTGGGGTCAGCCTGGCCCAACACCTGCTCCTTCCCATCTCAGCTGCCCAGCCAAAGAGCCATAGGGCTCAGGGGCCTGGCAGTGCAGCAGGGTTTGCCAGGTTGAGTGGCCGTGGGGCATCACTAAAGAATCTGGAGCTAGGAGGTGGCCAGGTGAGGTCAGCAACCTAGAAAGCTCACTGGAGACCACAGGCAGGAGGCCCAGGGCGAGGTGTGGTGGCGGTCACGGGGCACGTGGGAGCCTCGGCTGGTCACTGCTAAATCACAGCCCACCACTTACTGCCTCTGTGACCATGAACAAAGTACTTGATCTCTCTACCTCCCGAGCTGTCCATTGGGAATGGGGTGATACATTGGCTACGTCAGGGCCCGAGAAAGGCCTGAGAAGCACCTGGGGGAGTAGTAAATGCTGGACTTGGCTTCCAGAAATCCAACCGGCCAGCCCGTAGCCTTTCTTGTTAGTCATTGTCAAGTCGGCTTCAACTCACGGCGACCCCGTGTACAGTGCCATCCTTACTGTTGGTATGCTCGAGTCCACAGTTGAGTTGTCTGTTGCAGCCACTGTGTCAGCACAGTGTGACAGGTGGGTGGTGGCCTCAGCCTTTATTTAGCATCTCAGTGTTTACAGACAACTGAGAGTCAGAGCTCATACTTTGGGAGGGTACCCTGCCTCAGCCCAGGTCCCTGCTCAGACCTGGCGCCAGCTTGACTGAGGTAGGAAGAGCTGGTTTTGTCAGGAGTGCACATATTCCCGGCCCCCACTCTGCAGCAGGCACCTGCCTCTAAGGGCCCCGATGCCTGGGCTTTCTGCTCACGCCTGAGAAATTATTCTTTTTAACTATAGGTAGTCCCCGACTTACACGGGGGTTCTGTTCTGACGACTCTGACGTAACTCGGGTACTTCATTTTTGTTTTCATTATTATTGCCTCCTATGATCAGTGGAGCCCTGGTGCCTTAGTGGTTAAGTTCAACCGCTAACCAAAAGGTCAACAGTTCGAATCCACCAGCCAGTCCTTGGAAATCCTATGGGGGAATTCTGCTCTGTCCTATAGGTTTGCTATGAGTCGGAATCAACAGCAATGAGTTTGGTTTGGTTTTTTACTATTGGTATCTACATAAATCCATTCTTTGGGGGTTGGCATGAGAATGATACCATCAGTAAATTATGTGCCGCAACACTGTATGTAATGCATGTTATTAATGATAATGTACAAAAAAAGAAAACAGGTGTCATAAGCACAGTTTTAAATAGGTCGTAAGCCAGGGACTACCTGTCCTTCTGGTTTTATGTGGGCACTACAACCTGTCTTTGTAGAAATGCAGGTGTGGCGTTTTGTAGCCGCAGCGCCCTCCAGCTGTCACAGGAGCCGGGTCTTTGGCTTAGCCCCTTGTGGTCCCACTTTCCAAACCCTTTCAACATTTTCAGACCAGTCCTCCCTGGCCCTGGTTCCCATACACTGTTGTTGTCTTTGTTGTGTCAGGGTGTGCACCTTTTCGGGTTTCTCTGTTGCCTTCCACTACGACAGCTGTGAGATGGGAGGGGCACTGACTGCTACTCCCTTACCCTGTCTGTTAGGGACAAAAACCAGCCACTGTCCTGAAGGGCAGCAATGTCAATGACGTGGCCTGGGCAGGGAAGTCCTCAGCTTCACCTCATCCCCGGCTGGTGCCCGGGACCAAGCAAGGGCAGCCTCGAGGTGGGGACTGTGTATAAACATCAGAAGAGGAAGCCGTTAACAGGCCAGGACAGTTGGGTCCCCCTGCAAGGACTGGCTTTTAATTAAGTCAGTAATAGGATAAAGTCACTGGGTGTCCGTAAGTTAAGAAAGCTGATGATTTGAACAATCTCAGGGTTTGTGAATTGATGAGAAACCTTTGAGGAAGAATGGCGAGCCACAGGTAGCAGCGTGTTGTCTGTGAGCCTGGGCCTGGAACTCCGGCCCCGGAGCTGCTCTTGGGAAGGCCATGTTCCCACACTGAAGCTGCCAGGAGAGGCTGAGGCCTGTGACAGAGAGAACGTTCACGACGTGGAGCTTGAGCTCCCAGCAACCATGCAGTGAGGTCCTTAACCCTGTGTTTCCCCAACGTTGTCTCACGAGCCCAGCCTGCCTCTCTGGCCCCCGTGGGAGGAGCAGAGACTACTTCCTGGGTAACTGCATCCAAGTGGTGACACTAAAGAGGGATGTACCTGTGTATAATGACCACTGATGACCCTGCAGCTGTCCATCTTGATCACAGTGGCCTTATTAAACCTTAGCTTCCACACCATGGTGGCCATCTTGGTCACACCCAATTAGGTGGCACTTTGGCAGAAGGGGAGAGAACCCACCTTCTTGGGAATACGCACATTCTTCCCTTCCTCCCTCCCTGCACTTTTGAACAACGGATTTAAGTAAAGATTTATCCTGGGTGCTTCCCAATACAGGCCAGTCTGCATCTCTCTGTTTTGTTTTTAGTCTCTGGGAAGCACGAGGCCACGGCCATGAGTGGGTTGTGCAAGGGATGCCATGAGGGGTCTGGAAGCTTCCTGTCTGGTCTCATGACTCACGTGCACTACTGAGAGGCAGGAGACCCACGGTGGGTTGGGGCTCGTCCTGCAGCAGATAACTGGCCTTACAAAAGCGATGGCCTCTGTGTCTCCCCGAGGGTGATTTCCACACAGCCGGCTTGTGCTCCCGCCGAACTAAGGCAGGCGGTTTTGATCCTTTTACCAGTGTTACCACGAACAAACCCAGCAGTAACGAGGCAGAATAATTTCCCATCAGATACTGAAAGCGATGAAGAAATGATGTTCACACTTAAAAATTTTGCTGTGCGAATCAAGTGGGGGAGACAGATCCTCGTGGGAGGATACGGGTGATCGTTAAAGCTGGGGACGTGGGTTCGTCCGGACATTTGCCTCGTTTTGTGCATGTTCAAAAATGCCCATAATGAACGAAGTTTACAAAAACCATCACAACCGCCCCGTCACGTTCACTACAGGACAGAACCAACCATGGCCCCTCACCCGGAACACTGGTCCCCACTTCTACCCTAGTCACCTCTGGTGGCAGCGCTGGCCTCCAGCGTCACTAACCCTTGGCCAACAGTCTCGAGGTCACAGAAGTAACGGAGGCAACAAAGCGGGCGGTGGGGCTCCGAGCAGGCAGGAGGGGCATGGACTCTCACCCGGACCCTCTGTCTCCGCACAGGTCGCACGGGGCAGGCGGTCGCTGTTCGAGCCAAGGCCTTCGGATTCAGCGTCATATTTTATGACCCCTACTTGCAGGATGGGATCGAGCGGTCCCTGGGCGTGCAGAGGATCTACACCCTGCAGGACTTGCTGTACCAGAGTGACTGCGTGTCCCTGCACTGTAACCTCAACGAGCATAACCACCACCTCATCAATGACTTTACTATCAAGCAGGTAATTGGAACGCAGCTGTGCTCAGGCCCTGGAAAGTTCTAGTGAAAGCACAGCACCGCTGTGGGCGCAAGCAGGGATGGGCAGTGGTGCACAGACACACTCCTGAGTCAGGAAGAACAGCGGCCCCCGAGACTGAGGGCCAGCCAGGCACAGCCTTGCGACATAGAATGAGCTGTGCAGAGCGGGACAGCGAGCAGGCACACATCCTAGGCCCATCGTCCCTCCTCTCAGGTCAGCCAGGCCTGCCCCGAGAAGTGACCACAGGGCAGGTGAAGGTCACGATTTTCAACCTTCCCACCTTTGTGACCGTCTCCCAGGATGGGCAGGCTTCACCCCTGCCCTCCAGCTGCCACGCACACACACAAGCAGGCTGTGCTCCTGGGCTGTGGCTTTCTTGATGAAGCCTGGGTACAAAAGCCTACTAATGAAGCAATCGTCCGTTTAACTGGCTTCTTCTTCTCCCTCTAGATGAGGCAAGGCGCATTCCTCGTGAATGCAGCCCGCGGTGGGCTGGTGGACGAGAAAGCCTTAGCCCAAGCCCTCAAGGAAGGAAGGATACGAGGAGCAGCCCTGGACGTGCACGAGTCAGAGCCTTTCAGGTGAGTGTGCTGGGACCACGGGTGTTTGCAGCTCTAGCCTCCATTCTAGGCAGGAGTCTGCAGGGCCAGGTCCCCACCGTACACCCAACACTTTGCATCTGGGGCACATTCCCAGACACCTGAGTCTAAGTTGGAAGCTGCGCAGGCAGAGCATACAAGCTCAGCTCTTCTAAGCACTGCGCTGGAATCTCACTCCTTGTACAAGGGCCAGAAGGCCCCCAAAGGCAACCAGCCAGGGAAGAGAGGAAAATGGCCCTGGGATCTTTGGTCTCTCTAGACAGACAGGCTTCCTCTCTGCCCTGGAATGTTTATTCTTCCTGAGCAAAGGCAGGCCTTCAATGGATGTGTTTTCTTTCTTTCTGATCCACTGATGACTCCTGACTCCGTTCTTAGGAGTTAGGATAAGTACCGAAACTCCCAACCCCTGTAAAACATGGAAAATGGCCCTCCCTCCATCACAACTGTGCAGCCAGGGTTCCCCGAGGAGCAGGGTGGGTGCTGTGGTGTGTGTCACACGCTGCAGCTCATGGTGCTCTCGTCTGCATTACCTAGCTTTGCTCAAGGCCCACTGAAAGATGCCCCGAATCTCATCTGCACGCCCCACACAGCCTGGTATAGTGAGCAAGCCTCACTAGAGATGAGGGAGGCAGCTGCCACCGAGATCCGCCGAGCAATCACAGGTGAGCCCTCTGAGGCGGGGGGAGCAGGTTTGCAGGGGAGCCAGCTGTACTCACACAACATTGCCTGTTCACACACGAAGGTCGTTATGGCGGGCTCACCACAGGGCAGAATTTGTAGGGGCCAGGTCACTTCAGTTTTGTGTGAGCTAGGCTCTGTTTGTGTGAGCTCTGAACTAATTTCACAGAGGAAACCAATTCCTCTGATACCAGCAAGTCTAAGTATTGCCAACTGTGGAGGGGGCCACCCCGAGGGAGGCTCCTTGTGGTTCTGGCTGAAGGCCAGTGTTGAAGATCTCAAGGAGCTGGGTGCTTGGACATTCCCACCTGGCCCCTTTACTACACGTAGATTCAGAGGCTTTGATACCACATTTCTCTCTTGGTATGGTAATACTTAAGTCATGCTGACCCTTACAAAATGCCTGACTTTAATGATCCCACTGCAGGTCGCATCCCAGAAAGCCTAAGAAACTGCGTGAACAAGGAATTCTTCGTCACAACAGCTCCTTGGTCAGTAATAGATCAGCAAGCAATTCATCCTGAGCTCAATGGTGCCACATACAGGTGAGAACAACAACTGTATTTGTCTACTAGTGTTGTTCCCTTGAGGGAACTTGAGGGGAGATGTTTATTTGGCGCTAAAGAAAACTCTGTCGTCTCTGTTCTCCCAATGCCCAGTATGCACGGAACAGCCTAACGGTGTCCCCAGACATTGCCAAACTTTGTCCCCTGTTGAGAACCACCACTCTAACCATAGAGAAGTAAGGGACTGTAGAGGGGAGGGGGAGTTGAGTAGTTGTGTAAATAACTGTCCCCCCACCCCCAAAAAAACCCTTTGCTGTCAAGTCAAAAAAGTGACCCTATCAGGCAGAGTACAGCTGCCCCGTAGGACTTCCAAGGCTATAAATCTTTACTGAAGCAGATTGCTACGTGTTTCTCACACGGAACAGAAAGTAGGTTTGAACTGCTGACCTTCTGGTTAGCAGCCACCAAAGAACCCCTAAATGAAAGCTCTGAGGAAGCTATGCAGTTTCCTCCCAGGTCACGTGGCTTCATTCACGTTTCTGCTCAGCACGGTTTTTCAAAGCTCCACTCCTTTTACTGCTTGAGCTCATCACAGCACCAGGCTCCCCCGTCCCCATCCCTAGGGGCTTCCTTGGCACCAGGGGCAGAGTACCCAGTAAGCACAGTATGTACCGGCTCATTTGTATTTACTTACTTCTCTGTAGTACACAATTTCACGTGAGTAATCTGTCCCTCCTTGGTACCCCGAAACACTGTATGTGCTCTGTGGGTTCAGATCCGTCAGAGTCCTCCTAGAGCAGTCCTTGGGATTTCTGAGCAGCCTAATATCATGACTGGAGGGGCAGGGGAGGAGACCCTGTCCCCTGCTCCTCAGTTATAAAGGGTTTGATGGCTCTGGGAAGGAGAATCAAGTCATTCTGAAGCACCTGCCAGAAATAATATGTTGAGTTACATTTGTGCCTGAGAAACCTTGTTCTGGAGGTGGCTAACGCAACGTGTCCCCTTACACTTGGCACCTCGCCCTGTGGTATGCCTGGAGTGTGACAGTCGCCCATGTGGAAGCATTAAGTTTTAGTGGACCCCCCAAGTAGCCCCAGAGAGGGTCTAGGTGGACGGCTACACACCTGCAGACCCTGGGAGCACGTGAATAACCACCTAGGAAGCCACACTCGTTATTAGAGTACTCCCTGCCTTCCGTTGACATGTAGCGCCAAATGCAGTTTCCAGAAGAGTGTCCAAAACGCTGCCTGTCAGTCTGGGCTCCTTGCCTTCCTGCTGTTCTGCTCACTGTCTGAGCCCAGTATTGTGCTTAGCATAGTGCCGGTTTGTTTTTAGTTTAAGGATTAGGTGCCAATGTTTCGTTTAAAAATGTAGATTTTGCCCCACTCTGGGGGTAGAAAGGATTAACAGATGATCCTGTAAGTATCAGCCTGACCCCCGTTTTCTGTGCTCGGCAGATACCCACCGGGCATTGTGGGCGTGGCCCCAGGAGGACTTCCTGCAGCCATGGAAGGCATCATCCCCGGAGGCATCCCCGTCACTCACAACCTGCCCACAGTGGCACACCCTTCCCAAGCCCCTTCTCCCAACCAGCCCACAAAACACGGGGACAATCGAGAGCACCCCAACGAGCAATAGCAGAGGATGTCAAAAGGTAACTGTTCAGATAAACCTGGGACCAAGAGACAGTGAACAATAGAGAACTACGAGAAAAGGGATCGGACAGTCTTCTTAACTGACTCTGGACACAATGCATCATTGCGGTTGCAGTGTTAAAACTACACACGAGCTAGAACGAGACTGGGAAACCCGAACGTGTCACCTGCTATGGAAGCGCTGAAAGACTAGGACGTGATTCTTAACGACCCACTCCTATTGTTGTGTGTTAAGTTTCTCATCTGTGCATCAAATCACAAAGAATAAATAGCTCTCTGTCCTTTATCAGCCCTCGGGCACAGCAGGTCCAGAGGGCCTGCTCTTGATTGTTGCATCAAGAGTTCCAAACCTGAAAATAAAACATGTAAAGAGGAAATCTCCACCCTGTGACTCCAGTCCCTTCGGTCCACGGGGGCTGGTTACCTCTTGCTAATAGGAAGATTGAACTACAACAAAGCGGGAGGATAACTCTGCCTGTTAGACAACTGCCGGAAAGGAGGGAAGACAGTACAGGCCCCTGTCCAGAGGTGTTCCTCACAGCTGAACTGCACTGAGCGGGCAAGCTGGCTCTAAGTTCAGTAACACCCTCTGATGATGCAAAAAAAAAAAAAAAGAGTGTTAAGTTTCACAAGCTGTTTGTACTCAGATATATTTTCTCAGTTTCAGATCCTCAGCTATTTTATTGAGTGAGAGTCTTGAACTGAAAGGTTCAAGGATAATGTTGCATTTCCTTATGTCTCAGGAAAACACTTTTTATGGTAACTTGTCAGATTGTCTATGAACAAACCCACTTTTTTAGACATTGAGAAAGTCTTCTTTTCTTCACGTGATATTTTATACAAGAACACTTCAGATGTGTTATTAGATGTGACTGATTTTAACAAATCCTATTAGATTTGTATCAACTAGTTACATGTTATATTCATAGTCTTTTGTGAATCATCGCCTTTTTGTTTAAAGATGGCCTATTTTGAGCCTTTGTATAGGTACATTCCTGTTTTTGTGACAAAAAGAAAAAAAAAACTTTAAAACTGTCCCAAACAGAAAAATGACTATCAGAAGTATGTTTTGTTTTAGTGTGAGTTAC
Organism: Elephas maximus indicus; assembly: GCF_024166365.1. NCBI lineage: Eukaryota > Metazoa > Chordata > Mammalia > Proboscidea > Elephantidae > Elephas > Elephas maximus. The sequence continues at coordinate 75,053,113 of NC_064834.1, read as the reverse complement.
CGTTACTGTATTTGTTTATTGTAAAGGTGGACATTTAGCGTTCAGTGCAGTTTTCAATAAAAAATAATAAAAATTTCTGTTAAAGTTCTGCAATTCAAGCACATCTCACCAGTGTAAAAGAAGTTCTCTGACTGAGATGTTAAAAGGCAACTGAATTTTCAATCAGCCAACTGCCAACTTTTGTTACTTCAAGTATGAACAAGAACTTGTTTTCTGTCTGCCTATTCTATAGCCAGATGCGAGAATACTGACAGTGACCTCATATGATCAAGTTTAAATCAAAGCCTTCTATGTAAGTCCGTCATCAGCAAATCGGGCCACCCTTAAGATCAAATAGTGGGTTAGAACTCAATCAAGAAACAAAGTTGGTCAAGTTTCAGAGTTTTGATTTTAATTTACCCAAAAGCAAAATTACCTGTTCAATCACTAATGAATAAAGGGGCTATGAATCTCAAACTTGGTGGGGGTGTGGTAACCTAATAATTATATTTACAAAGAAGTGTTCAAAAATAACATCAGCCATTTCCATAGACAATAAACACTTAGCATTAACCAACCTCTCTCTAACTAGTAGTGGCTACAAGCATCAGTTACATCCAGTAATTCCAGGTACCAAACTCCCTTTCAGCCCTTACCATTTGAAGCAAAACAAAGCACACGCACACAAGTCTCTTATAGCATCCATCTCTGAATTACCTTGTCACCACTCACTCTAAGCTGCTCCCACCATCCCAACTCTGCCATGAAAAACTGCATAAAAACCACTCCATAGGGAGACAAAGCTCATAGTTCCTGACCCAGGGGGCAGAAGGATAGTCAACATTCTCTTCATGTCAAACAGGGTTATGAGGGAATGAAATGCCTGCAGAGGAGAAGCCAACCATCTCCAAGCAGCAGTGTTGCGTTCACACCAAGGAGGGCTGGCACACAACACACCTAGGAGTCAGAACCACATCCATCTGTGGTGCACCTGGGTTTCCTTTGGGAATGAGTCTATGTATAAACTGACTTCCAAGAAGACAGAACATAAAATATGACACTGATCTCCCTAGAAAGGAATTAAGTCTATCACAGAGTAGTACTAGCAAGAGCCGAATGAAAGACATTCACACCTGTCACCCAACCACATAGGAATCTTGGGACAAAAATTATGGCTGTTTAATAATTCAAGAACTTAACACAGCATTGTTTCATCCAAAAATTTGGCCTTGAAAACCATTTAAAACATTCCTGTTGATGGGAGTCTAGGCAATGAGGTCATCTGTAATTCTTTCCCACAGGGAATAACACGGTACCTGTCAAACTAGATGTGCTCAGGGTCACTGGTCATAAATAAAAGGCAACTCGAGGGAAAGGACACTCACCAGGCCACTTGCTGGACAGCGTCAGCTGCAATGTGGACGACAGTGACAAGACACTTTTCCCTCCAACACTCCTCTTTGGATTCCTCAATTGGGAGGTTTTTGCTTAACAGGCTCACTGCCCATTAGGGAATTATTCCTACATAGAGAAAATGACTACAGGTGCTATACTGAACAAAATGGCAGTCTCCTAAAAACTTATTTGCTTATTATTGACCAAAATGAAAGCAGACTATATAGAGTTCATTTGTAAGAACACACTTGGAACCGTACCTTTACCATCATTAAAACATACCAAAGTTCATTTATACGGAATCATACTAAAAAATAATTTTTTCCTTCCAAGTTTTCGCATGCAGCAAAACCATCCTTTTTTATCCTGTGAACACCATTTACTGAGCGTCCAGAGAGGGGATAAAGAACTAAAGATATTATGGACATTTTTCTATTTTTAGTATTCCAGCATCAAATGAAGTACACATTTCAATACCATCTCAGCAGAGTTTCGAAGAAAAGAAGCAAATATTTAAAGGTTTTCACAGCCTTCCTTCTCATCAAAGGACAGAAAATAGATATATAAAATGCCATATATATATATATAAATGGCACCTTTCCAAGTTCCTTGCCACATCAAGTCTACAAGGTACTTAACAGGACACGAAGTCTTTTTGTGTTCCTGAGATAGGTTTGAAACTTTTACCCAGTATTGAATGTATATACCTGAAGTGGTCAAATAATTACAAAAAGTTTTCTAAGATTATAATTTTGACCTTAAGAATGGCCACAATTAACCAACATGCAAAAGTTCTCAGAGTACACACTGAGAAATTCATTATACAATGCATTTAAACCACCTTACTGCATTTTTAAATATCCTGCACTGCGTTGGTATTCCCATTAGCCTAAACAAAGGCACGCCCTTCTCACAGGATGTGCCTAGAGCAGAGTTGATGATGGAAGACTCCGAAGACCCCTCTGCAATGGCAATTCGGAGCATAACGTTTTCAGTCAAGTTAAAGTGAGCAAATTTCACAGGATTTGTTTAGTTACGAGTGGGCCTACTCCCCCAAGTACTTCCCTCCGTTGCATCCTAGGAATGACTGTTCGTAAACAGGCTGCTGCCAAGAGTCTGGAATAAGTACCCCCATTTTAAGTCATTCTTCCAAACAATAAATACCCAAATACTGAAAAGGGGCATACTGGGAAACTTAAAAAAAAATGAAATAGTAATAAAAAAAACAAAACTTTTTCAAAACAAGGGAACAATGACTATAGGAAAGTCACTGAATAAAAAATTCGTAGCTTTTCTTGCAGTTTGTTCCTGAAAGATCTCATTTTATTGGGCACAACAGGAACTAAATTAATAAAATAAAATCTTCTTTATTTTTGTTTTACTGTGGATAATTTGTACAAAAAAATTTTCAAATCTCTTAACGACTTCTATGGTACTTAGTGTGTGAAATGGATCTTACGTTAAAGTAGGATGCCGGGTTCTACTGAAAAGAACAGCTCGAAGGAGCAAACTCATCTCCCGTGTGCTTTTGTAAGTACCCATGCTGGAAAAAAATCTCAATAACACGAAGATGCTGGTACAACTTTTCCTATTACGCAACTTCTTACACGACCACATGCGTTACATTTATAGACAGATTTACAATTGAAAAGGGAAAAAAAGGTCTGTCTTAATAAAATTAGTTTTTTACAAACTGTAGTCCAACACGGTTCTCTGTCTCCTCACACCGCAGGCGCACTACCCTGCTGGGTGTGGGTCAGGAAACCGCTCCCGAGCAGACCACGCCAGGCTGGGTTCATGCCATTCCCTCACACTCTGCTTGGAGCACACTAACTTCGGGCTGTCACAGATCTGATGCCTTCTGCTCTTTGATTTCTTCATTCATCTTCATCATCTTCGTCTTCCTCTCCATCAGACAGGGATGTGCATGGCCGGATCTGTCGGTAGCGGTCAAGCCATTTTTCTACCATCTGTGTGACCAGGGGGTGGTTTCGGCGACGGGAGCTCTTTTGCATAGCGACGAGAACCCCGCCCTCAGTCACACAGCAGTCCAGCCACTCCCTGAGCAGCTTTTCTCGCTGTTCCTCATTACCTAGCTTTTGGGGGAGGACACAGAACATGGGAAGAATACACAGATTAGGGGCTTGATAGGAAAAAGTAACAGAAAACTGCAGGTGGTATGACAACTAATGAAAAGGTCAAGGCCACAAATTCCCACACCTGTGGAAACTGCTTGACCTAGTTTTGACCGCTTGTTGACTTTATGATTAGAAATCAGTTTGATGTCTGCTAGACTTGCATAAAAAAAGACATCAAAAGGAAGCCATCAGAAAAGGCTGCAGGCAAGCACAAGCTAGACAGGAAGGGAATTTAACATGACGGCAACACGCAAATCCAAGAACCTAATCCTGGCAAAGAGAAAGCCAGAAAACGTCTCAACTGCAAACAGATGACAAGGTGAGTTTACTCTCTCTGCCTGGTCTGTATCACCCCTCACCCTCCCTGTGTCTGCCATGGTTTCTTACCTATTGCTCCTGCCACTGCCCAGGTAGGTAGTCTAAAACTAAGCAGCCTGTGTTCTGAGCACACCTGGCTGGTGGCTTTCCAGCTCGCCCAGAGTAAAAGGCAAACCTGAACAGCCTGTCAAGCACCTTGTGCCACCCCACAACCCTGCCTCCTCCCCTCCCCATAAGCCACGCTGGCTTCCCGTTCCTCTGCATCGGCTGTTCCCTCTTACCAAGACTCAGCGAAACTCCTCTTTCAGGTCTTGATTCCAGAGCCACCTCCTAAGGCCCTATTTAAACCACAAACGCCCTCCCTACTCCCCAGGCCTTTTTGTTTCCCCTTAGCACTAGCTGCCCCCTCCCCGCCGACCCCAGGGCAGAGTCAGGGATTTGGACTCTAGTCCCCTGCTCCATTCCCCACCCACAGCACAAACTAGCAGTTCTGAAAAGGTAAGAAGTCTGTCTCACCAATATTTACAGAAAGTGACAACTGCTGCAACCAAATCCATGCATTTAACTGGTAGTACAGGTAACACCACACCTGACAGGCACAGCCTTACTACAGGTAGTTACAGAAAGCAAGCTTTGTACCTCCTGAGCAGAAAGGAAGTGCACATGGAGTAGCTTTCTCTCACTGTCAACCAGAGGCAGAAACGTGATGGTGACATCATCGTCCGTGTTCAGGTTAGCACCAGCACCTCGGTTGCCATAGCCATCATTTTCCATGGCAACCAAAGCAGAGAAGTGGCCCCTCGTGTAGCCCAGAGCAATCGGACTTTTCCAGCAGAAACTCTGTTCCCACAAGAGAGGCAAATAAACACCTGGAAAGAGGGAAGATCACAACAGTCATGAGAGACTGCCCTCCCCACACCTACAGCCACCCTGGGATCCTGGCTCTAGTTAGTTCCTTCAGGATGTGGCTGCAAACCACATCAGAGTAGTAAACGAGAGCCCGCTAAAACACTCGCATAATGGCTTACCTTGAAACCGGGTATATCCCAAGGTTTCGCCCCGGAAACTCTTGTAATATTTTACTCCATAAACTATAATTGGTCGTCTAAGAATATGTGCAAGTACAAAAATGTGTGTCTGTTCCAAACTTGCTCCAGGCTGTACACAGGAAAAAGAAAAAAAGCAATTTAACTTTAAAATACTTATTACTATCCTTGGAAAAATAATGTATGAAAAACAATATTATCTCTTAGTACACTATCTCAACTCATTCTTAAGAAAAAAATAAGCGTCAGCTTAAAGGAAGCCCTTGACTCCTCAAATGGCAAAGCCCAATAAAATAGAGATCTACAAAGTCAATATATACAGGTATCCTTTACTACCCAGACTCAAGAACTAAACAGAATGGACAGTGAGATAGCCCCCCATCTAATCTCGTTCTTCACTCTCCAATCTCAGGAACCAGAAGGATACTTTATCTAATCGCCTTGTGGTTAAAATGCCTGTGAAAGTTAGCAGCTAGCGCCTACAGTCAAGTTCTCTCAGAGTAAGACAATGAGCTCTGTCACTGCATACACGCTAAAAGAGCAATATCCCTCAACTCAATACTACGACTACAGTGATAACACACAGGGGCCACAAGTGCAGAACGGACAACTATGGGGCAAAGTTCTGGCCTGTACTTCCTCCTGAGGGTTCAAGTGAACTGTGGTGCTTTCTAGAAAGAAAAGGGGTGGTTTGTACATCTATTTGAATTTTACAGTTTAGTATACTGAACACATTTTCACAAATAAAAACTAGGATGAAATGAAGAGTCTAAATGGGCCAATCTTACATGGTCCTGTGTTACAGGATGGCTTCATTTATAAAGGAAACCATGGTGACGTAGTGGTTAAGCACTACGGTGGCTAACCAAAAGGCTGGCAGTTCAAATCGACCAGGCACTCCTTGGATACTCTATGGGGCAGTTCTACTCTGTCCTGATAGAGTCACTATGAGTCAGAATCGACCCAATGGTAATGGAGTTTTTTGGTTTTTCCATTTATAAAAGAAATCTGAGCTGTTAGCAACTCTCAGGAAAGTTCATTCCCAGGTGAATTAGCAATCACTCCTGTCAAAAGTAATTTGTTCCAGAGTAAGCCAGACTGCACCTTCTCCTCTGCCTCTGCCACAGCAGACGCAGCCTCCCCACAGGAGGGCCTTCTGAAGAACACCAGCACCAGCAGAAGAATGCCTACTGGCTCAATGACCTGTTTTTTGCCCACCTCAGGCACAGAATAGGAGCTAACCTGGAGGCAGGATAAGACCACCTTCCTGAGGGGGCAGTACAAGCCAAGAGCACTCTGGAGACTGTGTGTTTACCATCATGACACGATTATGTTCACTCTGACAGGATTTCCTTTTCTTAGCATCTGACGTGAGAAACATCTGTGCCCTACTCTCCCTGTGCCGCAGAGTGAGGACTTGCTGCGGTCACAGCTGACAAACGGCAGGCACAACTGGAACCCAAGTTGCCCAGTGCTCTTTGCCTTGTACCCCACTGCCTCCAACGTGGTTTGCTCACAGAAGCGAGGGATTGAGACCGTGAGGCTACCTTTTCTCACAGAAGCAACCTGCCCCGAAGCATTCTTACCTGACTAGCAAGAGAGAGTATGAATGCCCAGTCTTCTTGCCACTGTTCTTCCCTCAAGGAAAAATGTAAACCAAAGCTCTGAGAATACCAAGACTCCCAATCTTTCCAGCGTGTATAAAACCTAAAAAAGCAAGAGTAAAAAACAAGTCTTTTATAAACGGTACATTTAATGTTCCAAACATTCATTTAAGAGCCTTTATGCAATTCATGTAAAAAGAATTTCATCAATTTTATCTGGCCTGTAATATTTTTTTCAAATTAAAAATGCCTCCATACTGCCAGCAGCCATCTCTTAGCATATCCTAAGCCAGAATTTGATTCTCCGTACCACCCCCCACCCCCCCCACCAAACTTTCATTCAAAGCTTCACCCACCAGTGATGAAAACAGTTCATTTCCATTGTGTACTAGTGGTTTACACACTCAAAACAGTCATCTGAGATGCTGAGGATAATCAAAGATACTCCATTTCACAATCAATGTCTGGTATGTCCCTAGTGGGCCACTGCACAAACGACAGGCGGGAAAAATGCCCATGTTTTCATAATATCAAGAGCACTTCCCTGAGATTTTTTCCCATAAATAAAATAATTTCACTGATGACCGTCTGATAATCCAGCCAACCAAAAAAAAACACTGAAACTACAAAAACAATTTCTTCTGTATATTTAATGCCCCTCTAAATACTTGAGTCTAGTAATTTCTTTTTCCTTACATCAAGTATAAGGTTACCCAAAACCAGAAATAATTTCATAGTCTAAAAACCAAGCAAGTCAAGACCTCTGAAGTGAAGAGACACCTAGCCTGTTTGTAATATCACATTTCTCTCATTTACTAGAAAACTTTTTTCATATCCAGGTAACTGAGGATTTTTTATCACAATGCCAAATGTTTTTAATATGGATATACCTCTTTGAAATGTCCGAACGTTTTAGCACACCAATAACAAATTGTTTTGAAAACTTCTAAGTGAGAAATCTCATCAGACATGGAAACCTGTTTACAAACTGAGGGATGCATGCAGTTTTTCAAAAATTAGTTGCTGCCTAAAATCATTTTATGAATGAGACGGCTCAGTCAGGCAGAAGTTAAAGTATGATCACATTCTCCTCATGAAGACTACTGAATAAGGGAGCTCAATAAAATGTACTTCTCGATAAACACGTTCAAATAATCACCCCTTCAAACCAAAGCCTAAACTCTGAAGCTATCTGGCTCGTTGAGAACAGACAAGCAAACGGCATCTAGCAACATGTAAAAAGGGTTATACAACATGAGCAAGTGGGATTGATCCCAAGAATACAAGCTTGGTTTAACAATCAATAACTAACTCTATATTCACGGACTGAAGACTCGATATTGTCAAATCGGCAATACTCTCGAAAGTAATCTAAAGATTCAACATACTCCCTTATCAAAATCCCAGCCAACCTTTTTACTGATATTGACATGCTGGATCCCAAAATTTAAATGGAAATCCAAAAGGGCCCAGAAAAGCCAAAACAATATTGAAAAAGAACAAAATTGGAGACCTACACTTCCTGATTTCTAAACTTGGTACAAAGCCACACTGACAAAGAGTGTGGTATTGCTGTAAGGACAGACACAGACCAATGAAACAGGACTTGGTGTCCAGAAACAACAAACCTCTGACCTTTACAGTCAGCTGATTTTTTTTAACAAAGGTGCCAAGGTAATTCAGTGGGGAAAGGCTTTTCAACAAATAGCGCTGGGTCAATGGAACATCTACATGCAGAAAGATGAATTTAGACCCTTAACTCACACCATTAACAAAAACCACCTAAAAATGAATCACAGACCTACATGATAACATCTTAGAAGAAAACAAACAAGTAAATCTTCGTGACCTTGGGCTAAGATAGCATAAGTCATAAAAAGAAAAAAAAGGGTAAATTGGACTTCATCAAAATTAAAAACTTTTGTGCTTCAAAAGACACAGCTAATAAAGTGAAAAGACAAACCACAGACTGTAGGAAAAAATTTGCAAATCATATACCTAATGAGGGACTTGTATCCAAAACATACAAAAATACCTACGAATCAATAATAAGACAACACATTTAGGAATGAGCTAAAGATCTAAAAAGACATTTCACCAAAGAAGATACAGAAGTAGCTAATAAACCCAAGAAACGATACACAATATCAGCAGCTATCAGGGAACTGCAAATCAAAACCACAAGTGACGTGCTTCGCACACACCAAGGATGGCTATAATCAAAAAGCCGCTGTAAAGTGTACAACGCTGAACTGACCAGATGAGCTAGAAATGCCACTCTGAAGTATCTACCGCATAAAAACAAAAACCTATGTCCCCAGAGATACCTGGACGTGAGTATTCATAGCAGCATTGTTCCTAACAGACAAAAGGTAGAAACCACCCAAATGTCTTTCAACGGAGAAATACACAAAATGTGGTACATATCCACACAATGGAATATTATTTGACAATAAAAAGGAGCAAAGTATTGACACATACCACGGCACAGACGAACCTGGAAAATATTATGCTAAGTGAAGGAAGCCAGTCACAAAATACCACATATTGTATGATTCATTTATATAAAATGTAGCTTGGCTGCTAACCGAAAGATCAGCAGTTCAAAGCCACCAGCCACTCCTTGGAAACCCTATGGGGCAGTTCTACTCTGTCCTACATGGTCGCTATGAGTTGGGATCAATTCGATGGCACCAGGCTTGGTTTTGTTGTTCAGCGAATCTACAGATACGGAAAGTAGATTAGTGGTTGCCAGGAGCCAGGGGTGGGAACTGGTTTCTTTTTGGTGTGATGGAAATCAAATTTGATTGTGATGATGGTTGCACAACTGTGCCGATTTACTAATAATCACTGAACGAGTGAGTTTTATGGTATGCCTATTACATTTCAAGAAAGCACCTTTAAAACATAGAAAAGACACTCCTAGGAATGTATCCTAGAGAAATAAGAGCCATCACACAAACAGACATATGCACACACATGTTCACTGCAGCATTATTCACAATAGCAAAAAGATGCAAACAACCTAAGTGCTCATCAACAGATAAGTGGATAAACAAACTATGGTGCATACACACAATGGAATACTGTGCAACAATAAAGAGCAATGAAGGATCTGGGAAACACCTCACGACATGGACCAATCTGGAGGGCATTACACTGACTGACGTAAGTCAGTCACAAAAGGATGAATACTGTATGAGATCACTAATATAAAAACTCGTAAAAAGACTTACACACAGACAGAAACAATCTTTGATGGTTATGAAGGAGGGAAGGGGTAGGGAGAGAAAAACAGGAACTAGACAATAGATAAGTGGTAACTTCGGTGAAGAGTAGACAGTACACGATACTGGGGAAGCCAGCACAACTTGACGAAGGCAACATCACAGAAGCTTCATAGACACATCCAAACTCCCTGAGGGACTCAATTTCTGGGCAGAAGGCTGGAGACCATGGTCTCCAGGTACATCTAGCTCAATTGGCATAACACTTTATAAAGAAAATGTTCTACATCCTTCTTTGGTGAGTAGCATCTGGGGTCCTAAAAGCTTGTAAGTGGCCATCTAAGATACTCCACTTGTCCCACCCCATATGGAGCAAGGAAGAATGAAGACAACCAAACACACAAGGGAAAGATTAGTCCAAAGGACTAATGGACCAAAACTACCACAGCCTCCACCAGACAGTCCAGCACAACTAGATGGTGCCTGGCTACCACTACCGACTGCTCTGCCAGAGACCACAGTAGAGGGTCCCTCCCAAACAGAGTTGGAGAAAAATGTAGAACAAAATTCTACCTCACAAAAAGAGACCAGACTTACTGGTCTGACAGAGACTTGAGAAACCCCGAGAGTATGGCCCCCAGACACCCTTTTAACTCAGTACTGAAGTCACTCCTGAGATTCACCCTTCAACCAAAGATTAGACAGGCCCATAAAACAACCAGTAATAAATGAAGCTCAACCACGTATAAGAGACTACATAAGCACACCAGCCCAGGGGCAAGGAGAAGGCAGGAGGGGACAGAAAAGTTGGATGAATGGAAATAGGGAACTCAAAGTTGAAAAGGGGAAAGTCTTGACATGTAGGGTTGGCAACCAATGTCACAAAACAGTATGTTTGTTTAATGAGGAACTAATTTGCTTGGTAAACCTTCACCTAAAGCACAATTAAAAAAAAAAAAATCCCCCACTGATGACAATGAATTATTGTGAGCAACAAATAGACCCTTTACTGTAGTAAAATATATATCACAAGAGAAACGAAGTCCTGATACATGCTATGACACAGATGAGCCTTGAAAGCATCAGATATAAAAGGAAACATACTGTATGATCCCACTTACAGGAAATAAGTAGAATAGGCAAATGCATAGAGACAAAAGTTTAATATGACCTAGGGGAGGGAGAAATGGGCAATTATCACTTACGGGGTACTCAGTTTCTGTTTAGGGTGATTAAAAACATCTGGTGATGGCTGTACAACATGGTGAATGTAATTTCTGCCACTAAATTGCACATTTAAAAATGGTTAAAATGTCAAATGTTTGCTATGTATTTTTATGGATTGAATTCTGTTCCCAAAAAATGTGTGTTGTAAATCCTAACCCCTATAGCTGTAGTTATAATCCCATTTGGGAATGGTTTTCCTTGTTATGGTAAGAGGCCATATCAGTATAGGGTATGTTTTATGCCAATTGCCTTTGTGAAATATAAAAGGAGCAGATTAGCCATAGAGAAGCAAGCAGAGATGGGGGAAGATAGATGTCATGCCACATGAAGATCACCAAGGAGCCAAGGAACAGAAGCTGAAAGGAGACAACGACCTTCCCCCAAAGTCCACAGACAGAGAAAGACTTCCCCTAGAGTCAGCATCCTGAATTCAGATTTCTAGTCTCCCAAACTGTGAGAAAATAAATTTCTGTTCATTAAAGCCACTAGATACGGCAGCACTAGATAACTAAAACATATATTTTATCACAATATTTTTTTTTTAAAAAAAAAGATAAATTCCCGTAAGTAGAATTTAAAGACTCATTAAAACCAGAGGATGTTTTTCTGACTCTTCGTATGTCCAATGACTACTTAACATGAGGTAGCTCGTTCCAAAGTGTGATCGGGCAGGTGTGGTTCGAGTACTCTCAAGGTGGCGGCTAGACAAGTGTAAGAAGGTACAGGGCAGGGATGAGCCATCCTTGCTCAGCAGTTGACCTAGCTTCACAATACAGCTTTCAGTGTCATTTTAGGGTGAAAGAATGGAAAGCACTTCTATGTTACTTCTTCTCAAAAATGCCCAAATGGAAGCGGGGCCAAGATGGAAGAGTAGTCAGATGCTTCCTGTGGTCCCTCTTACAACGAACTCCCAAAAAAACAAATGAATCAATTACATATGACAATCTAGGAGCTCCGGACATCAAAGCCAACGTTGAGGAGTCGGACTGAGTAGCCGGGGAGGCGGGGAGACAGTTCAGAAGGAGCGAAGATCTGCTGGACCTAACCTGGCGGGCACCCTGCAGACTGGATCGGCTGGCATGTACGGGCTGAGGCAAGCAGTAGCACTCAGGATACATCTTCCACACTGGGAGAAACCGAGTGATGGAGAGCCCACTCAAGCCTCCAGGACCAGGGAGAAGTGCCACTCAGTCAGTGAAAGAAAAGTACAAGCGTCTAACCTACCTTCAGGATCAAAAAAAACCCTTCCTTCTTTTGGGAAGTACCTCTCTCCCATTTACGTACCCCCTCCCCGCTCTGCTCTGGTCCCAGGCTGGCTTCAGCAATTGCTGCACCCCTTGGGCTGAAAATAGGACCTGTCACACTCCCCAAGCGTTTCTCCCAGCCTTGGAGAGCGAACGAATTAACAAACAGGAAAAAATAATCTGCCAGCTCCCCTAAGATGGAAACTCAGGGCAGGCGCAGGCCTAAGGGGTCCACAGACACTGAATGCCTTTCACCCCTGCACAGACCTGCGTGGGTGGGCCCATTTCAACAGTGTAGGCCATCATTAGCGTAGGGTATATACCTGAAACCTGTTTTCAACTGTAACAGCTATAATGTAGAGTGGCAGATTTGTGAAGTTTGACACTACCCTGCCCATTACGCAGGGTCCTCACATACGCACATCAAGGGCCTGAGGACTGATGGCTCTACCCACTCCACCTAGCCTCCCATGACAGGCAGTCCAAGAATAAGTGGTGCCTCCCAGTCCCTATAGCCAACAGCATTGGGTACCCAAAGTCCGGATACAAAACCCACCCATCTACACACTCTAGGAAACAGGGACACACTTTCCACCCAGACACTTAGGAGCAGCCATCAGCCCCCTGCTTTGCTCAGCACATGACCCCCTACTGCAGCCAGGTACCTATGCCTATTCCAATCACCTCTGCCTGTCTAGGACTGTAGGGGAGAGCCTGCACCACACACACAGTGACTGACGGCCTGGACACCTGATCTGAATCCACTAAAGTAAATGGACTCCTGGACTCACATACCTAGTGACAGTTCTAACCACCTGGTGACAGGGCATGAGAGCTCCAAAGACACCAAATAATCAAACTAGCTCACACAACCAGCCTATGAGCATATTAAAAAAAAACAAATCAAGAAGCTAGGACACAGTAAGCAAACATAAAATAACAACTTATTGATGGCTCGGAGACAATGGTCAATATCAAATCACATAAAGAGGCAGAACATGACGACTTCAGCAAACCACCAAAACAAAGAACCAAGATACCTCTCAAAGGAAGAGAGCTTCTTGGAATTATCAGAGGTAGAATTCAAAAGATTAATATACAGAGCTCTTCAAGAGATCAGGAAGGATATCAGGCAAAATGCTGACCAAGCCAAGGAACACATGGACAAAGCAAAAGAGGAACTTAAGAATGTTATACCAGAGCATAATGACAAATTTAACAGGCTGTAAGAATTCACAGAGAGACTGCCAACAGAAATCCAAAAGATTAACAATAAAATTTCAGAATTAGATAACAGACAGTCTTGGGAATAGAACTGAGGCAATGAAAGTCAGAATTCGTGAGAATGAAGATAAAGCACTTGACACCAACTTATCTGACAAAAAAATCAGATAAAAGAATTTTTGAAAAAATGAAGAAATCATAACTATGTGGGACTCTATCAAGAGGAATAACCTATGAGTGATTGGAGTTCCAGAACAGGGGGGTATAACAGAAAATACATAGAGAATTACTGAAGATTTGCTGGCAGAAAACTTCCCTGATATCAAGACAGATGAGAAGATATCTGTCATGGATTGAATTGTGTCTCCCCAAAAAATATCTGTCAACTTGACTAGGTCATGATTCCCAGTATTGTATGATTGTCTACCATTTTGTCATCTGATGTGATTTCCCTACATGTTGTAAATCCTGTAACTATGATGTAATGAGATGGATTAGTGGCACTTACATTGATGAGATCTACAAGATCAGATAGTGTCTTAAGCCAATCTCCTTTGAGATATAAAAAAGAGAAGAGAGCAGAGAAACATGGTGACCTCATACGAGTGCTGGGAGCAGAGCGCGTCCTTTGGACCTGAGGTTCCTGTGCTGAAATGCTCCTAGACCAGGGGAAGACTGATGACAAGGACCTTCCTACAGAGACAACAGAGACAGAAAGCCTTCCCCTGGAGCCAGCTCCCTGAATATGGATTTCTAGCCTAGTGGAATAAACTTTTCTTTGTTAAAGCCAAAAAAAAAGGGCAAGAATTAACTGAAATTCAGACATTTTAACCATATCTGTTAATAGCTTATTATAGTTAAATCTAGCAGGGTGAGCAGAAATATTACGCACGTGTATCTGTCGACTTCCAAACAGCATTTGTGGCAGCTTACAGGGGAAATTATATAATACTAAGCTACAGATAGGTTTACCAAGGCAGAGCCAAGATGGTGGAATAGACACTTCCGGTGAGCCCTCTTTACAACAAAGACTTGAAAAAACAAGTGAAACGAGTATATTTATGACAAGCTAAGAGCCCCAAACTTCGAAGGCAACCCTGGAAAACGAACTGAGGTGCAGGCGGAGGAAGGGAAGGTTCAGGAAAGTGGAGAGGACCTGAATCGCAGGGAGCCCTCAGGCACCATTCCTGGAGCGGTGGCGGCAGGCTGGTACTAGCGCTCGGCCGCAGTTCCCTCAGGGAGAACCAGGCAGCCACACAGCCTACTCACACCTCTGGAACTAGTGAAGAACAGCGCTCTCGGCAAAAGCTAAGTACTTGCATATATTTTACTCGCCCCCCTACCAAGCCGGCTATAGCGGCCGGCTTCCCTGGACCTGAGATAGGCCCTGTTGAGCACCTACAGCCATCCTCCCAGCCTTGGAGAAGGAAAAAATTTGCAATTTGGGGGAAAATGTAATTTGCCAGCTCCGCTAACTGGGGGAGCTCAGGACAGAAGCTGCTCCTGTCCAGGCATAAACAGTCCATGGGCTTTGAGTACCTTTCCCCTCTGCTTGGACCTGTGTGGACCTATTCTGGGAGAACAGGCCCTTGTTGGCAGACTCCAACCATTTCAGCTGTGTAGCAAAGACGTGGGTGTTTGATGTTTGACATTGTTTTGCCTATTAAACAGGGTCCTCACCTACCCATATCAGGGGCCTAAGGACTGGTAGCTCCACTCAGGTCACCCAGCCACCCACGACGGGTCCAAGGATAAGTGGTGCCTCCCAGTCTTTACAACCAAAAACACTGGGTGCCCATGGTCCGTCTGCAGAACCCACCCACCTGTACACTCTAGGGGACAAGGACACGCTTTCCTTAGAGACACATGGGGGACGATTCTCAGCCCACTGCCTTGTTCAGTGTGACCCCCTGCTGCAACCAGATACCGGTACCTACACCAACCATCCCTGCCCCTCTAAGACTGTAGGACACAGCCTGTACCACACACTTGATGATTAGCTACCTGGACACCTGAACTGAATTCATACAAGAGAAGTGAACAGACTCCTAGGCTGATACACCTGATAACAGCTCTAGCCAGCTGGGGACAGGACGTCAGAGCTCCAAAGGTGAAAATCATCAAGCTAGCTCACTCAAGGAACCCATTTTGGCGTATCAAAATAAAACAAAGCAAGAAGCTGTGACACAGTAAGCACACATAAACTAATACAATAACTTATAGATGGCTTGGAGACAACAGTCAATATCAAGTCACATAAAGAAACGGACCATGATCGTCTCAACAAGCTCTCAAAACAAAGAATCCAGGGATCTTCTAGATTCCTGGAATTACCAGACAGAATACTAAAGACTAATATACTCAACCCTTCAAGACATCAGGAAGGAAATGAGGCAATACGAAGAACAAGCCAAGGAACATACAGATAAAGCAACTGAAGAATTTAAAAAGATTATTCAGGAACACAGTGAAAAATTTAATAAGCTGGAAAAAAATCCACAGACGGACAGCAATCAGAAATTCAGAAGATTAACAATAAAATTACAGAATTAGACAACTCAACAGAAGGTCAGAGAAGCAGATCTGAGCAAGTGGAAGGCAGAATTTCTGAACTTGAAGATAAAGCACTTGGCACTAAAACATTTGAAGAAAAATCAGATAAAAGAATTTTAAAAAATGAAGAAACCTTAAGAATCGTGTGGGACTCTATCAAGAGAAATAACCTACGAGTGACTGGAGTTCCAGAACAGAGAGGGATAACAGAAAATACAGAGAAAATTGTTGAAGATTTGTTGACAGAATAACTTCCCTGATATCGTGAAAGATGAGAAGATATCTATCCAAGATGCTCACTGAACTCCACATAAGGTAGATGTTAAAAGAAAGTCACCAAGACATATGATAATCAAACTTGCCAAAACCAAAGATAAAGAGAGAATTTTAAGGGCAGCTAGGGACAAACAAAGTCACCTAAAAAGGAGAGCCAAGGAGAATAAGTTTGGACTACTCGGCAGAAACTATGCAGGAAAGGAGGCAATAGGATGACTTATATAAAAAATTGAAGGAAAAAAATTGTCAGCCAAGAATCATATCCAGCAGAACATCTCTCGAATATGAAGGCAAAATTAGGACATTTCCAGATAAACAGAAGTTGAGGGAATTCCTAAAAACCAAACCAAAACTACAAGAAATACTAAGGGAGTTCTTTGGTTAGAAAATCAACAATATCAGGTATCAACTCAAGACCAGAACACTGGGCAGAGCAACCAGAAGTCAACCCAGTCAGGGAAATCACAAAAATAAATCAAGATTAAAAAAAAAAACACTCAAAACAGGGTAACAGCAATTTTATTAAGTAAAAGAAGACAACATTAAAACAATAAAGAGGGGCTAAGAAATGTAGTCACAGATCTTCCATGTGGAAAGGAAAATAAGGCAATACAAAGAAATAAGAGTTAGGTTTAAATCTGGAAAAATAGAAGTAAATAATAAGGTAACCACAAAGGAGACAAACTATCCTACACAACAAAACAAAATACAAGAAAAAAATAAAGAGACTCAACAGAAACAAAATCAACAACAGCAAATATGAGGAAAGGACAACATACAAAGATAATCTACTCAGCACATAAAATTAAGTGGGAAAAAGAAACTGTCAACAACACATAAAAAAAGACATCAAAATGATAGTAAATTCATACCTATCCATAATTACGCTGAATGTAAATGAACTAAATGCACCAATAGAGAGTGGCAGAATGGATTAAAAAACACAATCCATCTATATGCTGCCTACAAGAGACACACCTTAGATTTAGGGACACAAACAAACTAAAACTCAAAGGACAGGAAAAAATATACCAAGCAAACATCAATCAAAAAAGAGCAGGAGTGGCAATATTAATTTCTGACAGCTTTACCAAAATTATAATTTTAAAATAACTGTCCTTAAGTTAGTTTGTTTTTTCTCCTCCTTGCATTAATTACCCCTAGTGGGCTCTCGGAGAAACTAGATTGGCATGGCAATTGAAGGCAAGTACAACATTCAGTCCTGAGGACTTCAGTCAGCTCAAATTACGGGTATCCAATACAAAAGCACAGCTACTAACACAAAAATAGCCTATCTTGAAGTGCTGGGAGGGAGGGAGGGATTTAAATACAAGAAAATTACTTTCTTGGTTCTTCGCAGATATTCTACGTGACTTAAGAACTGGCTTGTATTCTGTGCAAAGAGCATCTTAGCAAAGCGCTGAGCATGGTATGTTGGCTCCTTCCCTCCTGGCCTACCACAGGACTCAAGAGTGCTCACCCCTTCTCCTTCTACCTCTCAGAGTCACACTAAGCCCAGTAAACAAACTTGTCACAATTCAACATAGACAAAAATTTAAGTGCTACCCGTCAGGGCTGACATATTTGATCCAGCTCACTGAAGCCCTGACTGTACAGCAACAATGCTTTCTCTATCCTACCCCACTGCCAAGATACTATATGGACGTCTGTGTTATCACTGCAGTCACTGTAGCTTTCTCTGCTCAAACTGTAAACCACCAGGCAAAGAGTCCAGAATAGCAGGGATCAGGAGGTGGTGCCAAGGTATGCTCTGTTGGGAAGCTTGTCAACATGCTGGTTCTAGCTCTTACTTCTGAAGCACCATTTAGACTCAGGGCCTCTGCTTATCAAGAGATCTGCTGAAAGTGGTAAATTAACAGTTACCAATGGATGTAAACATATGGCCTAGTTCCTTCGCCTGCTAATGGCCACACCCCTGTTCAGCCCATCTACAGTTCTCTTTTTCTCCCTACCTCCGTGCTAGACTTCTAGGATTTCAAATGACCCAAAACCATCACAGAATTCCAATCCTAATACAGAATTCAGTGACAACTCCAATCCAGATCACCCACTACCAGCTTTGAAGAACAGGTATTTTAAGTACCGAAACTATTATTACTAGACACAAATGTCTTTAAAAAAAAAAATTAGAAAAAATAGGCAACCATCTGGTGGAATTTATCACGCACTTCCAACCTTTCAACACTGCCAGGATATTACCCAAAGGAAAGACAGTTGGGCTGCCTTTTTAAAGAGAACTCACAAAACTATAGATTTACCACAGTCCAGATCTGGCCTTCAGCCTTCCAGTCTGAGAAGCTAGATTTACCAACGCTCAGAGAACAGATCAATCTTTCTGGGGCAGACACACATTAACCACACTTATAGGCAAACCCGTAAACCACAAAGTCAAAAAACTACCACCACAGAACTAAAGCACTTATTCTCAGTGTAGTCAAGTCCACCTAGAACACCAAAGCATCATCAGGATGTTGCTTGGTGAGCACACAAACAGATCAAGAGGGGTCAGATGGATTGAACGTTTAATGGCATCAGGCTTACCTAGCCTGAGGAACCCACCTCATAACAGTAATGGTCTTGCCCATACTACCAAATCAATCCACAGCAGCCACCTCTGCTAAAAGGCACAAAGCCTATTGGCTAAAAAAGCCCACTGCCTGGACAAAGACAGAATGACTAATTCATCCATTTGGAGTGACGCTCTTTAACGTTACGACACATCCAATCAGCCTACATCCAGGCCTTCCAGATGACTATGTATGTTTACTCTACTGCACTATGCTTTGAACTTCAATTTAGCTTTCAAGGAAGTAATTCTACTGTTCTCACTGACAAATTCTAAGACAGCACTTCCAATCAATAAGTACATACTGAGTACTTACTATGTGCCAGGCTGCTATCGGGACTGGATCTTCCACAAAGAAAAAAACAAAATCCCTCTTCCCATGGAGTTTATAGCCCAACAGACTTCATGGAATCTCTAAGTACTGACAACAAAATCTACAGAAGTAGGTGATCAAGAATGACATAAAAATGCTAGGGTAATAAGCTTACCTGGAGAAGGGCCATTAGCATTATTGCGTAAACTTTGTTAGTTATATGAGAAAATAATAACATTTTTATTCTAACGTAGGAAAAATAGAACTTTAAAATGAGTTCTGCTACTTACTAACTTTAACAATGGGCAATTTAGCCTCTTTGAGCCTCAATTTTCTCATTTATAAAATAACTAAATGACATAACGTATGTGCAGAACTAAGGAAATGCCATAACTCAAATGAACATAAAGACCACTAATGAATGTTACGGACTGAACTATGTCCCCCATCCTGAAATATGTGTTGTAAATCCTAACCTCTAGGTTTCTGGTGGAAACCCTGGTGGTGTAGTGGTTAAGTGCTATGGCTGCTAACCGAAGGGTTGGCAGTTCGAACCCACCAGGTGCTCCTTGGAAACTCTATGGGGCAGTTCTACCCTGTCCTATAGGGTCGCTATGAGTCAGAATCGACTCTTTTGGAGGCTTCTGTTATACTCCCATTTGGCAGTGGGTTGTCTTTGTTACGTTAATGAGGCAGGATTAGTGTAAGGTGTATCTTGAGTCAATCTCTTTTGAGATACAAAAGAGATTAAACACAAGCTAGCAAACAGAGATGGAGGAGAGAAATGCCAAGTCACATGACGATTGCCAGGGAGCAGAAGCTCAGAGACAAGGACCTTCCTCCAGAGCCGACAGAGAGAGAAAGCCTTCCCCTACGGCCAGCACCCTGCGTTTGGACTTCCAGCCTCCTAAACTGTGAGAAAATAATTTTCAGTTTGTTAAAGACACCCATTTGTGATATTTTTGTTATAACAGCACTAGATAAGACAATTCATAAACACAGTCACCGTTTTCAGTGACTGATCTCAATGGGTGTATTTACAGCTCCACGTTTGTCATATACTTGATTAGATTTTGGAATAAACAAATAAATAAGCAGGACATTTCTGAGACAACTGGAAAAATGTGATTATGGACCATATATCGGATAACAGAATCAATGCTGAATTTAAGTGTAGTATTGGGGATGTGCTTGGGTAGGAGACTATCCTTGTTCTTCAAAGATGCACAATGAAATACTGAAGGGTAAAGCACCATGGCGTCTAAAGCTGACACAGAGAGTGTGGGCACATAGAGTAAAATGTTAAAAATTGGGCAAGCAAATGAAAAAGTCAGTTGCGCTGGCTTTTTTTTTTTTTTTTTAACTTTTCTGTGAATTTGAAAACTTGCAAAATACAAAAATATGTTAGTCTTAAAAGACTAACTGCCTCAGAAAGAAAAAAACTCATCATACAATTTCAACAATCACTTAAAGTTGAGCAAAAAAATGAAACCGTAACTATTTAAAAATACAAAAACCTTGTCAATATTTAAGGCTACTACAACTTTAAATGGTTCCATTTTAAAATTCAGTGAAAAGGTATAAAAACTGTGAGACATTCATAGTGCCTACGTACAAAATCAAAGTTGTCTTTCCCATCTAGCTTCCCTAGGAAATGTAACTGAAACAAAAAGTATCCCATCATTATAAGGAAGTGATCCAGCAAGTGTGCTCCTGGACTTAAGTAGGGAAGAACGCCAGCTCACCAATGTGAACAGTCATGCAGGCTGTCGTGAAGGGCTTTCCGAAGCACTGAATCCTTGTCATAAATGCCCCAGGTAGCTTGGAGTACTGAGTCAAGTAAGCAGTCTCCTGCAGTCCGGTTCCAAAGAGCGTACAGCCTACTGTCCAAACGTGTAGCCAATTCCAAGGACCAGTTTATAATTGGAGACTCTTCTTCTAACTCTAAATGAGGAATTTAAATTACATGCTCATTTTCATGCTTACGCAATTAAGGAATACTCGGTGGGGGAACACCCTACTCATTATATGTAAGTTACTAATAAACACACAAATAAATTTGATTGACAGAAATATAAACCTTTTGAGTGTGTAGCTGAAATATCTGGTGGCGCTAGAATAATTTACTCAACTTTCAAATCCTTTATAATTTATTTTCTGAAGATGTTTAAAATAGAAATACACTCATCCTGGAATAGGAAGTAGATAGCGCCATGGTTTGAAAACTTTGATACCTACCTTTGTGTACTCTATTGCAGTTGAGAGTTCTTTATGAACATTTTTTAAATCCACTTGACAACTATACAGTACAATATGACACTGTTATTAAGGACTTTATTTTTATTTAAATTAATAATAAAGGAAGATGACCATATGCCACACTATTTCAAAACTTAGAAAACAAAGCAGTAAGTGAATTGATTAGATAAAAGGTAAATGACACTATCAATTCCCTGCTTACCTTTTTGCACATCTCTATCAAGCACCTCATCAAATAATTTTTCTTGGACTGTTGGGGGCAAGTCTTCAATATCTACAAAGAAAAAGCAGACTTAAAAGATCTTCTTGTGCTTCATAACTGAACAAACTTGACATGAATATCTAATAGTAACTTCCCCTAAAGTCATTCCCTTTCAACAGAAGGCTGACAAGTAGCTTGCCTTAAAAAATGTGCACATAAAACTTGTATACGTGTGTGTGTGATGTGAAAGACTCTTCTGTATTTCATTATCAAAACCATTATGTATCTAGTAACATTTAGACCAGTAATTGTGCATAAATTCTTATTTGCTCTCTTCTTGCACTCTCACTGTCCACATCTGTGACATGCATGAACACTTCAGAGGCCTCTTGTAAAAGTGAATCCTCATTCATCCTGACACAGAGATCTGTTTTTGTCATCTTCCCCAAATTCTCTATACTCCATTCAGTTTACTTAATAGAGTAGCCTGCGGAGTAAAGAGCATTACCTCTAAAAAGAAAACTAAAAAAAAAAAAAGCAAATTTGAAATAAAAAATCTAATCACCACTTGGGGTAAGCATAACTAGAAAGAGAGAGAGAATTTCAAATGAAATTTGCTCCAATTTTAATTGGCTTAGCTATTATACCATTTGTAAATGCCCCAAAACAGTCAGAACCCAGATGGAAACTTTATTTTGAAAACTTTCAATGTTTGCTGCATTTATTCAATGTCAAGTGGTAAAAAGCACCCTGGAAGACATTTTCTACGGAGTATTGCTTCACAAACACAGTAAAAATGAATGCAATGAGTGAAGACAGAAGTGATACTTTCAAGAGAAGGCCAGTGTCTGTCACTCAAATAATCTGACTCTGCCTATGCTTAAATTCTATCTCCTAACACCAGGTAACCAGTCGAAACCAAACCCACCACTCCTGAGTTGGTTTTGACTCATGGTGACCCTACAGGACAGGGTAGAACTGCCCCATAGGGTTTCCAAGGAGGGGCTGGTAGATTTAACTGCTGACCTTTTGGTTAGCAACCAAGTTCTTAACCACTGTACCACCAGGGCTCCGGGTAACCAACAGCTACTTAATTTCAAAACAACGCACAGGCATAAAAAGGAAAAGGAGACTAATATTATTCTAAAATAAAACCTAAGAAAAAAATCAATGGGTAAAACTCAGATTTGTTTTTAAATACCTGAACTCAAAAAGAAATCAATTACTATCAGCTGCTGACTTTCTTCCAAATAAAGCACTACTTTATGAGTAGCCCTACAGTGGTCCATTCCAGTATAAATAGGATAGTTAAGTAATTTAAGAAGCAAATACTGTAGTTAAGATACCTGCTTTCTAACAAAAGTACATCTGTCACCCATATATTAAAATATAACTACAATATATAATATAATTATATATATTATAACTACAATGAGGCAGGAATTCCTTTTCACACATAACTTTGAAGTTACCTGCTGGCAACGTAAACGTTACAAGGTCAGTTAGAAAATAGCAAGCCAAATCGCCCTTTCTCTGATGGAGAGAGGCAGCTAGTTCTCGCCGGATTTGCTCTGTCAGTTCTGGACACACCATTGCTGGGATACACTTGGCTGCTTGTTGAGACACCTTAAATACAAAAAGGAAACTTTCCTCTGCATCTCATTCATCAGAAACAAAAGCAGACAACAGTATTTAAAAGGCAATTACCAACATTTTTCAGTAATTCAAGCGTTTTTTTTTTTAATATATAAATATATTTAAAATATACTTGGTATTAATGGAAAATTATAATCCCTTACCACTGGATGTAGTAGCAGCACAAACTTTTCAGGAAAACAGCCATAAAAATGTTTTACCCTCAGACTCAGTTAATTTTATCCCAGGGAAAGACTCAAAAGATGCATGTGAAGATTCACGTAAAAGGGTGTTTTTCATAAAGGTACATCACAGGAGGGGAGGAAAGACATAAGACAACCTAAATAAGACTAACCGTCATGCACCCAATATAAAAAGTCTTCTTAAAAACCAGGGAATTCCAGCTCACAGAGAAAGAGGAAATTGCAAACATTCTTCTCCCTGTTCTGTTGTTAGGTGCCACTGGGTTGGTTTTGACTCACAGTGATGCTATGTACAACAGAGTGAAACACTGCCTGGTCCTGTGCCATCCTCACAATCATTGTTGTGTTAGAGCCCATCATTATGCCACCCTGTCGATCCATCTCTTGGAGGGTCTACCTCTTTTTCGCTGGCCCTCCTTCTATCTTACTAAGAATGATGTCCTCTCTGGGGACAGGTCCCTCCTGATAACAAGTTCAATGTATACGAGACAAAGTTTTGATATCCTTGCTTCCAAGAAGCACTCTGGATGTACTTCTTCCAAGACAAGGCTTGTTCGTCCTTCTGGCAGTCCATGGTATATTCAATATTCTTCACCAACACAATAATTCAAACGCATCAATTCTTCTTCAGTCTTTCTTATGCACTGACCAGCTTTCGCAAGCACGTGAGGCGACTGAATATATCATGGTTTGGGTCAGGTGCACCACACTCCTCAAAATGACATCTACCCTTTTCAACACTTTAAAGGCCTTTTGCAGCAGATCTGCTCAATACGATACATCATCTGATTTCCTGACTGCCATTTCCACGGGTGTTGTGGATCCAAGTAAAATGAAATCCTTGACAACGTCAATCTTTTCTCCATTTATTATGATGTTGCTTAATTGGTCCAGTTGTTAAAATTTTTGTTTTATGTTGAGGTGTAATCCATACTGAAGGCTGTGGTCTTTGATCTTCATCAGTAAGTACTTCAAGTTCTCTTCACTTTCAGCAAGCAAGGTTGTGTCATCTGCATATTGCAGATTGTTAAATGAGTCTTCCATCAATCCTGATGCCACATTCTTCTTCATATAGTCCAGCTTCTCAGATTATTTGCTCAGCACACAGATTGAATAGGTATGGTGAAAGGATACAACCCTGACGTACACCGTTCCTGACTTTAAATAACGCAGTATCCCCTTGTTCTGTTCTGAGGACTGCATCTTGGTCTATGTACAGGTTTCAAATGAGCACAATTAAGTGTTCTGAAATTCCCATTCTTCGCTGTTATCCATAATTTGTTACGATCCACGCAGTTGAATGCCTTTGTATAGTCAATAAAACACAGGTAAGCATCTTTGTGGTACTCTCTGCTTTCAGCCAAGATCCATCTGACATCAGCAATGATATCCCCAGTTACATGTCCTCTTCTGAATCCAGCTTGAATTTCTGCTCTGTTAGCACAGTTGAAGTACCCTAACTTGGAATGTCCCTTTAAGGACTAAGGTGCGCCTGACCCAACCACCTCATATACGTGTGAAAGCTGGACAACGAATAAGATGATCAGAAAAGAATTGATGCCTTTGAATTAGGATGTTGGTGAAGAATATTGAATATACCATGTACTGTCAGAAGAATGAACAGATCTGTCTTGGAAGAAGTACAGCCAGAATGCTCGTTAGAGGCAAGGATGGCCAAGGCTTTGTCTCATATACTTTGGACATATTATCCGGAGGGACCAGTCCCTGGAAGAGGACGTCATGCTTGGAAAAGTAGAGGGTCAGTGAAAAAAGACAACCCTCAATGAGATGGACTGACACAGTGGCTGCAACAATGGGCTTATGCATAACAATAATCATGAGGATGGCCCAGGACCAGGCAGTGTTTCATTCTGTTGTATACGGGGTCACTATGAGTTGGAACCAACTCAACAGCACCTAACAACAACAACTTTGAGTAACAAAGGAGCCCCTGGAGGCCTGGTGGTTAAGGCTGCTAACCAAAAGGTCTATATTTCAAACCTACCAGCCACCCCGCGGGAGAAAGATGTGGTAGTCTACTTCCATAAAGGTTATAGCCTTAGAAACCCTAGGGGGCAGTTCTACTCTGTCCTATAGGGTTGCTTTGAGTTGGAATAGACTCAACGGCAACAGGTTTGGGTTTCTGTTTGCTTGTTAGTCTGTTTTAACTTGGAATACTGAGTCCTTGGGTGGTACACAAATGGTTAACACACTTGGCTGCTAACTGAAAGGGTGGAGGCTCGAGTCTACCCAGAGACGCCTCAGAAGAAAGGCCTGGTGATCTACTGAGCCCCCACATATGTGGTTTCCTCAATCCCCCTCCATCCTCCACCCAGTTTACCTGGCTAGCTCTTACTTCTCCTCAGATCCTGACTAAGCTGTCACCTGTTCTAAGAGAAGCCCTTTGGCACCTCCGTGCACTCTCCTCAGAAGTCACAGGCAGCTGGTACTTAGATCGCGCCGCACATGCTGTACAGAATTACCTGTTCACGTCTCTGTATTTTTCTGGACACTCCATGAGGAGAAGTTGAGGTATTCACAACTGTATCCCTTCTTAGCACAGTACCTGGCACGTAGTGGAGTACTCAGTACTTGTTAGTTGAATGAATAAATCAATTAATGATTTAATGATAGACACAGTCCTGATTTTTTTAATAATCAAACTAACGATTCAAATACTGTGGCAAAATGCAACGTTTTAATAGCACAGATCCTTTAAGAATTATATACCGCTGAAGTCTCTCAGGTTTAATGTGATTTAAAAGAAACTGGCGGGCACTAAATTAGATTTAAAAACTAGTAGGAGAAACATGAAAACTAAAAACTAAAGGACACATTATTCCCTTAATATAGGAGAAAGTTGAAGCAAAACGCCACGCTCACCTCTGTAAGCAGTATCGCCAGCATATCCTGCCTCTGGAAACGGATGGCCAGGTGCACGAGAGTGTAGCCGACATCAAAGGCAGAAGGACGGTTCAGCAACCGCACTTCATCCGCAGTGAGCTGACGGGCGATGTCTCCTCCGGATGACTTGTACGCTTCTATAGCAGCCAAATCTCCTTCAACAACCCCTAAAGCAAGCACCAAGATGGAAAAGAGTTTAATTCTAGTTTTTTCCCCAAAAGCACACGTGTAGCATTCATCCAAACTCTTTAAGCATTTCTCTGTGCTTCATAGGTCCTGGGATATCATTTAAACATCCTAAACAGCATAAGAAAAATTAGTTTATTTCCCTCCCTTTAATTTCTTTCTAGAACTAGCCCTACCTAGTTAGGCACTTACCTGGCCATCAGGGCTGGCTCCGTGCTCTGGTGGGTGTTAAGAGGAATTATCAGAATGTAACAGTGAAAGGCTGGGCTATATTAACTGATCAAAGATCAGCAACCCAGGGTGAGGAACCAGGCTTCACAAGCCACGCCTGCTCTGGGCTGCATTTGTCATGACTGCAGATACCGAGGACATGCAGATGTGCCTTCCCATTGGTGTCAGGCTGCTTCAGCCCTTTATGCCGCATTTTTAAAGCTGAATCAAAAATGTTAAAATGCTGAACTTTCCACATGTCTGTTTAGCTCTGACACAATATAGAGAGATTAAAAACTCTCTCAATGTAAGTAAAAAGTTAGCAATATTTAGATTTCACACTCACAGCCAAGTATTCCTCATATTCCTTAGGAATTGTTAATAAAGTAAAAAGTGAACTAGATGATTTCCAACAATAAGCTAAATTAAAATATTACTAACCAGTTGGAGGTAGGAGATAAAACAAGAATGACTTTTTCCAAATTCATAAAGAATCCTTCCATTCCCACCAAACTATGTTATTAACCTTAATAGAAATTAATATTAGGTAATGTTATTATTTATTTAACGTTAGTAATCCTACAGGTTTGATTTTGGGGGTTTATGTTAAGACGAACTAGTACTAGGAAGAAAGATCTGGGCAATCTACTGAAAATCAGCCAATGAAAACTCTGTGGATCACAACCCAATATGCAACTGATCGTGGGGATGGCACAGGACCAGGCAGCATTTTGTTCCGTTTTGCATGGACTCGAGGGCCAATTTAACAGCAGCTGACAACAATAGTGCACTATGGTAATGAACAGTCCCTGGATGGGGCAAACAGTTAAGCCCTCAACTACTAACCAAAAGGTTGGCGGTTTGAACCCACCCAGAGGTGCCTGGCAAGACAGGCCTGGTGATCTGCTCCAGAAAGGTCACAGCCTTAAAAACTCGACAAAGCACAGTTCTACTCTGACACATCACGGGGTCGACGTGAGTCAGAATTAACTTGATGGCAAATGATTTTTGGTTTGGGAAATGAACTAACGGTTTTGGTAAAAAACGAAGGTGTAAGTTACCTTCAAGTTTACTACAGATAGTGTTTAAAATATATATATACACACATATCTCAAGACTATAAAAAAACAGAACCAAATAATTTAAGCGTTTTCTAAGTAACATCAGGAAAAGTGCACCTGTTGGGTGAAGTTAATACTAGACAAAAATATTCCTGGTGTGTTTTTTACAACAGCATTTTAATTTCCACCCTGAATTAGAAATCAGATAAATAAGAAATATAAACTCTGGGGTTATGGATACTTTTTGCAAATCTGGATCCTCTCCCCGAAAAGTGTCCCCCAACACCCCCCATACCCACTTTTCAGGTTAAGAACTGACAATATTAAATGAGAATACCTTCCCCACACGGATTTTGATTTTCACAGCAATGTAGGTTAATACATTCCTCAATATAAACAAACAAGCAGAGCTGCAAATCCTTCCCCCCCAACACACATTTTATACTCATTTATGCTTTATACTCACACTTTATACCCATAACACTCTCATGAGGAACACAGGCCTAGAGCAGCCACAGAAAGTAGTCATAAGAGCTAACAGGTAATAAGGTTGGCATCAGACAAGGGGCATAAATCTTCCCAAAAAGGCGAGTCTTAAGAATAGGTGCGGATAAAGAACTACTTGAATTAAAAACAAATCTATGGTTAGAGAGTTTCCTAAGTATTATGTTCAAGTACACAACAAACTTAAATATTTCTGCTGAACTCATTTTCACCAACAAGTAAGAATAATCTGGTTTTGAATAATGTACCACAGCTCATTAGGAGGGAGCATGCTCTACTCCACTCTGTTTCCACAGGATCTCCTTATGAAGGCAACGACTTTTCACTGAGGTCCTAGGCAGATGGAACTATTCCCAGGCCCATGCAGTGTCACTGTTTTTAGCTTTAACGTAAAAATATATAAATTTTCTTTATACTACATGAGAAATGTTCCAAGCACTTCCAAAAGCAACCCAAGGATCAAATTATCTGAAAGGAGAAAGACCTACATAGTGTATGTGGCTGTTTGGGTGTATGCAGGACTGCATGGATTTACGTATGTATATATTCAGGTGTTTTTTTTTTTTTTTTTTTTTATTTCCCAAGGGATGAGCTAAGCTAGAGATAAAAACACCAAATAACTTCATTCTTCTGGCTGGGAAGAAGAAAGAGCTTCTACATCACAGTCACCGCAATTTCTAGCTAGCTACCACTAACATCACAGTCACCGCGACTTCTAGCTAACTACCACCACATTACAGTCACCACGACTTCTAGCTAACTACCACCACATCACAGTCACTACGATTTCTAGCTAACTGCCACTACATCACAGTCACCACGATTTCTAGCTAACTACCACTAACATCACAGTCACCACGACTTCTAGCTAACTACCACTACATCACAGTCACCGCGACTTCTAGCTAACTACCACGACATCACAGTCACCGTGACTTCTAGCTAACTACCACTAACATCACAGTCACCACGACTTCTAGCTAACTACCACTACATCACAGTCACCGCGACTTCTAGCTAACTACCACTACATCACAGTCACCACGACTTCTAGCTAACTACCACTACATCACAGTCACTGCGACTCCTAGCTAACTACCACATCACAGTCACCGCAATTTCTAGCTAACTACCACTACATCACAGTCACCACGACTTCTAGCTAACTACCACTACATCACAGTCACCGCGACTCCTAGCTAACTACCACTACATCACAGTCACCGCAATTTCTAGCTAACTACCACTACATCACAGTCACCGCAATTTCTAGCTAACTACCACTACATCACAGTCACCGCAATTTCTAGCTAACTACCACCACATTACAGTCACCACGACTTCTAGCTAACTGCCACCACATCACAGTCACTACGATTTCTAGCTAACTACCACGACATCACAGTCACCGCGACTTCTAGCTAACTACCACGACATCAGAGTCACCGCGACTTCTAGCTAACTACCACGACATCACAGTCACCGCGACTTCTAGCTAACTACCACGACATCACAGTCACCGCGACTTCTAGCTAACTACCACGACATCACAGTCACCGCGACTTCTAGCTAACTACCACCACATCACAGTCACCGCGACTTCTAGCTAACTACCACGACATCACAGTCACCGCGACTTCTAGCTAACTACCACGACATCACAGTCACCGCGACTTCTAGCTAACTACCACGACATCAGAGTCACCACGACTTCTAGCTAACTACCACGACATCACAGTCACCGCGACTTCTAGCTAACTACCACCACATCACAGTCACCGCGACTTCTAGCTAACTACCACGACATCACAGTCACCGCGACTTCTAGCTAACTACCACGACATCACAGTCACCGCGACTTCTAGCTAACTACCACGACATCAGTCACCGCGACTTCTAGCTAACTACCACGACATCAGAGTCACCGCGACTTCTAGCTAACTGCCACTACATCACAGTCACCGTGACTTCTAGCTAACTACCACGACATCACAGTCACCGTGACTTCTAGCTAACTACCACAACATCCCAGTCACCGTGACTTCTAGCTAACTACCACATCAGAGTCACCGTGACTTCTAGCTAACTACCACTACATCACAGCACCGCGACTTCTAGCTAACTACCACATCACAGTCACCACGACTTCTAGCTAACTACCATGACATCAGAGTCACCGCGACTTCTAGCTAACTGCCACTACATCAGTCACCGTGACTTCTAGCTAACTACCACATCAGAGTCACCGTGACTTCTAGCTAACTACCACGACATCACAGTCACCACGACTTCTAGCTAACTACCACGACATCAGAGTCACCGCGACTTCTAGCTAACTACCACAACATCACAGTCACCGCGACTTCTAGCTAACTACCACGACATCACAGTCACCGCGACTTCTAGCTAACTACCATGACATCAGAGTCACCGCGACTTCTAGCTAACTACCATGACATCACAGTCACCGCGACTTCTAGCTAACTACCACCACATCCCTGAAGTCTGGAAGAATCTCATGGTAGAAACCCTTGCTTAAGAACTCATTTCCTCTCTCATGTTTCTAAGGGATTTCTGTAATTAGAAACCAATTAGCACAATCAAAGCGGGGAGAGGTACAGACCAAACAACACAGCAGTTACCCAACTGTGCTTGGAATTCTAATGTACAACTTCACCCGTTCTGCCTTTAAATTGAGTGCTTTTTAAAAATATAAACAGAACCTTAAATGGATGCATTGTGTGGTATGTGAATTATATCTCAATAAAGCTGTTATGAATAAATCAAACCATTCAATTACTCACCCACCCACATCACCAAGCTGTGTTAAGCTGCAATGCCCAGCCCCTCGCATGGACCAGATCCCAGAGGGCAGAAAATAAGCATGAGCAGAACAGAGGCTTCTGGGTGAGGCCTTCACAGCATCAAATTCTCCAAACCTCCCAAAACGTGAAAAACACATGTTTAAGTATGGGCACAAAATAATACTTAAAAGAGAAATATTTTATTGTCTACTGATTTAGGAATATTAATTTTATTCTCTTTATTAACCATAATTAAGAACTCATAGTTTAAGTGACTGGTGAGTTTTTGGGTACAAAGACTAGCTGATTTATTACAAGTCAAATCTTATCTGCTTGTCACTGAGCTGCCCCGACTTTTGGTACGTCTCCATTACACATTGCTCTAAGAGAGCTATTGATTAAAAGTCTAGACAGATTCCTAATAGACTGGTTTCCACTGTAAATACGGTGTTTAATAGGAATTGGCCCGTACTCGGGTAACTTCACTTTTTAGCCCTCAAGTTATCTACTTATGGGGGGAAAAACATCAGGTTATAAGCAAAAAAAACTTACAAAATGCCTTTGAGTTCTTCGTATTACATTACGTTTTGACCACCATTTAATATTAGGGGATAAAGGGAAAAGAGGAGGAAGTCGTAGAATAGTCAGCAGCAGATACGGCAGCATAGGAATCTAAGTAGTAAAATCTCAATTTATGTAAAAAAAGCCATAAAAAACTCAAAAAGTTCCAGCAGGATACAAAGAGGTGACCTAAGTTAGAAGTTGCTGGTACCTCACAGTGCCTCCAAAAGCACCTGAAGCGTATTTCCCTAAATTAGATTTTTTTCAAAATTTGACAATCGTGTGTTACGTGTTCTGTCCCTTCCTCCTCCACGCTATGAAGGCGAAGGACAGCTGAAGGCACTCCAGGAAGATGAGCTTTATAGACTATGAAACATCGTTATACACTCAAAACCGGTTCCGTGAAATGCACAATTAGCAATGGCAGGTTCATAATTACAGATCAAGTGTTCATATGCGTTAAAAAACACAAAGACCTGAGAGTAAAAGAAAGCTACCGTAGTATATATTACTAACTACAACATTTATGGGAAAAAAAAAGCTCATATTGTTTGACAAGCTGGGCCAGGAGAAGTAGTTAACATATTTTGAAGCCACAGGTCACAAACTCACTGGGGACTTCACAGCTACTATGGAACTCCGTTGGTTAGAATATGGAGCTGGCTCACAGATGTTTAGAAAAGAAACTTATTTTTTTCCCCCATATATGGCACAGTTTTCAAAGTTTTGCCTTATTTTCCTTTATGACATAAAATCATAATGGTAACTAACTTTGAAAAGAATGCCAAATGGTAAAAAAAAAAAAGCCAGGACTTACCTGAGCCCACCTGGGCCAGCTCAACACTACCCTGGAGTTCTATGGTAGCTGTGACATCACAGCATGCTTTATGCTGTGGGGTCAGGGTGGACTTGGAGTCAGCTGGTACAATTTCAGGAGCCCTTAAAGAGAAAAGTTAGTTTTAAGTGGTAATGTCGAGAATGCCCTGATCATGGTCAGCAGAAAGACGCAGAGTAGCTGGCTAAGATGACTGGGAACTCTTTCGCTATCCCACAGCTTAATTCATTTAACTGGTTTAACATATTAAAAAGGAAATCATACCACCCCGGAATACTTTTTCTTTATACTTGTAATCATGTAGCTATAATTTAATCATGAACCTGGGTTAGATATTCAAAACTCAAACATGTGCTGCATTTTAAATAAAATGACCTCGGTATTTTTAAGTGTACCTTCAAATAGGCACAAGCATAGTGACAATCCCAGAATTAGTTTGAGCAGGACAAACAAATCACCTTCTGGCTGAGTTTTCCACAAATAACCAACGGCAAGAAGTTAAAATCTACCACTTCTATTCCTGAACAGTGCTATGGAACAGTGACCTTTTCAAAACACCAAAAAGGTATTTTCATATTAAAAGAGAAGAAAATCACAAGTTGGAAATGAATTCTTAAATTTAATCTAACCTCTACTGTATCAAGCTAAGCTTCTATTCAATTCATTCAATAATTTCACGTCCCATTATTAAAATATCCACTTTGGAAAAATAAAAGATTCAAAGAAATGGAGAAGTCAAAGAGTCTCTAATTAAGACCTTTTATCTGTTATTAATCATGACGGATATGCCAAATACAGTTGGTATTTCTGAGTTCTTCCTTAAATCTTTGATCAAAATGTTAACAATGTGTGGAAATACAGAAATCCCCAAGGTCAAGAAGAAATGCCTGAACTGATAGATACCTTCCTAAGAATGACCTTCCCATGCAGCAGAATCGCTGCGGAAAGCATGCTGGGAGGACTTGAAGGTGTCACACAGACATCTCTGGGACATGTGATCAGAGATGAAGGCCAATGTTACTGGGTTAGAGAAGATGAACCTGAATTCAAATGACAAAGGTCATTTAAAATATCACCAAAATATTCAACTGAAGGAAGATTAAGGCTCTTAAAAATCCAAGGTTCAAGGAAAATGTGTTTTTAAAACTCATGTAAAGCAGTGTATGTCAAAACCACATTCACCATCAAAAAAGCAAGTCCCAGAAGTTCTTCTGACTTCAATGCCAACTTATGCTGGCTGAATTTGAAGCCAAATTTTGGGATTTTAGAATTCTATTACTTTAGCCCTGGAGAAACTGAATAGTCAACCCAGCCTCTTATACAAGTGAGAAAACTAGAGGGTAACTGAACATTTAATAAAGTAGGGGAGGGGACAGAAAGTATAAAAGGGAAAACTCTTCTGCCATACCATGACTTTACACTTGTTCAGATTCTATCCATATGACTCTTCTAAGCCAAAAATACTCTCAATAGAATGAAGACAGAAGGCCCTCAAATTAGAAGAGATATGAAAAAGAGGGGGAAAAAAGGAACCAAGTCCATCTTAATTAAAGTCCACAGCTTGAAGCACAAAACAGAGACATTCCCTAAAATCTGCCACTGTGGGAGAAGATTCTACAACTTCAGTAAGCACACAT
Source organism: Elephas maximus indicus (assembly GCF_024166365.1). NCBI lineage: Eukaryota > Metazoa > Chordata > Mammalia > Proboscidea > Elephantidae > Elephas > Elephas maximus. The sequence goes on along the minus strand of NC_064834.1, from coordinate 75,018,981 downwards.
GCCCCCACACAGCATCCACACAAGCCAAGTGGTAGATTTCCCCCAACAGTTTCTGGCCCATATATCCAACAGCCCACCGGACATCCTTACGCCTCTCCTATATTCAGGAAAAGTGATACTGCTATCCAACCCAGTTCCAAACCAAAGACCTAAGTATCTTTCTTGATTCCTTCTCCCCTCATCCTCAAAGTCAGTTCTTTCAAGCTTTATCAATTCTGCTTCTTAAATCTTTTTCAAATACACTCCCTTTTCCCCCATCTCCAATGCCTCTACGCCTAGCCCAAGACTATACTCTCTCTCACCTGAACTGCTCGAATTTTCTCTAAGGGGCCTGCCTGCCTCCAGTGCTGCCCTGTTCCAATCCATTCTCCATACTGTGGCCAGAGAGATCTTCTTAAATTGCAAATCTGATCAAGGCACTCCCCTTTCAAAGGTTTACCATGGCCCTTTTGGTTAAGTTCTAAACTCCTTAACCAGGCTAGCGGAACTTAAAGACCCAGAATTATCCTCCAGCTTCCTTCTCACAGTTCCCATTCTGTACTCAAACCCTGCTGAACCTTTTTCAGTTTATGTGACATGCCATGCTCTCTTGACTCTGGGGTCTTCAAACACACATTTAATTTCCTCTAACAGGTACACTCTTCCCTCTTTTCTGAGTAAGGCTTCACAACTAGGATGTCACTTTCTCCTGGAAATGTTCCCAAATTTCCCAAACAAGATCATCTTATACATATTCCTTTACTTCCTCTATTGAACCTATCATACCAGATTGCCTTGCTGAATTATTACCTTTCTCCACCAGACCATAAGAAAACCAGATCTCTTACAGTGCTTGGGAAAACACGAGACACTCAGTGAATATCTGAACACATGAATGAGTGGATGAACAAACAAAGCAATAAAAGGTAAAAGCTAAGACAATTTTGAAAAATAATGGCTGGAGGGAGTAGGGATGGGGATGGGTATTTGTAAATTTTTGTAAATATGTAATAAACCTCTAATTATTTAAGCAAGGAGGCCTGGTGGTACAGTGGTTAAGAGCTTGGCTGCCAACCAAAAGGTAGGCAGTTTGACTTCACCAGCCACTCCTTGGAAACCCTATGGGGCAGTTCTACCCTGTCCCATAGGGTCGCTTGAGTCGGAATCAACTCGATGGCAACGGGTCTGGGTTTTGGGTATTAAAGCAAAAAGTGAAATACTGATATAAAAAACATACCAAAATAAAAAGCCTCAAAATAAATCCCAGTATGTAAAATCATTTAATATATGATAAAATAAAAAAACAAAACCCGTTGCTGTCAAGTCGATTCCAACTCATAGCAACCCTACAGGACAGAGCAGAACCGCCCCACAGGGTTTCCAAGGAGCACCTGGTGGATTCAAACTGCTGACCTTCTGGTTAGTGGCCAAAGCACTTAAACACTACGCCACCAGGGTTTCCTAACATAAGATAAACCAAAAAACCAAACCCAGTGCTGTCAAGTCAATTCCGACTCACAGCGACCCTATAGGACAGAGTAGAACTGCCCCGCAGAGTTTCCAGGGAGCACCTGGTGGATTCGAACCTCTGACCTTTTGGTTAGCAGCCACAGCATTTAACCACTATGCCACCAGGGTTTCCCAAATCAGTGGGGAAAGAATTTATTCAATAACATAATTAAAATAATCATATTAGTGGAAATTATCTGGAAAAGATATTTTAATCCATAGTTCAAACAAACAAAAACTGCTTAAGACAATGAGATAAAATGTCAATAGCATAACCTCTCCCACAAAAAAAAGAGAATATTTACAATAAATATGTCAGGTATGTATTTGTATCATATATAACATTACATTTATATGAAGTTCATGTAACTTCATAAAATCACAAATGGAAATGGACAAAAGACATGAATCAACAATTCACAGAAAAAATATGACTAATGAAAAGAGACAGTATACCTCCCTTAACAACAAACATCAGCAAAAATACAGCTACCCAGGGCCTCTCTTACACCACTGATGGGGATATAACTGGTGCAGTCCTTCCAGGTAGCAATTTAGCAATATACATAAAGAACCTTTAACACTTTTACATCATTTCATCCAATAATCCCAATTCCAGGAACCTGAGGAAATCGTGAAAAATGCTGACAATGATTTTTGTTTTAGAGATGTTCATCAAAACCCTACCAGAACAAAAAATTCAGATAACCCAATGGCTAATAATAAGGAACAGGGTAGGTGCAGCAACTCAATGCCATTATTACACATTCATTTACATAAAGATGAAAACATTTTAATTACCTCAAAAGATATGGTTAAATGAAAAAGGGCAGAATATACAGCAGTATAATCACAATTATGTAAAAATAACAATGTAAAAAAGACTGAAAAGAAAGCATACAAAATCTAACATTTTCTCTAGGCAATGAGATTATAAATTACTTTCTTCACAGCTTTTCTTAGAAATAGTGTATGAGCAAATATTGAATATGCTCTGCTTTTATTATGCAACAATGACCTAAACTCTCACATACTGTTCTTACAGGACGTCAGCAGATGATGTCTAAACTTGATGGAACTAGAAATGATATTAGGACATTATTTTGAGATACTAGAGGTGCTGCCTGAGATAATACCACCTATGCGGCCCCCCTGTCCCCTACTCCTGCAAAAAAAAAAAAGTTTAAACTGAGTCTAATCATGAGGAAACAGACAAATCCAAACTGTAGATCATTCTGCGAGACAACTGACCTGGCCTCTCCAAAAATTTCACTGTCATGGAAGAGCAGGTAAAACCACAAAAACAAAACCAGCTGAGGTGCTGTTCAAGATCAGAGGAGACAAGAGAGACGTAACAACTAAATGCAAGGTATCCTCCTTGACTGAACAGGGTGGGGGCAAGAGCTATTACCGAAACTACTGATAAAACTGAATATGGACCTGAGGATTAAATTCCGTGGATAATTATAATGTTTGGTTATGTAGGGAAAATGGCCTTGTTCTTAGGAAATATATGCTAAAGTATTTAGGGGCAAACACACACATATACATACAAACACACACATGTACACACTCACAGGGACACCAAATGTGGCAAAATATTAACAATTAGAAAATTTAGGTCAAAGGCATATGGTGTTCAACGTATTATTATACTTAGAACTTTTCTACAGGTTATTTTTTTAATTGTGCTTTAGGTGAAAGTTTACAGAGCAAATTAGTTTCTCATTAAACAATTAATAGACATTGTTTTGTTGACACTGGTTGCCAATTCCAGGATGTGTCAACACTCTCCCCTTCTTGGTCTCAGCTCCCCATTTGCATTCGTCCAGCTTTCCTGTCCCTTCCTGCCTTTTTGTCTTTGCTTTTGGGTTGGTGTGCCCGTTTAGTCTCATATACGTGGCTGAACTACGTGTGTTACTGTTTGTTTTACGGACCTGTCTAATCTTTGGCTGAAGGGTGAACCTCAGGAGTGACTTCAGTAAGGAGTTAAAAGGGAGTCCAGGGGCCTGCTCTCAGGGTTTCTCCAGTCTGTCAGACCAGTTCATCTGGCCTTTTTTTGTCAGTTAAAATTTTGTCCTACATCTGTCTCTATCTCTGTCCAGGGCCCTCTCCGGTGATCCATGTTAGAACAGTCGGTGGTAACAGGACACCATCTAGTTGTGCTAGACTCAGTCTGGTGGAGGCTGTGGTAGTTGTGATCCATTAGACCTTTGGCCTACAGGTTTTGAAATTTCTCAGGATAAAAGGCTGATGGGGCAAAAGTGGTCGTGTCTGCACAACAGGACTGGAGGTGGCAAGAAGGAAAGGAAACTACTACTTTTCTTTATAAGCCCTTCTATGCGGCTTGATTTTTTAAACCATGTGCATAGTTTAATAAAACTTTTTGAAGTTATTTTGCGCTAAAAGTAAATAGGAACTCCCTAAAGCCTAAACACACCATACTGTATTTAATATTGAAAAGATACATCTGGATTTCACAGTTCAGTGTGTTCATTTAATAAAACCCAAAACCAAATTCACTGCCATCAAGTCAATTCCAACTCATAGCAACCCTACAGGATAGAACAGAACTGCCCCATAGGGATTCCAAGAAATGGCTGGTGGATTCAAGCTGCTGACGTTTTAGTTAGCAGCCAAGCTCTTAACCGCTGCGCCACAAAGGGCTCCTCATTTAACAAAGTGTTTAAAAAAAAAAAATGAAAGCCTTTACTAAGTCAATAATGTATACTCAAAGGTCAGTATCATATAATCCAGAATCACCAGACATATCTCTTTCTCAAGGAGGCACAGTATTAGTACCAGGCCTGCATACTCAGTCATCTCTAAAGGCCAGAACTTCTGTCTCAGACACACTACAGCAACCAGGAGAGGACGCCACTGCTGGGACTCTTTCTGCCATCACCTTCCAATTGCCTAAACAGATATACGCTCATTCCTGGAAGCTTCTTTCTTATCCCAGGTGTCAGGAAGCACTTTTCAAATCCCAGACTGAACTGGACAGCAGCAGTTAATAGTGGGATGGAAAAGGAAAATTTAGTATCTATGGCTATCTCTATCTACATATGCGCATGTGTACATAACTCCCTACAAATTAGAATCTTATTACACTGCTCAGAATGATCACAATTCACTTCTAAAGTCATGACATAAAATGCGATTTTATAACCAAAGTTCCCAAATCATGGAGAAATCCTTAAAAAAAATCAGAAGAAAAACTATCTGAAGAAAATACTCCTTTCACAATGCTAAAATCCATTCCATTGCCCATAACATCAACCGCTTTGGATAGGACGTAGAGTCACAAGCGAGAACGTACACGGAGTAAAAAAGATCCTCATTTTTAGAGTTACACACTCAGACGCCCACACGAGTGTCTCATGGAGCTAGCCAAGGACATACAAGGCAGTGGCCAGCATCCTAGCAGTTCACTTTCCTTTTATGGCTGCAGCGCCAAAGATCTGCTACAGGAGTAGACATATATCTTGGATTTGATGACTGCTTTTAATAGAATATTCTAACCCAAACCATTTTTCTTTTAAAGGGGGGAGGCAACCAGAGGGCTCTAAATGTTACAGACCAGACTAGTAACTGGACTCCAGAACTTTTGTCCTGCCTCTGCCCTCGTTCATATGCAAAGCAACATGTTAAGAAAAAAAGACATTCAATCAGAAAAGATGAGTATCTTTCAGTAGAACAACCAGTTCGGCATCAATATAAAATAAAGTTCATCAACAAAACGGTCTGGTAGCACCCTGGAATAAACACAGCACTTACAAATAACCATATGTTCGACCTACTGGAAGGGCGGGCAGTTCCATTAGCTTCTCCTCCAAGCTCTCAGAAGATGATCTCTAAAAATTAAATATTAAAATGGATATGCCTCTGGGCTACCAACATAGAAGTGACGATGGCCACAAAGCAATTCCATAGGGCAGGAAAAACTCTAAAGATGGAAAAAAGGCTGCCCAGAACAGCTGTGGTATACCAAGTGGAAAATACGAAAACTCAAGCAAAACACCCAGAGGCACTGCCCTGCCTCCATCTGTCACGTATAAAAATCCCTGTGATTACAACGGATCCACCCGGATGGTCCAGGATACTCTCCCACCTCAAGATCCTTAACCACACCTGCAAAGCCCCTTTTGCCATGTCAGGTGACACAGTCATAGGTTCTGGAGAGTAGAACACAGAGATCTTTTGGGAGTAAGGGTATGAGCAATTACTCTTCTTGTCGCACGGTTTAAATCAATCATGCAAATCAGAAAAAGACCAAAACAGGAGTGGGAGGAGATACACATACAGGAAAACCAAGTAGTGGGCACACAAAAAATGCAAACTTAAGACACTATAACTCACCTCACTAATACTGTGTTTTTCAAAATGTCTAATGCTTTGTGCCTTCAGGTAAGTCATCAATACATTTTCCCTGACTGTGGAGAAAATTAGTAACTTTAAAGCCAAGGAGTACTGAACTAGAGAACAAAAGTCTCTGTTTTTTTCCTTCACAATCGTGTGTATACTCTAAGTTTCCTGTAAAGTTAGAAACTTAGCCACAAAGACGTCTTAATAAATGGGTAAATATACCACTGCATTTATGTCAGGGATTTCCTTCTCTGTTTTGTTTTCATGTGGTAATTTTTTTGGTATACATTGCCTTATAACCATTCTAGCTCAAAGTACTACCATCTCCCAAAAACTAATCTATATGACTTTGTCTTCGAAGTTAATTTAATGTAGCTTAGCTTGTTGTACAACATCCTCTTCTTTTGACCAGACAAGTGTTTCAGACAAGTGTAAAAATCACCACAGAAGGTTACATATCCCAACGGTTTTGTTTTTACATAAAAAAAAAAATCAGGAATACAATCTTAACAGTTTGCTTCCTTGAGAAAAGCCTTTGGTTGACAAATTACAAATGTCTATCCATATATAAAAAACTAACAATTTTTAAAACCCGTATCAAAGCAAGATGAATAGTTTAAAATTAAAAAAAAAAAAGCCTACACGTTGCTAATTTGTGTTAAAATTAACAGAACTGTATTAGTGAAACCAAATGGACAAATATATTTTGACATGTTTAATATCATTCAAGCTTTAGAAATTTCTACTTATATCTGACACTTTTGAGTGGACAGAGATTATATGATACATAGGTTTCTGGCAGGTGGCCAAAATATAATTGGCATCAATATGGAAAGCAGCCGCTTCACTGATCTTCAACATAATGAAGTCAAGAGAAAAGGTGAAATAATAGACCAAATTTAATATTTTTGCAGAAAACTTGAAAGAAAAACTTCAATATATTTTCTACCTTTAAAAATTATCTAAGTTATTAGATAAGTCAAAACCCAGAAGAGTGACCCATTTTGCTCAGGAATAATCAATACTGCCATCTTTATAATTCCATTTCATCAGGCTACTCGATAAAGATGAGATTCTGGTTCAGGCTATAAGTTACTGGTTCTCAAGAGAGGGCACCAGCACACACTGCAGGTCACCCCAAAACAGGAGCTGTGACCAATGAGCACACTCTGTAGATGAAAGCTGCTCATGCCACTGCTACTGGGCAACTGAATGTTTCAGCATAAAAATTCTAGTTTCGGCGTGGACTTGTTACATAAGCTTGATTCTTTCCCTACACCTTCACCCCAAATCTCAGCTCCTTCCACCTTCACCAGCAGAGTCACTAAAAAAAAAACAAGCTAAATGTAAGAAAGATGCATAAGAAGTGAAACAAAATGCCAACTAGGAAGCAACAGGTTCAATGATGACTGAATAAAAAAATTTCAAGTAAAATGTTTATTTGCTAGAACTTTAGGTATGACAAAAGGACTGCATTTCTTTTCTTTTTTCTTTTTATCAAATACTGCCATCAGGGAGGGTAAAAGGGCAGGAAGATGTAAAAATTAAAGGGAAAGAAATGTGACTTCAGGCTTTTCGTGTCCATGGACTGTCTGGTGCCTGATGATAAATTTAGGCTTCTCTACCCTTTCCAATGGTCTGGCCCACAACAGATCATGAGGACGCACAGGGCAGGGCAGTGTTCCGTTTTCTTGTGCAGGGGGTTGCCATGAGTTGGGCAAGAGCAGCTAACAACTCTTTCCCAATAAGAGCTTATTATACCTACACTACACCTCTATCTTCCCAACAGTTAGGGAAAGGTTATGTACTGGCTCCCCTGGGTCAAGCCTTTAGTAGTCTGTAAGGTGGAAAATACAGAAAGCTAGGAAGAAAGCAACAAATCTAGAAATCCAGGGGAGAAGCTGCGTGAAGGTCTAGCCCTCCAGAACCCAATATCTAAAAGAAATCATTCACTGATTTAACAAGTATCTGAGTACCTGTTAAGTATCAGACATTGTTCTAGATGCTAGGATACAGCAGTGAATAGAACAGACAAGGCTGCTGCCCTTCATGAAGCTTCACTTCTAGCGAAGAGACCAACAAGGTAAGGGTGTTACAAGGTGACAAGTGTGATGAGGAAAAATAAAGCAGGGAGGGCTGGAGAAAGGGTGACTTGGACAGAGCAGCAATTTTAGATACAACAGTCAGGGTGGAACTCACTGAGATGGCAACATTTGAAGAAAGAGCTGGGTGAGGTAAATGAGCTAATCCCGCAGATAGGTATCTGGAGAAAGAGCAACCCAGGCAGAGGAAACAGCAAGTACTGAGGTTCGACACAGGAGCATGCGTGGCTTGTTGTAGAAAAGCCAGGTGGCCAGTGTGGCTGCACTGGCATGAGTGAGACACAGAGCAATAGGACAACAGGGTGGGATGGCAGGAACAGAGCCAGGAAGAGTTTTTGAGGGACCTTTGGCTTTTACTCTGAGAGACAAAGGAAGTCAATGGAGAGTTCTTAACAGAGCTTTAAAAGAGCTGCTGGACTGGTCTCAACCCACCTGGAGCAAAGGAGAATGAAGAACACCAAGGTCACACGACAACTAAGAGCCCAAGAGACAGAAAGGGCCACATGAACCAGAGACCTACATCATCCTGAGACCAGAAGAACTAGTTGGTGCCCGGCCACAATCGACGACTGCCCTGACAGGGAGCACAACAGAGAACCCCTGAGGGAGCAGGAGATCAGTGGGATGCAGACCCCAAATTCTCACAAAAAGACCATACTTTATGGTCTGACTAAGACTGTAGGAATCCCGGCGGTCATGATCCCCAAACCTTCTGTTGGCCCAGGACAGGAACCATCCCCGAAGACAACTCATCAGACATGAAAGGGACTGGACAGTGGGTACGAGAGAGATGCTGATGAAGAGTGAGCTAATTATATCAGGTGGACACTTGAGACTGTGTTGGCATCTCCTGTCTGGAGGGGGGATGGGAGGATAGAGAGAGTTGGAAGCTGGCAAAATTGTCACGAAAGGAGAGACTGGAAGGGCTGACTCATTAGGGGGAGAGCAAGTGGGAGTACGGAGTCAGATGTATATAAACTTATATGTGACAGTCTGACTTGATTTGTAAACGTTCACTTGAAGCTCAATAAAAGTTAATGGAAAAAAAAAAAGAGCTGCTGGGGCTCCTCTGTTGAGAACAGACTGTAACGGAGGGTGACGGCAGAGAGGGGACAGTGGCTTAGGCCAGGGTGGTGAGAAATGGTCAGATTCTGGATATATTTTGATAGTAGAGCCAATGGAATTTTCTGTCAAATAGGAAGGGGGTTGGGAGAAAAGAGAGAATCAACGATAACCAAGGCTTTTGGCACAAGCAATCGGAATGAGTGATAACTGAGATGGGAAACCGTAAGATAGATGAGGGAAAGATCAGTTGAGTTTTAGACTGTGAAATTTAAATGCCTATTAGATATTACAGGGAAGACATTGAGTAGACAGCTGGATATACAAGTCTAAGGTTCAGGGATATAAGAGTTACAACACAGATTTAATTCTGGGTTCTTATCTAAGCCTGTGTCTTTTCAAGAGAGCAAACTGGGATACAAATTTAAATGCTTTTTTAAAGGGCAACTGATTCAATAAAATAGCAAAGCAAAAAACCGTATATTAGGTAGTGCTGCCCTATCCTATAGCTACACGACTATCTACCCACCAAGAAAGGCAGTCTGTGGTGAGCACTGATATGACCTCCCTGAAAACACCTGGCACCAGACTGCAGACATTCCAGAAACAACTGCAAATTTAAATTCACACCTTCTGCCTGTACCATCCCCACTTCCACCCCCAAATTCCACTTCTACAGATGTCTGGTTTGGCACTGCCTTCACCAAGAGGAAAATTTCACAACGTCTTCTCACCATATAAGATAATATGACATGTGAAATTTACACCCAGCAGTCATTTAAAAGATACTTGTTCAATACTGTTGCTTTGCCTTCTCAACAACTAAATCTTCATTCCTATTTTACCAGCCACCAAGATAACCTGAGTCTGAGACATTTTTTCCAATTTCAAACGGGAAAGTCTCACATTTTGTCCTCAGTATACATTTTACACTTAGTATACATACTTTTTTTATACATACCTTGGAGATGATTTTTTTTTAATGCATAACAGCAACAAGCCATAATATACCGTATCTAATGAAGTCTCGTTTCTAAGGAGCATTCTGGCCGTACTTCTTCCAAGACAGACCTGTTTGTTCTTCTTGCGGTCCATGGTATGTTCAATATTCTTTGCCGACACCATAATTCAAAGGCATCAATTCTTTGGTCTGCCAAAAGAAGGAACCAAACTGCCTTGGAAGAAATACAGCCAAAATACTCCTCACAAGCGACGATGGTGAGACTTCATCTCACATACTTTGGACACGTTATCAGGAGGGACCGGGCCCTGGAGAAGGACATCACACCTGGTAAACTAGAGGGTCAACGAAAGAGAGGAAGACCTTCAACAAGATGGACTGACACAGTGGCTGCGATGATGGGCTCAAGCATAGCAATGATTGTGAGGATGGTGCAGGACCAGGCAGTGTTTCATTCTGTTGTACATAGGGTCGCTGTGAGTCAGAATCAACTCGATGGCACCTAACAAAAAACAACAATGAAGTCTAGAGAATATAGGGCAAGCAGAAACAGGGAAGTAAAGATTCATCTGCAGTACATGCAGATTGCTGTTAGTCTCACTGCTTAAGTTTTTTCAAATAAAGCCCAATACGATGTAACCAAGTTTTTTAAAAAACTTATTTCAGTGATGTTTAGAGTTATGACTACCAATAAAAACAGTGCCATAATCTTTTATTTATTAGTCCAGAACCATACCGTGCAGTGAATAGTCAAAGGTTATTTGCCAAGAGGAAACTCAGAATCCACACTACCAAGAACCAAACACAATCAACTCTTGGTTCTAAGAACCTAGAAATTTTGAGGTGGGAACTCACAGCTATTAGAATGAGGAGAGATACAAGTATGGCTATTCAAAACAAGGATGTACGGAAAGAAGGAAAAGACAGCACCATGAAGAAATGGAGAATGACAATACAGACAAGAAGGGCAAACTTAGGTCGACTGGTCTAACTTTTGTGTTTCAAGGACAGTAAGTATTTCAAAAGCAGGCATTCTTATCCTGGATTCACTGACTTGGGGGTAAATGAACCCCTGATTCCTAAAGGATTCTATGACCCCCAAAAGAGGTTAAGAATTAGTACGATGAAGTCTAGTTTATTTCCATCTATTAAACTCTGTGCAGTCTAACAACATCTTGTAGTAAAAGTACGCACAGCATACTACTGCATGCGAATTTTAAAGGGTACTCTAAAAAGCATACAAGTAATTAAAAGATAATCACACCGAGACACAAGACCCAATACTTATTGTATGATTCCATTTATATGAAATATCCAGAATAAGTAAATCCACACAGACAGAAAGCATACTGGTGGTTGCCAGGGACTGGGGGTGGGAGGAAACGGGAAATGACTGCTTAATGGAGATGAGGTTTCCTTCGAGGGCGAGGAAAATGTTTTGAAACTAGACAGAAGTGGCAGTTGCACAACGCTGTGAATGTACTAAATGCCAGTGGATTGTTCACTTTAAAATGGCTAAATTTATACTAAGTGAATTTCACCTCAATTTAAAAAACTAATAAATAAAACCCCTTTAAATCTCCTGCTTAAAAAAAAGACAATCATACCACGTGACTGGGGGAGGGGCGCGATAGGATGAAATGAGAGGGCACCGGTAGGAGGGGGTTATCCTACCTCAGAGCAGGAGAAAACTAGAGCAAACCATGACTAAGTGCCAACTGTGCCTGAGACCACCCTGGTGTTCAGAGGGGCTCACCTGCTGGGACATTCATTTTATGAGGACAAAATGAAAACAAAAAAGACTTAGCCTTCTTGAAATTTATTCTTGGACTTGCAGGTTCATACAGCTATGTGTTCTGTATTTTGGAATATATGCATTTTCTATAACCAGGGAAATAAACACGAGAAATTAGTACGGGGAGGGGGGAAGGCACACACAGCTAATGCTTAAGGCTCATCCAGTGTTTCACACAAAGTTTAACCTTTGGTCATAAAAAAAAAGTAATCACTCAAAATTAAGTATCACTCAAAATTGAAAGTAAGCCCCCCATCCAAATAATTAAAATCATAAAACTCAAATATCTAACCTACTCAAAAAAGGAAAACACTGAAGACCTGCTTTTGCAAATGACATCACAAATAATTAACTAGCAGGTTCACTAACTGGAAAACACCCTGCTCTCACCTGTCTGTCCTCTGTTGTTCTTAGCTAGAAGCTGAGCCCAGTAGCCAGAATTTCTTTAGGAAAACACTATAAACACAAAACACACAAATCATAATTTGATCTATGCAATCAGCTGGCTACATGAAATCAGTTTCATAAAGTTTGTAAATATTTACGATGCTCACATTAAATTAACATCAGTAATTTCAAGGTCATTATTATGTTTGCTCAACTTCTTTGAGCCACACATTTTTGTGATATTTTTAACATCTGACTAAAGCTTCCATCATCACAAGATGCTCACACTGTTTACAAACACTCTGGAAGAGCAGCTGGTGTTCCCCAGTCACATCTTGTTACAACAAATAGAGTAGCAGTTTTCAACCCCAGGTGTATTTTCTACTACCCATGTGTAAAAGATTTATGCTTTAACATAAAAGCCCTCCCTCCCCAAGATGGAGAAACATGCATACTATTAAGTGTAGGCAATTTATGACGAAGCTATGACAAGACCACAGATACAGACCCTCGTGCGCGCATACTGGGGGGCAGAGATATAATGCTGAATGAACTTAGGCAAGCAGCAGAAAGCCTAGAAAATAACTGGAAATCAATGCTAAATAATACTGACCCTGCTTACATCTTTCCTGTCATTTTTAATAACTTTTCCCATTCCATTCAAAAAATGCAGAAAACAGAAACTTACCCACACAAGCATTGAGGAATAGCCAATCGGTCTTTTTCATCCTGTTTTTAATTTGCTTTAATTTTTTGAAGTCCACTTCAAGTTCCTCCTTGCTGCCAACAGCACCAGCCAATTCAATTCTCTGAAAATCCATTTTCATTTCAGAGTCACGTTTCATAGCAGGAGGTGATCTTCTCTGGCTATTACCACCACTGCAGCTTCCTCTCCACCGTGCTCTGTCTTGCTCATTTATTATTGAAGATGCCTCTTCGGTCTCTGCCAACTCTATTGCTTCAATGTTATTAGGTCTGGGATGATCACAAACAACACATTTTTTAGCCTTGGCCCAGTTTTCATATGTGCAAATAGAACAAGTCCAATGCTGGGTCCTTGTGTTCAGTTTATTTCTATCATTGTATTCCTCGCAAGGATCAACAGAAAAAGCAGCTGGTCTTGAGCCAGATCCTGAGGATTGAGGAGATTCGGTGGGACTCCTGGTCCTACGCTGGGATAAACACTGAGTACACCTGATGGCTCTTGGCCAGTTCAAATATGTGCACATGTGGCATGACCATTTGTTTGCATTTTCCATGCTATATGAGGACTTAACCCTTGGTCTTGCACTAGAGTCTGGACATATCAAAGGACTACTTCCTCCTTCTGTGCTAGAAGGATCCCAATCTCTACCAACATCACTTGAACCGCTTTTAAATGGATCTTCTGTAATAATTGTTCCACTAGGTCTCTGGGCACGACACATAGTACACTTGATTGCAGATGGCCAATTTTCATACGTACAGTATTCACAAGCCCACTTAATTCCACGTTCTGACATTGTGCACTTCTTGAAGTGAGTTATGTCAGGCAGGAAGCTATAAACAATTAGGACATAGTTATTAAAACAATAACTACATGATTCCACTTCTGAAAATATGCCCAGAAAATATAAGTACTCTTCAACTTACAAAACACATATTTGTCAGATGAAGTATGTAAAATTTCATACTTAATTATCCTAATATATATATTTTTTTAATTTCCATAGAGATATTGGAAATATGTTTCCAAAAAGCATCTGAGACCTCAAGATACAATCAAAGTGTACTTTGGAATGCAAAGGAGGTAAGCAAAAGATAAAGGGAGGTCCGTGAAAGTTCCAAGAAAAGTTCTAAGAGGGAAAATGTGTGTTAAAACAGGTAAGCTGCTAACAGGAATGCTGAATTTCAGGGAGGACACCACCATCAGCTCAGGACGGTAACCAATAATTAAAAGACTCTCAAAGGGAAGGGAAATAACACAAAGCAAAAAAATATCTTAAACACATCAGCATTCTCAAATGATGAACGACAGATTACGACGCTGTCCAGGTACAGTACAGTGTTTGACTCACTGAAGAATCCAAAAGGTCCAAGTCAATTCTGTCATTCTATCAAAAGCAGCCTGGAAGTGCTAGTTACCCACTACTCTTAATCAGCACAGGTAGAAAAGGAAGATGTTGAGGAGTGATCCCTACAACTAACAAAGTAACAGCGTAAAATAAGAGTTCCTTGATATTGTGTCTCCTCAAAACCTAGCTCAGTAAGGTTCTCAGACACACAGACACACACACCTCTGTATGTCACCTGTACTTGGGAAAATCAAACTGACAGAACTTTGCTAAGATAACTAACATAACCACTCCAACGTAATTTTGAATATTTGCTATTTTGAGTATTTAAAATATATTCATATATTCAAAATTCCATTCCAATGTAAACGATTCACTATTTTAAAGAAGGTTCCTAGGGTTCTATAACGGACTTACTAAACACCATAATGAGAACTTCTACTATTTAAAGACAACTAATTCATAAATGGGAGCCCTAGTGGCACCGCAGTTAAGAGCTCAGCTGCTAACCAAAAAGGTCAGCAGTTCAAATCCACTGGCTACTCCTTGGAAACCCCATAAGGCAGTTCCACACTGTCCTATAGGGTTGTTGAGTCGGAATCTATTCGACGGCACTTTACAACAACAATAATTTATAAATGAAGCAACTTACATAACAAATTTAATAATGGTTATTTTTAATGGCTTCATATTAGACACTGGCCACTAAAGCCAACTTCTCCATTTTTAAAATCCCTTCTCAACTTAATTAGTATCATCCTACCGCCTACCTTTAACCAGAAAAGAGAAAGTAATCCTGGGCAGAGTAATAGACGCTTTTCCCTCTCTTTCTCAGGGAACTGTTCCGGAGCCTGGAAAGCTAAATCTTTCCCTTTAGAAGTGCATATGACCCTGCTTGTGCAGTCCTCACCCCATTTATAGTGTGAACTCTGTTAAGCAGACAATATTCACCCTAAGAAAGGCTACTTTATAGCTGAAATAGAAATCACACTTACTAAGGTTTTAGTTTCATGCTATAACCTCCACCTCACACATGGATAGAATAAAAGCATGGTTTATAAATCAGACCAAAGTTTTTTGTTTTTGTTTTTTTAAGGTTTTAGTTTCATGCTATAACCTCCACCTCACACATGGGTAGAATAAAAGCATGGTTTATAAATCAGACCAAAGACAAGACTCAGTCTTCATGCTGTTCAGACTCTGACTTCCTCAGGAGATCCTGCAAAATGTGATACAGGGTTCTGTCCGACTGTGAATAGCTATTCCTGGAAAGGAGACCAAAACTGAATTTCACTTGAAGCCTGCTACTTAACTCAACAAAAAAATTTTTTAAGGCTTTATTTTAATCAATTCTCCATTTTAATCCTAATCATTTAATAATGGATTATTATATTTAGAATTTTAATGTAACGGCAATAAAGTTAGTTAACTGATTGGGTTGGTCAGTCAAATTAGCCATGGGAAAGACTTTTTTCTATAAAACCTTAAACGTGTATGTATGTACAATATTATCATTAATATTAACTTAGAAGTGGTAAAGTCAGTTCCTACCTGAATTACTGAAGGGAGGAAAGTGGTATAAATAACCCAAATGAGTAGAGAAAGCAAAAAATACTGCTTATATTTAGCTTTGAAATCTTTTTCTCCTTCAGCAAGTTTTTTTTGTTTTTACTAACCTGGGTCATCTAAATTTAACTTGCTTAGGCTTTTAAATTCAGTTTGTATTCATTGATTACCCACAATCTGATAGCAGTTCAAAGCATGTTTGAAAGGCAGGGAACTAAAATCATAGAAGCATCCTTAAAGTGAACAATCAAGATTTAATGGCCGTTTTCTATATTCATTAGGCAGTTTCTTCCTTTAATTTCTTAGGAGTGAAATATAAAGTACTTACTCATGCTAGTGGGCGTTTAAATGAGCACATAGAAACTTCTCGTGGCAATAACGAAATGCATAATGAATTTACACCCAGGGCTGCTATAAGGAATTCCAGTATTTAACTTAAAATATTCATTTTCAAAACTCCATGCTTGCTTGGTAAGCTTTAATTTGTTTGTAGGCTCAACTAAATAGCTTATTATATTATCTTAGCTAATCTCAGTGGAAGTAACATACCAGCATAATTTATCTAAATGTTCAAGACTGGCAAAACACAAAAACAAATCATTACCATAAAAAAAAAAGGAACAGCTGTCAAGTATGCCTGGTAAAATGATGGACAAATAGCTGCCTAATTAGCCTGCCCGTGCACATTAGCTCACATCATGAAAATCCAGGTCACGAAGCAGTACCAAAATCAAGCTCAGAAGTTTTATATTAGATAATAATGTGCAGTATACACTCTGCAGAATTGAGGCTTTGTAGGAATATTGTTTTTTAGTAACTGAGTGTTAAAATTCATTGGAGAGGATTATTTGAGAGCACCATTTGTACCTGTGATAATCAGTACATGTATGGAAGAATAAAGATAAGATCAGCCCAACCACGTGATTTTGTATTACTGAGATTAAATTAACATTGAGTACAATTTTTCTCCCAGATGTCAAAACATCCCACAAGGGACATAAAATTACTCTCAACAGCAACCAGCTCTAAAAGTTAGTGTGACACAGCACAGTAAAGCTGTCACCAAATATCATTTCACATTAACATGCCTTCATAGATGCAAATAAATTTAACTCGCAAGTCTAATTTTGCAAGCGAAACAAGTTTCCAAATTCTATCCAATGAATCGCACTTCAATTAACTGGTACAATAAGACAACAATAAAATCTGTATAATACTCTGGGCCTTCTTTAAGAGGAAATGGACACAACGGTTACTCTTCCCCCTTAGTTCGAACTCAATATCCGCAGCTGCCAACCTGTGAACCAGAGTCCACGAAACCATGCGTGCATCAGGTCCTACCTAAAGACTGAATAAGGTTTCCAAGTATGTTAACTATTTTCCAATACTAAATTCATAACTGCTTTTGATTATATACTTCCCGATCCATTTATGTGCCCGTTCCAAAGAAAGGTGGTCCAATGGAATGCAGAAATTATCAAACAATACCATTAATATCACATGCAAGGAAAATTTTGCTTAAGATAATTCAAAAATGTTTGTAGCAGTAATATACTCAGCAAACATCTTAGGGGAAGATAGATGAAAGATTAAAAAGGATATTTCACACATGTTGAATTTTTAAATTCTGTTAAAATATTACAAGCTAAATATGAATTACAATATTTGTGTAAATAAGAATTAAAAGTACCACTTAACTATTAAAGCAAAAGTCCCACACAGTCGTTTCCTCTTTTCTCATCAGTATCTTCCTCTATTACTGTCTTCCTCCTGACAGTCAACAGAAAAAGCCAGTGGTCTTAAGCAAGATCCTGAAGATTAGCGATACGGTGAACCCTCTAACTCCAAGTGTGATCTCACTTCAGGGCTCCAATACCTTATCAAATCCTACATTAAACCACTTATCTCCCCCTCATGACAAACTCCTATCCTGACTTATCCAGTTTCCATTAATGATACCATTAACAATCTTGCATCAACACAGACCCAGAGTCATTAATTCTGCCTTTTCATCGCAGATTCTCCTGGTGATTTCTGTCCAGTCAGTTCTTTTCTTTTCATCCCCCCTTCTCAGTTCAGGTCAGAAGTACTAAAATAGCCTCCTAAAGGTCTTCCCTTTCAAATCCATCTCACTGTTAACAGAATAATCCTCAAAATAACAAGACCCTCTTTCTGAAGCTTTTTTGCTACAGTATGAACTTTCATCTCCTTCTCGCCACACACACACACTCCATGCACACAAATACTCACTACCCAACATGCACCATTCTCCCCAAACACACCACACACACCCGCAACTCACGCATGTACCTCTCCTCCTAGCGTACACACATGAAGGCACTCCCTAGATAAGCAAGAACCAGACACATAGACTCACATCTGACAAACCCCACCTAGCCTTTAAAGCTCAGCTGAAGGAACCTTGTGGAGGCCAAAGAAAGACAATACCATAACCCGTGTAAGCAAAACCTGAGCCTTATGACACCAAACTTTTGAATAAATAACATGAGGCAAGGGAGCCCCAAGGAAACTGAGGTTGAATTTCCTGCCAAAGGATCCCAGAGTCCAAATCGAGTTGTTTTTTAAAAAACAAGTGTGGTTTTCTTCTTGAGTTTTTGGGTTGAGATTCATATTTGATACACTTGTGATATCTTCCTATCTCCCAGATCATAAACTAAGCAAAAACATCCGTGTTCCTAGTTCAGAGCACACATCATGTACCTGCTTAGGTATGTCACTATACCAATAAATAGCTAAACTATTACACAGCAAGTCAGGACTTCTACTGCACTCCAATTTCCCTGCCCATGAAATATACATATTACATGCAATTTATTTCAAGTGATACCGCATTTTTTGCCTCAGCTAGTTTGGCATTTGAAATTAAAGGAACTCTTAACCAAAACACAAAATACGACAATCACCAAATTCTTTGTTAAGTGGCTTAGTCAAGTAATAGAACCCTCTGGTTCCACCATCAAATGCACTTTTCTCACCTGGATTCCAAGACACTCTCCCTAGTTTTTTTGTTTTTTTTTTTCCACTTTCACTAGCTGTGCTTCCTCAATCTTCTTTGCTGGCTTCAAAAGTCAAGTGCCCTAAGACTAAGTTCTTGGTCCTCTTCTAACTACTGACTCCCTTGGGAATCTCATTCAATCTCAGGGCTTTAAATGCTAACCAGAAGGTTGGCAGTTTGAATACACCAGCCACTCCTTGGAAGCCCTCTGGAGCAGTTCTATTCTGTCCCATAGTTGGAATCGACTCAACAGCAACAGGCTTGGGTTTCTCTGCGGATGACTTCCAAATTTGTATCTTTTTAGGTTGAATTATGTCTCCCCTGAACTCCAGGTTTGTGAATCCAACTGCCTACCTAACATTTGAATGTTTAAAAGACATCTCAAACTCAACATGTCCAAAACTGAATTCCTGATCTGCCCACCACCACTAATCTGCTCCACCCTGGGTCTTCCCCACAGTGTCAACGGCAACTCCACCCTTCCAGTTCTCAGGCTGAAAGCCTTCTTTGCCTTATACCCCAAATTCAATCCATCAAAAATATACACTGGTTCCGCCTTCAGAATATACCCAGATTCTGATCACTTACCACCACCTCTGTTACCACCTTGTTCCCAAACCACCACATTTCACCTGGATTATTCTAATAATTCCTAACTGGTCTCCGTACTTTTTGACTTACCCCTACCCCCAGTCTATTCTGAATACACCAGCCAGAATTGTTTTGAAACTTGTATTACATCTACTGTATCTCCTTTTGCCTAGAAGGCTCTACACACACACACACACACCCCACACCCCCTCACACACCCCCTCTCTCTCCCCCAAGGCGGCTACATGACTCACTTGCTCCCTCACCTCCTTTCAGGTCTTTGCTCAAAAGTTACCTTCTCAGTCTCAGCCTTCCCTTACCACCTACTGAAAACTGCACCACCATCCCTGGACACTGCTTCCCCAAGCATCCTCCACTCCCTTCCCTCACTTATTTTTCTCCATAGCATTTATCACCTTCTAATACATACATTTCATTCACCGACTGTCTCTCTCCATGAGGCCTGGATTTTTAACTATTTTCCTCATTCATTTACGTAACTACGTATTAATGCCTACCATAGGTCGCCAAGGGTCAGAACTGACTTGACAGCAACTAACAACATATGTGAATAGTGGCTGACACACAAAAGGCTTAAATACATATTTACTGATAAATGAATGATCCAGCTACTTCAGAAACTAAATTTATTCAGGTCAATCATGCACCTCGAATTACAGAATAACTTAACGTAACAACCTACAGCGACACGTAGGTAAGTCTACTATGCGCTCAGATACGGGAAACCACAGAATCAGATAAAACACTGTCCTTGTTCTAAGGGACTTGCAATGTAATCAGATGAAAAACGATTATGGTTTTCTTAAACATGTTGTGTGGAAATGGGCAATTCTCTCCAAGAGTACATATCAACCCAGGATTTAAAAATAACTTTTTTAAAGAACTATGAACATGGCTACCCTCATTCAAAATTTAATTTCTTTCATTATTCTAGATAAAGGAGCAGGCACTGTTGTGCACTGTTAAGACAATGCTGCTCAAAGCGTGGCCCAGGGGCCCGTGATGATCTGCTAACTGTATGCCAGTCTGTAGAGAAATTGAGGGTATGCATTTAAAAACTTCGCAGCAATTTTACAGAATAATTTTCTGATTATTGAATCTAATAATAAAACATTTGAGCCTTGTGTTTGAAAAGCATTATTAAAACATCTGAAAAAGTTTAGGAACATAGCTTCTTTTTACAACTTGCAGGCACAGTTCATATAAGAGAGGAGATGAATCAAAATATCAACCAAAGTTCCTTCCATCCTAAATTTCCACAAAATGAACATCACCTTTAGAAAAGAAAGACAGACTAAAACCAAAGCGATAAAAATCTGCTTTTTAACATTTTTTTTACTCACCTTTATGCAGGGAGGAAACCCTGGTGGCACAGTGGTTAAGAGCTACGGCTGCTAACCAAAAGGTCAGCAGTTCAAATCCAACCAGGCGCTCCTTGGAAACCCTATGGGGCAGTTCTTCTCTGTCCTACAGGGTCATTATGAGTCGGAATCAACTTGACGGCAATGGGTCTGGTTTTGGCTTATTAGGCAGGGAATATTTTCTCTTAAAAAAAAAATACAAATACCAGCAGCGCTCAGAGAATGATGGCAAGTGTTAAAAGGACAGGAGTTAGCTTGAAGGGCTCCCACTGGACAAATCTGGATCAGTCTGAGCACCAACATAAATAATGACAGTAAGGGATTTTAAACCACTACATAAAATAAAAATCCGTTAAGTCTACACTGATATACATGAGTAAATAAATAAGAAATTTCACTTTACAGTAAGAATCCAACTAACAAATACAAAAAGACTCGCTGACTTAGAAAACCGCCACTTGGTAATTACCACAATTAATAATAGATTCAGAAAAGAATCATCAAGGAATGTTAAAATTATACCCATTGCCATCAAGTCAATTCCAACTCACAGATCGGTGGGTAGAAATTTGAGGATACACAGGATATTTAAAAAGTCTCAAAATTTTGCCCCACGATAACAACTTTACAGTGAAGAAACCTGGTAGTAGCCACCATAACCAAGTAATCAAAGTTAACCTCACTAATAATGACATCACTTGCCTCCTGATACGCTGTACTGAGAAGAGCACACACCACTTCTTATGGTATTCCTGCCAAAAGTACATAACCTGACTTTAATCTCGAGAAAACATCAGACATACATACAGTACTTTCCACAAAATATCTGGCCTACATTCTTCAAAAACAAGTCAATATCATGAAAGACAAGAAAGACTTGACACCAGATTAAAACAGTCTAAAGAAACACTTCTGCCGCTATTCACAAAGTTTTCACTGTCCAATTTTTTCAGAAGTAGATTGCCAGGTCCTTCTTCTCATGGAATGGCCATGGAAGCAGCAGTCGAAAAATGAAACAACATATTGCTGTGGGTAAATCTGCTGCAAAAGACCTCTTTAAAGAGTTAAAATGCAAAGATGTCACCTTGAGGACTAAGGCACACCTGACCCAAGCCATGGTATTTTCAATTGCCTCACATGCGCATGAAAGCTGGACAATGAAGAAGGAAGACCAAGGAATTGATGCCTTTGAATTATGGCGCTGGCGAAGAATATCAAATATACCATGAACTGCCAGAAGAATAAATTTGTCTTGGAAGAAGTACAGCCTGAATGCTCTTTAGAAGGGAGGATCGTTTTACTTTGGACGTGTTTTCAGGAGGGACCAGTCCCTGGAAAACAGCATCATGCTTGTAAAGTAGAAGTCAGGGAAAAAGAAGATTCTCAGCCAGATAGACCTGACACAGTGGCTGCAACAATGGGCTCAAACGTAGCAACAATTGTGAGGATGGCACAGGACCAAACAGTATTTCGTTCTGTTGTACATAAATCGGGTTGCTATGAGTCAGAACCAACTCTATGGCATCTAACAACAACAACAAATATATCCACCATCACACAATAAACCTTAGGAGATGACAAAACACTTTCACATACATCACCATTTTCGTCCTAACAAAAGCTGAAGGTCCTATCATTATTACCCTTTCATAACTGCATAAATGAGCTTGGGTTCCTACATCCTAAACCTTTCTAAAAAATTGTGCCTTCTAACACAACCAAGAATCCCTGGTGGAGCAGGAGAAAAGTGGGCTGCAGAACTCAAATCCTAGTAAAAGACCAGACTTAGTGGTCTGAGACTGGAGGGACCCCAGAAGACATGGCCCCCGGACTGTCTGTTAGCCCAAAACTGAAACTATTCCGGAAGCCAACTCTTCAGACAAAGACTAAACCGGACGATAAGACATAAAATGATACTGGTGAAGAGTCTGCTTCTTAGCTCAAGTAGATATATGTGACTAAACGGGCAGCTCCTGTCTGGAGGTGAGATGAGAAGGCAGAAAGGGGCAGAAGCTGGCTGAACGGACACGAGAAATATAGGATGGAAAGGAGTGTGCTGTCACATAGGGAGGGCAACTGGGGTCACATAACAATGTGTGTATAAATTTTGGTACAAGAAACTAACTTGAACTGTAAATGTTCACCTGAAGCACAATAAAAAAAATAATAAACTGTCCCTCCTTTCCATCCCTTCTGCCAAACCTTAGTTCACTATTTCTCTCCTCAACTATTTATTATTCTTAACTGGTCTTTCTACCTTCATCTTCCTCATTAATTGCCAGAGTGGTCTTACCAAGATAAAGACCTGATCCTGGTATTCTCCACCTTAAAACTTTTCAACAATTCTAAACAGGACATAAAACGCCCTTCATGATTCGTCTTTATCTCTTCAACTGCCCTTCCAAACATATGCACATGCACACATGTTGAGAATACTTTACAATATTTTCCTATACTGATTTATTACTGACTTTCACCAAAATCTTATTAAAGTGAAATCTACTTTATTTTACTACGGGAAGACCAGTCCCATCTCTTGATAGTTACACCCAATTCTCTCATCTACAGGAAAATGTTGTATACTTCTTCGATGTGGGTCCAAGTCCCCCTCTACCTCTTACTGGCTCTGGGATATTGGGCAAATCCTTGGACCCAAGCCTCTTCATCTGAAAAATGGCGATAACAGTGTCTTAGTATTACGCAGGACTGGGCAGTGTTTCGTTCTGTTGTATGCAGGGTCGCTACGAGTCAGCACCGACTGGAGAGCACCTAACCTATCCTTCAAGGAGCCCTGGTAACGCCGTGCTTAAAGCAATGGCCTGCTAGCTGAAAGGCAGGCAGTTCGAACCCACCAGTGGCTCTGCAGGAGGAAGATGTGGCAGTCTGCTTCCATGGAGCTTTACAGCCCCAGGAACCTTATGGGACTGCTGCGAGTCAGAATCGACTCGACAGCAGGAGGTTTGGTTTTTTTGGTACCTATCTTTCGGTAGGGGCTAAAGCAGATCACCTCAAGACCCAACTCCTATAATTAATACTACAAACAATTTTCAGTTTGGAATAGCAACACCTTAAATTCTGTATAGAGCTTCAGGTCACAGAACATCTTAATATATTTCATCCAATCCTCAGAACAATCCCCCAAGGTGTGTAGCATCTTCATTTTTATGACAGGGATCTGTGGCTCCAGGAGAGGTAGAATGACTTACTGAGGGCACAAAGCTAGGAAGTGAACCCTAGTTTCTGACTCCACTGTTCTCTCACTACAGCCTCCCAGGGTTACACAAACATTTCCACTTAGAATATGAATATTAGGTTTCAAAACTAGCTGACTGTATAGTCACTGACTCTACCTCACACATGGCACTGACCAAAAATCAAACCTGTGGCCATCAAGTCTATTCTGACTCATAGCGACGCCATAGAACAGAACTGCCCCATAGGATTTCCAAGGCTATAAATCTTTTCAGAAGCAGACTGCCACATCTTTCTCCCACAGAGCACCTGGTGGGTTCGAACCAGCAACCTTTCAGTTAGCAGCCAAGTGCTTCAACCACTGCACCACCAAGGCTCCTAAACTAGTCCCAAAATGTTTACTTCTCTCCAGCTTGCCCTACTGTGCCCCGGTTGGTTGAAGCCACTATTGTCTGTCACCTGGATTACGGGAGAAACTAATCTCACAAGCTTCTACTCCACCATCCTTACATGGAAGCCAGAGTGATCTTTCTCAAATGTAAATTAGATCATGACACTCTACCAAAAACCCATTGCATGGAGTCTATTCCAACTCACAGTGACCCTACAGGACAGAGTAGAACTACCCCAAAGGGTTTCCAAGGCTGTAAACAGACTGCCACACCTTTCTCCCTCGGAGTAGGTGGTGGGTTCCAACCGCCAACTTTTCGGTTAGCAGCTGAGCACTTAACCACTGTGCCACTAGGGCTCCTTAGACACTCACTACAAAGCTTAAAATCCTCTAATGGCTTCCCAATCCACTCAGAATAAAATTAAAATTCCTCAACCTTGCTTACTAAACTTTACATAAAACAAGATTTCTTTCTGTTCCTTGATAAATCGTGCTTGTTCTCCTCTAACATCTTTGTGTTAGAAGTCTCTTCTGCCTAGAGTGGTGAGTTTCACATAGCCAGCTTGTGATCATCTCTCTCAGCGCAAATATCACCTTGTCAGAAAGACTTTCCCTGACCACTGAGGACAAAGTTATCATTCGGCATTCTCTGTCACAGCACCCTACTTTAATTATCTGCAGAGCACAACCTGATAGTTTTTTGTTTGCTTCTTGCCTGTCTCACCACATTAGAATGTAAACACAAATAGCAGACTTTGTCTTGTTCACAGGAATATCTCAAAATCTAGTATATTTGCTTTCTGAAATGCGTATTAACACTGAACAGTTAATTATTAAATGTTTTAACTTCAGAAACATTTTTGACAGAGTTTTATGTAATCTACTTTCTGGAACTCCTAAGCAACTTCAAGTCACACAATAGCTGTCCAATAATTAATTTTCTGAATGAATGTCTATAAAAACAATGCTTTCAGATTTTCAACTTACTACAATATCCCCAACATACTGGAGACCTTGTGGCACAGTGGTTAAAAGCTCAACTGCTAACTAAAAGGTCAGCAGTTTGAATCCACCAGCTGCCCTTTGGAAACCCTATGGGGTACTTCTACTGTTCTATAGAGTCGCTAGGAATCAGAATCCACTGGACAGCAACAGGTTTTAACATAATCTCCTACCTACCTCCACACAAACACACACACAGAGCTCTTTCCTCCTCCCAACTGTAAAACAGTAGATGATCTACACCAAAGAGGATCACCCCTCTCTAACTGTGGGCCCTCCAACAACACTAGCCCTGTGGGAAGATGAGGGTCAAGGATGGAGAAGGAGTAAAAGGCACTCATAAGCAGGTGCTAGGGGTGCCTTCTCAACCTCACAGGTGTGCTTTCGCTGTACCAAACTCTCTGCTGTTCCCCGAGAATGACATGCAATGTTCGCATCTCCATGCCTTTACTCATAACACTCCTTCTGCACGCCCACCACCACACCCCCATTCTCACCCAGAAACCTGTTACTCCTTTTTTGAGGCCTCTGTAAAAACCCTTTCTGACCCCACCCAAGCTCAGGCTCAATTAACTTACTCACTTCTTCACTGCTTCAGAACAATCCTCTATCGTATTACTTCAGTGAAATATAGTTTTTTATAATACTCGACTGTGAAAAATTCATTCTCTCTAAAAAGTGCCTGCTATGTGAGACAGTGCTTAATAACCATTTAGTCAATGAAAAGCAATACTCCACTGGTATCAATGGGTAGCATTAAAAAAAAAAAAAAGGCTTAATCAAAAACAGCTCTTTAAATTATTATAACTTCCCTATTTAAAAATAAACTTGGCTTCATTACGAAAAATCAAAGTTAATTACCCACCACCACCAAAAAAAAAAACAAACGATTTAGAAGTGGCTGTTATGAGTCAGAAACAACTTGACAGCAACAGGTTTGGTTTTGGTTGTTAATATCACAGAAAGGATGTCCTGCCTTCAATGTCAATCCCAAGTGTATTACTTCAACCTAAACGTGCAACACCAAGTGGAGATCCTTTTCTGCAAGTGCAAAACAGAGAGAATTTCATTTATCCAAGGCATGCTGTTTTGCAATAATCAACTTACACTTCAGAATAATTATTTTGTTGAAACTATTTAATCTCAGCAAATAGTGCTGGAACAACTGAATATGCACATGCAAAAGAATTAACCTGGACTCCTACCTCACACCATATACAAAGGTTAACTCAAAATGATCAGACCTAAATACAGGAGCTAACACTACAAAGGAAACCCTGCTGGCGTAGTGGTTAAGAGTTCGGCTGCTAGCCAAAAGGTTGGCAGTTTGAATCCACCAGGTGCTCATTGGAAACCCTATGGGGCAGTTCTGCTCTGCCCTATAGGGTCTCTCTGAACTGGAACTGACTCAACAGCAATGGGTTGGGTTTTTTTAAATACTATAAAACTCTTAGGAGAAAACACAAGCGTGAATCTTCAAGATCTTGGATTAAGTGATGGTTTCTTAGATATAACAATAAAGCACAAAAGCCAAAAGAAAATATAAATTGGACTTCATCAAAATTAAAGTTGTATGTTTCAAAGGGCACCATCAAAAAGTGAAGGAAAAAAAAAACATAATGAGATAAAATATTTGTAAATCATATATCTAATACTGATTTGTACCCACAATATATAAAGAATTCCTGTAATAAAAAGATAAAGAACTCAATGGAAAAGTGGGCAAAGGATCTAAATAGACACTTCTCCAAAGAAGATATACAAATTGCCAAAAAGCACATAAAAAGACATTCAATGCTGTTATAATTAGGGAACTGCAAAATAAAAACCAGTATATGCCGCTTCAATAGGATGGCTATGATCAAAATTGCAAACAATAAGAAGTGTTTACAAGGACGTAGAAAAATTGAAACCCTCATATATTGCTGATGGAAATGTAAATGGGGAAAACAATCTGGCAGTTCCTCTAAAAGTTATCATATGATCCAGCAATTCCACTACTAGGTATATACCCAAGAGGAATGAAAACATATGTCCACACAAAAACTTACACACGAGTGTTCACAGAAGCATTTTTCGTAATAGCCAAAGAGTGAAAACAACCTAGTAAATGTACATCAATGAAGGGATAAAAAACTGTGGTCTATTATTCAGTCATAAAAAGGAAGGAAGTACCGGTATATGGTACCATGGATAGATAACCCAATAGACATGCTTATGGAATCAACAAAACAGGGGCACCAGTTGTCTAAAGTGAGGACCCACAGATGCCAAGCAGCAGGACACAAGGAAATAGAGCGCCACAGTAGAAAGGAACCGGCAGGAACTAAATGAAATCGATAAATTTTCTTTGTTGTAGAATACATGGAATATTCTTTCTACAGAAAATGTGGTATATAGTAAAAACCTAAGTACCCTGCATCCACTAAAAATTTTATAATCTAGTCCATCTCATTCCACTAAAAGGCCGTACGTCACTTTTGTGTTCAATCTGTTATTACAGTCCGTTGGATAGCTAGGATACACATACACACATACATTCACATATTCCACTTGAATGTATGGGTAAGCAGGGGAGGGGGGCACCACAGATTGCTAATGCTCAGGGCCCTCACATGCCTTAATCCAGCCCTGCATGCTACAACACGGACAAACTGGAAAACTTTATGCTAAGTGAAAGAAACTAGACACAAAAGACCATTTATATGGCCTGATATGATTCCATTTTACATGAAATGTTCAGAGAAGACAAATCCATAAAGACAGAATGTAGATTAGCAGTTCCCAGGAACTGAGGGGAGGAAGGAATAGTGAGTTACTACTAATGGGTACCGGGCTTTCTTTCAGGGGTGATGAAAACATTTTGGAATTTGATAGTAGTGATGGTTGCACAACTCTGAATATACTAACAACCAATGAAATGTACACTTTAAGAGTGAATTTTGATATGTGAAATATACCTCATAAAACTGTTATTAAAAAAAACTGAAAAGACGTGCAGCTGATTCCTACAATGTCCTATTCATTCAAGCATTTTTTTATTTATATGAATTAACACCACGTAAAAATTTTACTTCCCACAGGATGAAAAACTAAACGGTGCTGTTTTAGTTGAGGAAGAAGGTGGGATGACAGTTTGCCCTGAACACATGAACGATGAAAGGAAATCATTGGGAGTTTTTTTTATTACTAAAATGTTCAATTCATTAAGCAGTAAAAAAAAATTGCCAACTTTATTTTTGATTTACCTGGTCACCTTGATTTTAAAATTCAAATTGAAGGCTCATGTCAAAAACTACATCTTAATCAAAATACCACCTTCCCAGAAAACAATGCAGTGCAATGGATCACTTTTATATGGCCTTTCTTGCCATGGTCTTGTAACACTCATCAAATGATCAGGTGGGGCTATGCAAATAAGGTGCTTGTGACCTACACCAAAGGAACTGGACAGCTTGCAAATAATGCAAATAAGGTGCATGGCACCCTTGAGGGGGGTGGTGGGACCATGCAAATAAGGTGTATGAAACCCTAATGAGGGAGTTCGTAAGTTTTGCCATCCCACAAGGCTTAAAATGAGCCATCTCAGAGGCAGAAAGAGGGGACCTCCCTACCACCAAGAAGAGCCGGGAGTGGAGAATGTCCTTAGTACCCGGAGTCCCTGCACTGAGAACCTCCTAGACCCAAGAAGCAGAGACAGGGAGAGAGCTGTACCACTGAAGACAACAGAAGATGGCAGGAAGCAGTGGCAGCAGAACCAGAAGACCAGCACAAGATGGCACAGTGGGCTTCCCAGCTCACGTAGTAAGGCAGTTACAGTGGGTGTGCCAACCCATGGAGGAAGAGAGCTGCGAGTTTCTGGGCAAGGGGCTTGCTAGCAGAGTAGGGTACCTCTGGGCCCTTGGCGGAGCCAGGCTTACCAATTCACGGAGCGAGAGCTGAGCACTGTCAGGCAGGAGGCTTGCTAGCAGAGTGGGGAGGAGCTAAAGAGTTTTGTTAAAACTTGCCCAAGCAGGGCAGAGGCCAGGCCGAGGGGTCCAGAAGCCAACGGGCCAGAGAGAGGCCTGCCTGAAGGCAAGGCGGAAAAAGAGGCTGTCCTGATCAAACAACCGTATCTTGAGTTATTCCTGATCCTGAATTGTAACCTGTTACTTCCCTAATAGACCCAGTAACTGTGAGTACTGTCTGTGAGTTCTGTATGACCACTGCAATGAATTATCGAACCTAGCAGCGAAGTAGAGTGCCGTGGGAGGGACACCTAGTATCAGAGCTGGTAAAAACATTGGAGAGAGGAGGTATGTCTGACCTGCACTCCATAGGAATCAGCTCTGGGCTGATGTTGATGGTGATCTTCCCCCTTCCTTGTGAAGTGAGAGGAGATCAGAGGCCACCACCACGCCATTTTCACCACAATAAAAAAATGCTGACTGATCCAGATTTCTAAATAACTGGTACTATTCTATGAAACTGTCTGTTACAAACGTAAGTAGCCAAAGTAAAAATGCCTAGAATTTCTGAAAAGTCTGTTAACACAGGTTAGTGTTAGCTTCAATAGTGCTAAAAAGGTTTCTGAAGTTAAAAAAGAATAATAGTTTTTATGTAAACTACTTTCTAAAAATCACGGAGGGAAAAGATATTTTGATGAGTCAGAAGAAGAGGACAAGTTTCCACACAGATGATGGGGATAAATCAAGATGGTTTTCTGCCAAGAGACTATGTATTCATAAAATACCATGCCTCCTACTCACGCACACAACACAACCAAAACATACACACCTATTTTCTAACTACATCAGCATCTTTGTAGGGACTACATAATTACATGTATTGTCCTTGGTATACAAAAATGCTATGCGTGAGCTTGTTTATGTTTCCTTCTAGCAGCACAGACAGACAGCAGTGAATCACATCCATTCTCTGAGTCTCATCTGCCTTATGATCAATGACACATGCTGCCAACATCCGAAGTTAAGGATCCAAACTGAAGCTACAGGTGATTTCTCCTTCATGTGATGCTAAACGTTACCTATATACAAGTAGGAAATGGTCCCCCTTGCTGTCACTGGTGCCGATCTCAAATGAACCCAAGTAACTGCCCCAGACTCAAATCCGAAGTAAACCACAGAATTACGGTACTTATTTTTATTTAAATAAGATGAGATCATTATCAAAATGCTGACCATCCTCTACAGGCTGGGAACCATGTTGGCAATAGGCATAAACATGCTAATCAAGTATTTTGTTTTTTCAAAGACAGCCATAATTTCAAATATTTTTGTCTCAGAAATTGTCACAGTCCCAGAAACTCCAATACTTGGAGGAGTACAAAGTCTATATCCTAGAATACCACTATAACCATCACCGGTCACTGTCAGAGCACGAGTCCAAATTGTCAGAGCTGAATATATGCTCCCCATACACACAAGGCACAGGGCTCAAACCCATTTCTCAAGTCTTAAAAGTCCAATTGGGAAGCAGAATAAAAACAATAAAAGCAACTGAAATCCAGGCTAGCAGTGCTAGGACAAGAAGGAAGAAAACCATCCTGCACAACAGAGGAGGGAACAGTAGATCCCTTGGGGTTGAAGTAGTTAAAAAGGCTCCTCAAGAGACAGGCCCTACCTGGGCTCAGAGTACAGAGAGTATCCATGAATACAAGAGGAAGACGATTCCAAACAGACAGAACAGCATAAAGAAAAGCTGAGGGGAGAGACTTCACAGGAAAAACAAACCAAGGATCCACCAAGGGGAGAAATGGCATTAAGACTGAAGCACTGATCAGGGCTAGATTCTGGAGGATCTTGACCATGCCGGGGAAACTGAGCTTTATTTTCCATGTAATAAGGAGTTTTCTGGAAGTCTTTATACCGTGATGTGAGGAGGGGACAATATTAAAATGTGCAAGACACTATTTTATGCGAAGAATAAGTGGAGCACAAATATTCCTAATAAAACATCACATCAATGGAAAAAAGTGTTCTAGGCCAGGTACAAAAGGATATTATTGGGGTGGGGGTGGGTGTGAGCAGCAATGCTTAAATAGTAAAAGTGACCCAAGAAGTTAAATAAAAAATTATGGTGGTCTACAACTCTTGTTTATTTACATTTATTATAAAAGTAGTATAAGTATAAAGCACCTGGAGAAGCTCTCACTCTATCAATTACGCACATGAAGCAACTTACCTCAAACGTTGTACCACTGGACCCTGAGTTCCAAAGCTCTGTTAACCCTCAGACTTTAAACGGGCTGTGCCAGAACCCCATCAGTGTACAGGTCTGGATCAAGGCCGTGAGCTTAACACATATTATATCATGAATGAGTTCTTCATACTAACCCGAGTTCATTTCAAGAGTAAATAAACGGGTGTCCCAATACTCTAAGGCTGTAATAAAAGGTGCTCAAACATGAGCAACAGAAATAAAAATCTTTCATGACATTCAAATGACAGCCTTCCCAAAAGATGAAAATGTGTCATTACCGTCTTACTAGTTTTAGCCCCCTCCTAATAGCCCAATAAAAACAACGTGATGCACTTTTATAGTAAGAAGGAAACTGCACACCTTGTCATAAGACCCAAAAATCAACAGGGGAGCAGAGTTCTAAATGTGTTCAGAACTACCTAATTTAATTAAAAATAACAACCAAGAAGAGAGATCCAGTTTTATTTTTCACAAACACATCTTAGATGACGTGCTCTCAGCCCTTGGCGCAAGCCAAGATCAAAATTCCTTATGGTTTTCCCTGGCTTATGGGTTACTCACTGAGTCATCTATGTTTGATCAAAACAGAGGTACCTCGAGGTTGCACGAGTGATTAGGACACCGTCTAAAAAAGGGAGACCTACAAGTACCAGAAGCACTCCTTACGGAGTATTTCCGGAAGTTAAAGGTGTCTCTTCAGCTGTGGCTCTAAAACAACATTTTTGTACATCAGATTTATAATGACAATACCGTGGATCATACGGTGAACAAACAGACCAAAATACTGGGGAGAGCAGCCTTTAACCTGAAAGTCTGCAGACTTATGGACAAAGGGAGTGAGACTGAAACTCAAAATTCTCAGCAAGAGTTAAGAAAACATCAGTGAACCTCAAAGATAGTGGGCCAGTTCCAACTTCCAGGTTTAACCTAAACTGCCAGTCCCTTGTACTTAGTGCAAGTATTCATTACAGTCCTTTTGTCTATGAAATGACCCACGCAAGCCCCACAGAAAACAACAGCTACTTGCACCGAACGAGAGTTACCGAGAGCGAGGCGGGCAGATCATCTGTCCACAGTTCCAGCTCTTTCTCCTCTCCCCCAACCTTTGCCCCCCGACCTTGATTTCTTAGACAGAAATGGCAACAACTGGGGCCACCGCAGGAGACAGAGAGGAAGCGGCCAAGAGACTGAAATCCAAGTTTGGAGGCCAGCACCAACTTGTGGCGATGAACCCAAGTATTTATGGCCTATTGCAGAGCGGGAGCGAAACC
Organism: Elephas maximus indicus; assembly: GCF_024166365.1. Lineage (NCBI taxonomy): Eukaryota > Metazoa > Chordata > Mammalia > Proboscidea > Elephantidae > Elephas > Elephas maximus. The sequence continues at coordinate 74,986,155 of NC_064834.1, read as the reverse complement.
CCATCACAGACTCGGATCAGGCAGGAAGAGAAGTTGGGGGAAAATCCGGCGGAAGACGGTGGCAGGGCCGGCAACGCGTCCAGCTGCGGCTGATCGATCGTTGGTAAACAAGCGGGCCCGCCCTCCCGGAGCCCCCGACCTCTCCTCGCCCCGGGAAAGCCCAAAAGATGGAAGCCCGGCCGGCGGCAGACCCGGGCCCGACGGGGTTTGCGCGGCAGGCCCCCGCTCCCCGCCGTCGCCTGCAACGCCGCCGCCCCGGGGGGCGCCGGGCGGGCGGGCGGGCGGGCGGCCGAGAGACCCCGCGGCCTGGGCCCACCTGGGAGCGGGAGGCCGGTCAGGCCGCGGGGGCCTGCGGCGGGGCGCCCCTCCTGGGCCCGGTTACCTGGTGGCGGCGGCGGCTCCTCCTCCAGCTCCTGCTCCTCCTCCCTGTCCGACGCTCGGCGCCCGGTGGCGGCGGCGACTCCCCGAGCCGCCCGCGGCGACGAGCGGAGCCCGGCCCCTCTCCGCCTCCCTCCGTGCCGCCGCCCGCCCCGCTGCTGCCGCCTCCGCCCTCTCCCCTCAGTCAGGACATGGTCTCCGCGGGCGGCGCGCGGCTCCGGGCTGCCGGAGGCGGGGGGAGAGGGGCGGAGAGGAGGCGCGCAGGCGGGGGGGCGCCGGGGGGAGGGGGGAGAGAGGGGGGGGCGGCCACGGGCGCTGCGGGCTCTTAATGGCGGCGACAGAGGGGACCCGGAGCCAAATAAACCCCGCGGCGAGCGGCAGACGTCAGGGCCGACCCCGCCGCTTGCCGCCCTGCCATTGGCCCGAGGCCGCCGGCGACGCAGCCAATGGGAGGCCGCCTCTTTCCGGACGCAGAAGGAGGGCCGCAGAGGCGTGACATCACGCCGGCGCCGGGCCCGGATTGTGAGGCTGCGGCGCGCGCCCCCACATCGCGGCCCCTGGGCGGCAACCGCGGAGATGAGGGTAGCGCGCGCTGGCCGAGGTGGAGGACGCCCCGCGGAGGCAAACGGAGACCGACGGCGCCTCACAGCACCTTGTGGGGCGGGCGTCTCGAGGCGCACTTGTCTTTCTTCGAACTCTTCCCCTTCTCTTCTGCAAACAAATTCACCAAACTTTTACCGCCCAAGTCTCACGTCTCCTGAGGAACTTTCTGTTCTGCTTAACCTCTTCATATGCAGTTTCTCGATAAGACACCACAGAAGACAAACGTTTTGGTTGTTTGTGATAGTGTAATTTTTATATATCTAATTTGTACATATTTTGTGTATATGTATTTATCTCCATATACACCTATATTACATATATACATAAATATATGAGGAAAAGCTATGGAGACCCTGGGTTCTCGCTCTCCTCCGCCATATGCTGGTCCTAATGTTGGGTAAATACAACTTTCTCATGGCTGCCTTTTCTGTAAATTGGAGATATTCCTTAAGGCCGAGGATAAATGACAGCCATGGAAAAAATACTGCCCTGAGAGTCCCCAAAGCCCAGATTCTAAATAGAATATATTATATGGCGATATATTTTGTATATTTCTTTTTTACCGTAAAAATAGTCTAAATGAGTCAGCTATCTGTTAAAATTCCATGAGTCAATTTTTTTCTAGCCAGAGAGCTTAGTTTTTCCCATTGAGGTGTCACCTTTCATTTCTCATACTTCAAATTTTATTTCTATGAAGAATTCGGAAGCCCATAAAACACAGGAACTCTTTAAGAGTTGTAAATCTCTTTCAAGTTATCTGATGAAGAAAAGCTATAGCACTTTCAAAGGGCATTTAGCAGTCACATTTGGACACCTCAGCTTCACTAGGAGACAGTGTTATTCAGCATTTACTCAGATTTTTAAAAATTAGATGGGGATTTATCGAGTAAAATTATCCCTGGTGTTCTGAGTTTCTCTTTGCATAGATATGTTAAAGGATGTATGTACAGCTTCACTATGGCAATTAAGAACCCTTTATAGCTTCCTCTCACCAACATTTCATAACCATTGGTATATTTTATCTTCACAGCCATTCCTGTGACAGATTTTCCATAATCCTCTTCATCGTGGTCAAATCTGAAGTACATAACAGCAAAATACTTTGCTTAATGGCTCTTCAATACATTGAGTTTGAACTACAACAATCTCGTCTGTTGTAAAACTTAACCCACATTCTTGAATATGTAACTAACAATTAGATATAAAATCACTAAGTCATTATGCAAGAAGAATGGTTCAACCAATATTTCATCACAATGCTTCAACCAATATTTCACTTGAAAATATCTCCATTGAGGGCCTCTGAGTACCTCCAGTTCCCGCTTCTTGAATCAAGGATAAAGAGCATCTACCTCCAAGTTAATAAGTAGACACGTCACCAAATTAGGTGTTTGTTCTTGTTTAGTTTGAATTGTAGTTTACCTAGCATAATAAGTACCTACCATGTGCCAAGGAACAGGAAGCCCACAAAGATGAGTAAGACACGTTCTGTGTTTGAGGAAACAGACATAGGAAAGAAGACAAAAACAACCATAGTTATCATTATATAAGGCAGAATGTGCAAAGCACCATGTAAATTCAAATGAAAATTATCATGTAACTGAGAGGAAGAGCAAATACAAAAAATGGCTCTAATAAAGAAGGTGGTATTTTATGAATTGTTCAAGCTGAAAAGACTCTTAATATCAGTCCAGTGGTTCTCAGCCTTGGCTACACATCAGAATACCTTGAGGAGTTTCTTAAAAATACGAATGTTGGGGCCCAACACCAGACCTATTGAAACCGTCTCTAAGAGGAGGGACTGGACATGGGTATGTTTTACGTACCATGTGGCTACAATGTACAGCCAGAATTGAGAACTACTTATGTTGTCCTACTCGCCCACCACCCTCCATGTATTGCAGATGTGCAAAGTAGTGCCTAAATTAAGAGAGTTGTCAAAAGCCAGACCAACTACGTATGGAATTAGAACCCAGAGTTCTTGATTCCCCAATCAAATGTTCTTCCCATAACACCATATCTGTTAAAAAGATGTGAACAAATACAGCATTTGTGGATTGAATTGTGTCCCCCAAAAATGTAGGTCAACTTGGCTAGGCCATGATTCCCAGTGTTGTGTGATGGTCCACCATTTTGTGATCTGATGTGGTTATCCCATGTGTTGTAAATCCTAACCTCTACGATATTAATGAGGCAGGATTAGAGGCAGTTATGTTAACGAGGCAAGACTTAATCTACAAGATTAGGTTGTATCTTGAGTCAACCTCTTTTGAGATATAAAAGAATCAAGCAGAGAGGAGAGGGACCACATTACCACCAACCAAGAAGCGCTGAGAGTAGAGTGCGTCTCGTCTCATTTGGACCCAGGGTCCCTGTGCTGAGAAGCTCCTACACCAGGGGAAGATCGATGACAAGGACCTATCCCCAGAACTGACAGAGAGAGAAAGCCTTCCCTGGGAGTTAGTGCCCTGAATTCTGACTTCTAGCCGCCTAAACTGAGGAAATAAACTTCTGTTTGTTAAAGCCATCCACTTGTGCTATTTCTGTTAGAGCAGCGCTTCATATCTAACACAACAGCAGATAGCATTGTCATAGTTAAGGAACTGATCCTGCTGTTTCTCATAGAGATTGAACCACCTTTCTCAATGAGTTATAAAAAAAATTCATTTGGAAAAACATATCCAGTTTTTAAGTCTTTTTCTGAGAACCTCTACCGAAGTGTAGGGACAGTATAATTTTGTTGACATTTAGTTCTGTCTTTTATTTCAGCTGTTTCCCAAACTACCTTTAGAAGATACCATTATACTTTACATTTTCTGACTGACTGCGAATACTTCAATGCAAAATTGTGGATCTGTACTTAATTCCATTAATAGAAATGGAAACACCAATATTAGAGCTATATCTTAATCTGGAATGTCTGTGGGACAAAAGAGGGTAAAAACAGAATAGGGAAATAGAGAAACCAATTAGGAGACAAGGACCTAAGCCAAAGTAGCTGTGGGGATGGGAAGGAAGGGACAGAGGTGAAAGAGTGTGGATGTTCAAGGCTTGCCAGTACCTGAATTGGGGCCAGAAGAAAGAATCAAAAGTCAGAGACCTCTGAATGTGAACGGTGCCATTAACAGTGGGAAACATGAAGAGAAAGAGGAACTAGATAGGAGATGCTGTCTACTGGATCAGGTATGTGGAGATCCTGGCCCATCACTCAGAGGGAAATGTGCAGCAGGCAGGGGAAATGCTGGCCTGAAATGTGATGGCTAAAGCTGGAGATAAACATCAGGGAGTTAGCTATGCACAAGTTACCACTTAAGCCAGGAGTAGGAAAGGAAAAGAAGAACTATCCAAGGAGAAAAAAAGAGTAGTACAAAAGACAGGAGATGAACCAGGTAATCAACGGCATCCTGGACCTCAGGTGTGAGACTAAAGGACATGGTAATCAACAATGTCAAATTCCAAGCCTAGGGAACATGGCAAACAATGTCAGATTCTACAAACTTAGAGGAATTAAAACAGAGAAAAGTTCACTGGATTTGACAAACAAGAGACTTTGTGACCTTTTAGAGAACAATTTCTCAGTAGGATGGCAGGGAGAGAAGCCAAATTTCAAAAGCTGAAGGCATGTGTGGGTACTAAAGCAGTGATTATAGACTACCAGTCCAAGACATTCAGCAATGAAAGGAAGCAAAAGATGTTAGACACAGGAGAAGCAAGAACGAGGGAAGGGTTCTGTTCTCTTTCAAGTATTTATTTTTAAGAACAGGAATATCTGAGAACTTTCGTCAACAGAGGAGAGAAGGTAGAGAAGGAAAAAAATTACTGAAACCCAGGAGGGAGGTAATCAAAGCACAGTGATTTGTCTTGGCAAGCAAGGGAGCCCTTTCTCAGCAACGAGAAAAGGAACACTGAAAAATAAGCTACAGAGGGATTTTGATGGGGGGGAGAGGCGAGGTGATGGAGCGGCCTTCATGTGCTCTCTCCTCCTGGATTCATCAGGTGCAGGCTTACCTGTTGAGGGTTCTGGGAGCTGGAGGAGCTTTGGGACAGGGGTTTTGGGGGAGCCAACTAAGAAGAGTGAAAATAGAAGAGCAATGACGAACTCCTTTTTCCAGTGAGGTTTGGTAGCCCAGTAATACCTACAGCAGAAAGCTCAGACTGCAGAGTTTGCCTAGAGTTGGATGTTTCCAAGGAGGGAAAGTAAAAGGCACTTTGTGGAAGTGAATGACCAGGGGTCTAGGTTGCCTAGAATTGTTTAAGGGATCTGTATTTTTATGAAGGAAGTTTTATAAAATGGGTACATTTCTGTCAAGAGAAATGCTAGAATTATTCGGTTATTACAAGAACAAATTCTCAGCCATATCACAGAAAATGTCAGTTCTATAAACTGCAAAATAGTTTCTACTTACTGTGTATGATCAACATGATTCCTCTGTGGAAAATCTCTTCATGGCAGAAAACACAATATAAGAATGCTGCCTATTCTGTTCCAATGCAATAAATCATACTGTTTTGTGGACTGTAGCATCATCCTGTGACCTGGGCGTTACCCACAAATTTACCAGGAAAAAAAAATCTATCAAGAAAGGGTAAAGTATGCTTGTTAAGCAGTAGACAGAACATAGCTAGTTTGAGTCTTAGCCAGTGCTAGGTCTAATCTCATCTCAGGGGGTGGGAATTTATGCCCTTAGTCACAAGGTCACTATCCATCTGGGTTAAGAAACTCATATAAACTTCAATTAGATCTCTTTAATCTAGACTTGCTGAGTTATGAAAGAATTGTTGAAGTTTCATTACTGAGTTTTTAGGAAGCTCAGTACATCGAGTATTTGAAAAAACTTCACTTGTATTAAATGAAACAAAACACTTCACTTGTATTATTTTCTGGGCCTGGCAACATTTTCTAAGAGGCAACGTTGTGAGGTGGCAAGAGCAGGGACTTTGGAGTCAAACAGACCCAAGTTTAAATTCTGCTCTGTGATATAACTATGCTCTTTGATTCCCAGTTTCATTACCTGAAAAATATAATATCTCCCTGGTGGTTATTGAGGATTAAATGAGATAAGAGGTAAAAAGGCATGGCAAGAATCATAATTCTTTTGAGAAATGTGCTTCCTTGTTTTGTGTTTCATTTAATTTAGATCACATTCATTGAGGAATTACTCCATGTTAGGCACTCTGCTAAGCACTGACGACGCAGAGACAAATGAGGCTGTCTCTACACTCAAGGGGCTAATGGTCTAGTGGGGGACGGTTCATATCCTTGGCTCCTCATGTCTTCTAGGGGTCTGTGGAGAGACCCCCAGGGCCCATGAATATGTAGGGAAGAAAATACATCTTTATTCCCACTAAGCTTTGGCTGAAACATAGCCTTCACATCAGTTATGAATATAGGCAACAAATCATGGTTTTATGACTAGATCTGTGACTTGAGCACCAATAGAAATCACAGGTGTTTTTATATCACATTAAAGCTGTTGTAGATACTTCATAATATGGTTTATGCTCATCACTACTGGAAATTCATGGTGGCTACTAGACCTGCCACTAGGTCTTATTATTAATCATTATTAAAGAAGTAATTAAATTAGTTAAATTATTAAATTATTAAAGAAGTAATTAAATTACTATTACAGATTTTATAAAAAATGTTTTTATATCTATATTTCAAGCATAATAACAATTATAAGGATGAGGCAGGACTGGGCAGTGTTTCGTTCTGTTGTGCATAGGGTTGCTATGAGTGAGATCTGACTCGACAGCACCTAACAACAACATATTTCAATATAATTGGTTTTCTTGTAATCTCATTTATTTTATGCATCTAAAAAATTATTCTGAACCGGTCATGACACAGCAAAGATTAAGAAATCCTGGTCTAGTCAGTGCTAGGTTGGATTTCATTCATTTTTTGGACAGAGAGGCTATATAAAATATTCAGATTTCCAATGTTCCACGATAGGACACAGAGAAGGCAAGCCATGCATTCTCCTTGGAAAGTAGAAACGGGACATAAAGGCTGCATTTTCCTGGTAAATTACGATTGGCTGAGAAAGGAAAGAAGAAAAGAAGAGGCACGATGTGGGGAAAGGTGAGTGACTCATTAAGGGGTCAGATATCTCTCAAGTAGGAAAACAAGAAAAAGTAAACAACTGGACTGTTATCTAGTTAACCTCAAAGATGCTTCTCTTTAAGTCTAACCCTTGTGAGCAACCTCAAAGAGGGTATTTACGCAGTTTCTCGTTTTCTTAAACAAACCTCTTCCCATTTAAATACACCACCGGGATCACCACTGCCCAACACACACGCACGCACGCACACTTTCTCTCTTTCTCCCTCCCCTTCTCCCTCCTGGGAAAACTGTACTGCTCTGGAATCTTAATACTTTATTACATGTCTTATTGCACTTACGGAATTGAAAATATTCTGCCATTTTTCCAAACACTAAAATGATAAAGGATCTAAACGTCATTCCAAAGCAGTGAAGTCAGAACGCCACGGTCTTTCTCAAAACTGTCCTGCAAGTCATTTTCAAAGGCCACAGAGTATAAACGTATTTCAGGATATTTGAGAATATTCATGATGTCATGCAAGTATTTTTTTTAATAATTTTTATTATGCTTTAAGTGAAAGTTTACAAATCAAGTCAGCCTCTCACACAAAAACCCATATACCTTGCTACACACTCCCAGTTACTCTCCCCCTAATGAGACAGCCTGCTCCCTCCCTCCACTCTCTCTTTTCGTGTCCATTTCGCCAGCTTCTAACCCCCTCCACCCTCTCATCTCCCCTCAAGCCAGGACAACATAGTCTCAAGTGTCCACCTGATCCAAGAAGCTCAGTCCTCAACAGCATCCCTCTCCAATCCATTGTCCAGTCCAATCCATGTCTGAAGAGTTGGCTTCAGGAATGGTTCCTGTCCTGGGCCAACAGAAGGTCTGGGGGCCATGACCACCGGGGTCCTTCTAGTCTCAGTCAGACCATTAAGGCTGGTCTTAAAATAATTTGGGGGTCTGCATCCAACTGCTCTCCTTCTCCTTCAGGGCTTCTCTGTTGTGTTCCCTGTCAGGGCAGTCACTGGATGTAACCAGGCACCATCTAGTTCTTCTGGTCCCAGGATGATGTAGTCTCTGGTTCATGTGGACCTTTCTATCTCTTGGGCTCTTAATCACGTTGCGTCCTTGGTGTTCTTCATTCTCCTTTGATCCAGGTCGGTTGAGACCAATTGATGCATCTTAGATGGCTGCTGGCAAACATTTAAGACCCCTGACTCCACTCTTCAAAGTGGGATGCAGAATGTTTTCTTAATAGAATTTATTATGCCAATTGACTTAAATGTCCCCTGAAACCATGGTCCCCAGACCCCTGCCCCTGCTACGCCGGCCTTCGAAGCATTCAGTCCATTCAGGAAACTTCTTTGCTTTTGGTTTAGTCCAATTGTGCTGACCTCCCCTGTATGTTGTACTGTCTTTCCCTTCACCTAAAGTAGTTCTTATCTATTATCTAGTCAGTGAATGCCCCTCTTCCAGCCTCCCTCCCTCCCCCTCTCATAACCACAAAAGAATGTTTTCTTCTCAGTTTAAACTATTTCTCAGGTTCTTATCATAGTGCTCTTGTACAATATTTGTCCTTTTGCAACTGACTAATTTCACTCAGCATAATGCCTTCCATGTTTCACATGGAATGTTTCACAGATTCCTCACTGTTCTTTATCGATGCGTAGTATTCCATTGTGTGAATATACCATAATTTATTTATCCATTCATCCATTGATGGGCACCTTGGTTGCTTCCATCTTTTTGCTATTACAAACAGTGCTGCAATAAACATGGGTGTGCATATATCTGTTCGTGTAAGGGCTCTTATTTCTCTAGGATATATTCCAAGGAGTGGGATTGCTGGATCGTATGCTAGTTCTATTTCTAGCTTTTTAAGAAAGCACCAAATCGATTTGCAAAGTGGTTGTACCATTTCACATTCCCACCAGCAGTGTAGAAGTGTTCCAATCTCTCCACAGCCTCTCCAACATTTATTCTTTTGTGTTTTTTAGATTAATACCAGCCTTGTTGGAGTGAGATGAAATCTCATTGTAGTTTTGATCGGCATTTCTCTAATGGCTAATGATCGTGAACATTTCCTCATATATCTGTTAGCTACCTGAATGTCTTCTTTAGTGAAATGTCTATTCATATCTTTTGCCCATTTTTTAATTGGGTTATTTGTCTTTTTGTAGTTGAGTTTTTGCAGTATCATGTAGATTTTAGAGATCAGGCGCTGATCAGAAATGTCATAGCTAAAAACTTTTTCCCACTCTGCAGGTAGTCCTTTTACTCTTTTGGTGAAGTCTTTGGAGGACCATAGGTGTTTGATTTTTAAGAGCTTCCAGTTACCTAGTTTTTCTTCTACATTCTTTATAATGTTTTGTATACTGTTTATGCCATGTATTAGGGCTCCTAACGTTGTCCCTATTTTTTCTTCCATGATCTTTATCGTTTTAGTCTTTATGTTTAGGTCTTTGATCCACTTGGAGTTAGTTTTTGCGCATGGAGTGAGGTATGGGTCTTGTTTCAATTTTTTGCAGATGGATATCCAGTTATGCCAGCACCATGTGTTAAAAAGACTGTCTTTTCCCCATTTAACTGTTTTGGGGCCTTTGTCAAATATCAACTGCTCATATGTGGATGAATTTATGTCTGGATTCTCAATTCTGTTCCATTGGTCTACGTATCTGTTGTTGTACCAGTACCAGGCTGTTTTGATTACTGTGGCGGTATAATAGGTTTTAAAATCAGGTAAAGTGAGGCCTCCCACTTTGTTCTTCTTTTTCAGTAATGCCTTATTTATCCGGGGCCTCTTTCCCTTCCATATGATGCTGGTGATTTGTTTTTCCATGTCATTAAAGAATGTCCCTGGGATTTGGATCGGAATTGCATTAAATGTATACATCGCTTTTGGTAGAATAGACATTTTTATAATGTTAAGTCTTCCTATCCAAGAGCAAGGTATGTTCTTCCATTTATGTAAGTCTCCTTTGGTTTCTTGCAGAAGTATACGGTAGTTTTCTTTGTATAAGTCTTTTACATCCCTGGTAAGATTTATTCCTAAGTATTTTATCTTCTTGGGGTCTACTGTAATTGGTATTGATTTGGTGATTTCCTCTTCGATGTTCTTTTTGTTGGTGTAGAGGAATCCAACCGATTTTTGTATGTTTATCTTGTATCCCGATACTCTGCTGAACTCTTCTATTAGTTTCAGTAGTTCTCTGGAGGATTCCTTAGGGTTTTCTGTGTATAAGATCATGTCATGTGCAAACAGAGATACTTTTACTTCTTCCTTGCCAATCTGGATGCCCTTTATTTCTTTATCTAGCCTAATTGCTCTGGCTAGGACTTCCAGGACAATGTTGAATAAGAGTGGTGATAAAGGGCATCCTTGTCTGGTTCCCGATCTCAATGGGAATGCTTTCAGGCTCTCTTCGTTTAGGGTGATGTTGGCTGTTGGCTTTGTATAAATGCCCTTTATTATGTTGAGAAATTTTCCTTCTATTTCTATTTTGCTGAGAGTGTTTATCATGAATGAGTGTTGAACTTTGCCAAATGCCTTTTCTGCATCAATTGATAAAATCATGTAATTCTTTCATTTTATTTATGTGGTGGATTACATTAATTGTTTTTGTAATGTCGAACCATCCCTGCATACCTGGTATGAATCCCACTTCGTCATGGTGAATTATTTTTTTCATATGTTGTTGAATTCTATTGGCTAGAATTTTGTTGAGGATTTTTGCATCTACATTCATGAGGCATATAGGTCTAGAATTTTCTTTTCTTGTGGTATCTTTACCTGGTTTTGGTATCAGGGATATGGTGGCTTCAGAGAATGAGTTTGGTAGTATTCCGTCCTTTTCTATGCTCTGAAATATCTTTAATAGTAGTGGTGTTAACTCTTCTCTGAAAGTTTGGTAGAACTCTGCAGTGAAGCCCTCTGGACCAGGGCTTTTTTTTGTTGGGAGTTTTTTGATTACCTTTTCAATCTCTTCTCTTGTTATGGGTCTATCTAGTTGTTCTACCTCTGTTTGTTTAGTTTAGGTAGGTAATGTGTTTCTAGGAATTCATCCATTTCTTCTAGGTTTTCAAATTTGTTTGAGTATAGTTTTTGATAATAATCTGATATGATTCTTTTAATTTCAGTTGGGTCTGTTGTAATATCGCCCATCTCATTTTGGGGTTATTTGCTTCCTCTCCTCTTTTCCTTTTGTCAGTGTGGCCAGTGGTTTATCGATTTTGTTGGTTTTTTCAAAAAACCAGCTTTTGGTCTTGTTAATTCTTTCTATTGTTTTTCTGTTTTCTATTTCATTTAGTTCAGCTCTAATTTTTATTGTTTTCTTCTGGTACCTGTGGGTTTCTTTTGTTGCTCTCTATTTGTTCAAGTTGTAGGGATAATTCTTTGATTTTGGCCCTTTCTTCTTTTTGGATGTGTGCATTTATTGATATATATTGGCCTCTGAGCACCGCTTTTGCTGTGTCCCAAAGGTTCTGATAGCAAGTGTTTTCATTCTCATTGGATTCTATGAATTCCTTTATTCCATCCCTAATGTCCTCTATAAAAATAATCCAGTCTTTTTTGAGCAGGGTATTGTTCAGTTTCCAAGTGTTTGATTTCTTTTCTCTGCTTTTCCTGTATTGATTTCCACTTTTATGGCCTTATGGTCAGAGAAGATGCTTTGTAATATTTCAGTGTTTTGGATTCTGCTAAGGCTTGCTTTATGACCTACTATGTGGTCTATTCTGAAGAATGTTCCATGTGCACTAGAAAAGAAAGTATACTTGGTTGCTGTTGGGTAGAGTGTTCTGTATATGTCTATGAGGTGAAGTTGGTTGACTGTGGCACTTAGATCTTCCGTATCTTTATTGAGCTTCTTTCTGGATGTCCTGTCCTTCACCGAAAGTGGTGTGTTGAAGTCTCCTACTATTATTGTGGAGCTCTCTATCTCACTTTTCAATGCTGGTAGAGTTTGTTTTATGTATCTTGCAGCCCTGTCATTGGGTGCATAAATATTTAATATGGTTCTATCTTCTTGGTGTGTTGTCCCTTTAATCATTATATAGTGTCCTTCCTTATCCTTTATGATGGATTTAACTCTAACATCTATTTTGTCAGAAATTAATATTGTCACTCCTGCTCTTTTTTGATTGGTCTTTGCTTGATATATTTTTTTCCGTTGTTTGAGTTTTAGTTTGTTCGTGTCTCTAAGTCTAAAGTGTGTCTCTTGTAGGCAGCATATAGACAGATCTTGTTTTTTAATGCATTCTGCCACTCTCTGTCTCTTTATTGGTACATTTAGTCCATTTACATTCAGGGCAATTATGGATAGGTATGAATTTAGTGCTATCATTTTGATGTCTTTGTGTGTTGACAGTTTCTTTCTTCCACTTGGTTTTATGTGCTGAGCAGATTTTCTTTATATATTGTCCTTTCCTCATATTTGTTGTTTTGTTTCTGCTGAGTCTGTATTTGTCCCTTGTATTTTATTTTGATGAGTAGATAGTTTGTCTACTTTGTGGTTACCTTATTATTTACCCCTATTTTTCTAAGTTTAAAACTAACTTTTATTTCTTTATATTGCCGTATTTTCGTCTCCATATGGAAGGTGTATGATTACATTTCTTAGTCCTTCTTTATTATTTTAATGTTGTCTTTTATACAATAACACTACTATTACCCTATTTGGGGCTTTTTTTTTTTTTTTTAAATCTTGCTTTGTTTTTTTGGATTTCCCTGTCTGGGTTGACTTCTGGTTGCTCTGCCCAGTGTTCGAGTCTTGGGTTGATACCTGATATTATTGATTTTCTAACCAAAGAACTCCCTTTAGTATTTCTTGTAGTTTTGGTTTGGTTTTTATGAATTCCCTCAACTTGTGTTTATCTGGAAATGTCTTAATTTCACCTTCATATTTAAGAGACAGTTTTGCTGGATAAATGATTCTTGGCAGGCAATTTTTTTCCTTCAATTTTTTAAATATGTCATCCCATTGCCTTCTTGCCTGCATGGTTTCTGCCGAGTAGTCTGAGCTTATTCTTATTGGCTCTCCTTTGTAGGTGACTTTTCATTTATCCCTCGCTGCTCTTATAATTCTCTCTTTATCTTTGGTTTTGGCAAGTTTGATTATCATATGTCTTGGTGACTTTCTTTTAAGATCTACCTTATGTGGAGTTCGATGAGAATCTTGGATTGATATCTTCTCATCTTTCACAATATCAGGGAGGTTTTCTGTCAACAAATCTTCAACAATTTTCCCTGTATTTTCTATTATCCCTTCCTGTTCTGGTACTCCAATCACTTGTAGGTTATTTCTCTTGATAGAATCCCACATGATTCTTAAAGTTTCTTCATTTTTTTAAATTCTTTTATCTGATTTTTCTTCAAATATATTAGTGCCAAGTGATTTACCTTCGAGTTCAGAAATTCTAGCTTCTACTTACTCAATTCTGCTCCTCTTTCTATTGAGTTGTCTAATTTTGTAATTTTATTGTTAATCTTCTGAATTTCTGATTGCTGTCTGTCTACGGATTTTTCCAGCTTATTCAACTTTTCATTATGTTCCTGAATAATCTTTCTGATTTCTTCAGTTGCTCTATCTGTGTGTTCCTTGGCTTGTTCTACGTATTGCCTCATTTCCTTCCTGATGTCTTGAAGGGTTCTGTATATTAAACTTTTGTATTCTGTCTCTGGTAATTCCAGGAATGCACTTTCATCTAGAAGATCCCTGGATTCATTTTGAGAGCCTTTTGAGGTGATCATGGTCTGTTTCTTTATGTGACTTGATATTGACTCTTGTCTCTGAGCCATCTCTCAGTTATTGTATTAGTTTATGCTTGCTTACTGTGTCGTAGCTGCTTGCTTTGTTTTGTTTTGGTATACCCCTATGGGTTGCTTGAGTGAGCTAGCTTGATTATTTTCACCTTTGGAGCTCTGGTGTCCTGTCCCCAGCTGGCTAGAGCTGTTATCAGGTATATCAGTCTAGAAGTCCATTCAGTTTTCTTGTATGAATTCAGCTCAGATTTCCAGGTAGCTGATATCAAGTGTGTGGTACAGGCTCTGTCCTACAGCCTTAGAGGGGCACAGGTGATTGGCATATATACCCGTATCTGATTGCAGCAGGGGGTCACACTCTGAACAAGGCAGGGGGCTGAGAACCGACCCCCAAGTGTCTCTGAGGAAAACGTGTCTCTGTTCCCTAGAACATGCAGGTGGGTGGGTTCTGCAGAGGGACCATGGGCACCCAACGTTTTTGGTTGTAAGGACTGGGAGGTACCAGTTATCTCTGGACCCCTGTTGTGGGTGGCTGGGTGACCTGAGTGGAGGTACCACTCCTTAGGTCCCTGATGTGGGTAGGTGAGGACCTTGTTTAATAGGCAAAGCAATATTAAACATCACTCACCTCTCCACCGGACAGCTGAAATGGTTGCAGTCTGCCAAGAAGGGCCTATTCTCCTGAAATAGGCCCACACAGGTCCGTGCAGAAGGGAGAGGTGCTCAAGGTCCATGGATGGTTTATGCCTGGACAGGAGCCACTTCTGTCCTGAGTTCCCCCAGTTAATGGAGCTAGCAGATTATCTTTTTCCCCCAGTTGCAAATTTTTTCCTTCCACAAGGCTGGGAGGACGGCTCTAGGCGCTCACCAGGGTCTATCTCAGGCCTAGGGATTCAGCCGCTGAAGCCAGCTTGGGGGTGGGGGTGGGGGTGGGGGCGCGGTAAACTATACGCAAGTACTTAGATTTTGCGGAGAGCACCCTTCTCCTCTGGTTCCAGAGATGTGAGTAGGCTGTGTGGCTGCTGCTTCTCCCTGAAGAAACTGCAGCCGAATGCTAGTACACCAGCCCACCACTGCCTCCGCTGCTCTGGGAAATGGTGCCTGAGGGCTCCCCGCAATTCAGGTCCGGTAACTCCTCTCCACTTCTGAATGGTCTCTTCCTCCCCCTGCCCCTCAGTTCGTTGTCTAAGCTTGCCTTTGATGCTCAGGGCTCCCAGCTTGTCACAAATATGCTCGTTTCATTTGTTTTTTCTGGTCTTTGTTGTAAAGAGGGCTCGCCAGAAGTGTCTGTCTATTCCACCATCTTGGCTCCACCTCCGCAAGTATTTCTTAAATTACTAAAACTGATGCATGCAAACAAGCGACTTACTTCAAAAACAGTGCATAGATTAAAATAGTGAGCCACAGAGAATAAGCTGGGTGGCTGCCTCAGAGCTAAGATGAAACCATGACGATCACAATATGGTCTCAGTCTGTGTTACGTCCATTTGGGCAACGTCTGACTGCATATATGGCCGTGGTTCCATAAGATTATAATATAGTTCAGAAATCCTGATCGGAGAGCAGGATGTAACTGGACGTAGCGAACACAACAGCTTCCCACATGCAACACATGTATCTCTTGTCTCTTGTATACAAAGCAATCACAGTGCCAGGCATATAATGGTACTGTACATATATAACTTATAAAACATGTGTCTTGGTAGTCATAATAAGTGTCTGTTACTGGCTTATGTATGTACTGTAGTTTCAATTGTTATTTTAATGTGAACTTTCCCTACTTACAATAAAAAGTTTACCATATAACACTGTATGCTTCAATTCACAGGCAGGAGCAGTATATAATATGGTGTTCACACACGTCCAAATCACATAACATGCTATTTCACAGAATGTATCATGGACGTTAAGCAACACATGACTGTATTCTGTTACCTTCAATACAAATTTAAAATACACAAGGTAAATTTTCAAAAAGGTGCTGGTCAGACAACAATGTAGTTTTATGACCAATACTGAATGATTCATCTAGTCCACATAAGGACTGAAGCATAAATTATATGATCAGTGAACTCATTGGCTGCTAGTGTTCATATATTATTTGCAGAGTCCAGCTTTAAGAATGAACAGAGTACCATTCCCTAGTTTTTAGATGTTTTGACTGTTTGTCACAGATGTATCCTGCACACTTAGAACAGCCCCTCACACATACAGGCATGCAAGAAATGTTTGTTCAATGAATGAATTGGCTCCGCTCTTTTGGGTTTATACTTCAGAATATTAGTCTAGTTCGAGAGCCGAATGCACTTAAATTTTGTTCAAGAACTTAGAACAATCGGATATTTCCCTTGGATTTTTTCTTTCAGTTTGTGATTTGTACATCTTGTGCAGAAGTTTAAATGTTAAGCCTTATAAATGAATGCAGACGAACATTATCTAACATTTACATTAACTTTTGCATTTAGCAATCTTTAAAAAGAAAACAAGATGTATTTTATGACATTTGTTCAGGGCATTCTTAATCTAAAGTCAATGGTAGGCTTCAGAAGGTCCTAGCATGTCATGAAATTGTATAGAAACTTCTCTCAGTGGGTGTTACTTTTCTAGAGAGGGTCTGTAGCTTTTGTTAACTCTCAAAATGTATTCATGACCCCAAAAAAGATTAAAAGCTACTGGCTTAGACTACATTCAGTATTTTTAGACAACTACAATTATTTGTATTTTTAGAATATCTAAATTTTCAAAGCACTTTAATAGCCATTATCTCATTTTCTCCTTACAGTGTTGTGAGGTAGGTGTTACCTACAAATGATTGACAGGAAAGCCAAGAGTCAAAAAAGTTACAGGAGGACTAATGGGTCACAACTACCAGAGCCTCCACAAGAATGAGTCTAGCACAACTACATGGTGCCCAGCTAACGCCACTGGCTACTCTGACAGGGATCACAATAGAGGGTCCTAGACAGAGCTGGAGAAAAATGTAGAACAAAATTCTAACTTACAAAAAAGGGCCTGACTTACTGGCCTGACAGAGACCAGAGAAACCCCGAGAGTATGGCCCCCGGAAACCCTTTCAGCTCGGTAATGAAGTCATTGCTGAGGTTCACCCTTCACCCAAGATTTGACAGGCCCATAAAACAAAACAAGACTTAAAGGCCACACTAGCGCAGGGGCAAGGACTAGAAGGCAGAAGGGGACAGGAAAGCTGGTAATAGGGAACCCACAGTTGAGAAAGGAGAGTGTTGACATGTTGTGGGGTTGGTAAGCAATGTCACAAAACAATATGTGTAAACAAAACTAATTGTTTAATGAGAAGCTAGTTTGTTCTGTAAACCTGCATCTAAAGTACAATAATAAAAATGATAATAATAAAAAAGAAAAGTCACAGGGACTTGCATTTTAGGAATTAGAACCCAGGCTCTATAAGTCCTAACCCAGTGATCCTTCCCTCAAGCTTTTCCATCTGTGTAGCTGGGACCCAAAAGACAAACAGCTAACAGGTTTTTTGTTTTTTGACTTTATAAAATGTTTGTAGGTTAAAAGTAAATATTAGTACCTTCTCTAATTTTAAGATTAGTTTTTTCAAGAAGCAGTCTTTGTGAATAGAATTTACTGGAAGATCATAGTTCACAAGTCTCCTCACACTTTTGAAATAAGAATCATGCTATTGATAGGGAAAACAAGACATGGCATAAATACTTAACATCAAGCCAAACTTGATCAATGATGAACTTGAAAAAAATCATCTGACCATACTGAGCAAATTTCTCATCTAATCTGTTAAGACAGATGATTAGCTCAAGCCTGCAAGATTTCTCTTGAAACATGAGGGTCAGAACTGTAACCGGGTAAGGAAGCAAGCAGGTAAGGGAGTTAACTGGAAGCCATACTCTGGGCAGGATGTGGGGAAGAAGATGTTGACATGATGAGGTACAGATTAGGGCCCATTCAGAACCATACTCATCTGATCCTGGACCACTGTGATGCTGGGGAAGGCCACCATTTACTACGCATCTTCGAGCTCTAGAAGATGTCAGCATGAGAACTGGCCAGATTGTAGAAATACCTTGCAGAACCACTCCTTCCTCTTCTACGTTCTGTGAGAATGTGAATAATGGATAACACTACAGTAGAAAACAACATGGAAAATGTTCAGGACATCTCTTTCAATCCCATTCATGATGAAACCATTCTCTAAAAACCTATCATAGGCAAAATAACCACTATCCTTCATTCTTAGAGGTTATCATTAGAAGACTTGAATATCAGTCAGGGTCCCAGAATAAAACAGATGGCATACCCCAGTGGAAGATCACAGTTCTTTACCAAGTTGTGTGCAGAGTTGAAGAAAACCAACAGGGATGGTGAAACACTCGGGCCAGCAGCCATGGGGAGCTCTTACCAAAACTTTGAAAGACGGCAGTTGCTGTGGGGGAAGCCCTCTTAGTAGGAGCGGTGGCCTTCCTAAAGAAATACAGCCACTGTCAACCTCAGGCCCAAGAGGGAGGGAGCCCCAGTAAATATCCTGACTTCTTCTCTTCCCTCCAGTCACTAGCAGGGCCTTCACTGGCCAAACCAAATTGGAGACCACAGGGCAAGGAGCTGCTTAACAAAGCCTTACAGGTAAGTCTGCCAAGGGATACCTAGCTGGGGAGAGGATCTAGAGGGTGCAGTGGAGACTATCCAGACAACAGAAGCTACAGCAGAACAGATATAAACGAGCAAAACAAAAAAACTCAAACCTGTTGCCATCGAGTAGATTCTGACGCATAGCGACCGTATAGGACAGGGTAGAGCTGCCCCATAAGGTTTCCTAGGAGTGGCTGGTAGATTCAAACTGCCGATCTTTGGTTAGCAGCTGGAGCTCTTACCCACCACATGGCCAGATGTAAAGGAATGGGTATTTCCAGAGCCTGGGGGGCCCAACCACTGCCACTGTGGATCCTTTAGCCTAAGCAAAGGCTATTTCATCCAAAGACAATTTATTTCAGAATATCAGATTTTTCCCTTCTCTATTCCAGCAAGTTCTTACACCATAAGAAGAATTATGCTAACCCAATTTATAGATGAAACTGAAAAGATGGATGTCAAAGGTAGGACAGAAACATTCCAGTGAAATAATGAAGAGTAAGTAAAAAACGGCATCATAAAAAATGGAAAAGTTTAAGTCTATAAACTGATAGGTTATCTACCCAGCAGCGTCTCTTTGGAATGAAACTTATCACAAAAGGGAAGATTTGTACGGAGCCTATACTGAATTTAAAGTTGCCCATCTCCTTTGTTAAACAACTAAACTGCATTTCTATAGCTGAGCGATAAGATCGACTTTCCTTTTACGGTATTTTGTCTTAAGATACAGTTTTGAGTCTGTGTGTAGGATTTTCATCAAGAATCAGGATTAGAGATAAGAAATGTTCCTTATGCTATTAAATAGGAAAAAAAAAAAGGTGTTAAGAGGCCAGTCCTAATTCAGAGATAAACATATTTTAATAAAGTAGAGCAAATCATGAATGACAGGTAGCTTTGTGTTTAACATAATATTCCTCAAAGCTTTCACAAGGGAAAACCTCTCACAAGTACAATATTAGCAGTGTAATCAATAGGCCACCATGTACAAAGAACAACTGACATCGTGATGGCCCACTGTCACTGTCACTAAAGAACAACATTTTTCTTCTGCTGCTATGCTTGTATACAAGGTATGTCAGCATTAGAAAGAAAGAAAATGAATCTTCAAGAGGAAGGCATACTCTTGCTCAAGAGCTTAGAGAATAGACTGCCTTCTCTTTTTTTTAAACCACAATACATTAGCTTTCCATCAGAAAGCCACTTGTACTGTACAAAAACTGAACAGATACGGTATTGTGAATTGGGTCAATGGGAGACAGAAGCTTTCCTTGTTGGAGATTATTTTCAACAGGAAAGATTTAAGATGTTCATTTGGAAAAGCTTTTTTTCAGATCCCAGAACTTATAACTCATACCATTGCAATCAATTCATTATTACTTACTTTCTCAAGAGCACGTTTAATGATCATCTGAATCAATGCAGAAAAGATATTTGATAAAGTCTAACACCCATTCCTGATAAAAACTCTCAAAAAAATAGGAATAGAAGGGAAATCCCTCAACATAATAAAGGCATCTATACAAAACCAACAGCCAACATCATTCTCAATGGAGAAAGGCTGAAAGCATTTCCCCTGAGAACGGGAACAAGACAAGGATGCCCTTAATCACCACACCTATTTAACATTGTGCTGGAAGCCCTAGCTAGACCAATAAGGCAAGAAAAAGAAATAAAGGGCTTTTAAATTGCAAAGGAAGGAGTAAAACTATCCCTATCCCTATTTGCAGATGATATGCTCCTATACATAGAGAACCCCAAAGATTCCACAAGAAAACTACTGGCACTAATAGATTCAGCAGAGTGCAGGATATAAGATCAACATAAAAATCAACTGGATTCCTATACACCAACACAGAGAACTTCTAAAAGGAAATCTGGAAAACAATGCCATTTATAATAGCCCCTAAAAAGATAAAATACTTAGGAATAAATATAACCAGGGATGTAAAAGCCCTATACAAAGAAAACTATAAAATACTATTGCAAGAAACCAAAGAGACTTCGATAAATGGAAAAACATATCATGCTCATGAATAGGAAGACTCTATATTGTGAAAATGTCAATTCTACCCAAAGAGATCTATAGATATAATGTGATCCCAGTCTAAATACCAAGAGCATTCTTTAAGGAGATGGAAACACTAATCGCCAGCTTTATATGGAAAGGAAAGAGACCACGGATAAGCAAAGCATTACTGAAGAAAAAGAACAAAGTAGGAAACCTAACTACTTGATCTCAGAAGGTATTATAAAGCCATGGTAGTCAAAACAGCCTGGTACTGGTATAACATATAGACCAATGGAACAAAATCAAGAACCCAGATGTAAATCCATCCACCTATGGTCAGCAGATTTTTGACAAAGGATCAAAGTCCATCAAGTGCAGAAAAGACAGTCTTTTTAACAAATGGTGCTGGCAAACCTGAATGTCCATCTGTAAAAAAATGAAATAGGACCCATATCTCACACCATACACAAAAACTAACTCAAAATGCATCAAAAACCTAAATATAAAATTGAAACGATAAAGATAATGGAAGAAAAAATAGGAACATACGGCATAAGTACAATATAAACCATAACTAACAATGTACAAACACCAGAAGAGAAACTAGATAACTGGGAGCTCCTAAAAGTTAAACACTTATGCTCATCAAAAGACTTCACCAGAAGAGTAAAAAGAGAACCTACAGACTGGAAAAAATTTTGACTACAACATATCCAACAAGGGTTTAATTTCTAAAGTCTATAGAATACTTCAACACCTCAATAACAAAAAGGCAAATAATCCAATGAGAAGATGGGCAAAGGATATGAACTAATACTTCGCCAAAGAAGACATTCAGGCAGCTAACAGAGATACAAGGAAATGCTGGAGATCATTAGCCATTACAGAAATGCAAATCAAAACTACAATGAGATGTCATCTCACACAGACATTACTGGCACAAAAAAAAAAAAAAAAAAAAAAAAACAGAAAATAAATGCTGGAGAGGTTTCAGGGAGATTGGAACTCTCATGCACTGCTGGTGGGGATGCAAAATGGTAAAACCACTAAGGAAAATGATATGGCACCTCCTTAAAAAGCTAGAAAGATCATACAATCCAGCTATCCCAGTCCTAGGAATATATCCTAGAGAAATAAGAGCTGTCACACGAATAGACTTATGCACACCCATGTTCATTGCAGCACTGTTCACAATAGCAAAAAGATGGAAACAACCTAAGTGCCCATCAACGGATGAGTGACCAAAAAAAAAAAAAACCCAAACCCACTGCTGTCAAGTCAATTCCAACTCATAGCGACCCTATAGGACAGAGTAGAACTGCCCCATACAGTTTCCAAGGAGCACCTGGTGGATTTGAACTGCTGACCTCTTGGTTAGCAGCCATAGCACTTAACCACTAAACCACCAGGGTTTCCTGGTGATGATGAATAGATGAGTAGATAAATTATGTTACACACAGACAATGGAATACCACACAACAATAAAGAGCAAGGATGAATCCGTGAAACATCTCACAACATGGATGAATATGGAGGGCATTATGCTGAGTGAAATAAATCAATCACAAAAGGACAAATATTGTATGAAACCACTATTATAAGAACTCAAGAAAAGGTTTACACACACATACACAAGTTCTTTGATGGTTATAAGGGCGAGGAGAGAGAGGGAGAGGAATCACTAACTAGATAGCAGACAAGTGTCAGCTTCGATGAAGGAATGGACAACACACAATAGACGGGAAGTCAGCACAACTGGACCAATGCAAAAGCCTAGAAACTTCCTAGACACAGCCAAACACTTTGAGGGATCCAATAGCTGGGGCTGGGCACTGGGGACCATAGTCTTGGGGGACATCTAGGTCAATTGCATTACATAGTTCATAAAAAAATGTTCTACATCCTACTTTGGTGAGTAGCGTCTGGGGTCTGATAAGCTTGCGAGCAGCCATCTAAGGTACATCTATTTGTCCCATAACGTTACAAGCAAAGGAGAATGGAGAAAACGAAAGGTACAAGGAAAATATCAGTCTAAAGGACTAATGGACCACACGAACCACAGCCTCCACCAGCCTGAGCCCAGAAGAACTAGCTGGTGCCCGGCTACCACCACTGACAGCTCTGACAGGGATCAAAATAGAGGATTCTGGACAAGGTAGGAGAAAAATCTTCAGTAAAGATTACAGTCAAGAAAACCCTATGAAGCAGTTCTACTCTGTAACACAAGGAGTCTCCTAAGTCACAAACTAACAACAAAAACAAAATCAACAACAAAAATATGATAGTGTCTGCTTCAAAGAAAACTGAATTCATAGACTTTACAACTTAAAAAAAAAAAAAAAGGATTCTAACCAGCATGTTTTTATGTGACAATTTCAATGCTTAAAATAACTAAAATTGAGTCTTATGCATGTAAATTTTGACTTAAAAAGAATACTTGGTTGTAGTATTACACAATACTCACTGCTCCCTACAGTTCTGGTAGACTTTTAGGCAGTATTTTCAAAGAAGATAGCACAGAAGAAAGGAGAAAG
The DNA here is from genome assembly GCF_024166365.1 of Elephas maximus indicus. Taxonomy (NCBI): domain Eukaryota; kingdom Metazoa; phylum Chordata; class Mammalia; order Proboscidea; family Elephantidae; genus Elephas; species Elephas maximus. The sequence goes on along the minus strand of NC_064834.1, from coordinate 74,963,193 downwards.
GGCTCATCGCGGTGCTAGTGTACCCCTCCCTCACCTCAGTTCTTGCGCAGATGTCACCTGCTCCGTGAAGCCTTCCCCAGCCACAGTGGCTAATGCTTTAACTCACCCATCCTCCACCAGCACCCCCACTGACACTTTCCCCTTCCTGCTTTCATTTTTCTCCTTAGTGCCTACTGCTATCTAACATGCTACCTGTTTTTTAAATTCATGCATCTCATTAGTTGCCTACCTCCTGCACCAGAATAGAAGCTTCATGAGGGTAGGGATTCGGCCCTGTTTGTATTCCACTACCTAGAAGAGTGCCTGGCCCAAAGCATTTGTTCAATAAATACATGTCATGAGAGAAAAATCCATTGCTGTTGAGTCCATTCTGACTCATGGCAACCCCATGTGTGTTAGAGCCACTTTGGAGAGCAATTTGATAGCACCCAATCAAATTGAAAATGTGCACAAGAAAAAGAGCAGCTGCTCTTCTGGGTATCTAGCTCAGGGAAACCCCTACGTCTATACGGATGTTCACTGCAGTGCAATAAACATAATGAACTCCAAGTCCCTGCCACTCAGCTTCAGGAATTTTCAATTCCTGGCCAATCTTGTTTCAATTTTATTCCTTTCCACGTTATTTGGAAGCAAATCCCAAACATATCACTTCATCCATAAATATTGCAGTATCTCCAAAAGTTAAAAAAAAAAAAAAGTCCTACAGTGGGCTTTTCGTTGGGAATGGGAGAGAGAAATTGCAGCAGAGTTATTAGTGAAGAGCAGATAAAAAGGCAAAGTACTTTTATGAGAGCAGTGGAGCCCTGTTAACACAACAGGTGACAGCAGGGCTGCTCACCGAAAGGTTGGTGATTTGAACCCACCCAGCAGTTCCAGGGGAGAAAGACCTGGCAATTTACTCTCATAAAGATTACAGCCTAGAAAACCCAACAGGGCAGTTCTACTCTGTCCTATAGGGTCACTATGGGTCAGAATCTATTCGATGGCACCTAACAACAGCAACAACATGGAATCTGATTAAAAGTCACATGTCAACTGCATTCCCTGAGGAAATTATCCCTGTTCTCTAACAGACACAGCGGGCTGCAGACATAGCCTTCTGTTCCTCTGTAGATTTTGAGGTCAAGTTGAAGCTGTACTAGCTAATCAGCTTAGTGGATAATAAACTAAGAACTTCCCACATTAGCATAGCACTTACAAACTCCCAATGTTGTGGGTTAGCCAACTATATCTCCGGAATGTTTAACACTACACTTTATCATCGGTCTGGGAAAATGTGTGCCTGATTAGTTACGCCCAGTAAATAAAAATAGCAGACGTATGAATAACCACAGGCGAGGTCTTTAAAATGACTGGCCTTTGATAGCTGAAGTCACTCCCACCTCTAACATTTTGTCTCAATATAACATTTCGTACAGAAAAAAAAGTTATGCTAATAGCAATGACTTTCTAGATTGTTTATCAACATTAATTAAAATACTTCCCCTTTCCTAATTGCTGCTTTGATCTGTGCCTTGTGGAAGGAGGTTTAGAATTTTTTTTTTTTTAAGTCTGAAAATAAATTGGTCAGGTGTTGAAAAGTAAAAAAGGAAAAATGAGGTACTTTCACATTTTAAAAGATGCTACATGAGAACCTTAGTAAGCTTCCCTGTATTTCATTTCCAATTAAGTACTAAGAAACATGCAAAATACAACATAGAATATATCCATATGGAACACGGTTTCATAGTTACTACACATTACGGAGCAAAAACCAAAAACCCTTTGCCATTGCATCAATTCTGACTCATAGTGACCCTACAGGACAGAGTAGAACTGCCCCAAAGGGTTTCAAAGGCCGCAATTTTCACAGAAGCAGACTGCCACACCTTTCTCCTGTAGAGCGGCTGACGCGTTCCAACCACCAACCTTTTGGTTAGGAGCTGAGTGCTTTTGCCATTGTACTACCCGGGCTCCTTACATTACACAAAATTCCCCCAAATTGTTTCCTTCCTCACTTCTACTCAGTAAAAATCATTACTGATTCATTAGATTTTTATTGTGGTAAAATATATATTAACAAAACACTTGCCAATTCAATAATTTTTACATGTGTATTTCAGGGACGCTGATTACATTCATCACATTGTATGACCATCACCACTATCCTTTTCCGAATTACTCCACCACTGTTAATGAAAGCTCAGCGCCCCTTGAACCATGAGCCCTTCCCTCCCACCCCTGCTAGACACTAACAAACTCTGGTCTCTACACATTTGCCTATTTCACATAAGTGGCAGCATACAATATTTGTCCTTCTGTGTCTGATTAATTTCATTCGTCGTGATGTTTTCAAGGTTCCTTTGTGTTATAGCAGGTATTAGAATCCCATTTCTCTTCATGGCTGAGTAGTAGTCCACAGTAGGGACATATCAGCTGGTCTACCCATTCTTCTGTTGATGGACACATGGGTTGTTTCTGCCTTTTGGCTCTTGCGAATAGCGCTGCGATGAATATGCGTGTACAGGTTTACGTTTATGACTCACTAGGTTTTAAGCAGCAAGCAGCAGGCAGGGTGTGGGAAAGAAAGAAAACGTGAAAGAAATGTGGTTGACCATAATTTTTTTTTCTTTCTGAATTATGGAAGTAAGGAAGGAAAGGAGGGAGGAGGGAATAAGGAAGGGAGGGAGGGAGGGAAAAAGGGCTAAGCACAGGCCTAGAACCAACATGTGCTCCCCCAGCATCTGCCGGGGCTGTTTTTATGGCACTACAGAGGGTCTTTGCCAAGCAGTGGTTAAGCGCTCGGCTGCTAACAGAAAGGTCAGTGCTTAGAACCCATCAGCTGCTCCGTGGGAGAAAAGACCTCACGATCTGCTCCTTATTATAAAGATTACAGCCCTGGTGACCCTGTAGGGCAGTTCTGCTCTGTCACACCGGGTTGCTGAGTCAGAATCAACTCGAGGGCGCCCAATGACAAGCAGCAGCCTTATATCTCGGCACACAAGGCTCCTTCCATATGCCCTATCCATTACACGTGCGCGCGCGCACACACACACACACACACACACACACGAACTAAAGAACACGTGTATTTTGGCCACTGGGAGCCAGTGCCCAGTGCTGGCAAGGACAAGCCATAACTGTAAACATCTGCTCCCAGGACTAGCACTTGTTGGACCCCGGGGAAGCATTACTCTGCAATTCCTAGCCTCTGTCCTTGAAACAAAAAGTGACTTCGTCTGAACGCCCTGCAGATTTGTGGGATGCACTGCTGCCAGCACTGGAGACAGACCCGGCTTCCGAGAGGGGAGAGGATTTGGCGGGTGGAAGCTCTTAGGTAAGAAAGACAGATTGATCAACTTGTCAAATCCTTCTCCGATAGCAGAAATACAACAGATTCTGCATAAAGAAAGATTACTTCCCAGTAGTGCTGTGTATCTGTCTTCCGTCTTCCAATTCAGGATTCGAAGGGTCACACAGATTAGGATAGTTTTCACAACAGTTGCCCATGGTGGCTGAGGAACATTGTGAAGTAGTTAAGTCATTCATATCATTCTTAAGCAGGTCTAGATGTAATATCCATGAAGCATAATGCTAGTTATTTACATTACTCTGTAGATCTAAATATTGCTTTAGAAGATGGTAGAAACTGCAATATAAGTGAGAGCGATTTATATAGTTAAATTAAACATGTTGCAATATTTTCCGGAATGAAGATAATTTGTCTCATGCAACCCATTACAATGTTTGGTTTTGATCTGTGAAATTTGTGCCTCATTTCTGAATCTAAAAATATTGCTTTAATAATTTTACTGGTAATTCCAGTTGCTACTACTTCAACAGAATCAAGTTTCTACAAATTAATATTAATTTTTAAAAAAACTATCTAAGGAAAGGGCCACATAAACCAGAGACTGCATCAGCCTGAGACCAGAAGAACTAGATGGTGCCCAGCTATAACCGAAGACTGCCCTGACAGGGAACAAAACAGGGAACCCCTGAGGGAGCAGGAGAGCAGTGGGATGCAGACCTCAAATTCCCGTAAAAAGACCAGACTTAATGGTCTGACTGAGGCTAGAAGGACCCCAGAGGTCATGGTCTCCAGACCTTCTGTTAGCCCAAGACAGGAACTATTCCCAAAGTCAACTCTTCAGACAGGGATTGGACTGGACCATGGGATAGAAAATGATACTGGTGAGGAGTGAGCTTCTTGGATCAAGTAGACACATGAGTCGATGTGGGCAGCTCCTGTCTGGAGAGGAGATGAGAGGGCAGAGGGGGTCAGAAGCTGGCCGAATTGACACGAAAATAGAGAGTGGAGGGAAGGAGTGTGCTGTCTCATTAGAGGGAGAGCAACTAGGAGTATACAGCAAGGTGTATATAAGTTTTTGTATGAGAGACTGACTTGGTTTGTAAACTTTCACTTAAAGCACAATAAAAATTAAAAAAAAAACTAAGAACTACAGTGACTCAAGAAAAATTGTCTAATTTAGCATCACTGTCAATAGAACATGAATTATGTGGAAAATTTGTCTACAGCAACATAGAGAGTGATTTTGCTGAAATCCAGGAAAGCAATATATTTTAGCATTAGTATAATTGATGAATTACATATGTCTTTACTACTTATGAAAACCCTGGTGGCGTAGTGGTTAAGTGCTACAGCTGTTAACCAAAGGGTCAGCAGTTCGAATCTGCCAGGCGCTCCTTGGAAACTCTATGGGGCAGTTCTATTCTGTCCTATAGAGTTGCTATGAGTCGGAATCGACTCAACTGCACTGGGTTTTTTCGGTTTTACTACTTACAAGTAGGCCTGGTGGTGCAATGGTTAAAGCGCTCATCTGCTAACTGAAAGGTCAGCAGTTCAAACCCACCGGTAGCTCTGCAGGAGAAAGACGTGGCAGTCTGCTTCCGTAAAGATTACGACCTTAGAAACCCTATAGGGCAATTCTACTCTGTCCTAAAGGGTCGCTATGAGTCAGAATTGACTTGACAGCAGTGGATTTGGTTTTTTACTCCTTATGTAAACATCACCAGTTACTAGCAAAGCACCTGTTGTTGTTGTTGTTGTTAGGTGCCGCCAAGTTGGTTCCGACTCATAGAGACCCCATGCTCAACAGAACAAAACCCTGCCCGGTCCTGAGCCATCCTTACAACTGTTGTTATGCTTGAGCTCATTATTGCAGCCACTGTGTCAATCCACCTCATTGAGGGTCTTCCTCTTTTCTGCTGACCCTGTCCAGGGTACATTCAATATTCTTCGCCAACACCACAATTCAAAGGTGTCAATTCTTCTTCGGTCTTCCTTATTCACTGTCCAGCTTTCACATGCATATGATGCCATTGAAAATACCATGGCTTGGGTCAGGCACACCTTAGTCTTCAGGGTGACACCTTTGCTCTTCAACACTTTGAAGAGGTCCTTTGCAGCAGATTTACCCAATACAATGTGTCTCTTGATTTCTTGGCTGCTGCTTCCATGGCTGCTGATTGTGGATCCAAGTAAAATGAAATCCTTGACAACTTCAATCTTTTCTCCATTTATCATGATGTTGCTCATTGGTCCAGTTGTGAGGATTTTTGTTTTCTTTATTTTGAGGTGCAATCCATACTGAAGGATCTTTGGTCTTCATTAGTAAGTGCTTCAAGTCCTCTTCACTTTCAGCAAACAAGGTTGTGTCATCTGCATAACACAGACTGTTAACAAGTCTTCCTCTAATCCTGATGCCCCGTCCTTCTTCATATAGTCCAGCTTCTAGTATTATTTGCTCAGCATAGAGATTGAATAGATATGGAGAAAGGATACAACCCTGACGCACTCCTTTCCTGACTTTAAACCAATCAGTATCCCCTTGTTCTGTCCGAACAACTGCCTCTTGACATGTACAGTAATAATTAAAATCAGTTGTCTTGGATATTTTGCCACCTTTCTGAAAATAAAAACCACAGCTTTACAAATAAAAATACTTTTTGTTTTCTCATTACAAAGATGTATTTGTCAAGTCAGGAAGGTAGAACATAATCTACGTGACAGGTTATTGACAACTAACTTTCAGACATTTAGATACATGGCATGTGGGCACCCATCCACACTCCTGCACCAGGCCCTGTAAATGGTGGGGAAAGGCCCGTTCTGAGGCCTCCAGTCCTGGCACGTGCATACATGGGTGGGGGGAAGCTCCAACTTAAATCACAAGAGCTCTGAGGGTATCTCTAGGGGCGGTGCTCCTTGGTCATAAGTAAGAGAAGGTAGAAGAGCTGGTCCAGCTAGCAGCATGGTGGATAGAAGCCACCCCGCAAAAGGGTGCATTTCTTCTGTTAGTCCCACTCTGCCCTGAGTCTTTGTACAAGGCACTCCAAGGCCTCTGTTATTGGACCTATGCCTCAAAAAAGAGGAGGGCCAGCAGTTAAGCCCATGAGTGGGTTGGCCAGAGCTAGGACGGCATTCTGAATGGCATGGTTAGGTGGTGCGCTACCAAAGGAGGCCACAGTGGAGACAGTGAAGGGGTGAATCCATGTGAACGAACACAAGGGGCTGACCCAAAGTGGAGCTAGAAGGACCCAAGGTAACCACCAAGCCCAAGGGGCATGAGCAAGGGTGCACTGAGGAGTGAGCCAGAGTGGACACAGTGGAGAAGATCCACGACAGCTCCCAATCCCTGACACAGCACCAGGGCCATCTAATTCTGACGCCGCCAAGTCATTAGATGAAACCTCTAGAGAATCTGATTGCCTCAGCCTGGGCGAGCTGAGATCACCTAATACAAACCAGGGCTTCAAACTGCTTCTAAACAGTTCAGTCTGTGGCAACAAGACAGGGCTTCAAACTGGTTCGAAGTGGTTCAGTCAAGGTCAATGGAAACAAGAACCGCTTAAGTGTTGCATAGCAACCAAATCTCTTGCACCTAGGCTTTTGACCAGAGTAGGAAACAGGCAGCGGTGCCGCACTCAAAGATGGTGGCTGATGGAACCATTTTGAGGGTGTGTCACTTTCCACAGTCCTGCCAATAATCCAATCACCCACAACAGGAAACTTTCAGGAGCCAATGATCCAATCTCCCACACCCAGTTCATAACTTTCCTCTTCTCCCAAGGTCCTCTTTTCTGTCTTCTGCATTCCATCTCCTCCTCCTTCCTGACCCTCCCCAATTCCACCTCCTGATAACAGCTGACTGTGGCTTCTCCAGGCTTGGGGCAGGGAGAGGGGAGGGGAGGTAAAGGAGCAGAATGTCTTTTTACTTAGCTCATTATTCTCATTAGACTGTTAAATGCTCTCTTCCCTGGCAGAAGAAGGCCAGGTGGTACAAATGGTTAATACGCTTGACTGCTAAACTGAAGATTGGAGGTTCAAGTCCACCCGTAGACACCTCAGAAGAAAGGCCTGGTGATCTCCTTCCAAAAACTCAGCCACTGAAAACCATATAGAGCACAGTTCTACTCTGACGCACATGGAGTCACCACGAGTCAGAGTTGATTCAGTGGCAACTGGTTTGGGTATCCTGGCAGGTATCTAAACGCTGCCTCTTTCCTCTTGGAATACATTGTGGGGGGGTGGGAGTGGGGGTAGGTAGTGGTTAGAGATTCCAGCCCTACCTCGTCATCACAGAGGTCCCTGATGCAGATGAGGCACTGTCAGGCTGACCGTTCCAATGCCGCTGCCCGCCTCCTTCAGGGCTGGCACTGGGCCACTCTGACCCACCCAACTCGGGAAGTACAGGCCACCCCCCCAAGCTCTTCCAAGTTCATCACTAGTAGCCCCGCCAGGGAATCTACAATTCTGCAGGCACCAAACAGGGGTGAGAGGGAAGTCTTCCCTTCTGGCAAGCACCACACTCCCTTGGGGTGGTTCTGGCAGTGCTTCACCCTCGGCTTGAGGTGTGAGAGGCTGGGGAGACCCAAACACCCACGGCCCACTTGGCTGGCCATCCTCACCCTCCCACAGGCTGGGGGTGGTGCCAGGGCGATCTGGAGGAACCAGTTTGGTTCTCTCTGCTGCTGTTGTGATGTGCCTCATTCCTTTCTCCAGAATGGAGGGACGCTTGTCGCTCACTGGCCTCTCCTCCTAGACAGAAAAATTTACTAAGCAAATGAGAGTACATTTCAATCGATTACTGGCTTTGTTTTGTTATCACTGTCAAGGTTGTCTTAATAGTCATGTGAATACAACACAGAGGAAACTGACCCAAAGTGTAGCTTCCGCATGAGTTTCGGCACCTACGGGTTCCCCAGCCCCAGAATCCTGTTCTCAGCCTGCAGGGAACGGAAGGAGCCAAGTGGGCAGGGCTGAGCTGGAAGCCTGTCCCACAGGTCGGGCTGGACTGCAAGGGCTGGCTGCAAGTGTCCAGAGAGCTTTGTGCCAGGAGATCCTGGAGGCCCTCCTGTGCCTGACCTAGGGTTGTGTGCCCTGGTACACAGCAAGTGCTCAATGCTTGTTTAAGACCCCACACCAACAATGCTAATCAGATAAGAGAAGTTTCAGTACCAGGTGTTGCGTCCAAGAAATTTTATACAACCACTAAAAAGACAAAAGGAGCCCTAGTGGTGCAGGGGTTAAGAGCTCAGCTGCTGACCCAAAGGTTGGCAGTTTGAATCCACCAGCTGCTCCAAGGGAGAAAAGGTGTGGTAGTCTGTTTCCGTAAAGATTATAGCCTTGGAAACCTCTGTCCTATAGGGTCATTGTAAGTCAGAATCAACTCAACGGCAACAGGTTTGGTTTTTATAAAGACAAAGTAGGATTTTTCCCCAGTACTCTTAAAATAATTTTGGAAGCAAGAAGATGAGAAATTCAGTAACGTTGGGTGTAATATTTTTATATTTTAAAACTGTGCTACAACAGAGAACCCCTGAGGGAGCAGGAGAACAGTGGGATGCAGACCCCAAAATCTCATAGAAAGACCAGACTTAATGGTCTGATTGAGACTAGAAGAATCCCTGTGGTCATGGTCCCCAAACCTTCTGTTGGCCCAGGACAGGAACCATTCCCAAAGACAACTCATCAGACATGGAAGGGACTGGACAAGGGGTTGGAGAGAGATGCTGATGAGGAATGATCTACTTGTATCAGATGGATACTTAAGACTGTATTGGCATCTCCTGTCTGGAGGGGAGATGGGAGGGTAGAGGGGGTTAGAAACTGGCAAAACAGTCACGAAAGGAGAGACTGGAAGGAGGGAGCGGGCTGACTCATTAGGGGGAGAGTAAATGGGAGTATGTAGTAAGGTGTATACAAGTTTATATGTGAGAGACTGACTTGAGATCTGTAAACTTTCACTTAAAGCACAATAAAAATTATTAAAAAAAAAAAAAAAACTGTGCTAGACTTGCCATGTAAGACCAGAAGAAGAATCAAGGTATGATTTTATTTAGTTCTCTAATTAGCAAGTAAAGGATATTAGGAAGGCTTCTGGGTTGAGATGTGGACTGAACATATGCATCTAAATCCCTCTTGGAATTCCGCTAACACTACAATAAAGAGATCAAAAAATAAACAAATGAAAACAGAAACATATATAGGTAGTGAGAACAGGAGAGGAAAATAGCAATGTTTTGGACTGGAAGGGAAATAAGTTGATGGGAATTTATTTAAGAAAAAAAAAGAAACAACACAACAGAGAACCCATGAGGGAGCAGGAGAGTGGTGGGATGCAGACCCCAAATTCTCGTAAAAAGACCAGACTTAATGGTCTGACTGAGAATGGAAGGACCCCGGTGGCCATGGTCCCCAGACCTTCTGTTGGCCCAGGACAGGAACCATTCCCAGAGCCAACTCTTCAGACATGGATTGGACTGGACAATGGGTTGGAGAGGGATGCTGGTGAGGAGTGAGCTTCTTGGATCAGGTGGGCATTTGAGACTGTGTTGGCATCTCCTGCCTGAAGGGGTGATGAGAGGGTAGAGGGGGTTAGAAGCTGACGAAATGGACATGAAAAGAGAGAGTGGAGGGAGGAAATGGGCTGTCTCATTAGGGGGAGAGCAATTGAGAGTATGTAGCAAGGTGTATGTAAGTTTTTGTGTGAGATACTGACTTGATTTGTAAACTTTCACTTAAAGCACAATAAAAATTAAAGAAAAAAACCCCAAAAAACCAAACCTGTTGTCATCGATTCAAACTCATAGCAACCCTATTCATAGTGACCTTATTTACGAGGCCCAAAAAGTCGATTCCTACATCAGAAATAAGGAAGCAGGGAGCCATTTTGGTCTGCTCTGCAGACCCTTGAAAAGGCACAGGAGCTTTAGGACCAAGGATGTTGTGGACTGGAGGTGGAAGGGAATGTGTGAACATGAAGAGGAGCTGAGAAGGGCACCCTACCTCTGTGGTGTCCTTTCTGGTGATATACAATCTCAATCTAATCATGGAAAACACCAGATAAACCCAAATGAGGGATGTTCTACAAAATACCTGGCCTGCGCTCTTCAAAAGTGCCAAGGTCATGAAAGGCAAGGCAAGACAAAGCAAATGTCACAGACTGAAGGAGCCTATAGGGTAGCTATGAGTCAGAATCGACTGGATGGCAAAGGGTTTGGTTTTGGGTTTTAAGGGGACATGACAACTAAATGCTATGAGGAATCCTAAACTGGATCCTGAAATCATAAAAGGACATTAGTAAAAAAAAAAAAAAAAAACATCTGGAGAAATCTGAATGAACTCTATACTTTAGTTCATTGTATTGTTCTAGGTCAATTTCTTAGTTTCAATAACTGTATGATGGTTACAGAAGATGTTAACATTGGGGGAAGCTAGAAGGGTATATGGGAACTCTTGGCAGCTCTTCTGTAAATCTACAAAACCAAAGCCAAACCGTCTGCTATCAAGTTGATTCTGACTCATATAAACCCTACAGGACAGAGTAGAACTGCCCCATAGGGCCTCCAAGGCTATAAATCTTTATGGAAACAGAAAGCCACATCTTTCTCCTGCTCCTTGGCTGGTGGGTTTGAACCGCCAACCTACTGGTTAGCAACCGAGTGCGTAACTACTGGGATACCAGGGTTCCTGCATGTCTACAATTATCTCAAAAATAAAAAGGTTTTATTTTGTTCTGTTTAAAGAGAAGATGTTTGCAGGAAAAAAAGAAAAGACCAGACTTATTGGTCTGACAGAGGCCAGAGAAACCCCAAGAGTACAGCCCCTAGACACCCTTATAGCTCAGTTACAAGGTCACTCCTGAGGTTCACCCTTTAGCCAAAGATTAGACTGGCCCATAAAACAAAAGGAGACTTAATGGGCACACCAGCCCAGGGGTAAGGACTAGAAGGCAGGAGGGGACAGGAAAGCTGGTCATGGGGAACCCAAGGTTGAGAAGGGGAGAGTGTTGACATGTCATGGGGTTGGCAGCCAACGTCACAAAACAATATGTGTACTGTTTAATGAGGAACTAGTTTGCTCTGTAAACCTTCTTCTAAAGTTCAATGAAAAAAATTCTTTAAAAAAAAAAAGGTGTTTATATTCCCTTTTCCGTGAACTATTTGCTCAAGTCTGCTCATTTTTTAAATTTGTATTTTTATTTTTGACTTAAGGATTTGTAGGAGCTTTTTTATACACTGGGGAAAATAGGTTTTTGCCATATTGGTTGCAAATGCTTTCCCGTTGTCTTTGATATTGTTTCTGATAACTTTTAAAGCAAAAAGTTGTTTCATTTTTACCTGCATATGTTGATCAGCTTTTCTTACAGGGCTCCTGTTTTATGCTTAAGAAGTTCTTTCGCCACTTGGGAAGTTTTCTCCTAATATTTTTATGGCTTGAATTTTTATATTTAAGCCTTTTATCCTTCTGAATACTTTTCCAAACTAGCTACCTAGTTTTCACATATTTTTACTAAATTATCCACTTTTTTCTCACTGATCGGAAATGCCACACAAACATTCTACAGTTTCTATAAGCAGACATTCAAGAATGGATAGGGAAGTTCAAAGAAGGGATAGAATGAGCATGGAACTCACTCAACGAGATATTAAAGGCATTTTAAGGCTACTAGTAATTCTAAGTATTTGTTTACTAAATTGTAGGCACATCAAGGGCAAGAACTGATTCATCCCTACACAAAACACAGCGCTTGAAAGAGTAGGGAGTCAATAAACGTTTGTTGGCTGACTCAGCGAACCAGTCAGGGGGAGGGTGAGAGAAGTTTTGCTGCTGAATGCCTATACTGTCTCCGCTGCTTTGCATTTGTTTTCTTCATTTACCTACATTTTTTACGCCCATTTTACTCCTGAGCAAACAGGCTCAGAATGGTTGAGCCGCTTTCCCCAGGATACACAGCTAGTGATGCTGGGGGATAGAGCTAAGGTTTGACCTTGACTGATCTTCCATTGACCTCCTCTCCTCGCCTCCAGAGCCCCAGAGAGGTATCCCCTGTACCATGTCCAAAGAAACCAGTTCCTCCAGCCTGCCAGCCCAGCCCAGACCTTACAAAATCAGCTTCTGTTTGGGGCCATGAGTCAGCCACATGAAGGACACATGATCCCACCTCCCTGCTACAGGTCCTGCTGTGAGAGGGGGGCGGCTGGACCCCAGCCTAGGACTCCAAGCCTCCCAGGGGAACATTGGCCACACACTGGGGGAGGGACCCAAGGATTTATGTGGCTGCTCAGGGACCTCTTGGGTCAGTGCCGGGAGCCACAAGACACCCAGGTCTTAGATGGGCATGGACCAGGGGTTCTAACCCAGGCCCATCTGCGCTGTGCATCTTGGGTGAGCCCTTACCCTCTCTGAATCTCACCTATAAAGCAGGATAAATTTTACAAAGAGTGAAGAACATAGACAATGGGTACAATTAAATGAGTTTTGACAAACGTACAGTAAAACCTATGAGAGCCGAAACCTGTGTAAAGTAGAAACCTGTCAAGAGAAGGAAAATGCAAACATTTTCCACTAAAAGGAGAGATAGAAACATGGTAAGACTGCACCCTGAAAAACAGGCAGTTCTGTTGTATTCCAGCTCTCACAGGTTTTATGTACTCTTTCGTGTCTGGTAGGCGACGTCTGAGGGGCTTCGATGAGGTAGAGGGAGAGAGAGAGAGAATGAGACGAAGATAGGGAGAAAGGAAGGGAGGGGGAAAGGAATTTTTAAACTGACAAATTGTCTGGTCTTCCTAGCTCATAAAAGGCTTTCCCACAAATTAGCTCTTTGATCTCACAACAACCCCACGAAGGAGGCAAGACAGTGGTAATTATTCCCATTTTCCAGGTGAGAACCCTGGTGGTCTGAGAGGGCAGAGGTTCTGGAGCACGTGAGGATCAGGCGGCTGTCACCTGGGGCCTCCAGCCTCCACCTGTCCTGCCCCTGACCTGGCCTCTGTGACACTCCTCCCCGAAGGCTGGGCGGGCTCACTGTTGTGCACTCTTTGGAGCCCCTGGTCCCCCCATCCAGGTTACTGGCCTTCCCCAGAGCTGTGTTTCCTGTCTGGTGCAGGCTTCACAGCAGCCTGAAATGCCCCAGCCATTGCCATCTTTGCGAGGGAGCACAGGGCTGCCTGCCTGCTGTCCCCAGCTCACATGGTGACCATGGTGTCCAGGCCATGGCCCCACATCTCACAGTCATTCATTCAGTCATCACCTAAGTCCCACTGTGTGTGGGCATTTTGCTCAGTGACCAGGAGGGTTCAGGTGTGGCCTCGTGAGGTTGGGGGGCTACTGCTATGGTCTCGAGGGGCCAGATGCCCAGATGGCTGAGAGCCAGTGACTGACTGGGGGGAGACCACGGCTTCAAATCAGTTCATTCAGGTTCAACCTCTGCTGAGAATTTGCATTTCTAACAAATTCCCAGGCGATACTAATGCTGTTGATCAGGGGCCAATTCTGAGAAGCACGAGTAGAGCAGTGTTCTCAAATTTATTATACAAAAGAATCACCTGGGGGTCTTGCTAAAGTATAGATTCTGATTCAATATATCAGTATTCTGTACATCTGGGGTGGACATGCAGAGCCAGTTTGAAGCCGTGGGGGAGATGAGAGATGGGCACCCCATCCTTTTCCTCTGTCCACGTGTCTTGATCTGAATTCAAGGTCTCAGTGGGCCATGCCATGCTAGAGAGCGGGTCACTGTGTGTGAAGGGTCCCTTCTGTCCTCCCTCCACGCCCCTGCCCCGTAAGGGAGGCAAGAAAGCACTGCCCCACAGACCCCGTTACCTTGCATTCACCCACCCTGAGTTCTCCAACTCAGCTGTGGGGGACCCTACCTTAGGGGGTTAGTGCAAAAGTGCCCCCTCCCTTGATGAAGGGGGACTTTGCTGTTGGTTTGGTTTGTGTCCCTTGCTTATACTGCTATCTTGGTTGGGAATCTTAAGAGAGGAGGGGAAGGTGCTAAGGCGATCAACATGCCACTTGAACCCCTCACCTGGACAAGGGCCACAAGGAGACAAGAGAGACAGGAAGTACAGGTAGTCACCAGAAAGCAGCACCTCTGTGGGATGGTCCCAGCATGTACCTGCATTTTGCAACCTCGTGACAAGTTGGCTGGCAGAAAAAACAATCCAGCTGGGCTTAGGTGTGCCTAACATTGTTTGGACACCTGGCGCATTAGTAACACTGTTTCAGAGCGTCTGCTCCTCTGGTTCAAGAGAACAATCAATGGCACGTGATGTTTTGGTTTGGCCTTTTTTGCTTGTTAAGCTGACCCCCGCCCCCTTGGAAGCAGCAGTCAGAAGTCTGTTTCCGTAGCTAAATAAATGTTTCCACACATGTTTGTATTGTGGGGCCACTCCTATGCCCAGGCTGGGGTGATGGTGGGTTGGAAAGATCAAAAAAGAAAATAATAATATTGTGCACATCAAAGATTCCTTGAACTTTTTAAAGCTTCTAGGGGAAGAGCTGAAGCGGCCATGGCACCCACGCCAGGCCTTCTGGTGGCAGGCATGCGTGAGATGTCCTGCCAAGCTCTCGGGAAGCACTGAGGGCAGGGACTGAGTGACGACTACCTGGCCATGACACCAGAGGTGGCAGCCACATGCCCGTGTCTGCCGATAGGGGTGATGTGCCCAAAGTCCTGGCTTTCATGGTTGCCATCCATGCAGTGTTATCCCCAGCAAGCTCTCCCAGGGAGAAGGAAGGCACACGGGTGACCGACTCATTTCAGAAGGAACTAGATGTTCAGGTGTTTATGATTGTTGGCCACAACGTCAGAGACTGAGCCAGGTCCCTGTGTCAGGACGTCCAGGGGAGGGGAGGGGAGCGTGGCTGCTTTGGGGAAAGCCATGTTGCTGCTGGGTGCACTTTGCCCTCCCCTGGGGGGCCCATGTCTTAGACGGGATGACGGAGTGGCTAAGGGCACCGGCCCTGGAGGTCAAGCTGCCTGAGTTCTAGTCTGCACCACCACCGGGAAGTCCTACAACCTTGTTATGGATTGAATTGTGTACCCCAAAATATGTGTTGCACTCCTAACCCCTATATCTGTGGATGTAATATCATCTGGGAGTAGGGTTTTCTTCTTTATGTCGTGAGGCCATGTCAGTGCAGGGTATGTCTTACACCTAGTCACTTTGGAGATATAGGAAGAACAGGGTAGTCACAGAGACAAGCAGGCACAAATGAGGAAAGATAGATGCCCCACGGAGAATGCCAAGGAACCGATGGATGCTGGAGTTAGAGAAGCTGAGACAAGGGTTTTTCCCCAGAGCCAACAGAGAGGATGCCTTCCCCTGGACCTGGTGGTTTCAATTCAGATTGCTAGCCGTCTGAACTGTGAGAAAATAGATTTCTGTTTCTTAAAGCCACCCACTTGTGGTATTTCTGTACAGAAGCACTAAGAAACCAAGACAAACCTAAATTCAAGCACGGCACTAAATATCTCTGTTTCCTTGGCTGTAACCTCGAGTTAGCAGTAGTAGCTGCCCCCGGGTCTGTTCTGAGGGCTCACTGAGGTCACCACGGGAAGCACACGTCTGATATGGTGTAAGACCTTGACAAATGTTAGCTTTGGTTATCGTCCTGAGTGTATCAACAGGGACTAACCAGACCTGCCATAATTATGACATGCCAGGGTTTGAACGTGGCAAAAAATATCAGGTCAGACATGTCATGCAAGCCAAAGGTTTTGCTGCTGTTGTGAATTGAATTGTGTCCCTCAAAAATATCTGTCAAGCACACAGTACAGGGGAGGTTAGCACAATTGGACTAAACCAAAAGCAAAGAAGTTTCCTGATTAAACTGAATGCTTCAAAGGCCAGCGTAGCAGGGGCAGGGGTCTGGGGACCACGGTTTGAGGGGACATCTAAGTCAATTGGCATAATAAAATCTATTAACAAAACATTCTGCATCCCATTTTGAAGAGTGGCGTCTGGGATCTTAAACGCTAGCAAGCAGCCATCTAAGATGCATCAATTGGTCTCAGCCCACCTGGATCAAAGGTGAATGAAGAACACCAAGGACACAAGGCGATTATGAGCCCAAGAGACAGAAATGGCCACATGAACCAGAGACTACATCATCCTGAGACCAGAAGAACTAGATGGTGCCTGGCGACAACCGATGACTGCCCTGACAGGGAACACAACAGAGAACCCCTGAGGGAGTAGGAGAGCAGTGGGATGCAGACCCCAAATTCTCATAAGACCAGACTTAATGGTCTGACTGAGACTGGAAGGACCCCAGTGGTCATGGCCCCCAGACCTTCTGTTGGCCCAGGACAGGAACCATTCCCGAAGCCAACTCTTCAGACATGGATTGGACTGGACAATGGGTTGGAGAGGGATGCTGGTGAGGAGTGAGCTTCTTGGAGCAGGTGGACACTTGAGACTATGTTGGCATCTCCTGCCTGGAGGGGAGATGAGAGGGTGGAGAGGATTAGAAGGTGGCAAAAAGGACACGAAAAGAGAGAGTGGAGGGAGAGAGCAGGCTGTCTCATTAGGGGGAGAGTAATTGGGAGTGTGTAGCAAGGTGTATTTGGGTTTTTGTGTGAGAGACTGACTTGACTTGTAAACTTTCACTTAAAGCACAATAAAAATTATTTAAAGAAAAATATCTGTCAACTTGGCTAGGTCATGATTCCCAGTATTGTATGATCGTGTACCATTTTGTCATCTGATGTGATTTCCCTACGTGTTGTAAATCCCATCACTACAATGTAATGAGATGGGATTAGTGGCAGTTATATTGATGAGATCTACAAGATCAGATAGTATCTTAAGCCAGTCTCTTTTGAGATATAAAAAAAGAGAAACGAGCAGAGAGACACGGGGACCTCATACCACTACGAAAGCAGTGCTGGGAGCAGAGCGCATCCTTTGGACCTGCGGTTCCTGCAGAGAGATTCTCCCAGACCAAGGGAAGGCTGATGCATCACAAGGGCCTTCCTCCAGAGCTGACACAGAGAGAGAGAGAGCCTTTCCCTGGAGCTGGTGCCCTGAATTCGGACTTCTGGCCTACTGGACTGTGAGAGAATAAACATCTGTTAAAGCCATCCACTTGGGGTATTTTGGTTATAGCAGCACTAGAGAGAACCAAGACAGGTGCTTTCCCCAGATTTGCAGAATGTCAGAGCTAGAAGGGCCTTGAGGGCCAGCTGGCCAGTAGTCCTCAAACCTGGCTATGCTTCAGAAGACACCAAAGAGCTCAGTGAGACAACAGACCAAGAGCTCTCCTGCTGGGCAGTCAGGCTTGTGGTTGACTGGGCCACGTCGTTTCTCACCCTGGACAGCTAGGGAGAAATGGAGGCCAGGCAGAGAAGTGACTTGTCCAGCACCCTGCAGTCAGTCGCTAGCCCAGCTGGGGCTAGCACCAGCCATCTGACTCTAGAGCCCACAGTCTTTCATCACAGGGCTCCCTGAGGTCAGGTGGCCATCTGGGAAAATCAATGAGGGCTCCTCATTTCCTTCGAAGCTTGTTTGTTTTTTAAACCCAAAACCTGGAGAGGTGCATTCTTGCCACCATATATAAACACTTTTCTTCAAAAAAAGCAAATGTCCGTATGCTCAGTTTTGGCAGAATCCAAATGGGAACCTTAACCTGTCCCTGTGGACAGAAAGCCCACCCGCTGACAGGTTAGATTGGAATCTTTTTAATTTAGAGGATTGTTTCCACACACCCCAGGTCCTGTTTTGGAAGCCACTCTTTTGGGGTGGAGGATAAGTACAGTCTGCCATTCTGAATGGGAACATATGGGTGTCACATAATGATCATTTTCTCCTAATGGTGGACATGTGTTCATGCATATATAAGTGCCCAGAGGTCGGTCTGATTAAGCTCAGCTGTTGCTGGAAAATCCTTTTTGCACCAAGGACCAGCTAGGCTTTGGTCAACCAGGAACACTGAAGATCAGAGGAGAAGGTCTTCCTCCTGACTCCCCATCCTGCTGTGGAGCTGGTGGCAGCCCAAGAGAGGGCCCTGTTGGCTGACCTCTGCCTCCTCGGTGTGCTCCAAGGAGGACTGGGGTCAGACTCGGGGGTCTTTTGGCTAGGTCATTTCTGCCTAGGTGGCCTTGACACTTGGACTTCACTTTGGCCACTATGCTAGTACTTACCAGTTGCTATTGAGTTGTCCCTGACTCATGGTGATCCTACGTGTGTCAGAGTAGAACTGTGCTCCATATTTTAAGACTAGTTCTTCCAGCCATGACCAAAAACCCACCGAACACACTGCTGTTGAGTTGATTCTACTCATAGCAACCCTATAAGGCTTCCAAAGCTGTAAATCTTTACAGCCACATCTTTCTCCCAAGAAACTGCTGGTGGTTTTGAATTGCCAACCTTTTGATTGGCAGTCAATTGCTTTATCCACTGCACCACCAGCGTTCCTTCAGCCATGACCAACTAGTACCAAATCCCAGTTTAAGAGGCTGTCAGGGAATCCCTCTCCCAGCCATAATGCAATAGCTTTGAGCAGACCAATTTTCTCACTAAAGCAACTAGAAAAGCTGGATAAACACCCATCCCCCCCCCCACCCACACACTCTCTCTCTCTCTCTCTCTCCAGGTAACTATGGCTTCATCAGAGAATTCTTCCAATTTATGAAGAAATAACCCCAATCTTAGACAAACTATTCCAGAAAATAGAAATAGATGAGATACTGCTGACCTACAAAAACAGCAGATATACCTGTTTCATTGATTAGAAGGCTTAATATTGTAAATATGTCAATTCTTCCTAGCTGATCTATATATTCAATGAAATATCAATTAAAATCCCAGCAAGACTATTTTGGGAAACTGACAAGCTGATTCTAAAATGTATATGAAAACGCAAAGAGCCAAGAACTGCCCCCCCAAAAAAGAAAAAAACAGGGCTTAAAGATTTACACTAGCAGGTATCACCACTTATTACTAACCTACATTAAGCTACATGGGCCACTAGAAAAAAAATAGAATTCAGAAACAGACTTGCATTTGATTTACAGCAAATGTGACAATTTGGTGGATTGGAGAAAGGATTGTCTTTGATAATTGGTGCTGGGTCAACTGGATATTCATAGGGAAAAATTAATTTTGGCCCTTAGATCACATCATATAGAGAACTTTTGACCTTTACTTCACACCATATACAAAAGTCAAAATGTAAAAAAGCAAGCAATAAAACGTCTAGAAAAAAACTCAGCAGAAAATTTTCATGGCCTTGGAGTTAGGTAAAGATTTCTTAAACAAGACATAAAAACACTTAACCACAAAGGGAAACAAGTGGCAAGTTGGATTACATTAAAATTAAGAATTTCTATGTATATCAAAAGACGCCTTTAAGAGAGTAAAGAGACAAGCCACTTAGTAGGCAAAGAAAGATATTTGATTTTATATCTATATATGATATCTGCGTGTATGTGTAAAACTCATGTCTGGAATATATATATGAGCTCTTATGAATCGATAAGAAAAAGGCAGGCAACGTAATAGAAAAGTAGGTAAAAGGCTCAAAAGGAACTTCACAAAAGAAGTTATTTAAAAGGCCAATGAGCACATAGAAAAGGGCTCAACCTCATTGTTTCCAGTGGATCACCACTTCAACCACAATAAGTCACCACTACACACTAACCAGAATGGCTACAATTTTCTAAGCTGACAATACCAATTGTGGGTGAGAGTGGAGCAACTGGAACTCTTCTACTTGCTGTTGGAAGTGTGAACTAGTTAACAACACTGGAAAACTGTTGGCCATATCTACTAAAGTTGAACATTTGCATACCTAATGACCAGCAATTCACTTCTAGACCTATACCCGCCCCCCAATAAATGTGACATGTTTACAAAACACAGGATGACAACGTTCAAACCTACAGCATTTGTAATAGCCTCCTCCCCAAATCTCCCAAACACTCGTCAACAGTTGAATAATTGCTGTCCTCAACATGGATGTATCTTATGGACATGTTGAGTGAAATAAACAGGCAAGTTTATAAATAGGCAAAATTAATTTACAGTGATAAAGTCTGTTCTGTTAGGTGTTGTTGATTTTTGACTCATAGCAACCCTACGTGACTGAGTAGAACTGCCCCATTGTTTTCTAGGCTGTAATATATGGGAGTGGATCACCAGATCTGGAGCCGCTGGGTGGGTTCGAACTGCCAACCTTTTGGTTAGCAGCCGAGCACTTAACTATTGTGCCACCAGGGATCCTAAAGTCAGGAGGGGGTGTGATGACTTGAGAAGAACATGAGGGGGGATTCTGAGGGGCAGGTGACATTCTATTTCTTGATCTGGGGGCTGGTTACATAGATACATTCACTTTGTGAAAATTCAACAAACTATATATTTATGCTTTGCACCCTTTTCTATTGTGATTTAGATGAAAGGTTATAGAGTAAATTAGTTTCTCATAAAAAGTTAGTACACATATTGTTTTGTGACATGGTTCCCAACCCCATGATGTGTCAACACTCTCCCCTTCTCAGCCTTGGGTTCCCCATTACCAGCTTTCTTGTCCCCTCCTGCCTTCTCGTCCTTGCTCCTGGGGCTGGTGTGCCCATTTAGTCTCCTTTTGTTTTATGGGCCTGTCTAATCTTTGGATGAAGGGTGAACCTCAGAAGTGACTTCATTACTGAGCTAAAAGGGTATCCGGGGCCATACTCTTGGGCTTTCTCCAGTCTCTGTCAGACCAGTAAGTCTCGTCTTTTCTCACGAGTTAGAATTTGTCCTACATTTTTCTCCAGCTCTGTCTGGGACCCTCTATTGTGATCCCTGTCAGAGCAGTCAGTGGTAGTAGCTGAGCACCATCTAGTTGTGCTGGACTCAGTCTGGTGGAGGTGATTTGTACCTTTTTTTTATATATACATTATACTTTGATAAAAATATACTCAGACAAAAGAAGGATGGAAAGGAAAGGGGGGAGGGAGAAAAGAGAGGCAGAGAGGCTACATCCCCCAGCTAGGAGATGAACTGAAGGTAGGACCTAATCGGCCCCACCTGGTCTCTAAGTGCCTGGAGCATGATTTCCCAGCATCCAGTGAGGCGAAGCACATTCACACCAGATTTGCTCAGGGACAGATGGCCAGAGGAAGGTGCCAGGGATCCCTCGCACCATGCCTCTTCTCCTGAGGGCTTGTGCGTCACTCAGTCTCACCCATAACTCTATGCCCACTCTCCCTGGGTGGGTAGAGATGTGTGTGCCAGCCTCCGGATAAAGAATGAGGATTAATTTGATCCGCCACCTGGGTTCCTCTGAGTGGGCAGGCCTATAGAATGAGCAGGTGGAATGGGCGTAAGCACTCAGGGATATGGCTGATCTGACCTTGATCGAGCCCTTCCTATCAGAGCTGGGCCAGTGGGAAGGAGCACGCTTGTGAGGAAAGGAGTCACAAGATGGCAGCTGCCCCATGCCTGAGGTCCCCTGCCCCTGGCCTGTTCTGGCCTGCCTGTGTCCATGCAGTATGCCACCAAGGACATCACCAGCTGAGGACAGCCAAGCTTCCTGAGCAGAATGCCAAACTCTGTGGGGGCTCCAGAGCGAATGTTCCAGCCTGTCCTTTGTTTACTTCAGTCTGGGACAAATGTTGCCCGAAATGATCTCTACCATTCTTTTCTCCGCTAAAACTCTCTGGGTCTGTGATGGTCTGCATCAGACGCAGCCGAAAGAGGAGGCCTGGGCTCTGCTTCTTTCACTGGCGTTGTGACCTTGGGCAAGTCACAATCTACTCTTGCCTCAATGCCCTCATTGGGAGATAAGGGACTAGCATCTTGCGCTGTCCAATATGGTGACCACTAGCTACATAGCACGAGGCTATTTAAATTTAGATTGAAATTAGTTAAAATTGAGTAAAATTAAAAACTCTGAAATACCATACTAACATGTTAATTATCAGGGAAACTGATATGTGTGGGGTATATGGGAACTCTGTATTACTTTCGCAATTTTCTGTCAGTCTAAAACTGTTCCAAAATAAAAAAAAGTTTATTTAAAAAACAAAACTCAGTTCTTCAGTCACACTAGCCCTGTATCAAGGGCTCAGTAGCCTTATGTGGCTTGTGTCTACTGTGTTGGACAGTGCAGATACAGAACATTTCCATCATCACAGAAAGTTCTACTGGATAATGCTGGGTTGGACTAATCTGTGGTTTTATGACCTTCTTTTTTATGAGTGAGTGGAACTCTTTCTTCCCACCAAATTTTTACCCAAAGCCCAAGCTATTCAACAAAATGAGGGTGAGGTGACTTGAGCCCTTCGAGGCTTTTCATATTCCACCGTGGCTGCAGGTGCTACCTGGTACCCCAACTGTGGAGAAGCTCTGACCACAGGGGCCTAAATTTACAGTGTACCAGTGCTTGCTCATCTGGAGTCTAGAAAACTATGCGTCTTGGATGAAGACTTTGTTAGAGACAATGGTAGCCACAGTTTATCAGTGTTTATTGTCTCCTAAGCATTGCACAAGGAGCCCTGGTGGTGCGGTGGTTAAGTGCTCGGCTGTTAACCAGAAGGTCAGCAGTTGAAACCCATCTGCCACTCTGCAGGAGAAAGATATGGCAGTCTGCTTCCGTAAAGATTACAGCCTTGGAAACCCTACAGGGCAGTTCTACTCTGTCCTATAGGGTCACTATGAGTTGGAATCAACTCAGTGGCAATGGGTTAGGCATTGCACCCTCTGTGAATACACTAAAAACCACTGAATTGTACACTTTAAAAGTGTACAATTGGCTTAAGACTCTATCTAATCTTGTAGATCTCATCAATAGAACTGCTGCTAATCTGTCTCATTAGCATCATAGTGATAGAATTTACAACACAGGGAAATCACATCAGATGATGAAATGGTAGACAATCATTATAATCCTGTGAATTATGGCCTAACCAAGTATGCTGTGGTAAATAAAAAATCAAAATTTTACTCTCCAACAAATGCTGTTAGGACAACTGGATGACAACTGGATTCCAACATGCAGAAGAATAAAGTTGGATCCCTACTTCACATGATATATGCAAATTAACTCAAGATGGAGCAACAATCTAAGAACTAAAATCATAAAAGTCTTAGAAGAAAACATAGGGATAAATCTTCAGTACCTTGCATTTGGCAATGGATTCTTAGGTATGACATCAAAAGCATGAGCAACTGAAGAAGAAATAGGCTTTGTGAGGCCAAACATGGGTGTCCCCACGTGGTCCACTAGTTCCCTACAGTTTGCATTCTTATGTAAGCCCCTGGCACGGAGCCACTATTGTCCACCACCACTATAAAACCTCTGCCCTCCCACTGCAGAGTGCAGAGATCTGCTGTGGTTCTGCAGCCACCCAAGACTCCCCTCGTACGTAAGTCTCCCTAATATACTCCTTTGCTGCCACACTGGAGTTGCCCATCTCTTTGGTCTCTCGGCAACCTTCATTTTTAGAGACAAATTTCACATTACTGGTCCACGTGCAGGCAGCTGGCAAACCAGCCAGACCAAGGAAATGGCAAGTTGGAGTGAGGCATCTACAGGGGAAACCCCATGTTGGCCAGCGACCTCCATGTGGGGAGGTCTGGCCTGTGTGCTTTTCTGGGGGGAAAGCCCAGGTTGGCCAGTGACATCCATGTGGGGAGGTGTGGCCCATATCTTTCTCTGCAAAGGAAATTCCAGGTTGTCCAGAGTATGGGGACACCCCAAAAATGCCAAGTGGCATAGCCTGGTTGTGGGCAGACATGTTAAGTGTGGAAGAAAAGCTAGGAGAGCAGTAGTGGATGTGGGAGGACCTCTGCTCCAGGCTGTTCAGCTGGCGAATAAAGCCCAGCTAACTGCTGAAGTATGCATAAAAGCTCTGCAGGCAGAGTTACAGTTGGAAAGGGATATGCAGCAGTTGTGTGTGGCCATGGCGGACATATTGAGCAGCCACATCCTCGAAGAAGATGAGCAACTAGAAACACTCGCTTGCACGTTTATAAAGATGGGAGATTCAAGGGCTAGGGGAACAATCCCCTAGCCATTGCTCAAAGCCCTCTGTCTTTGTCGTCTAGTGCTGCTATTGCAGAAATACCACAAGCAGATGGCTTTAATAAAGAGAAGCTTATTCTCTCACAGTCCAGTAGGCTAGAAGTCTGAATTCAGGGTGCTGGCGCCAGGGGAAGGCTTTCTTTCTCTCTTGGGTCTGGAGGAAGTTCCTTATCAGTCTTCCCTTGGCCTGGGAGCATCTCAGTGCAGGAACCTCAAGTCCTTTACATACTCTGCTCCTGGTGCTGCTTTCTTGGTGGTATGAGGTTCCCCATGTCTCTCTGCTGGCTTGTCTCCTTTATATCCCAAAAGAGATTGGCTTAAGACACTAATCTGGTAGATCTCATCAACATGACTGCCACTAATCTCATTAACATCACAGTGATAGGATTTACAACACAGGGAAATCATATCAGATGAAGAAATGGTAGACAATCATACAATACTAGGAATTGCGGCCTAACCAAGTTGACAGATATTTTTAGGAGACACAATTCAATCCATGACACCCTCCAACAATGGCAACAGAGATAGTCAGAGGGGCTAAGCAGGTGACTGTGCTGAGAACACCCTGTAAAACCTAGCGCAAAGCAAGAATTAAAACAGCAGACAGAGAGGGGAAAAGAAAAAAAGGAGCAAAAAGCCCTTCAAGATAGTTTGTGTTGAGAGGCTTTGAAGAGACCTGAGGCCCTCTCTGGAATCCTCTGATAGCTGCCCCACCAAGAAAATCAAGCAGCAACATCGTCACAGCTGCAATAGTAAGGGGAAAACTAAAATAGGAGGGCCCGCCTCCAGGTTACCAGGCAACTGGGCTGAACCCATGCTGCACTTGGTATGGTGGAGGCGCGGCCTTCACAAATGACTGAGGGTTCTGCCAACTTTGCCCAGATCTCACTTTCAGAAATGATTAAGACTGAGGATTAAGCCTAGGCCCCTCTGTCACTAGGGAAGACCAAAAGCCTTACGTTATAATTAAAAATCAGTGAGGAAAACTTTTGGTCTGAGGTCACCATCATTGAGACCCTTGTTCAAGTTTGACTCTGGGGTCCCTTTGGGGGACCTACAGGCCCCTATTATATGTATTGATGATGTTGATGTATTAATGTACACCTTTGTAAACTTTTGCCTCAAAGCCCTGACACAAATTGCTGCAGTTAGGGCCATTTTCTACTGGGGTACACAGAAACTGTGATGTGGGCTATAGCTAACAGCCTGGCCATTCAATCTAGCCACTGACAACCCTCAGACTGACATATAAAGCTCAGACTGACATATAAAGCAAGCCCCTGTGGGGATGAGACATCTGGACAAAAAAAAAAAAAAAGAAAAAAAGAAATCACTTCTGCTTCTGCTAAGCTTTTATTGCTTGTGTGGTTGGTCACCAGAAAGCGTCTAGTGCCGCTATAACAGAATATCACAAGTGATGGCTTTAACAAAGAGAAATTTATTTCTTCACAGCCTAGTAGGTTACAAGTCCAAATTCAAGGCGTCAGCTCCAGGGGAAGACATTCTCTTTCTGTCAGCTCTGGAGGAAGACTCCTTGTCATCAATCTTCCCTGGTTGAGGAGCTTCTCAGACACAGGGACCCCAGGTCCAAAGGACATGCTCTGCTCCTGGTGCTGGTTTCTTGGTGGTATGAGGTCCCCAACTCTCTGCTTGCTTCCCTTTCATCTCTTGAGAGATAAAAGGTGCTGCAGGCCACACCCCAGGGAAACTCCCTTTACATTGGTTCAGGGAGGTGACCTAAGTAAGCAGTTGTGTTACAATCCCACCCTAATCCTCTTAACATAAAATTACAATCACAAAATGGAGGACAACCACACAATACCGGGAATCATGCCCCAACCAAGTTGACACATATTTTTGGGACACAATTCAATTCGTGACAGCCCCTATGCTGAGAGAGGAAAACCACCAACAAGCAGAGCACCTTGCCAACTGACCGCAGAGGCTGAAGCATCCTCTGCTCCGGAGCCAAGAGATGTGCAACCGACTACCTCCTGGATTTAAGAGAGGACGGCCCATAGAGATTCACACACCATCCTAGACTGGGCCCACACACAGGGACTGCCACTGTCATCAGGAAATGCCAGACAGACGGCCCATAGAGATTCACACACCATCCTAGACTGGGCCCACACGCAGGGACTGCCACTGTCATCAGGAAATGCCAGACAG
The DNA here is from genome assembly GCF_024166365.1 of Elephas maximus indicus. NCBI lineage: Eukaryota > Metazoa > Chordata > Mammalia > Proboscidea > Elephantidae > Elephas > Elephas maximus. The sequence continues at coordinate 74,936,717 of NC_064834.1, read as the reverse complement.
ACGGCCCGTAGAGATTCACACACCATCCTAGACTGGGCCCACACGCAGGGACTGCCACTGTCATCAGGAAATGCCAGACAGACGGCCCGTAGAGATTCACACACCATCCTAGACTGGGCCCACACGCAGGGACTGCCACTGTCATCAGGAAATGCCAGACAGACGGCCCATAGAGATTCACACACCATCCTAGACTGGGCCCACACACAGGGACTGCCACTGTCATCAGGAAATGCCAGACAGACGGCCCATAGAGATTCACACACCATCCTAGACTGGGCCCACACACAGGGACTGCCACTGTCATCAGGAAATGCCAGACAGACGGCCCATAGAGATTCACACACCATCCTAGACTGGGCCCACACGCAGGGACTGCCACTGTCATCAGGAAATGCCAGACAGACGGCCCATAGAGATTCACACACCATCCTAGACTGGGCCTACACGCAGGGACTGCCACTGTCATCAGGAAATGCCAGACAGACGGCCCATAGAGATTCACACACCATCCTAGACTGGGCCCACACACAGGGACTGCCACTGTCATCAGGAAATGCCAGACAGACGGCCCATAGAGATTCACACACCATCCTAGACTGGGCCCACACACAGGGACTGCCACTGTCATCAGGAAATGCCAGACAGACGGCCCATAGAGATTCACACACCATCCTAGACTGGGCCCACACACAGGGACTGCCACTGTCATCAGGAAATGCCAGACAGACGGCCCATAGAGATTCACACACCATCCTAGACTGGGCCCACACGCAGGGACTGCCACTGTCATCAGGAAATGCCAGACAGACGGCCCGTAGAGATTCACACACCATCCTAGACTGGGCCCACACGCAGGGACTGCCACTGTCATCAGGAAATGCCAGACAGACGGCCCGTAGAGATTCACACACCATCCTAGACTGGGCCCACACGCAGGGACTGCCACTGTCATCAGGAAATGCCAGACAGACGGCCCATAGAGATTCACACACCATCCTAGACTGGGCCCACACACAGGGACTGCCACTGTCATCAGGAAATGCCAGACAGACGGCCCATAGAGATTCACACACCATCCTAGACTGGGCCCACACACAGGGACTGCCACTGTCATCAGGAAATGCCAGACAGCTTAGAAAAGCTGACCTGCCTATGATGCTCTGGCCATGGCTGAAACCTGCCCAGGGACAGATTCCTGAGCCAACAGGCCAGGGCATTCTCTACAGGTAAATCATGCTGGGGCCTCTTATCCTGTCCAGAGGCTTCCACTGGGTCTTGAATGAACTCTTCACACTCTATATCGCCCCCAAGTCATAGGGGTGATTGAGCACTTCAGTGAACAGATTTAAATGGCTGATGGGATGGGAAAAGACAACCCCAGGCTGAACTGTACATCTCAGGTAAGCAGTCTGGGGTCTCAATGCAGCAGTTCCGGGCAAGGGCATTTCTCATTTGCACTGTATGTTTGATCAAACTGTCTATTCTGTAAAATGTGTTTCTTTTGTATACAACTGTTCCTAACAAAAGATCTGGGTTCCCACAGAGGTCACTGCCTCAAGACTAGGACAGACAGCCTGGGTGGCTATACCCAGGCAACCTGCACCTCAAGTCCCACAGGAAATTGGGGGGGGGGGTGGGAATTGCTAATGCTGTCTTTTTCTTCCAAGTTTATCTCACAAAGATGGACAAGCCCCTCATCCATGGGCCCCAACAATACAGATTTTTGCTAAAACTACCAATCAGACCAACTGTTGGCTCTGTGTCTTCTAGAGAAGCAAAACCAGTAAAGCATGTAAGTACATACAGAGAGAGATTTATATCAAGGCAATGACTCACGTTATTGAAGAGGCTGGAACATCCCCAGTATGTGATCAGGATAAAGGCTTCTCTCAATTCACGTAGCCTTAAGGGCTGGCGAACCAAAGATCAACAGGTTGTAGAGCAGGGCTTTTGCTCGCAGGCTGTGAAGATCAATGAATCCCAAGATTGGCAGACAAGACCAAAAGGTTTCTCCTGATTCACATAGCTGCAGGGGCTGGCAAAACCAAGATTGGCAGACAAGACCAAAAGGTTTCTCCTGATTCACATAGCTGCAGGGGCTGGCAAACCCAAGATTGGCAGGTTAGAGGGCATGGCTTCTGCTCACAGGCAGGCTATGAAGGTCAACGAATCCCAGGATCTGCAGATATGCTGTTAGCTCAAGTCCCAAGAACTAGAGGTCAGATAAACAGGAGGCAGCCCCAGGATCCAGAGAGAACAAAAAGCCAGAATGTCTGCCTATATTCAGACACAGGCCACACCCCAAGGAAACCCCCCTTCCATTGACTGGCTACTCACAGCATTCCTTCATGGGAGTGATCACATATAAATGCTGAGAATCAAGGCCCAGCCAAGGTGACACACAGTCTTAACCATCACACTGTCAACACCTGAATGGAGATGACAGGTCATTTCCCCACATTGTTCCTGCTGATCTGTCAACAAGGAGGATATCTTGTGGACCAAATGAATGTGTAACCTGAGGAGATCATTTGGTAAATGAATATGGCCAACTCCACTACTCGTGGAAAACATCTTTTGAAATATGAAAGCTGCCTGTGGGGAGTGCTCCAACTTTAGAAGGAAATTTCTATGTATTAAGAATATAAATGGCACAGGACTGGATGGTTTGACTCTGAGAGCTGTACTTTTAAGACTGAGTCTGAGGTTAGTCTGGACATGGACAACTTGCAGACTATGACCAGGTGGTCCAATATACATTGACTGACTACACCAAATATGAATTAGCCTTGTCTGGTAATGGTTATATCTTGTTCAACTGTGCTGAGAAAAAGAGCTTTTGTATTACTTGTAGCGAAATGTGTACTGTCCATATAATGTGCCATGTTGGGAGAAATACACTGTTCTTACATAAATGAATCAGGATGTGTTACACATACATAACATTGGGACAAATGCAGCCCTTTGATCTATCCAGGTGGCTTGGATTAAGCCACAACTGGGGTGGCTGGTTGGGATCTCTCCTCCAGACAGGCCTGACCAACCTGCCTAATCCTCCTAGTAACCCTCATTAAATGCTGCCTCAAATGATGCACAGATATAACATCCACCAGAATTACGCACCAAACCACAGACATGCAGCTCGACATCCAAAATGGGTGATGGGTATATCAGGACTTGGTATGGTTTTGCTTCTTTTTCTGGCACACTGATGGGACTTGGGGGCTGGACTGTTGGGGGAATGGTCTCTCTCTATGTCTCCCATCCAGGCTGCTAGAACATTCTCTGGTAAGGAGGCTGAGAATTGGATCACCTCCTCTCTTCCAGTTCCTTCTCCTTATCAGAGAAGGCTTCCCCCTGTTCTGGGCACACAGTAGCTTTCTCTGTCTTTTGCATATGTGCGGGCACCACATGGCACCTGGCCAACCCCACTTCTATATCTGTTCCCGGCGGGGAGGGACTGGGGTCTCTCATACTATGGCACAAAGGGGGGAATATGGCGGATCGTAAGAGCTGGTGTGGAGGGGTGGACTGAAGGGGAAATAGGCTTTGCAAGGCCAAACATGGGCGCCCCATGTGGCCCGCTAGTTCACTACTGTTTGCATTCTTATGTAAGCCCCTGGTATGGAGCCACTATTGTCCACCACCACTATAAAACCTATGCCCTCCCACTGCAGGGTGTGGAGATCTGCTCTGCTCCTGCAGCCACCCAGGACTTGACTTGTATGTTTAAGTCTCCCTAATACACTCCTTTACTGCCACACTGGAGTTGCCTGCCTCTTTCTTTGACCTCTCAGCGCCTTCCACTTTTGGAGACAAATTTCACATTACTGGTCTATGCCTGGACAGCAGCTAAAGAAGAAATGATCAAGTAAGAGAACTGAACAGAAGATTTCAAAGGGCGGCTCGAGAAGACAAAGTAAAGTATTATAATGACATGTGCAAAGAGCTGGAGATAGAAAACCAAAAGGGAAGAACACGCTTGGCATTTCTCAAGCTGAAAGAACTGAAGAAAAAAATTAAGCCTCAAGTTGTGACAGTGAAGGATTCTATGGTGAAAATATTAAACGATGCAGGAAGCATCAAAAGAAGATGGAAAGAACACACAGAGTCATTATACCAAAAAGAATTAGTTAACGTTCAACCATTTCAAGAGGTAGCATATGATCAGGAACTGAAGGTGCTGATGGAAGAAATCCAAGCTGCTCTGAAGGCATTGGTGGAAAAAAAGGCTCCAGGAATTGATGGAATATCAATTGAGATGTTTCAACAAACAGATGCTGCGCTAGAGGTGCTCACTTGTCTATGCCGAGAAATATGGAAGACAGCTTCCTGGCCAACTGACTGGAAGAGATCCATATTTATGTCTATTCCCAAGAAAGGTGATCCAACCAAATGTGGAAATTATAGAACAATATCATTAGTATTACACGCAAGCAAAATCTTGCTGAAGATCATTCAAAAACGGCTGCAGCAGTATATTGACAGGGAACTGCCAGAAATTCAGGCCGGTTTCAGAAGAGGACGTAAAGCCAGGGATATCATTGCTGATGTCAGATGCATCCTAGCTGAAAGCAGAGAATACCAGAAGGATGTTTACTTGTGTTTTATTGACTATGCAAAGGGATTCAACTCTGTGGATCATAACAAATTATGGATAACATTGTGAAGAATGAGAATTCCAGGACACTTAATTGTGCTCATGAGGAACCTTTACATAGATCAACAGGTAGTTGTTCAGACAAAACAAGGGGATACTGAGTGGTTTAAAATCAGGAAAGGTGTGTGTCAGGGTTATATCCTTTCACCATACCTATTCAATCTGTATGCTGAGCAAATAATCCGAGAAGCTGGACTATATGAAGAAGAACAGGGCATCAGGATTGGAGGAAGACTCATTAACAACCTGCGTTATGCAGATGACACAACCTCACTTGCTGAAAGTGAAGAGGACTTGAAGCACTTACTGATGAAGATCAAAGACCACAGCCTTCAGTACGGATTGCACCTCAACATAAAGGAAACAAAAATCCTCACAACTGAACCAATGGGCAACATGATGATAAATGGAGAAAAGATTGAAGTTGTCGAGGATTTCATTTTATTTGGATCCACGATCAACAGCCACAGAAGCAGCAGTCAAGAAATCAAACGACTCATTGTACTGGACAAATCTGCTGCAAAGGACCTCTTTAGAAGTGCTGAAAAGCAAATATGTCACCTTGAAGACTAAGGTGCGCCTGACCCAAGCCATGGTGTTTGCAATCACATCATGTGCATGTGAAACGTGGACACTGAATAAGGAAGACTGAAGAATTGACGCCTTTGAATTGTGGTGCTGGTGAAGAATACTGAATATACCATGGACTGCCAAAAGAAAGAAAAAACCTGTCTTAGAAGAAATACAGTCAGAATGTTCCTTAGAGGCAAGGATGGCGAAACTGCGTCTTACACTCTTTGGACATGTTGTCAGGAGAGATCGGTCCCTGGAGAAGGACATCATGCTTGCCAGAGTACAGGGTCAGCGGAAAAGAGGAAGATGCTCAACAAGGTGGATTGACACACAGTGGCTGCAACAACGAGCTTAAGCATAACAACGATTATGAGGATGGCACAGGACTGGGCAGTGTTTGGTTCTGTTGTGCATAGGGTCACTATGAGTCAGAACCAACTCGACAGCACCTAACAACAACAATATACTCCTTGCTGCCACACTGGAGTTGCCTGCCTCTTTCTTTGATCTCTCAGTACCTTCCATTTTGGGAGACAAATTTCACATTACTGGTCTATGCCTGGACAGTAGCTAAAGAAAAAGTTGGAATTTATTAAAATAAAAAATTTTGTGCAAACAGTAATATCAAGCAAGTAAAAAGACAACCTATATAATAGGAGAAAATATTTGGAAATCATGTATCTGATAAGGGTTTAATATCCAGAATATATAAAGAATTCCAGTTCAAATCCACCAGGCGCTCCTTGGAAACTCTATGGGGCAGTTCTACTCTGTCGTATAGGTCGCTATGAGTTGGAATTGACTCGACGGCAGTGGGTTTGGTTTTTTTGGTTTCCTACAATTTAACAAAAAGACAGCCTAATTTTAGAAAGTGGGCAATGAACTTGAATAGACATTTTTACAAAAAAGATATACAAATGGCCAATAAAAAAAAAGCACATGAAAAGATGCTCAACTTCATTAGTCATTAGAGAAATGCAAATCAAAACCACAAAGAGATACACCCATTACGATGGCTAGTATCAAATAGACATAAACAGAAAATAACAAGTTATAATGAGGACAGGGAGAAACAGAAACATTTGCACACTGCTGGTGGGAATATAAAATGGTGCAGTCACTGTGGAAGAGTTTGGCAGTTCCCCGGAAAGTTAAACATGGAACTACCACATAGCCTAGTAATTCCACTCCTAAGTATATACCCAAGAGACTTGAAAGTAGAGACTCAGCACAATCAGATACCTATATACCAATGCCTTGTAGCATTATTTACAATAGCCAAAAGGTGGAAATAACCCAAGTGTCCATCAACAGATGAATGGATAAACAAAATGTGGTAGAGACATACTATGGAACATTATGCAGCCGCAAAGAGAAATTAAATTCTGATACATGCTATGACATGGATGAACCTCAAAAACATGATGCTGAGTGAAATACGTCAGACACAGAAGGACAAACAGCTTGCCACGGCACTTAACCACTATGTCGTTTATACGGAGTATCTAGACTAGGCAAATGTATATGGAGAGAAAGTGTATCAGTGGTTACCTACCATGGGGTAGGAGCCCTGGTGGCTCAGTGGTTAAGAGCTTGGTTGTTAGCCAAAAGGTTGGCAGTTCAAATCCACCAGCCACTTTTTGGAAACCCTAGGGGCAGTTCTACTCTGTCCTACCGGGTTGCTGTGAGTCAGAATTGACTCGACTTCAATGCGTTTGGTTTTGGTGCCATGGGCTGGAGGGTAGAGTGAGGAGGAATGGCAAATTAATGCTTAATGGGTACAGAGTTTCTGTTGGGGGTGATGACATTTTGAAAACAAATAGTGGTGATGGTCGCACAATATTATGAATATAATTAATGCCACTGAATTACACACTTAAAAGTTGTTAAAACGGCAACTTTTGTGTTATTTATGTTACTGCAATAAAACATTTTCAATTAAAAACTGTATGATACATGAATTAAGTTTCAATAAAGATGTTATTTAAAAAGTAAACAAATTTTAAAAACCCATTGCAAAACAAATCAACTGAATAAGAAAACATCCTTTTGGAAAACTCATAAATCAAGACAATAAAATTTCAACCATCATCGATGAGCCTTTCTCTCTTATACATAAAAAGTATCTTAATCATTTACATACAAGTAAAATTTAAGGTTTAAAGATACGTAATGGTTTTGCTGTCCTCATGGAACAATATTGAAATAATACATTAAGCTTTATTGTCAGGGCTCAAGAAAAATGATTCATTGAGAAAAATTCACAGGAACACATTTCTTATGTTTAAGTAGTGCCAGTGTAATGCTAAAGAGAAAGTCTAAAGTTTTGGCCAAAACATGGAAAAATTTCTGGATGTTTTCATTTGATACTGAGTATAAATCATTCTTTTCTTGGTAAACTTTATATTTACAATATTAAATAAATACCAGAGAAAAACACATAATATACCAAAGAGCTGGGAACCCAAATATCAAAAGTTAGAAGAATATTTAGACCTCAATGGGCATACTGAACTGCTGGAGCTACAGAAGTACTTTGGAAGTTATATTGAGCCTTTGATGTTATCTTTAACAGAAATTATAAAAAGGAGTAGCAAATCATTTGGAATATGGAAACGCTTAAGAAGATGTGGCTTTAGTAAATGATATTCTAGAAGAGATGCTAGTACTTTCTTTAGGTCTATAAGAAAGGAATGTTTTGATTATTAGAACTGACAAAATGATCAAAGTGATTGAAGTATTGATAAAGGAAACCTTTAAAAAGCAGACTACTAGAAAAACAAGCATGTCTTCTGAAACAATACAAAGTAGCAATTGCAAGGAAAAAACTCCAAAATTGTCTAAGTTAATGAAAATATTTGTTTGATGGTAAAAGTGAAGAGATATAATAAACTTTGAGGTCTTTTATAGTTTTTTAATCCAGAAAATTGGCCAAGAGATGTTTGCAAAGCTCTTTGGGTTTTAAGTCCACAAAAATTAATAAAATTAAGCCAATTAATGTGACATTGTAATAGTATATACTCTCATGATAGTTGATAATAGAGATTAAAAAAACCATACTCTCATGATAGTTGATAATAGAGATAGCAGCTATATAAAAACCCTAGTCATAGTGTGATAAAAAAAAGGCCAGCAAAATTCTGAAAGTAACTGCTTTGGGTTTAGTGGAATCTGAGAGAATCCAGCATGGTCAGCAAGACTGTTGGTGATACGGGTGATTCTGTATTTGTTGAGACTGCATGTCACTTAATACTATGATTTAAAGAGGAAGCTATGGAAAAGATTGATGCAATTCCCTAAGTCAAATCATGGCCCAGACAGGGGCGCCATTTAGCTAGTCACAGCTGTGCCAAACAAAAGGTCACAATAACAATTTCTAAACACCAAAAAATGATTTGGAAATTACTAGAATGATTTATACTATAATATATACCTCTTCGTTCAATATTCACATACACAAATATTGTATGTGCATGAAATATATATTTTTAGGTTATTTCAATCAGAGAAAACATATTATCTTTTGATTTCTGTAACAATTTATATCCCATATCAGTCACTGAATATTTTTACTCTTGCCCTGCCTATGGAATAAATGGAGTAGGAATTATCAGCCCTGTTTTAGCTTTATTCCTCCCACCCCCAACTTCTTACCATGTAAATTTTCATACAGAAAAGTTGAAAGAATAGCACAGTGGACACTCATATACTAGATTTGAGAGTAATTAACCTTTTGCCACACATACTGTCTTTCTCCACACATGTGTGTTTTTCTGGACTACTGGAATGAGTTGCGACCATTGTGACTCTACACCCCTAAAACACATAGTCTGTTATTTCCTCAAAATCAGGAGATTCTCATATAATCACAATACCATTATTATGCCTAAGAAAACTCAGGATAATTTCCTAGTATCATCTAACCCCGTCCCTATTCAAATTTCCCCAAATGGCCCATGGTTTTTATTTTTTTTAATTGTGGTAAATATAAATGTAACAAAACATTTGACATTTTAACATGTACATGTGCAGCTCAGTATCACTCATTTTTTATAGCGTTTTTTTTTTTTTCCCCAACGTAGAAGCTAACCAAGGTTTGTGATGGCTAAGATTGTGTGTCAAATTCGCTGGGCCATGATTCTCAGTGGTTTTGCAGTCCTGTGATGTTGTGATCACCCCCGTAAAGGGATCTGCTATGAGTAGCCAATCAGTTGAAAGGGAGTGTGTGGCCTGCATCAAATATAAGTGGACATTCTGGGAAGGCTCGTACCTTTTGTTTGCTCTGGATATTGCAGCTGACTCTTGTTCATCTGACCTCCAGCTCTGGGGACTTGGGCTAGCAGCTTGCCAGCAGTCTTGCAATTTGTCGATCAATCTTTGCAGCCTGTGAGCAAGAGCCCCACTCTCTGACTTGCTGATCTTGGGTTCACCAGTCCCACAGCTTTGTGAATCAGGAGAAGCCTCCAGCCTGACCCACGGACTTTGGATATTCTATCCTCTACAACCTCATGAGTCATTTCCTTGATATAAATCTCTCTATATATGTATTTATACGCTTTACTGGTTTTGCTTCTCTAGAGAACCCAGCCTAAGACAAGGTTGTATGTTTCTATAGTCTCTCTTATGCAGCATGGTCTCCTACCTTTTTTTTTTTTTCCCCCATGACACTGACTTTTTGAAGAAATTAGGACCGTTGTCTTGTAGAACGTTCCATATTCTGGCTTTGTCTGATTGTCTCCTCATTACACAGTGTGATTTGTTCCTGCGTGTTTCCCGTAAACTGGAAGTTAGGTCTAAAGACTTGATTAGATTCAGGTTAAATAGGTGGCCATGAATACTCCACAGGTGATGTTGTACACCTTGTGCTACACTCACATCAGAAGGGCCATGATATTGGTCTGGGGCTTTGTTGGTGATGCCAAGTGTGATCATCTGGTTAATAAGGCAACAGGGAGATCTCTCCAGTAAACATTTTTTGAGACATCCAAGGACACTGGACTATGGCCAAGGCACTAGATAATATTAAAGAATTATTAATTTCATTAGGGGTGCCAATGGTATTGTGATTGTGTAAGAAAATATCCTTATTTTTTAGCTATACACACACAAGTATTTAGGGGCGGGCAAAACAGTGAGATGTCAGGGCTATGCTCTAAAAAAGATAGCAACTTTTTAAAAAAGGAAAAGCGATAGATTAAACAAGTATAGCAAAGAGTTAATCATCCCTGAATCTGAGGGAAGGAAAAATAGTGGCTCTTTATTCTATTCTCTCTACTTTTGTATATACAGTAAAGCCTGTGAAAGCCAGAACCCATGGAAAGCGAAAACCTGTCAGGGAAGGAAAATCCAAATATTTTCCACTAGTAGAGTGATAGAGAACTGTAAAACTGCACTCTGTCAGAGGCGGAACACTTGCGAGAGCCAGAGAAACATGGCGGTCCTGTTGAGTTCCAGCTTTCACAGGTTTCACTGTATTTTAAAATTTTCATACTTAAAAAAAAAAGGAATGAATGCTTCGTGATTTGTGGATGGCAAAGTCAAACATAGCTAACTTCTGAAATACATCTTATTAACTGGTGCCATGTTCAAAACCCCAGATCCCGCAGATTACTGATGGTGTCCTGTTGTCTTTCTTCAGATTTTATTCTTGCTCTCGCAGCAGACTAAGCAAATGCCATGGGGCCAACTTTGGAAAACAGAATCATTTCACAACTTTTTAGAAGGATAAAATGCCTTTCACCAACCTTTTCTCTCTTTTAAAAAATATTTTATTACGGTTTTGGTGAAAGTTTACACAGCAAGTGAGGTTCCCATTTGACAATTTCCACACAAATTGCTGAGTGACATTAGTTGTGTTTATCACAATGTGTCAACATTCTCTTTGTATTCTGTTTGTTCCCTTTCTAGTACTCTAGTTTTCCTGCCCCCTTATCTTCTCATCTTTGCTTTTGAGAAATTGTTGACCTTTTGTTCTCATACTGATGGTTTTTAAGTAGGACACCGATCTTACGGGTAATATCCTTTATTTTGTGTGCCACTCTGCTATTTCCCTAAAAGGTGACCTCAGGGGATAGGCTTGGTTCAAGGTTTAAAGAGTGTCTCCAGGCGATAGTCTCAGGGAGTCCTCTGTTTTCTACTGTTCCAATTCGTCTGGCTTTTTTTTTTTTTAAAATAAGAATTTGAGTTCTGTTCCATACTTATCTCCCATTCTATCTGGGACCAACTATAGTGACCCCAGTCAGAATGCCAACCTTACCTTTCAATGGGTCACTCATATTTGCTTACCACAGTAAAAAACTGCAAATAATTTTCCAAAATGGCTCAAGGGTGAAGTTGGAAACAATGGCCACTTCTAGAAGGTAAGCTCTCTTCTTTGAGCAATGGTACATTCCCTTGAGGTTAGCTCCGGACGGCCACCAGGAGTTCGCCATCTTGGCAGCAGGATGTAGCTATGCGAGCCACACCAGACTTTGCGCCTTAGAGGAAAACATAACCAGTGAAAGAAATGGTACTCACTGCACTGCTTTCTGGGCCCTTCCAGGCTCCTTATGCAGACTCCGGGCAACTCTCTTTGGGTACCTAGCCCTGGCTTCTCAGGGCACCTTACCTGGGAAGACATAAAATGGTGGTCAAACCCACTGCCAGGGAACTGCTTCTGTGGGGTTTTATAGTTTACAAAGAGATTTGCACATGTGTTTCTCATTCAATTCCCTCAACCACCCTGCAGGGCAATCATCCTCACCCTCAAGCCCATTTTACAGATAAGGTAACAGAGACTCTGAGAGGCTAGGAACGTTCTCAAGATCACACAGTTAATACAAGGCACTCAGGGCAGAGAAGGCCAGGAATGAAGTCTTTTGACTACGCACCACACTGAGTTTGTGTCTGCCCTTGTGCACAGACTTGTGCATAATGGCTCTGACAGGCCGAGGAGGAAGCTGTTCATCAAGGCTTGTAGAACAAGGGCAATTTCAAGAAGGCAGGGTTTTTTGCTCAGAACCTCTCCAGGTATTTGTCTTCTCACCTAATTCTTCAGGGATGAATTTATCTATGGGGCAAGTTTGTTTATTTGGGGCCTCCTTACGGAAACCCTGGTGGTGTAGTGGTTAAGTGCTACGGCTGCTAATCAAAAGGTCGGCAGTCCGAATCTACCAGGAGCTCCTTGGAAACTCTATGGTGCAGTTCTACTCTGTCCTATAGGGTCGCTATGAGTCGGAATCGACTCAACAGCAACGGGTTTGGTTTTTTACTAGGCAAGGAAGCCTGCTGGTGCAGTAGTTAGGCATTTGGCAGCTAACCAAAAGGTCAGCAGTTCAAATCCACCAGTCACTCCTTGGAAACCCTATGGGGCAGCACTACTGTATCCTACAGGTTCGTTATGAGTAGGAATAGACTTGATAGCAATGGGTTTGTGGTTTACTACAGTTCCAGACGCCCTGGTGGTACAGTGGTTAAAAGCCCTCAGCTGGTAACTGAAACATCAGCAGTTTGAACTCAGTAGCTGCTCCATGGGAGAAAGATTACAGCCTTGGAACCCCTATGGGGCAGTTCTGTGTCCTATAGGGTCACTATGAGTCAGAATCAACTCACGAGGACAGGGAGTTTGGGTTTTGGTACTACAGTGCCTATTTTCATTCAACAGTCAAGCAACAAATGCTTGACACCAACTCTATGCCAGGCCTTTTGCTGGTGCTGGGAATTCTGAGCTGTCTCAGTCATTGTCCTGCCCTTGAGAGCTTCACAGCTTATTGGCAGAGTCAGGTACGTTAACTGTAACTCTATGTGCTGAGCGGTACATTAAGATATGTGAGCAAGGTGTTCGCAGTGCAAAGTGGAAGGCACGATCCTCCCAGGGAGCAGGTGACATTTGAGCTGAGCCTGAAACAAGAGAAGCATTGTGACAGACTGAGAAGATGGAGAACATTTTAGGAGAAAGGAGTCTAGCTGCACAAAATTCATCTTAACTTCCCATCTCTTGTCAAGGATCTTCCCTGGGCTTATCAGTCTTTCTAGAGAGTGGTTCCTTACCATTACCAAATTCCTCCCACATACACACACCCCCAAACTGGAAGGTCTTTTTGATTATCCACATTTTAGTACAGTTAACCTACATCTGAAGGTGCCTACATGGCGCAAATGGTTTGGCAGTTTGAACCCACCCAGCAGTACCGAAGAAGAAAAGGCCTTTTGACCTGCTTCCATTAAGACTGTAGCCAAGAAACCCCTATGGGATAGTTCTACTCTGCAACATCTGGTCTCCACGAGTCAGAATCCACTCGATGGTAACAAACAACAAGCCACATCTGTTTCTACCCAGTTGAGACCTAGCGGTCCCCAGTTCTATCAAGAAGAACTGACAGTGGGTTAGCCAGAGCAAATGAGTCATTCTGGTTCTGTTCTGGTCGAACCCCTGCCGAGAATTTGCACTTCTAACAAGTTCCCAGGTGATGCTAATGCTGCTGGTTAGGGACTACTTCTGAGAACCACTAGTATGGTCAAACCAAAAACCAAACCCACTGCCATCGAGTCCATTCTGATTCATAGCGACCCAACAGGATAGAGTAGAACTGCCTGATAAGAGTTTCCAAGGAGCACCTGGTGGATTCGAACTGCTGACCTCTTGGTTAGCAGCCATAGCACTTAAACACTACGCCACCAGGGTTCCACTAGTATGGTACTCAAAAACTCAAAAACAACTAGTATGGTAGTGGGTCTCAAAAATGTATTATACATAAGAATCACCTGGGGATTCAGTACATCTGGGGTGGAAATGTAACTTCTCAGCAGGCGTTTGAGCTAGAGCAAGCCAGTTCAAAGCCCTGCAAATGACCCAAGCAAGGATCTGTTCGCTTTGGAATCAAAAACCTCAGACATGTTTGTATGTGGAGTCTGTTCTTGCTGTTGTCGTGTGCTGTCTAGTCAATTCCAACTCACAGTGACCCTTAAGACAGAGTAGAAGTGCCCCATAGGGTTTTCTAGGCTGTCATCTTTACAGAAGCAGATCCACGGGTATTTTCTCCCGCAGAGCCACTGCCAGTGGGTTCGAACTGCTGACCTTCCAGTTGGCGGCCAAGCACTTAACCATTGCACCACCAGCGCTCCTTAAGACGAGTCTACACCTCCTAATATTTAATACACTCTAAGTCTTCGCCAGCAGGAAGGGCACAGTACTAAAGAATACCAGCAAGCATGATGAACCAATCTTACAAAGAGAGTATCTGCAGGATCAAAAGAATCATTTTCTTTTGAGACTCCCCAAATCTATTTTGCAGTAATCTGATAAGCACTTTTGCCTTAGAGAAATGGCATAAATAACTGCTCCAGTTTTGAATCACTTTCAATTCTAAAGGCATTTCTTAAGTGCTTCTTGGAAATTTAGAAATGGGTTCCAAAGTAAAAAAAAAAGTTGAATTGGCTCCATACTTATTAGGAAAAAAATCACTGTCAATGCAAACCAAAATGTCAGTGAGTGATTTAATCTGGAAACGAGAAAGGCTGCACGCTGGGAAGCTAGCAGCTCACTGACTTGGTCATCAACAAGGCTAATCTTATATTGGCCACAAATCTAAAAAACTGAAGTGTGGTAGTAAAGATACTCAGAGAAGCAGGAATGTTTTCAGAATCACCTCCAGGGCTGGGTGGATGAAATAATTCATGTAGTCAATAACCCACAATTTCCGAAGTCTTTTTATTATACACTTACTGCAGAAAAGGAGTCCTTGAGTGGTGCAAAGAACACATTTGGCTAACAGAAAGGTTGGAAGTTCAAGTCTACCCAGAGGCTTCTTGGAAGAAAGGCCTGGCCATCAACTTCCCAAAAATCTGCCATTGAAAACCCCATGGAGCACAATTTTTCTCTGACACACGTGGGGTCGTCATGAATTGGAGTTGATGTGATGGCAACTGGTAGTAGTAATAGTATTGCAGAAAAATTACAAAATGCAATTAAGTGAAAGATGGAGAAAAATCACCTTTATTGCCATGGGCCAAGGACAACACTGTCAACACTTTGGTGAATACCCTTCCTGAGAGTTTTCTATCAATAGCAATCCTACATAAATATTTTTTCCTCCACAGAAATCAAATCAGACTTCATATACTACTTGGAGACCTGGCTTTCTTTTCTTGGTATCTAGAAACCATCCTTTTGTGGAAAGGAATCTGACTACTATCTCGGTAACCTTAATGGCTGCAGATGATTTCTTCTGTGGATGTACCAGGGTTTAGCCATTCCATTATCATTAATGTTCTTTCCAGTTTTTTGCTATTATAAATATGCTGCAATGAGCTTCTTCTTGCCAAGTCTTTGTACAAATAGAAGGCTACATTCTGCACCATGTATAACACCTGGCACTCAAGGAGCCATCTCCTTGTGGATGTTCCAAGGTCTCATTGCTAAAGGGTGCCCTTCCCCCAATCTCCAGGGAGCAGAGTGACCCCAGGGCTACCTAACTTGGACGGACTCTGTGTCCTATGTGCTGCCTCATTTACGACGTCACAAAACCACTGGAACAAAAGGAAGATAGTAAAGCTAAATCTCAGGACTTTCCTCAAATCTGTTTGTCATAAAGTTGAAAAGTAAACATTTTCTATTATTTATGAAGACCATGTTTGCAGAGCCGTTTGCGTTCAAGCTTCCTGTCTGGCAGGATTGAGGACTGCTGTGGGAAAGGAGGAAGCAGAACCTTGTATAAGGGCGGAGAACTTTCAGAAACTGGAAGGAAACCTAGTGAAGGCCAAGAAGACCCAAGAACAGAGTTCAGAACCATGACTCATTTCTACCGTGTTTTTAGTTTACTCCATCCCCACACGGTTTTTGTTTATCCTCCTTAAAATACGGATTTACAAGGCAGACATTTTAATGCATTAAAGCAGTTATTGTCACTGCTCCACTGATGCATTCCCATTTGTTTTGATCCTTCTCCAGAAAAGCCAGTTACAACATGTCATTACGCATTTCCAGACTTATGAGTTAAGAGAGTCCAGTCTTCTTTTCCTCAAGCAGCTGGAAGGGATGTAGAGTAGTACCCTAAAAGGTTACAATCCACGTATTAAAATCTTGCTGAAAACAGACTATCCCGTTGGATTTTGGAAGAGACACATCACTGAACTGGAATGGCCCATGGTTTCACAGAATCCAGAACACACAGGTTGGTCAGCAGGTCCTCCTTCTAAATTGATTCCCTAATTCCTAAGACACTCTTAAGAGCACGAAGCTCTACCGCAGCTCAGTCGCTGGGTGATTCGAGCTGAGGAGTCATTTCAAACAAGACCATGTCCTATGGGAAAGGGGCCCTTTGGGGACCTCTCTGTGATTCAGTTTTATACTCAGCTGAGACTCAGTTCTCTCAGTAACTTGATACTCAGTACTTTCTCCTCAAAACCAACAGAAACAGTTCAGTAAGTTGTGCTTTTGGAATTCCCTAAAACCTGCCTGACAAAAAGTCTGTAATGAAGATGAGTTTTAATAGCCTTTAAAAAGCTGTATAAGTCTACTTAGAAACACCAGAATGAGCAAGCTGAGGCAAGACCTGGTCAGGCGCTGAAAGAGACATTAAGACAATAGTATCATGATTAAATAAGGTTTTATTGTCACATTTAACTGCTTTGTCGGATATACATTGTAGATTTCGGTATGGCATAAAAATATTTTCCTGACTGTCAAAATGCAAATGGAGGAGATGGCAATGGCACTTAAAAAAAAATAATTAAATTCACACTGGTGCGGAAGCCGCTAGTAGGTAGCTGATAACAACTGGAACGTGTTTGCAGATAAAGTGGTCTGCAACATTTCAGATCAAACGGCAGTGGTGTAAGGCCAACAAAAACAGGAGAGTAGTTACAATACAGATCCCATAAAGTGGACTTCTGAAGAATGGCAGTTTTAGCATTGCATTTGCCAGTCCAAATTATATTGCCTAATTTATGACAGGAACTGGAGATAGGTGAGTAAACTTCTCTCCTAGGAAATGAAACCACTTTTTTGGAACCTGGATTTTAAGCCCCTCTAATAGCTTTCTTATTCTTACAGGTTTTAACTAGTTTAAAGGCAAGGCAGTTATACGCCCCAGCATTAACTCCGTAGGGTAGCCACATCATCAATGGGGGGTCTTGCCAAGAGAGGAGCCCACAATGCCCATGGTTTCACACATTCAGGGCAAAAGCAGAAAACAAGCAGTAATTCGATAAAGACCTAAGTGTATCCCAACAGTCTACACATTCCACAATTATCCCTCAAATGGCAACTTAGGAAAAAAAAAAGTATGGTTATTCAGATTTAAAATGAATCTTTATTCACCAAGATTCCCACAAAGTTTATGAAGTGTCTTTCCTCCACAAATAAAACTAACACTAGGATTTGTCATAAGGTCTAAATGAGTTCTACCCCTTACATATCAACTCGGCTAAATCCACTGTGTCTGGAATCGGTGCATTATAAATCCCGGTGTGGCACCTAGTTCCTTTCTGTTACTCACTGCTGGGTGTCCTTCATTTCAGACTCCAGAACAGAGACCATAAATGTGGCTAGTGCAACACAGTAGTCACTGTAATTCACCAAAAGAAAAATAATTAATTCATCATAGGACATACTTATTTGGATGATTACTTACTGGTAATTAGTATTTCTACATTTTTTAAAAAGGCAACCATTTTTAAGTGACAATACATATCAGGCTAGTAGAAAAAAGTTGAAACAAAGCCCTCTCTTTCAATCTCACAAAGTCATGCAGATGAGAGAAGGTGGATCCGATTTGTTCCAATCAGGCTTCTTGGAATTATCAAAATTTCTTTTCTGACAGAGATGATTTTGGCTCGTTATAGAAAGAAGGTTCTCTGAAGGCTGCTGCTAAACTCATTTCCGTTGAAAAAGTAAATTTCAAGGCATGATAGTGCAAGAGGTAAGGTTTTGATATACAGAACATTTATGGACTAATTGTGCTTAGTGTCTAATTTCCAATTTACTGTAAAGAACAAAGACTACGGTGATAAGTTTCAATTCGCCTAAATTTACCAGCACATCCATGAATCGCACCAGAATTAGTACAACATGATTATCTTAATGATTCTGCCGTGACACCTGCACACAGCATCGGACGTGAGGCCCAGCAGACGCAAGGCTCCAGCAAGTTCTGGGCACAAGGACTCTCTCCTCTTGGGAGCCAGGGATCTGAGAAAGCGGTTCCCGCAGACTAAGTCCTCAAACAACTCTCTCAGGAAGCAGTAAGAAAACCAGTGCTAAGTGGAGAGCTCTTTTGTTTCGTTAAATCTGGGAGGTCTGAGTGTTCCTGGAGTCCCCATCAGGATGTGTCATGGGTCTCGAATCCCTTGAATGTGAGTAGTCGCTGTTAGAGGGCTCTGTGGGGTCGATCAAATTCTCATAATCACTGTCGTCGGACTCGTCCACACTGTCTCCAGCTGCTCTTTGGGAAGGAGGAAGGTCTGCCCCACCTGCAGGGTACTTCAGTCCAGAGCTGGTGGAGGCGTAATTGGAAGAGCCCACGGCTTGAGGTCGGGGCATAAAGACACTACCCTCCAGGCGAGAAAGGCTCAAAGTACTTTCTTGATTGCTGGGGTGAAGATCAGAGTAAGGGGGAGGGGGATCAGAGGCCTCAGCACCTCCAAGTGTACTTCTGCCTTCGGCCGCAAACCCAGAATAGGGCAGCCGAGGGCCGAGCCCTGGTTCCAGGCTTTCCGGTGGCACTGGTCTGCTTAGCGTCGCCTGCTGCGTTCCTGGGCGAAGACAGGAAGAAAACTGTAACACTTTCTGTACTTTCACAGCCTTCTATCTCAAGGCATTAGACAGGCAATCTGGACTGTCTGGAACTGCTATCATTACCTATTTTACATCTGCATAGTACTTTATACCTTACAAAATATTTTCACAGACGGGAATTCATTTAAACCTCCTAACAACCTTCTAAAGTATTACTGTCATCGTAATTACAGCGAAACCTGTGACAGCCAGAGCTCAATGGGACTGCCTGGCTTTTTCCAGGTCTTAAAAGTTTTCTGCCTTGGACGGGGTGCAGTCTCACCCGCTCTCAATTAGGGGAAAATATTTGCGTTTTCCTCCTCTGACACGCTTCTGCCTTACACAGGTTCCGGCTGTCACAGGATTTACTGCACTATGACGATTTCCATTATATAAAGAACCCAGAGTTCAGAAAGGTTAAGCGATTTTAATAACTTCATCCCGTGCTGTTTCCACCAGCATCCTAACAGTGCTATACGGGCGAAAGGATGCAGGACGATTTTTATTTTCTTGATTCTTTTGTAAATTTTGTACCAGTGTGTGTTGTTTTTATAATCTGAAACACTGTTACTCTAAATTGTTTTTAAAAGGCTACACAGGCTGAAAGAATGTGGGGCTGTTTCAAAGCATTCGTTTAAAATACAGTAAAAGTGTCACCTCGTACCTGGGAAATTTACCACCTAACATAGGGCTTTTCAACCTTGAAGAAGAAAGAGGTAAGTGTATTGTGACAGACAGCTGTAAAGATACACGTTTTTTTTGATGGGAGGCCTGTCAAGGAAAAAACTCAAATTCAGGGACTGCAGAGGGTGGTAAGGATATTTCCAGTCCCACGCTGTCTCCGCAGACTTGAGCAAAGTGAGCCACAGCTGGAGGAAACAGCCTAGGATCTGGAGTTAACAGACCTACGGTTTCCATGGCAGGCCTCCCACTTCCTAGCTGTGATTTCTTTCTGAACTCCAGTCTTGCTACCCAGCTCTCTGTGTATATGTGTGTGTGTTCTAAGCATAGCAGATCATACTGTTTATGCAGTTTCACATCCTAGTGGTGTTTTCCCCTTATGATTATATACTGGGCATTATTCCACGCCATTAAAAATTCATTCCAATGTCTGCACAATATTCCATCACATGTTGTTGTTAGCTGCTGTGAAGTCGGCCCCCGGCTCATGGCGACCCTGTGTACCATAACTTATTCAACTATACTACTAGAGTTTAGTCTACTACTTTAGTAGATTGTTTCGAACTTTTTAGAACTATAAAGTTAAGGTTAACCTTTTTGTGCATAAATCCCTGTTTGCATTTCTGATTATTTCCAGAAAACTGGAGGAGTAAAAATGACTCTGCAAATATAAATTACAATTTTAATGGGTTTACATGTATTCTTACAGTTCCCTGGGTAGTACAAACAGTTACGTGCTCGACTACTAGCCAAAAAGTTGGTGGGTCAAATCCACCCAGAGTTGCCTGGAAACACAGGCCTGGCGATGTGCTTCTGAAAGGTCACAGCCATTAAGAACTCCACGAAGCAGTTCTACTCTGCACACATGGGGTCACCATATGTCGAGAATCCACTCGGTGGCAACTAACGACAATATATGTATCCTTCATAAGTCAGAGGTTTAGCCACACCCTTATCCCTTTTATGCTTGATATTATTTGCCATACGTTCTATAAATTCTACTTAGAAATATTAAATGTGGTGGTGCTACAGTGAACATGTCCGCTACCGTGCTAGAATTATTAGTCTTGGGCCTAATTCTCATTTGAACAGCTGTTTCCTTAGCTTAATGGTACCTAGTCATTCAGTTACCAAAACACAGACATCTAAAGCCTTTATTGCGACCCTGGCAATGAACCAACAGAAAGTTCAAAGAATTTTAGGGAGCTTTTTTATGTGGCTCTACTCGACGGCAGTGGGTTAGTGAACCTAGGACACAGTCCCTATATTCTAGGCATGCCACGGTTAACTCAGTCATGAACATCGCCATCCACCGTAAATGGATCAGACTGGTCAAGACAGGCACAAATCTATACCAATTATTTCCTGGGATTTATTCTAACTTTGCTTCAGCTTTTTTTGCTTTGGTTTTCTTTTCCTTCCAGTTTAAAAGACTTGTGAGGGATGGTAGGAAAAACAGCACTTCTTGGGAAAAGCTTGAAGACAAAGAGAATGCCCTCTCACCCACTTCACTTGGGGACTGATGAATGAAGAAGGATTCATGTAAATTCGATTTTTGAAACAAGGCATTTCTCTTGATACTGAATGGTAAGATTAATAAGAAACTCACTTCTTTCTTGTTCCTTTTCATTCTTCCTCTGAGTGATTTGTCTTTTTAATTTGTTCACTTCTGCCTGACAAGATTCAACAACCCTCTCGCTCTTTTCTACATCTGCGCACACTGCCTGAGGAAAAAATGACAAGAAGAAAAGTTAGCTTCAAATCTAAGCACAAGTCATTCCATCAAGACAGCACTGACTACAAACCTAGGAAAAGCCCTGATGGTTTATTGAGTTAAAAAGCAGACATGTAAGGTATAAGAGATCAATACTGTTATTATTCACTGACTTGCTTCCTTAATTTTTGTAAGATGATTATGCTATTTTGCTGATAAATTCTTGAGAAATAAGGGTAAAATGGGAAAGATTTAATCCTTTCCCTTGATTAATCATGTTTATTGAAATGAAAAGGGAATTTTTGACATCAGTCTAGTACACAAAGGAAGAACAAAAGATAAGACAGGAAGGAGATGCTTTCAACTTTTATTTATAACCAACCATCAAAAACCAGATAACATAACTCGACAACAAAAAGACAAACAATCCAATTAAAAAATGGGTAAAGGATGTGAACAGACATTTCTCCAAAGATCTACAAATGGCTAATGAACACGGACATGAAAATATCCAACATCATTAGTCATTAGGAAAATGCAAATCAAAACCACAATGAGGTACCATGTCACACCCACTAGGACGGCTACACTCAAAAAAAAGGAAGAAGCAAGTGTTGGTGAGGATGTGGAGAAACTAGAGCCCTTGTACTTCGCTGGTGAGGATGTAAAATGGTTCAGTCACTGTGGAAAACATTTTGACAGTTCTTCAAAAAGTGCAACACGGAACTACCACATGACACAGCAATTCCACACCTAGGTATATACCCAAAGGAATCACAGGTATTTGAATACACGCACACTCGTGTTCACAGCAGCATTACTTACAATAGCCAAAAGGGGGAAAGAGGCCAAGTGCCCATCAACAGTCGTGGTACAGACATACAATGGAATATTATTTGACCATAAAAAGAACAAAGTAGTGATATGTGCTACAATGTGCATGAACCTTGAAAATATTATGCGAGGTGAAAGGTGCCAGACACAAGACACCACAAGTATTGTCTGACTCCATTTATATAAACTATTTTATCCAGAATAGTAAATCCACAGAGAGAGAATGCAGACTGGTGGTTGCCAAGGACTGGGGTAGGGGGGGCGGAGAGCCGCTGCTTAATGGGAACAGGGTTTCCTTTTGGGGTGGTGAAAATATTTTGGAACTAGATAGACGTGGTGGTTGAACAATATTATGGATGGGTTAAATACCACTGAATCGTCCACTTTCAAATGGTTAATTTTATGTTCTATGAATTTCATTTCAATGATTTTTTTAAAAAGCAGATGACATAAACAGATGTATTTCACAGAAAATACTTATAATTAAAAACAAAAACAAAAAACAAACCCGTTGCTGTTGAGTCGATTCCGACTCATAGCGACCCTATAGAATGGTAGAACTGTCCCACAAGGTTTCCAAGGAGCGCCTCACGGATTCGAACTGCCGACCTTTTGGTTAGCAGCTATAGCGCTTAACCACTATGCCGCCAGGGTTTCTACTTATAATTAAGGAAAGCTGAAAAAGAAAATAAGTAACTCTTTGAGATGCGTGTGTCTAATTTAACTAGTTCGTGTAAAGGCACTCTGGGGCTCCTGGTATTTTCAGGGTGGCATATTCCATCAGGACCCAACTGTATCAGAGCCACTTGAAGTCCTTCAGACAGTGCCAACCATCTGAATCAGGACAAAAAGCTGCTTTTTTCTGCACTTTCTTGCCATAGCAGAAATACCAGAAACCACCGAAAAGCAGGCCGGTCACCAGTGAGCCTGTATGAAGTTCTTACATTGAGAGATATACTGCGACCCTAATTTGGAACTCCGACACTGGAAATTACCCACTGTACGCTTTCTCCTTTTCCCTGGCTGAACTCAGCCTGCTTTCCTCTGTCAGTAGCTGCCTTCACTACTCTCGTCCCTCGGAGCCCTCATCCTCAAACCCTCTCAGCCATACCACTTTCCCTTCTTGTCCTCAAAGAGAAGCTCAATGGTCTTCCGCTCTTAGGGTTTTAGAGTAAATTATTCCTAAGAATCACACGGGGGACAATGAGAACAAATGTCTGGCTGGCAGGGGGTGATTCCAGAGGTATTTGCTGCATGAACGACTAGGAATGAACAGGCTCCACGGGACCCTCCTCCATGGTGGAGGCAGCTAGGGGCAGAGGGAACTAGAGGGACTGCAGGGAGCAGGGACTGTACTGAGTTGTGGGTGGTCTACTCTGAGCTAGTCTAGACTTTGAATACAACTGGTGGAGAGAGCTGTATTCTTAGCAACCTTTCTTTGCACTCGTGGAGTACATTTTCCTAGGGGGAAAAAAGTTATTAATGGAGCTATGAGTATTTAGAATAGTAATGTTAATACCATGGAAGGAGCCCTGGTGGCACAGTGGTTGAAGCACTTGGCTACCAACCAAAAGGTTGGCAATCCAAACCCCCGAGGGAGAAAGATATGGCAGTCTGTTTTCATAAAGATTTACAGCCTTGGAAACCCTACGGGGCAGTTCTACTCTATCTTGTAGGGTCGCTAATATTAATCCCATACTTCAGAGTCTCCGCTTTAGCTGCATAATGAGTGAGACAGGCTTTTACAGGCTGGCACAGAGGGAAATAATCACAATTCGTTTGTCAGCTAAGAGAATTATTAAAAATTAAAGTAGAATTAAAAGCATGAGAGCAATATGAATAAGATGAAAATCAGAAAATCAATCCATTACCTGCACTTTCTCTTGAAGTGCATTATAAACCTGATAAATCGCCCTGATGTCTTTCATTACTCCATCCTTGTCAAAAAAGTCAGTACTAGAAGACAGGCCAAAAAAAAAAAAGACATCGCAAAGTTATTATAAAGCTGTGAACCTGAGAGTCCTTTTTTCCATCATTTCTACCTTAATCTATTACTTAAATACTACGACCGCAAGGTGACAATGACTAAGCAAGAACACTCACACTACTGGGATTACAGAAAAGAAATAAAAAAGAACTCACGTTACTAAGACAATAAAAAAAAAAAATCTGGTACAATATTCAATGAACACACTTAGTTCTTAGAACCTCAGAAATACCCATATTCTATCCAGACTTTTGTAGCAATTGGAAAAAAAGAATTGTGGCAAATGGTAAAACATAACTATTGGTAATGTAAACTAGCTTTTCAATAAGAATAAACTTTTGCTATATGGTGGTAGTGGGCTACAGAATTACTGCACTGAATTCTACAATTTCAGTTATATCAAACACGGCTTCACATCTCTCCATAAATCTTTTAAACACTGTTTTAACAAAAGAAAGGAAGAAACTCGTATTTTACCTTTCAACTTACCCATGTTCTTTAATAACTTTGGCATAACTCTGAGAAGTATTTGGCACTGAAGACACTTTGTACTCCTGCTGGCTAGTGTTGCCTAGATTGGGAATAGCAAGTGATATCCTTTGATTATACCTACGGGAAAATTTAGAAAGATATTGTGTTAACAGCACTGCCCTACTCTACCAGTGGGCCTCAGCATAGCAGCCTGAGTATCTGACGCGGATGAAGTGACAGAAGGTCTCATGCAGCGCCTGCCTCTACAGGCAGCCCAAGCGTGTATGAATTAGCAATTCTTTTCCTGTCTTTAAAGCAGAAACGAGCTCTCTGAGGGCCAAGGTCATGTCTTACACATCTTTTGTATCTTCGTAGTGTCTAATAGTGTTGAACATGCTGTAAGTGCTCCAGAAATACCTGCTGCTTAGTTAATGAAATCTTACAAGTGGCTATTTAACAATTAGTAATTTTTTTTTTAAATTATTTTCACTGGTGTTGATTTATTTACTCTACTCAAATGGATTTTCAGAGGGAAACATTTCTGTTTGTTTGTTTTTTTTAGAGACAGACGCCAAGATCACATAATCTTTTTTTTTTTTTTGTCTTTAACAAGTTAACAATGCAAAACCCTCATTAACCAGTAGGTGGATCAATATTACAATTTTGTCTTTGAAATCTGTATTTTAAAATTGTTATCAGACTGCCACAGCAATAAAGCTGTATTCCTACATAACGGATTATGGAGAAGTAAACAATGAGTCCTAATTGTTTACTCCTATGTGAGTTTTATGCATGTAAACGTGTTTTACTAATGCTTCTTGGCTCAAAAAAGTTTTAATTTACACCAATGACACTGACAACTAACTGACGAGGAGAATACCCTCTGTAACTACAAAGAGAACTAGTATAAGGGAATGATAAGAAGTTTCCTTTAAAAGTGAGATGAACTGCAGTGTAATGCATTCCAAAGTCGTGACTCTGCATTACTTGTACCCACATCTTCCCGTTTATGACGGCTGCTGGGAAAGCTTCCTTTACCTTCGATTTGGTCTGAAGAGAACATATTCTAAAGCGTGAGTGGAACTGTTGGCAGTGGAGATGAAGCTGAAGAGGAGGAAGACGAGGTCGGGTACGCCGAGGATGCGGGTCAGCTGTTTGTGGATGACCTGCTCTCTGTAGGACATCTGCTGCTGCGTATTTCGCCGAAATCTGTACCACCCAATGACTTTCTGCAACAGAAGCAGAAAAAGAAAACAGACTAAAAGTTACATGAAATCTGACAAGTTAAGCTTTGAACGTATCCATACAAATACCTGTACACAAATGTTCATAGCAGCTTTATTTGCAAAAGTAAAAAACTGAAAACCCAATGGTCCATCAACAGGTAAATGGATAAGCAAATGTTCACACCATGGAATTCCACTCAGTAATAAGATGCACCAAACTGCTGATACACCGACACCACGGATGAATCCAAAACAATGACGCTCAAAGAAGCCAGACCCTCCCACCCTGAAGTATATGCTACAGGATCCCATTTATATAAAATTCTAGAAAATTAAAACTAGTCTACGGTGACATAAAGCAGATCCATGGTTGACAGGGGTAGGAGAGGGAGGAAGGAGTGACCAGAAAAGGGCACGAGAAAACTTTTCCGGGTGATGGGTATATTCATTATGTGACGATGGTGAAGGCTTCACGGGTGTATACGTACATCAGAACTTACAAAGGCTACACCCTCAGTACTTGTAGTTGACTGCACATAAACTGATTCCAATTGTTATATTTCACTGGTATTTTTTGAGAAGCAGGGAGCCTTATAAATGTATTTTACAGTATCAGCTGATAATAAGCAACTTAGTAACTTGATATTTGCCAAAAAGATTTCCCCACCATCCTGAGGATCACTGAAAGATGAGATGCCAAATTAATTCCCATTGGTGACAGCTACGATTCTACATTTTAGAGCTAACAAGTTAGTTGCAAGCCTACTGAGAAACTAGGTCTTTATGTTGGAAAGCACATTTTTAATAGCTACATTTGAGCCATGATGAAAAATTATGGATATCTTTCCCTAAAGCCTCCTATCTGCTGAAATTTTACAGATGATTTTCAGAGGCTAAAGTGACACGGTGACTTCCCTCTCTTCTCCCTCGGCTAGACATCCACTGACATTTTCTAGAGCCAAAGCAATTATCACAACGCAGGCCACGTCTATCATCTTTGGCCGGTGTTCTTTCCAGCCTTGTGATGACACTGGGGCAGCGTTCTGTTTACCTTTATCTATTTCAGGGCAGACACTTTCAGAAGGCAGATATCCGCCTTCTCATTTGCCTTACTTGGCCTTCGCCTAAACCCTGAGGCCTGTGGAAACTCTGTAAACACAATACGGACTCTGCCAGAGCAGAATAGGTGTTCAGCCTGTGGCCACGCTGCACCTACTGCAGGAGGCTCATATCAAGAACCTCGGCCTCTACTTTAACCTAACACTCTTGTAGGTGGTACAATAACGTTTTGGAGGTGAAGATAAAATTTCGTGCCTTCCCTGTGGGAAAAATCCAAATGAGAATCAATTAGAAGACTTTTTAGTCGTGCAAATACTATATATCTTTTCTGCTTTTGTGCTGGAAATTTGGATTTTTTTTGGGGGGTGGGAATAAAGTTCAAATTCTGTATAAGGTACCACAAGAAATACAATGAGATGTAAACCACAGTTACTACCCTTAACGAATACTGGAAAAAGCAACATGATTTCCAAGTAAATTATACTCTTAATTGCAAAGGAAAACATTAATGTTTGTTTAGCATAAAGTCCTACAACACCAAAACTGCAGATTAACTTTTAACTTTTTTGAGAATCTTGGCTCTAGGAAAAGCAAAGTCATTCCAGATGACAACTTATGATTGGCTTCCTGTGTCTCGAAATGGCAAAGCCAATTTTAAAATCCAAAATTAATTTGGATATATAGCCCCTACCTTGTTTAAACAACTATCTAATAGAGTCCTCTTTTCCCCAATTTGTTTTCAATTAGAAAACACAGAGCCATTAAGAAAAAATACTGAAACACATCAATTAAAGTCCCCCTCATCAGCAGCCACCCCCCACCCCTTTCCCATTCCTTTTCCAAGGTAACTGCTTTTAAGTTTGGCTACCTTCCAGAATTTTTTCTGTACATTCAAACAACCACTCAGACTTCTGTTTTTAAATAGAATGGACTCATATATAATGTTGCTTTTTTCATTTAACATAACTTAGACTTTTCTATGTCATCAGATGAAAATCTTCCTCATTCCTTTTAATGGCTGCTTCGTATCCCATAATACAGAGGTACCGTTAGTTTGCAGTTAAGAGCTCGGCTGCTAACAAACAGTCAACAGTTCAAATCCACCAGGTGCTCCTTGGAAACTGTATGGGGCAGTTCTACTCTGTCCTATAGGGTCGATACAAGTCGGAATCAACTCGACAGCAACGGGTTTCGTTTTTGATTTGGTCATAATTTGGAGCCCTGGTGGTGCAGTGGTTAAGAGCTCAGCTGTTAACCAAAAGGTTGGCAGTTCAAATCCGCCAGCCACTCCTTGGAAACCCTATGGGGCAGTTCTACTCTGTCCTATAGGGCTGCTGAGTCAGAATCAACTAGATGGCAATGGGTTTTTTTTTTCCCCAGGTCATAATTTACTAAAGCATTCCTTTATATATGGATACCCAACAGTGGTACTGAGAACACACTGTACATTACAAAGGCTGGTGATTTAATCTGACTCTCTCGCCCTAACAGCCTTCTCCGACAGCTCGGGGGCCACGTCTCACACTGTCACGATCATCCTCTTCATCCACAGGCAACCTGTGAACAGCTGTTTTTTACAATATTTTTAAAATGCTTTTCAACATACGCATTTTTCTGTTTGACAAGTTGAAAACTTTCATTGGTACTTTTTTATCTCAAGCCAAAGTTTAACAGCTGATCTCTTTTTCTGAAATTAATATCCCAAGGTAAAAAAGTAAAGCCCATACATGGCACAGCAGACTAAGTTACCAATTCAGACTGTAAGACAATACCGTAGCCTAACACTCTGGTTCATTCAGTTTTATTCAGGTTGCTTTATCATATAGAATCAGAAGATGCCATGGTTATGCTGACAAAAATAATAAACACATCAACTTTTGGAAATACATCTTGTGTGCAACTTTAACTGAGCTTGAAAGAGTAACATACCCAAAAAATGTTTGATTGTAATTTACATTTTTGACATCTTTTTTTTTTAATTAACTTTTATTGAGCTTCAAGTGAACGTTTACAAATCAAGTCAGACTGTCACATGTAAGTTTATATACACCTTACTCTGTTCTGCCACTTGCTCTCCCCCTAATGAGTCAGCCCTTCCAGTCTCTCCTTTCGTGACAATTTTGCCAGCTTCCAACTCTCTCTATCCTCCCATCCCCCCTCCAGACAGGAGATGCCAACACAGTCTCAAGTGTCCACCTGATATCATTAGCTCACTCTTCATCAGCATCTCTCTCCTACCCACTGTCCAGTCCCTTTCATGTCTGTTGAGTTGTCTTCGGGAATGGTTCCTGTCCTGGGCCAACAGAAGGTTTGGGGACCATGACCGCCGGGATTCCTCTAGTCTCAGTCAGACCATTAAGTATGGTCTTTTTGTGAGAATTTGGGGTCTGCATCCCACTGATCTCCTGCTCCCTCAGGGGTTCTCTATTGTGCTCCCTGCCAGGGCAGTCATCGGTTGTAGCCGGGCACCATCTAGTTCTTCTGGTCTCAGGATGATGTAAGTCTCTATTTCATGTGGCCCTTTCTGTCTCTTGGGCTCTTAGTTATTGTGTGACCTTGGTGTTCTTCATTCTCCTTTGATCCAGGTGGGTTGAGACCAATTGATGCATCTTAGATGGCCACTTGTTAGCATTTAAGACCCCAGATGCCACATTTCAAAGTGGGATGCAGAATGTTTTCATAATAGAATTATTTTGCCAATTGACTTAGAAGTCCCCGCAAACCATGTTCCCCAGACCCCCGCCCTTGCTCCACTGACCTTTGAAGTATTCAGTTTATCTCGGAAACTTCTTTGCTTTTGGTCCAGTCCAGTCCAGTTGAGCTGACCTTCCATGTATTGAGTGTTGTCCTTCCCTTCACCTAAAGCAGTTCTTATCTACTAATTCATCAGTAAAAAACCCTCTCCCTCCCTCCCTCCCTCCCTCCCCCCCTCGTAACCACAAAAGTATGTGTTCTTCTCAGTTTATACTATTTCTCAAGATCTTATAATAGTGGTCTTATACAATATTTGTCCTTTTGCCTCTGACTAATTTCGCTCAGCATAATGCCTTCCAGGTTCCTCCATGTTATGAAATGTTTCACAGATTCGTCACTGTTCTTTATCGATGCGTAGTATTCCATTGTGTGAATATACCACAATTTATTTAGCCATTCATCCGTTGATGGACACCTTGGTTGCTTCCAGCTTTTTGCTATTGTAAACAGAGCTGCAATAAACATGGGTGTGCATATATCTGTTTTTGTGAAGGCTCTTATTTCTCTAGGGTATATTCTGAGGAGTGGGATTTCTGGGTCGTATGGTAGTTCTATTTCTAACTGTTTAAGATAACACCAAATATATTTCCAAAGTGGTTGTACCATTTGACATCTTTTTCTTGATTATAAAATTAACACACGTGTATTAAAAATATTTGCAAAATTATTTCAAAGATTACAAAGTAGAAAAATAGAATCACCCAGAATCAACTATTGCTAACTTTCTGGATTATACTTTGTTTCTTCTGATTTTTACATAACTGGAATCATAGCTACAAATAATCTAGATTTTTTTCTAGTGATATATTGTAAACATTGTTTCACATCTGAAATTTACCTTTAAAATCTATTAAAGTTAACAGAATTCTCACACATTCACACCAAATCTCATTGCTCCAGTTTACATTCCTTTCTGCTCTTTATTTGGATAATAAGATAAAGAGGGTTTTCCAAACCCGACTCGGCAACAGAAAGAGCTTACCTTTCTCCGATCTTTAAGGATCCTGTCCAAACTTTCTTCATTGACTTTGCTTGCGTAGTCATAAAAACTGTTTTTTGTTCAAGGGAAAAATATTTTAGATGAAGTTAAAATCACAGAGTATTGTGACACGGGCATGCTTAGCTACATGTGTCAATGAGGCACCTAACTCTGGAAGCTGGTAGTGAGGATAGAATTGCTCGTCTTCAATAGGTATACAAAGAAAATCAACCTAGGCGCTTTCTTAAAAGGAAGTATCTTTTGTATATCAGAGAATACTTCAAGAGATTGCTACATTCAAAGGATATTACTTCCACATGTAGAAGGTGCTAGTATCAAAATGTATTGTTTTAAATGACCATGACATCTTTTGTTTCTAAGTATCACTTATGAAATAAAAAATAATGTAGCTGCTTACTTTCTGAGAAAAGAAGGGAAATGAACATTTATCAAATGCTTAATATAGAGAAGACACTTGGCTGCATGCTTTCTCACGTTACTTCATTTCATCGTAGCCTCAACGTTGGGAAGGAAGTGCTAGTTAAGCCTGACAATTCCACCGCTTTTATGCCCATTTTTGTAGATCAAGACATGGAGGTTAAGTGACTTGCCCCAAATCACAGAGCTAGTAGATAGGAGAACTGGGGTTGGAACCCAGGTCTGGCTAGCTTCAGGCCTACTGTGCTAACCTCTAAAACAGACCAATCTGACCAGGGTCCTGTGGTTAGCAAGTCAGGCGTAAGGAAATGGGGCCTTCTCTATTCGTGGTCGTGGTTTTAGGAACACCACTCCCACCACCTAAGCCCAAGCCTTACAAGGCAGGAGGGAGTTCAAGGTGCAGTAGAAAAAGCACCAACTCCGGAGTCGGGAGATCACAGCTCCAGCCCCAGTTCTGCCTCTAACTGTATGATCCTGGGCAAGTCACTTAACCTATCTGGCCTCCACATCCTTTCTTGCAAAAGAAGGACTTTGGAGTAAAAAGGTGATTTCTAAGGTTTCTTTCTAAGAATTATGAGTCCATGATTTAAACTCAGTAAAATGCTTTGCTGACCATGGTTTGAGGGATTCCTCAGAAGGGCGAGGCAGGGCATGCCCAGGGAATCTTTGGACAGCCACGGCCAAACTGGACACTTCCGTAGACCAAGCAGAGGCAATGTGCAGACCAGGACCTGCTTCATTTGCTCTAAGATTCTCTTGCTTCCCTGCCCCTCCTTCAGTTACACGTGAACCTAAAGGAGATGAGCTCTCAGTTCCCTTCACAGGCAGCCACATCGCATAATGACAAGCTTCCCAAATCATTAATGGGTAGGGGTGGGTGGATATGGTTCACAGGTAGCCACCTTGTGTGATGACAACTCTCTGTAACCATCAATGGGTAGGTGTGTGTGTGGGGGGAGGCGGTGAGGTTCACAGGCAGCCATCTTGCTTGAGGACAACCCTCTGAAATCAATGGGTATGGGTGTTGGGTACATGGGGATTGAAGTTCACGGGCAGCATGATGAAAACCCTCTGAAATCATCAATAGGTAGGTGGGCGGGGAGGGGTGAACATGATATAAGCCCAGGGGCTCTTGGGTGCAAAGTGCCTGGGTGTACAGGCCAGCTCCAAGTGGAAAGTGGTCAGGGTGAATGAAGGCTGCAGGGAACACACAGCAGGAGCGGCCAGGTGGCAGGTGTAAGTGCAAAGGAAGGAGGCGCTGGTCAAGCACACTTAGGTGTCCCAGTGTAGGCAGCACTGGAAGGAGAGTGCTGGCCTGGCTTCTGGGAAGGTGGCGGAACCAAGGCCTCGGGGAATTTTAAGAAATAGAGTTGGAGTCATCCCACCAGCCACTAGGTGGAAGGGTTGGGCTGAGACAGAAGGCAGAGGCCTGGGTGGTGGTTCAGGGAGCAGAAGTTTGATGCGTGGGAGACACTGGCCTTTTTCTCCCTCCCCCTTCCTCCTCCCCTCCCCCTTCAGATGCGTCTCTGTAGTTTGCTTTCTCCCTTCTGAATCTTTTTCCTCCCATTGCTTTCTGTCTGTCCTTTACCCATTAAAACCAAATCCACTGCCATCCAGTCGATTCTGACTCATAGCGATCCTAAAGGACAGAGTAGAACTGCCCCATATGGTTTCCAAGGAGCACCTGGTAGAATTCAACTGCCAAACTTATGGTTAGCAGCCGTAGCTCTTAACCACTGTGCCACTAGTCTGTCCTTAAGTTGGTCATAATATGGAACCGGTGTATATTAATTTAAACACAAAAAGAAAGTTTTATGTTCTTTTTCCTCAAAAGTTTAAGGAAAACTTAAACTCTGAATACTTTTTATTCCTCTTAAAAACATCCAATAAATTATTTTCTCTGTATGCGATCCTTGATCAACTTCCACCTGTATGGCTGAAAATAGGGCACAAAGATTTAACCATGTTTAAATCATGAACTCATAATTCTTAGAGCTTAGAAACTCCCACTCAGCTATAGAACACTTCCACCTTAAATCGCTGAAGCTGAGTTTACTGTTCTCCACCCCCATTCTCCTAACCTAGCAGAGCACCATGCCCACCGTTGGCAGCGATAAATAAGTAACCTGGATGCCTCGGCCATATGCACGGCTTCATGAGCCGTAATCAGCTACAGGCCTCAGTTCATCAGTTTCTAACCAATCTTTTAACCAGGTTTAAGTGCTACAGAGAAGGACGTGGCTTACCTAAAAAGTTTCGAACAAGGCTGATGGTTATGGATTTCTGTAATTAGAAAGAGGAAACACATCTCAGTTAATCATGCAAGACATAAAACCAAAACAAAACCCGCTGCACTGAGTTGATTTTGATTCATAGTGACCTTGTAGGAGAGAGTAGAACCGCCTTATAGGGTTTCCAACGCTGTAAATCTTTATGGTAGCAGAATGCCACATCTTTCTCCTGCGGAGTCACTGGTGGGTTTGAACCGCTGACCTTCTAGTTAGCAGCCAAGCACTGAACTACAAAAATAGCTCAGGGTTTTTTTGTTTTTTTTTTTATTGTGGTTTAAGTGAAAGTTTATGGTTCAAGTTAATTTCTTATTCAAAAATTTATACACGTTGTTTCGTGACATTGGTTGCAATCCCCACAATGTGACAGTACACTCCCCCTTTCCACCTTGGGTTCCCTGTGTCCACTTGTCCACTTCCTGTCCTTTCCTGCCTTTTTGTCCTGCTTTTGGGCAGAAAGTGACCATTTGGTCTCATATATTTGATTGAACTAAGAAGCACATTCCTCGTTTGTGTTTTTTGTTTTAAAGGCCTGTCTAATCTTTGTCTGAAAGTGGGCTTTGGGGATGGTTTCAGTTTTGGGTTAGTAGAGTATCTGGGGGCCATAGTCTCAGAAGTTCCTTTAGTCTCTGTCAGACCAGTAAGTCTGGTCTTTTTTCGTGAATTTGAATTCTGTTTTACATTTTTCTCCCATTTTGTCTGGAACTGTCTGTTGTGAACCCTGTCAGAGAGCTCGCTGGTGGCAGTCAGGCACCATCTAGTTCTTCTGGCCTCAGGCTGGTGGACTCTCTGATTCATGTGGTCTTCTAGTCCTCTGGGCTAGTATTTTCCTTGTGTCTTTGGTTTTCTTGGTTCTCCTTTGCTCTGAACAGGATGGGACCAATTCATGTATCTTAGATGGTCACTCACAAGCTTTTAAGACCCCAGATGCTACTCACCAAAGTGGCATGTAGAACACTTTCTTTATGAACTACGTTATGCCAACTGACCCAGACGTCCCCTGAGACTATGGACCCCAGCCCCCAGCCACTAAGTCCCTCAAAGTGTTTGGGTGGGTCTAGGAAACTTCTATGGTTTTGTTTGGTCCAGTTATGCTGACTTCCCCTCTATTGTGTGTTGTCCATCCCTTTACTGAAGTTAACACTTGTCTACTGACTGGTTAGTGATTTGCCCTCCACTCCCTCCCCACCCTCGTAAGCATCAAAGAATTTTTTTGTGTGCGCTTGTAAACCTTTTCTTGAGTACAATAGTGGTCTCACACAATATTTGTCCTTTCGTGACTGACTTATTTTACTCAGCATGATGCCCTCCAGATTCATCCATGTTGTTAGACATTTTGCGGATTCATTGTTGTTCTTTACCATTGCATAGTATACCATTGTGTGTATGTACCATAATTTGTTTATCCATTCATCTGTTCATGGGCATGTAGGTGGTTTCCATTTTTTGCTATCGTGAATAGTGCTGCAATGAACATGGGTGTGCTTTTGTCTATTCATGCGATGGCTCTTATTTCCCAGGATTTTTTTTTTTTTTAATTTTTATTGTGCTTTAAGTGAAAGTTTACAAACCAAGTCAGTCTCTCATACAAAAACTTATATGCACCTTGCTATATACTCCTAGTTGTCCTCCCTCTAATGAGACAGCACACTCCTTCCCTCCACTCTCTATTTTTGTGCCCATTTGGCCAGTTCTGCTCCCTCTGCCCTCTCTTCTCCAGACAGGAGCTGCCCACACAGTCTCGTGTCTACTTGATCCAAGAAGCTTACTCTTCACCAGTATCATTTTTTATCCCATAGTCCAGTCCAATCCCTGTCTGAAGAGTTGGCTTTGGGAATGGGTCCTGTCTTGGGCCAACAGAAGGTCTGGGGACCATGACCTCTAGAGTCCTTCCAGTCTCAGTCGGACCATTAAGTCTGGTCTTTTTACAAGAATTTGGGGTCTGCATCCCACTGCTCTCCTGCTCCCTCAGTTCTCTGTTATGTTCCCTGTCAGGGCAGTCATCGGTTGTAGCCAGGCACCATCTAGTTCTTCTGGTCTCAGGCTGATGTAGTCTCTGGTTTATGTGGTCCTTTCTGTCTCTTGGGCTCATAATTACCTTGTGTCTTTGGTGTTCTTCATTCTCCTTTATTTCTCAGGATTTTAAACCAAATCTCAGACAATAAAAACTTTCTTCTTTGAAATAGGGGTTGCGTGCATGTGAGTGAAGACAGTGCCACAGCATCTTCTTAATACTTAAACCCCAGGGCACAGTCTCAGAACAAAGTAAACTGGAGAAAGGAAGTTCCATTTCCACGTGTCCATATAATAGGCACACATCTGAAGGCTTTCATTCAGGAACATGCTGCTATTGTGTGCCCTTATTCAGTCTTACCTATTTAAACAAAGCATAGAGAGAAAGAACCAACCACTGACTAGAACCATTTAATCAAGCTGGATAAAAGCTATGAGGACAGCTTGGGGAGAAACCCCAAACAAACCAAATCTGTTGCTGTCAGGTCAGAGTAGAACTGCCCCATAGGGTTTCCCAGGAGGGGCTGATGGATTCGAACTGCCAACCTTTTGGTTAGCAGCCGTAGTTCTTAACCACTACGCCACCAGATGTAAAGGAATGGATTTTTCCAGAGCCTAAAGGGGCCAGCCACTGCCACTTCAGATCCTTCTGCCTAAGCAAATGCTATTTCACCCAAAGACGATTTATTTCAGAACATTAGTGACCAAAAACTCATGACAAGTTGGGCCAGGTGTTTTGAAGGGGAAGCAGGGGTAACTCTGGAGGTACATTAACCCTCTCAAAGATGGCCAGTACCAAGGTAAACAGTCATTTATAAGGCAGGTCCTAACAGCTTCTGAAGGATTGCTGTGATTAACCAGAGTGAACAATTGCTTTGAGCCCATCAGAAGGCTCTGTTTTATAAGACCACGGGACTAATTGACCCTCACTTCTAATAACCCCATACTCCTCGAGTGTAACTCATCACCTGGTGTTTAAAAAACCTCAGCCTCAGAGTTCCAAGCTGCAATTGTAACTCAATTAGAACGAACCCACAGCCCCAAAGTACACAGGGCTATGCTCATTAGCTTTTGTACTTGTGTGGATGTTGTCAAAACACATGTAAATGCAACACCTCCATAGGAGAGGAAAGTTCATTTGCCTTGCTTTGGCTGTTAACATAGGAAGGCAAATCAGACAAGTTCCTCTAGAAACGTTTCCTTCTTTCATCACCAAAAGTGAGATTAATTACCAAGCAGGCTTTACAGTACACTTCAGAGATTCTGGTGGGAGTTAGGACGTGGCTCATTTGTAGCAAAAACATCACCTAGAATTCAGGGAAGAGAACAGCTCAACAACTTCAGCTTTAAAAGAAGGAATGTTTTATTTAAGAAAATCCCTGGTGTCAATTCCGCACTCTGAATCCACACTCCCGCCGTCAGTCAGCCCTCACAGTTTCACGACTGACAACCTGGATTAGCAGCACACAAAAGATCTGCTCTAGATATCATGTGGTCGTTTCTAGAGCAAGCTAGAGCTTCTCTTAACAACATTGTTGGCAACCCTGAAGCACTCCATGGAGAAAACAGGGTGAGGGTCCCAAACACGAGAAAGCTCCGATTGTTACGAAGCTGGTGAACTGACTGAGAAATAACGCTGGGAGCAGGCAGAGAAGGGTGGCTTTGTGTGCCTCACCTGGGACCTCCAGAGTCCCCCACACCTCGCCATCTCATGCTCACGTCAGACTCCTCTTCCCATATGCATGGCTTGTCTGCTCATGCTTCTTTAAAAACCCCTACTGTAAGGGACTGCAGTTCTTGCTTATCTTCCTGTCCCTGCTTCTCCTCCTGGCAGCGGGGTTGACCAGTTCTTCCTCTTTTCCTTCCCCCTCCACTGTTTCCAACAGTTATTACTGCAACTGCATGCTCTCTCTTACTGAGGACATTTCTGTGGCTGTCTCCTCCCTATCACTCCTGGAATGGAGGGCAGACAGGCTCTGCCTAACCTGGGGTAGTACAGGTTTCTAAATGCATACGCATTCAACACAGGAGGCAGAGATTTTATGTTCACCATGGGAGAGTCTATGCAATGTCCTCCTGGTTCTACAGAGTGAGGTAAAGGTAGCTGTGATTGGATTCAGACATTTTCAACAAATAATAAACTTGGTCAATTAATTTTATTTAAAACATCTTATTCTGGGGGTCAAGATATGCCAGAAAATGCCCTCACACCATTGGCTTGGAATACAGCATATTACCCATGCCACTTCACCTAACGTTCACCCTCTCAACCCATGGTTTTCCAGAGTCTTCATTTTACATTTTCCAATATGTATTTATTTTTAAAAGAAAAATACTGCAGTGGTAACAATCCATTTAAGATAATAATACTAGGAAACACTTTATCCATGAGATCCGCAATTGTATCCACGAATGCATTAAATGCAGCTAATAAATAAAGCAAAAGATGGTTGTCATGGCAGTGTATTAACTGGGAATCTCTATTAACTGGTACTTCCCTGTATCTACAATACCATGGAAACCAATATTTACCGCAAGAACCAGAAGGTTTAGAAATCAAAATAATTAACACACTGTGCTATGCACAATTTGAGTTACTTTACCACTTGAGTCCTGATCTACCAATTTAAGTCTGAAAACCCAGGTACAGATAATAAATAACTGCACAGATGTTCTATGAAACAAAATTCTGTATTCATTTTAGAATTTTAAAGAGTTAAACAACAACAACAAAAAGCTGTATATGGTCCAGAAGTCGAGTCACTACTGTGGTGAGTGAGTTTTATAATTCTGATTCTCTCGTTTCCCCTCAATTCTTACCCTACTCCAGTCCTCGCCATCACCCCCAATCCATGTACTAGAAGACTACTTGAGATGGATGGTTTGGCCCCAATAACCTAGGCTTGCAGCCATATTTCAAACTACTCACCTCTACACGAAGACATTCTGGTGGCTCAGTGGTTAAAGTTCTCCGCTGCTAACTGAAAGGCTGGCAGTTAGAACTTACCAGCTGCTCCACAGCAGAAAGATATGGCAGTTGGCTTCCATAAAGATTACAGCCTTGGGAACAGTACGGGCCAGTTCTGCTGTCCTACAGGGTCCCGATGAGTTGGAATCAACTCGACAGCAACAGATCTGGTCTGGTCACCTCACATATTCTGGATTCTAATCACACAGAAGCAGGCCAGCCTCCCTGTGTGTTTTCTGCATCCTCCTGGCCTCCCTGAGCTACTACCTACCGCCCCCAAGTGCACCTCCTTCAGCAAGTCTTTACTGATCTCATCTACTGGCAGCTTTTCTTTACAGCATCATCTCACACTGTCTGGTATTCCTGAATACCTATATCTTATCCTCCCCACACTCCTGGAAGGCAGGGGTGCTACTGTTTCCTCAAGGAGGATCTGCCTATCCCTCTTGCTGCCTAGCACCTGTCTTACACAGCTCTTCAATAAACGGCTGCTGAATACATGAATGAGATGTTCCTTGCTTTGTTCTCTGGTTGTCAGTATATGCTGTTCGGTGATATGTCTGAGGTGCAGCTGAAAGGCTGATAAGCCCTATTTAGCAATGGAGACAGATGCAAAGACAGGGGCTACACCTACAAGCACTCCTTCATCTTCCCAGTAATCTCCCCCAATTTGTTTGTTTGGCCTATCACTCAGAAGGAAGTGGGGGTTCAGCAAAGATGACATGTAAACAAGTGTGAACATCCTCACCAGGTCCCTTCAGGAAGGAGCAGCACAGCACACCCACGCATGTACAGGAGCAGGAGGAGATGCTGGCAATGTGGCTAGCCTCATTTGCAGACCTGAGGCTCACTGTGGTTTTGAAGAGCCTATCAAGTGGTCACAGAGACTCAGGAATACTCACACCATCCAATGGGTAAGAGAGCTTTAGACGGAACATCTAAACTTACAGCTGTACAGCACAGGACAAGGTTTGGAAATGACCGGGAGAGATAATTTTTCACTGACTTTTAAATCGTGTTATATTATTTACCAGGGCAAATAACTTGCACTGTAATTTTAGTTTTTTTCCCTATGTACCTTTTTAATCCTTTAGATTAAAATGAGGGATGAGCCAAGGAACAAAACAAGCACTGTATGTGCAAAAGTAACACTTTTAATATCGGTGATGAATTCACTTACCAATTACTTGCAGAAACTCTGTGTTGCTGATTTGTGAATCACTGATGCTAAAGGTTTCCTCTTGTCTTACCTCTCCCAGCAAAAATCCTTCCTAAAAGTAATAAAAGGAAGCAGTTGCAGACTAAAAATAAAGATGATTTTTACTGAAGTTAAGAGAAATTGAAGACACTATAATTTTATAAAAATTTTAACAATAACCCAAATAAGCTTGCCACATGAACTACTTTTCTGTAAACCAACAACGAGACTAAAATAACCTGAGGTGTATCTATTAACCGGATTGTCTAAGGAAAGGAGTCCACGGTAAGATGAAATAGCATTTTCATCCACTCAAGTCTTCCCAATTTTCTGAAATAAAAACAAGTAGAGTGAATCGGTCATCTCATTTCCACCAAGTCCAATGACCCATGTCAGGAAGGGTCAGGGAGCAGAAACGCGCCAGGGCTGCTTCCCTGAAAAAGTGTGCAACTTACTTCATTGTTTTAAAAACACTACTAATGATAAAAAGGATAAAGAAATTAACACAGAGCACAGCTAACTGCCCTGTACCTCAGGCTGGCGTAAGAAATTAGGATTTCAGCACATGAATTAAATTTTCTATCACACAGAGGTGTTTCTTTAATAAACACAGAAGTTAATGTATTTACACCTTTGGAGAACACATACACCATAATCAATTCTGGATTACTCAGCCTATAACCAACTGTTTAAGTACTTGCTGTTCAGCTCAGTCCAACCACAGATGGAGCAGAGAGATACCCTAATTCTCTACTCCTGTAGAGAAGCTGAGCTGATAAGCTGTCCTGGAATGCTCTCTCCCCAGATAGTCACATGGCTTACACCTTCCCCTCCCTCAGGTCTTTGCTCAAACAGCATCTCATCAGAGGTCTTTCCTGACAAACACAAGGGAAATAGCAAATGTTCGGCTTTCTTTTTCTTCTTAGTCTCATCCCTAGTGGCCATATTACATATTTATACAAATAAATAGGTTACATATGCTCTTTAGAAGCATTTGTCTTACATACTTTGGACATGTTGTCAGGAGAGATCAGTCCCTGGAGGAGGACATCTTCCTTGGTAAAGTACAGGGTCGGGGAAAAGAGGAAGACCCTCAAGGAGATGGATTGACACAGTGGCTGCAACAATGGGCTCAAGCATAACAACGATTGTAAGGATGGCACAGGACTGGGCAGTGTTTTGTTCTGTTGTACGTAGGGCCGTTATGAGTTGGAACTGACTCGACGGCAGCTAATAACATAAATAAATAAATAAATAAATCCCTATTCTTCCCTAAGATGTACGCTCCACAAGAGCAAGGACTTTGTACCTGTTCAATGCTATGTCTCCAGCACCTTGAACAGTGCCTAACACATGGTAACCAAAACCGAAACTCATGGCTATCCAGGCAGTTCAACTCGATACAACTCAAAGCTGTAATCTTTACAGGAGCAGACTGCCACATCTTTCTCCGGCGAAGTAGCTGGCAGGTTCAAACCACTGACCTTGTGGTTAGTAGCTGAGCACTTACCCACTGTGCCACCAGGGCTCTTTCGACACATGCTAGGTACTCAAAAAACACTAGCTGAATAAATTTGTTGAAATAACGCCCTTGTACTACATACACTTCTCTTCCAGGCTGATCCTTCAAATCAATTGAACGAGCTTCCTAATTTAAAAGTACTCCCAACTGACAACAGTAAATCTGTGTGGGTAAGTGGGGAGGAACAGATGCTCGATACTATAGCTTTTGTACTGGATTTGGGGAGTAGTGTGTCCTAAAATCCCAAATCATCACATACAAGGCATTTTTCAAACTTGAATAATATACAGATGCCCTTTCAAAGAAAAAAATATTCTTTCACCCAAAAGAGTACCCACTGACTACTAGCTTGAGAAACAGTGACTAAAGAAACTTTTATTTAATGAAAGTCTTTCAATTATAATTCTCAGTACAAAAGAGAAGTTTTGTCTTTGTAACAGATTAAAAAAAAAATCAAAGTGAAAAAACAATTGAACTTCAGACCATAAGAACATACCTATACATTCCTACTGTTGCGCAGTCTAGGGTTGCCAGATTTAGCAAATAAAAATACAGGACACTCAGGTAAACCTGAATTTCAGATAAACAGCCAATATTTTTTATGTAATATTTGGGGTATACTTATACTAAAAAAGTATCGATTGTTCATTTGAAATTCAAATTTAATTGGATATCCTGTATTTCATCTGGCAACCCTACTGCGGTCCTCAGTTGGAGAAAGTGATATAAGCTAACAGTGACATCAACACATTTTAAGGCCTAGTATAAAATGAATGTTTAATTATCTATTGGTCTGGATTTTCTGCGCGACTGTCACTTTATAGCAGAGGTAGGCAAACTATAGCGTGTGGGCCAAATCCAGCCCAGCTGTTAGTATATACCCCACAAGCTGAGAATGATTTTTATATTTTTAATGGTTGGGGAAAAAAAAAAAAAACTTAAATAATATCTCATGAAATATCAAAATTATATGAAATTTAAACTTGAGCATCCATAAATAAAGTTTTATTGGAATATAGTCTTCTTCATTCATTTACTGTCTATAGTTGCTTTCTCCCTATGACAGCAGAGTTGAGTATCTGGGACAGAGAACATATGGCCCACAAAGCCTAAAGTATTTACTACTTGGCCCTTTACGGGTAAAGCTTGCTAAGCCCAGCTCTATAGAATGAATGGATTTAAACTAGTCCTTGCCTGGACAAAACAAATATGTGTTTTAAAATTAAATTCCCAGCTCTTCGACTTTAAAATGCATAATAGTAAAATTGTTTTACAATATTCCACATTTATAATTGTGGCAAGATAATATAAAAATGCATGGTTATCTAAAACACAGTTGCAAATTATTGGCATTGATGAGAATTTCCACAAAACCTAGCATCATGCCTGGCACAGAGCAGATATTAAAGAAATATTTCTTGAATTAATAACAATCTAAGTAACATAGCCATCTCACTGCAGTTTGTACAAAAACTATCCATTTTTCAACAGATAGTTGCCTCTTCTTACAACAATCTTGCCTTATACACAAACTGTGATATCACTAGGCATTTCAAGAACTAGGGAGCATAAGAGGCACCACTGAAACCATATTTAACACTTCCATGGATACTAGGAGTGTCGCAAATCACCTGTATAGGTGAATGCATTACATTACTAAATAGCTGGCTGCAATATCAAAGACCGTAGTGTCCAGAGAGAAATACTTCTGCAAAAACCCATGTTGTGTATATTCCTATCATTAATCTCTACCATCAACATTGAAGAGATGAAAGGCACAAGAATTTAATTCCATTCCATTTACTAATGGAATCACCTCTCTGTGAGATCGGTTTTTATTAATGGAAGTTAAGACTGCTGACATCAATCCAAATCCAGATCCTTCTACAGCAATGTATTATTTTGCTTTGTAATCACACACACACACACACACACACACACACACACCTTATTTAATGAACTGGAATCATTCATTGTTTTCATCATTTAAAATAATCCCCCAATTTGGTGAGCAAATTAAATACCCGATTTAAGACAAAACTTCTCTATTTTCACCAAGAATTTCCATCCAGAGGCCAGAAACAGTAAAAGACAGTTCGTTAAGCTAGAAACATTGAAGCAGACAAGCTGTGCTCCCCCTGTGCTCCAAAGCCTATGCATTTCCGATCACTCATACGCTGGCCTGTCACTTCCCTATTTCACTGTGACTAGTTCTGTGGTCTCAGAACATTCGCCAAGAAACTAAACATGCAACTGCCACGGAAAGCCAGGTAGACCCTGCCCCTTAGCGCTCCTGTTTACATTCTCCACTCCCCGCCCCCCCCCACCCCCCGCGACACCGGGCAAAGAAAACACGAGCGTGTCTAGCAAGTAAACGGTGACAACCATGATT
The DNA here is from genome assembly GCF_024166365.1 of Elephas maximus indicus. NCBI lineage: Eukaryota > Metazoa > Chordata > Mammalia > Proboscidea > Elephantidae > Elephas > Elephas maximus. Next base: position 74,893,204 of record NC_064834.1, on the reverse strand, counting down.
TCCCTCGTCACACCCCACCTGTGAGACCTGCGGGCGGGCCTCTTACACTAAAGCCTGGCCTCTCGGCTTCTTCCCGACCTCGGGCGCTCCTCACAAGTCAAGAATCCTGACTCTCTGGGAGGCGCAGGGGCTCGGTTTTCCCGCAAGCGACTCCTGACACCATGGGCCGCCCTGGCGGGCCAGCTTTGCTGTACAGGAGACAGCTGCCCCCGGGCCGCCGGGCGGCGGAGTGCGTCGAGCAACTGGGCCCATCCGGGGGCCAGGGAGCCCCGGGCGGCAGGAGCTCCCTGGGGCCGGGGGCAGCCCGAGCACCAGCACCCTCGAGTGGCCTGGAGCCGGGGGGGGCAAGCAGCGAGCGGTGCCAGCTTGGCTGCGGGAGCCACCCAGGAGCAGAGGCTGGAGGTCCCAGCGGTCCCAGCGGGGGCCCCGGCACCTACGTGGTCCGCGTTGCTGTTGGCGCTGTGGAAACACATAGCGCTAAAGGTGTAGCCCGAAATGGAAGCCGCCATGATGGAAATCTCCAACTCCCCCATCATGCCCCGCGGAGGGCACGGCCTTCCGGCAGGCCCCGCCCCTTTGCATCCTGGGAAATGGAGTCCGCGGAGGGGGTGTCCAGGCCGAGCGCCAGGGCTCAGGGCTTGAGAAATGCAGATTACGTGATGGGAAACCGCCCGGCACCGTGGGCTTCGCAGGAGTCTCGCGCCCAGCGCACAGTCCTTCTGTATGGCCTGGGATGACTCCCTGTATAGTTTTTTCTTTTTGCAAATGAAACCTCAACTCTGGTAGGAAGGAGACGAGTCAGGCAACTGTAGCGTTTATGGATTTGAACATAGGAGCAGCAGGATATGATTCAGATTTTAAGATGACTACTCCGGCTGCAATGTTGAGAATCTAGTGTGGGGGAAGTGGCGAGGAGGAGGGGGAGGTTATTATAGTTATTATAATAACCCAGACTGAGGACGATGGTGGTTTTGGAAGTGGTTAGAGTGTAATGGTTGGCAGTGGAGGTGTAAAAAGCGATTGGATTCTGGGTGCCAAAGAACATAATGAGAAAGTGAAAATAAACTATAACGGGAAAAGAAATCCAGGGAAGGAACTAACAGTACTAATTATTCTTCAATTTGCTTAATCTTTTCACCTCCAAAGCTGGGTTGCTGATTTTCCACAAAGCTCCTTAAGGAACTTGCCCAAAAAGTCATACCTCCTGTGGGACTAAGTTATGATTCAAACTCAAGTCGGCCTGACTCTGTAGTCCACGATCAGGCAGGAAAATGCAAAGGAAAGAGTGAGTGGTGTTGGCACTGGAGTGGAGGAAAATCTGCTGAGTTCAGGCCCCTCTGGAGGAAGGAAGACAGGGAAGCTGGGCACAGCTGGGCCTCCAAAGGGGCCTGGTGCTGAGTGGCCCCAGAAAAGTAGAGCAGTGGTGATAGGCCCCTGAGACTCAGAAAACAAAAAAAAAACACCAAACCTGTTGCCGTCCAGTCAGACTCATAGCAACCTACAGGACCAGTAGAACTGTCCCACAGGGTTTCCAAGAAGCAGGTGGTGGATTTGAACTGCTAACCCTTTGATTGGTAGCCAAAGCTATTACCACCACACCACCAGGGCTCCAGGGAATTCTAACTGACTGGATCTGTGCAGGAGGGTGAAGGAAGGGTGAGGATGATGCTCTGGTTTGGGTGACAGTGTAGACAGTCAGGGACCATGTAGACAAGAAACAACTGAGCTGAGAACACAGGGAAGAGAACTTTGGAGGCTTGGGGGCAGGAGGAAAGCAGCGCAAGTGAGTTTGGCTTTGAAAAGTTGAGTTTAATGTGACAAAGGACAGGCAGGGCGATGCAGTAAAAATCTGGGGGGGGTGGGTCTGAGGGAAGAGGTTGGAACTGGAAGTCATAATAATAGCTAAAATTTGTTGAGTACTGATTCTATGTCAGGCTGTGTTCTAAGCTCTTTAAATGTACAATTTATTAACTTGTTCAATCTTCCTAACAATCCTTTGAAGTAGACCCACTTTAAACTCCATTTCATAGTGGAAGCAACTGAGCTAACATTTTTGAGCATTTACCATGTGCAAGCGCATAGAACATTATAGGGGTTATCTCACTTAATCTCTACAGCTGCCCCATGTGACAGGTGCTATTATTATCCTTGCTATACAGATGGACATCTGAGGTCCTGAGAAATCACACATGGCAAGGCCAGGGCCCAGAACCAGACAGCCCAGCTCCAAGGTGGGAGCTTAGCTCCCTTCTTTATTGGCTCACTTAAAAGCAAGTGGTGTTGGGAAAACAAGGAGGGCTTTCAAGAAGGTTGTGATCACGGTGTTGACTGCTGCAGAATGTCAAGTACTTGACTCTTGGGTTTGCCAATTGAGAAGTGTGTGGGAACTCTTAGATGGCATTTTCAGAGGAGCTGTAGGTGAGCGGGGCACCAGGTTGCAGGGAAGTGAAGAGCTAGAGGGAGACAGGGGGCCCAGACTGCTCAAAGTCTTCCTGCCTTTCTTCTGGGTACGCAGTGGGAGGGACTGTGTTCGTTGGCACATTCCTGCTTCTCCTGAGTGATGAGCAGCTCTGCTCAGACTGAGCTTCCTCACCCTCCACCCTCCACCCTACCAAGAAACCAGTTGCCCTGGGTGGTTACAGGTAGTACCTCACACAGCCTTCAGAACTAAACAGCCAGATTAATCCTGCCTGGAGCCAGAAATGGAGTTCTGTGTAAACCGTGGATTTTTCCAGGGCTCCTTACTAACACTTGTTTATAGCTTTCATCATACACAGCAAAAACATCTTAAGTGTTGGCAAGATACCAGGTTGAAAAGGCCTTATCTTTCATGATGTCTCTTAATTAGAACTTGAGTCACACTCAAGCTGACTTTCTCTGGCATCTAGAGTCCAGAGAAGATCAAAACGATCATTTGCCTGGGATAGCAGTAACTGGCCATGGCATCAGATGGGTTTAGGATACTGTAATAAGGTTACTTATGCACCTCCTTAAGTTCTTTAATCACTGCAAACATGAATTCACCTATCACCAGTGGTTGCCTGAAGATGAACATCGTGTAGAGGAGGAGAGGCACATGCCGTCCTAATCACGATTTCTGTGAGCCCCCTTGGCAGCAGTTGATGCTGTCTATCTCTAGGGACTTGTTATTAGGCTTCTGTCTGCAGAGTCAACAGAAACTGTAGCCTAGGAAACAACTCATTTTGTTTGGAAGGCAGCCTTGCTAGGGGCCTTTGAGATCCTAGGACATTGGACCACCAGTATTTGATTGTTGCTACAGAAAAAAAAAGCCCTAAGCTTTGGGCTCCTAGAGTCCTTGCATTGCAGTGCAGGAATAGGGTGGCTTAGAGTAGGAACCGACTCGACGTCACATAACAACAACAAGACCAGGGGTTGGACGTTGGGGTGGATGCGATCCCTTCCACTGGTTGGGAGAGATCTTCTACCGTATTCTATGTGGGGCCCCATACAGCGGGGAAAACGGAAGTACAAGGAGGTTAAGTCAGACAAGGCGGACCCGCCTGGCCAGGGGCAGAGCTGAGACCAGAATCCAGACATTTGTACTCCCACTACAGTGCTCTTTCTTCCACGGATTCCCGTGATGGGCCAGTAGGATATTTATTTCCCAGGACATAAGTCCCCATGTCCATCAGTGACGTCAGGTCAGAAGAGGCCATATGCTAGCCACAAAAGAAGTTAGCTATCCAGCCTGCAAAAGGCAAAGGACAAGGGCGGGCTGTCCCTTCCTCCCTCTTCCCAAATCTACCTGCGATTTGGGGGGATGAGGTGATGTGTGCGTTTGGCGTGGGCAATGTAGGCTTTAGGTATTTGGTGCGGTTTCTCCATCGCCAGTTTCTCCAGAAAGCAATACCTTGAATGGCCCCTACAAGCAGCAGCCACCAAATATAGTCGCCTTTAGGCGGCACCTCGACGAGGGATGGAGGAGCCCGGGGAAGGAGTGGGAGGCTTTGCCCGGCCCACCGCTGCTGGAAGACCCTCGAGTCATGACGCCAGCCCACCCCCGCGAGCTGCCGGAGGACCCGCGACCCCGCGACCTCGGCGCCGGGCTGGAGCAGTAGAGAGGGCGGCCTCCCGCCGCCTAGAGGCGCCCTCCCGCTCGGCGTCCGCTCTGCTCGCGCCGCGTCTCTGTGGAGGCCCCAACGGCTGTCCCCGGCGCCAGGGAGATGAGCGTGGGCTCTGATGGCGGCGGTGGCGCTGCGGCTGCTGCGCGGTCCCGAGAGGGCAGTCCCGGGAAGGACGGCTTCGCACCGTCGGCGCTGGGGACTCGAGAGCAGTGAGTGGGGCACAGGGCAGGGAGGGTGGCATGGGGACCCGGGGCTCCGGGGCCGAGGAGAGCCTGGGGGCCGCCGTGGGTGAGGCTGAGGGGGCTGTGAAGGGGCTGAAGCGCGAGGGGCCGGCTTGGGGTGCTTGTGAGGTGAGGCTGGGGCCCCGAAGCGCTTGGGGGCAGCTAACGAACAGGGCTGGTGGGCAAGGGTCAGAGGCCCCGGAGAGCTGCTGGCTGGGGGCTGAAAAGGCGTAGAGGCCAGTGTGGGGACTTGGGAGCTAGAAGGAGTGGAAGTGGGGGGCCGCTGCGGAGGGAGCAAGGTGATAGCGGGCACCCTTGGGTGAGAGAAAGTGATCTGACCTAACACAGACGCTCAACAATGCTCATTAATTCAGTAATGAATTAATACGTGCGTGAATGAACGGCTGTGGGTAACGGTAAAGGGAAGAGGCAACTTGGAGGGGTGGGAGGGAGCAGGGATTACAGAGAGATGAAGTAGGAAGAGAAGGCAAATGGTAATGAAAAGAAGAATTCTAAACGGGAGTAGGAAAATCTGAGTGCAGGGCTAGAAGGCAGGAAGAGGCAGAGACAAATAGCACTGGAGAGAGCCTGGAAGGTTTAAGACGTAAACCTTAAAACAACCTTTAAGCACATTCTGTCTTGGAAACCCTGGTGTCATAGTGGTTAAGAGCTACCGTAGCTAACAAAAAGGTTGGCAGTTCGAATCCACCAGGTGCTCCTTGGCAAACCCTATGGGGCAGCTCTACTCTGTCCTGTAGTGTTGCTCTAAGTCCTCAGAGACTCAACGGCAGTGGGGGTGTCTTGGGCGAGTCCCATTGTGAGTGACCACTGTACTAGCAGAAAATCCTGTATCTGCTCACTTGAGACTTAAGTGTGCTGTAATGAGACTGTGCCTGTGCAGTCAAGTTCAGTACTTGGGTCTGGGACTTATTAGGGTTCCTTGGACAAACGCTTCTTTCTTTAAGCTTTAATGTTATATAGCATTTATGTGTCAGGAATTGTTCTAAGTGGTTTATGTGTTTAAACTTACTCTGCTTTCCCGTGTCTTTGATTCTTTGAACACAAGGATCTCGAGAGCTTGAGCTATGTGCTCTTATTGATAACACTAATAACGTTTTAAATGTCTTTCATAAATAACTCTACAATGAACTGGAAAAAAAAAACTCTTATTGATAACACTAATAATGTTTTAAATGTCTTTCATAAATAACTCTACAATGAATTGGAAAACATACGTTTAATCCATAATTCAGTTTAATTCAATAATCTCGCTTTGCATTTCGTTCTTTATAGTTGGGATGCTGTTTATCAAAGAGAACTACAAACTTTCCAAGAATACGGAGATGCAGGAGAAATCTGGTGAGTTAGAAAAAACAACACATACACAGAAAATCAAAGAAACTATGATTCATATGATTGTATGTATGTGTGTGTATACGTGTGTGTATGCATATAGACTAGGTGATTATTACCAAAGAAAAAAAGCCTAAAAGTTTTGGGAACTCTGGAGTGATTCTAGCATTAGTGGGTAGATTTACAGCATCGCTCTCTTTCTTCTCCGTTTTAATGACCCAGATTTAGAGTATTAAGAAATTATTCTGAGAAGAAACAAGCCTACAAGAACCACAACCTCATCTGCTTTGAGACCAGAAGAACTAGATGTGCTCAGCTACCACCACAGATAGTTCTGACTGGGGCCACAATACGTGGTCCTGGATAGAATGGGAGAAGAATATGGAGCAGAACTCAAATTCTTATTTAAAAAAAAAAAAGCCAGATAAACTGCAACAGTAGAGAATAGAGGACCCCCAGAGACTATCTCCCTGAGACACTCTTTAAACCTAAAACGGAACGTATCCCCTGAGATCGCCTTTTAGGGAAATAGCAGAGTGGCACACAAAATAAAGGATATTGCCCGTAAGATCAATCATCAGTATGAGAACAAAAGGTCGACAGTTTCTCAAAAGCAAAGATGAGAAGATAAGGGGGCAGGGAAACTAGAATACCAGAAAGGGAACAAACAGAACACAAAGAGAATATTGGCACATTGTGATAAACGTAACTGTCACTCAACAATTTGTGTGGAAATTGTCAAATGAGACCCTAACTTACTGTGTAAACTTTCACCAAAAACTTGATAAAAATTTTTTTTAAATTCCCTCTGTAATAGTTTTAAATAAGAATTAAAAAAAAAAATTATGTATATAATTTAAATAAAAGATTGCTTGATAGTATCCCCCACCCAAAAAAAAATTACTTTTATCTTACAGTTGCCCTTCTTCAATAAGAAATAAAATTTTCAGCCACCAACATGCAAAAGTATTAATGCTGATGTAGAAAAACTATAAATAAGTAACATACCGACCTTGTCTGTTCTATTCTTGGAGGTATTTTCTCCCAAATAACAGTTGATATATGAAGCTTAAGCAGTCACAGATATTACGTCCTACTTTCAAAAAAAGGCTTAATTGAGTGTAGTTTTAAGTTGCTTAAATAGAATATAGTTGTAACTTATGCCTTATTTCCCTTTGTTATTTGATTAACTGTTTTTCTGTTTCTAACAGGTTTGGAGAAGAGAGCATGAATCGATTAATAAGGTGGATGGAAAAACAGAAGATCCCGTTGGATGCTTCAATACTTGATATTGGAACTGGAAATGGTGTTTTCCTGGTTGAACTTGTTGGTACTTTTAGTATTCGTGTGTTTGAGCCAAATTTTAAAATGACAATTTTAAGAAATACTGCAATTGGGGATATTAACCATCTAAATCTAAAGTAGTAAATCAGTAATACCACTTACTTTGAGAAGCCACGTGGCACAAAAAGGAGCCTGCGTGGATTGTGAGAAAGCACTGAAGGAGAACCCCGGGTGATGACCTGCATCCTACTCTTGACCCTGCGGGCTACAACCTTGACCTTGAGCAGGCCACTTACTTTCTCTAGGCTTTAGCTGTTTCCTAAGGGTTTCAACTAAATGATCTCTGTTGGCTTCTCTACTAGCTTAAAACTATGGAAATCTGTGTGTATAAAAGGAAGATGACCTTTTGCAATTCCAGTAGGACATGTATCTTAGGTGAGCATATAGTTTGAAAAAAGTATTGTGTTCATAGAACTGAGTTTTGGTACAGATTCAGTTGCTAATTAAACCATCACTGTTGTTACCCGTAGTGTGCTCATTGCTGTACTAGCTCCTGTCGAGGAAGTATAATAGATGGTTTTTTACAGTCCAGTTAGTAAGGATATAAAAAGTGAGATGTGTTGAGCGACTGCTATGTGCCAAACCTTGTGCTAGGCACTGGCAGCATGAAGATTTAAACCTTGTACTCGAGTTGTTCACAGTCTAAAGAGAGGATGCACTGACATCTAAAAAGGCAATTATACTATAGCTTGGTGAGTACAATAATAGATGTGTACTGAGTATAGAAAAGGCAACAGTCAGCTTTGGGAAAGAGGGATATGGAAGGATTTTGGAGGAGCTAAGATCCAAGCTGGGTGGAAATTGTAGGGGCAAGGTTGGGGGAATGAGTGGGATGTAAAGAGGGAGAGAATTTCGAGCAGTGAAAATGATATCTAAAGGCATGAAAGTTTGAAGCAGTGTACCCGCCATATCCTAAAAAAAAAAAAAAAATAGGGCCTATAAATCATGTGATAAATTGGAATATAGTACTATAAACATTCTAATATATGTTTTTATGGTACATATATGTATGAATTTTTTTGGATGTTTACCTAAGAAATTGGGAAACCCTGGTGGTCTAGTGGTTAAGTGCTATGGCTGCTAACCAAAAGGTCAGCAGTTCAAATCCACCAGGTGCTCCTTGAAAACTCTGTGGTGCAGTTCTACTCTGTCCTGTAGGGTCACTATGCGTTGGAATCGACTTGACAGCAACGGGTTTGGTTTTTTTTTTAGTTATACCTAAGAATGGAATTTCTGGACCATAGAGTATGTGTTTGTGTACCTTAAATATATACTTCCAAACAGTTTTCTCAAATGGTTTACACTCCCACTGGCAGTCTGTAAAAATGCCAATCGCACCACATCCTTGGCAACACCTGGTCCTGTCAGTTTAAAAATTTTTAACTGTTCTGGTAGGCGTGTGGGAGTCCCTGGGTGGTGCAGACAGTTAATGCGCTTGCTGCTAACTGAGAGGTTGGCAGTTCGAGTCTACCCAGAGGCACCTTGGAAGAAATCCCTGGATAGCTACGTCTGAAAAATAAGCCGTTGAAAGCCCTATAAAGCACAGTTCTATTTTCACACACTTGGAGTCACCATGAGCATTGGAGTTGACTCGATGGCAACTGGTTTTTTTTTTTTTTTTTAGATAGGTGTGCAGAGGTATCTTGTGGTTTTATTCTCATTTCCCAGATGACTAAAGATGTTGACCATGCTTTGTAGCTATTCTTTTTGAAGTGCTCAAGCTTTTTGCCCATTTTTAAATTGAGTGGTTTGTCTTTTTTTTATTGATTTGTAGCGGTCTTTAAAAACTCAGGGTACATCTCCTTTGTATTGCAAAAATATCTATTCAGTCTTTGGCTTATCTTCTCGTTTTTGTGGTAGTATCTTTTGATGAATGAAAGTTCTTTAATTTTACTAAAGTTCAGTTTATCATTGTTTTAATTTAAATCATTAGTGCTTTTGAATATTATTTAAGAAATTTCTGTCTACCCAGAGTCATAAAGATCTTTTGCTTTGTTTTCTTCTAAAAGTATTATTGTTTTCCCTTTAACATTTAGGTCTCTTCTCATTTTCGTGTCTGTTACAAGGTAGAGGTCAAGGTTTTTTTTTTTTTTTTTCCTTATGAATATGTAGATAACCCAGCATAATTTATTGAAAAGACATGCTTCCCCCCACTGCATGGCAATGACACCTCTGTCATTAAGTCAGGTAATTGTGTATATTTGTGTATATTTGAGTCTGGTTTTGGATTCTCTGCTCTGTTGCTCTGATCTCTTTGTTTATCCTTATGATACAATGCCATCCCAATTACTGCAGCTTTATAAATCTTCATATTTGGTTAGTGTCAGTACTCCAGCTTTGATTTTTCCCCCCACTGTTGTCTTGGCTTTTGTTAGTTATCTCTTTGCACATTTATTCAAATTTTAGAATCATCCTACCACTTTTCAAAAAAAAAAACCTGGGATTTTGATTGAGATTCTTTTGAACCTGTAGATGAGTTTGGGGAGGATTTCTGTCTTTACAGTACTGAGTTTTTGAATCTGTGGACATGATGGAGCCCTCCGTTTATTTGTACCTTTACAGTACTGAGTTTTTGAATCCGTGGACATGATGGAGCCCTCCGTTTATCTGTACCTTTACAGTACTGAGTCTTTGAATCCATGGACGTGATGGAGCCCTCTGTTTATTTGTATCTTTACAGTACTGAGTCTTTGAATCCGTGGCCATGACAGAGTCCTCCATTTATTTATAACTTTACAGCACCGGGTCTTTGAATCCGTGAACATGATGGAGCCTTCCGTTTATTTGTGTCTTTACAGCACTGAGTCTTTGAATACACGGACATGATGGAGTCCTCCGTTTATTTGTATCTTTACAGCACTGAGTCTTTGAATACATGGACATGATGGAGTCCTCCATTTATTTGTACCTTTACGGTACTGAGTCTTTGAGTCCATAGACATGATGGAGTCCTCCGTTTATTTGTATCTTTACGGTACTGAGTCTTTGAGTCCATAGACATGATGGAGCCCTCCGTTTATTTGTATCTTTACGGTACTGAGTCTTTGAGTCCATAGACATGATGGAGCCCTCCGTTTATTTGTATCTTTACGGTACTGAGTCTTTGAGTCCATGGACATGATGGAGCCCTCCGTTTATTTGTATCTTTACGGTACTGAGTCTTTGAGTCCGTAGACATGATGGAGTCCTCCGTTTATTTGTATCTTTACTGAGTCTTTGAATCCATGGACGTGATGGAGCCCTCTGTTTATTTGTGTCTTTACTGAGTTTGAATCTGTGGACGTGATGGAGACCTCCATTTATTTAGGTCTTCTTTCTTTTCTCTCAGGAATATTTTAGAGTTTTTTCTGTAGAGATCTTGTATATCTTTTGTTAGATTTCTCCCTAGGTGTTTGATTTTTTTGTTGTTGTTGTAATTGTTGTTATGCTTTTAAGATTTTATTTTCTAATAGTTTATTGCTAGTATGTGGAAGTGCAACAGATGATTTAGTGTTGATCTCTTTGGTGACCTTATAGATCCACATATGTGTTCTAATAGTTTATTTATAGATGCTTTTGGATTTTCTGTATATGTATAGTAATGTCATATGCCAATAATAGTTTTATTCTATTCCAATCTTAGCACCTTGTTTGTTAAAATGCTGCTTTAAAGATGCTTCAGTATGATGTTGAAATAGAAAGGGTGAAGGCAGATAGTTGTTGTAATATTGTCTGTGATAAGGGAAAAACTTCTAGTGTTTCACCATGAAATATGATGTTAGCTGTAGATTTTCATAGATAGTCTATCAGATTGACAAAGTTCCTTTCTATTTTTTTTTTTTAATTGTGCTTGGTTGAAACTTTACAAGCAAATTAGTTTCTCATTAAACAATTAATACATGAATTGTTTTGTGACATTGGATGCCAACCCAGCAATATGGCAACACTCTCCCCTCCCCCCTCCCCCCCATTCCCTGTTTCTATTCATCAATTTTCCTGTTCCTTCCTGCCTTCTTATCTTTGCTTTTGGGCTGCTGTGCCCATTTAGTCTTGTATACATGACTGAACTACAAAGCACATCCCTCGTGTATGTTATTATTTGCCCTAGATCTATCTAATTTTTGGCTGAAGGGTGAACCTTGGGAGTGACTTCAGTACTGAGTTAAAAGGTTGTCTGGGGGCCATACTCTCAGGGGTTTCACCAGTCTGTCAGACCAGTAAGTCTGATCTTTTTTTTTATGAGTTCGAATCTTGTTCTACGTATTTCTCCAGCTCTGTCCGGGACCCTCTACTGTGATCCCTGTCAGAACAGTGGGTGGTGGTAGCCGGGCACCATCTAGTTGTGCTGGACTCAGTCTGGTGGAGGCTGTGAAAGTTGTGGTCCATTAGTCCTTTGGACTAACCTTTACCTTGTGTCTTTGGTTTTCTTCATTCTCCCTTGCTCTAGAAGGTTGGGACCAGTGGAACATCTTAGATGCCTGCTCACAAGCTTTTAAGACCCCAAATGCTACTCACCAAAGTAGGATGTAAAACATTTTCTTTATAAAATGTGTTATGCCAATTGAGCTAAATGTCCCCTGAGACCATGGTCCCCAGCCCTCAGCCTAGTAATTCGGTCCCTCAGGGAGTTTGGATGTGTCTGTGAAGCTTCCATGACCTTGCCTTGTGCTGACTTCCCCAGTATTGTGTACTGTCTTACCCTTCATCAAAGTTACCGCTTATCGTCTAGTTAGTGTTTTTCCCTCCTCACGCCTCTCCTCCCTCACAACCGTCAAAGATTGTTTCTTTCTGTGTATAACCTTTTCATAAGTTTTTATAATAGTGATCTCATACAGTATTTGTCCTTTGGCGATTGACTTATTTCACTTAGCATAATGCCCTCCAGATTTATCCATCTTGTGAGATGTTTCGCAGATTCATCATTGGTTGTTTGTTGTTATGTAGTATTCCATTGTGTGTATGTACCATAGTTTATTCATCTGTTGATGGGCACTTAGGTTGTTTCCATCTCTTTGCTATTGTGAGTAATGCTGTAATGAGCATGGGTGTGCATATGTTAGTTCATGACAGCTCTTATTTCTCTAGGATATATTCCTCGGAGTGGAATAGCCAGTTTGTGACGGCTCTTCTTTCTCTAGGATATATTCCTAGGAGTGGAATAGCTGGATCATATGGTATTTTTGTTTCCAGCTTTTTAAGGAATCACTATATCATTTTCCAAGATGGTTGTACCATTTTGCATTCTCACCAGCAGTGTGTAAGAGTTCCAGTCTCCCTGCAGCCTCTCTAACATTTGTTGTTTTCTGTTTTTTTTTTTGATTAGTGCCGGTAATGTTGGGGTGAGATGGTATCTTACTATAATTTTGATTTTCATTTCTCTAATGGCTAGTGATCTTGAGCTATTCCTGGTGTGTCTGTTAGCTGCCTGAATGTCTTCTCTGGAGAAGTGTGTATTTCCTTTGCCTATTTCTGGCTTGTTAAGAGTTTTTATTGTGAATAGTTGAGTTTTATCACTTGCGTTCTTTTCTATTGAAATGATCAAATGAGTTTTCTTTTTTATTAATGTTAAGTTAATTGACTTTGAGGGAAGGATCCTCAGTTTTTTTCACTTGACATTTTTATTGAGATAATTGTAGTGATTGATTTTTAAATGTTAAAACAAACTTCCATTCCTGGAGTAAACCCAGTTTGATTGCGGTATATTATCTTTTTTCAGTATTATTGAATTTGTTTTGGTAGTATTTAATTTAGGATTTATATAGCTCTACAAGAGAGACTAGTCAGTAATTTTCTTTTCTTTCAATTTTTGTGTAAGGTTTTCATATCAACCTTATGCTGGCCTCATAAAATGAGATGAAAAATATCTTTTTTTAGAAGAATGTGTATAAGATTAGCTTTGTCTCATTCTTAAATGTTTGAAGAATATGATGACATCCTCAGGATGTGGAATTTTCTTTGTTGGGAATGTTTTAAATTAAAAATTCAGTTTTCATAGATTTAGTACTATTCAGAATTTTTTTTTCTTTGTGTGTCAGCTTTCTTTTTCAGGAAATTTATTCATTTTATCTAAAATTTTAAATTTATTGGAATAAAATTGTTTATCATATCCTGTTAAAAAAATTAAGGTGTAAAACTGACCCTTTTTTGCATACATTTCTGTGAATTTTAGTGCATCTAGAGATTGACGTAATCACCACCACAGTCAGGAGATGGAACAGTACCATCCAGAAATCTTCCTCATACTATTCCTTTGTAGTTGTACCTTCTGCTCCTGGCAGCCATTGATCTGTTCTCTCTAACTAGGTTTATCTTTTCAGAATGTCATGTAAATGCCGTACTGCAGTGTGCAGCCTTTTGAGACTGGCTTCTTTCACTCATAATGCTTTTGAGGTTTATCCACGTTTTTGCGTGCAACAGTAGTTCATTTCTTTCTATTGCTGAGAGTTATTCTGTTGTATGAATGTGTCACAGTTTGTTCATTCATTGAAGGGCGTTTAGGTTGTTGCCACTTTTTGACAATTATGAATAAAGCTGCTATAAACATTTGTGTACAAGTTTTTCAAGTTTCATTTCTCTAGGGTAGATCTATGTTTAACTTTATAAGAACTCGTCAAACTTTTCCTGAGTGGTTGTACCATTTTACGTTCCTACTTTGTATACATGAGCAGCGTATGAGAGTTCTGGTTGTTCCATGTCCTTGTCAATACTTGGTATTGTCAATATTTTTTAATTTCAGCCATTCTGATATATGTATATGTTGTAAGCTGCCCTCAAGTTGGCCCCTGATTCCTGACAACTCCGTGCACAAACTATACGTGTACTGGTGTCTCCTTATGGTTTTACAGGTAATCTCTGACTTACGGAGGGGCTCTGTTCCAGTGACTGTGGTGTAAGTTGGTGCTGACGTAAGTCGAATACCTCTTTTTTTTTTTTTTTAGTTTTCGTTATTATTGCCTTTTATTCTCAGTATCTTTATAAATCTGATCTTTGAACATCAGTGAGTAAACCTCAGAGAATATTACGTCAGCAAATTTTGTGCTGCTACGTTGTATATAGTACACGTAACTAATGATAAGATGTTCCCAAAAAACAAACAAATGAAAAAACAACAGAGCTTCGTCCTAAGTGCAGTTTGTTGTAACTCAGATACTTTGTAAGTTGGGGACTACCTGTGATTGTGGCTGCTGAGTTAAAAACATGTTTTCATATGCTTATTTGCCATCTTTATATTATTCTTGGTGAAATTTCTATTCAAATCTTTTGCCCATTTTTAATTTTTTGTCCTTACTGTTGACTTTTGAGAATCCTTTATGTATTCTGGATACGAGTCATTTATCTGATATGTGATTGCAAATGACTTTCTTCCAATCTGTAGCTTGTCTTTTCATCCTCTTAACAGAATCTTCTGCAGAGCAAAAGTTTTTAATATGGATGGAATCCAATTTTTTGAGTTTTTCTTTTAGGTATGTATCATGCTTTTGGTGTTATGTCTAAGAAAACCTTGCTTAATCCCAGGTCACAGAAATTTTCTGTTTTTTTAATTTTTTCTCTCCTAGAAGTTCTATAGTTTTATTTTTTACATTGGATTTGTGATTCATTTTGAATTAGTTTTTGTATAAGGCATAAGGTTTAGATTGAGAATCTTTTTTTTTCTTTTTTGTATAGATGCCCAATTGTTCCAGTAGCATTTATTGAAAAGATTATCCTTTCTTCATTGAATTGCCTTTGTACCTTTGTCAAAAGTGACTTGGCTGTATTTGTGTGGGTCTATTTTTGGACTCAATTCTGTTTCATTGATAAGCATGTCTATCCTTTTTGCCATTACCACACTGTCTTGATATGTAGCTCTGTTCTAAATCTTAAAAGTTGGTTAGATAGTATGATTTTTTCCAACTTTATTCCTTTCTAATTCTGTTTTGGCTATTCTAGACCCTTTCTCTTTTCAAATAAATTTTTTTTTTTCCATTTTCAAATTGCTGTCTTTTTTTTTTTTTAATAATTTTTATTAAGCTTTAAGTGAACGTTTACAAATCAAGTCAGTCTGTCACATAAAAGCTTATTTATTTATTTATTTTTTACTCCATACTCCCACTTATTCTCCCCCTAATGAGTCAGCCCTTCCAGTCTCTCCTTTCGTGACAATTTTGCCAGTTTCTAACCCTCTCTACCCTCCTATCTCCCCTCCAGACAGGAGATGCCAACACAGTCTCAAGTGTCCACCTGATACAAGTAGCTCACTCTTCGTCAGCATCTCTCTCCAACCCGTTGTCCAGTCTCTTCCATGTCTGATGAGTTGTCTTCAGGAATGGTTCCTGTGCTGGGCCAACAGAAGGTTTGGGGAGCGTGACCGCCGGGATTCCTCTAGTCTCAGTCAGACTCAAATAAATTTTAGAATCAACTTATCTATATCTGGAACCCTGGTGGTGTAGTGGTTAAGAGCTTGGCTGGTAACCAAAAGGTCAATAGTTCGAATCCACCAGCTGCTCCTTGGAAACCCTCTGGGGCAGTTCTACTCTGTCCTCTAGGGTCGCTATGAGTCGGAATTGACTCAGAGGCACTGGGTATGTATGTATCTGCATGTACAAAAAAATCTCTGCTGAGATTTTGATTGGAATTGAGCCAAGTCTGTAATGTGAGGAGAAGTGACATCTTTACTCTTAAGTTTTCTAACCCATGAACATGGTATATCTCTTCATTATTTAGGTTTTATTTGATTTCTTTCATCAGCACTTTGTGTTTTTTAGCATACAGATCCTGTTCATATTTTTTAGGTTTATGTCTTTGTATTTATTTATTTATTCTTGGAGCTATTTTAATGGCATTGGTTTTTGAAATTAAGTTTCCAATTGTTTATTGCTAGAAGTAGGATTGATTTTTATGTGTTGATCTTGTATCCTGCAACTGTGCTGATCAGTTCTGCAACTTTTTTAGTGGATTCCCTGGCATTCTTTATGTAGACAATCATGCCATCTGTGAATATGGGCAGTTTTATTTCTTCCTTTCCAATCTGTATATCTTTTATTTCTTTTTCTTTCCTAGTTACACTAGATACCCTTTATCAGGTTGAGGAAGTTCCTTTCCAGTTCTATAATCATGTTGAATTTCGTCTTTGTTTTTTTTTCTTGAATCGATACGATCATGAGGTTTCTTTTCTTTAGACTATTAATGTGATAGATTATATTGAGTGACTTTCAAATATTGAACCAACATTGAATGCCCAGTATAAACCCCATTTGGTCATAGAGTTACTCTGTTTCTGTATTACTGAATTCAGTTTGTTCATATTTTGTCAAGGATTTTTGCATCTGTGTTCATGAGGGATATTGGTCTGTTTGTTGTTTGACTTTCTTGTACTGTCTTTGTTTAGTTTTGGTCCCAGAGCAGTACTGTCCACATCAAATGGGTTGGGAAGTATTTCTTCTTGTATCTTTTGAAGCTTGAGTAGAATTGGTGTTATTTCTTCTTGAAACTTTGGGTAGGACTTGCCAGTGAAACTGTTTAGCCTGGAAATTTCTTCTTCTGGAGGCTTTTAATATGGATTCAATTTCTTTAGCAGTTAACAAGCTATTCTGGTTATCTTTTTTCATTTTTGTGAGTTTGGGTAGTTTGTGGTTTTTGAGGAATTGGTCCATTTTGTAATGTAATGTCCATAGAGTTCTATTATGATCCTTTTAATATCTGTGGGGTCCGTAGTGATAGTCCCCTCTTTCATTCCCAAAATTGCTAATTTGTGTCTTCTTTTTTCTTTGTCATGCATGCTAGAGATTTATTTTTTTTATCTTAGAACCATCTCTTGTTTTCATTGACTTTCTTTATATTCTGTTTTCACTTTCATTGAATTGTGTTCTTTTTAAAATTATTCTTTCTTTCATAGTTCTTCATTGTTGTTATTAGATGTCATTGAGTCTGTTCCTACTCATAGCAATCATATGTACAACTGAATGAAACAGTGCCTGGTGCTGTGCCATCCTCACAGTCATTGCTACATTTGAGCTCATTGTTGCATACTTCTTGCTTTTAGTTTATTTTTCTCCACTGTTTTTAGTTTCTTAAATTTAAAACTTAGTTTATTGATTTGAGACCTTTCCAACATAAATATTTAACGCTATAAATGCGGTACATTTTCCTTTAAGTACTGCAGTATCCCACAAATTTTGATGTTTTGTATTTACTTTCATTCAGTTCAAAATATTTTCTAATTTTACTTGAGACTTCCTTTTAGTCCATGCATTATTTAGAGTTCTGTTTAATTTCCAAGTGTTGGAAATTTTTCTGTTATCTTCCTGTTATGGTATTACTAGTTTAATTTGATTATGTTCAGAGAACATACTTACTATGATTTCAGTTCTTTTAAATTTCTTAAGGTTTGTTTTATGACCCAAGATATGGTTTATCGCGGTGAATGTCTCGTATGCACTAGAAAAAAAATGTGTATTCTGGTCTGTGAATGTTAATTAAATCTGGTTGTTTCATAGCTAGCGTTGTTCAGTTCTTCTATATATCTCTGCTGATTTTCTGACTAGTGGTTCTATCAGTTACCAAGAGAGGAGTTTTGATGTGTCTAACTATAATTGTGCTAATGAGGAACCTTTACATAGATCAAAAGGCAGTTATTCGGACAGAACAAGGGGATACTGATAGGTTTAAAGTCAGGCAAGGTGTGCGCCAGGGTTGTATTCTTTCACCAATACCTATTCAATCTGTATGCTGAGCTAATAATACGAGAAGCTGGACTATATGAGGAAGAACAGGGCATCAGGATTAGAGGAAAACTCATTAACAACCTGTGTTACGGAGATGACACAACCTTGCTTGCTGAAAGTGAAGACGACTCGAAGGACTTACTAATGAAGATCAAAGACCACAGCCTTCAGTATGGATTGCACCTCAGCATAACAAAAATCCTCACAACTGGACCAATGAGCAACATCATGATAAACAGAGAAAAGATTGAAGTTGTCAAGGATTTCATTTTACTTGGATCCGCTATCAACAGCCGTGGAAGCAGCAGTCAAGAAATCAGAAGATTCATTGCATTGGGTAAATCTGCTGCAAAGGACCTCTTTAAAGTGTTGAAGAGCAAATATGTCACCTTGAAGACTAAGGTGCGCCTGACACAAGCCATGGTATTTTCAATGGCATCATATGCATGTGAAAGCTGGACAATGAATAAGGAAGACCAAAGAAGAATTGACGCCTTTGAATTGTGGTGTTGGCAAAGAATATTGAATATATCATGGACTGCCAGAAGAATGAAAAATCTGTCTTGGAAGAAGTACAACCAGAATGCTCCTTAGAAGCAAGGATGGCGAGACTGCATCTTATATACGTGTTATCAGGAGGGATCAGTCTCTGGAGAAGGACATCATGTCTGGCAAAGTACAGGGTCAGCAGAAAAGAGGAAGACCCTCAACGAGGTGGATTGACACAGTGGCTGCAAGAATGGGCTCAAGCATAACAACAATTGTAAGGATGGTGCAGGACCGGGTAGTGTTTCATTCTGTTGTGCATAGGGTCGCTATGAGTTGGAACTGATTCGACGGCACCTAACAACAATAACAACTATAATTGTGGATTTGTTTATTTTACCTTTTATTTCTATCATTTTTTGCTTAAGATATTTTGAAGCTCAATTATTAAAAAAAAAAAAAAATTTTAGGTACATACATATTATTTTTTAATTTTTTTGGTGAATTGACTCTTATTTTTCTTCTTTTTTTAAAAATTATGCTTTAAGTGAAAGTTTACAATTCAAGTCAATTTCTCCTACAAAGCTTATACACACAATGTTATGTGACCCTAGTTGCTCTCCCTACAATGTGACAGCACACTCCTCCTCTCCACCCTGTATTTCCTGTGTCCATTCAGTCAGCTCCTCTCCCCCTCTGCCTTCTCATCTCACCTCCAGACAGGCACTCCCCACTTAGTCTCATGTGTCCACTTGAGCTAAGAAGCACACTCTTCACCGGTATCATTTTATATAGTCCAGTCTAATCTTTGTCTGAAGAGTTGGCTTCGGGAATGGTTTTAGTTTTGGGCTAACAGAGAGTCTGGGGCCATAACCTCTGGGGTCCTGCCAGTCTCAGACCGTTAAGTCTGGTCTTTTTACTAGAATTTGACTTCTGCACCCCACTTTCCTTCTGCTCCATCAGGGACTCTTTGCTGTGTTCCCTGTCAGGGCAGTCATTGGTGGTAGCCAGGCACCATCTAGTTCTTCTGGTCTCAGGCTGATGGAGTCTCTGATTTATGTGGCCCTTTGTCTCTTGGGCTAATATTTTCCTTGTGTCTTTTGGTGTCCTTCATTCTCTTTTGCTCCATGTGGGCTGGGACCAATTGATGCATCTTAGATAGCCGCTTGCTAGCTTTTAAGACCCCAGATACCACTCACCAAAGTAGGATGCAGAACATTTTCTTAATAAACTTTCTTATGCTGATTGACCTAGATGTCCCCTGAAGTCATGGTCCCCAGACCCTTGCCCCTGCTACTCTGTCCCTCGAAGTGTTTGATTGTATTCAGGAAACTTCTTATCTTTTGGTTTAGTCCAGTTGTACTGACTTCCCCTGTATTGTGTGTTGTCCTTCCCTTCACCTAAAATAATTGTCTAGTATCTAGTGAATACTCTTCTCCCTCCCTCTCCACCCTCGTAACCATCAAAGAACGTTTTTTTTTGTGTTTAAACCTTTTCTTGAGTTCTTATAATAGTGGTTTCAGACGATATTTTCCTTTTGTGACTGACTGATTTCACTCAGCATAATGCCTTCCAGATTCATCCATGTTATGAGGTGTTTCATGGATTCATCGTTGTTCGTTACCGTTTCATAGTATTCCATTGTGTAAATATACCATAATTTGTTTATCCATTCATCCACTGATGGGCACCTGGGTCGTTTCCATCTTTTTGCTATTGTAAACACTGCTACAGTGAACGTGGATGTACATATATATCTATTTGTGTGAGGGCCCTTATTTCTCTAGGATATATTCCAAGGAGTGGGATTGCTGAATCAGATGGTAGTTCTATTTCTAGCTTTTTAAGGAAGCGCCAAATTGATTTCCAATGTGGTAGTACCATTTTACATTCCCACCAGCAGTGTATAGGTGTTCCAGTCTTTGCACAACCTGTCCAGCATTTATTATTTTGTGTTTTTTTTGCATTAATGCCAGCCTTGTTGGAGTGAGATGGTATCTCATTGTAGTTTTGATTTGCATTTTTCTAATGGCTAATGATCGTGAGCATTTCCACTTGTATTTCTTAGCTGCCTGAATGTCTTTAGTGAAGTGCCTGTTCAGATCCTTTTTTTATTGTATAATGCTCCTCTTTACCTCTGGTAATTTTTATTTCCTTTGAACTTTATTTTGATGTTTATAATAAAGCTACTTCAGCTTTCTTTTTCTTTTTTAAATTGAGATATAATTCACTTATGAAATTCACCCTTTTAAGGTATACGATTTATGGTTTTTAGTATAGTCTCAGAGTTGTGCAACAATCACAACTATCTAATTCCAGAAATTTTATCACCCTCTCCCCAAAAACCCCATACCCATCAGCAGTTGCTCTGTGTTCCCCCTACGCTTTAGGCTCTGTCAACCACTAATCTACTTTCTGTCTGTATGGATTTCCGTATTCTGAATGTTTCATATAATGAAACCATGCAATACATGGCCCCTTGCATCTGGCTTTTTTCACTTAGCGTAACGTTTTCAGCGTTCATCCCCGTCCTGGCATGTATCAGCACTTGGTTCCTTTTTTTTTTTTTTTTTTAATTAACTTTTATTAAGCTTCAAGTGAACATTTACAATTCCAATCAGTCTGTCACGTGTAAGTTTACATACATCTTACTCCCTTCTCCCACTTGCTCTCCCCCATTGAGTCAGCCCTTTCAGTCTCTCGTTTCGTGCCAATTTTGCCTCTAGTCTTCCCTCTCTCTCTATCTTCCCATCCCCCCTCCAGTCAAGAGTTGCCAACACACTCTCCAGTGTGCACCTGATTTAATTAGCTCACTCTTCATCAGCATCTCTCTCCCCGCCACTGACCAGTCCCTTTCATTACTGATGAGTTGTCTTCGGGGATGGTTCCTGTCCTGTGCCAACAGAAGGTCTGGGGAGCATTGCCGCCGGGATTCCTCTAGTCGCAGTCAGACCATTAAGTATGGTCTTTTTATGAGAATTTGGGGTCTGTATCCCACTGATCTCCTGCTCCCTCAGGAGTTCTCTGTTGTGCTCCCTGTCAGGGCAGTCGTCAATTGTGGCCGGGCACCAACTAGTTCTTCTGGTCTCAGGATGATGTAGGTCTCTGGTTCATGTGGCCCTTTCTGTCTCTTGGGTTCTTAGTTGTTGTGTGACGTTGGTGTTCTTCATTTTCCTTTGCTCCAGGTGGGTTGAGACCAACTGATGTATCTTAGATGGCCGCTTGTTAGCATTTAGGACCCCAGATGCCACATTTCAAAG
Organism: Elephas maximus indicus; assembly: GCF_024166365.1. NCBI lineage: Eukaryota > Metazoa > Chordata > Mammalia > Proboscidea > Elephantidae > Elephas > Elephas maximus. The sequence continues at coordinate 74,871,773 of NC_064834.1, read as the reverse complement.
TGGGATGCAGAATGTTTTCATAATAGAATTATTTTGCCAATTGACTTAGAAGTCCCCTCAAACCATGTTCCCCAGACCCCCGCCCCTGCTCCGCTGACCTTTGAAGCATTCATTTTATCCCGGAAACCTCTTTGCTTTTAGTCCAGTCCAATTGGACTGACCTTCCTTGTATTGAGTGTTGTCTTTCCCTTCACCCAAAGCAGTTCTTATCTACTGATTGATCAATAAAAAACCCTCTCCCTCCCTCCCTCCCTCCCCCCTTCGTAATGGTTCCTTTTTATGGATGAATAACATTCCATTGTAGGATACAGTCCATTTTGCTTATCCATTCATTGTGCGATAGACATTTAGGTGGTTTTTTGGCTATTAAGAAAAATGCTGCTATGAACATTAATGTGCAAGTTTTTGTGAGGACATATGTTTTCGCGTTATCCTTTAATTCCTGAATGATATTTTTGCTGGATATGGAATTGTAGGTTGACTGTTCTTTTCTCTCAGTACACTAAAAATATGTGCTGCTTCTTTTTGACTGCAGTGGTTTCTGATGAGAAATCCACAGTCATTTGAATTGTTTTTTGTATAAGTAATGTGTCATTTTCCTCTGGATGCTTTCAAGATTTTTCTTTGTCTTTAGTGTTTAGCAGTTTGTGATATGCTGATGCATGGATTTTTTTTTGTGTTTATCCTATCTGGGGTTTTTTAAGCTTCTTGAATCTTGAGGCTTATTTCTTTTTACCAAATATAGGGTAGCTACAGTTTTTATTTCTTCAGATATTTTTTCTGCATCACGTTCTCCTCTCCTTTTGGGAGTCTCTTGATATGAATGTTAGAACATTTGTATTGCCCCAGAGGTCCCTGAGTATCTGTTTTTTTTTTTTTTTGGTCAGTTAATTTTTCTCACTGTCATTTAGATTGAATAATTTCTATTGATCTATCTTCAAGGTCACTGACTTCTTCCTTTGCCATCTTCATTTTGCTATTGAGTCCATACATTAAAATTGGTTGATATGTTTTTTAAGGCTCTTTTAGTTTCTCCCTCCACTTTTTCTTTTTTGAACTTTGAAATTTATTTGTTGTAGAAAGTACATTTGTATGTCCCAGAGGTCCTGTTCTTTCTTTTTTTTTTTTGTCAGTGGTGGTTTTTTCATTGTGTTCAGTTTGTATAATTTCTACTGATAAATTTCATTTCTCCTAAAGGTTTTCTACAGTGTGGATTTTGCTATTTGCATCTTTATAGTATTTAATATGTTTTATGTCCCCTATATTTTATGTAAGTTGGGTGTTAGGTTTAAAATAAGGGGCAGCAAACTAAAGACTGCAGTTCAAACCTGGGCCTCTACATGTTTTTATAAATGTTTATTGGAATACAGCATGCCGTTGATTTACATACTATCTATGGCTGCTTACATGCCGCCATGGCAGAGTTGAGTAGTTGTAACGGGCTCGCAAAACCTAAAACATTTACCCTCTTGTCCTTTACAAGAAAGTGTTTGCTGACCTCTGATCTAGAGATTTGATCAAAGCCAGTATCTTCTTGTTTGTTTGCTTTTAAAAAGTATTTTTTTTTTTTTTTGTAAATTTAATAGATGGTGGTGTGTATTGTTTGGTTGTCCATCATTTTGTGATGTTAGGAGTTGTTGATGATCATTGCCTATATTCATTACATTTTCATTGATCCTTCCTTTTTTATAAATATTTTGCTGGGTATATACTTTAGTATTGGCAGTTTTTTTAATTTTTTTTCATTTTGTTCTGGCTTCCATTCTTATAACTTATTGTCAGCTGTCAGTCTTATTATTGGTCTTTTCAAAGTAATATGACCCTCTGTGCCTAACCTCATTCCACAGTCCCTGGATGCTTTTGAGATATGTCTGTTTTTTGTTTAGCTATGCCATCGTATACTACGATGTGCCTGAGTATGGTTGTATAGTGCGTCTTGAATCTGTAGATTGGAGCCCTTTGTCAATATTGGAAAATTTTCAGCCATGTGCTCTTTTCTGTTCTATTCTCAATTCCTCTCCTCCTATGATTCCTAGTATATATAATGTCTGTTATGCTCTTTCCTGTTTTTAATTTTTCATGCTTTCATCATTCTGTGCTTAACTGGGATATTTTCTTCTGACCTTTCCTTCAACTCACTAATTCTTTTTGTTTGCTGTGTCTAGTCTACTATTAAGCTTGTCCCTTGATCTTCTTAATTTAGTTATTGTTTATTTTAGTTCTGTTATTAATTTGGTTCTTTGTTACAATGTGTAGCTCTCTGCCAGAAGTCTCCAACTTGTCATTTATATCAGTTGTTTTAAAATCTGTTCTTGATAATTGCATTATTTGGATCTCCTATGGGTCTATTTCTAATGTCAGTTTTTCCCCCCTTGGTTTTTGGTTCTTTTCTTTAATGATTGTTTATTTTTTTACTGAGGGTCCAAAATTGAATATGAAATTGTTGGAGATAGTTTGAGTCTCTGAATGGTTGTTCTAGAGAGATTTCTGTACATTGTACTGAAAAAATAAACAGGCATGGGAGAAGAGGGGGATTAATAAGAGTCGATTAAGAGAATCATCTGCATTCTAGGTCTAATAGAGAAGGAATTTGGGGGGAAACTGGGAGAAAATGAAGATCCAGAAGAATAGGGAGTAAGACAGCTAAATGAATTGTAGGTTGGAATTTTAAAAAATTAGACTTTAAAATTAAAAAGAAAAACAATCCAAGGGGGCATAATGCCCTGTGAGTAATAATTAGTATAAGTGTTACTTGAGTTTAGATTAGGAATCAGTCACTTAGGGTTGAAAAGTCTAGGTAAGTCTTCATAGATAGGGTAGGACTAAGTCATGTTTTGAAAGAAGTAACCACCTAGTAAATGGTGAAGAGCAGAGAGGGCATTTTAGGATACACTGTAATTTGTAACTTGAAATTACTTTTGGCCTGATTGGTCTAAAAATGTTCAGCATAGTGGGGGATGAGGTGAAGACCAGAAGCTACCATGCTTTGTCACAGGCTCCACACATCCTAGTTGGGCTCATACATGGTCAACAGCTAGGACGAGAGGTTTCCTCTCAGCGCTCTTAAGTCCAGTGAGCTTTCTGTAAATTTTGGGGGATATTAATACCCGCCCAGCCTATTTCATAGGTTTTTTGTAAAGATCTAGTGAAATGTATGAAATATTTAAAAAACCAGAAAGTACTATTCAAATAGCTGTTGAAGAGTTGCGTAATTTATACTTAAACTGAAGGAAAAGTTTTTTATCAGAACTTACTACATATGCATATAACTTCATTGTGTTAAGTAAAACTTAACAAGTTTATATGTGAATTGGAGCATATCAGCATCAGTACTTAGTACTACTGCCTGAGGGCTTATGCATATATTTTTATTATCTTTGAGAAGATAAATTTCCTTTTGAAAAAGAAATCAAATATTTTAAAAGCAAATGAATTGCCACATTATATAAATTTAAACTTGGTTTCTGTTTGGAGTCTGCAATAAAATTTAAACATTGTAGATTATTGGATATTATATGTCATTTGATCTAAAACAAAAATAAAACATCCCAAGCCCTAAAGGAATATTATAATTCATAGGCAAAAATTATATTAAAAATTTATTTAAACTAAAAAATTATTTTTCTGTCTCTAGGCAAAGTTTGGTTTTTCTAATATTACTGGAATCGATTACTCTCCTTCTGCAATACAACTCTCTGGAAGTATTATAGAGAGAGAAGGTTTATCTAACATTAAGTTGAAGGTAACTATTTATATTATTACTGTTACTCTTTATTTCTAAATAAAAGTCATAAAGTTTAAGTGTTCCTAAAGTCTGTTAATTTGCTGACATCTTTTGAACTCATATAAATTAAGGATGAGTCAGAAATAATCCAAACTGAAACATTTTTAAGTAACTGGGGATTTTTAGTCTAGTCAGTTTTGGGGGAAGCTGTTTTCTGTGCATGAGTGTCTACGCTATCTCTCTCCTTCCTTCTCTGTTCCCTCCCTCCCTCCCTTTTTCTTCTTCCTCCTTTCCCTCGTTTTCTCCTTTCTCTTCTTCCTCTCCTTTACCCTCTTCCCTTTTCTCTTCTCCTCTTGCCTTAGCTCTTTCTCATTCTCTCATGCCTGCAAACACACACGAATAGTACCCAACTATGGGTACTATGGATTAACCAGATAAAAAAAGCTGTAAAAGCAGAGAGTGGTATAATGCCACTGAAGATTACTTAGTTTATTTTGTGCCCTAATATCTGTGAGGCCTCCTAGCAGCCTCCTATCCATTTAGCTGTCTCACTGCGTATTCTTCTCAGGTGCCCTGATGGCGCAGCAGTTAAGAGCTTGGCCTAATAGGTCTGCTGCTAACCAAAAGGTTGGCAGTTCGAATCCACCAGCTGCCCTTTGGACACCCTATGGGGCAGTTGTCCTCTGTCCTATCATGTCACTATGAGTCGGAATCGACCTGACGGCAGTGGGTCTGATTTTTTTGGTTTAATATCTGTGAGGAGATGATGACTCCTAAACTTGTATTTCTAGCTCAGGCTTCTACTTGGAGGTCTCGAATCATATAAATGACTCTTCTACAGTTCCCCTGGGAGACTTAATAGTTTCTCAACTTACGTAATCAGTCTAAAATAAAACTCCTGGTTTCCTCCTCAAACCTGCTTGCTGGTCTTTCCCTCTCTCTTACTGACACTGCCGTTCACTTTTCAAAACCCATGGAACAATCCTTGATTCCTCTCTTTCATTTAAATCCTATATCCTTCTGTTGTTGTTTTTTTTAATTGTGGTAAATATGAGTGTAACAAAACTTTTGCAGTTTCAACAGTCTTCACATGTGCAATTCGGTGACATCAATTATGTTTATCACATTGTTCACCTCTCGTAACCGCTCCCAAATTTTTCCATCACCCTTAACAGGAACTCAGTTCTGTTGGGTTTTGTCTTCAAAGCATATGAGGAATGCAATCATTGCTTAGTATTTCCACTGCTACCTCCCATGTCCAAGCCACCATCATTTCTTGTCCAGACTACCACAGTAGCCTTTTGATTGGCCTCCCTGATCCTCTCTGCTCCTCTGCTGTCCACTTACCACTGGGCAGCCAGAGTGATCCTTTAAAATGGAAATCAGATGGTGTCGTGTCCCTGTTCACAGTTCTTCCTTGGCCTCCCCATTACGCTCAGACTAGAATCTAAACCCCCAACCCAACGTTACAAATTCTTCCTCACTTCTTACCTCTTTTCTCCCCAGTACTTGAGTTATACTGTCTTTTCTGTTCCCTGTTCTTCTGTTGTTATACCTGGTATCCTCTGCCTAGATTATCCTTGCCTCAGATTTTAGCTTGATTGCCTCATCCTTAGTATCCTTTAGATCTCTGCTTTAATACCAGTTTCTTAGAGAGGCCATTCCTGGCTGCCTTTCCAAAACTACCTTCTTCCCCGTCACTGTCTGTTTCCTTACTCTGGTTTTATTTTCTTCATAGCACTTTATCTGAAATTATTTATGTACTTAGTAGTGTTTGTCTCTTCATTTATAGAATATAAGGTATATTCTCATACAAGGACTTTTTCTGTTTTGTTTACTCTCACAGTCTTACATTTCCAGTGCCTGAAAAGTATCTGCATGTAATAGGTGCCCAAGAAATACTTGTTGACTAAATGAGTGCCTTTGTACAGGCATTTAGGATGAGGACACTTCTCCAGAGTCAGCTCTTCAGAGTGATAGTTTCGTTATAGTGCTTCAAATATGATTAATACCTTGGACACAAAGGGGGCGGAACCCATCTTCAAGTGTAAATAAACATAAAATTCACATTTTTAAGTCAAACAAGATTTTTAGATGATAAACTATATAGGTGATTAAGTTTTATGAATAATCGTTAGCCAATTGCTTAATTATTTTTTTAGTAGCTTTTCAGAATTAAGTTTATTGGCAAGTTATTGTGAATATTTTACACAACTAAGGCAGGTCACTATTTCAGATGCTTATTATATTTATCACTAAGTTATTGAAATTCTTAAGTGCATGATATTTATAAAACTAATTAATCACACAATTATTTAATTTCTTAAGCTTTATGCCAGTCATTAGATTCATTAGTAGCATTGTAAGCTTCTGAGTCGGGGAAAAAGAACTGATTCACTGTGTTTATGTTAGTTCATGCATCTAGTAATATAAGCCAAAAATCTTATTTCAGGTGACCTGTTTGAGTCCAGATAAATTTTGTCATTTGGAATAATATGCTATATATTCTGCTTTCTGACAGAACCAGCCTTTTCATGAGCCAGGTTTCTGAGCCCCATAATGTGCTGGTACTGTTAGGCAGTACACCTGGCTTTGATTTGTTTCCACATTTGTAGAGATTTTGGAATGTCCAGGAAACACGATCAGTCTCTCTTACTAAGCTTAACTTCAGTGATCTTGGAATGAAATCCATAAAAGTTAACTATAAAGTTGAATATATGTTTATTATATGTAAAATGTCATCATAATTAATGGGTCCTCTTACCCATAACCTTTTACAGGGTGTCACTTAAATTCAGTAAGAACTGTAAACATTGTGTGTTAATTGTTCTCACGTAGATATTGATTTTTAATACAGGTGGAAGACTTTTTGAATCTTTCCACAAAGCTGTCTGGATTTCATATTTGTATTGACAAAGGGACTTTCGATGCCATAAGCCTTAATCCTGACAATGCAATAGAGAAGAGGAAGCAATATGTGAAATCTCTTTCCAGGGCGTTGAAAATAAAAGGCTTTTTTCTAATAACCTCATGTAATTGGACCAAGGAAGAGTTGCTTAATGAGTTCAGTGAAGGTAAATGGTTGTATGTTGTCCAAACATGTACTCACCTCAGGTTTAATGAGGTTAAATAGTCTTTGTGTGTGTGTGGTATAGTGCTTTACTTTTCTATTTGTGGGAATTGCCTGCTTTTCTTCTCTGTTAATGACTTTGGTAATACTTTAACTGTATATACAGAGCACAAAGGCATAACACTGGTTGAGCTCCAGAGTCCTTTTAACATTTTTGCAAGAAGTTCTGGCAGTAAAGTACTAAAATTTTTGAGCCTGCGAAATTAAGTTCTTTATTTAAGCCATAAAACCCAAACCCATTGCCGTTGAGTCAATTCCAACTCATAGCAACCCTATAGGACAGAGTAAAACTGCCCCATAGGGTTTCCAGGGCTTTAATATTTATGGGAGTAAACTGCCACATCTTTCTCCAGTAGAGCAGCTGGTGGGTTTAAACTGCCAGCCTCTCAGTTAGCAGCCAAGCGCTTTAACCACTGCGCCACCAGGGCTCCTTAAGCTGTACAATCCATTATTTAGAGAATCAAAGAAAAAAAGCACGTATATTATGCTTCTGATTTCAGTGTACTGATTTAGTGGCAAATCTGTAGTAATGAAAATGAAAGTTTTTTTTAAATGCTTACATGAGGAGAGTTTTAATTTTATAGATACTTCATATGTTTTGCATGTTTCACTTAGGCATTTAGGATTTGTCTTGTTTCCAGTGTACCTAGAACGATTATTTTTTACATTGCACAGAAACATGTAGAGAATTGATAGTATGGGTAGTCCCCGACTTATGATGCATTCGAGCTCTGACAAATTGCACTTCTGACCTGTTTTAGGCTGGGTTCTCTAGAGAAGCAAAACCAGTGAAGCCTGTATATGTATATATATACATATATATGTGTATGTATTTATGTGTGTATGTGTGTGTGTAGAGAGGGAGAGAGGGAAACGTTTATCTCAAGGAAATGTTCATGCAGTTGTAGAGGCTGGCAAGTCCCAAGTCTGTGGGTCAGACTGGAGGTTTCTCCTGACTCACGTAGCTGTAGAGGCTGGTGAACCCAAGATCAGCAGGTCAGACAGCAGGCTGCTGGCTCACAGGCTGTGAAGACTGATGAATCCCAAGATCAGCAGGCAATACGGCAGGCCGCTGGCTCAAGTCCCAAGAACTGGAGGCCAAATGATGACAAGTTAGATTCAGGATCTAGAGCAAGCAAGCAAGCTTTAGCCAGAACATCCATATGTACATTGAACGTAGGCCACACCCTCGAGGAAACACCCCTTACAAATGATTGGCTGATCACATCAGATCACATCATGGAGGATGACTACATCATTATATAACTGCCAGACTACATCACTACATAACTATCAAACTGCATCATTATGTAACTCCCAAACTATATCATTATATAACTGCCAAACCACTGAGAATCATATCCCAGCCAACCAGCCAAGTTGACACACAATGTTAACCATCACATGACCGTTCATGCTTTTGTTTTGTTTTTTTGGTACATCTTATTAGTAATGTGTACTACATATACAGTATTGCAGTGTATAATTTGCTAATGTTGTTGTCAGGTGTTATGTTTCCAATCTCGAAGACAAAGATTGGATTTATAAAGATACCGATAATAAGAGACAATAGTAATGAAAACTGAAAAAAAAAAATGAGGTATTTGACTTATGTCACAACCAACTTATGACAGAGTAGTCCTCTGAATTGATACCCTGTTTTAAGTTGGGGACAGCCTGTAGAAGCACTCCCTATGAATTCTTGAGGAAATCTTCTCTGCCTTTTTCAAGATTTTAGTGCTAAGGCAGAATATTTTTTTTGGCTCGTTAGCAAAATGTGATTAGTGTTACATCTGCTACCTGGGAATATTTTGAGAATTGAGAATCCATAATCTATATAAAAAATATTTTGAGTTCTTTGGAAGACTATTCCTTGCTTATTTTAAAGAACATGTGATCTGCCCATTTATTCCTGCCTTACATAGACTTTTCTGGGAGAGCCTAACTAAGCTAAGTATTTACTTATTTTTTTTTTAGAATCCTTTTCAGATTATTATTCTTTTTAATTGTACCATTTGAAAATTTTATTGTGGTGAATATATATAAACATCATATGTGTAAATATATATGTGTATAACATTTACCATTTCCTCCATTTTTACGTGTACAATTCAGTGACATGTTTACCTTGTTGCACAACCCATCATTATCCGTTTTATTATTATTATTTTTTTAAAGAATGGGAAGAATTTTCAGGCCTGAGTATTAAGTAAATAAAATGGTACTAAATACCTGGTTACATTTTGAAGGTGAGTTGTCACACGCTAATGGGAATTAAACTACCTCCAGAGTACCATTGCTTCTGGCGTGCTGTTACTTACTACACTCCCCTCACCTTAAGTTTTGTTTTTGTTTTCGTAATAAGGGGACAGGCAGTAGGAGGGAGAAGACTTAGCACATGTCCATTTGTGCGCAGTCAACAGCTTTGGCAGGTTGTGTAACATAAAACTTGAAATGTTTGAGGCCTGAAATGTGAGCTCGTGGCTTCATTACTATTGCCTCTGGAATTATTATCTTTTATTTCATGCCATTAATTTTATTATCTTCCATGTTAAATGTGTTCCCTCCAGAACTGTTGAGGACATGTGTCAATCGTCTTTCCCCCTTCCTGAAGCCTGACAGTTTTCATAAATGCTCCAAGTTACACTGCGTAGGGCAAGTGCCTTTCCTGGTTTTTAAATACAGGTGTTCTCTTTTACCCCTGGAACCACCAGACAAATACATGTTTGTCTGTCTTTGATAATGAGGAACAAACTTTAGCTGATACAGAGTGCTTAAAAATTGTGTCTGTGCCTGAGAACTATTGAGTAAAACTCTAATAACTTAGGTTCAGTTTTAGAGAGTGCTACAGAATTTAAGTAAGCAAAATGTTTCAGCAGGAAAGGTTGAAGAAATAATTATCTACAGTTGCAAACATGTTTTAGGCGTGAATCTCATAGAGAATGGTGTTTGGAGTTAGACACAGGACACTGAGGGCACACACTGCCACGTGTCACTGCAAAGGCTCTTGTTACTCGCTTACTCGGTCAGGACTGGCGTCTGCATTTCCTTTTGCGTGGACTAAAGCTTGCTTCACCAGTCTTTTAAGGTTCTTTATGTCTTTTCCTATTTGAAACATAAATAATGCATAAAACTGTTAAAATGGATCTTGCCTTTTCACTTTGCCTTGTCATGAGTTTTGATGAGGGTTACCTGAGTCAGTTGCCAGATATTAGGGTGTTCTCATTTGACTTTATTGCAACTAAAAACTACTGCATTTCAAAGAAGAAATCTTAGTACAAAATAATCCAGATTCATTATGAAAAAAATAGAAAAAAATCAATAACCCCAAAAGATAAGCCTGTGTATTAAAATAATTAAAATTATTCAGTATCCATCAGTGGACTGCAACCACTGTTACTTTTTTGGGGTGTTACCTATCAAAATGTAATAACCTAATTCTGCAGGGTTAGTCCAGGGAGTTAAAAAATTGAATAGGCCTCGAAAATTCACACAGCTCCGTTTTCTCTGGAAAATTTTGATTACGAAATATTTTAAGCATATGTAAAAGTACACAAGACAAGTATGGGTGTGTACTCGTGTACCCACCACGGTGGCTCCATCATCCAGTATTTCAGTGTGTCATTTTATTTAAAAGACCTTTTTATTGTCCTTTTTCTAATGATCAGTTTCTAATTAGTATTTTAATACTTAGTTATTAAGATTTGGTGAATTTTGATTAAGAATATGAATTAGAATATGTAATGAAACAAAGTTGATACAGTAAAATACATCCTCCTTAACTTTTTCTTTCTGTTTACAAGAGTTTTTGAGCTCAAGGCATTGAAACTTAGAAAATACAGCACCCTCCCACCCCTACCCCCCTGGAAAAAAAAATTCTCCAAAACTAACAGCCCCTCATTGTGGGAAAGTCCATGGTTAAATTAACGTTTTAGTAAGTGACCTTCCAGCCTTATTTGTTTTATTTTTTAAAACAGCCTTATTTGTTCTATGTTATAGTTTAGGAAAATGCTACATCGTCTTAATTTGATCCTTACAAAATTACTGTGGGTTAGTTAGGGGGCATGTTCTCTGTAACCTCTTTGCATAGAAACTGAGGGTCCTGGTTAAGGTAACTTGCCCAGGCATATCTCTCACCTAGTAACTGGTGGAGCTGGGACTTGATCCCATGACTTTCAATTCTATGTTAATTTTTTTTTTTTTTTAACACTTTGCCACTTTGAAAGTTGCTTGTTCTTGTCCTGCCCTATCCTTCACCTTAGTTCATTTTATGTCTTGACCTTTGGTTACAAATTCATTCTTATTTCTAAGTTATTTAGCCTCTGTGTATTAAGTGCTCTTACTTGTGTGATGTGGACTGAGTTACTACAGATCAGTAAGCATTTAAAATAATGCCTGACCCATGGTGAGAGCTCAGAGCAGGTAGCTGCCTCTTAGAGCTGGATGGTGGTGAAGTAGGTGAAAGGAGATGAGGAGTTGAAGGGATAGTAAACAGGAAGTGGGGGCTGGATGGAAAGCCTCTTTTCTGCAATTTGTTTTTGGTCTTGTTTGTACCATGTTCAGTTTCAGAGGGTTTTTGGCGCATACATGCATGCCATACTCACAAAGTATAGTTAAAAAATCATAAAATGAAGTTCAGTCGCAGTTTGAAGTTTGGAATTAGAGTTTTGTAAAGGGTTAGAAAGTTAATACAAACTTGCTTTTAACTGAGATTCAGTCCCTAATGAAAGTATTTTTATTTTGTCTGACAGAATTTGAACTTTGCGAAGAACTGCCAACACCCAAGTTCAGCTTTGGTGGCAGATCTGGAAACAGTGTAGCAGCGTTGGTTTTCCAGAAAACATGAAGCTTCTCCTGGGGCAAATTCAGTTAGCTTTTTAAAGAAGCTACACATCACAGTAAACCTGACACAGAAAATGCCAGTGCAAATAATTACTTAGTAAGTACCCAGGATACACATGTTGAATGGATACAGTGGGATGTGAAAAATCATGAGCATAAAGTGGTGGGGTTTTAGAGATGACAAAGGATCATTTTAAATTTTATTTTGTATTTGAAATGTAACTATTTTTCTTTTTGATTAAAAAAATTGTGGAACAGTTCAAAACTTTAAAACAGTAAATGAATTTGCAGAAAGCATGTATTCTTGGATTTTTGTGCCTTAGTAAAGTTGAATGTAGTTATTTATAAGGACTTAACCAAACTTATTGCAGGGCCAGAATAGCATACAAAACAACTTCCTTAGTGTTTCATTAGACTATTTATGAAACGTAACAAGAAACACTGTTTTGGGTTAAATATTGGTAATGGTGTTTTTTTTTTTTTAATTAACATTTGGGAAAACCCCCTGGCCTTCAAGTCTATAATTAAGCAAAATCAGAAAAATATATCAGTTGATCAAGAAATATTTACTGAGCCCATACTGTGTGGCTGATGGTCTTCTACACACTGTGAGGGATAAACAGGAAATAGAAGGAAAGGGGACCAGCAGATAGTGCTATATGCTAGCACCATGTTAGGTTATGCTGTATTAAATCACTGAATCCTTCCAGTATCACCTTGAAGTCTGTATTAACTTACCCCTGCTCTGCGTATAAGAAAACTGAGGCTGAGAGAAGTAAAGTCACTTTTACAAGGTCAAACAGCTATTTAGGGTTGAGCCAGGATTCCTATTGGGGTCTATTTGGCTCTGAAACCTATAGCATATTCTGCCTCCCAGGTGCATGGTGTTTACAGTTCAGCTGGGGTGCCCTAGGACTGGTACCTGGAACATTCCATTAGAGAAGCTGCGTGGTTATTTTTCGGACCCATGTAGAGCTTTGTTAGGGACAGTGTTGACCTGTCAGCCCTCTCAGTCTTATGTCCTCCTTTGTGGCCTTTCACCTTCTCCCTACTTGTCTTAAAAGACTTGCCTAGACCAGAATATGAAGAGCTGGATTGTGCCATTCTTCTGTGAAGGGATGGTGGAAGTTATATAAGCCCTCAGGGGTATGGGAACAAAGAAGTTCTAATGAGAAGCTAATTAGCAGTAGAAACAGTTTGTTTATTAGCATTTTGGAAAAGGTAAGGTTTATTTATACTTAGTGCCACCTTGCATTTGGACCGTATCTTAATGTTGGAATCACAATATGAGCTTTAAAAAAAAAGTGTTCTAATTTTTCTTGGTCTTCAGTTTTTTGGGCCTGTTGGGTTACATCAAACTAATAGGATTTTGTTTATTTGGCAAATGTTACTCCAGTAATGAGTAAGCCTAGCATTATATCCTTTTTCTTTCTTTTTTTTTTTCCTTTCCCTCCTTCCCTCCCCTCTCTCCTTTCTTCCTTCCTTCTTGTTTCAGGGGTGGGCTGGGGGAATCTTTGATATATTCTTTGATTTCAAAAAACAAGAATAGTAAATATGTGTATTTTTTAGAATTTTGAGTTGTTAATTATATGTTACTTTAAAGCACCAATCTATCAAAATAGGCCTTGTGTGTGAGCAGACTGAGACGGTGAGTTTGATCCACAGATGGTGTAGAACGGGCCTTCGTTGGAAAGCTCCTTGAGTCACTGTTGTGGGAGGCATTCTGTTTGCAAAGATGAAGGTCTGGGTTTTATTTTTGAATCGCGGAGCTGTTGATAAGGTGAGGAAAAGGGAGTTGTCCTCTCTTATTATTAGCTTAATTCTGCTGGTAGCCAGCCTCTTAGGGGTCGCAGTCAGAACAAATGGAAGCTCCAGAAATGCTAATAAAAATCAATATTTGCAAACAATACCAAGTTGTTAAAAGCCAGTAAATATCCCTAAGTTACTGGAACAGGATATAAATAAATTATTATTAAACTTGGTATTGTTAAATCATATGACTATGTGGGTAACTGTGAAAGAAACTATGCAGTAATAAAAGGGGGCAGTAATTTAGGTAGCGAATGCTGTTTTCTGTGGATAAGAAGTTGTAATCGTAATTTGATTTCATCAAAAGACACTCTTATTTTGAGGAAACTTGTTTGAAATGCAAACGAGATTTCTCTGTGGAGCCTGCGCAGAGTCGTTGCTTTTCATTATGATGTTATTGCTGCATAACAGGCTGCTTCTGTGTGCAGGAAGTGCGTGTGCAAGTCCAAAGGGAATTGAGGCCTGAATGGGCGGGTTACATCAATTAACAAATAGAAAGTTTCCAGAACATTTTGTTTTAAGCCAGGTGCGCGAGTTAGAGTTGCTTTTGGAGACTGGCATTTATGCTTTTGAGAATCAAACCTGACACTATTCTTGGCAGCTTGACTAAATCCATTTTAAAATAAGTACAAACTATCGTTGACTGGTTTTTCCCCCATTGTATTAACGACAGGCTTGTCTTTCTCCATTTGTGATACGCCTGCAGTCATCAGTTTTCTTGGAGGGGAGAAGAGAACAAAATATACAAGAGACTTCCAGTCTTTGAATGAATAGTTGTATTTCAGCTCACTTATTATTTATTAGTAAATTTCTGTGCTACTGTAATACAGTACTATATGCTGATCTTAACTCACATTCATCCAGAGTACAATAGAAACCTTAATTTTTAAGAAACCGATATTAGTAATTAAGATTCGTATGGCCTTAAAATAAGTTTTCTTAAATTGGTATGCAAAGAAATACAGTGCCCCGTCTTATGTTAATAGCTTCTTTATGTTCTCTTAAATTATTTTATATCTTTGTATGTATATATGTGTATATGTGTATCTGTCTGATGGCCTGCAATTAAAATATGTACAAATAGGAACGAGCATTTGGTCTCCAGGCCAGCATTCTGCTGCTGTGAGGAGACCTGGGTTTGGTTTCCTGTTTCTGGCTCTGTAGCTAGAGTGTGGGTGCTCCAGAGACAAGCACTCTGCTTTGAGAACAAGAGACCAAGTGTCATCTCTTCCACAGCAGTAACCCCTGTAGTTAATTGTGGGGAGGTGTGGATGTGCTCTGAAAGGAATCTTGCCTAGGACAGTTCAGTGGAAGCTGGCTGCGCACGACCTAGGGCATGATTGTGTGGGAGGTGAGGGACGTGGCAGGTGGAAGGTCAATTGCAAAGTGGGAAAAAATTAGGAAATCCTTATCACTTCTCTCGGAGAAGCAGGAAACGGAGATGGCCTTGGAAGGAGGAGGAGCTCATGAGCGTGTTTTATTAACAGTTAATGGAAGAAAATTAATGCTAATTTATTCTTCATGCACACCATTCAATTTGTTAGAAAAGTGAAAGAATAGTTTGAAGTTCTGTGGTCAGTTGATAGATTCCTGTGTTAGGGGCATAGAAATGAAACTCAACATTAAGCAGACAAATACCCAAGCCCACAGGCTACATAAATGCTGAATAAAACCAGCTCTACAATAGAACTCTGAAAAGCGTGGGGGTAAGAAGCCTAATGAATGATTGAATATGACCTTAGCAAAATCCCTGGAGTGTTGTTGGAAGATCATTCATTTCCAGCTTAGATGTCAAGATGGGCTCTAGTGACCAGAAAAAAAGAGAGTTTGAGTCGATGCTTACCGAGTTTTAAAAATCTCTACAACGCAGTCCATCAAAAGGGCTTTTTTTAACTGAATTTTGAGCTGTCATTGTAGTGTGGGCCAGGAAAGCCACATTAAAAAAATTGGGATAATTCCTTAGACATGAATATGTCAATATCTTGCTTTTTTCTGGAGTAGAACTTCAAAAATGGGGGTGTATAGGCTGGCAGAATGCACTTTTGTCATGCTGATACCATTGTAAGGAAGATTTAAAACCAAGAGATCAATTGTGCCTTAAAGTATTTGCAAATTACTTGCCTAGCTTATTAGAGGAAGATATAAAAGAACTAAATCTACATTTCTAAGTGGCCCATCCTGAAGAAATGATAAATCCTTCCATGTTATTCTTTAAAATATGTATTGTTATTCTGCATCAGGAAAAGATTAGTATTTTAGGGAGTGATCTTTATTGTGCATGCTATTCGGAAGCTTTTTAAGAAAAGTGAATCTAATGCATTTGTTTTCCCGAATACCTAAAAAGCTATACATGAACCAGCAATTAGAATATCCTGGATATTATCTGAGGAACTTGGAAAGAAATATTCAAGTACTTTGGTTGACTAGGTTGGCTATAAAGTGTATTTATCATTCTTCTTTAACGTACAGACAGAGCCATTTGTCATTAGCAGTAACTGTAAAAAAAACTGTAGTGGAATAGAAAAGAGATCGGATGATTCTGGTTCCCTGGCTATTGCCTTCCCTGCTGCCGTCCGTGCAGCTTCAGTCCAAAGAGCAGGGAATAGTCGAGAGGAAGAGGCAGAGCAGAGAAGAGAGTGGGTGGCTGCTGCTGGATCACATTTTCCTCTTAGCTCCTCCTCTAATATGAAATGTCTGTCCTTTGTTCCCATCTAATTTTAGTACATCCTGGTTAAAAAAACGCTGGGATGAAAAATGTTAGGATGATTTCCAACCATAGAACTTGTGGGGGGGGGGGGAGGTGGGCAGGATAGGAAGGAAGAGAGGAAAGAGCAGTTTATATTCCCTATCGTTCTGCCTTTCTGCCACAGCATCTTGCCCGTACTCTGTTGGTTTTGGTTGTGAAATAAATGTAGAGGCACTGAAGCAGCATAATTAGGTTTTCCTTCCAGGTCCTCGACAAGAGGCCTAGTTGGACTCTGGGCAGGGAAAAGCATCCTGTGGTAGTTAGTAAAACACACCGGGCTGACTTAAGGAACTGTACGCAAGGTTTGGAAGAAAGGCCTGAAATTGTGAGTGAAAACTGTGTGTTGTGTTATTTATAAAAGCAGAACCTTTGATGGCCAGTTGTGTTTCAGTGTAACTGCATTTATGCTGCTATTTTGAATAAATATTTGTTGGTTTTTGAGAAGCAGTCATAAGTAAGCAAAGCATGTAAGTCTAAGCTGTTTATCTCCTCTGTAAACCCTCACAGGCCTAGAAGCAAACTCCTAATTCAGTGAAGAGAGCCAGTTGTGTCAAATAATTGATAATAGTTTGTTCAAGAGAAAGGACGGAATTCCATATGACTCTGTAGTTGGAAGTGCCAATTGTTTTGGTTATTATTTGATTAAAAAGTAATTAACTGGATTAAACTAAGAGGGGACCGCTGCATATTAGATTTCACTGTGAAATAAGCCTTTCTTTCCCAAAGGTTTGTTTGTTTAGTGAACTTAGGTTTCCTCTTGGAAACTCTGTATAATAAAGAGGTTGTATAGTCTGAAGTAGGAGAGATCATTTTGTTACTAAGTCCATTTGATAGATGAAATTTCAGATAATTTTGTGAACTTGAAATTTAGTTTATTTTGATGTATTTTGTAGTAAAAGGTAATTCATATTTAAAATTGTTAAGTAACGGAATAAATATCTAAGAGAAATGATTTTTTTTAAACACTAAGTTTTGGAAAAAACAAATGATTGGACCTAGGCAAGCCACATTCCTTTCTAGGCTTCAGTTTTTTTTTCTGTAAAACAAGGGCGTTCAATAGGTGATATTTCAAGTTCCCTTCTACCTCTGAAGTTGATTCTGAGGCTTAAAGAAAGGCCTACAAAATAGGTTTCCATCATATATAAAAACCCCAAACCAAACCCATTGCCGTCAAGTAGATTCCGACTCGTAGCGACCTCATAGGACAGAGTAGAACTGCCCCGTAGGGTTTCCAAGGCTGTAAATCTTTATGGAAGCAGACTGCCACAACTTTCTCCCTTGGAGTAGCTGGTGGGTTCAAACCAGGGCTTCAAACCGGTTCTTCCCAGTTGAGTCACGGCTGAAGAAGTAAAACTGGAACAGACCTGAATTTTTAAAATTTGGGTGAACCAGAACAATAAACAGAATGGGAAAAATTATGGGTTGAAGGCCTGCTAGAAACCTAATCTCCCTCTTACAACAAGGGCAGCACATGCGTTACGTAGCAACCAAATCTCTTACCCTCAGTCAGAAACAGCATGTCCCACTCAAAGATGGCAGCGGACTGTGCTGCTTTGAATGTATGTCACTCTCCACGGTCTGGCCAATAAGCCAGTCTCATACATCAGGCTCCTGTAAGGACTTGCCACGCCTTTTCTGAGTCTTTCATTCCAGGGCTTCTACTCATAATTTTTCCCATTCTGGTTATTGTTCTGGACCACCCAAATTGTAAAAATTCAGATCTGTTCCAGTTTCACTTTGTCAGCCATTACTGAACTGGTTTGAAATGGTTCAAAGCCCTGGTTCAAACTGCAGACCTTCCGGTTAGCAGCTGAGTGCTTAACCACTGTGCCACCAGCGCTCCTTCCGTCATATATAAACCAGAACAAAACCCATTGCCATCAAGTCGATTCTGACTCATAGCGACCCTATAGGACAGCGTAGTACCGCCCCATAGGGTTTCCAACGAGTGTGGCTGGTGGATTCGAACTACCAACCTTTTTGGTTAGCAGCCGGGCTCTTAACCACTGTGCCACCAGGAGTCCTCCATTATATAGAGGGAGTTTAAATAGTCCATTTGCTAAATACCAGCTGTTAGGTAACTTTATGGTTCTTTTAAACCAAGGTATTCAATAATGTATATGAAAAAAAATATGTGTATAAAATAAAACATTTGAAGCAATCAGATGAGTATTTTTCATCTAAAATTTTTTTATACATGCATTCTTAAGCTTTAGATTTGAGTATTGATTGTTTCTGATACATATTTGATAATTCAGTTTGTAGTAATTTGATCATATAAAAAAAAAAAAAGCCCATTCCCATCAAGTCAGCTCCAACTCACGGTGACCCCATGTGTTTCAGAGTAGAACTGTACTCCGTAGGGTTTTCAATGGCTGTGATTGTTCAGAAGTAGATCGCAGGCTTTTCTTCAGACAGGGATGTTTTATCCAAGGAACTTAGAAATGTACGCCTAAATGTTTAGTTCACTTTTATTTTGTATATAGAAAGTTTGAGGTCAAGACTGGGCCTAAGCAAAATTGTTTAACGATCTGAAGGATCTCCCTGATTGGTTCTTCCCTGACCAAACACATACCAACTACGTACACAGATGGCTTAATTTACCACTCAGAGTCCCAGGGCTCTGAGACTTCTACCTTGTCATGCTATACAGATACCCAGGCTTGAGTACAGAACTTAGGTATTCCCTTCTGATGCCCTCTTACACCTCTCTAGGCTGCTGTTGACCTGTCCCTGTAACTGCTTCTCCCCGCAGTGAAACTGAAGTATGTTAAAGGTGCCAGCAACATGCTAGCTAGTATAGTAAAAAAAACCAAAACCCAGTGTCATTGAGTCGATTTTGACTCATAGTGACCCTGTAGGACAGAGTAGAACTGCCCCATAGAGTTTCCAAGGAGTGCCTGGCGGATTCGAACTGCTGACCCTTTGGTTAGCAGCCATAGCACTTAACTGCTATGCCACCAGGGTTTCCAGACCTCTTTAAGGCTGGTTTCCCTTCTCTGCGTTTCTGTGGGGCAGCTTGATCTAATGGAGAGAGAAGCAGTTGTGTAGACCATGCTTAATTTAAGGGCTGTGAATATTAAATGAAAAAATAAGTGTACAGCACCTAGGTGACTCCTAACACCTGCCAAGTGCACGTTTTCTTCCAGAATCCCTCTTCCATTGGTGCTCATGTGTGTAATTGTTCAGGGTTTTAACACTCAGTGCCAATGAGTTAATGAACTCAGTCTGAATACATGGTAAGGCATTTGTATTTTACTGACCTTACCAATTGCTGTCGAATCGACTCTGATTCATGGCAACCCCAAGAGTCAGAGTAGAACTGTGCTCCACAGGGTTTTCAATGGCTGATCTTTCGGAAGTAGATTGTCAGTCCTTCTTCCGAGGTGCCTCTGGGTGCACCGGAACTGCCATACTTTCGGAACACCATTTGTATTTTAGGAGTGATTAAGTGAGTGAATATGATAGGAGTGTTAGATAAGTAAGTGAGCGGGAAAATTCGGAACAGGTGCACCTTTCAGAACTTCTGAAACAGTCATAGTGAAGCTCCTCCCTTCCTAGTCTCTAGTCAGGGCTGGTGTTAGAACACCTTCTAATGTAGTTCACTGAGAAGTTCGGACCAGATGTCCTAATGCCAGATTTGCAGAAGATGTCCTTTATGGTGTATTTTAGCAGACTCTACGAATCCACTCAGGATTAGATCATTACCTGTCTAAGCAGAGGTAACACAGTAATGAATGTACGTATGGTGGGGAAAATGTTCATGGGGATGCCTGTGAATTATGAACAAGTGGGCAAGGATATGGGGTGCCTTACTTCGCTTGGTCTGAATGCCAAGGCATTATTCCACATGCAGACCAGCAAGGAAATGAAGATGACCAGGCATCTGGAAGTTAGTAGCATGGACTTAATGAGAGGAGTTGGGTTAGGTTTGGGTCTCTGACTGACCCGTTAGGAAGCAGTGTGCTAAGATGTCACCGTTACTTTCCACCTTGCATCATTAGATTTGATGTCTTTGAGGGCTGCGAATATTAAATGAGATTGTGTTTATTTTCTTTGCTGTAGGTTAACAGGGCCATTCACAGTGGCATTTTAGAGTTTGATGTTGAGTAATACTTTAGTTTATCTGATTCTACCTTAATTTATACTGGAACTGACAGTAGAGTATGCAAAGTAGAGTGAACCAGTTTATGCTAGACTAGCAAACTTTTGGCTTTCAGATTTGTTTATTTCTTTAACGTTTTTATTGGCGGTTAAGTGACTGTCTCAGTGCCTGGAGTACTTAATGTGACCAGAAACGCTGGCCAGCACAGTGGATTGCTGCTTTCTCTAGTCCTTTCCAGAGCTATAGTCCTTGAACCACTTTAAACAGGCTCTGCAGAGATGAAGTCAATAAGATATGACGTTCGTCTTTAGCACAGAGCATAATCAAAGGTTCATCACTTAAAATTAGGTGGTTTAACAGTAACCTGATTTTGATCAAGATTTTTTGGTTGGTTCCCTTGCGAAAGTTAAGAGGAGCTGTAAACTAGTGTTTAAAGTTGCTAGCCAACTTCTCATTCATATCAGCTTGTTTCTGTTTCAGGTACTGTTCAATTACAGCTGCAGGATATGCCCGGGCAAAATAGGCAGGCTTGCCCTTCTTATAAACCTAAAGGAGGAATGAGTACGAATGAAAACAAAAGATCTTTGCTTTTGGTTAATATCACAGACTGACAAACTGTGAGGAGAGTTAAGAAATTCACAGGCTAATATGTAGGGCAAATGTTCTTTGTATATACTCCCAGGAATGTGCTACCCTCTGGAACCAGAAACTAATTTTTTGTTGTTGTTGATGTTTTAAATCCAAAGGATTCAGTCTTTAGATTGGGCATTTAAACTTTGTGAACTCACAGACTGTATCAAGTTTCACAGTGTTCTTTCTACCTAATGAAAATGAAATGCATTTTCATTTTTAGGGGACTAGGCAGAATAATTGTGCTCATGAGGGACCTTTACGTAGATCAAGAGGCAGTTGTTCAGAGAGAACAAGGGGATACAGAGTGATTTAAAGTCAGGAAAGGTGTACGTCAGGGTTGTATCCTTTCACCATACCTATCAATCTGTATGCTGAGCAAATAATCCAAGAAGCTGGACTATATGAAGAAGAACGGGGCATCAAGATTGGTGGAAGACTCATTAACAACCTGTTATGCAGATGACACAACCTTGCTTGCTGAAAGTGATGAGGACTTGAAGCACTTACTGATGAAGGTCAAAGACCACAGCCTTCAGTAGGGATTGCACCTCAACATAAAGAAAACAAAAATCCTCACAACTGGACCAGTGAGCAACATCGTGATAAACAGAGCAAAGATTGAAGTTGTCAAAGATTTCATTTTACTTGGATCTAAAATCAACAGCTATGGAAGCAGCAGTCAAGAAATCAAACGACACATTGCATTGGGCAAATCCACTGCAAAGGACCTCTTTCAAGTATCGAAAAGCAAAGATGTCACCTTGAAGACTAAGGTGCACCTGATCCAAGCCATGTTATTTTCAGTCGCATCATATTCGTGTGAAAGCTGGACATTGAATAAGGAAGGCCAAGGAAGAATTGATGCCTTTGAATTATGGTGTTGATGAAGAATATTGAATATACAGTGGACTGCCAAAAGAACAAAGACATCTGTCTTGGAAGAAGTACAACCAGAATGTTCCTTAGAAGCAAGGATGAGGAGACTGCATGTTACATACTTTGGACATGTTGTCAGGAGGGATCAGTCCCTGGAGAAAGGATATCATGCTTGGCAAAGTACAGCATCAGCAGAAAAGAGGAAGACCCTCAATGAGGTGGATTGACACAGTGGCTGCAACAGTGAGCTGAAGCTTAACAATGATTGTGAGGATGGCGCAGGGCCGGGCAGTGTTTTGTTTGTTGTGCATAGGGTCGCTATGAGTCGGAACCGACTCGAGGGTATCTAAGAACAGCAGGCAGAATAGCAGTAGCTGTGAGCATATCACTAGGAATGAATTAAAAATAGATTTTTCTTGAGGCAGTGATGTAAATGGCAGATAGTTGACAGAGGAGAAAAACTAAGTTAAATTTTAAGCTTGTGTCTCAAACACTAAATTTGAATTTCACTGAAGAATATTGAAGAAAAACATCGGAATGGTATGTAGAAACCTTTATCCTTAGAGTTTTTATTTGAAGATGATAATTAACAAACGTGTGGCCTAGATGTGCAGTTAAACTATTTCTTGGATGGAATTCATTGTGGAGCAATGTGAAAATACTGTAGTTTGTTTTTAGCAACGCTCTTGGTGGAGTAACTCAGGCAAACTAGGTGACAGGTGACTGACCCTGTGAGAGTGACACTAATTAGGGTCTGCTTCACCTGAGAGCTTAAGTAGTTAAAGGAAAGGCCAAAATTTAATTATGCTTTTAGTCTTAGTAGGATAATGATACAGGTTTCGTAAGTAACACATATGCCAGTAACGTTGACTGTAGATTGTGAAGAGCCTTCATTAATTTTATTTATATATTTTTTGCTTTTTATCATGTATAGACTTCGATGTCTGTTTTCTCATGCTTGTTTTTTTTCTTGCAGCACATAGCACCACTAGCTACTGTTATCTTTGCAGAATAATCAGGTACTGTCGAGTGGAGATTTTAACTGTTGCTCTGTTCCTTTTAGCTTGCTTTGCCTAGAGTGCTCCCAGCCAGTGAGCTGCAAGCGTGACATTTGTTGTGTTTTCAGCACCTGCCAACTTGGAAACCAGGGTTTGTGCTCAGGACTTAGGCTTACAACCCACACTTTGTGGTGCACAATGCCGTCCCAGCTGGCATGCTTTCGTACCTCAATGGTGCTAGACATTCAGTTACAAAGCTGTGCAGATTCACATGCACTGATTTCAATAGTCAGTCCCCTTCAAGCTGCTTTTCAACTCTGATTTCCTGTCAAAGGAGTTAGATTGGTATCATTAAATTCACTGCTGTGAATTTTTTTTCAATGAAAATAAATTTGTTATATTTAATATTTTTGTCTTTAAGAACTAAAAAAGCACCTCTTAAAAAGGGAGTGTGTATGTGTGCGTATGTATATGTATATAGGTATAACTATGATTCCAGCCAGAGCTATAACTCATTGTCGTCACTGGAAAGATTTCAGACCACAAGATGAACTGAAAGGAAGGAACAGAAGAGTTAGCGTGTCATAACATGCTTGTGTAGGTAGGACTGTTAGTTGCAGCTGGACCATAGCTGTGGGAAAAATTATCGAACTTTTTTTCTGAATGAGAGCACGTAAGAGAATTACCCCTATGATAGGTTCAGATTTTTAGCTTCTGTCTGTAACAAAAACTTCCCATGCTTTCCAAAGATGTATGTTTTACTAAATTGTTTTCAGTGGCTAATTTCTTTAAGAATACTTCAGGTGGATTTGGTGATGTCTCTCTTCCCACAATTCATTATAAGCAGTTTTTAAAAGGTTCTGCTCTTAAAAAAAGATCTTTTCACATGTAGAAAGGACAGTGTGAAATGTGAATGACTGGCTTTTAATACAGCAGTCATGACAAAGAGGCAGTGGCTTCTGGAAGCTGAATAAAGGGGTTAATACACTGCGTCTGCATAGCGCCCTCGGGTCCAGTGTATGACGGGTTTGGTGTTTATTTAGCTCACTTTGTCAGTCTAAGAAGAATCAGATGTTATACTCTCTTAAATCAGTTTATACCTTTTCAGTGGTGAGCTCTTTTTACAACCATAGGTGCAGATAGATTTGCTGGGAAAAAAAGTGAACAGCGTTTACAGTACTTGCTCAGACTTCAAAGCTTAGCTTTTTGTTGTTTGAATATCACATTTATCTGGCTCTAAAGACACAAAAATAAAACACCCACCAACTTCCTTAGTGTCTATCAGAACCCAACCTTTACCCTCCTCTGCACAAAGGCACTTAGATGAACACTTTTATTAGCTTGTTGATACAAGTTATAGTTGGTTACACCCTTTCTTAATAAAAGACACCCTTATTGTCTCTTGTTGCTTAAGAGCTTTAAACCTGGAATAGCCGGGAAGCTTTCTAGTATAGAAATAGACTCCGTTTAAACCTCCTAGGCCGTTCTGAGTGGATGTATGATGCATACCATACACAAGAGCATTCCTCCGCTTGGGAGTCCTGCTTTAGGGGAGCCAGGGGCGCCAGGACTGCTGTGGTTTAGCCCCGGGTTTGGAGTAGGCACTGTGGTAATGCTAACATTCTGTATTTCCCAGGGTGTTCCATGGCGTCATCAGATCGGTGTTGGTAGATGATAATGGAAAAGTTCGAAGTGATTACTTTTGTATTATTTATGGGTGTCTTCCTAAACTGGCCTGTGAACTTGTGTTTAGGTGTCTGGTTGTGCTCAAAATCTGGTTCTGATTTCACTTTGACTGTTGAGGATTGGACAAGGTAGACAGCTCAGTCCCCCAACTGCAGTTCACATTGTTTCAAATCCAGAGTTCAACTGAGTTTCTATCTTCGGAATTGAGCAAAACCCTAATACACAACCAACGTTGAGGGTAGAAATAGAGCTCTAAGCAGTGGGGGTGTTTTTTAACATAATCGCTATAGGACTTACTACATAAGGTGGGAGGAGCCCGCCCGTGGATGGAAGGTTCTGTGCTTTAACGTACATTTGCTTACCCTTTGGAGATCCAAATTTAGAAAATGAGAAACGCTACTCATTGGTTAGTAGCACCGTCCCTGAAGCAGGTCTTTTAGTTCTGTACACTCTCAAGAAAGGCTCAGAACCAGAAAAACAGGCTGCTTTAGGTTGGAAAGGAGGTGTTAGCAGCCAAGGAGCTGACCATAACCACAAACCCTTGGAATTTTGTGAGACGAAAACCAACCTGAAAGCAACAAGAATAATGGCTGCAGTAATTGTTTCCAGGACTGAGACCCCTGCATTTTGTTTTTTTAAGTTGACCTGATGAGCTAGTGGTTGCAGGAATAAACTGAATGTTTGCCAGCAGGAGTCACTCTAGGCCTCCTAATAAAAAGTTAGTCACTTCAGCTCCATCCTTAAAGCTCTCAAAGGCTAAGGTGATTCTGTGATAAGGAAACATTAGGGAAACCTGGATGCTTTTCACTGAACATAGCTGCTTTCTCATGTTATCCCTCGTGCCTTCCTTTGTTAAACCTGGGAAGACTTGGTTCTTGATCCTTTCAAAATTGGCCTGGATATATATATATCTATCTATATCTATAAATTTTGTTTTTTTTTCTTTAAGCAAAGAAATGTATCTGGGTTAGGAGAGCAGTATCTAAGAACTTTGTCTCTTAGCTCATTTTGGCTTTCTTAGGATGACTTGATCACACCATCATCATCTGCTTGAAATGAATAGATGCACAACTTTCCCGGTTGTCCACTCTGGTCTCAAGGCAGAAGTCACTGGAGTGAGCTGGAGTGAGTGTGAAAGGAGATGTTAGTGCCTGCTTTTCTGAAAAGAATGGGTCCAGTGTAGTGACAAACTGAAATATTTCAGCAATAGCCATGAAATATAATAGTTTCCCAAGTACACACAAGCTCAAGAAGTTAATTGTTCACTTATGTTTGATACTGGGATTGAAGCATTGGATTAAAACCAATTAAATGTTCCTAGAAGCAACAGAAAAACTTTCCTGATTTATGAATAGAACCATTCAAATGGTGCAGACACAATCCATGTGAAGTAATGAGGTGTTTTGTTTTTTTGGCAAAGGAGAACACAAAACAGGCCTGGGGAGTTCTTTTTAAACCTTCTCTTGAAACATGTCTTTTTGGATACGAGGTCAGTAGAATAACATACACCATAGGCAGGAGTAGTGGGAAATCCAGGGCTTCACTTCACAAGAAAAACGGTCCCCCTCCCCCAGGTGAGCAGCACAATGGAAATACTCCGCTTATTCTACCAGGGTTACATTCCTGAACTTAAGTCAACATCCTAAGTTACAGAGCTAAACATGCTCTGCCTCTGCTTAGCAACCACAGAGCCTTCCTTCCCCAGTTGCATGTATTTTGGATGCGGCTTCTGCAGTACACATTCCTTTATTGCGATCAGCGCCCCAGGTTAGGAAACGAGCGCTTTATTTTCCCAGAGTGTGGCAACACTTTCCGCCCCTTTCCCCTGCCGCCCTGCACGCCATCGAAAACGGTCGTTTCTTGAAAACCTCAGAACTCTACAACCCGGAAGCTGGGCGTCGGAAGCCCACGCGGCCCCGGGGTTTCGCCCGGCCCGTGCGGGGGGCGAGAGAGCAGCCCGCGGGCCCCCGGCTGCAGTGGGGCCACTTCCCGCGGCCCGGCCCGCAGGCCGCCCTCCAGCCCCGCCGGCGGCGCGCGGCGCCCCCACTCCCCGCCCACCGCGGCGGCGCGCACAGCACCCGCCCGCCAGCCGCGCTCCTCACGCCGCCGGCCCGACGCCCGCAGCGCCCGACCAGCCACACGCAGCCGCGCTCGGCGGCCGGGTGGCGGTGGCGGCGGAGGCGGGCGGGCACGGGCGGCCTTCCCGGCCGGCGAGAGGGACGAGTTGCAAACAGTTCAGGAAGTGACAAGTCGATTTCCTCCTCCCCGGGCGCCGCTCGGTACAAAGCGCTCGGCGCCGGCCAGAGAGCGTGCGCGCGGTGGCCGCGGCGGGCAGCCGGACGACCTGGCGAGCGACAGCGCGGGCCCGGCGCTCAGGACCCACAGTAAGCGACCCGCGGGCCGGGGAACGGGTCCTCGCCGAGCGCGCCGCGAGCAGCCGGGCCGCCGGCGCAGGGAGCGGGCTTGCGCACGTTGCGCTCGCCTTTTCGTGTCGGTGGCTTCCTTTTTCCGCCGTGTTTCGCACTGGGTCGGCTGGTCTCTCGGGGTGCCGGGTCTGTCGACCCCGGTGCAGGCGTGAGACTTGTCAGAGCGCAACCGGGGAACGCGAGCCAGCCCGGCCGCAGCGGAGAAGTCTGCGCTTGCCGAGCAGCCGGGCGCGGGGACGGCTACGCGGGGTGTCCCCTGCTCCGCGTCTCAACTTGAGCCGCGTCCCAACGCCGAGCCCCGGGAGCGGGCTGCGCTGCTCGCCCCGAAGTTCCCGCATCCTTGGGAGACAACTCTTTTGTTCGCGGAAGTTTTCGTGCGCCATCCCCGGGATGCGGGCGCGCGGCGGGGCCCGCGGCTGCTGGCCGGGCCGGGGCGGTCACGTTGCGGGTGGGGGCCGTATTCTTTGCAGGGCGGGGGTGCCGGCGGCCGGGGCTTGTGGAGTGGGGGCGCCCGCGCCGGCGTAGGTTTTGCACATGGCGAGAAGGGCCGTCCAGCACAGCACACCGGCCGAGTCACATTTCTGCCAGCCCTTGATTTGCAAGCCCTTGCAGCCGGGTTCTAGGCCCGGGGTTTCTCTCGGGTGGGGTGGGGGCCAAGGAGGCGAGGACTCCGAGACCGGGCAGGGCTTTCGGTTTTCGTTGCCCCAAGTGTTTGCTTGGGCACCCCCAGCACCCCACCCCCGCCCGCGCACTTGGGGAACAATGCTCGGGGCGCCGGACAGGGCAGCGGAGCAGCGGCGGGTCGGGCGGGCCACCTTGCTACGGTTCTCGCCTCCAGATGCCCCCCGAAGTCGTGCTCCCTTCGTCTGACCGCCAGGATTCATTAACACGTACTGCACTTAGTCCGATGGTGAACAAAGAACAGCTCTCCGCAGCGTTTGATGAATGGGATTCTGCCTCCTATAGGCCACACTGCGAGTGTTCCATACGTTAGAGTCTCCGGACTCGGTGTTGGGGAGGTGGCCCCCGAGGTGGGCTGCGTTCCGGCCCGGGGCCCAGGACAGGCGTTTGTGCTGCCGCCGCCGCCGCCGCCGCCGCCGCCGCACTTGCCTTGCAGAGTGAGTGCAGATGGAACCCGGCTGCCGGTTGTTCAACAGGAACAAATGTTTGTGAAATTGTTGGATGCTGGAGAAAGGGGCTGTTTCCTCTTGACTGCCACAGGAATAGGAATGCATCGTTTATTGGCCTTGGAAGGCAGGCGAGCGTCTTGTGCTGCTTACAACGTATTAGCAGGCTTCCAAATGACATGCTAGCGTTTGTGTTCCCAGCAGTTCCCAATCGTTGGAACGGGACACCTCCTTGCTCCAGATTCTGGACTCTGGGTTGGAAGATGAAAACTAGTTTGAGGACCTGGGGACTGGATGGAGTCAGCAGACCCGGTGAAACCCACTGTTCCTGATTTGGCCAGGTTTTGGTTTCATTTTAATTTATCCACTTAACAGTAACTTATCTTAGTTACAGCTTTGATACTGAATTGCAGGTCTGCAGGGTTTTTTCCTCCTTTGCTGTGGACAACTGGATAAACAGAAAACAGCTACTTACTCCAGCTGAGGGGACCTTTTTAGTGGAGGGGGTTTGGGTCTTAAGTTCTGGTCTCTGCAGCCCCGCGTCCGTCCCCCCCCGCCCCCGGCAGACCTGGGCATGTTCTGATCCAGCTCCCAGGGTACTGTTCCAGGCTAGGAAGGGAGGGAGAGGCTGGGGGAAGGCTGTCCTTTTTGCCCAGATGCCATCCTGCTCTTTGTCACCGTGCCCCTCCACGACAAGGTAATTTTAAGACCAGCTCAAATGGTCCTTTGCCCAAGGACCCCCACCCCCACCCCCCAGAAGGTGACCTTGGTGTGCAGTCATCTTAGCATCAAAGACAAGCTTTGCCTAAAAGTGAGTGTCCTCACTGCTGTGAAGTGGACGTGGAGCCACCCCCCCCCCGCCCATCAGGACAGAGTCGAGCATTCTGCTGCTTCTGCTGCTTCGATTAACAATGTTCGTCAGTTTCTCTCTGCTCTCTTCACCGTAGGGGACACTGCACACAGTAGCAGCTTAGAAGTTCGTAAAGCTCTTTCGGAAGAGCTTTAAGATAACTTACGGTCATCATGGTGGGTTACACGGAATGGTCATTTAACAGGAAGCCAGGGTGTTATTTCCGGCGCCCTTTCCCTGCACATCTGGTAATCTTTCTTCGCCTCTCCTGTTGATTGCTTCACAGTTCCCTGCCCCCCATTGCAGTAGAAGCCCAGTGGGCTGGGTGTCCTTTGAGTGGGTCCAGCCAGCAGGCGCCTGACTGATAATAGATGCTCAGGAGAGGCCAGCTGCCTCTCCTGGCCTTGGGGAGGCTGGGGAGGAGGGAGCCTTAATGAAAAGCTGGGAGCCCGCAGCAGAGGACGCTGCAGAGCAAAGTGGAGTGTCTTTTTGGAGCTCCTTAAGAAAGCACACCCTTCTCACCAACTGCTTTATGCTGGGGCAGGGGAGAAAGCAGCAGGCCCCCCTCTCAGATGGTTCCATTGAGATTCTTGCTGGGCAGTGGGGCTTTCTGGAGATAGATTGCACACTGAACTTTCTGTTCTCACCTTTGTGGGAGGAGGAGACTGAAATAAGCAAACCCTCTGGTCAGCACAGCCCCCATGACTGCCACCATTTAGCATGCCACTGGTGTACAATGAAACCTGCAGGCATAGTTTGTTATGTAATATGCTGATAATACAAGTTTCAGTTTTAGATGGAAACCAGGTGTGTGTGTGGGGGGGCTCGCTTTAATTGATCCAGCAAAGAGGAGACGGTAATAGATGAACTGGCCCTGGCAAACGCCAAAGGTGATAGGATTATTATGATTATTTTTTGACTTGAGCAGAGAATCCCAAACTTGGGGCTTTTTTGAGGTTTCTGCCTTTTGGCTGCACGCTTTGCTGCAGCTGTCCTTTTTGTCAGGCTCTTCTTCTCTTGAAAGAGGCCACTTTGTGGCCAACACGAAGCACATGGCCGGGTCTGGCTGGGCTCAGCGCAGCGCGGTGCTGCCGGGCTCCCCTCGCCTCATCCCTTGTCCAGCTGTGGCCCTGTCCTCCCCGCTCCAGAAGGGCCTGGCCGGGGACTGGGGTGCTGCCAGGCACGTTGACTGGCCTCACTCCATTCTGAAACGTCCGATCATCTAGGGAGAGTCGCTATGTCAACTTGCCCAATGACTGCCCTTTCCAAAGCCACGGACGTGTCTTCTCTGATTAATTCCTGTTTGTTTCCTGCCTGACTTGATGAGGTTCTTTCCACAGGGCTGAGTCACCTTTATTAGGGCCCAAGGTTGGGATGGCACTGTAATAGCTGAGCCCCTTAACAACAGTCTCACTGCATGCGGGGATGTGAACTTTTGGAAACAAACCCAGAGGCTTAGATATGCTGATGGGCCCAGAGACTGCCTTAGAGATTTTTTGTTTTAGCGCAGTTTGCATTAACATGATGAATGGTCACCCCACTGAAAAGTCAGTATTCAAAAGCAATTTACCATTCCCTAGGGTTCTTCTTAGGGTGAAGTCATTTTCTTTCCCGAACAACTTTGTTGTAAGGTAACTTCTTTGATGATTAATCCAGACCTTCTGTGCACGCAGTTTTGGGTCAAGGTTTGGGCTGTGTAAATTGTGGGCTGTGGTTTTGGTGGTGCCATGGGCCTGTCTTAACCTTCCCGAGCTCGGGTCACAGGGAGCCCTGATGAGCGTATAGAAAGTTCTCTGGGCTCCTGAGCAACAGAGGCGGTACCATGCCGGTTAGGACTGAGGAAATCTTCCAGAGGAAACTTGGCTTCAGGACATCTTGGAGCGCTGGGGGAAGCTGGAGCCGAGGACAAGATTTTTTTTTTTTTCTCCTAGCAGCGACTGGAGATACTTGAGCTTTTCAGAAAAACAGAGAGGTCCTTGCTGCAGCCTGCCTTTTTTGTTAAATGTGGGTTGATTGAGAGGGGAAATGCTGATGGGTGGGTCTGAAAGCAGCCCAAGGAACCTGAGAAAATAAAAACACAGTTGAAGGACTCTGGAAGATTTTTGCATTTCAAAGGGTCTACCTTGTAGAATTTCACATCACGTCAGGGGTTGAGGAGAAGCGTGACAGGCACCCCGGCTGGGCTTGGCTGGGCTGCCTGAGCGGTTCTCCCCTCTTCTGCTGTGGGGGCTGCACAGGAAGCCGTACTTTGCATAGGGCAGGGAGTGGGGCAGACCAGGCAAGACCATCCACAGGCTGCAGGCACGGAGAGGAGGCCAGTTGCTGGATGGAGGGCAGTTTCCACGGAGCCGCTCTCTGGAGGGTGAAAGGAAATCGGGGTGGTGAACAGCCCACGTGACCCCACAAGGCAGTGGCAAGCCACCTCCTGACTTCTCCGCTCTTTGCCCTCTCGTGTGAAACAAAGGACAAGTTCTCCCCCTCTACTGGTGGAACGTGGCTCCCGAGTCCCCAGGATTCTGTGCCGTGAAAAGCTGGATGCAGCATGGGTTCAGCCGAAATGGGTGCAGAGTGTTCAGGCCGCCTTTGCCTGGCTGCTCCTTAAGAATAATATCGGCGCCCCCAGGTTGTTGCAGGTTAGCCCGCAGGTTGTTGCAGGCTAGCCCTGTGCCAGAGGCTTTGCATATACTTTTTGATTCTCAAAGCAATCTGGCAGTTTCAGCGGGGGAAACTGAGGCCCAGAGAGGTGAAATCACTGGCCCCAGACTGCACAGCTGGAAGGCAGAGCAGCCAGCATCTCTCTCTGCTTCAGAGCCTGCTGGCTTTGCCCACCGCGTGCTGGATGTGCGGTTAAGATAGAGGCGCTGCTTTCTGTTTTATTTCAAAGGGTAAATTTTGTTTAGTCTTGTTAACACCACAAGGAACTTAGAAACTTTAACTGCCTCTTTCCCTGCCCCTCCCTTTCCTATGGCTTTTTTTTTTTTTTTTAAGTGTACTAGGATTCTGTATCTACTGGAGGGCCAAAGGCAGTGCCTCATTTGAGAAGACGGAAATGTTTTGCTTCATCCTTACAAAAGACAGATTCACAAGAAAATATAATTATTCCTGGTGACCTTCTGGGGGAAGCAGGAAAGAAATCTGGCAGCCCACTAGAAGCATCACCATGGATTCCAATCCCATTTTCCATTCAAAGAGATTTTTAAAAAGGGTTTCCAGCTTTTTTTTTTTTTTTGCATTTGTAATTCAGATGTCTGAAAGCAAATGATTTTGTGATGCTTGCCACCCCAAGTTTGTACAATCTCATGTTTTGTTTACATGTCTAAAGTAATCACATAACTAAGCACAGTTGAATATCTTCTGGCAGGTGGGGGTTGGGGTTGCCCCAGCCGGGCTGTGCAGAAACCCTGCCTTCTGTGCTCAGACACATGGCCCTTTGCCGCTTGGTCCTGGGGCGTGTGTGTGTGTGTGTGTGTGTGTGTGTGTGTGTGCGTGTGTGTGTGTGTATTGGGGGCAGGGGAATGCCCAAGTCCAGCAAGGCTGACCTGGCTGCCTCTGCTCTCCCTTCTGCCTGCAAAGCGTTTGTGAGAGAAGGTTGGAGCCTCTGTGGGCTGTGTTTCTAGAAGGTAGAATCTGGAGTAGTGGCTCTCAACCTCAGCTGCATATTAGACTCACCTGGGGAGGCATAACTGGTCCCCAGTGCCCATGCTCAGCCTGCATGCTAGACCAGTTACATCAGCATCTCAGGAAGATGGAGGAGGACCCAAGCACTGGTGTTTTTAAAGCTTTAAAGTTGGCTCTGGTTTGCATCCCAAGCTGAGGCACGAGAGCTAGAATAGACCCCCCTTTCCTTGATAGCGGAGATTAGGGCCTTCCTGTTAGGAGTGGAACAAACCTTCTAGAACTTTCAGCTCTGCTATGTCTTGGTTAAGGAGGATCTGAAAGGTACCCATCACTGGTTGAAGCTGCTACTGCGGACACCAGCTGTCCATTGAGGTGGCTGCTGTTGGTGCTGGGCTAGGGCTTGGGTGCTTCCCTGCACAGGAGTCAGTACAGCCCTCTGAGCCACATCTTGCTGGCTGACCAGGAAAAGTCCCTCACCCCCACCATCTAGTGGTTTTTTTCAGCTTCTTGTTCCTTCTGGAGGTGTGGTCCATGGTCTCCCTCTGGGCAATTCTCAGCCAGCTGCGGGTCCTTTCTGCCAGGGTTTGCAGTGAGGGTCACACTGTCAGCCACTCTGGTACCTGACAGCTCAGACCTGTCCCCTGCAGCATTACATTTCATAGTGTTGCGTTTAGAAGGACCAGGGGCCGTGGAGAGCGAGCGGGAGCATCTCTGCTGACTTCATCTTACAGGAAACGCGACATGGAGCTAGGAGGTGACTTTCCCAAGGTCACACAGCTTGTGTGCAGAGGACCCTGAACCTGGGTCTCCCTACCTTCCTGCCAGAGCTCTGTCCTCTTCGGGTGTGGCCTTGTCCTTGCTTGCAGGATGCTTTGCTTTTGCCTAGACTGGCAGGCAAATTTCATCAGTGTCAGAGAGTTCTTCAGCCAGAATGTCACTCAGGCCGGTGAGACACGGTGTCATTCGCTCTTGGTTGGCTCCGACAGCTGACCTGGCTTTGACCTGCTCCACTGATGCCTGCCTAGCAGGAGCCCTCAGTGTGCTGAGTGTACAGCTCACACTAGAGCCTGGGACTCAGTGTCCCCCCCCCCCTCCAGAAAACGGTCCTAATGGGAAGTGTCAGCACCACGTGGGATGAGCTTGGTGAGAAGGGTTTGGTCTCTCTGGCAGATGCTGTCCACTTGCTCTCCGTGGCTGGTATGTAGCAGGCAGAAAGGGCTCTTTCCACTCTCTGCATTTGGGCCAAAGAAGGGAGGAGAAGATCCTGTTGTTGGTTTCCCAGGCCCGTTACCCCACAGCCACACAGCGTGACTTCATTAGTTCACTAGTGCTTTCCTTCATTAGTTCATTTAGTCTCAGCTGCAGGACCCGCCCCATTCCTCTGACAGCAGAACAATCCAGTTCCGTGCCCGGGTGATCATGACAGCTGGGGTTTGACCTTGGTCTGGCTGACCATAGTCCTCTGTTCATTCCACTGTGCATGTTTCCTGCAAAGGAGACACCGTTCCTGCTGGAAGAAGTATGTGTTGCTTGGGGGTGGGGGTGGGGGTAGTCGCTGACGACTTCTCATGGGACTCCAGGCTGCTCGGGTGGCTGTCGGTGGGGGCCTGCAGGCCCCATGAGAATAGAGCCTATCTAGGGCCTCTCTGTGTCCCCAGCAGTTCCAGCAGAGCCCTGCATACAGGAGGCAGCTTGTGTGGGTTCTAGCTGCTGCCACCTACTCCGTCCTTCTTGCCCCACGGAGGCCATCCTCTGGCCGAAGTGTCCTGACAAACAGAGCCCAGCTGGGAGAGGTGCTGGGGCCACGCCTGGAATTCCCCTTGCTCTGGCATTCGCCTTGGCCTGGGGCCTGAGCAGAGGGAGGTTCGGTCTGCTGGCTGCGAGCAACCTCGCTGCCTCTGTGGAGGTGGAGTGAGAACGTCCCCTGCAGCCGGTGTCTCCACGCTCTGGGGAAGAGGGGCCAGCTCTTGGGGCCGGGGGCGGGGGTAGTCTCTCCAGGGAGTGTGAGACGCGGGACAGCCTCAGTGATATGGTCCTGGGGGCTTGGTGGTCAGGTGATTGGATGCCCCTGGATGGAAGGTAGCGGTCACAGTGTCACTTACATGCTGGCCTGGTTTGCTGTGGGACCGTCTCTGGGCCCCAGTTTCTCATCCTGCTGGGCCTGCCTCCAGCGTTTTGATGGGACTGGTGAAGAGCCTATTCCAAAAGCCCCTCGCAGAAGGCATGGTACCACAATGAGGAATCTGGGGTCGGTGATTCAGGTCCGATGGAGCGGACAGAAGGTCTGTCCGAGGTCCAGGCAGGCTGGTGCTAACAGGACCTTCTTGTGGGTGGGAGGAGTGGGGTTGTTCAGCACCAGGCAGGAAGGAGCTTTGGGCAGAGTGAGGTGAGACCCTGATCTGTGACATTTACGGCAAAGGAAGAAGTCAGAGTGCCTGGGTTCAGACCCCAGGTCTGCTGCTTGCTGACCTTGTGACC
Organism: Elephas maximus indicus; assembly: GCF_024166365.1. Lineage (NCBI taxonomy): Eukaryota > Metazoa > Chordata > Mammalia > Proboscidea > Elephantidae > Elephas > Elephas maximus. The sequence goes on along the minus strand of NC_064834.1, from coordinate 74,836,725 downwards.
TTGAGCAGTGAATGTCTCTTCTGTCCTCGGTTTCCTTGTCTGGAATATGGCCATGCTGAAGGCACCCAGCGCATAGGGCCTGGGGGCATTGATGAGACTGTGGACGGGACATGCAAAGCCCTGGAAGTGCTCGTGAACGTTTCTTGCAGCCTGTGGCAAGCTCGCTCTGTTGGAGGACAGATGGAGGGCTGGAAGGCAGCGAGACGGGCTGGAGTCCTCACGGGTTCAGTGGGTGTCTTAGTCATCTAGTGCTGCTATGACAGAAATAACCACAGGTGGGTATTTAACAGAAATTTATTTACTCACAGTTTAGGAGGCTAAAAGTCCTAATTCAGGGTGCTGGCCCTGGGGAAGATTTTCTCTATTGGCTCTAGATGAAGGTCCTTCTCTCTTCTGAGCTCCTCCTGCCAATCTTCATGTGGCTTGGCATCTCACTTCTCCCATTTTTGCTTGCTAGCTTGCTTGTTTAGTCTATTAGATCTCAAAAGAGATTGCCTCAAAATACCCCCAACACTAATCTGCCTCATTAACATAAAAAGACAACCTATTCCCAGATGGGATTATAACCACAGGCATAGAGGTTAGGGTTTACAACACATGTTTTTAGGGGACACGATTTAACGGCGGGCGACAGAGCGGAGGGAACTTAAACTCCCTGGGGTGAGTGAGCATACGCATGTGCTATGAGGTGGTTTCCCCAGGCCAGGTCAGCTCAGTCAGCATCTTATGAATACTGCCTAGGTGTGACTAGGCATGTCAGATGTTTCCTCAGGCCCTGGAGAGTCCAGAGCTAAGGAAACCGAATCCCAACTTTGAAGGGGTTCGTAGGCTTGGGCTACAGACAGTTGACTGCTGTTGCTTGTTGAGTGCCTCCTGTGTGCTGGACACAGTGTCATCAGTGCAGTGGGGGAACAGTGGGAGTCGTGGGAAGGTCCCCTCAACTCAGCCAGAAGGAGCAGGCCAGAGCCAGCCTCCTGGAGGAGGTGACAGCTGGCTCGTGTCTTAGAGAATAAGCAGGAGTTTAGACAGATGAAGAGTGGAGAGAAGATACTCTAGACCAGGAGAGCCGTGTGTGCAAAGGTGCTGCAGCATGAGGCCACCTCTCGGGGCATCTGGGGCCATGGCAGGAGGCTGGGCGAGGGAGTACACGTGTGGGGTTGGGGGGCTAACTGGTCAAGGTCAGGATGGCCCTTTGGTGCAGATGATGGAGTCTGGACTTCAACCCTGAAGGGCTGGGGAGCTGGGGAAGGAGGTGCTGATGCTGCAGTTTCTGGGGCTCGGTGTCTGGGGAGTGGTGGCGGGGCAGAGCAGAGCTAGAGAGGACACCTCGAGAGGGCACCTCGGAGGCTGCTGCAGGACTCAGGAACAAGGATGGAGGGGAAGGGTGGTCAGCCACCAGCTGGATGCCTGTGAGGAAGCAGAGCAGAGGGTCAGTCTTCTCCAGGGGTCTTCTTAGGGGTCACCTTCAGAGGAGACTGCCTTCTGACACGTGATGACCACCAGGGAGGAGCACAGACTGATGTTTCATCGAGGCTGTCCGCTTGGCCAGAGGGGTGTGGTCTTTGTTTATTTTCTTTTGGAACCCTTGCCTTCAGTGGAACCGCTTGGGAGTCCCAAGAATTTCCAAAGTTTCTTGCCTGTGCCTGCACTGGAGCTGAGGAAATCAAAAGGAACTTCTTGGCAAGGCATGAGCTGGGAAGAAAAATTTCAGTGTAAAACTGCCTCCTGCCCCCCACCCCCTTTTTTTTTCTTACAGGGAGCAAAGTATCTAGCCATGCTGGCGTGGTTACAGCAAGCTCCTCCGTGCCCTTTGGGCTGTCATGGCGCGGTGGGGGAGGGGGAGCTGCTGACATAGGCACTGAGAATGGCCTGCCCTGGTCACCTGACTCCTGTGCCAGTGAGTTCCACCTCCCCGCGGACACCAGCACCGTTTCCAGGCCCTGGGGATTTTGTGGTATGTGACTCAGGCCCAGTAGCAGAAGAGTAAGGAAGAGAATGAACCTACAAGGAAGGAGGCAGAAGATCAGCTCAGCAGCCCATCTCCTAGTTTTGAGCAAAGGATTTTTTTTTCTTTTTTAAATTTTTATTCTGCTTTTAAGTGAAAGTTTTCAAATCAAGTCAGTCTCTCATACAAAAACTTGTATACACCTTGCTACATACTCCCAATTGCTCTCTCCCTAATGAGACAGCCTGCCATCTCCCTCCAATCTATCTTTTCGTGTCCATTTCTCCAGCTTCTAACCCCCTCCACCCTCTCATCTCCCCTCCAGGCAGGAGATGCCAACATAGTCTCAAGTGTCCACCTGATCCAAGAAGCTCACTCCTCACCAGCATCCCTTTCCAACCCATTGTCCAGTCCAATCTATGTCTGGAGAGTTGGCTTTGGGAGTGGTTCCTGTCCTGGGCCAACAGAAGGTCTGGGGGCCATGACCACCGGTGTCCTTCTAGTCTCTGTCAGTCCTTGAGCATAGGATTTTTGCCCACCAACATTTTGTCCCAGGAAAGAATTAAGTTAGCTAGATGCAAATGGCCTTAATTTTGGCAATAAACCTCACTGTTTATAGCACATCGAATTCCCATGGAGTTAGGAGCCACTCTTGCCTATTAGAAAGAAAAGTAAAAGCCCAGCCTAGGTGAGGCTAAATAGGCCAAAAGGTGGACCACCAACTGAACTGAAGGAGCCATAAGGCCCAGACTAGGAGATGAGACCCTGTGTGGCTCAGATGCCTGGCATGCTGAGTGGGTGTGATATCCCTTAGATGAATGGGTTCTTTGTTGTTGTTAGGTGCCGTTGAGTTGGTTCCAACTCACAGCGACTCTGTGTACAACAGAAGGAAACCCTGCCCAGACCTGTGCCATCCTCACAATTGTTGCTACATTTGAGTCCATAGTTACAGCCACTGTGTCAGTCCGTTTCCCTGAGGGTCTACCTCTTCTTCACTGAACCTCTAGCGAGCATGATACCCTTCTCCAGGGACTAGACCCTCCTGATAACGTGTCCAAAGTACGTGAGCTGCGGTCTTGCCATCTTCGCTTCTAAGGAGCATTCTCGCTATACTTCTTCCAAGATGGATTTGTTCGTTCTTCTGGCAGTCCATGATATGTTCAGTATTCTTTGCCAACAACTCAAAGGCATCAATTCATCTTTGGTCTTTTTCACTGTCTGGCTATATCACGTGCATATGAAAAAAAGGCAATTGAAAATACCATGGCTTGGGTCAGGAACACCTTAGTCCTCAAAGTGACATCTTTGCTTTTTAACACTTTAAAGAGGTCTTTTGCGGCAGATTTGCCCAACGCAGTACATGTTTAATTTCTTGCCTGCAGCTTCCATGGGTGTTGACAGTTGTGGAACCAGGTAAAGTGAAGTCCTTGACAAGTTCAACCTTTTTTCCGTTTATCATGATGTTGCTTACTGGTCCAACTCTGAGGACTTTTGTTTTATGTTGAGGTGTAATCCGTACTGAAGGCTGTGGTCTTTGATCTTCATCAGTGAGTGCTTCAGGTCCTCTTTGCTTTCAGCAAGCAAGGTTGTGTCATCTGCATATTGCAAGTTGTTTATGAGTCTTTGTTGCCATGTTCTTCATATAGTCCAGCTTCTCAGATTATTTGCTCAGCACACTGATTGAATAAGTATGTGAAAGGATATAGTCTTGACAGACACATTTCCTGATTTTAAACCATGCAGTATCCCTTCCTTCTGTTCAAAAGACTGGTTCTTGGTCTATGTACGGGTTCCTCGTGAGCACAATTAAGTGTTCTGGAATTCCCGTTTTTTGCAATGTTATCCATAATTCGTTGTGATCCACACAATTGAGTGCCTTTGCATAGTCAATAAAAGAAAGGCAGACATCTTTCCGTTGTTCTCTGCTTTCAGCCAAGATCTACCTGACATCATCAATGATATCCTTTATTCCTCATCCTCTTTTGAATCTGGTTTGAATTTCTGGCAGTTCCTTGTCAATGTATTGCTGCAACCATTTTTTAACTATCTTCAGCAAAATTTTATTTGTTTGTGATATTAATGATATCATTTGATAGTTTTCACTGTTGACTCACCTTTCTTTGGAATGGGCACCATATGGATCTCTTCCAGTTGGTCGGCCAGGTAGCTGTCTTCCAAATTTCTTGGCATAGACATGTGAGCACCTCTTGCACTGCATCTGTTGTTGAAGCATCTCAATTGGTGTTCTGTCAGTTCCTGGAGCCTTGTTTTTGCCAGTGCCTTCAGTGTAGCTTGGACTTCTGCCTTCGGTACCATAGGTTCTTGTTCATATGCTACCTCCTGAAGTGATTGAGTGTTGACCAATTTTATCTGGTACAGTGACTCCGTGTATTCCTTCCGTCTTCTTTTGATGCTTCCTATGTCGTTCAGTATTTTGCCCATAGAATCCTTCAGTATTGCAACTCAAGGCTTGAATTTTCTCTTCAGTTCTTTGAGCTTGAGAAATGCTGAGCATGTCCTTCCCTTTTAATCTTTTCACCAAAAGGGTCTTTGCATATGTCATTATAATACGTCGTCTTCTCGAGCTGCCCTTTGAAGTCTTCTATTCAGTTCTTTTACTTCATCATTTCTTCCATTCATTTTAGCTACTGTACCTTCAAGAGCAAGTTTCAGAGTTTCTTCTGACATTCGTTTTTGTCTTTTCTTTCTTTTTAATGACCTTTTGCTTTCTTCACTTATGATGTCCTTGATGTTATCCCACCACTCGTCTGGTCTTGGGTCATTAGTGTTCAGTGCACCAAATCTATTCTTGAGATGGTCTCTAAATTCGGATGGGATATACTTAAGGTTGTGCTTTGGCTCTTGTGGTCTTGTTTTAATTTTTTCGGCTTCAAGTTGAACTCACATATGAGCAATTGATGGTCTGTTCTGCAGTCAGCCCCTGGCCTTGTTTTGACGGATGATATTGAACTTCTCCATCGTGTCTTTCCATAGATGTGGTCAATTTGTTTCCTATGTATTCATTCCGGCGAGGTCTGCATGTATAGTTGTCAACTTACGTTGTTGAAGAAAGGTTATTTGCAGTGAATAAGTCGTTGGTCTTAACAGAAGTCATGCGATCTCTGGTGTTGTTTCAGTCACCAAGGCCATATTTTCCAACTATTGATCCTTCCTCCTTGTTTCCAGCTTTTGAATTCCAATCATTAGTAATGATCAATGCATCTTGATTGCATGTTTGATCAATTTCACACTGCAGAAGTTGGTAAAAATCTTCAATTTTTTCATCTTTGGCATTAGTGGTTGGTGTGTAAATTTGAATAATAGTTGTATTAACTGGTCTTCCTTGTAGGCATATGGATATTACAGATATTATCCTATTACAGTGTTGCACTTTAGGACAGATCTTGAAATGTTCTTTTTGACAATGAATGAGATGCCATTCCTCTTCCTGTGTCATTGCCACCGTAGTAGACCATATGTTTGTCCAATTCAGAATGGCCAATACCAGTCTATTTCCTAGGATATCGATCTTTATGTGTTCCATTTCATTTTCGATGTGTGCCAGTTTTCCTAGAGTCATATGTGGGTCCTAACTTGCCTTAAAAATAAAATAATTTCTTCTTGAAGCTTGTGTGAAGTTCAGGCATGTCCTTGGGTGTGTAAGACTGCAGGAAGTCATTGTTCTGAGACATGATACCGCTGCGCAGTAGCCCTATCACTGTGGTGTAGAGAGCGTCCCTAAGAACGTCACCAAAAGCCTGTCTGCTCTGTGCTCACCTGAGGGTCTTCCTGGCCCTGCTGGCTTCCTACTGAGCTTCCAACTGGTGCTTAAAAGTACCTGGCTAACACCAGTCTTCATTGCAGCATTGTTCACAGTCGCCAAAAGGTGGAAACTACTCAAGTGTCCATCAACAGATGAACGCATAAACAAAATGTGGTCTGTCTATACCGTGGAATATTAGCCCTAAAGAGAGATGAAGTCCGGATACATGCGACGACATGGACGAACTTTGAAAACATTTTGCTGAGTGAAATAAGTCAGACACAAAAGGACAAATACTCTATGACCCCATTTAAATGAAATATCTCAAATAGGCCAAAGCGTAGAGACCAAAGTTTATTAACGGTCATCAGGGACTGGAGAAGGGGGAAAGCGGAATTGTTGCTTGAGAGGCACTGAGCTTCTGCTTGGGGTGGTGAAAAGCTTTTGGAAACAGTGGTGATGGTTGCACACCGTGGTGAATGAAGTTAATGTCACTGAATCATACACTTAAAATGGCTACTTGTTATAGGTATTTTACCATAAAGGTACTTAAAGGGAATCAACAAAGAAACAAACACCCTGCTGCACCCTTCCCTGGCCTTGCAAGAACCCCAGCGCACAGCAGCTCCTGCCCCGTTTCCGGGAGAGGAGTGCAGCCTGAGTTGACGTGGTGACATCCCTTCATGGAAGGCAGTGAAGGGTCTGGCCAGGCATCAGCTGCTCTTGGGGTCAGAGGCCCAGTTTTCAGCCACTTGCTGTGGCCAAGGGCACAGCGCCTAGATTTG